>NC_091983.1:121476141-122689411 GCF_044704955.1 Pristiophorus japonicus | reverse complement strand
GAGAGAGAGAGTGAGAGATAGAATCAGTGATAGCAAGAGAGAGTGAAAGAGCGAGAGTCAGTGAGAGAGAGAGTGAATGAGATAGAGAGTCAGGAGAGAGAGTTAGAGAGAGAGAGAGTGAGAGAGAGTGAGAATACAGAGTCAGTGAAAGGCAGAGAGAGGCAGTGAGAAAGAGCGAGAGTGAATGAGAAAGAGAGTCAGGAGAGAGAGTAAGAGAGAGAGAGAAAGTGAGTGAGAGAGAGATAGTGAGAGAGAATCAGTGAGAGAGCGAGTGACAGTGAATGAGAGAGACAGTCAATTGAGCGAGTGAGTGAGTGCGAGATAAAAACATAGAAACATAGAAAATAGGTGCAGGAGTAGGCCATTCGGCCCTTAGAGCCTGCACCACCATTCAATAAGATCTTGGCTGATCATTCACCTCAGTACCCCTTTCCTACTTTCTCTCCATACCCCTTGATCCCTTTAGCCGTCAGGGCCATATCTAACTCCCTCTTGAATATATCTAATGAAGTGGCATCAACAACTCTCTGCAGTAGGGAATTCCACAGGTTAACAACTCTCTGAGTGAAGAAGTTTCTCCTCATCTCGGTCCTAAATTGCTTACCCCTTATCCTTAGACTGTGACCCCTGGTTCTGGACCTCCCCAACATCGGGAACATTCTTCCTGCATCTAACCTGTCCAGTCCTGTCAGAATTTTATATGTTTCTGTGAGATTCCCTCTCATTCTTCTAAACTCCAGTGAATACAGGCCCAGTTGATCCAGTCTCTCCTCATATGTCAGTCCTGCCATCCCGGGAATCAGTCTGGTGAACCTTTGCTGCACTCCCTCAATAGCAAGAAAGTCCTTCCTCAGATTAGGAGACCAAAACTGAACACAATATTCCAGGTGAGGCCTCACCAAGGCCCTGTACAACTGCATTAAGACCTCCCTGCTCCTATACTCAAATCCCCTAACTATGAAGGCCAACATGCCATTTGCCTTTTTCACCACGTGCTGTATCTGCATGCCAACTTTCAATGACTGATGTAACATGACACCTGGGTCTCGTTGCACCTCTTTTCCTAATCTACCGCCATTCAGGTAATATTCTGCCTTCAAGTTTTTGCCACCAAAGTGGATAACCTCACATTTATCCACATTATACTGCATCTGCTATGCATTTGCCCACTCACCTAACCTGTCCAAGTCACCCTGCAGCCTCTTAGCATCCTCCTCACAGCTCACACCGCCACCCAGCTTAGTGTCATCTGCAAACTTGGAGATATGACACTCAATTAATATTGTAAATAGCTGGTGTCCCAGCACTGAGCCCTGCGGCATCCCACTAGTCACTGTCTGCCATTCTGAGAAGGACCCGTTTATCCCTACTCTCTGCTTCCTGTCTGCCAACCAGTTCTCTATTCACTTCAATATATTACCCCCAATACCATGTGCTTTAATTTTGTGTCTCTTATGTGGGACCTTGTCAAAAGCCTTTTGAAAGTCCAAATACACCACATCCAGTGGTTCTCCCTTGTCCACTCTACTAGTTACATCCTCAAAAAATTCTAGAAGATTTGTCAAGCATGATTTCCCTTTCATAAATCCATGCTGACTTGGACCGATCCTGTCACTGCTTTCCAAATGCGCTGCTATTTCATCTTTAATAATTGATTCCAACATTTTCCTCACTACTGATGTCAGGCTAACCGGTGTATAATTCCCCATTTTCTCTCTCCCTCCTTTTTTAAAAAGTGGTGTTACATTAGCTACTCTTCAGTCCATAGGAACTGATCCGGAGTCGATAGGCTGTTATAAAATGATCACCAATGCATCCACTATTTCTAGGGCCACTTCCTTAAGTACTCTGGGATGCAGACAATCAGGCCCTGGGGATTTATCGACCTTCAATCCCATCAATTTCCCTAACACAATTTCCTGGCTAATAAGGATTTACTTCAGTTCCTCCTTCTCACTAGACCCTCGGTTCCCTAGTATTTCCGGAAGGTTATTTGTGTCTTCCTTCGTGAAGACAGAACCAAAGTATTTGTTCAATTGGTCTGTCATTTCTTTGTTCCCCATTATAAATTCACCTGATTCTGACTGCAAGGGACCTACGTTTGTCTGCACTAATCTTTTTCTCTTCACATATCTATAAAAGCTTTTGCAGTCAGTTTTTATGTTCCCAGCAAGCTTCCTCTCATACTCTATTTTCCCTCTCTTAATTAAACCCTTTGTCCTCCACTACTGAATTCTAAATTTCTCCCAGTCCTCAGGTTTGTTGCTTTTTCTGGCCAATTTATATGCCTCTTCCTTAGATTTAACACGATCCTTAATTTCCCTTGTTAGCCACGGTTGAGCCACCTTCCCCGTTTTATTTTTACTCCAGACAGGGATGTACAATTGTTGAAGTTCATCCATGTGATCTTTAAATGCCTGCAATTGCCTATCCACCGTCAACCCTTTAAGTATCATTTGCCAGTCTATTCTAGCCAATTCATGTCTCATGGCATCGAAGTTACCTTTCCTTTAGTTCAGGACCCTAGTCTCTGAATTAACTGTGTCACTCTCCATCTTAATAAAGAATTCTACCATATTATGGTCACTCTCCCCCAAGGGGCCTCGCACAACAAGATTGCTAATTAATCCTTTCTCATTACACATCACCCAGTCTAGGATGGCCAGCCCTCTAGTTGGCTCCTCGCCATATTGGTCTAGAAAACCATCCCTAATGCACTCCAGGAAATCCTCCTCCACCGTACTGCCACCAGTTTGGTTAGCCCAAACTATATGTAGATTAAAGTCACCCATGATAACTGCTGTACCTTTATTGCACGCATCCCTAATTTCTTGTTTGATGCTGTCCCCAACCTCTGTTTGGTGGTCTGTACACAACTCCCACTAGCATTTTCTGCCCTTTGATATTTCGCAGCTGTACCCATACAGATTTCACATCATCCAAGCTAATGTGCTTCCTTACTATTGCCATAATTTCCTCTTTAACCAGCAATGCCACCCCACCTCCTTTTCCTTTCTGTCTATCCTTCCTGAATGTTGAATACCCCTGGATGTTGAATTCCCAGCTTTGGTCACCCTGGACCCATGTCTCCGTAATCCCAATTATATCATATTTGTTAACAGCTGCCTGCGCAGTTAATTCGTCCACCTTATTACAAATACTCCTCACATTGAGGCACAGAGCCTTCAGGCTTGTCTTTTTAACACCATTTGTCCCTTTAGAATTTTGGTGTAATGTGGCCCTTTTGGTTTTTGCATTGGGTTTCTCTGCCTACCACTTTAACCTTTCTTCTTTCTATCTTTTGTTTCTGCCCTCATTTTACTTCCCTCTGTCTCCCTGCATAGGTTCCCATCCCCCTGCCATATTAGTTTAACCCCTCCCCAGCAGCAATAGCAAATACTCCCCCTAGATAGAGAGAGAGAGAGAGAGAGAGAGAGAGAGTCAGTGAGAAAGAGATTGTGAGCGAGAGCGAGTCAGTGAGAGAGAATGAGTAAATGAGATTGAAAGAACGAGTAAGAGAGAGTCAGCGAGAGTGAGAGAGTGAGTGAGAAAGAGTCAGTGAGAGAGAGAGAGAAAGTGAGCGAGACTCAGTGAGAGAGAGTGAGAGTGAGCGAGAGAGTCAGTGTGAGAGAGAGAGAGTGAAAGAGAGAGAGGGAGTCAGTGAGAGAGCGATTGAGTGAGAAAGAGTGTTTGAGAGAGAAAGAGTAAGTGAGAGAGAGGGAGTGAGAGAGTGAGATTGAGAGAGAGAGAGAGAGAGAGAGTGAGTGAGAGAGTGAGAGGTAGAGAGTGTGAGCGAGAGAGTGAGTGAAAGTGATAGAGAGACTCAGTGAGAGCGTGAGAGATTGAGAGAGAGGGAGTGAGAGTTAGAGAGTCAGTGAGAGAGAGATTGTGTGTGAGAGAGTCAGTGAGCGGGAGAGAGAGAGTGAGAGAGAGAGTGAGAGAAAGAGAGTGAGCGAGAGATAGAGAGTGTGAGAGAGTGAGTGAGAGACTGAGTGGGTGAGAGGGAGAGAGTGACTGAGAGAGTGTCAGTGAGAGATAGAGTGTGAGAGAGAGTGAGTCAATGAGAGAGATAGCATGAGTGAGAGAGAGAGTGAGAGAGAGAGAGTGTGTGAGGGAGGGAGAGAGAGAGTGAGTGAGTAAAAGAAAGATAGTGGGCGAGAGAGTGAGAATGAGTGAGAGAATGAGTGAGTGAGAGAAAGAGAATGAGTGAGTGAGAGAGAGAGAATGAGAGAGTGAGTGCAAGAGAGTGAGTGAGAGTGAGAGAGTCAGTGAGAGGGAGAGGGAGTGAGAGAGAGATAGAGAAGTGAGTGAGAGAGTGAGAGTGAGTGAGAGAAGGAGTCAGTGAGAAAGAGAGTGAATGAGAGGTAGAGAGATTGAGAGATTGAGAGATTGAGAGAGGGAGAGAGGGAGAGAGGGAGAGAGGGAGTGAGGGAGTGAGTGAGTGAGAGAGCGAGAGAGAGAGTGAGTGAGAGGGAGAGAGTGAGTGAAAGGGAGAGTATGTGAGAGGGAGAATGAGAGAGAGAGTGAGAGATAGAGAGTGAGAGAGAGAGAGAGTGAGTGAGATAGAGAGAGAGAATTTAAGAGAAAGAGTGAGTGAGGGAGAGAATAAATGAGGGAGAGAGTGTGTGAGAGAGAGAGTGAGTGAGAGAGAGCATCAGCGAAAGAGAGTGAGTGAGAGGGAGAGAGTGTCAGTGAAAAAGAGTGAATGAGAGAGAGAGTGAGTGAAAGAGAGAGAGAGAAAGAGAAGCAAAACGTGATTGAGAGAGAGAGTGAGAGAGTAAATGAGAGAGTGAGAGAGAGTGAGAGTGAGAGAGCGTGAGTGAGAGTCAGTGAGAGAGAGAGAGAGAGTGAGTGAGAGGGAGAGAGTGAGTGAGAGAGAGCATCAGTGAGAGAGTGTGAATGAGAGAAAGAGTGAGTGAGAGGGAGAGAGAGTGAATGAGAGGGAGAGAGAGTGAGTGAGAGGGAGAGTGAGTGCGGGAGAGAGTAAGTGAGAGAGCGAGAGAGAGAGAGTGAGAGTGTGAGAGTCAGAGAGAGATTGTGTGAGAGTGTGTGAGAGAGAGAGAGTTATTGAGAAGGAGACAGTGAGTGAGGGAGAGAGAGTGAATGAGAGAGAGTGAGTTATAGAGAGTGAGTGAGAGAGAGTGAGTGAGAGGGAGAGAATAAGTGAGAGAGTGTCAGTGAGATATAGAGTGTGTGAGAGAGCGAGTCACAGAGAGAGAGTGAGTGAGAGGGAGAGAGAGTGAGTGAGAGAGCATCAGTGAGTGTGAATGAGATAAAGTGAGTGAGAGGGAGAGAGAGTGACAGAGAGAGTGAGTGAGGGAGAGAGTGAGTGAGGGAGAGAGTGAGAGAGAGAGAGTGAAAGGGAGAGAGTCAGAGAGAGAGAGATTGTGAGAGAGAGAGTGTGTGAGAGAGAGAGTGTGTGAGATAGAGAGTTATTGAGAGGGAGAGAGTGAGTGAGGGAGAGAGAGTGAATGAGAGAGAGAGTGAGTGATAGAGAGTGTGAGAGAGAGTGAGTGAGTGACAGAGAGAGAGTGAGTGAGAGAGAGAGTGAGTGAGAGGGAGAGAATGAGTGAGAGAGTGTCAGTGAGAGAGCGTGTGAGAGAGTGAGTGAAAGTGAGAGTGTGTGAGAGAGAGAGTGAGTGAGAGGGACAGAGCGAAAGAGTGAGAGAGAGAGAGTGAGAGATAGACAGTGTATGAGAGAGAGTGTATGAGAGAGAGTGAGTGAGAGAGCATGAGTGAGTGAGAGTCAGTAAGAGAAAGAATGTGAGAGAGAGAGTGAGTGAGAGAAAGTGATTGAGAGAGAGAGAGAGAGAGTAAGTGAGAGAGAGAGTAAGTGAGAGAGAGAGAGTGAGTGAGGGAGAGAGTGTGTGAGGGAGAGAGTATGAGAGAGAGAATTAGTGAGAGGGAGAGCGTGAGTGAATGAGAGAGAGTGAGAGATAGAGAGTGTGAGAGAGAGTGAGTGATAGAGAGTGTGTGAGAGAGAGAATGAGTGAGAGAGAGAGAGTGAGTGAGAGAGTGTGAGTGAAAGGGAGAGAGAGTGAGAGGGAGAGAGTGAGTGAGAGATAGTGAGTGAGAGAGTGAGAGTGAGTGAGAGAGAACGAGTCAGTGAGAGAGAGAGAGCACGTGAGAGAGAGTGTGAGAGGGAGAGAACATGAGTGAGAGGGAGAGAGTATGTGAGAGGGAGAGAGCAAGAGTGAGAGAATGAGTAAGAGAGAAAGAGTCAGTGAGAGAGAGAGAGTGAGAGAGAGTGAGTGAGAGGGAGAGAGAATATGCGAGAGGGAGAGAGCGAGAGTGAGAGAGAGAATCAGAGCGTCAGTGAAAAAGAGTGAGTGAGAGAGAGAATGAGTGAAAGATAGACAGAGAGAGAGAGAGAGAGAGAGGGAATGACAGAAAGTGATTGAGAGAGAGAGTGAGAGAGTAAGTGAAAGAGTGAGTGTGAGAGTGAGAGAGTGTGAGAGAGTGAGTGAGAGCTAGAGTGAGAGCGAGAGAGTCAGTGGGAGAAAGTCAGTGAGAGTGAGAGAGAGTGAGAGAGAGAGAGAATAAGAGAGTCAGTGAGAGACTGTGAGAGCGAGAGAGTGAGAGCTAGCGAGTGAGTGAGAGAGATAGTGAGTGAGAGAGAGTGATTGGGAGAGAGAGAGTGAGAGAAGCCATGCTGGAAATGTCTTAGATTTGGGCGGGATATTCATCAACAAGGTCCCTCGAAGGTCGGCGGGCGGCAAACGAGGGACTTACGCCGCCAATTTGGCGGCAGCGGCGTGAGCTCCCAATCTCGGCAGCAAAGGCGCTTGCCGCCCAAGTACCACTGAGGATGGAGAAGGGCCCACGGAAGGTCGAAGACCTGCAAAGAAAAATCATCAGGAAAAAAATAAAAACCCATCAGAAGACCTTCAGGGGACCCCATTGAGGTAAGTCGCTGTGGAAAAAAAAATGTTCTAACCTTTTTTCCAGGATCTTCATACTTACCACCGGGGACAGACAAGCCCCCAGCCAGCGGCCCACCCTTGTTCTGGCGCCGACTCCCGCCCGCATGAATATGGGAGCTCGGTAGGCGGGAGCTCAATTGCGGCACGCGGCCATCCGCTGACGTCAGCAGGCGCTTCCCGGCGGCTCTCCCCTCCTGCCCGCTCCAGCCCACCTCGAAAGTGGCACTGACCGGATCTTCCAGAGGAATGTCGGCGGCAGTGGGCAGTGAGTTCATCAATTTCAGGCCCCGGACCTCAAAAGTAGTAATCTCAGGATTACTCCCAGTGTCACGAGCTAGTGAGTGTATAGAAACATAGAAACAGGAAGATAGTGTGGGTAAATGTGTTCCTGGAGAAGTGGTGTAGGAGGGAGGGTTTTAGATTCTTGGGAGACCGGTTCTGGGGGACGGGGTACCTGTGCAAGATGGACAGGTTGCATCTGAACAGAGCCGGGGCTAATGTTCTTGCTGAGAGGTTAACTAGTGCTGTTGGGGAGGGTTTAAACTAATTTGGCAGAGGAAGCAGAACAAGAAAATAACAAAGATGAGTAGCAATGAGATCAAAGGATAGAGAGATATAAAAAGCAGTAAAATTAGAAATATCCCCAAAATTGCAGGCATCAGATTGAGGAAAATGGCAAAAGTGATGAAGGAATTATTAAATTGAATGTACATTAATGTTCGTAGTGTAACTAACAAGGTTGGTGAGCTGCAGGCACAAGTTGCCACATGGGATTATGACGTGGTTGCATTAAGAGAGACATGGCTCACACAAGGCCAGGAATGGGTTCTTCATATTTCTGGTTATCAAGTATTAAGGTATGATAGAGAAATGTAAAAGAGGAGGGGGTGTGGTAGTATTACAGCTCGATAGGACTGAATCTATTTGGCTTGAGTTAAGGAACAGAGGGGAAGCTGTTACACTGTTGGGAGTTTTTTTTTTATAGAGTTCCAAACAGTGAGAAGGAGATAGATGAGCAACTTTGTTGATGAGATGAGAAGCGGGGGGGTGGGAGGCTGGGAGGCTGGGGCGGGGGGGGAGCGGTGGTGAAGGGTTGGTTTTTACAGAAATACTGATGATTTCAGACAAATGTTTGGTTTAAATGTTTTTTATTTAACAAAACCTTGTTGCGCATTGGCTCAGATCGCTGCCCCGTTACATGTTGGTGATTCCTTAACATGACACTTAACTTCAATCAACTTAAACTTTAACTGTCACCAAGCTGATGCCCACCGTTCATGTATCACCTGCACATCCAGCAGTGTGTCAGCCTTGTAAATAACACCAACGTTCTTTCAGGCAAAGTGATCATTGATGAGCTCTTGATGTAAGGCTCTTGCAGCTATCATGCCACCATGGACCCTTTCATGCGGTCTACAGGGGGGCGGTGGCATGGCTTCAGCGTCAGCCTGATTGTCTGGGCCGATGTCAGCGTCCGCCTCCTCGTCCTCCTTTTCCTCTCTTTAGTGAGGTGGACTGTCAGACTCATCAGACAATTTTTGTCCCCTCCTGATAGCCAAGTTGTACAACATGGAGCAGAACACCATGAATTGAGCCACCTGCTCAGGGTGGTATTGGAGGTCGCCTCCTGTGTGGTCCAGGCATCTGAAGCGCTGCTTCAGCACTCCAATGGTTTTCTCCATGATATTGCGAGTGGCTCTGTGGCTCTCATTGTATGGCCTCTCGGCCTCGATGTGGGTGTCACGCAGGGGAGTAATCAGCCAGGTGGCGAGGCCATATCCTTTGTCACCAAGCATCCAGCATTGACCTTGTGGCTGATTGTTAAACAAGTCAGATACAGTGCTCTCATGCAGGATGTGAGCATCATGGATGCTGCCCGGAAATTTAGCATTCACTGCCAGTATAATTTGCTGGCGGTCGACAACGAGCTGGACATTCAGGGAGTGGAATCCTTTGCAGTTCCTGATAACCTCTGCATCCTGAAAAGGTGCCCGCATCGCGATGTGCGTACAGTCTATTGCTCCCTGCACCTTAGGGAAGTTTGCAATTCTGGAGAACCCTAGAGCCCTCTCACTCTGTACCTCCCTGATCATATGGAAGCTGATCAAGTCCCTCCTGCGTGTGTCCAGGACTTCAGTGAACTGTCTAATGCAGTGATGTGTTGCATGTCGAGAAAGTCCGCAAATGTCGCCAGCTGTGGCCTGTAAAGAACCCGAGTCGTAGAACGACAGTGTTGCGGTGGTGACTTTGACCTCGGCAGACAGTGCAGTAATGATGGTGCTGGCAGGCTGTAGATCTCTCCTTATGAGCTGGCATACCTCAGTGATAACCTCTTTGTGGAAGCACAATCTCCGAAGGCAGGTGGTGTCAAACAAGTCGAGGTAAGAATGCTTCTCCTTGTACTTGCGGGGAGGTGTAACGTCTGGTCCTCCTCATCAGTCTGGAACGTCTTACAGTGGACACATAATGCTGTGGAGCGTACCTTCGGCGATCTCGAGTCTGCTGCATGTATTTGGTCATCAAGAGAGGGTGAGAAAGGACAGGCCTCATTGCAGTAGCTCTCTGTTTTCCACCGATTGGTTACAAAGAATTAATGTCCCGACAAAAACATCTATTAAATTCCAATTGGTCACAGTATGATCAAGATGTTTGTAGAGATGTTCACATCAACTTCAATGACCTCTAGAGTACATCCAAACTCCCCCGAGGTTGAAGTACAGCAGCCTTTTAAAGGACGCGACATGTGATGTAGAACATGGTGTCCATAACACTGTGTTTAGTTCCGGTTAGTTCCACTTTTTCTGGGCGGTATTTTGGGCGATATGTGTGCGAGGTGGTGAAAGTGACTCTGGGCAATCTCATGGCCGCTAGTTTCGGGTAAATATGCTCTTTACGACAAAAAAAGTGGGCGGGCATTAATATTGAATCTCGGCATTAAATCAGTGCGGAAATTAACGCTGGGCGATATTATGGGCATTAATTTCGCCCATTCTGCTGATTCCGCCTCCAAAAAGTGGGCGGGTGATAATATTTTTTCCTGGCGTTAAGCCCATTGGGAAAGTAATGCTCAGTGATAAATTTCCTAAAATGTCTGTCAGTTTCCATTTTGTGCCAAAATGGCCGATATATGGGCGTTATATGTTATTTCAGTGGTAAAATGGGCATTAAGTGGGCATTAAGCATGCAAAAAAAGTGGAGGTTCCAGCCCTTATACTCAAATTCTCTTGTAATAAAGACCAACATATCATTTGCTTTCCTAATTGCTTGCTGCACCTGCATAGTATCTTTTAGCAATTTGTGTACAGGGACACCCAGGTCCCTCTGAACATCAACATTTCCCAATCTCTCACCATTTAAAAAATATTCTGCTTTTTTATTTTTCCGACCAAAGTGGATAACCTCACATTTCTCCACATTATATTCCATTTGCCCTTTCTTGCCCACTTGCTGAACTTGTCTATATTCCCTTGCAGTTTCTTTGCATCCTCCTCACAACTTAAATTCCCACTTAGCTTTGTATCATCAGCAAACTTGGCTATATTACATTTTGTCCCCTCATCCAAATCATTGATCTCATCGAATCATAGAATCATAGAAGTTTACAGCACAGAAGGAGGCCATTTCGGCCCATCGCGTTCATGCCAGCCAACAATAGGCTACCCAGCCTATTTCCACTTTCCAGCTCTAGGTCTGTAATCCTGCAGGTTACGGCACTTCAGGTGCATATCCAAATATTTTTTAAATGTGGTGAGGGTTCCTGCCACACTACCACCCTTTCAGGCATTGAGTTCCAGACCCCCACAACCCTCTGCGTGAAGACATTTCCCCTCAAATCCCCTCTAAATCATATACCAATTACTTTAAATTTATGCCCCCTGGTTGTTGACCCCTCTGGTAAGGGAAATATGCCCTTTCTATCCACTATATCCAGGCCCCTCATAATTTTATACACTTCAATGAGGTCTCCCCTCAGCTTCCTCTGTTCCAATAAAAATAAATCCACCTATCTAATCTGTCCTCATAACTTAGATTCTCCACTCCTGGCAACATCCTCGTAAATCTCCTCTGTACCCTCTCCAGTGCAATCATGTCCTTCCTGTAATACAGTGACCAGAACTGCATGCAGTACTCCAGCTGTGGCCTAACCAGTGTTTTATACAGTTCAAGCATAACCCCCCTGCTCTCATATTCTATGCCTCGGCTAATAAAGGCAAGTATTCCATATGCTTTCTTTACCACTTTATCTACATGGTCTGCTACTTTCAGGGATCTGTGGACATGCACTCCAAGGTCCCTTTGTTCCTCTACACTTCTCAGTATCCTACCATTTAATGTGTATTCCATTTCCTTGTTAGCCCTCCAAAAATGCATTACCTCACACTTCTCTGGATTAAATTCCATTTGTCACTGTTCTGCCCATCTGACCAGTTAATTGATATCTTCCTGCAGTCTGCAGCTTTCTTCTTCATTATCAACCATACAGCCGATTTTAGTATCATCTGCAAAGTTCTTAATCATACACCTATATTCAAGTCTAGATCATTGATGTATACCACAAAAAGCAAGGGACCTAGTACTGAACCCTCTGGAACCCCACTGGAAACATCCTTTCAGCCGCAAAAACACCCATCAACCATTACCCTGTGCTTCCTGCATCTGAGCCAATTTTGGATCTAACTTGCCACTTTGCCCTGGATTCCATGGGCTTTTACTTTTGTAACCAGTCTGCGATGTGGGACCTTATCAAAAGCTTTGCTAAAATCCATATACACTACATCATACGTTTTGCCTTCATCGACCCTCCTGGTTACCTCCTCGAAAAATTCAATCAAATTAGTCAGACATGACCTTCCCTTAACAAATCCGTGCTGACTATTCTTGATTAATCCGTGTCTTTCTAAGTGAAGATTTATCCTGTCCTTCAGGATTTTTTCCAATAATTTTCCCACCACTGAGGTTAGGCTGACTGGCCTGTTATTACTTGCTCTATCCCTTTAATAGGAACAGGAGTAGGCCATACGGCCCCTCGAGCCTACTCCGCCATTAAATAAGATCATGGCTGATCTGATCATGGACTCAGCTTCACTTCCCCGCCCACTCCCCATAACCCCTTATCCCCTTATCGTTAAAAAAACTGTCTATTTCTGTCTTAAATTTATTCAATGTCCCAGCTTCCACTTCTCTCTGAGGCAGCAAATTCCACAGATTTACAACCTTTTGAGAAGAAATTTCTCCTCATCTATGTTTTAAATGGACAGCCCCTTATTCTAAGATCATGCCCTCTAGTTCTAGTCTCCCCCATCAGTGGAAACAACCTCTCTGCATCTACCTTGTCAAGCCCCCTCATAATCTTATACGTTTCGATAAGATCACCTCTCATTCTTCTGAATTCCAATGAGCAGAGGCCCAACCTACTCAACCATTCCTCATAAGTCAACCCCCTCATCTCCGGAATCCACCCTGTGAACCTTCTCTGAACTGCTTCCAAAGCAAGTATATCCTTTCGTAAATATGGAAACCAAAACTGCACGCAGTATTCCAGGTCTGGCCTCACCAATACCCTGTATAACTGTACCAAGATTTCCCTTTTATACTCCCCTTTGCAATAAAGGCCAAGATTCCATTGGCCTTCCTGATCACTTGCTGTACCTGTATACTATCCTTTTGTGTTTCATGCACAAGTACCACCAGGTTCTGCTGTACTGCAGCACTTTGCAATCTTTCTCCATTTAAATAATAACTTGCTCTTTGATTTTTTTTCTGCCAAAGTGCATGACCACACACTTTCCAACATTGTACTCCATCTGCCAAATTTTTGCCCACTGACTTAGCCTATCTATGTCCTTTTGCAGATTTTTTGTGTCCTCCTCACACATTGCTTTTCCTCCCATCTTTGTATCGTCAGCAAACTTGGCTACGTTACACTCAGTCCCTTCTTCCAAGTCGTTAATATCAATTATAAATAGTTGGGGTCCCAGCACTGAACCTTGCGGCACCCCACTAGTTACTGGTTGCCAACCAGAGAATGAACCATTTATCCCGACTCTCTGTTTTCTGTTAGTTAGCCAATCCTCTATGCTCTTTCTTCTTTCTTAAACAAAGGTACCACATTAGCTATCATGTATGTAACCTTTATGTAACAACATTGCAATACTGTATATACGTAAGAAATGCACACCTGGACCACAGGGGGTGAACTTGTGGTAGACACTCCTCACCTGGTCATCCAGGTATATAAAGGGAGGTCCCACGCAGGGTCATCACTTCTTGGTCCTGTGAATAAAGGTTCAGGTCATGGAGTGACCTTGTCCATAGAATGTGCCTCATGTGGATTTATGGTATTGTGTAAGGACTTTACATTGGCGACGGGAATCAACGACCCACGAGAATGGCCACCGGCAGCAAAGATGAATGGTACTGTGTTGGTGAGGACTGGGACGATTTCATTGAGAGGCTCCAGCAGAGTTTTATCATGAAGGACTGGCTGGGAGACGCAGCGGCCAACAAGCGAAAGGCTCATCCGCTGACCAGCTGTGGACCTAAGACTTATGCGCTAATGAAAGACCTGCTAGCACCCGAGAAGCTGGCGGACAAAACCTTTGACGAGTTCAGCAAACTAATCGATGAGCACCGCAAACCGGCGAGCAGCATACATATGGACCGACACAGATTCTATACCCACCGATGTCGGGAAGAACAGAGCATACCGGATTTTGTTGCGGACCTCCGGCGCTTGGCCAGCCTCTGTGAGTTCACAGACGCCTGCAGGGGGGCGATGCTAAGGGATTTCTTTATTGAGGGCATTGGTCATGCTGGGATTTTCAGAAAGCTAATTGAGACCAAGGACTTGACCTTGGAAGCGGCGGCATTGATGGCTCAGACTTTTGTGGCGGGGGAGGAGGAAACCAAGATAATATACGCACGCAATTCTGCCTCCAACGTGGCGATGAATCAGAGAGTCAATATCATAAACGCGACACAGATCCCTGCAGGCAGGCAAGGGCAGTTCGAGACACCCCAGGCAGCAATAGACCCAAGAGAAAGTCTCCAACAGAGACAATGGCAGGCTGAACGGACATTTACGCCCCCCCAGCGGACAATGCGGCCCGGGATGGGGCCATTGACACTCACTAACAAGGTGCTCAAGAGCAGTCAAAGGGCGAGGAATGCCTTGTAACAGCTCTTTTGTTCACAACAATGGGAATCTCAGTTCATGCTGGAGGTGTGGGGGCAGACATGCTGCCAGGACTTGCAGGTTTCAACAATTCGTCTGCAGAAATTGTAACCTCAGTGGCCATTTAGCCAGAATGTGCAGAAAGCCTGTAACCAGGCTAATATACGAGGCGGATGAACCAGATGACGGGTCTGCGAGGCAGGATGACGCTTGGGGCAAATCAATGGACGTTGAAGTTCAGCGGGTTCATGTGGCAAACATTCACAGCTCATATACTAAACCGCCACCTATGATGATGAAAGTCCTATTAAATGGCATCCCTGTACGCATGGAGCTGGACACGGGGGCCAGCCAGTCACTCATGAGTGTTCAACAATTCAGAAAGCTGTGGCCACTCAAAGCCAGCAGACCTAAACTAGAACACATTGAGATGCAATTACGGACGTACACCAAAAAAATAATTCCAGTGTTGGAAGTGCAATGTTGGCGGCCACACACAATGGATCGGTGAATCGGCTGCCACTCTGAATTGTCCCGGGCAATGGTCCCGCACTGTTGGGGAGGAGCTGGTTAGCTGAGCTGAACTGGAAATGGGGGGATGTGCACGCAGTGTCATCTGTGGAGCGAAGTTCATGCTCACAGGTCCTACAGCAATTTGAGTCACTATTTCAATCTGGCGTCGGGACGTTCAAAGGTACCAAAGTAGTGATTCGCATCATCCTGGACGCCAGACCAGTGCACCACAAAGCCAGAGCTGTGCCGTATGTGATGCGGGAGAAAATTGAGAGCGAGTTAGACCGGTTGCTAAGAGAGGGCATCATCTCGCCCGTTGAATTCAGCGACTGGGCAAGCCCCATCGTTCCCGTCCTAAAAGCGGATGGCTCGGTCAGGATCTGTGGCGACTCCAAGGACACTATCAACCGGGTGTCCCTACAAGACCAATACCTTCTCCCGAGAGTGGAGGATCTTTTTGCCAGGCTGGCAGGCGGCAAGCTGTTCACCAAGTTGGATCTCACTTCAGCCTACATGACCCAAGAACTGGCCAACGAATCCAAACTACTGACCACCATCACCACGCACAAGGGACTGTTTGTTTACAATATGTGTCCATTTGGCATTCGATCAGCAGCCGTGATTTTTCAAAGAAACATGGAAAGCCTGCTCAAATCCATTCCTGGAACAATCGTATTTCAGGACGACATCCTCATCACCGGTCGTGACACCGAGGAACACCTTCACAACCTGGAGGAGGTGCTATGCCGACTGGACCGGGTAGGCCTGCGACTCAAGAAGTTCAAGTGTGTGTTTTTGGCTCCCGAGGTCAAATTTCTGGGCAGGAGGGTTGCTGCAGACGGGATTCTGCCTACCGAATCCAAAACAGAGGTGATTCGACAAGCGCCCAGGCCCTGCAACACATCGGAGTTGCGTTCATTTCTGGGACTCTTGAACTATTTCGGGAACTTTCTGCCGAACTTAAGCACATTGTTGGAGCCGCTACACATGCTCCTGTGTAAGGGTTGTGATTGGTTTTGGGGGGACTGTCAGGAACGGGCTTTCAATCGTGCTGGGAACCTACTTTGTTCAAATAAGTTGTTGACCCTGTATGACTCCCATAAGAAATTGGTTCTGACATGTGATGCATCGTCCTATGGGGTTGGGTGCGTGTTGCAGCAGGGTAACGCTGAGGGCCAACTACAACCTGTGGCTTATGCCTCCAGGTCGCTCTCTCAAGCTGAACGGGGATATGGGATAGTTGAGAAGGAAGCACTCGCATGTGTCTATGGGGTGAAAAAGATGCATCAGTACCTTTTTGGCAGGAGGTTTGAATTAGAAACGGACCACAAGTCGTTAACATCCCTGCTGTCAGACAGCAAGGCTGTCAATGCCAATGCGTCAGCTCGCATACAGCGATGAGCTCTCACGCTCGCTGCGTATGACTACACCATCCGGCACCGGCCAGGCACTGAAAATTGCGCTGACATGCTCAGCAGGCTTCTACTGGCCACCACCGAGGGGGCAGCGGAGCAAAGCGCTGAGATGGTCATGGCTGTCGATGCCTTTGACAGCGCAGGCTCCCCCATCACAGCCCGCCAGATCAAGCTCTGGACCAACAGAGATCCCCTTGATTAAGAAATGTGTCCTGACTGGGGATTGGGCGCCCGCACACAGAACATGCCCTGAGGAGGTCAGACCATTTCATAGACGGATGGATGAGCTCTCCATCCAAGCCGCCTGCCTACTATGGGGCAGCTGGGTAGTCATGCCCCAGAGGGGCAGGGAAGCATTCATCAGGGAACTCCACAGCGAGCACCCAGGCATCGTGCTGATGAAGGCCATTGCCCGGTCACATGTGTGGTGGCCGGGAATTGATTCAGACCTGGAACACTGTGTTCACAGGTGCACGACGTGTGCCCAGCTAGGTAATGCACATCAGGCCATGGTCACATATTCACGTAGACTACGCGGGCCCCTCTTCATGGGAAAAATGTTTCTCATTGTGGTTGATGAGTACTTGAAATGGATCGAGTGCATCATTTTGAATTCGTGCACGACATCCACCACAGTGGAAAGTCTGCGCACGGTCTTTGCGACCCACGGCTTGCCGGACATCCTTGTTAGCGATAATGGCCCATGTTTCACAAGCTATAAATTCCGGGAATTCATGTCGGGTAATGGCATTAACCATGTCAGGACAGCCCCGTTCAAGCCGGCCTCCAGTGGTCAGGCGGAACGTGCGGTCCAAATCATAAAACATGGCATGCTCCGGATTCAAGGACCCTCCCTTCAATGCCGCCTATCGCGCCTCCTGTTGGCCTATAGGTCCCGACCGCACTCACTCACGGGGGTCCCGCCCGCGGAGCTACTCATGAAATGAACACTCAAAACTTGGCTGTCCCTCATTCATCCAGTCCTGTCCGACATTGTTGAGAGCAAGCGCTAGTCCCAAAACGAGTACCATGACCGAAATTCAAGGGGGAGATGTATAGAAATTGATGACCCCATATTTATTCTCAATCACGCTTTGGTGCCCAAATGGCTTGAGGGTACTGTAATAACCAAAGAGGGGAACAGGGTCATAGTGGTTAAACTTAACAATGGGCAGATATGCCACAATCATCTGGACCAAGTTTAAAAAAAAGGTTCAGCATGGACACTGAGGAACCTGAGGAAGATCGTGAGATGGTATTCACACCACCGCCAGTGAAGGAGCAACAAGAACATTCAGCAGCATGCAGTCCCTGCGGTCAGCCCGGTCAGGCTGGAATCACCACAGGGGACAGACACGCATACCAAGGCCCAACAACCAGAACCCCAACTGCGGCGCTCCATGAGAGAGTGCAGACCACCCGAGAGACTTAACCTATGATTCCAATAAGATGTTGAGGGGGAGGTGATGTCATCTATGTAACCTTTATGTAACAACACCGCAATACTGTATATATATAAGAAATGCACACCTTGACCACAGGGGTGAACTTGTGGGAGACACTTCTCACCTGGTCATCCAGGTATATAAAGGGAGGTCCCACGCAGGGTCATCACTTCCTGTGAATAAAGGTTCAGGTTATGGAGTGACCTTGTCCATAGAATGTGCCTCGTGTGGATTTGTGGTATTGTGTAAGGACTTTACGTTAGCAGTCCTCCAGTCCTCTGGCACCATGCCTGAAGCCAGAGAGGATTGGAAAATGATCATCAAAGCCTCTGCTATTTCCTCTTTTGCTTCACTTAGCAGCCTTTGATACATTTTATCCAGGCCTGGGGATTTATCCACTTTCAAGGCTGCTTAACCCCTAAATACCTCCTCTCTCACTATGTTTATTTCACCTAATATTTCACACTTCTCTTCGATAGTAGTGTCTGCATCGCCCCTCTCTTTTGTGAAAACAGACGCAACGTATTCATTAAGAATCATACCCCCATTTTCCGCCTCTACACACAGATTATCCTCATGGTCTCTAATAGGCCCTACCCTTTCTTTAGTTATCTTCTTGCTCTTAATATATTTATAAAACATCTTTGGGTTTTCTTTGATTTTACTTGCCAAGAATTTTTCATGCTCTCTCTTTGCTTTCTTAATATCTTTTTTAATTTCACCCCTGGACTTTCTCTACTCCTCTCGTGATTCTGCAGTATTTAGCCCTCGGTATCTGTCATAAGCCTCCCTTTTTTTCTTTATCCTACCCTATATGTCCCTCGACATCCAGGGGGCTCTAGATTTATTAGTCCCACCCTTTTTCTTTAAGGGCACATATTTGGCCTGAATCCTCAGGATCTCCTCCTTGAATGCCTCCCACTGCTCTAAACACTGATTTACCTTCAAGTAGCTGTTTCTAGGGCACTGTTGCCAAATCACTTCACAGCTTAACAAAGTTGGCTTTTCCCCAATTTAGAACTTTTATTCCTGAGCTATCTTTGTCCTTTTCCATAATTACCTTAAACCTGACTGAATTATGGTCTCTAGCACCTAAATGCTCTCCTACTGATACACCTTCCATCCAGACTGTAAATAGCTGAGGCCCAAGCACTGATCTTTGTGTCCATTAGTTACAGTCTGCCAATCCCAAAATTACCCATTTATTCCGACTCTGTTTCCTGAAAACTCAAATACACTGGTTCCCCCTTATCTATCCTGCTTATTGCAACCTCAAAAAACTCTGACAGATTTGTCAAATATGATTTCCCTTTCAGAAATTCATGTTGACTTTGCCCAATCCTATTATTACTTTCTAAGTGCCCTGTTACCACATCCTTAATAATAGATTATAGAATTTTCCCTACTACTGATGTCAGGTTAACTGGTCTATAGTTCCCTCTTTTCTCTCACCCTTCGTTCTTAAATCGTGGGGTTACATTTGCTACCGTCCAATCCATGGGAACCGTTCCAGAAACTATGAAATTTTGGAAAATGACAACCAATGCATCCACTATCTCTATAACCACCTCTTTTAAAACCCTAGGATGTAGGGCATCAGGTCCAGGGGATTTATTGGCTTTCAGTCACATTATTGCTCCAATACTATTTCCCTACTGATACAGGTTGAACCTCCCTTATCCGGCACCCCCGGGACCTGGCCTGTGCCGAAAGAGGGATTTTGCCGTATGAGGGGAGGTCATTGGCCCGAGGGAGGTGAGAAGGAGATCTCACGAGGTCGGAGGGGGAGAGGAGGTCGATGGCCCGAGTGGGCAGGTGGGCCCTGAGAAGTGTTGGCGGGATCAGCTAACTGTGCACAGAAAAGTGACTAAACCTGGAACTTCGCTGGTCTACTACTTACTCCATGTTGCGCTCTTACCAACCGATGTGGTGGGGAAAACCACATTTGTTTTTTATTTATTGCATTTGTGTTGGTGTTTGAAGCAATTAACTTATGTTAGCTTGGCCTAGTGGTAACATTCTTATTTCGGAGAAAGGATTTTGACGGGCTGCGTTCTGCGCATGCGCTATACGGCGGCCAGTAATGGTGCCAGACGAGGGGTGGTGCCGGATAAGGGAGTCCCGGATAAGAGAGGTTCAATCTGTACTAATTTCTTTCTGTTCTTCATTCTCAATAGACCCTTGGTTCTCTACTATTTCCGGAATGTTTTTTGCATCTTCTTCAGCAAAGACAGGCACAAAGGCCATGCTTTCCCCAACTGTGGCGAGTCCGTAGTGGCCGAGTTAGGTGGCGGGTTGCGACCCCGATCCTGGCTCCATCCAGCTCTGTGAAAATAATTTTCTGTTGATGGGGCTTGTTAAACCCACCTTGCGATGTTCCCAGCCAATTAAAAGGAAGTGAGTCTGATGACATCATTTGATGATGCGTCATCAGCCGGTTTCCTTAAAGGAACTATGTCCACATTCATTTTGACAGTTGTGCTCTCAGTGTCCTGCAGCATTAAAGTGCTGCAAACACTGACAACCACAGCACAAAGGTGCACAGCTGCACCCAGGCTCTCCCATGACTCCCTCCATATGCTTATGGAGGGAGTCACAGCACGCAGGGAGGTCCTCTTCCCTTCCAGTGGGCGGAAGAGACCTCCCCATGAGATCAACTCAGCCTGGTTGCACATTGTACAGGAGGGCACAAGCAGGGATGTCAAGAGGACCAAGCTGCAGTGGTGCAAACCTTTCAATGATCTCAGTAGATCACAAAACATTACTGCAAAGCCACACTCACTCTTATCCTGCCGTGCCACTTATCACATCCCCAGCACTCTGCCTTCCCTACCCTACTCCTGCACATCCTTACTCACACCAACTTACCTTGCACATCCACCTACTCTACTCTCTCTATCTAAATTATAACATCACCATCTCACAAGCCACCCCTCACACTCACCATCATCCTTGTCCAATCATACCAACTAACAACAAACAAGGGTAGGCACTTGAGTCTTTTCACCAATGTTTATGTCAAGTTTATGCTGATGTGTTGTTAAATATTGAAATCTTTATTTTCAACACTTTGCCTTCCTGAACAGATTTGTGTGCTCCTTTCGAAGTGGCTTAGTTACTTGTAGTGAATGGTGAGACCTAACGGGACCTACCGTAATGGTGATGAGTGTGAAAGGATTGGCCTAGGCATTGTAGGAATTATTATGGAGCTGGTGTAAACCTGCGCGTCATGCGGCAGTCAGGGTGTACAATATCAAGTGAAGTAAATCTAGCCATGGTGAGGTCATCCCTGGCCTCCTGGGCAGCAATGTCGTCAGGTGCTGATGCCCCGTGTCCCGTGCAGCATCAGTTGATTGCGGAGAAGGTTGGTGTTGTTGTTGGTGCTGCTGGTATGCTTAGTGATGCTGGTGTGCCGAGTGATGTTGGTGTTGGGGCTGATTGTGGTGGGATTCTGAGGACCAAGGTGAGATGTTTTTCAAGGGCACCAATGCTGATGGAATAGATGGCAGCTGAAGTTGAGATGACAGAAGAAATATGTCAGTGGTGAGAGTGGTTGTTCCAAGGAGGTGACACTGGATAGAGCATTCACTTCAAACACTTCCAAATTGCATAACGCTCAGAAGTGTGCTCCAAATCCTGAAGGCGCTAGCTTCTAAGAGTAGAAAAAAACCAGCTGCGAAATGGTAGCTTTTATACCATTTTTACAGCTATCATCTATTCAGAAGAATGGAGAGTCATTGAAAATATGACCTACTTACTTGACATGCTCCCCGAACGCTGTGAACCTCATCAAAAAGCTGGTAAAATGGTAAGTAAACAAGCGGTTCATGATGTCAATTGACTCCCACGCCACTTGGTGTCAGGTCTGTAAAGCGCATACAAACCCGGCACTTGGGAAACTGATGTGGAAGCAGGGTGATGGGGCTATGGACCTGCTGTCAATTTTTTATATTTTGAACGCATACCTGCGTCCGGATGCGCCCTCTCAGCACCGGCAAAATTCCGGCCAAAGTATTTGTTTGATTTCTCTGCCATTTTCGTATTCTCCATTATATTTTCTCCTGTCTCAGCCTGTAAGGGACCCACGTTTAATTTCCTTTTTACATATGTATAGAAGCTTCACAGTCTGTTTTATGTCCCTCATTAGTTTGCTCTCATATTCTATTTTCTGTTTCTTTATCAATTTCTTGGTCCTCCTTTGCTGAATTCTAAAATCCTCCCAATCCTCAGGCTTACTGCTCTTTTTGGCAAAATTATAGGCCTCTTCCTTTAATCCAATGCTATATTTAATTTCTCTTGTTAGCCACGGTTGGACCATTTTCCTTTGTATTCCTTAAGGGATATTTGTTGCGAATTATGAATTATTTCTTTAAATGTTTGCCTTTGCTTTTCTACTGTCATATCTTTTAATCTAGTTTCCCAATCTATCTTACCAACTCGCCTCACAGTCAGAAGGTTGTTGGTTCAAAAATATAGGCTGACACTGAGGGAGTGCTGCACTGTTGGAGGTGCCTTCTTTCAGATGAGACGTTAAACCAAGGTCCTGTCTGACCTCTCAGGTGGGCGTAAAAGATCCCATGGCACTATTTCAAAGAAAAGCAGGGCAGTTATTGCTGGTGTCCTCACCAATATTTACCCCTCAATCTACATAATTAAAAACAGATTATCTGGTGATTATCACATTGCTGTTTGTGGCAGCTTGCTGTGCACAAATTGGCTCCCGCATTTCCGACATTACAACAGTGATGACACTTCAAAAAGTACTTATCATAGAATCATAGAAATTTACAGCACAGAAGGAGGCCATTCGGCCTATCATGTCCATGCCAGCCGACAAAGAGCTATCCAGCCTAATCCCACTTTCCAGCTCTTGATCCGCAGTCTTGTAGGTTACAGCACTTCAAGTCATATCCAAGTACTTTTTAAATGTGGTGAGGGTTTCTGCTTCTACCACCCTTTCAGGCAGTGAGTTCCAGAGCCCCACCAACCTCTGGGTGAAAACAATTCCCCTCAAATCCCCTCTAAACCTTCTACTAATTACTTTAAATCTATGCCCCCTGGTTGTTGACCTCTCTGCTAAGGGAAATAGGTCCTTCCTATCCACTCTATCTAGGCCACTCATGATTTTATACACATCAATCAGGTCTTCCCTCAGCCTCCTCTATTCCAGAGAAAACAACCCTAGCCTATCCAATCTTTCCTCATAACTAAAATTCTCCAGTCCAGGCAACATCCTTGTAAATCTTCTCTGTACCCTTTCTAGTGCAATAACATCTTTCCTGTAATGTGGTGACCAGAATTGCACGCAGTACTCTAGCTGTGGCCAAACTAGTGTTTTATACAGTTCAAACATAACCTCCCTGCTCTGAGAATCTCTGCCTCAGCTAATAAAGGCAAGTATCCCATATGCCTTCTTAACCACCTTACCTACCTGTCCTGCTACCCTTCGGGGATTTTTTCCTCTACACTTCTCAGTGTTCCACCATTTATTGTGTATTCCCTTCCCTTGTTAGCCCTCCCCAAATGCATTACCTCACACTTCTCCAGATTGAATTCCATTTGCCACTGTTCTGCCCACCTGACCAGTTCAATGATATCTTCATGCAGTCATTAGCTTTCTGCTTCATTATCAACCACATGGACAATTTTTGTAGTATCTGCAAACTTCTTAATCATACCCCATATTCAAGTCTAAATCATTGATATATACCACAAAAAGCAAGGGACCAAGTACTGAGCCTTGTGGAACCCCACTGGAAACAGCCTTCTAGTCACAAAAATATCCATCGACCATTACCCTTTGCTTCCTGCCTCTGAGCCAATTTTGGATATAACTTGCCACTTTGCCTTGGATCCCATGGGCTTTTACTTTCATGGCCAGTCTGCCATGTGGGACCTTATCAAAAGCCTTGCTACAATCCATATACACTACATCAAACGCACCACCCTCATCGACCCCCTCCTTGTTACCTCTTCAAAAAATTCAATCAAGTTAGCCAGACACGACCTTCCCTTGACAAATCCATGTTGACTGTCCTTGATTAATCTATGTCTTTCCAAATGAATATTTATCCTATCCCTCAGAATGTTTTCCAATAATTTTCCCGCCAAATAATCAGTGAGGCTGACTGGCCTGTAATTACTCAGTCTATCCCTCTGTCCCTTTTTAAACAACGGTACAAGGTTAGCACACCACACCTGTAGCCAGAGAGGATTGGAAAATGATGGTCAGTGCCTCCGCTATTTCCTCCCTTGCTTCTCTTAACAACCTGGGATATATTTCATCCAGGCCTGGCAATTTATCTGCTTTCAAAGATGCTAAACCCCTTAATATTTTTTCTCACTATGTTTATCTCATCTAATATTCCACACTTCTCTTCCTTAACTAGAATGTCTGCATTGTCCCTCTCTTGTGAAGACAGACATAAGGTATTCATTAAGAACCATACCCACGTCTTCCACCTCAATACACAGGTTACCTTTTTGGTCTCTAATAGGCCCTACTCTTTCTTTAATTATCCACTTGCTCTTTATGTATTTATAAAACATCTTTGGGTTTTTCTTGATTTTACTTGTCAATATTTTCTCATGCCCTCTCTTTGCTTTCCAGTGTCCTTTTAATTTCACCCCTGCACTTTCTATACTCTTCTTGGTATTCTGTATCTGACATAAGCTTCTCTTTTATGCTTTATCCTACCCTGCATACCCCTTGACACCCAGGGGGCTCTAGATTTGGGAGACCCACCCTTTTTTCTTTGTGGGAACATATTTGCTCAGAACCCTTCATATCTCCTCCTTGAATGCCTCCCACTGCTCTGACACTGATTTACCTTCAAGTAGCTGTTTCCAGTCCACTTTTGCTAAATCACATCTCAGCTTTGTAAAATTGGCCTTTTCCCAATTGAGAACTTTTACTCCTGGTCTATCTTTGTCCTTTCCATAACTACCACCAAAATGCTCTCTCACTGATACCCCTTCCACTTGCCCAGCTTTATTCCCGAAAACCAAGTCCAGAACTGTCCCCTCTTTGGAAGATTGTTTTATGCAGAGGGTTGTTAAAACATGGAGAACAGAATCTGTAATAGCTTTTAAAAGGGAAGTGGATAAATATTAGAAAAATAATAAAAATAAAAAGGAAATGGATTATGGGTTAGGCGATGGGACTAAGGGATCAAGGGATATGGGGATAGGGTGGAAAAGTAGACTTGAGGTAGATCAGCCATGATTTTATTGTAAGGACGAGCAGGCTTTTGGCTTTTTCCTGCTCCTATTTCTAATGTTCTTATATCTCTTTCAGAGATCTGGTATAGGTCTGATGGGCCAAATTGCCCCCTGTGCTGTCTGATTTTACATGTTCATTTATTTCAGTGTGTAAGGTTTGTTTCATTCATTTAAAAAAAATCTGAGTTCGAAGTTAATCGCTCACATATGCCATTCTGTCCATATTAAGAGTAGCTGACATTGTCAACTGTAAGTTGATTAATTTGCTTGTGTGTGGCCTGTCAGCAGGAGTCTGGTCATTCTAGAATTACCAGCAGGATCAGATGGAGTCAAAGCTGCCAGCAAGAGTCAGTTCAGGTCAGGGTATTGCAGTCAATCCATGTAATAAGAATTCTATATTTCAGTCTTCTATCCAGGCTTTACACATTCTTCACTTGGCATTTTTGATTAAGCTTTGGTCATTCCACAGCAGAATAATCCAGCGTCGACTATTTATGTCAAATGAACCATCTCACACTTATCTATATTGAAATTCATTTGTCAGTTACACGCCCATTCTGCAAGTTTATTGACATCTTCTTGTAATATTGATATTGCTTGACAATGAGTTCAAATTACATTTTAATATACAAAATAATGGTTCGTTTGATCAAAACTAAGTTTTGATATTTTCAATTAAAGAATGAGTTTCTTCTACAATGTTCCCCCTGCCCCCGTTTTTCCCAGTCGGACATCTATCGTGATCAGGTTGCAGATCGGTAACTTCTTAATTGCTGGTCACCCAATGCTTCTAGCAAGCCAGTCTAGAAATTTGACAGCACCTGTGCTCACCATTAATATCCTAACTAGGACGGGGGACCAGTTTGCTATGGTCCTGTTGCTGTGGACATTGCTCCAGGACTCCACCCCGATTCGGGCGTGATGCTACTTCCAGGTCTTTGTGTTGTGAGGGAGGGTATTGCTTGAACTATTCCTATTTCTTGATTGATTTGCGTCTTCACGAACAATCACCAGGAGGGAGCTGTACAATCACTATTGGACAAGAGAGCTGTAGAGGCTGGGTCGTTGAATATATTTAAGGTGGAGATAGACAGATTTTTGAACGATAAGGGAGTGAAGGGTTATGGGGAATGGGCAGGGAAGTGGAGCTGAGCCCAAAATCAGATCAGCCATGATCTTATTAAATGGCAGAGCAGGCTCGAGGGGCCAAATGGCCTACTCCTGCTCCTATTTTTTATTTTTGTAATATTCTTATGTTCTTATGACAGCTGTAACTGATGCGTTATGCCTGGCTACATGGTGCTCTCGCTTTAGGTGGCTGTGCAAAAAGGGGAAGCAGGAAGTAACTGCTGCAATTTGAAGCTCCTTTTGCATTTGAAGGGCCTTCAATATTGCTGTCCAATGGATCTAAATATGATCCTCAAAATAAAGCAGTGTGCATGTTGCTGTGTATCAGTAAAGCATGCACTCTCATGTTCCATCACCAAGGAGCTCATCCCCTGAAGTCCCAAGGGATCCCAGCATCCCTTGAGAGCACTGTATATAAGCCGGCCCCTAAGGCCTGTTCCTCACTCTGGAGTGTCTTATTAAAGACTGAGGTCACTGTTACTTTAACCTCCCTGTGTGCAGCCTCATCTGTGTTATGAACACAATAACTGCCGACGAGAATACGAATCCAACGCAAAAATGCAGCAAACTGTGGGCATCCTGGAGAAGTTCTCGGAGGGTGAGAACTGGGAAGCCTATGTCGAACAGCTAGACCAGTACTTTGTAGCCAACGAGCTGGACGGAGAAGGAAGCGCTGCAAAAAGGAGAGCGATCCTCCTCACGGTCTGCGGGGCACCGACCTACAGCCTGATGAAGAATCTTCTGGCTCCGGTGAAACCCACAGATAACTCGTATGAGGAGCTGTGTACACTGGTTCGGGAGCATCTTAACCCGAGGGAGAGCGTGCTGATGGCGAGGTATCGGTTCTACACGTGCCAGCGATCTGAAGGTCAGGAAGTGGCAAGCTACGTCGCCGAGCTAAGGCGACTTGCAGGACAATGTGAGTTTGATGGCTACCTGGAGCAAATGCTCAGAGACTTTTTTGTACTGGGCATTGGCCACGAGACTATCCTATGAAAACTTTTGATTGTAGAGACACCGACCCTCAGTAAGGCCATTGCGATAGCACAGGCGTTTATGTCCACCAGTGATAACACCAAACAAATCTCTCAGCACACAAGTGCTAGCAATGTTCATAAATTAACTGGAACTGTGTTTGCGAGCAGAAACCCACGAGTCTGTAACTGCCAGCAGGCCTCAGGTGACCCAGATGACTCAGAGTCCCCAACAAAGGATGAATGCAAGGCAATTCACACCATGTTGGCGTTGTGGAGGCTTCCATTCAGCCTACTCATGCCGCTTCAAAGGGTATGTTTGCAAGAGCTGTGGAACAATGGGGCACCTCCAACAAGCTTGCAGACGAGCTGCAAGCTCTGCAAAAACCTGTTAACCACCACGTGGCAGAGGAAGATCGGTCCATGGTGGATCAAAGCAATTTCGAGCCTCAGCGAGAGGAGGCAGATGCTGAAGTACACGGGGTACACACATTTTTGACGAAATGTCCACCTACAATGCTAAACATAAAATTGAATGGTTTACCCGTAGCCATGGAACTGGACACTGGCGCTAGCCAATCCATCATGAGTAAAAAGATATTTGAGAGACTGTGGTACAACAAGGCATTCAGACCAGCCCTGCGCCCCATCCACACGAAACTGAAAATGTACACCACAGAGCTTATCACTGTCCTGGGCAGTGCCATGGTCAAGGTATTTATGAGGGCACAGTGCACGAACTGCCACTCTGGATTGTCCTGGGCAATGGCCCCACACTGCTTGGAAGGAGCTGGCTGGGCAAAATCCGCTGGAACTGGGATGACACCCGAGCACTATCACATGTTGATGAGGCCTCATGTACCCAGGTTCTTAACAAATTTCCTTTCCTTTTTGAGCCAGGCATTGGAAACTTTTCCGGGGCGAAGGTGCGGATCGACTTGGTCCCAGAGCCACGACCCATTCACCACAAGGCGCGAGCGGTACCTCACATGATGAGGGAGAGAGTGGAAATCGAGCTGGACAGGCCGCAACGCAAGGGCATCATCTCCCCAGTGGAATTCAGCGAGTGGGCCAGCCCGATTGTTCCAGTACTCAAAAGTGATGGCACGGTCAGGATTTGTGGCGATTATAAAGTAACTATTAATCGTTTCTCGCTATAGGACCAATACCCGCTACATAAGGCAGACGACCTATTTGCGACGCTGGCAGGAGGCAAGACGTTTACCAAGTTCGATCTGACTTTGGGCTACATGACGCAGGAGATGGAGGAGTCTTGAAAGTGCCTCACCTGCAGCAACATGTACAAGGGACTGTTCATCTACAAAAGATGCTTGTTTGGAGTTCGGTCGGCTGCAGCGATCTTCCAGAGAAACATGGAGAGCCTACTCAAGTCGGTACCACGCACGGTGGTCTTTCATGACGACATAATGGTCACAGGTCAGGACACCGCCGAGCACCTACAAAACCTGGAGGAGGTCCTCCAGCGACTGGATCATGTAGGGCTGCGGCTGAAGAGGTCAAAATGTGTCTTCATGGCAACAGAAGTGGAGTTTTTGGCGAGAAAGATGGCGACGGACGGCATTCGGCCCACAGACGCCAAGATAGAAGCTATCAGGAAGGCGCCCAGGCTACAGAATGTCACAGTGCTGCAGTTGTTCCTGGGACTCCTGAACTATTTTGGTAACTTCCTACCGGGATTAAGCACCCTCTTAGAGCCCCCAGATGTGTTATTGCGCAAAGATGCGAACTGGATATGGGGAAAAACACAATTAATTGCTTTTGAGAAAGCCAGAAACATTTTATACTCCAACAAGCTGCTTGTATTGTATAACCCGTGTAAAAGACTTGTGCTCGCATGTGATGCGTCGTCCTACAGAGTCAGGTGTGTATTACAACAAGCTAACGTTGCGGGGAAGTTGCAACCTGTCACCAATGCTTCCAGGAGTTTGTCGAAGGCCGAGAGCGCCTACAGCATGATTAAGAAAGAGGCATTAGCGTGTGAGTTCGAGGTAAAAAGAATGCATCAGTACCTGTTTGGCCTCAAATTTGAGCTGGAAACTGATCACAAGCCCCTCACATCCTTATTCACTGAAAACAAGGGGATAAATACGAATGCCTCAGCCCGCTATCATCGTATAACTATACCATCCACCACAGGCCAGGCACCGAGAACTGTGCGGATGCTCTCAGTTGGCTACCATTGCCCACCACGGGGGTGGAAATGGCGCATCCTGCAAACTTGTTGATGCTGGCACAGCCCGCAGTCTTGTTGATGGTCATGGAAGCATTTGAAAATGATAAATCATCTGTCATGGCCCGCCAGATTAGGACTTGGACCAGCCAAGATCCTCTGCTGTCCCTAGTAAAAAAACTGTGTGCTGCATGGGAGCTGGGCCAGCATCCCCGTTGAAATGCAAGAGCCAATCAAGCCGTTCGAGTGGCGAAAGGACAAGCTATCCATTCAGGCAGACTGCCTGTTGTGGGGTAACCGCGTAGTGCTACCCAAAAAAGGGCAGGGAGACGTTCATCTCGGATCTTCACGGTACACACCCGGGTATTGTAATGATGAAAGCGATAGCCAGATCCCATGTGTGGTGGCCCGGTATCGACTCTGACTTAGAGTCCTGTGTACGACAATGCCGCCTGTGTGCTCAGTTGAGCAACGTGCCCAGAGAGGCACCACTAAGTTTGTGGTCCTGGCCCTCCAGACCATGGTCGAGGATCCATGTTGACTATGCGGGCCCGTTTCTCGGTAAAATGTTCCTGGTGGTGGTGGATGCTTTTTCAAAATGGATTGAATGTGAAATAATGTCGGGAAGCACTGTCACCGCCACCATTGAAAGCCTGAGGGCCATGTTTGCCACCCACGGCCTGCCTGACATACTGGTCAGTGATAACGGGCCATGTTTCACCAGTGCCGAATTTAAAGAATTCATGACCCGCAATGGGATCAAACATGTCACCTCGCCCCCGTTTAAACCAGCCTCCAATGGGCAGGCAGAGCGGGCAGTACAAACCATCAAACAGAGCCTTAAACGAGTCACCGAAGGCTCACTCCAAACCCGCCTGTCCCGAGTACTGCTCAGATACCGCACGAGACCCCACTCGCTCACAAGGGAGCCCCCAGCTGAGCTACTCATGAAAAGGACACTTAAAACCAGACTCTCACTGGTTCACCCCAACCTGCATGATCAGGTAGAGAGCAGGCGGCAGCAACAAAATGTAAATGATGGTCGCGCCATTGTGTCACGGGAAATTGATCTGAATGAACCTGTGTATGTGTTAAACTATGAAGATAGTCCCAAGTGGATCGCGGGCACGGTGATAGTTAAAGAAGGGCATAGGGTGTTTGTAGTTAAACTAGACAATGGACAAATTTGCAGAAAGCACCTGGACCAAACGAGGCTGCAGTTCACAGACTGCCCTGAACAACTCACAGCAGAAATCACCTTTTTCGAGCCCACAACACACCCCCAAACGATCAACGACACCACCCCGGACCAGGAAATTGAACCCATCACACCCAACAGCCCAGCAAGGCCAGGCTCACCCAGCAGCCCTGCAGGGCCAACAACATGCCAGTCCAGCGAGGGCACAGCCAACACACCTGAACAGACATTTGTACGGAGGCGGTACACCAGGGAAAGAAAGGCTCCCGACCGCCTCACCTTGTAAATAGTTTTCACTTTGACTTTGGCGGGGGAGTGATATTGTGTATCTGTAAAGCATGCACTCCCATGTTCCGCCACCAGGGAGCTCATTCCCTGAAGCCCCAAGGGATCCCAGCATCCCTTGGGAGCACTGTATATAAGCCGGCCCCTAAGGCCTGTTCCTCACTCTGGAGTGTCTTAATAAAGACTGAGGTCACTGTTACTTTAACCTCCCTGTGTGCAGCCTCATCTGTGTTAGGAACACAATACATGTTACATGAAGAGCCAGCGTGTGCTTGACTCAAGGGTCATGTGTGGCAGGGAGTGGATGTTAAAGCAGCTGATGCTGAGGGAAGCTTCATGATACGGTGTCACCACTGACCCGAAGGCAAGATTAGATAAGTAAACATCATGGAGAAAAACAGCACTAACTTGCCACTGATGGGAAAACTTTGAAGGTACACTTATTATCAAGCCATTGGTGGTATTGGGTTTGACAGAACAAATGTGCTGCCCTTCAGTCCTGCTAACCAATGTTGCAACTGAGGCATACACCAATAATGTTCCATAAAATTCAAAGATACCTGGGGCGATTTTAACCCTGCCCGAGTGGGTGTGCAGTTCACATCGATTGGCTAGGATAGACTGACAAATAATATTTAAAGGGTTGACGGTGGATAGGTAATGGCACGTGATGAACTTCAACAATTATACATCCCTGTTTGGAGTAAAAAATAAAATGGGGTATGTGGCTCAACTGTGGCTAACAAGGGAAATTAAGGATAGTGTTAAATCCAAGGAAGAGGCATATAAATTGGCCACAAAAAGTAGAAAACCTGAGGACCAGGAGAAACTTAGAATTCAGCAGAGGGGGAGAAAGGGTTTAATTAGGAGGGGGAAAATAGAGTATGAGAGGAAGCTTGCTGGGAACATAAAAACTGCTTGCAAAAGCTTCTATAGACATGTGAAGAGAAAAAGATTAGCGAAGACAAACGTCGGTCCCTTGCGGTCAGATTCAGGTGAATTTATAATGGGGAACAAAGAAATGGCAGACCAATTGAACAAATACTTTGGTTCTGTCTTCACGAAGGAAGACACAAATAACTTCCGGTAGTACGAGGGGACCGAGGGTCTAGTGAGAAGGAGGAACTGAAGGATATCCTTATTATTCAGGAAATTGTGTTAGGGAAATTGATGGGATTGAAGGCCGATAAATCCCCAGGGCTTGATAGTCTGCATCCCAAAGTACTGAAAGAAGTGGCCTTCGAAATAGTGGATGCATTGGTGATCATTTTCCAACAGTCTATCGACTCTGGATCAGTTCCTATGGACTGGAGGATAGCCAATGTAACACCACTTTTTAAAAAAGGAGGGAGAGAGAAAACAGGTAATTATAGACCGATTAGCCTGACATCAGTAGTGGCGAAAATGTTGGAATCAATTATTAAAGATGAAATAGCCGCACATTTGGAAAGCAGTGACAGGATCGGTCCAAGTCAGCATGGATTTATGAAAGGGAAATAATGCTTGACAAATCTTCTAGAATTTTTTGAGGATGCAACTATTAGAGTGGACAAGGGAGAACCAGCAGATGTGGTATATTTGGACTTTCAAAAGGCTTTTGACAAGGTCCCACACAAGAGATTGGTGTGCAAAATTAAAGCACAGGGTATTGGGGGTAATGTACTGACGTGGATAGAGAACTGGTTGGCAGACAGGAAACAGAGAGTCGGGATAAACGAGTCCTTTTCAGAATGGCAGGCAGTGATTAGTGGAGTGCCGCAGAGCCCAGTGCTGGAACCCCAGCTCTTTACAATATATATCAATGATTTGGATGAAGGAATTGAGTGTAATATCTTCAAGTTTGCAGATGACACGAAGCTGGGTGGCGGTGTGAGCTGTGAGGAGGACACTAAGAGTCTGCAGGGTGACTTGGACAGGTTAGGTGAGTGGGCAAATGCATGGCAGATGCAGTATAATGTGGATAAATGTGAGGTTATCCACTTTGGGGGCAAAAGCACGAAGGCAGAATATTATCTGAATGGCGGCAGATTAGCAAAAGGGGAGGTGCAACGAGACCTGGGTGTCATGGTACATCAGTCATTGAAAGTTGTCATGCATGTACAGCAGGTGGTAAAGAAGGGAAATGCTATGTTGGCCTTCATAGCTAGGGGATTTGAGTATAGGAGCAGGGAGGTCTTACTGCAGTTGTACAGGGCCTTGGTGAGGCCTCACCTGGAATATTGTGTTCAGTTTTGGTCTCCTAATCTGAGGAAGGATGTTCTTGCTATTGAGAGAGTGCAGCGAAGGTTCACCAGACTGATTCCCAGGATGGCACGACTGACATATGAGGAGAGACTGGGTCGACTGGGGTTGTACTCCCTGGAGTTTCAAAGGATGAGAGGGGATCTCATAGAAACATATGAAATTCTGATGGGACTAGACAGGTTAGATGCAGGAAGAATGTTCCTGATGTTGGGAAAGTTCAGAACCAGGGGACACAGTCTAAGGATAAGGGGTAAGCCATTTAGTACTGAGATGAGGAGAAACTTCTTCACTCAGAGAGTTGTTAACTTGTGGAATTCCTTACCGCAGCAAGTTGTTGATGCCAGTTCATTGGATATATTCAAGAGGGAGTTAAATATGGCCCTTACGGCTAAAGGGATCTAGGGGTATGGAGAGAAAGCAGGAAAGGGTTACTGAGGTGAATGATCAACAATGATCTTATTGAATGGTGGTGCAGGCTTTAAGGGCTGAATGGCCTACTCCTGCACCTATTTTCTATGTTTCTTGTGTACAGTTTTGGTCTCCTAACTTGAGGAAGGACATTCTTGCTATTGAGGGAATGCAGCGAAGGTTCACCAGACTGATTCCCGGGACGGCGGGACTGACATATCAAGAAAGACTGGATCAACTGGGCTTGTATTCACTGGAGTTCAGAAGAATGAGAGGGGATCTCATGGAAATGTTTAAAATTCTGACGGGTTTCGACAGGTTATATGCAGGAAGAATGTTCCCAATGTTGGGGAAGTCCAGAACCAGGGGTCACAGTCTAAGGATAAGGGGTAAGTCATTTAGGACCGAGATGAGGAGAAACTTCTTCACCCAGAGAGTGGTGAACCTGTGGAATTCTCAACCACAGAAAGTTGTTGAGGCCAATTCACTAAATATATTCAAAAAGGAGTTAGATGTAGTCCTTACTACTAGGGTGATCAAGGAGTATGGCGAGAAAGCAGAAATGGGGTACTGAAGTTGCATGTTCAGCCATGAACTCATTGAATGGCGGTGCAGGCTCGAAGGGCTGAATGGCCTGCTCCTGCACCTATTTTCTATGTTTCTATGTTTCTGTATCTATGTTTCTACGTTTCTCTGTTAGTATCCGCTTACAACCCGCCTCTTTCCCGATGTTTGCAATTTTAACCTGCAGGGTTCTGCAGATGGCTGAAGCAGGCAAGGGCTTCTGGGATTTACACAAATCATGATCCTATTACGCCAATAGGACCCGGATTGCATTTTAAACCGGGCCTGAGCTGCGAAAGCAGGTGGCAGCTATCGAGTAGGATGTAAAGGCCCTCCAAGTTAAGTGGAAAACTTTTCTTTGTGGTGCTAGGAGGAGAAGGGGTGCTCCTCCTGTGTCCACCTGGGACATCATATCCTCCCCTGCCCCAGGCTCCCCCCTGCTTCCATCCTGCAAGACCATGGCCCTTACCTGCTTGTTGGGTAGACTTGCTTTCAGGCCGGCCTCCGACCACTGAATCTTCCTGTACCATCTGCCGGCCAGCTGCTACTCTCTGCCCGTTTCAGGTGGGCAGATAACAGGCGGCACTATAGCTGAGGCCTGGGAGTTGGAAAACCCTGGCCCTCATACATAGGCTAGCAAGCCACCTTTGGACTTGCCCCACCTCCGGCCAACTAGGGATTAAAACTGGCCCCGCTGTTTAAAAAATATATATTATCTGTTAGATCTCTTAATTTCCAATGAAATACGAACTCCGGTTGTCGTTTTAATGTAATTTTATTCTGGCAGCTGCAACAAGCTCTTGGCTTTAAGCCAGGCCTTTGTCCTTCTGAGACCACATGGCCAAAATGGCTGTACTTATACCTGGTTCAGTTTACAGAAAAGAGCGCACCTTCTTTGACCTTATTGGCTCAATTGATAGTCTGTTAACCTTTAGTTGGCTCGCTAGCAAAGTTTCTAAAATGTCAAGTTGATTGATGACTTAATGCAATGTGGTCTGTGTTTTCTCAAAACAGCAGCTCGGCTGCAGAGCTTGAATTCTCTATCAATCCCTCCTTTGATTCTTTCACAAACTGAATCATAAAACATCAGCTATCACTGGTTAAACATTCTACAAAATAATTTCATATATGTTAATAGAGTTTCCTTCTAAAATTTGTTGATGTGTTTCGCCACATGTCTGGACTAGTAGCTTCCACACAAATTTACACCAACCGAATTCCATCATGGCCATAATAGAAGTCTGGTTTTAGTAGGTTAATTAACCTTATTTCAATTTAATCCAAATCAATATCTTAATTCAACCAGTAAACAACCTTCCCTTAAGCATAACATAGCCCTGTGCCATGTACAGACGGTCTGCTGGGACCTGCAAGGTGTCTCACATGTGGGACAGCAGCTATAGCCGCTTGGTCGCAACAACATTTAATCAACATAAACAAACAGTATAAAAGTAAAATAATTACAACGAATAGAATTAAACCTTCCACCAATGAAGTTCCTATTGAACCTAGCCATTCAGTGTCTCCGCTCCACAAAGTGAATGATGGGGGTTGCTTAAGTTTTTCTACCTCCTTTTCGATATGCTCCGCTAAGTGAGTAATTTCTTCGGAGCTATCTGGGATATACGTGCAACATTCAGTTCCGAGTAGGGCGCAAGTACCTCCCTTTTCAGCCAGGATGTAATCAAGGGCCAGTCTATTCTGTAGGGCTACTGTGCGGATTGCTACCATTTCTGCATTGATTTTAACTAGGGCCTCTGAGGTATCATTGGCTACCCGTTCCACAATGGATGCCATGTTAATGGATTCCCTTGCCAGTCTGGCGGTCCCATACCTGGGGATCAGAATGACAAAGAACCTCTCTGTTTCTATGATAGCTCTCTTAGGACGGTGTAAATGTTCCGACAGTGACTCTATATGATACACATATGGCACAATGTAGGCGAAATAGCAGGATCCCATCCAATTCTGGGGCAGCCAAGGGTAGGCCTTGTGGCCACACACCCAATAGGTGCCATTATAGGCAATGAATGTTAGCTGTTTCTTTGTCAGCAACACTCTGGGGCCTGTCCAGGCTTTTCCATCTGTTTTATTCAAAATCCCCGTTACGGTAAGAATTCCCACATCGGCCCAGTTTGGACGGTTCCGTGGCTTGATTATATTATAATTCCAGGAGCAGTTACTATACCCCATATTTTGGCCTCCTTTGATGTTTCTAATCAGACAGACTGATTCCCCCGGTCTTCCTATTCCCGTTGTATTAGTGATAACAAAAAATGGGGGCCGTTTGGAATTATTGTACCACGGTTGGTATCCCCCTTCAACGGTTCTTCTGGGGTAACGCCCTGTGAGGCGGCATCTTTAGCTGCCTGGTCGGCTAGGGCATTTCCCTGTGCTTCCGTGGTATTTACCTTGGTATGGGCCTTACACTTCAGGATGGACACTTCCTGAGGTAATTGTATGGCCTCTAGTAAGTCTCAGACTTCTTTTCCATTTCGGATAGGTGTACCAGCAGCAGTAAGGAATCCTCTTTTCCGCCATAACATACCAAAGTCGTGAGCGACTCCAAAAGCATAACGTGAATCTGTGTGGACATTAGCTGTCTGTCCTTCTGCTATTCGACATGCTTCTGACAGGGCCCATAACTCAGCCTGTTGTGCTGACGTTCCTGAGGGTAAACATCCTTTTGCCACTACCTCATATAAGGTTGTAACTGCCCATCCTGCCTTTCTGGTACCATTGTCAACAAAGGAGGAACCATCTGTAAACAGGATGAGGTCTGGGTTGTGCATGGCTCCTCTGCTGCTCAGGCTGCTTCTTCTGTTTCTTTTAAAATCTCCACGCAGTCATGCTCTTCACATTCTCCCCCCTCTTGCTCCCTCGATTCTGACATCGGGAGCATAGTTGTGGGATTAACCGGGCTGGCCCGGACGATATGGAGATTAGGAGCTTCCACAACTGCTGTCCAGTGGGTCCATCTAGCTGCCATCACCTGAGACATTCTATTCATAGACAGCAAAGCGTGTACGGTGTGGGGACACTTGACAATCAGCTTTTGGTCGAGGACTAGATCAGCAGTGGTCATTACCGCTCGACATGTAGCTTCCATGGCCCTTAGGCAACTTCCCCATCCGAGGGCTACCGCATCCAGTTTTGCCGAATAATAGCCAATAGGTCTTTGCCGATCCCCATGTTCTTGTGTCAGTATAACTGTCATATATCCTTCTTTCTCATGGACAAACAGGGTAAATGGCTTACCACTGTCGGGGATTCTCAGAGCCGGTGCTGAACGCAAAGACTTTTTCAAACTAAGGAAGGCCTCTTGCTGTTCCTTAGTGAGGGTGATGGCTTCTTTAGAGGCACGTTTCCCCTTTAAAATTTCATTCAATGGCTGAGCAAGCTGTGTGAAGGAGTCAATCCAATTTCTGTTAAAGTTACACAATCCCAAAAAAGACCTTAGTTCCTGAATCGTGGTGGGTTTTTTAGCAGCCCGAATGGCTGCAGTTCTATCCTGGGTAAGTTCTCTCTTTCCTTGTGAAACCTTTTGTCCCAGGTATACAACCTCTTCTTGGGATATTTGTGCTTTGTCGATGCTGGCTTTTTGTCCTTTCAGCCAAAGGTGGTCCAGCAAAGCTCGTAAATCTTGTTCATGCTGTTCTTCCGTGTTTGAAGCTAGCAGGATATCGTCTACATATTGGATGACTGTGGATGACAGGGGAGGTAATTCTCGCAAATGGCTTTGTAAAGCCATGTGGAATACCGTAGGGCTGTTGTGGAAACCCTGCGGTAACCGGGTCCAAGTATACTGTTGTCCTTGGACCGTGAAAGCAAACCACTGTCGAACCTCCGGTGCCAGAGGCACCGACCAAAATCCGTTGGCCATATCTATAACCGAGAAATATTTATGTTCTGGTTTGAGGGCATTAAAAATGGTGGTGGGATCTGCGACCAAAAGAGCTTTTTGATCAATACACTGGTTAGCTTTCCTATAATCGACAGTCAAATGCCAAGTCTCATTAGATTTCTGTACCGGCAACACGGGGCTATTGGAGGAGCTATGCGTTTTAATAAGCACCCCTTGTTTCTCCAATTGCTGAATAACCGGTAAGATTTCCGCGATGGCAGTTGGACTGATGGTATACTGTTTAGTGCATGGAGGCTTAGTCCCAGTAAATGACGCAGGCTCCATCTGGAGTAGGCCACAATTGTTCTTATCTTTAGCCCATATCGGGTGTTCCTTTAATTCTTCTTTCTTCAAAGTTCTAATTGACCATGTCACCCGACCATCCTCAAAATGCAACGATGAATCTGCTTGGATTAGGACGTCCATTCCCAAAAGGGGTTGATCTACTGGGCCTATCCAGACCAGCGTGGTTAGTTCATGTGGACCCAGCCCTATAAGTACCAGTGTTGTCCTTTTAATTTCCATTTTATGGCCCCCAACTCCATAGGCTGTACGAGCCCTACCATCCAACGGCAAAAAGTCTCCACATTCTAAGCATGTTAATTCGCCCCTGTGTCTAAAAGACAGTCCACATCCTTATCACCCACCCTCACAGTTATATATAGCCCATCTCCCCTTTGTTGTATTAGTGCGAGGAGGGGGGCCAGGGTGGGCTCTAATCATTTTTTGCTATCCCAAGTAACTCCTTCTGTTGTTGTATTGTCAGTCGCTTAAATGCTTCTATGAGGTCATTATCTTGTGACAAACCTGGTTTGTTGGCTGAATTGTATCCCTGGCTGCGTCCTCTTCCCCGGCCATGACCTTGCTGTTTTGCACTGCACGTCTTGACCCAGTAACCTTCTTTCTCACAATAATGACATTTTCCGGGTAATTTTCCTAATGACTGTTTATCGGAATCCTGGGATTTCCATCCCATAGCCTGTACAACTCGGACTTTAGCTCCCATATCCCGATCTAATTGGTTACATCGATCCACCAATGCTGCAAAGGTCGTTCCTCTACCTTCCCAGTCCGGTAACACTACCTTAAGCATTTTGGACAGTTCTGGCTTTAGACCTGCCACGGAAGCTGCTTTCCGGGGTCCAAACACTTGTTCATCCATTTCCTCATCCGTATTATTCATACCCGAATGTTCCAGCCACGTGCATCTAAACCACTCGTCATACTCCAGGACCTCCTCTGTTCCTTTCTGTTGGCAGGCTGCAATTTTTCCCCATTCTGTCTTAGCTGGATTGAAGGCTTGCAGCCAGTGTTTAATCACCTCCCATCCTGCATTTAATTCTTGCTCATCCTGCCCCAAAGCTTCTTCTACCTTGTCGTGCAATTTTCTTCCTTGTGTTTTTGGCACCATTATGGTCAAAATTTGCACTCCGTCCCAGGGATAAAGTTGATATATATTTCTTAAGCGGTCCAATTGGTCCCATGTTTTTACTCCCCCTTTCTTTGGATTGGGCAACTCCTTGGACCATTTATCAATTTTCTCTGGGTCTGCCGAATCATGAACTAAATATTTTGCATACACCCTGTTCTTTGTTGTTTTGGTTCCGCCCTCATCCGCAGTCTCTTCTGATTTGACTACAACACTTCTTTTTTTAAACGGGGCAAAGCGCACCGCTAATTCTTCATCCTCTGACCCTGTATCGTCAGAGGATTCAGAATCCGCATCTATTCCTCGGTCGTGTCTTCGGGTTTGCGCTTTTAATTTATCCAAATCTGGGTACCCTAAAAATTGACCGATACATTTTCCTTTTCCTATTACTGTCTCTTGACCAAATGATTTTTTCCATTCTTTAATTTTACCTTTAAGATCTTTAACTTCCGCTTCCGACTTTTCATGTTCAAGTCTTTTCTGTCACAGCTATGCACAAACAGCTTGCAATTGGTCCTTTGTCCTGGTCAGGTCCCTATCATGTTGGGAACGCGTTATAATTTCATTCCGCTGTCATATCTGTCCCATAACGGTTAGGGATCATCGGATTCGCTCTTTATTTTTCATATGGGTCGTTTTTCCCCAGACCTTTTTAATCTCGTCCAAGGACCATTGTCCTTTGGAGGTTCCGTACTTTTGTTCATTCTTAATACAGGTTTTAGATAAGTCGAATTGTTGCTCTATGTATTCTTTCAACTGTTGGAGGATTTCATCAATCAAAACCTCAGGTGGTGCCCGCCCGCCTTTAACAGTTGTAGGCAATTCTTTGCTCTTATCTCCTGCTGCCATAATACTTATTTCTTTACTGGGGTCTCGAGTCATAGGCTTTCCAGCTGATCAGTGGGTCGGTGATTAATTAACTAACACACCGCTGAAGTTAGACATCTATGGGACCTCGAGCCGACTACCAATCGGAGGGTTCGCAAACCGGAGGCTTTCGGAATCGCATAGAAGGAGAGGCGAATTTAGACTTTTGACTGAAGACTTTTATAAAGAGGAGTCCTTACCTCAGTATGTAGGTCCGATGTTCAAAATTCAGTTTCTTTCCTCAGCGATCCTGTTCGTGACGCCAAAATTGTTAGATCCCTTAATTTCCAATGAAATACGAACTTCAGTTTTAATGTAATTTTATTCTGGCAGCTGCAACAAGCTCTTGGCTTTAAGCCAGGCCTTTGTCCTTCTGAGACCACATGGCCAAATGGCTGTACTTATACCTGGCTCAGTTTACAGAAAAGAATGCGCCTTCTTTAACCTTATTGGCTCAATTGATAGTCTGTTAACCTTTAATTGGCTCGCTACCAAAGGTCCTAAAATGTCAAGTTGATTGATGACTTAATGCAATGTGGTCTGTGTTTTCTCAAAACTGCAGCCAGGCTGCAGAGCTTGAATTCTCTATCATTATCTTTACATGTTTCAAGCCTTGGAGAACGAATAATATTCCTCAGCATAAAATCACTCACGGCAAACATAGCCAATGATAACATTGGCACTGATATCATCATTAAGGGTGGGAAATATTGTGAACCTGTGGAATTCTCTATCACAGAAAGTTGTTGAGGCCAGTTCGTTAAATATATTCAAAAGGGAGTTAGATATGGCCCTTATGGCTAAAGGGATCAAGGGGTATGGAGGGAAAGCAGGAAAGGGGTACTGAGGTGAATGATCAGCCATGATCTTATTGAATGGTGGTGCAGGCTCAAAGGGTCAAATGGCCTACTCCTTCCTGCACATACTTTGTATGTTTCTATGTTTCTATGTTTCTGAGTTTTCATTTCCAGTGGGGAACCAATAGATGAAGATAGGCAGAAATAGAGTGGTGTCACTAAACACAGAAACAGCCACCAAGGGATGGAGAAAAAATGCTTTAAATCACAGTAGGGAGAAAAATCTCAGATAAATAATAAAAGCTTGGAAATTACTGTCCGGAGTATCAATGGACACACGCATTAACCTATTCATATGACATTCCTCTATCCATTATTTTGACCTTTGTTAAAATAGGGCACAGAGCAATGTAATAGAATGCATTAAGTATTAAGTTCATTTAATATCACCAATAGTAACAAATCCATGTTCCTTTTAAAGAAATGTGCATGCAAAAAGGGTATCAAGAATAGGCTTTCACTGTTAGCACTATTTATCCTAACTAACATTTTTTAATTCTTTTGGACTATTTGCCTATATCTCAGTGAGGTAGATTTTTTTGTTGCTGCACTGGAACCTATTGAATCACCTGGTTGGAGCACATAGAGAACAATTAGGTGAGTCTTTTATGGTGCAATCCATCCTACCCAGCTTCCCTCTATGCACTGCACCCAATTCAATCTCGTGTAGAAACATGAAAATCTGCCCAGTCTCTGTATCTGTATCTACAGCATTTGTTATACCCTGTATTCAATTTCTTTTAGCTGATATGTTGAATGGCCGCAAGGACTTAAAGCAATGTTGATAATCAGTCATGTGGACAGTTGTTTGCCGTTCCTGGAGTGCACACATGAAATATCACCCTCTCACTTTGAGAATTGCCTGACCTTTTAAATTCATTGCTTTTCTTAAGATGTCATACAGATATGATTCTGGAGCTTTGTGTATTTCATTTCTTCTTATGCCACATATTTTGTCGGCTGTCTTGACAAGCTCCCTTATTATTAGTTATTTCCCACTTTGGCTGGTTAATGGAGTGCGGAGAAAGATTTTCAATAATTGGACGTGTCTTGCTGTATATCTTGTGACATTGAATTGGAACTGCAGACCTGTAACCATTGCATCATATTGTTTTATTGTTCTTAGCGGTGAATGTTTGCGAGGCTGCTGAGAGATGAGTGGTGAGTCCATTTAAAGTTAGGGTCATAAAATCAAGACTTTTTGCGCTTGCTAATAGATGACCTGTAGAAGCAATATTATGTCATGTGAAGGCATCGATCTGATTGTGATCTCATGGTGGCAAATGTGATCAGTACCTTAATTTCACAACAATAGTGTCTGTAGAATATCTTTATATTATGGGGGCAATTTGTGAATTTATCTTCACAATACCATTTAGTAGTAAATGGTTAATGCAATTTTCAGTGCCAGTTTCCTGAGATCATATATTCATGAGCTATAATTATTAGTCAGGTGCTGTTTACTATAATGTAATGTTATGAACATGCTACATGTAATTTTGTAGGGTACTGCCAATATCAATAGATATTGAGCTATCACTTAAGGTTAAACCTTTGTCTTTATTTCCAGGTATGCCATGTTGACAGAAATAGATACAGTCATAGCAGCTGCATTTTGTGATTGCAGGCTGTGCAGTCATAAAGGAAAGCACATTGAGAAATTCAGGGTGTTTCTATTTCTCAAAGGGCACCAGGGATGCTTCCTTGGGCTATGTCAGTGCATCTGTAAATGTTGGTTCCTTAGAGGATGAGACCGGGGAATTAGTAATGGGGTACATGGAAATGGCAGAAACTCTGAACAAATATTTTCTATTAGTCTTTACGGGTAGAGGACACTAACAATATCCCAACAATGGATAGTCAAGGGGTTATAGCGGGTGTAGGCAGTTTTGATCCTAGCCCAATGACTAGATGGATGGTTCGAATCGCCTCCGCCTCACAAGAATTCTATACCCGGGGATTATTATTCAGAGTGTAAATGGAATAAGTAGCGGACAGGAATGCTTCAGTGAAAAATCGCACTTATTTGTTTGGTCTAACATACACTGGCTAAAACATGCACTGTCTCTGCGGTGAATAAGATCCAGGTTAAAACAACATACAGTACAACACTGAGGACCGGTGACATGCAGTAATTTCCTTGTTGCTATGGTGGAGTCTAACTCCCCCCTACCAGCCAATTACCCAGTCGCATGAAGCTCCCTCCCCAGAATAGCCTGAAAAAGCTTCACTTCCAAGAAAACTATGAGCCCTTTACACCCCACACAGCTCACCTGGTGCTCTGGTTACCGGCTTGGGACACTCACGACCATGCTCACCAGTTGGTCTCGATCGCTCAGCTGGTCCGCCTTCTTGTCACGTCGGTCTTGGTGGAGCGAGAGAGAGAGGGGGGACACTCGAACGCTCCAGAACGCTCCAGAACACTAGAGAATGGTGGAAAAGTGTCTATCTTTAAAGGAATCCTGCTGCCCTTATCTCTCCCGCCAATGTTTGAAATCCTTTTGCTTCTAAGTACTCCAGTGCTGAGTCGGTGATGGGCCATCAGACCCATGTGTATTGGACTGATGGCCCTGGGTCTGGGACATCTCTCGGCTTTTGTGTAATTATTAGTCAGGTGCTGTTTACTATAATGTAATGTTATGAACATGTTACATGTAATTTTGTAGGGTACTGCCAATATCAATAGATATTGAGCTATCACTTAAGGTTAAACCTTTGTCTTTATTTCCAGGTATGCCATGTTGACAGAAATAGATACAGTCATAGCAGCTGCATTTTGTGATTGCAGGCTGTGCAGTCATAAAGGAAAGCACATTGAGAAATTCAGGGTGTTTCTATTTCTCAAAGGGCACCAGGGATGCTTCCTTGGGCTATGTCAGTGCATCTGTAAATGTTGGTTCCTTAGAGGATGAGACCGGGGAATTAGTAATGGGGTACATGGAAATGGCAGAAACTCTGAACAAATATTTTCTATTAGTCTTTACGGGTAGAGGACACTAACAATATCCCAACAATGGATAGTCAAGGGTCTTGGTCTGGCCAGGCTAGTGGTGCCATTGTTCTGCTTCTCTTCTGAGATGGAGGTGAGAAATTCCTTTGCATATTCGAGTGATTTTCCAATAGTTTATGCATGCCTCAGATATCTGAGCCCCTTTCCTTTTGCAAGGGCGAACCCGTACATTCTGGATGACTGACACTTCTTTGTCACAGCCAACTGCCATGCGGTCTCTGGAGTTTTAACAAACCAGCCTTTTCACGTATCTGCACAGGGTGACCCCATCACACGGAAAGTACCCTCATAGAAAAAAAAAACATAAAGTCCACAAAATATTCTCGACTGAGTCCATTCTTTAAACAGAGACTTTGCGATCTCTTCCATCCCCCGTTGATGCTTTTTCTTTCCATAAAACATCACTCGACAAGAGAGCAAAGGCCAAAGTCTCCCACAAGTGAAGCTGTTCCCCTGATTTTACAATTTAAAACCCGAGAACTATACCTCTTACGGCGTGTCACAGTTCCCTTCTACAGAGTCAAAACATAAGATCCACAAGACATTACCAAAAAAAAAATCACTGCGCACATTCCACAGTACAGCATTGACAGGTGGTGACACATTACAAAAGCTACAACAGCGCACATCGCGCAATACAAAGTGTGAAACTATAACCAGAATATAATAAACTTGTTTACAAAACTTTGGTACATTACAAGTTTTGGCAGGGAGAAACTATCATCAGCAATTACACCTCTCCGAGTCGATCTAACATCCCTTGCCACTGCGTTCGGAGCTTCTGGCTCTGTCGCCTGCAGCTGGTGTACAACAAATAGCTTACAAGCAACAATTGTATGATGACTAATACATGGGAACAGACGCGGATCCAAGGAGGAATCGCTACACTCAGACCGATGTCCCACCACGGTGATGAGACAATCCCCTTGATCTCCTCCCCCACTTCCACTGTCTTTTGCTCGAAAATTTAAAAATGTTTCTGGGAGAGCTCAACGACCTTTATTAACTCAGTGAGCTGTTCCGACAGAAAAGGGATCGGGTACCCGAAATGTTCCACATAGTCCTGGAGATGCGTGAAGGTGTCGTTTACAGTGAGATGAATGGTCAAGGGTTCGGGGATAGGAGTAATTCGTTCTTGTGCCACTTGAACTTCAGCCTTGGGTTTAAAACAAAACTGCTGTCGCTCACCGGACACCACATGCCCTGGCTGTACTGGTAGCGGAGCACACTTGTGGTGACACAGTGGCCCCAAGTTTCCACACGCGGCAAAACAGGTGCCTCTCAGAGCTGGATGCCCATTTTTCGCGCCGAAAACGGCGCCTGAAAAAAAACGCGCTATTCTCGAGCGCTTTGCAACTCGATGTCTGCTTGGCGCGGCGCCCAGGGGGCGGAGCCTACCACTCGCGCCGATTTTGTAAGTAGGAGGGGGCGGGTACCATTTAAATGAGTTTTTTTCATGCTAGCAACCCTGCGCGTACGTGTTGGAGCGTTCGCGCACGCGCAGTGTGAAGGAAACATTGGCACTCGGCCATTTTTGTAGTTCTTTGTAGCTGTTCAATTTTTAACATTTTTTAATAAAACCACATTGCCCTTCCATGATCAGCACTGAGGCTTCTTGCAGCAGTGAGAAGGCTGCAGGAAGCCTCAGAAGTTGAGGCAGCCGTTTCCCGACGGGCCCGACCGACAGCAGGGGGGAGGCCTCCCCCCCCCATGCCGTCGGGAATGGCTGCCTCAACTTCTGAGGCTTCCTGCAGCCTTCTCACTGCCTCCCCCCCCCGCTGCCGTCGGTCGGGCCCTCACTGCCTCCTCCCCCCCCCCCGCCGTCGGGAATGGCTGCCTCCTCACTGCCTCCCCCCCACTGCCGTCGGCAACGGCTGCCTCAACTTGTGAGGCTTCCTGCAGCCTTTTCCCTGCCTGAAGCACTTTCACACAGGTAGGAACATGGTTTATTTAATCTTTTCTTTGCTTATAAATTTTTATTCAGGTTGGAATTATTTGTATAATATTTGTATAAGTATAACTAAGGATTTATTGTCGAATGTAATGACTTCCCTTCCCCCCCTCCCCCCCCCCACCTCGTTCTGGACGCCTAATTTGTAACCTGCGTCTGATTTTTTAATGTGTAGACAAGGTTTTTTCAGGCCTACAAAAATCTTCACTTGCTCCATTCTAAGTTAGTTTGGAGTACGTTTTCACTGTGGAAACTTTCAAATCAGGCGTCAGTGGCTGGACACGCCCCCTTTTGAAAAAAAATTCTGTTCCAAAGTGAAACTGTTCTACATGATTAGAACTGTAGAAAACTTAAATGTGGAGAATTGCGATTTCTAAGATATTCCGTTCTCCACCAGTTGCTCCTAAAAATCAGGAGCAAATCATGTGGAAACTTGGGGCCAGTATGTCCCACTCCCGATGTATGCAACCTGTGGAGGTACGTGACTGGTGCCATCACTTCCATGGTGCAATTGATAGGTTCCGCGCCTGCAGAAGCAACCCCACATTCTGATCGAGCAAAAGCATTCAAGTGCTAGAGGCACAGTATTATGTGTGCACCCTAGCTCTGGCATCCAGAGAGGTCAGTGCCCGTCATAGAATGCTCCCACTTTATGACATACGGCGGGACCGCTTTAAAACGAACATGCAATCCTCCATGAATGACCCCGATATTCTTAACCCTGATGACCTGCCCATTACCAGCCTGGATGACCTGCCCATTACCAGCATTCTTACTACAATTCCGATCACTGTATGGTTGGACCGCCAGCAATCTACAGCGATAGGGTAGGCTTCAGAGCTAAAAACGAAGCTGGCACGGGCTCAACGAATTGCTATACGGGTGCAGTGTGGTGAGATGGTTGTTGCTTATCCATGAAGGGATGCGACCTTGCCTCAGGTCCTCCAGGTTACTGCGGCCCTCGCCCAGAACCATGCTCCATACAGCACGCATGCCTCATTCCGTGCAGCCTGCTCCGAGACGTTCCTGTCCTCCCGTATCAAATCATTAACTGTTTTAGCATGCCTCTCCAGCTCCGCAGTGACCTCCTTTAAATGAACGGTCATTGCCTGGTCCTCGTGAAGCTGTCATTAACTCAGTGATCTGTATCTGGAGTTGTACATCATCCATACTATTGACAATACCCGTTCCTGTATTGAACGCTGTGGCTACATCGTTCCAGGTCCGTCTTCTCTGCCTCCCGGACCCCACACTATTCCCAAGCCATTCTTTATCTGCATTTCCATAGTCCAGTTCATAAAATTCCTGAAACATCACTTTTAACAGAGCTTCAGAAAGCTTCTCTGTCTTCTTCGGGCACCACACAGGCAGGTGGACTTCAGTCAGGTTCAGGATCATGGATGCCACGGAGTAGTGCACGTTGTGAAACAAAACTTTGTCAGTGGGCATTAACACCAACCCAGACCCCTGGTGGTGGTGGGACACCTATCTACAGTCATCTGTACCGTCGGGGCTCTAGGTGGGGGCTTCCTGGTGTATGAGGTGAGTTCTCTGGCGTTGATGGAGTTTGGGGGATTTGGGATCACACAGGAGTCCACACTCCGTTCCCAATGAATCCCACCCTGGGCGTCCTGCCACTGCCTACTAAACGCGATCGACACACCAGTTGGGCAGATCATTTCTGACCCCACATACGCACATAAATCCCTTCCTCGGATTCCCACCACTTTTCCCAACACACATTCACTCCTCCCTGAGAACCCGTGATCATCCGGTACGTATCGTTACTTAGTCTTTCCCAGTCAGCTGTCTGGTCCCCAATGTCCATGCTCAGTTTCCTGAGCCACCACTGTTATGTAATGATGTGTGTATCGTCCCAGTACCGTAAATGTAATGTAAGCACTATGCCACACCACAGAGGGTGCTGTGGTGGGAAACCTGGTAGTACCTGCAACAAGGGCTATATAAGGCTGACCACCACACCTGAGAGGCACTCTGGAGCTGAACAATAAAGGACGAAGGTCACAGCAGTTAGATTTACACCAGACCGTGTGGAGTCAGTGATTTGTGTGTGCTACATACACCACATTGGCGACGAGGATGGGATTTGCTGGCACCTGGGAGCGCAATGGACAAGTCATACGAGGAGCTGACTGAACTCATTCATGACCAGTTGAAACTGAAGGAGAGCATTCTCACGGCCAGATACAAATTTTACCATCACTGCAGACCTGAGGGCCAAGATGTCACCAAATATGCTGCGGACCTCAGGAGACTCGCGGCGCTGTGTGATTTTGGCGCACACCTTGACGAGGCTTTGCGGGACGTTTTCGTTATGGGGATTGGCCACGAGGGCCTTCTTCACAATCTGTTAGTCATGGAACCCACAGTCACTCTGACAAAGGCCATCACCATCAGCCGGGCACATATGACCTCGACTTGCAGCACCAAGCAAATAATTCACACAGTCTCGAACCCGGCAGGCACTGTCCACAGGATAGTGCCCACCACGGACAAAACTGCAGAACGTGGCTCTGCCCGGGGCAGAGAGCACGGACCTCGGGATCCTGGAACTCAGAGTCCGCTGAGGGGGGCCAATCAAGCAGCACCATGCTGGCGTTGTGGAGGAAGCCATGAGGCTCATCAGTGCAGGTTTGCGGAGTACACGTGCAATACCTGCCACGTTAAAGGCCACCTTCAGCGTATGTGTAAAAGAAATCAGACTCACCATGTGGCTGAGGAGATGGGGGATGATCCACTGTTCAGCGAGGAGCAGGCAGAAGATGATGAGGTGTTTGGACTGCACACGCATACCGACGATTCGCCCCCAGTGATAAGGGAAGTAAAAATCAACGGAGTCCCAGTGAGTATGGAAGTGGACACGGGCTCGGGTCCGTCATTGATGAGTCGGAAAACTTTTGATAAACTGTGGATTAACCCAGCTGCACGACCCAAGCTGGTCCCGGTCACGGTGAAGCTGCGTACCTACACCAGGGAACTGATACCTGTTCTTGGCAGAGCGATGGTGCAGGTATCCCACGGGGAAGAGACGCATGCTTTACCTTTGTGGGTCGTTGCAGGCGATGGGCCGACACTCCTCGGCCGGAGGTGGATGGGGACGGTCCGTGGGAGCTGGGAAGACTTCACCACTCCACAGGCTGCTGCTCCCCGGGGTGCTGCCGTGCCCCGGGTCCCCAGAGAGCAGCGCCGACCGAGCTGGAGCTGCAGCCTCATTCCACCCACAGGCAAGTCCCAGGCCTGGATCTGGATCTCCCACAGAGACCCTGCAGCCTTAATCCACCCACAGGCAAGTCCCAGCCCCGGACCTCACACCGAGTCCCTGCAGCCTCAGCCCCCACAGGCAAGCAGCCCTGCAGAGAGGGGCCTAATAGGGGGGGAGTGAGCCGGCGGGGTGCTGAGGGATCCAGGGGCCGGCGGTTCGGAAGAGCCCCGCCGAGGAAGTAGCCGTCGTGCGGGCCCCGCCGAGGAGCTGTTAGTGTCGGGCGGCGGCAGCAGCTGGAGGTCGGCGGCCACAGCGGCCGCATGGGAGGCCGCTACGGAGGCCGCGGGGGGAGGCGCAAATGCGGCCACAGGAGAGGCGGCAAGTCAGGTGGCAGCAGAGGGGAGCGGAGGCTGCGACGGCGGAGGGCATCCAGAGCGGCGGAGAAGATGGCGGCGGCATCGTGTCGGAGCAGCAGAGCATCAAAGATGGCGGCACCCAAGGAGAAGCCTCGTGGAATCCTCCTGCATCATAGATGGCGCCTTAAAAAGGAAATGCACCCGGGAGTCTTAAAAGGGCCTTACCAAGAGGTGGTCCCCACAAAGGACTTCTGTAAGGCAGAGCGAGTTCAAAATGAGCTATGTTAATGTGAGATGGCGAATTTATAATAAGAATTAATTTTTTAATGCTGAATGGCCACTGTATTTGTGTAAAATAATGGATGAAGTACAATTAATGATAACGGCTAACAAGGAAATCAAGGATCCGTTACCAGTCAATAACTAGTTAATGTACCAGATAATATGTACCATACTAACGCACTGTCTATGCCCACCTGCCTTCCGTTGGACAAGTGTGATGTTTTGTAATGATGTGTGTAGCGTTGTCCTGCGTCCTGGTGGGGGGAGAAGGTGATGTTATGTAATGATGTGTGTATCGTCCCAGTACCGTAAATGTAAGGTAAGCACTATGCCACACCACAGAGGGCGCTGTGGTGGGAAACCTGGTAGTGCCTGCAACAAGGGCTATATAAGGCTGATCACCACACCTGAGAGGCACTCTGGAGCTGAACAATAAAGGACGAAGGTCACAGCAGTTAGATTTACACCAGACCGTGTGGAGTCAGTGATTTGTGTGCTACATACACCACAACCACCACCTTCCCAGTGGAATGTGTCCCCTATAGCTAAGGCACACCCGTTTACCCTCCGTTACCCTAACTCGGGAGGTGGTGACCCCTATTCTTGGACATGGGATGGATGCTTCACCATAGGTGAACTTGTCATGGCTGGAATACTGGGTGGAATTCGACCCCAGCCATCCCGGCCATCTCCCCTTGTGGAGATAGATGCACGCCCCATCCTTCGAGCCACCTCCAGTATTCACGGTCGGTCCGTCTCTGCCGATGCAGCCGAAAACAACGATTCCTCGGTGTCGCCCCTGCGACTCGTGCTGGCTTCAATCATGGCGATCAGGATTACTATGACTGACTTCATCTTGTTCTTAGGCGTTCCCTGAAAAACACACGCAATGCAACGTTGTCCTTGGGTGATGAACCACCTTTCCAGATGCAGCTACGCATGATTACCTTTGGTAACTGGAATATACAGACAAGCTAAGGCAACAGACAGGAGAGAAAGAAGTTATGTACAGTGTCACCCGTCTTCGGGTGGCCACGCTAAGTCTCCTCGACCCTGGGCCTCTTACAACTCCAACTTCCTTCGTTCTCCGGTTTGTAAGGAGGCGTCCACGGCACCTTTGGCCGTGGGATCCAGGCACTCCTCCTCACTCCTGCCCCCACAGGCGGAATGGCCGGTCCCTCTGTGGGCTCCTCACAATCCCAGATTATGGGCTGGAGACCCACACCTGTAGTGCAGCTCACCATTCCCTGCTTTTTGCTCCTCTTATCAGCTCTTTCCCCAGGATTGAAAAGCTTGCACTGATTGATATGGAACCACTTAGTGCGTCGGGGCATTTTGACCGCATATACCATCGGACTTGCCTTATCCACGATACTGTACGGTCCCATGTATAACGGTTCAAAAGTCCCTACCCTGGCGAAGTTTCTGACCATTACTTGATCTCCAACCTTCCACTCGTGATGCCTCTGAGGCTCAAGCAATAAACGATTTCCACAATGTTGCTTCCCCATGTTACTGGCAGCCTACCAATGGATCTGTTTGAGATGCTCAAACAGATTCTTAACAAACCTTTCCCGGTTCACCTTTCTCAATTGACCTTCCGTGAGAACCGGTGCCAGTACATGGCTGGGCACCCTCATGACCCTGCCAGTCACGAGCTCATGTGGGGAATACCCTGTGCTTCTAGACGGGCTGGCTCGGACCCACATCAGAACTAACGGCAAGATCTCCACCCATTTTCTAGGCAAGTCTCCCATTTCCTGTCATAACCTTTGCTTGATGGTCCACAATCCCTGATAACTGCAGGTTGTGGGCAACGTGCCATTTACCCTCTACACCTAGTGTTGTGTATAGAGAAAGAGTCAGACTGAACACTGTGAGCTCAAATTAAAGTGTGACCTTAGTCTTTTATTGCAGGTCTCCAGAGCGCCTCTCCAACCTGTGAAGCCTCCTTAAATACCTGTGCTCCCAAGGGATTATGGGATCCCTTGGGACTCCAGGGGATGAGCCCTCTGGTGGCTGTATAGAGTAAATACAAATATACATTTATAACAACACTCCCCCCCCGCTCCCCACCACCCCCCCCCAAAGTCAATAGTGTAACTATTTACAATGTGAGTCGATCTGGGCCCCTTCTTACCCTGGTTGATCATCTCGGTGTGAAAACTGGTGTTGTTGAATCATTTGTTGGGCCCTCGCTGGGCTGCTGTGCAACTGGCCTTGCTGGGCTTCCTGGTGTGTTGGGCTCTGCTGGGCTGCTGTGGATGATGGGTTCTGCTTCATGGTCATCTGTGCTGCCGGTTGTCACTAGTGTGTATGTTGGGGGATCAAAAAAGGTACGGTCAAGGTGGGTTGCTCAGGATAATCTGTGAATCTGAGTTTGATTTGGTCCAAGTGTTTCCAGTGAATGAGTCCATTTGAAAGTTTGACTCGAAACACTCTGCTCCCCTCTTTGGCCACAACAGTGCCGGGAAGCCACTTGGACCTTGTCCATAATTTAATACAAATACAGGATCATTGAGTTCAATCTCACGTGACACATGTGTGCTATCATGATATGTACTTTGTTGAAGCCGCCTGCTCTCTGCCTGTTCATGTAGATCAGGGTGAACTAACGAGAGCCTTGTCTTAAGTGCTCTTTTCATGAGCAGTTCAGCAGGTGGGATCCCAGTGAGTGAGTGGGGTCTCGTTCGGTAGCTAAGCAGGACTCGGGATAGACGAGTTTGCAGTGAGCCTTCAGTTATCCTCTTCAAGCCTTGCTTGATGGTTTGTGATATGTCCTTACTGTACAGTATAAATGCACACGAGGCCCATACTTGAGAGAAGGTCACTCTGTGACCAGTTACCTTTATTACCAAGACCTCAAGTGATGAAGGTGGACGAAACTTCCCCTTTTATACCTGAAAGTCCAGGTTAGGAGTGTCTCCCACAAGTTCACCCCTTGTGGTCAATGTTCTCAAGGTGTACAACCTAGGTCAGCTTATACATGAGTTACAATGATAGTTGAATACATGACATCACCTCCCCCCGCAAAGTCTTATTGGGATCACAGGTTAAGTCTCTCTGGTGGTTTACGCTCCCTTGTAGAGCACCTGAGTTGGGGCTCCGGTTGTTGGGTGCTGGCCTGAGTATCTACTGTTTGCGGTGCCTCAGGCCTGTCCATACTGCCCACAGTGACTGGGCTCTCCTCCACTTGGTTCCTGTGTTCGGTCACCTGTGGTGGAATAAACTCTACATCGTGTTCTTCCTCTGCTTCTTCTATGGGGTTGCTGAACCTCCTTTTAGTTTGATCCACGTGTGTGCGGCAGATTTGTCCTTGGTAAGTTAAACTACCAAAACCCTATTCCTCTCTTTGGCAATCACAGTGCCTGCAAGCCATTTGGGCCCTGCAGCGTAATTAAGGACAAAAACAGGGTCATTGACATCAATACATCGCGCAATCGCATTCCTGTCATGGTAGTCACATTGTGACTGATGCCTGCTCTCAACAATTTATTTCATAGTAGGGTGTATAAGGGATAACCTGGTTTTGAGCGTCCTTTTCATTAGCAGTTCTGCGGGTGGAACCCCTGTGAGTGAGTGTGGTTGGGATCTATTGGCCAACAGGAGGCGTGATAAGCGGCTTTGTAGGGAACCCCCTTGGATTCTGATCATCCCCTGTTTGATTATCTGCACTGCTCGATCCACCTGGCCATTTGAGGCCGGCTTGATTGGTGCCGTTCTGACATGGTTGATTCCATTGCCTGCCCTGAAGTCCTGGAATTCAGTGCTTGTGAAGCACGGGCCATTGTCGCTGACCAAGACATCCGGTAGACCATGAGCGGCGAACATTGCCCGTAGACTTTCTACCGTGGCAGAGGATGTGCTTGAATTTAAAATGGCACACTCAATCCATTTGGAGTAGACGTCTACGACAACCAAAAACATTTTTCCCATGAAAGGACCTGCATAATGGATGCGTGACCATGGCTTGGCGGGCCAGGACCACGGGCTAAGGGGGGCTTCCGTGGGCGCGTTGCCCAGCTGAGCACACGTGTTGCACCTGCAAACACAAAGTTCCAGGTCTGCATCTATCCCTGGCCACCAAACGTGTGACCTGGCAATTGTCTTCATCATGACAATGCCCAGGTGCTCATTGTGAAGTTCTCTGATAAACACCTCTCTGCCCATCTGGGGCATGACTACTCGGTTTCCCCACAGTAGGCAATCGGCCTGAATCGAGAGTTCATCCTTGCGCCTATGAAATGGTTTAAATTCCTCAGGGCATGCACCGTACGTGGCTGCCCAGTCCCCATTCAGGACACATTTCTTAACTAAAGACAGTAGCGAGTCTTTATTTGTCCAGACTTTAATCTGACGGGCTGTCACAGGTGAGCCTTCGCTTTCGAAAGCTTCAACAGCCATGACCATCTCAGCATCATGCTCAGCTGCCCCCTCAGTGGTGGCTAGTGGGAGCCTGCTGAGTGCACCGGCGCAGTTTTCAGTGCCGCGTCTGTGCCGAATTGTATAGGCGGCTAACGTGAGTGCCCACCTCTGTATGCGGGCCGATGCGTTCGCATTTATGGCCTTGTTGTCGGCCAAAAGGGGTTTGGGGTTTGTGATCTGTCTCCAGCTCAAATTTCCTGCTAAACAGGTACTGGTGCATTTTTTTTTACTGTATATACACATGTTAGTGCTTCCTTTTCTACCATCCCGTAGCCCCTTTCTGCCTGGACAGACTTCTGGAGGCATAAGCTACCGGCTGTAACTGATCATTGGCATTCACATGCTGCAACACACACCCGACCCCATAGGACAATGCATCGCATGTTAAAACAAGTTTCTTACATGGGTCATATAACGTTAACTGTTTGTTGGAGCATAACAAATTGCGTGCTCTATCAAAAGCCCTTTCCTGGCTGTCCCCCAGACCCAATCATGACCTTTGCGTAGGAGCACGTGTAGCGGCTCTAACAGCTGCTCAATTTGGGAAGAAAGTTAACAAAATAGTTCAGGAGTCCCAGGAACGAACACAGCTCCATCGTGTTGCGGGGTCTGGGTGCTCTCTGGATCGCTTCCGTTTTGGACGCAGTGGGTCTGATCCCGTCTGCTGCTACCCTCCTCCCCAGGAATTCTACCTCGAGAGCTAAAAAGACGCACTTCGCCTTTTTCAGTTGCAGCCCTACCCGGTCCAGTCTGCTTAGCACCTCCTCCAGGTTGTGGAGGTGTTCTTCAGTATCGCGACCCGTGATGAGGATGTCGCCTTGAAAAACCACCATCCTTGGAATTGATTTGAGGAGGCTTTCCATATTTCGCTGAAAGATCACGGCGGCCGAACAAATCCCGAACGGACATCTGTTATACTCAAACAACCCCTTGTGTGTCATGATGGTGGTCAGCTTCTTCGACTCACTTGCCAGCTCCTGGGTCATGTAAGCTGAGGTCAGGTCCAATTTTGAAAAAGGTTTGCTACCGGATAGCGTTGCAAAGAGGTCCTCCGTTCTCGGTAGCAGGTACTGGTCTTGGAGTGACACCCGATTGATAGTGGCCTTGAGGATGTTTCCAGTAGAGTGGATAAGGGAGAACCAGTTGATGTGGTATATTTGGACTTTCAGAAGGCGTTCGACAAGGTCCCACACAAGAGATTGATGTGCAAAGTTAGAGCACATGGGATTGGGGGTAGTGTACTGACATGGATTGAGAACTGGTTGTCAGACAGGAAGCAAAGAGTAGGAGTAAATGGGTACTTTTCAGAATGGCAGGCAGTGACTAGTGGGGTACCGCAAGGTTCTGTGCTGGGGCCCCAGCTGTTTACACTGTACATTAATGATTTAGATGAGGGGATTAAATGTAGTATCTCCAAATTTGCGGATGACACTAAGTTGGGTGGCAGTGTGAGCTGCGAGGAGGATGCTGTGAGGCTGCAGAGCGACTTGGATAGGTTAGGTGAGTGGGCAAATGCATGGCAGATGAAGTATAATGTGGATAAATGTGAGGTTATCCACTTTGGTGGTAAAAACAGAGAGACAGACTATTATCTGAATAGTGACAGATTAGGAAAAGGGGAGGTGCAAAGAGACCTGGGTGTCATGGTACATCAGTCATTGAAGGTTGGCATGCAGGTGCAGCAGGCGGTTAAGAAAGCAAATGGCATGTTGGCCTTCATAGCAAGGGGATTTGAGTACAGGGGCAGGGAGGTGTTGCTACAGTTGTACAGGGCATTGGTGAGGCCACACCTGGAGTATTGTGTACAGTTTTGGTCTCCTAACTTGAGGAAGGACATTCTTGCTATTGAGGGAGTGCAGCGAAGGTTCACCAGACTGATTCCCGGGATGGCGGGACTGACCTATCAAGAAAGACTGGATCAACTGGGCTTGTATTCACTGGAGTTCAGAAGAATGAGAGGGGACCTCATAGAAACATATAAAATTCTGACGGGGTTAGACAGGTTAGATGCAGGAAGAATGTTCCCAATGTTGGGGAAGTCCAGAACCAGGGGTCACAGTCTAAGGATAAGGGGTAAGCCATTTAGGACCGAGATGCGGAGGAACTTCTTCACCCAGAGAGTAGTGAACCTGTGGAATTCTCTACCACAGAAAGTTGTTGAGGCCAATTCACTAAATATATTCAAAAAGGAGTTAGATGAGGTCCTTACTGCTAGGGGGATCAAGGGGTATGGCGAGAAAGCAGGAATGGGGTACTGAAGTTGAATGTTCAGCCATGAACTCATTGAATGGCGGTGCAGGCTAGAAGGGCCGAATGGCCTACTCCTGCACCTATTTTCTATGTTTCTATGTTTCTATGTAATCGCCACATATCCTGACCGATCCATCTGCCTTGAGCACCGGCACGATCGGGCTCGCCCAGTCACTGAATTCGACTGGCGAAATGATGCCTTCCCTCAGCAGGCGGTCCATTTCGCATTCTATCTTTTCCCACATCATGTACGGCACCGCTCTGACCTTGTGGTGTACTGGCCTGACGTCCGGGTTTATGTGAATCACTACCTTGGCCCCCATGAAAGTGCCGATGCCGGGTTGAAATAATGAGTCAAATTTGTCCAGGACCTGTGAGCATGATACTCGCTCCACAGAAGAAATTGCATTAATATCGCTCCATTTCCAGTTCATGACGGCAAGCCAACTCCTTCCCAGTAGTGCGGGACCATCCCTGGGACAATCCAGAGTGGCAACCTGTTCTCCGAATCTTTGTGGGTCACGACTACCGTGGCCCGGAATGATCTCCTTTGTATATGTCCGTAGCTGTGCGTCAATCGGCAATAATTTTGGCCTCCTGGCCTTGGACACCCACAACCTTTCAAACTGTTTGATACTCATCCGGGACTGGCTGGCCCCCATGTCTATCTCCATTAATACTGAGATGTCATTGAGGAGCACTTTCATCATTATCGGTGGCGTCCTGGTTTGTGAACTGTATATGTGCTCCACATGAACTCGCTGAACTTCAGCTTCCAGCGATTTCCCCCAGTATTCATTTGGCCTCATAGGTCTTACATCGGGCCCGTCCTCCTCGTCCATCAACCTGGCTGCAGGCTTCCTGCACATACGCGCCAAGTGACCGCTGACGTTGCAGATTCTACAGGTATATTGTTGATACCTGCAAGCTCTGGCTGGGTGTTTGCCTCCACACCTTCAGCTTGAGCTGGAGGCCCCGTTGTTGGAAACAAAAGGTCCATTACCAGTCGATCGTCTCTGACTGTCTCTGTAACTGTTCTTAAGCGCACCATTAACAGGTGTTGATGGCCCCATTACTGGCCGCATTGTCCATTGCGATGGCATGAATCGCCGTTCAGCTAGCCATTTTCTCTGTTGAACTCCCTCTTTTGGTTCGACTACATGCTGGGGCATGTCCGATTGCCCTTGTCTGCCTAGAGAACTGTGTACCGCATTAACAATGTTGACTCCCTGGTCGTTTGCTGCATTTGAGCCAAGATTTTTGTCATACATCATTCTCGTCTCTTCCTCCCCTGATATAAATGTCTGGGCTATCAGAGCCGCCGCTTCCAAAATCAAGTCTTTGGTCTCAATCAGTTTCCTGAAAACCCCAGCGTGCCTGATGCCTTCAATAAAAAAGTCTTGCAGCATCTCCGCTCTGCATGCATCTGGGAACTTACATAGGCTCGCCAGTCGCCGGAGATCTGCCACGAAGTCTGGAACGCTTTGTCCTTCTCATCGCCGGTGCGTGTAAAACTGGTGTCTCGCCATGTGCATGCTGCTCGCCGGTTTAAGGTGTTCCCCGATCAACTTACTGAGCTCTTCGAACGTCTTGTCCACCGGCTTCTCTGGTGCTGGAAGGTCTTTCATCAGTGAGTAATTTCTGGATCCACAAACCGTCAGGAGATGAGCCCTGCGTTTGTCGGCCAAATCCTGTCCCAACCATTCCTTAGTGACAAGACTTTGCTGTAGTCTCAAAATAAAGTCGTCCCAATCATCACCAACGCAGTACCTCTCTTCTGTGCTGCTAGTGACCATGCTCGCGTGATTTAAATCCCAGTTTCACGTCGCCAATGATATGTCCTTACTATACAGTATAAATGCACACGAGGCCCATACTTGAGAGAAGGTCACTCTGTGACCAGTTACCTTTATTACCAAGACCTGAAGTGATGAAGGTGGGTGGAGCTTCCCCTTTTATACCTGAAAATCCATGTTAGGAGTGTCTCCCACAAGTTCACCCCCTTGTGGTCAATGTTCTCAAGGCATACAACTTAGGTCAGCTTATACATGGGTTACAATGATAGTTGAATACATAATAGTTTGCACTGCTCTCTCTGCCTGACCATTGGACGCTGGTTTAAATGGGGCAGATGTGACATGTTTGATCCCGTTACGGGTCATGAATTCTTTGAACTCAGCACTTGTAAAACATGGCCCGTTGTCGCTCACCAGGATATCGGGTAGGCCGTGTGTGGCAAACATGGCCTGCAATATTTCAGTAGTGGCAGACGACGTGCTAGCCGACATTATCTCACATTCAATCCACTTGGAATACGCGTCGATAACCACAAGGAACATTTTACCCAAGAACGGGCCTGCATAGTCGACATTTACCCTAGACCATGGTTTGGAGGGCCAAGACCTTAAACTTAACGGCGCCTCCCTTGATACATTGCTTAACTGTGAGCAGGACTCTAAGTCTGCATCGATACCGGGCCACCACACGTGGGATCTGGTTATCGCTTTCATCATTACGATGCCTGGGTGGGTACTATGGAGGTCATTGATGAAGGTGCCTCTGCCCTTCTTGGGGACCACTACTCGATTGCCATACAGAAGGCAGTCTGCCTGTATAGACATTTCATTTTGCGCCGCTGGAACTGCTTTATCTCTTCCTGCATTTCCACTGGGACACTGGACCAGCTCCCATGAAGCACACAGCTTTTGACTAGAGATAATAAGGGGTCCTGGCTTGTCCAGGTTTTGATCTGCCGGGCAGTGACGGGTGATTGCACACTCTCAAATGCTTCCATAGCCATGGCTAGATCTGCGGGCTGTGACATTTCCACCCCCGTGGTGGGCAATGGCAGCCTACTGAGAGCATCGGCGCAGTTTTCTGTGCCTGGCCTGTGGCGGATGGCATAGTTGTATGCGGACAACGTGAGCGCCCATCTCTGGATGCGGGCCGATGTGTTGGTATTTATCCCTTTACACTCGGAGAACAAGGATATAAATAAGTGGTTTATGGTCAGTTTCCAATTGGAATTTTAGCCCAAACAGGTATTGATGCATTTTATTTACCCCATAGACACACGCTAACACTTCTTTCTCAATCATGCTGTTGGCTCTCTCAGCCTTAGACAGACTCCTGGATGCATAAGCAACCGGTTGCAATTTCCTGAAATCATTAGCTTGTTGCAATACTCATCCGCACCATATGACGACGCATCACATGCTAGTACCAAACGCTTACATGGGTCATACAACACAAGCAATTTGTTTAAGCATAACAATTTTCTGACTTTTATAAAGGCATTTTCTTGGCTTTTGCCCCAAACCCATTCGTCCCCTTTTCGTAGTAAGATATGCAGTGGTTCTAACAGTGTGCTGAGGCCTGGTAAGAAGTTACCAAAGTAGTTCAGGAGTCTCAGAAACGACCGCAGCTCCGTCACGTTCTGTGGCCTCGGTGCATTCTCGATTGCCTCCGTCTTTGCGTTGGTGGGCCTTATGCTGCCCGCCGCAATCCTCCTTCCCAGGAACTCCACTTCAGGCGCCAGGAAAACGCACTTCAAGCGTTTTAACCCCATGCAGTTGAGTTGACTAAGAACCTCCTCCAGGCTCTGCAGATGCTCGACTGTATTCCGACCTGTGACCAAGATGTCATCCTGGAAGACCACGATGTGCGGAATCGACTTCAGTAAGCTTTTCATGTTTCTCTGGAATATAGCCGCCGCCGATCGGATTCCAAACGGGCATCTGTTATAAACAAAAAGATCCTTGTGCGTGTTGATGCAGGTGAGGACCTTCGATGATTCCTCCAGTTGAAGTCAGATCCAGCTTCATGAACGTCTTTCCACCCGCCAGCGTTGCAAACAGGTCATCGGCCTTTGATAGTGGGTATTGGTCCTGCAGGGAGAAACAATTGATAGTTACTTTATAATCGCCACAGATTCTGACGGTGCCGTCTCCCTTTAGGACTTGGACGATAGGACTGGTCCACTAGTTGAACTTGATCGGGGAAATGATGCCCTCTCTTTGCAGCCGGTCTAGCTCGATCTCTACTATTTCTCTCATCATGTACGGTATCGCTCTTGCCTTGTGGTGGATGCGTCACGCCCCCGGAATTAGGTGGATCTGCACTTTTGCTCCTTGGAATTTCCCGATGCCTGGTTCGAACAGTGAAGGAAATTTGTTTAAGATCTGGGCACGTGAAGTGTCGTCAGCGGGCGATAGCGCTCAGACGTCGTCCCAGTTCCAGCGTATCTTTCCCAGCCAGCTCTTGCCAAGCAGCGTGGGACCATCGCCCGGTACCACTCAGCGTGGTAGCTTGTGCACCGCTCCATCATAGGAGACCTTTATGGTAGCACTGACGATTACAGGAATCTGTTCTTAGTTCTTAGTTTCCTGCGAACTGGAGATAAGACTGGCCTTGAGGCCTTGTTGCACCACAACCCTTCGAAAGTCTTTTTGCCCATGATGGACTATCTTGCACCCGTGTCCATTTCCATTGACACCGGGAGTCCATTTAGTTCAACATTCAGCATTATCGGGGGACAATTCGTGGTGAATGTGTGCACCCCATGTACCTCTGCTTCCTCGATCTGAGGCCCTGGTTCATAGTGGTCCTCCGTGGATCTGTCTTCTTCTGCAACATGGTGGTTTGCAGGTTTAACAGACTTTGCAGCTCGCCTGCACACTCGTTGGAGGTGTCCCATTGTTCCACAGCCCTTGCAAACGTACTCTTTGAATCAGGATGAATGGAAACGGTCAGCCCGAGGAATTTTACTTCCTGGGATTAACCTTGAACCCAGCTTCCTTTAACAGACTCAGCAGCTCAGCCAGAAGTGGGCCATGCTCCTCCCTCTTGTCGGAGAACAAAAGCAGGTCGTCCACATGCTGCACAAGCTACTGTGGTTTGCTGAACCCTTTTAAACAATTGGCCATACATTGGTGGAAAATAAAAGGACTGTTATGAAACCCTTGGGGAAGGCAAGTCCATGTGTACTGCTGACCCTTGAAAGTGAATGCGAACTTAGACTGGTCCTCCCTTTTGAGAGGGATAGACCAGAATCCATTCGAAATGTCCAGCACCGTGAATGTTTTCGCAGATGCTGGGATACTCCCGATCAGGTCGGCTACGGCTGTGACGGTGGGGGCACAGGCTGGGATGTTCTTGTTAAGAACCCGATAGTCCACTGTGGCTCTCCACGAATTGTCTGGTTTCCTAACCGTCCAAATCAGAGAGTTCACATGGGTCGCTATGCGTCTCAACACACCCTGCTCAACCAGTGATACCAACGCCGTCTCTAAATCCGCCTCTGCCTCTCTGGGGAATTTGTACTGTTTCTGTGGTCGGGCCATGGGGTCTCCTTCTACTCTGACCTGCTACCCTCCCGCAGTCGTGCTTGTGTGCTGCGAGGTTGGCTCGCACATCCGCTCTGTACTCCGCCGGGGTAGAAGTGACCAAAAGTAAAAGGTCATAACTATTCTTGGGCTTCATTGTACACACTTGCCTTGCTTCCCTGGTATAACTACCATCTCCTTCTCCTTTCCCATGCATACTGCCCCCTATAGACAGTGATTCCATAAATCTACCAATATCTGGTGGGCCAGTATGAAGTCTGCCACTAAAATGCCTATTCCTCGCGCTCCCACCGCATCAGGACACATTTCCACTCCGTATGGAGTGTCCCCAGATCGCTGGCTAGCAGGATGGAGAAAGACCCAGTTCGTTCATTCCCGGTGAACCCTACTAAGTTATATGGGACCCCGTTCGATAGAGGTCATGTGGCCGGGTTAGCCGCATAGACAATAGTGCTTGAAGCTCCAGTATCCAGCAGATAGGTCCCTTGCACCTTCTCCACCCCCATCTTCACGCGCTGTCTTTTCCCAGCATCATAACTTAGTGGGCACAGGTAAAGGGGCTGAGAAGCCCCTAATCATGGGTCGGGATTGTCCGGGGTGGATGGGAGTACGCTGCCTGCTGCCACGTCCACCCAACCCTGCCCTGCCGGAAAGACTGCGCGGAGAGCAGCCACTAATACCGCGAACCGATCAGTGCTGCTTCCTGCCACAGCTGTGACTTTCCGTGCTGGCGCTGGAGGATCCCCTTTCCCGCTCTTTTTGTCAGGGACTGGGCAGTCTTTCCTCCAGTGCCCTTTACTCCTGCACCCATAACAACCCTGCTTCTTCTCTGAGCTAACCCCTTCCTGGCACCACTCTCTCCTAACGTTGCCTCCACTAGGCTTTAACCCATGCACTCTGCCCTTTGGTTTGTCATCCTCACCCCTATCAGTCTTAAAAGAGAGAATTAACTGCCAGATCAAACCCTCTTCTGTGGTCTGGGGATCCCTGGAATAAAACCACCCCTCTGTTTTGGCCTTGATCCTGGGCAGGCTGTTCGCCACCAGGGTCCTCAGCCAATGAGCCCTCGGCTCCCCCTGCAGCTACGCCCGGTCGGGCACCCCCGCGCAGGCACTCCGGTAGACGGGCCAAAGCCTGTCCGCGACAGCCTGCGGTGCCTCCCCAGCTAGCTGCAATGTCCTTTCCACTCAGGAGAAGGGACTTCCATCATTGAGGCCCATAGCCTCTAGGATGTCATCCTTTATCCGCTCTAACATACCCTGCCCCCTTTTGCTACCCGCTGAGAGCGACTGGTACAACCCACTATCCAGGGAAAACAAAAGTAATTTGGCTGACTCAGCTTCGTTACAATTATTGATCCTCCCCACCTGCTCCACATCCATAAAATGGACAGATGGGTGCCCTTTGCTGGTCAGTTTGGTCAGGTTAGAGGCAGCTAGGAAGTCGTATACGGGACCACGAAGTCACTTTGTAGTGGTCCTTGCTCTTGACCACCTACGGGCGCACTGTATTTCCGCTGCCGGACAGTGCACATGGGTCCTGGTTCCGGCACTTTGGGCTGTGGTCGAGCGTCCTCCTCTGCCTCACAGTCCTTATCTTTTCCCTGCTATTCCTCATCCACTCGGGCCATTCCCGGTGCTACCAATTAGACCATCCCTTTAGCCTTAGATAGAGCATCAGTTAAATTCTGGATCTGCTCCTTGCAAGGACCATGATTCCCCTTATCAAACCTTCTAGTGCTGGCGTCTTTACCTCACTCGACGAGCGAGCGTTCTCCTCCCTAACCGCCCTCTCGTTCCCCTTTGCCTCAGTTACCTGGTATTGCAGGAACTCCTTATGGTTACGGAAGGTTTCCTCCTGGCTTATTCTTCCCAGCTTGTCATCCCTTAGCTTCGTGAATAACCTGCTCCCTACTACAGCCCTTGTGTCTGACTGTGCTTCGGACTCCCTGAGCTCTGCCTCTAACTTACCAACCTGCTCATCTAGCAGTTGGACTTGTCTTTGTAGACAGACGAGCCATAGCGCCTTTTCAATGCTGCGCCTATGCTCCTTGCCCTGCATCCATTCTGTCGCTGCGTCCGCTGGACGCTCAGCACGCAACAAACCCAGCACCCACTTCTTAGTGATGTTAACCTTCTTAAATACAAATAAAGAAATCCCTTCCTCCATTTGGGATTTTTCGCCAGAAGCGCTGTCCATGACTGATTTACACTCTTTTAACCCAGGTCCCTTCGTGGTCGCCATGAGATGTAGGCAGTTTTGATCCTAGCCCAATGACTAGATGGACAGTTCGAATTGCCCCCGCTTTGCAAGAATTCTACACCCGGGGATTATTATTCAGAATGTAAATGGAATAAGTCACAGACAGGAATGCTGCGGTGAAAAATCGCACTTATTTATTTGGTCTAACATACACTGGCTAAAACATGCAATGCTAAACTAAATCACTGTCTCTGCGGTGAATAAGATCCAGGTTAAAACAACATACAGTACAACACTGAGGACCGGTGACATGCAGTAATTTCCTTGTTGCTATAGTGGAGTCTAACTCCCTACTACCAGCCAATTACCCAGTCGCATGAAGCTCCCTCCCCAGAATAGCCCGAAAAAGCTTCACTTACAAGAAAACTCTGAGCCCTTTACACCCCACACAGCTCGCCTGGTGCTCTGGTTACTGGCTTGGGACACTCACGACCATGCTCACCAGTTGGTCTTGATCGCTCAGCTGGTCCGTCTTCTTGTCACGTCGGTCTTGGTGGAGCGAGAGAGAGAGGGGGGACGCTCGAACACTCCAGAACGCTAGAGAATGGTGGGAAAGAGTTTATCTTTAAAGGAGTCCTGCTGCCCTTATCTCTCCTGCCAATGTTTGAAATCCCTTTTGTAATGTCCTTAATGGCACAAAACCCACACGAGGCACATTCTATGGACAAGGTCACTCTATGACCTGAACCTTTATTCACAGGACCAAGAAGTGATGACCCTGCGTGGGACCTCCCTTTATACACCTGGATGACCTGATAAGGAGTGTCTCCCACAAGTTCACCCCCTGTGGTCAAGGTGTGCATTGCTTAAGTATATACAGTATTGCAGTGGTGTTACATAGAGGTTACATACATGACATCACCTCCCCCCCCAAAGTCTTATTGGGATCATAGATTAACTCTTTCAGATGGTCTATGCTCCCTCGTGGAGCGCCGCAGTTGGGGCTCTGGTTGTTGAGCCTTGGCGTGAGTGTCTGTCACCTGTGGTGATTCCGGCCTGTCCGGGCTGACCACAGGGACTGTGCATGCTGTTGAATGTTCTTGTTGCTCATTCACTGGCGGTGGTGTGATCACCATCTCATGATCGTCCTCGGGTTCCTCAGTGTCCATGCTGAACCTTTTTTTTACTTGGTCCAGATGCTTACGGCATATCTGCCCATTGTTAAGTTTAACCACGATGACCCTGTTCCCCTCTTTGTCTATTACAGTACCCTCAAACCATTTGGGCCCCACGGCGTGATTGAGGACAAATATGGGGTCATTTATTTCTATACATCTCCCCCTTGAATTTCGTTCATGGTACTCGTTTTGGGACTGGCGCTTGCCCTCAACTATGTCGGTCAGGACTGGGAGAATGAGGGACAACCGAGTTTTGAGTGTTCGTTTTATAAGTAGCTCAGCGGGCGGGACCCCCGTGAGCGAATGCGGTCGGGACCTATAGGCCAGTAGGAGGCGCGATAGGCGGCATTGAAGGGAGGGTCCTTGAATCCTGAACATGCCTTGTTTAATGATTTGGACCGCATGTTCTGCCTGGCCATTGCAGGCCGGTTTGAACGGTGCTGTCCTGACATGATTGATACCATTGCTCGACATGAACTCCCGGAATTCATAGCTCGTGAAACATGGGCCATTATCGCTAACAAGGATGTCCGACAAGCCGTGGGTTGCAAAGACCGCACATAGACTCTCCACAGTGGTGGATGTCGTGCACGAATTCAAAATGATGCATTCGATCCATTTCAAGTACACAACTACCACAATGAGAAACATTTTTCCCATGAACGGGCCCGCGTAGTCTACATGAATACATAGCTGAGCGGGGCCTCCCTGGGGGCATTACCCAGCTGGGCACACGTCGTGCACCTGTGAACACAGTGTTCCAGGTCTGAATCAATTCCCGGCCACCAAACATGTGACCGGGTAATGGCCTTCATCAGCACGATGCCTGGATGCTCGCTGTGGAGTTCCCTGATGAATGCCTCCCTGCCCCTCTGGGGCATGACTACCCGGCTGCCCCATAGTAGGCAGTCAGCTTGGATGGAGAGCTCATCCATTCGCCTGTAAAACGGTCTGACCTCCTCAGGGCATGCTCCGTGTGCGGGCGCCCAATCCCCAGTCAGGACACATTTCTTAATCAGAGATAGGAGGGGATCTCTGTTTGTCCAGATTTTGATCTGGCGGGCTGTGATGGGGGAGCCTGCGCTGTCAAAGGCATCAACAGCCATGACCATCTCAGCGCTTTGTTCTGCTGTCCCCTCAGTGGTGGCCAGTGGAAGCCTGCTGAGCACATCAGCGCAATTTTCGGTGCCAGGTCGGTGCCGGATGGAGTAGTCATATGCAGCCAGCGTGAGAGCCCATCGCTGTATGTGAGCTGACGTGTTGGCATTGACAGCCTTGCTGTCTGAAAACAGGGATGTTAACGGCTTGTGGTCCGTTTCTAATTCGAACCTCCTGCCAAAAAGGTATTGATGCATTTTTTTTACACCATAGACACATGCGAGGGCCTCCTTCTCAACCATCCCATATCCCCGTTCTGCTTGAGAGAGCGACCTGGAAGCATAAGCCACAGGTTGTAGTTGGCCCTCAGCATTACTCTGCTGCAACACGCACCCAACCCCATAGGACGATGCATCACATGTCAGAACCAATTTCTTACAGGGGTCGTACAGGGTCAATGACTTATTTGAACAGAGTAGGTTCCGTGCCCGATTGAAAGCCCGTTCTTGACAGTCCCCCCAAAACCAATCACAACCCTTACGCAGGAGCACGTGAAGCGGCTCCAACAACGTGCTTAAGTTCGGCAGAAAGTTCCCGAAATAGTTCAATAGTCCCAGAAATGAACGCAACTCCGATGTGTTGCCGTGCCTGGGCGCTCGTCGAATCGCCTCTGTTTTGGATTCTGCAGCAACCCTCCTGCCCAGGAACTCAACCTCAGGAGCCAAAAACACACATTTAGACTTCTTGAGTCACAGGCCTACCCGGTCCAGTCAGCGTAGCACCTCTTCCAGATGGTGGAGGTGTTCCTCGGTGTCACGACCCGTGATGAGGATGTCGTCCTGAAATACGATTGTTCCAGGAATGGATTTGAGCAGGCTTTCCATGTTTCTTTGAAAAATCACGGCCGCTGATCGAATGCCAAATGGGCACTTGTTGTAAATGAACAGTCCCTTGTGCGTTGTGATGGTGGTCAGTAGTTTAGATTCGTCGACCAGTTCTTGGGTCATGTAGGCTGAAGTGAGATCCAACTTGGTAAACAGCTTGCCGCCTGCCAGCGTGGTGAAAAGATTCTCCGCTCTCGGGAGCGGGTATTGGTGTTGTAGGGACACCCGATTGATAGTGGCCTTGTAGTCGCCACAGATCCTGACAGAACCATTAGCTTTTAGGACGGGAACGATGGGGCTCGCCAGGTCGCTGAATTCAACAGGCAAGATGATGCCCTCGCTCAGCAAACGGTCCAATTCGCTCTCAATTTTCTCCCGCATCACATACAGCACCGCTCTGGCTTTGTGGTGCACTGGTCTGGCATCTGGGGTAATGCGTATCACCACTTTGGTACCTTTGAATGTCCCGACGCCAGGTTGGAATAGTGACTCAAATTGTTGTAGGACTTGGGAGCACAAACTTCGCTCCACAGATGACATTGTGTGCACATCCCCCCATTTCCAGTTCATCTCAGCTAACCAGCTCCTCCCCAACAGTGAGGAACCATTGCCCGGGACAATCCAGAGCGGCAGTCGGTTCACTGATCCATTGTGTGTGACCGCCAACATTGCACTGCCTAGTACTGGAATGATTTATTTGGTATGTGTCCGTAGTTGTGTCTCAATGCATTCTAGTTTGGGTCTACTGGCTTTGAGTGGCCATAGCTTTTCGAATTGTTGAACGCTCATGAGTGACTGGCTGGTTCCCATGTCCAGCTCCATAAAACCTTCATCATCATTGGTGGTGTTTTGGTATATGAGCTGTGAATATTTGCCACATGAACCTGCTGAACTTCAGCGTCCATTGATTTTCCCCAAGAGTCATCCTGCCTCACAGACTCCTCTTCTGGTCTATCCGCCTCGTAAATTAGCCTGGTTACAGGCTTCCTGCACATTCGAGCTAAATGGCCACTGAGGTTGCAATTTCTGCAGACAAATTGTTGAAACCTGCAAGTCCTGGCAGAATGTTTGCCCCCACACCTCCAGCATGAACTGAGATTCCCATTGTTGTGAACAAAGGAGCTATGACCTGGCATTTCTCACTGATTGTCCCTTTGACTGCTCTTGAGTACCCTGTTAGTGGGTGTCAATGGCCCCATCCCGGACTGCATTGTCCACTGTGATGGCGTAAATGTCCGTTCAGCCTGCCATTGTCTCTGTTGAAAACCTACTCTGGGGTCTATTGCTGCCTGGGGTGTGTCGAACTGCCCTTGCCTGCCTGCCTGCGGGGCTCTGAGTCGCATTTATGATATTGACTCCCTGATCCCCCACCACGTTGGAGGCAGAATTGCGCGCGTATATTATTTTGGTTTCCTCCTCCCCCGCCACGAAAGTCTGAGCCATCAACGCCGCCTCTTCCAAAGTCAAATCCTTGGTCTCAATTAACTTTCGGAAAATTCCCGCATGACCGATGCCCTCAATAAAGAAGTCCCTTAACATCTCCACCCTGCAGGCATCTGTGAACTTAGTGAGGTTGGCCTAACGCCACAGGTCCACAACGAAGTCCGATATGCTCTGTCCTTCACGACGTCGGTGGGTATAGAATCTGTGTCGGGCCATGTGTATGCTGCTCGCTAGTTTAGTTTGCTGAGCTCTTCAAAGGTTTTGTCCGCCGGCTTTTCGGGTGCTATCAGGTTCTTCATGAGCGCGTAAGTCTTAGGTCCGCAGCTGGTCAGCAGATGGGCCCTTCGCTTGTTGGCTGCTGCATCTCCCAGCCATTCTTTCATGACAAAGTGTGCTGGAGCCTCTCAATGAAATCATCCCAATCCTCACCAACACAGTACCGTTCCTCTGTGCTACCGGTGGCCATTCTCGTGGGTCGTTGATTCCCGTTTCTCGTCGCCAATGTAATGTCCTTACTCAATGGCACAAAACCCACACGAGACACATTCTATGGACAAGGTCACTCGATGACCTGAACTTTTATTCACAGGACCAAGAAGTGATGACCCTGCATGGGACCTCCGTTTATATACCTGGATAACCAGGTCAGAAGTGTCTCCCACAAGTTCACCCCCTGTAGTCAAGGTGTGCATTGCTTAAGTATATACAGTATTGCAGTGGTGTTACATAGAAACATAGAAACATAGAAAATAGGTGCAGGAGTAGGCCATTCGGCCCTTCTAGCCTGCACCGCCATTCAATGAGTTCATGGCTGAACATTCAACTTCAGTACCCCATTCCTGCTTTCTCGCCATACCCCTTGATCCCCCTAGCAGTAAGGACCTCATCTAACTCCTTTTTGAATATATTTAGTGAATTGGCCTCAACAACTTTCTGTGGTAGAGAATTCCACAGGTTCACCACTCTCTGGGTGAAGAAGTTCCTCCGCATCTCGGTCCTAAATGGCTTACCCCTTATCCTTAGACTGTGACCTCTGGTTCTGGACTTCCCCAACATTGGGAACATTCTTCCTGCATCTAACCTGTCTAACCCCGTCAGAATTTTATATGTTTCTATGAGGTCCCCTCTCATTCTTCTGAACTCCAGTGAATACAAGCCCAGTTGATCCAGTCTTTCTTGATAGGTCAGTCCCGCCATCCCGGGAATCAGTCTGGTGAACCTTCGCTGCACTCCCTCAATAGCAAGAATGTCCTTCCTCAGGTTAGGAGACCAAAACTGTACACAATACTCCAGGTGTGGCCTCACCAATGCCCTGTACAACTGTAGCAACACCTCCCTGCCCCTGTACTCAAATCCCCTTGCTATGAAGGCCAACATGCCATTTGCTTTCTTAACCGCCTGCTGCACCTGCATGCCAACCTTCAATGACTGATGTACCATGACACCCAGGTCTCTTTGCACCTCCCCTTTTCCTAATCTGTCACCATTCAGATAATAGTCTGTCTCTCTGTTTTTACCACCAAAGTGGATAACCTCACATTTATCCACATTATACTTCATCTGCCATGCATTTGCCCACTCACCTAACCTATCCAAGTCGCTCTGCAGCCTCACAGCATCCTCCTCGCAGCTCACACTGCCACCCAACTTAGTGTCATCCGCAAATTTGGAGATACTACATTTAATCCCCTCATCTAAATCATTAATGTACAGTGTAAACAGCTGGGGCCCCAGCACAGAACCTTGCGGTACCCCACTAGTCACTGCCTGCCATTCTGAAAAGTACCCATTTACTCCTACTCTTTGCTTCCTGTCTGACAACCAGTTCTCAATCCATGTCAGTACACTACCCCCAATCCCATGCGCTCTAACTTTGCACATCAATCTCTTGTGTGGGACCTTGTCGAACGCCTTCTGAAAGTCCAAATATACCACATCAACTGGTTCTCCCTTATCCACTCTACTGGAAACATCCTCAAAAAATTCCAGAAGATTTGTCAAGCATGATTTCCCTTTCACAAATCCATGCTGACTTGGACCTATCATGTCACCTCTTTCCAAATGCACTGCTATGACATCCTTAATAATTGATTCCATCATTTTACCCACTACCGATGTCAGGCTGACCGGTCTATAATTCCCTGTTTTCTCTCTCCCTCCTTTTTTAAAAAGTGGGGTTACATTGGCTACCCTCCACTCCATAGGAACTGATCCAGAGTCAATGGAATGTTGGAAAATGACTGTCAACGCATCCACTATTTCCAAGGCCACCTCCTTAAGTACTCTGGGATGCAGTCCATCAGGCCCTGGGGATTTATCGGCCTTCAATCCCATCAATTTCCCCAACACAATTTCCCGGCTAATAAGGATTTCCCTCAGTTCCTCCTCCTTACTAGACCCCCCGACCCCTTTTATAACCGGAAGGTTGTTCGTGTCCTCCTTCGTGAATACCGAACCAAAGTACTTGTTCAATTGGTCCGCCATTTCTTTGTTCCCCGTTATGACTTCCCCTGATTCTGACTGCAGGGGACCTACATTTGTCTTTACTAACCTTTTTCTCTTTACATATCTATAGAAACTTTTGCAATCCGTCTTAATGTTCCCTGCAAGCTTCTTCTCATACTCCATTTTCCCTGCCCTAATCAAACCCTTTGTCCTCCTCTGCTGAGTTCTAAATTTCTCCCAGTCCCCAGGTTCGCTGCTATTTCTGGCCAATTTGTATGCCACTTCCTTGGCTTTAATACTATCCCTGATTTCCCTTGATAGCCACGGTTGAGCCACCTTCCCTTTTTTATTTCTATGCCAGACAGGAATGTACAATTGTTGTAGTTCATCCATGCGGTCTCTAAATGTCTGCCATTGCCCATCCACAGTCAACCCCTTAAGTATCATTCGCCAATCCATCTCAGCCAATTCACGCCTCATACCTTCAAAGTTAGCCTTCTTTAAGTTCTGGACCATGGTCTCTGAATTAACTGTTTCATTCTCCATCCTAATGCAGAATTCCACCATATTATGGTCACTCTTCCCCAAGGGGCCTCGCACAACGAGATTGCTAATTAATCCTTTCTCATTACATAACACCCAGTCTAAGATGGCCTCCCCCCTAGTTGGTTCCTCGACATATTGGTCTAAAAAACCATCCCTTATGCACTCCAGAAAATCCTCCTCCACCGTATTGCTTCCAGTTTGGTTAGCCCAATCTATGTGCATATTAAAGTCACCCATTATAACTGCTGCACCTTTATTGCACGCACCCCTAATTTCCTGTTTGATGTCCTCCCCAACATCACTACTACTGTTTGGAGGTCTGTACACAACTCCCACTAACGTTTTTTGCCCTTTGGTGTTCTGCAGCTCTACCCATATAGATTCCACATCATCCAAGCTAATGTCCTTCCTAACTATTGCCTTAATCTCCTCCTTAACCAGCAATGCTACCCCACCTCCTTTTCCTTTTATTCTATCCTTCCTGAATGTTGAATACCCTTGTATGTTGAGTTCCCAGCCCTGCTCATCCTGGAGCCACGTCTCCGTAATCCCAATCACATCATATTTGTTAACATCTATTTGCACAGTTAATTCATCCACCTTATTGCGGATACTCCTTGCATTAAGACACAAAGCCTTTAGGCTTGTTTTTTTAACACCCTCTGTCCTTTTAGAATTTTGCTGTACAATGGCCCTTTTTGTTCTTTGCCTTGGGTTTCTCTGCCCTCCACTTTTCCTCATCTCCTTTCTGTCTTTTGTTTTTGCCTCCTTTTTGTTTCCCTCTATCTCCCTGCATTGGTTCCCATCCCCCTGCCATATTAGTTTAACTCCTCCCCAACAGCACTAGCAAACACTCCCCCGAGGACATTGGTTCCGATTCTGCCCAGGTGCAGACCGTCCGGATTGTACTGGTCCCACCTCCCCCAGAACCGGTTCCAATGCCCCAGGAATTTGAATCCCTCCCTGCTGCACCATTGCTCAAGCCACGTATTCATTTGAGCTATCCTGCGATTCCTACTCTGACTAGCACGTGGCACTGGTAGCAATCCCGAGATTACTACTTTTGAGGTCCTACTTTTTAATTTAGCTCCTAGCTCCTTAAATTCATTTCGTAGGAACTCATCCCTTTTTTTACCTATGTCATTGGTACCAACGTGCACCACGACAACTGGCTGTTCTCCCTCCCTTTTTAGAATGTCCTCCACCCGCTCCGAGACATCCTTGACCCTTGCACCAGGGAGGCAACATACCATCCTGGAGTCTCGGTTGCGGCCGCAGAAACGCCTATCTATTCCCCTTACAATTGAATCCCCTATCACTATCGCTCTTCCACTCTTTTTCCTGCCCTCCTGTGCAACAGAGCCAGCCACGGTGCCATGAACTTGGCTGCTGCTGCCCTCCCCTGATGAGTCATCCCCCTCAACAGTACTCAAAGCGGTGTATCTGTTTTGCAGGGGGATGACCACAGGGGACCCCTGCACTACCTTTCTTGCACTACTCTTCCTGCTGGTCTTCCATTCCCTCGCTGGCTGTGGACCCTTCTCCTGCAGTAAGACCAACTCGCTACACGTGATACTCACGTCATTCTCAGCATCGTGGATGCTCCAGAGTGAATCCACCTTCAGCTCCAACTCCGCAACGCGGACCGTCAGTAGCCGGAGGTGGACACACTTCCCGCACATGTAGTCGTCAGGGACACTGGTGTTGTCCCTGTGTTCCCACATGGTACAGGAGGAGCATATCACGTGACCGAGCTGTCCTGCCATGACTTAACCCTTAGATACACTTAAATTGCCGACAACAATGTTAAAAGTTACTGACTAATAAAGAAAAGGAAAAACTACTCACCAATCAGCAGCCAATCACTTACCACGTTGGCTGTGACGTCACCTTTTGATTTCTTTCTACTTCTTTTTTGCCTTCTCTCCCAGCTGGAGCTGCACCGGTACGCCTCTCTCGACTCCCGCCTCTCTCGACGTTCCCCGGACTGCTGAGCCTTTTATAGGCCGCTGCCTCTCTCGACTCCCGCCTCTCTCGACGCTCCCCGGACTGCTGAGCCTTTTATAGGCCGCTGCCTCTCTCGACTCCCGCCTCTCTCGACGCTCCCCGGACTGTTGAGCCCTTTATAGGCCACTGCCTCTCTCGACTCCCGCCTCTCTCGACGCTCCCCGGACTGCTGAGCCTTTTATAGGCCGCTGCCTCTCTCGACTCCCGCCTCTCTCGACGCTCCCCGGACTGCTGAGCCTTTTATAGGCCGCTGCCTCTCTCGACTCCCGCCTCTCTCGACGCTCCCCGGACTGCTGAGCCTTTTATAAGCCGCTGCCTCTCTCGACTCCCGCCTCTCTCGACGCTCCCCGGACTGTTGAGCCTTTTATAGGCCGCTGCCTCTCTCGACTCCCGCCTCTCTCGACGCTCCCCGGACTGTTGAGCCTTTTATAGGCCGCTGCCTCTCTCGACTCCCGCCTCTTGTAACAAGAGGTTACATACATGACACTTTTGCTTCTAAGTACTCCGGTGCTTAGTCGGTGATGGGCCATCAGACCCATGTGTATTGGACTGATGACACTGGGTCTGGGACATCTCTCGGCTTTTGTGTAGGGAACAACTGGCCCCTCTTGGTCTGGCCAGGCTAGTGGGGCCATTGTTCTGCTTCTCTTCTGAGATGGAGGTGAGAAGTTCCTTTGCATATTAGAGTGATTTTCCAATAGTTATCTGAGCCCCTTTCCTTTTGCTAGGGTGAACCCGTACATTCTGGATGACTGACACTTCTTTGTCACAGCCAACTGCCATGCGGTCTCTGGAGTTTTAACAAACCAGCCTTTTCACGTATCTGTACAGGGTGACCCCATCACACGGAAAGTACCCTCAGAGAAAAAAAACCTATAAAGTCCACAAAATATTCTCGACTGAGTCCATTCTTTAAACAGAGACTTTGCGATCTCTTCATGGGGTAGGAACTTAATACAATCACAATCACTAAGAGGTGGTACTCAGTAAGAAACACAGAAACATAGAAAATAGATGCAGGAGTCGGTCATTCGGCTCTTTGAGCCTGCACCACGATTCAATATGATCATGGCTGATTATCCAACATCAGTATCCCTTTCCTGCTTTCTCTCCATACCCCTTGATCCCTTTAGTCATAAGGGCCACATCGAACTCCCCTTTTGAATATATCTAATGAACTGGCCTTGCTGCGGTAGAGAATTCCACAGGTTCACAATTCTCTGAGTGAAGAAGTTTTTCCTCATCTCGGTCCTAAATGGCTTACCCCTTATCGTTAGACTGTGACCCCTGGTTCTGGACTTCCCCAACATTGGGAACATTCTTTCTGCATCTAACCTGTCCAATCACACCATAATTTTATATGTTTCTATGAGATCCCCTCTCATTCTTCTAAATTCCAGTGAATATAAGCCTAGTCAATCCAGTCTTTCTTCATATGTCAGTCCTAGCAGCTCGGGAATCAGTCTGGTGAACCTTCGCTGCACTCCCTCAATAGCAAGAATGTCCTTCCTCAGATTAAGAGACCAAAACTGTACACAATGTTCAAGGTGTGGCCTCACCAAGGCCCTGTACAACTGCAGTAAGACCTCCCTGTTCCTATACTCAAATGAAGGCCAACATGCCATTTGCCTTCTACACTGCCTGCTGTTCCTGCATGGCAACTTTCAATGACTGATGTACTATAACACCCAGGTTTCATTGCACCTCCCCTTTTTCTAATCTGTCACCATTCAGATAATATTCTGCCTTCCTGTTTTTGCCACCAAAGTGGATAACCTCACATTTATCTACATTATACTGCATCTGCCATGTATTTGTCCACTTACCTAATCTGTCCCAGTCACCCTGCAGCCTCTTAGCATCCTCCTCACAGCTCACACTGCCACCCAGCTTAGTGTCATCTGCAAACTTGGAGATATTACATTCAATTCCTTCGTCCAAATCATTAATGTATATTGTAAATAGCTGGGGGCCCAGCACTGAACCTTGCGGCACCCCATTAGTCACTGCCTGCCATTCTGAAAAGGACCCGTTTATTCCTAAACTTTTCCTGTCTGCCAACCAGTTCTCTATCCACGTCAATACATTACCCAGTACCATGTGCTTTAATTTTGCACACTAATCTCTTGTCAAAAGCCTTTTGAAAGTCCAAATACACCACATCTATTGGTTCTCTCTTGTCCACTCTACTAGTTACATCCTCAAAAAATTCTAGAAAACTTTTCAAGCATGATTTCCCTTTCATGAATCCATGCTGACTTGGACTGATCCTGTCACTGCTTTCCAAATGTGCTGTTATTACATCTTTAATAATTGATTCCAACATTTTCCTCACTACCGATGTCAGGCTACTACCAATATCAGGCTAAAGTTAATGGGACTAAAGGCAGATAAATCCCCTGGACCTGATGGCTTTTATCCTAGGGTCTTAAGAGAAGTAGCGGCAGGGATAGTGGAAGCACTGGTTGTAATTTACTAAAATTTCCTGGATTCTGGGGAGGTCCCAGCAGATTGCAAAACTGCAAATGTAATGCCCCTATTTAAAAAAGGAGGCAGACAAAAAGCAGGAAACTATAGACCAGTTAGCCTAACATCTGTGGGTTGGGAAAATGTTGGAGTCCATTATTAAAGAAGCAGAAGCAGGACATTTGGAAAAGCAAAATTCGTTCAGGCAGAGTCAGCATGGATTTATGAAGGGGACGTCATGTTTGACATATTTGCTGAAATTCTTTGAGGATGTAACGAAGAGGGTGGATAAAGTGGAACCAGTGGTTGTGGTGTATTTGGACTTCCAGAGGCGTTTGTCAAGGTGCCACATAAAAGGTTACTGCACAAGATAAAAGTTCATAGGGTTGGGGGTAATATATTAGCATGGATAGAGGATTGGCTAACTAACAGTAAACAGAGAGTCGGGATAAATGGTTCATTCTCTGGTTGGCAACCAGTAACTAGTGTGGTATCGCAGGGATTAGTGCTGGGACCCCAACTATTTACAATCTATATTAACTGTTGTGTATCTGTAAAGCATGCACTCCCATGTTTCACCACCAGGGAGCACATCCCCTGAAGTCCCAAGGGATCCCAAAATCCCTTGGGAGCACTGTATATAAGCTGGCCCCTAAGGCCGGTTACTCACTCTGGAATGTCTTAATAAAGACTGAGGTCACTGTTACTTCATCCTCCCTGTGTGCAGTCTCATCTGTGTTAGGAACACAACAACTGGTGACGAGTACACAAATCCAACGCAAAGATGCAGCAAATTATGGGCATCGTGGAGAAGTTCTCAGAGGGTGAGGACTGGGAAGCCTATGTCGAACGGTTAGACCAGTACTTTGTAGTCAATGAGCTGGACGGAGAAGGAAGCGCTGCAAAAAGGACAGTCGTCCTCCTCACGGTCTGCGGGGCACCGACCTACAGCCTCATGAAGAATCTTCTAGCTCCGGTGAAACACACAGATAAGTCATATGAGGAGCTGTGTACACTTGTTCGGGAGCATCTTAACCCGAGGGAAAGCGTGCTGATGGCGAGGTATCGGTTCTATACGTACCAGCGATCTAAAGGTCAGGAAGTGGTGAGCTACATCACCAAGCTAAGGCGACTTGCAGGGCAATGTGAGTTTGATGGCTACCTGGAGCAAATGCTCAGAGACTTTTTGTACTGGGCATTGGCCATGAGACCATCCTACGAAAACTTTTGACTGTAGAGACACCGACCCTCAGTAAGGCCATTGCGATAGCACAGACGTTTATGTCCACCAGTGATAACACCAAACAAATCTCTCAGCACACAAATGCTAGCAATGTTTATAAATTAACTGGAGCTGTGTTTGTGAGTAGAAATGTACAGGGCAGAAACCACGAGTCGGCAACTGCCAGCAGGCCTCAGGTGACCCGGATGACTCAGAGACCACAACAAAGGATGAATGAAAGGCAATTCACACCTTGTTGGCGTTGTGGAGGCTTCCATTCAGCCTATTCATGCTGCTTCAAAGGGTATGTTTGCAAGAGCTGTGGAACAATGGGACACCTCCAACGAGCTTGCAAACGAGCTGCAAGCTCTGCAAAACCTGCTAACCACCACGTGGCAGAGGAAGATCGGTCCATGGTGGATCAAATTATTTCAAGCCTCAGAGAGAGGAGGCAGATGCTGAAGTACACGGGGTGCACACATTTTCGATGAAATGTTCAGCTATAATGCTAAACATAAAATTGAATGGCTTACCGTAACCATGGAACTGGACACTGGCGCTAGCCAATCCATCATGAGTAAAAAGATGTTTGGGAGACTGTGGTGCAACAAGGCACTCAGACCAGCCCTGAGCCTCATCCACACGAAAGTGAGAACGTACACCAAAGAGCCTATCACTGTCCTGGGCAGCGCCATGGTCAAGGTCACCGACGAGGGCACGGTGCACGAACTGCCACTCTGGATTGTCCCGGGCGATGGCCCCACACTGCTTGGAAGGAGTTGGCTGGGCAAAATCCGCTGGAACTGGGATGACATCCGAGCGCTATTATATGTTGATGAGGCTTCATGTACCCAGGTTCTTAAAACATTTCCTTCCATTTTTGAGCCAGGCATTGGAAACTTTTCCAGGGCGAAGGTGCGGATCCACTTGGTCCCAGAGGCACGACCCATTCACCACAAGGCGCGAGCGGTACCTCACATGATGAGGGAGAGAGTGGAAATCGAGCTGGACAGGCTGCAATGCGAGGGCATCATCTCCCCAGTGAAATTCAGTGAGTGGGCCAGCCCGATTGTTCCAGTACTCAAAAGTGATGGCACGGTCAGGATTTGCGGCGATTATAAAGTAACTATTAATTGTTTCTCGCTACAGGACCAATACCCGCTACCTAAGTCAGACGACCTATTTGCGACGCTGGCAGGAGGCAAAACGTTCACCAAGCTCGACCTGACTTCGGACTACATGATGCAGGAGCTGGAGGAGTCTTCGAAGGGCCTCACCTGCATCAACACGCACAAGGGACTGTTCATCTACAACAGATGACCATTTGGAATTCGGTCGGCTGCAGCGATCTTCCAGAGAAACATGGAGAGCCTACTCAAATCGGTACCATGCATGGTGGTTTTTCAGGACGACATATTGGTCACAGGTCGGAACACCGTCGAACACCTACAAAACCTGGAGGAGGTCCTCCAGCGACTGGATTGTGTAGGGCTGCGGCTGAAGAGGTCGAAATGCGTCTTCTTGGCAGCAGAAGTGGAGTTTTTTGAGGGAAAGATCACGGCGGATGGCATTCGGCCCACAGACGCCAAGACAGAGGCTATCAGGAACGCGCCCAGGCCACAGAACGTCACGGAGCTGCGATCGTTCCTGGGCCTCCTCAACTATTTTGGTAACTTCTGACCGGGGTTAAGCACCCTCTTAGTGCCCCTACATGTGTTATTGCGTAAAGGTGCGAACTGGTTATGGGGAAAAAAACAAGTAATTGCTTTTGAGAAAACCAAAAACATTTTATGCTCCAACAAGCTGCTTGTATTGTATAACCCGTGTAAAAAACTCATGCTAGCATGTCGTATGGAGTTGGGTGTGTATTACAACAAGCTAATGTTGCAGGGAAATTGCAACCTGTCGCCTATGCCTCTAGGAGCTTGACTAAGGCTGAGAGGGCCTACAGCATGATTGAAAAAGAGGCATTAGCGTGCATGTTCGGAGTAAAGAAAACGCATCAGTAGCTGTTTGGCCTCAATTTTGAGCTGGAAACCGATCACAAGCCCCTCACATCCCTGTTCACTGAAAACAAGGGGATAAATACTAATGCCTCAGCCCGCATACAAAGGTGGGCACTCGCGCTATCAACATATAACTATACCATCCGCCACACGCCATGGTCATGTTTGCGTTTGGAAGCGTTTGAAAATGATAAATCACCTGTCACGGCCCAGCAGATTAGGACTTGGACCAGACAAGATCCTCTGCTGTCCCTAGTAAAAAACTGTGTACTGCATGGGAGCTGGGCCAGCATCCCCATTGAAATGCAAGAGCTAATCAAGCCATTCCAGCCGCGAAAGAACGAGCTGTCCATTCAGGCAGACTGCCTGTTGTGGGGTAACCACGTTGTGCTACCCAAAAAGGGCAGGGAGACATTCATCTCCGATCTCCACAGCACACACCTGGGTATAGTAATGATGAAAGCAAAAGCCAGATCCCACGCCCGGTATCGACTCTGACTTTGAGTCCTGTGTATGGCAATGCAGCGTGTGTGCTCAGTTGAGCAACGCGCCCAGAAAGGCACCACTAAGTTTGTGTTCCTGGCCCTCCAGACCATGGTTGAGGATCCATGTCGACTATGCGGGCCCGTTTCTCGGTAAAATGTTCCTGGTGGTGGTGGATGCTTTTTCAAAATGGATTGAATGTGAAATAATGTCGGGAAGCACCGCCACTGCCACCATTGAAAGCCTGAGGGCCATGTTTGCCATCCATGGCCTGCTTGACATACCGGTCAGTGACAACGGGCCACGTTTCAGCAGTTCCGAAGTTAAAGAATTCATGACCCGCAATGGGATCAAACATGTCACCTCGGCCCCGTTTAAACCAGCCCCCAATGGCAGGCAGAGCGGGCAGTACAAACAATTAAACAGAGCCTCAAACGAGTCACAGAAGGCTCACTCCAAACCCACCTGTCCCGAATACTGCTCAGCTACCGCACGAGACCCCACTCGCTCACAGGGGTGCCCCCGGCTGAGTTACTCATGAAAAGGACACTTAAAACCAGACTCTCGCTGGTTCACCTCAACCTGCATGATCAGGTAGAGAGCAGGCGGCAGCAACAAAATGTAAACGATGGTCGCACCACTGTGTCACAGGAAATTGATCTGAATGACCCTGTGTATGTGCTAAACTATGGACATGGTCCCAAGTGAATCGCGAGCACGATGATAGCTAAAGAAGGGAGTAGGGTGTTTGCAGTCAAACTAGACAATGGACAAATTTGCAGAAGGCACCTGGACCAAACGAGGCTGCGGTTCACAGACTGCCCTGAACAACCCACAGCAGACACCACCTTTTTCGAGCCCACAACACACATCCAAAGGATCAGTGACATCACACCGGACCAGGAAATTGAACCCATCACGCCCAACAACCCAGCAAGGCCAGGCTCACCCAGCAGTCCTGCAGGGCCAACAATACACCAGCCCAGCGAGGGCACAGCCAACACACAGAACAGACATTTGTACGGAGGCGGTCCACCAGGGAAAGAAAGGCTCCCGACCGCCTCACCTTGTAAATAGTTTTTCACTTTGGCTTTGCGGGGGAGTGATGTCTCATCTGTGTTATGAACACAACATTAACAACTTAGAAGAAGGTACTGAGTGTAATTTAGTCAAGTTTGCTGATGATATAAAGATGGGAGGAAAAGCAATGTGTGAGGAGGACACAAAAAATCTGCAAAAGGACACAGACAGGCTAAGTGAGTGGGCAAAAATTTGACACATGGACTATGATGTTGGAAAGTGTGAGGTCATGCACTTTGGCCGAAAAAAATCAAAGAGCAAGTTATTATTTAAATGGAGAAAGTTTGCAAAGTGCTGCAGTACAGCGGGACCTGGGGGTACTTGTGCATGAAACACAAAAGGATAGTATGTAGGTACAGCAAGTGACCAGGAAGGCCAATGGTATATTGGCCTTTATTGCAAAGGGGATGGAGTATAAAAGCAGTGAAGTTTTGGTACAGCTATATCAGGTATTAGTGAGGCCACAACTGAAATATTGCGTGCAGTTTTGGTTTCCATATTTACGAAAGGATATACTTGCTTTGGAGGCAGTTCAGGGAAGGTTCACTAGGTTGATTCTGGGGATGAGGGGGTTGACTTGTAAGGAAAGGTTGAGTTGGTTGGGCCTCTACTCATTGGAATTCAGAAGAATGAGAGGTGATCTTATCAAAATGTATAAGATTATGAGGGAGCTTGACAAGGTGGATGCAGAGAGCATGTTTTCACTGATGGGGGAGACTAGAACTAGAGGGCATGATCTTAAAACTGAGATGAGGAGAAATTTCTTTTCTCAGAGGGTTGTAAATCTGTGGAATTCGCTGCCTCAGAGAGCTGTGGAAGCTGGGACATTAAATTCATTTAAGACAGAAATAGACATTTTATTAAACGATAAGGGGATAAGGGGTTAGGGGGACCGGGCAGGGAAGTGGAGCTGAGTCCATGATCAGATCAGCCATGATCTTATTGAATGGCGGAGCAGACTCGAGGCGCCGTATGGCCGACTCCTGTTCCTATTTTGTTCTTATGTTCTTATGTCTCTGTGTTAAGAGTCCAGTATGGTGGAGGATTAGAAAGGTTATAAAAAAGGAAACAAAAGCAATAGTGATGGACAGAATCACCAAAAAGAAACAGCAGAATCAGATAAACAGCAGAGAGAGGGAGGGGAATACCAGAGAAATAGGGATGATAGAAGCAGACAGATGGGAAAGGAAAAGTAACTCAAGAAAACCAAAATAGATTTAAACAAATGACTGGACAGAAAATCAGACAGGGTGCACTGACCTCTGTGCCTGAATTCCTGATCTATGAAGCTTAGCATTGGGAACACAAATTCGTAAAGTCTACCTGACAGCGAAACAACAGGGACAGAGAAACGATCTGGAGAGCAATAATATGTATTTCTTCATTCACAGCTCATTTTTGCATCCACATCCTTTCTCTCTCTTCTTCCTCCCTTATTTCTGCTCATTCTGTGTTCCTCACAGTGTTATGACCATTGTTAGTGTCTGCAGCCCTTCTTTTTTAGCTGTGTTGTCAATCCTGTCAGCTCTAGTCATCTTGGGTTGCTTCCAGTCTTCTCAAATAGGGAAAAAGAAAAATTTACTAGAATGTAGAATCATTAAAATAATCTGGATAAAGAAGGCAAGAGAATAAGTGAAAAGAACATTTTCAAGAAAGGAAAATATGAAAAATAAAATTACTGTAGGAAATGAGTTTAATAAAAGGAAAAACTAAAAAGGAAAGGCTAAGGTAAGTCAATATTTTCAATTCCATTAACACAATTTACCTATTTTTGTCTATATTGATTAGTCACAGTCTCCAGTATGCTTTATAATGTGCATCACTTAAACACAGTTGAGGGGGAGATCGTAACCTAAATTAAATACACCGGGAAAGTAACCCTGATGGCTATGCTTGAGCTGGCTTTAATTTTGTAATACACTGCTTACGTTTTTTTTTTCAAAAGTCTCAATTTTGTGATGTACACCTTTAAAACCTTGTGTTCCATGCAATTAGTGATCTGCATCCCATATCTTTCAGCTTTAATCTGAAGTACCAGTGCCACAATTATCTGATCAATAAAAACAAATGGATCTCCAGGGTGTTGCCCATGGAAAGTCAGGACAAAGCGAATTTCCCTCAGAGTGCATCTGTTCAAAGGTGATAGGGCAAGGCATGCGATGGGAATGAGAAGTTGGGAGGAAGCGTGAGTGATTAGGGGAGCATATGGAAAGGCAATAGCTGAGAATCATACTTTCCCCATAATCTTCACCTCAAATGCAGCCACCGGCAAACCTTTTCCCACGTAAAGGAAAAAAAAGAATAAGAGAGGGGAGCAAAAAGATTTAGGTGTAGACAAGCAAAAAAAGAGGCAGGAGTGAGAGAGAGACAGAGCGAGAAAGGGATAGAGCAGAAGAGAAGCAAACAGAGAAATAACATGGTTGCAGAGACAGATAAAAAAGAGCCCATATTCTCCAACTTACCATATACCATACCATAGGAGATTGATTAATATATAACAAAACATTAAAATAAGACAGAATATATGATTTTAAAATGGGGACTGAATATGTATACATTTTACATTATTTATCTATAATATATAAAATATCTTGTGTCTGCACGTATTTCCTGTCAGAATTCCCCATTCTAAATTTCTGTATTCACATTTATAATGTAATTGTAACTTCCCCTATCTCAGGAGCCTCCTATTAACAAGAGCAGGCATTGATGATGAGATCCAACACCGCCTCCAGTGCACCAGTGCAGCCTTCGGCTGCCTGAGGAAAAGAGTGTTTGAAGATCAGTCCCTCAAAACTGTCACCCAGCTCATGGTCTACAAAGCCGTAGTAATACCTGCCCTCCTGTATGGCTCAGAGACGTGGACCATGTACAGTAGACACCTCAAGTCGCTGGAGAAATACCACCAGCGATGTCTCCGCAAGATCCTGCAAATCCCCTGGGAGGACAGACGCACAAACATTAGTGTCCTCGTCCAGACCAACATCCCCAGCATTGAAGCACTGACCACACTTGATCAGCTCCGCTTGGCAGGCCACATAGTCCACATGCCAGATACGAGACTCCCAAAACAAGCACTCTACTCGGAACTCATCCACGGCAAACGAGCCAAAGGTGGGCAGAGGAAACGTTACAAGGACACCCTCAAAGCCTCCCTGATAAAGTGCGACATCCCCACTGACACCTGGGAGTCCTTGGCCATAGACCACCCTAAGTAGAGGAAGTGCATTCAGGAGGGCGCTGAACTCCTCGAGTATCGTCGCCGAGAGCATGCAGAAATCAAGCGCACGCAGCAGAAGGAGCATGCCGCAAACCAGGCTCCCTGCCCAACCTTTCCCTCAACGACTATCTGTCCCACCTGTGACAGAGACTGTGGTTCACGTATTGGACTGTACAGCCACCTAAGAACTTATGCTAAGAGTGGAAGCAAGCCTTCCTCGATCCCGAGGGACTGCCTATGATGATGATGATGATGATGAATTGTCAATATAAATGTTGCACTGTAATTACACCCTCCTGCCAGTAGTGGTGCTACAATGCCTCCACTGGGGAGGTTGGTGTAATTACAGTGTGACATAGTTACATAGGTAATTTTCTTTACAAATGTGAACATAGGATTTTATAATGAGAAATTGGACAGGAAGTAACATGCATTAGATTTTTAATATAATATTTAAATGGACTTTCATCTGCAGCAATTAGATTTAGAATAGAGCTCCTAGGTACTGTTTGAACAATACCACAGCATTGGAAGAGCAACCCTTTACAGCATCAGTCTGAAATTTTCATTTCCCACTTGAGCCATCCGATAGCTTATGTGGGTGATTCTACAATTCAAAGAGGTATTGTTTTGTGGGAAAGTATTTTACAAACCTGTTTCTGCATTTGCCAAATATTGTCGGGCAATAACGTAGCTCACATTGAAATGTATTATATTGTTTCACTGTCTCATGATGTCATTCTTCTTCTCCAGAGATCAAAGCTAATTAGAGCCAAATTATGGTCAGTTTTGTGCCGTGAACCCATACTTACTCAGATCTAGCTTGAGACTGTCTGAAACTCATTTCATAGTGGAAACTTTCAATCCCCTCAGTCTGGGTTAAGCGAGCTCAGCTCCCAGAAGTGACCATCTTTCTGACCTACTTTGCCTTGGCTGAAAAGTTGTTACTGTGTGCAAGAGTCAAAAGACAATAACAGGCTTGTATAAATCACAGCTATTTTCTCAAAGGGAACCCTTTTCCTCCCACACCATCAATTAAAATCTTAAAGTTCACCTAAATTGGCAATCTATGTTCAGAAACCAAAAAATTAATTTAAGGCAACATCTGTTCAGACACCATCTGCCAGCTGTAAAGCAACAGAATGTGGAGCCAAGGTGGTGAGGTTTTTCTGTGACAGATTCATATTCAGTCACAAGTCTCACTCACTTCAGCCAACATCTCATCTGGGCAGTTATAACCTCTGCTTTGTCCAAATCAACGTGATTTGTAATATTTGCAGGATTCTATCTTTAGTTGGACGATTACCAAACATAGTTTAAAATGCCATGAGCCATGTACAATTCTTTGGTGGAATATCTCAGGAGCTCTACTAGTGTGTCTGTTGGGTTATTCAAATTAGTCAGGTGGTATTATGGCACCATTGAATGGCACAAGCTAAAATTATATTTACTAAATTTGATTCAGCAGGTCTGGAGATGTCAACACTGATGTACGTTTGCAGCTCTGCAATCACTGTGGCAGCAAGAAAAGTGTAGGGGAACTTTCCATGCTGATGCTAGTGGAGATATGGGTTCACCTGAAAGTCTCAAGAGGGAAAGGAAATGACTGATGTTCAGAGGGTGACAGCAGTAAATGCGAAGGCATAAAGGAAGCTGGAGCATTGAAAGGAAACAGAAACATTCTGGGAAAAAAAGAAAGTGCAGGTGAAAAAGTGGACCATGAAAAAGGACAAGCAGCAAAGGCAACAAGCAACAAAGCAAAAGATAGTGAACAATTGGGAGAAAATAAAGTCTATGGGGAGAGAGAATCAAAGTATGGGTGGACAGACAATGCCAGGTCATCTTTATCTTTTGAAAAACAACTATTAGTGATAATGGGAGTGAGGGTCACATCAAAGGGTGAGGGAGAAATGTCAGAAGCATACAGGGGATGGTTAATTGATATGGGTTGGCAGAATGTATGGAACATATGGGGGAAGCTCACAGTGACTTCAATGAGATAGGAATTTTACTGAAAAGTAGAATAAAAACCCGACTCTCTAGTTCTTTGTGTATACCACAAGCAGCAGTGAGATGAATGAGCTTCATTGTTTTTTTTGTGCTATAGCAGGGATAAAAACAGTCGGAGGACATAGGAAATGACATGGAACAGTAGGTGGACAATGGGTGTACAGGGCACAGTGGAGATAAAGACTATGGAAACAGGGTCAAGGGATGCAAAGACTCAGAATGCAGGGGTGAGGGATATGAGTTAAAAACAGTGAAGGCAGGCAGCTGAAAGGGCCCTCAGGGTTTTCCTTCCCTGCTGCACTACTTCACCTGCCATTTCCCATTTGAAATAATAACAGGGTACCTAGCCAACATTCTTCCTTCGCCACCAATATAGATGGCTGGTCATTCATCACATTACAGTTTGGGGAACGCTGCTGCTACAAAATGGTTGCCATGTTTGCCTACATAACATCAGCTAATTGGATTTCACACATAATTAATTTTATGTGAAATACTTTGAAATGTTCCCATGTGGAAAAATGTTATACAAATGCAAATATTTCTTTCTGCAACTGTTTCTGTTTCTTACCCACTGTCTAGGAATTTCTGTATGGCACGGTGAGATTAATGAGCAGTCAATCTGGTTCTTTTTGGTGGTATGTGGCTGTCATGGTAGAATAGCTGATAGTCAATGTGTAAGATATGAGTTGTGGGTAAGTGAGGGTTGTAATAGTGTCCACTGTCTGCACCAAGGCAGCATTGGTAAACCCTGAAATCCTATCAGTACTTGCTTCAGACATATCTCTCCTTCCAAAAGTGTTTCCCTGGTGTCTGGAGCCTCCCCTTGTACCTCCCCTTTAAGCGGTGCTGGCTGCATATATGTGGCATCATAGACAGCCGATATCCACCCCGCCTCCTTACAGGTATGCTGTCAATGGGGAGTGCTGACTCATGATAATGATCAGGCAGCACCAATAATACGATCTGCCCTAGTCAATAGCAACAGGCTCGTGTAGTGTGCACCTCATCCTCTTGAGTTGATCATCATCATCATAGGCAGTACCTCGGAATCGAAGAAGACTTGCTTACACTCTTAACATGAGTTCTTAGGTGGCTGAACAGTCCAATATGAGAACCACAGTCTCTGTCACAGGTGGGACAGGGTAAGGGTGGGTGGGACTGATTTGCCGCACGCTCTTTCCACTGCCTGCACTTGATTTCTGCATGCTCTCGGTGATGAGAATCGAGGTGCTCAGCGCCCTCCCGGATGCACTTTCTCCAATTAGGGCAGTCTTTGGCCAGGGACTCCCAGGTGTCAGTGGGGATGTTGCACTTTATCAGGGAGGCTTTGAGGGTGACCTTATAATGTTTCCGCTACCCACCTTTGGCTTGTTTACCGTGAAGGAGTTCCGAGTAGAGCGCTTGCTTTGGGAGTCTCGTGTCTGGCATGCAAACTATGTGGCCTACCCAGCGGAGCTGATCAAGTGTGGTCAGTGCTTCAATGCTGGAGATGTTGGCCGCAAAGGACGCTAACGTTGGTGCGTCTCTCCTCCCAAGGGATTTGTAGGGTCTCAGCCACAGGGAGAAGATGGTTGAGGAGGATTCTAGCGATGATTTTCCCAGTGGCTGATAGCAGGGAGATTCCTCTGTAGTTGCCGCAGTCGGACTTGTCCCCTTGTCATAGAAAGCAGTTGAAACATTGAAGACATAGCATCCATGTTCCTAAAAGGACTGTGTGCCATGGATTCATCCATGAAGGACAGTTCTATTGTGCATGAATTAATTCTGTCCTTTGCACTGTAGGGAAAGAACAATATTCTGTGTTTGTATGCATGCACTGAAGAAAATAGGCCAGGAATAGATAGAAAGTGTGGCTGTCATATCTTACTGAGTACTATGGCCGTAAATTGAACATCAAAGTGGTTGTGAAGGAAGATATAACTATTTTATCTTTTTCAAATGAATGGCTACAATAATATTGCTATAATATTGCTATATGTCACAACAACAGGATTTAAAAGTAAAAATGAACACAATGCAATATTTTTATCACTAACCTTGAGAATAATTGAAATTTAGAGTCATATCAAGGCGAAAGATAACAACTGATTTATCCAACATCTCAGGCTTCCTACCATAAACACATACCAGATATTCAGCTATATTATTTACTCACTTGCAATATTTCTATTTGAATCAGTTTAGCCAACAGACCTCCTACTGAAAGATAGAGATTTACTCTGATTATATGAGTATAATTTGTTTGCAGCCAAATACTATGGTTTCCTATTATCAGTTGAAGTTTCTGACTGAGTCACTGGTTGCAGCCGTGTTTTTTTGACCCTTGAATAATTGCTGAGGTTTTCAGCTATTTGATATTACAACTGAATTGGAGTCAAATCACACAAGTGCTTTCCCACTAAGGCTCGGGTTAAGACAGATGAGCAAAGTTGATTGGTGCCCATAAACCAATAGCTCAACAAAGAGTCAATGCCCTTAAGAAAGGAGGATGGAGGAAATTGATGCACAAAAAAAAATCCATAACAAAAAAGTTAACTTATTCTAAAAAAAAGCAAAATGATTCCGTTTTACAATAAGAAGCTGATTGGTGGAGGTTAAAGTATCATGGACTTGTGTTTTCAGTTAAAATTAATTGGCTGCTAATATTTAGTATGTTATGCACTCAGTAACTGTGGAAAGCTGTTATGTATAATTTAGAACAGTGACGTGCATGAATTCTGTGTGAAGTTTAGAATGGGATACCAATTACTAGGTGAAGATTCTAGACCTTCATTTATAATTGATACATTACAACAGTGGTCATCAAAGGCACTATATAAATCCAAGTCTTTCTTTAAATTGGGGGTATCAGCTGAATAACTATTTAGTCGGAATGGTATTAGAAGTTAAACATACGTTAAGGTGATCAAAATTGACATGGCATGGGCAGGAAAAGGAGTGATGTCTAAAGATGGCAGCAGCTCAGGATTGAAACATGAAGGCGGATGAATTGTGAGACAGAAGCAAAATACTGTGGATGCTGGAAATCTGAAATAAAACAGAAAATGCTGGAAATATTCAGCGGGTTAGGCAGCATTTGTGTAGAGAGAAACAGAGTCAACATTTCAGTTCTGTGACCTTTCATGAGAACTGGAAAAAGTTACAGATGTAACAGATTTTAAGCAAGTGCAGTGGCAGGGGAAAGGGGGATGGGAGGAAAGAATAAAGGGATGAAGGAATAAAGGTGAAAGGCAAAAGGGGTTGTTAATGAGACAAGTGCAGAAACAAAAGATGGGTCTAGAAGTGCTGCAAATGGCAACAACAGAACCAATATCAGCACCAGCTGTATAAGAAAATGGGAGCGGTGGTCATAGATTTAGACCCTTCTTTTATTTCTTTACTTGTCCCATTACCACCCCCTTTTGCCTTGCACCATCATCCCTAGAATGCATCTCTAGGCCGTGAGGATCTTATGAGGATTTAACATAAGAATATAAGATATAGGAGCAGGAATAGGCCATACCGCCCCTCGAGCCTGCTCCGCCATTCAATAAGATCATGGCTGATCTGATCATGGATTCAACTCCACCTCCCCGCCCTCTCCCCATAACCCCTTATCATTTAAGAAACTGTCTATTTCTGTCTTAAATTTATTCAATGTCCCAGCTTCCACAGCTCTCTGAGGCAGCGAATTCCACAGATCCACAACCCTCTGAGAGAAGAAATTTCTCCTCATCTCTGTTTTAAATGTGCGGCCCCTTATTCTAAGATCATGCCCTCTAGTTCTAGTCTTCCCCATCAGTGGAAACATCCTCTCTGCATCCACCTTGTCAAACCCCCTCATAATCTTATACATTTCGATAAGATCACCGCGTATTCTAAGTAGAGGCCCAACCTACTCAACCTTTCCTCATAAGTCAACCCCCTCATCCCCAGAATCAACCTAGTGAACCTTCTCTGAACTGTCTCCAAAGCAAGTATACCCTTTCGTAAATATGGAAACCAAAACTGCACGCAGTATTCCAGGTGTGGCCTCACCAATACCTTATATAGCTGTAGCAAGACTTCTCTGCTTTTATATTCCATCCCCTTTGCAATAAAGGCCAAGATTCCATTGGCCTTCCTGATCACTTGCTGTACCTGCATACTATCCTTTTGTGTTTCATGCACAAGTACCCCCAGGTTCCGCTGTACTGCGGCACTTTGCAATCTTTCTCCATTTAAATAATAACTTGTTCTTTGATTTTTTTCTGCCAAAGTGCATGACCTTACACTTTCCAACATTATATTCCATGTGCCAAATTTTTGCCCACTCACTTAGCCTGTCTATGTCCTTTTGCAGATTTTTTGTGTCCTCCTCACACATTGCTTTTCCTCCCATCTTTGTATTGTCAGTAAACTTGGCTACGTTACACTCAGTCCCTTCTTCCAAGTTGTTAATGATTGTAAATAGTTGGGGTCCCAGCACTGATCCCTGCAGCACCCCACTAGTTACTGGTTGCCAGAAAAAGAAACATAGAAACATAGAAACATAGAAAATAGGTGCAGGAGTAGGCCATTCGGCCCTTCGGGTCTGCACCGCCATTCAATAACATCATGGCTGATCATTCCTTCAGTACCCATTTCCTGCTTTTTCTCCATACCCCTTGATCCCATTAACCGTAAGGGCCATATCTAACTCCCTCTTGAATATATCCAATGAACTGGCATAAACAACTCTCTGCGGCAGGAAATTCCATAGGTCAACAACTCTCTGAGTGAAGAAGTTTCTCCTCATCTCAGTCCTAAATGGCCTACCCCTGATCCTAAGACTATGTTCCCTGGTTCTGGACTTCCCCAACATCGAGAACATTCTTCCCACATCTAACCTGTCCAGTCCCATCAGAATCTTATATGTTTCTATGAGATCCCCTCTCATCCTTCTAAACGCCAGTGAATAAAGGCCCAGTTGATCCAGTCTCTCCTCATATGACAGCCCAGCCATCCCTGGAATCAGTCTCGTGAACCTTCGCTGCACTCCCTCAATAGCAAGAACGTCTTTCCTCAGACTAGGAGACCAAAACTGAACACAATATTCCAGGTGAGGCCTCACTAAGGCCCTGTACAATTACAGTAAGACCTCACTTTTCCTTTCTGTCTATCCTTCCTAAATGCTGACTACCCTTGGATGTTGAGTTCCCAGCCTTGATCACCCTGGAGCCATGTCTCCGTGATGCCAATCACATCGTATCCGTTAACTGCTATCTGCACCGTTAATTCATCCACCTTATTCCGAATACTCCTCGCATTGAGGCACAGAGCCTTCAGGCTTGTCTTTTTAACACACTTTGCCCCTTTTGAATCTTGCTGTATTGTGGGCCTTTTTGCTTTTTGCCTTGGGTTTCTCTGCCCTCCACTTTTACTATCCTCCTTTCTATCTTTTGCTTCTGCCCCCCTTCTATTTCCCTCTGTCTCCTGCATAGGTTCCCATCCCCCTGCCATATTAGTTTAACTCCTCCCCAACAGCACTAGCAAACACTCCCCCTGGGACATTGGTTCCGATCCTGCCCAGGTGCAGACCGTCTGGTTTGTACTGGTCCCACCTCCCCCAGAATCGGTTCCAATGTTCCAGGAATTTGAATCCCTCCATTCTGCACCATTTCTCAAGCCACGTATTCATCTGAGCTATCCTGCGATTCCTACTCTGACTAGCACGTGGCACTGGTAGCAATCCTGAGATTACTACTTTTGAGGTCCTTTTAATTTAACTCCTAGTTCCCTAAATTCATCTCATAAGACCTCATCCCGTTTTTTACCTATATCGTTGGTACCTATATGCATTACGACAATTGGCTGTTCACCCTCCCTTTTCAGAATGTCCTGCACCCGCTCCGAGACATCCTTGACCCTTGCACCAAGGAGGCAACATACCATCCTGGAGTCTCGGTTGCGGCCGCAGTAACGCCTATCTATTCCCCTTACAATTGAATCCCCTATCACTATCGCTCTCCCACTCTTTTTCATGCCCTCCTGTGCAGCAGAGCCAGCCACGGTGCTATGAACTTGGCTGCTGCTGCTCTCCCCTGATGAGTCTTCCCCTCAACAGTACCCAAAGCGGTGTATCTGTTTTGCAGGGGGATGACCGCAGGGGACCCCTGCACTACCTTCCCTGCACTGTTCTTCCTGTTGGTCTTCCATTCCCTATCTGGCTGTGGACCCTTTACCTGTGGTAAGACCAATTCACTAAACGTGCTATTCATGTCATCTATCCCGACTCTCTGTTCTCTGTTCGTTAGCCAATCCTCTATCCATGCTAATATATTACCCCCAACCCCGTGAACTTTTATATTGTGCAGTAACCTTTTATGTGGCACCTTGTCAAATGCCACATTTGAAACTGTGATAAGAAACTGTCTATCTCTGCCTTAAATTTATTCAATGACCCAGCTTCCACAGCTCTCTGAGGCAGCGAAGTCCACAGATTTACAACCCTCTGAGAGAAGTTCCTCCTCATCCCAGTTTTAAATGGTTGGCCCCTTTGTTATATATGTAAACTTGTATATACTCTGTATATCCACCAGAGGGCTCATCCCCTGGAGTCCCAAGGGATCCCATAATCCCTTGGGAGCACACATATTTAAGGATGCTTTACAGGTTGGAGAGGCACTCTGGAGACCTGCAATAAAAGATTAAGGTGACACTTTACTTTGAGCTCACAGTGTTCAGTCCGACTCTTTCTCCATACGTAACATCTGGCGACGAGATACAGATAGTGAACCCAAAGATGCAAAGAACAGTGGGCATCCTGGAGAAATTCTCGGAAGGAGATGATTGGGAAACTTTGTGGAGCGACTCGATCAATACATCTTGGCCAGTGAGCTAGATTGGGAAGAGGACACTGATAAATGAAGGGCAATCCTCCTCACCATCTGTGGGGCACCAACATATGGCCTCATGAAGAATGTGCTCACTCCAGCGAAACCACACGGAGAAATCATACGATGATTTGTGCACACTGGTCCGAGAGCATTTGAACCCAATGGAAAGCATTCTGATGGCGAGGTACCGGTTCTACACCTACAAAAGGTTTGAAGGCCAGGAGTTATATCACCGAGCTAAGATGCCTTGCAGGACATTGTGAATTTGAAGGACATTTGGAGCATATGCTCAGAGACTTTTTTGTATTTGGCATTGGCCACGAAACTATACTTCGCAAACTTTTGACTGTAGAGACCCCAACCTTGAGTAAGGCCACAGCGATAGCCCAGGCATTCATTGCCACCAGTGACAATACTAAGCAAATCTCTCAGCACACAAGTGCTACCACAAGTACTGTGAACAAAGTGATGTTGTTTTCGAATCGCAACGGACAGGGCAGGTCACACATGCCTGCAGCTGCACGCTCGCAGATGTCTCAGAATCCACCATCAAGGGTGATGAATACTAGGCCATTAACACCTTGTTGGCGCTGCAGGGGTGATCATCATTTCCATTCATGCCGATTCAAAAGATACGCTTGCAAGGGCTGTGGAACAATGGGACACCTCCAACTTATGTGCAGGTAAGCTGCAAATCCAGTTAAATCTGCAAACCGCCATGTTGCAGAGGAGGACAGATCCATGGAGGATCACGACAAACCAGAGCCTCAGACCGAGGAGGCAGAGATACATAGGATGCACAGATTCACCACGAATTGTCCCCCGATAATGCTGAATGTTGAACTAAATGGACTCCCGGTATCAATGGAGTTGGACATGTGCGTGAGCCAGTCCATCATGGGCAAAAAAACTTTCGAAAGATTGTGGTGCAGCAAGGCCTCAAGGCCAGTCTTAACTCCAATTCGCACGAAACTAAGAACTTACACAAAAGAACTGATTCCCGTAATCGGCAGTGCTACCATAAAGATGTCCTACGATGGAGCGGTGCACAAGCTACCACTCTGGTGGTACCGGGCGATGGTCCCACACTGCTCGGCAGGAGCTGGCTGGGAAAGATACGCTGGAACTGGGACGACGTCCAAGCGCTATCGCCCACTGATGACACTTCGTGTGCCCAGGTCTTAAACAAGTTCCCTTCGCTGTTCGAACCAGGCATCGGGAAATTCCGAGGAGCAAAAGTGCAGATCCACCTAATTCCGGGGGCGCGACCCATCCATCACAAGGTGAGAGCAGTACCGTACATGATGAGAGAAAGGGTAGAGATCGAGCTAGACTGGCTGCAACAAGAGGGCATCATTTCACCGATCGAGTTCAACGAGTGGGCCAGCCCGATCATTCCTGTCCTCAAGGGAGATGGCATGATCAGAATTTGTGGCAATTACTAAGTAACTATCAATCGTTTCTCCCTGCAGGACCAATACCCACTACCAAAGGCCGACGACCTCTTTGCAACGCTGGCAGGAGGAAAGACATTCACGAAGCTGGATTTGACTTCAGCCTACATGATGCAGGAACTGGAAGAATCATCAAAAGCCCTCACCTGCATCAACACGCACAAAGGTCTTTTAATTTATAAGAGGTGCCCATTTGGAATTAGATCAGCGGCGGCGATATTCCAGAGACACATGGAAAGCTTACTGAAGTGAGTCCCACGCACCGTAGTCTTCCAGGTCGACATCTTGGTCACAGGTTGGGACACAGTCGAGCATCTGCAGAATCTGGAGGAGGTTCTTAGTCGACTCAACCGCGTGGGGCTCAGGTTAAAACGCTCAAAGTGTGTTTTCCTGGCACCTGAAGTGGAGTTCTTGGGGAGGAGGATTGCGGCAGATGGCATCAGGCAATTCGAAGACAGAGAAGTCGAAGCAATCAAAAATGCACCAAGGCCACAGAACATGACGTAGCTGCAGTCGTTTCTAGGCCTCCTGAACTACTTTGGTAACTTCTTACTGGGACTCAGCACACTGCTTGAACCACTGCATGTCTTACTGCGTAAAGGGGACGAATGGGTTTGGGGCAAAAGCCAAGAAAATGCCTTTGTAAAAGCGAGAAAATTGTTATGCTCAAACAAATTGCATGTGTTGTATGATCCATGTAAGCGTTTGGTACTAGCATGTGATGTGTCGTCATATGGCATCAGGTGTGTATTGCAACAAGCTAATGATTTCGGGAAACTGCAACCGGTTGCTTATGCATCCAGGAGTCTGTCTAAGGCTGAGAGAGCCTACAGCATGATTGAGAAAGAAGCGTTAGCATGTGTCTATGAGTTAAAGAAAATGCATCAATATCTGTTTGGGCTAAAATTCGAATTGGAAACTGACCATAAGCCACCCATAACCCTGTTTTCCGAGAGTAAAGGGATAAATACCAATGCTTTGGCCCGCATCCAGATATGGGCGCTCAAATTGTTCGCATACAACTATGCCTTCCGCCACAGGCCAGGCACATAAAACTGCGTCGATGCTCTCAGTAGGCTGCCATTGCCCACCAGATCTAGCCTTGGTTATGGAAGCATTTGAGAGTGTGCAATCACCCGTCACTGCCCGACAGGTCAAAACCTGGACCAGCCGGGTCCCCTTATTGTCCCTAGTCAAAAACTGTGTGCTTCACGGGAGCTGGTCCTGTGTTCCTATGGAAATGCAGGAAGAGATAAAGCCGTTCCAATGGCGCAAAGATGAAATGTCATTACAGACAGACTGCCTTCTGTGGGGTAATCAAGTAGTGGTTCTCAAGAAGGGCAGAGACACCTTCATCAGTGACCTCCACAGTACCCACCCAGACATTGTAATGATGAAAGCGATAGCCAGATCCCACATGTGGTGGCCCGGTATAGATGCTATCGATAGAGTCCTGCGTTCACAGATGTAATACATGCTCGCAGTTAAGCACTGTACCCAGGGAGGTGCCGCTAAGTTTATGGTCTTGGCCCTCCAAACCGTGGTCTATGGTACACGTCGACTAAGCAGGCCCGTTCTTGGTTAAAATGTTCCTTGTGGTTCTATTTGCGTATTCCAAATGGATTGAATGTGAGATAATGTCAGCAAGCACGTCCGCTGCGACCACTGAAAGCCTGCGGGCCATGTTTGCCACTCACGGCTTACTCGTTGGCTGGTGAGCGATAACAGGCCATGTTTTACCAATGCTGAGTTCAAAGAATTCATGACCCGCAACGGGATCAAACATGTCACATCTGCCCTGTTTAAACCAGCGTCCAATGGTCATGCAGAGAGAGCAGTGCAAACCATCAATCAGGGCTTGAAGAGGATAATGGAAGGCTCACTGCAGACTCGCCTATCCCGAGTCCTGCTTAGCTGCCACACGAGACCTCACTCACTCACTGGGATCCCACCTGCTGAACTGCTCATGAAAAGAGCACTTAAGACAAGGCTCTCGTCAGTTCACCTTGCTCTACATGAAGAGGTAGAGAGCAGGTGGCTTCAACAAAGTACATACCATGATAGCGCAAATGTGTCACGCGAGATTGAAATCAATGATCCTGTATTTGTATTGAATTCTGGACAATGTCCCAAATGGCTTCCCGGCACTGTTGTGGCCAAAGAGGAGAGCAGGGTGTTTCGGGTCAAACTTTCAAATGGACTCATTCACTGGAAACACTTGGACCAAATCAAACTCAGATTCACTGACTATCCTGAGCAACCCACCTTGGACCCTACCTTTTTTGACCCCCCAACATACACACCAGTGGCAACCGGCACCACGGTTGGCCACGAAGCAGAACCCATCATCCACAGGGCCCACCACACCAGGCAGCCCAGCAAGACCAGCTGCACAGCAGCGCAGTGAAGGCCCAACAAATGATTCAACAACACCAGCTTTCACACTGTGACGATCAACCAGGGCAAGAAGGGCCCCAGATCAACTCACATTGTAAATAGTTACACTATTGACTTTGGGGTGGGGGTAGTGTTGTTATATATGTAAACTTGTATATACTTTGTACAGCCACCAGAGGGCTCATCCCATGGAGTCCCAAGGGATCCCATAATCTCTTGGGAGCACAGGTATCTAAGGAGGCCTCACAGGTTGGAGAGGCACTCTGGGGACCTGCAATAAAAGACTCAGGTCACACTTTACTTTGAGCTCACAGTGTTCAGTCCGTCTCTTTCTCCATACATAACACCCTTATTCTAAGATTATGCCCCCTAGTTCTAGTCTCCCCTATCAGTGGAAACAAATTCTCTGCATTCACCTTATCAAGCCCCCTCATAATTGTATATGTTTCGATAACATCACTTCTAATTCTTCTGAATTCCAATGATTAGAGGCCCAACCTACTCAACCTTTCCTCAATTTGAGTGAGAGCTGTGCCTTCACTAACTTCAGTTCACTAAAAAAGCCCTGGATGACCAGTACCATTTTCTACATGATGATCCACAGCCCGAGGAAATTGTGTAAATGGCTAAAAATAACCATTCATGCTGTTTCGCCAGAGAACTGTGATTAAGGAACATTGATATTCTGTACAAGCAGCGGTGATAGTTTCTGTGCATGTGCTTGAAATGATGAACACATTGCAAGAAATTTCCTGAGAACTGCAGAAGACCTTGGAGAGAGTGATAGCCCAGGAGGTTTCTACAGCAACAAAATAGAAGGAGGAAGAGGCTAGTATGGTTTCTAGAGCTTCAACAAATAAGTTGAGGGTCAGCCAGAAAACTACACTTACACAAGCCTTCCAAGATCTGGAACAGGCTATTCAATTTGTGATGACACTGACCAGTAGCACATTTGCACTAGTAGACTGCAAGAAGTGGTTATAGATGTTGCTGTCTTTCCAGAGAGTGGCAATGAACCTGCTTCCTTAAAGTCCCCTCTAATGTCTGCATATGAGGGGGCTTCAGATATGGGACCCTAGAAAAGAAAGGTTGCTGGCAAATGGCCCCTCCTGCACAGCAGTTTCACTGAGACGAGAGTAACCTAAGGCCTAAAAGGCTCCAGTGGAACAATCCCAGACAGACTAGGAGCTCCAGAAGTAAGGTAGCTAGCATGAAGAATAAACATGGTGTTAAGAAATAGTTATAGATGGGGGTCTAAGGATTAATTGGCAAAATTTGGTCAATGTAATTCTACAAAGTAAACATAGCATGACCACATCGAGATTATTTATGTGTGTCATTGCTGGCTGATGGTTGGGCTAATGTAGATGTCTGTCTTATGAAGGAAATAGGCAGAAGTGAAGAATTTTGCAAGGGTATGCATGTGTGGTGTGTGTGTGGGGGGTGGGAGGGGGCGGGTGTCGGAGAGGGAGACCAGGCAAGTGTGAGATGACTTTATTTGAAAGGCCATCTTTTATTATTCACTGAAACACTGGGCTATGCGTGATGTCCTCCTTTCTTTGGCTACTGGCTCTCCTGTTCCATGTTCTCCCATTCCTGTACACCCTCCTCGTGCTATGTGCATAGAGATTCTCCCCCTTTCCATCTTAAGATTCTGGAAATGACAAGCATTTCTTCATTGCGAGATGAAGTCATAGCAAGTTGTAATGATTCTGGAAACTTTCACTGAGTTGTATTTCAGGTGCCGCCAGATTTATCCAGGCACTGAAAATGAGACTTTAGCATATACATTCAGCTGCTCTATCACATGTATCATCCTGGCATGGGTCTCATTATACCTGTGGTCCCCCACTATCAGCAAAAGTCTTACTGGAAGTGGATCTCATGACTGCAGGGGATAGCCCTGATCACCAATTAACTGTCTGAATACAGAGCTTTAAGTCATCATGGCTGATATGCTACATGATGAAAGTGCCATGATTTCTTCCTGCCTTGGCATTCGAGATAAGTTGATTGGCATTGCTCACTAGCTGTACATTAATGGAATGGAAATCTTTACTGTTCGTAAAATTGAGGGCGTTTTAAGACAAACTTTGAGTGCCCCTTGCATTGTCATTTACTCCTTGCACCTTTGAACCGCTGCCAGTCTGTAAAACTGCGTAGCTCTCTCTATTTGTTTTTTGTGGTTCCATTGGGAAAGAAATAATGCGTGTGACATGCCTGAAGAAAACATCAGTCGCCTTCTTTATGCTGCTGCCTGTCTAATGTGGCAAAGGTCACCAGATGTTGCAAAGAAAATGTTCAAGGTGGTGTTGACTTTGAATGGTGCAAACACTGCTGCTCCCCTGATGGAAGTGGGGGGCAGATCATCAGTCAGCAGTTGACATATCTCTATGGACTCCGGCAGGAAGCATTGCCTTCTACAGCACTGATGTGCAGACAAATCCAAGTAAGACCTTTGTGTATTGTAGAATTTGTTGATTGGATATCTGTGTGTAGGAAACAGATATCCTCTAAGATACATCAATCTAAAATCCTCCAATCAACCATTGTGTATCTCATTCTCTTCAAAACATAGCAATAGAGGGATTTCCATTGGGAGATCGTGTTCCCAGTCTACAAGTGTACGTTTTGCAGAGCTGACTAAATAGGGCAGTAAAAGTCTTAGCAGAACCTTCCGATCACCAAGCAGTTAAAGGGGACACTCAGGCAAAGTAAGACAAACCTTCAGTTCCAGAATGTGTTGCCTTCGTCAGGGATACTGCTGTACTGTCAAACTGCCACTTCTATATTGTTGGTATTAATTAGGGTGCGGTTTGGGTGAATTTGGGGAAAATGGAGCAGGAAGGTTGGTCACACCCGCCTGAATACATTTAGATGTAGTGGGCCGGGCTCCAGCTGGGTGTTCAATGGGAATAGTACTCTTTCTGGAAGGGAATTTGGGAAAAATGCTTTTACTGGTGAAATTGAACCAATAGCCATTTACTGAGTTTGGCACCCAGGAAATGCTGGGAAATGGGTGGTAAATCAATTAATAAACCAACCCTTGGTGTGATACAGCTGCTTAGGAAGAGTAGCCCCAAGGAGATGGAAGACAGTGAGTGTGGGAGAGATGTGAAAAAAGGAGGATATGTGTTGGATGGTGACACCATACTCTAAACATAATGTCTGCAGTGCCTTACACACTTTCCCTGAGGAACAGAACAAGGGTATCCCATAGCGAGTAAGGGTCTTGATGGCTATAGGTGCCCCCTCCAGGTCCTCTTCCAATGATTGTGAGCACATCTGACCTGCATTTTACAGGCATAGGTCCACCTATACCATTGGCAGCCTCAATTAGTCCAATATCGGAGCTATAGTCTCATAAAATACTTCTGAATAGATTAATATAAAAACTGATGTGTCATGTGGGTACTATGATGAGGAATTTTCAGCTGTCAACCTGTCAACTAACTAATACATTTTACTTAGTTTTACTTATTTTAAATTACTCCACTGTGATTTACAGATACATAAGAACATAAGAAATAGGAGCAGGAGTAGGCCATTTAGCCCCTCGAGCCGGCTCTGCCATTCAATAAGATCATGGCTGATTTGATCTTCGCCTCAACTCTATTCCCTGCCCGCTCCCCATAACCCTTTATTGCCTGAAATCGTTCAAAAATCTGTCATAAGAACATAAGAAATAGGAGCAGGAGTAGGCCATACGGCCCCTCGAGCCTGCTCCGTCATTTAATATGATCATGGCTGATCCGATCATCAACTCAGATCCACTTCCCTGTCCGCTCGCCATAACTCCTTCCCTTATCTGTTAAGAAACTGTCTATCTCTGACTTAAACTTATTCAATGTCCCAGCTTCCACAGCGCTCTGAGGCAGCGAATTCCACAGATTTACAACCCTCTGAGAGAAAACATTTCTCCTCATCTCAGTTTTAAATGGGTGGCCTTATTCTAAGATTATGCCCCCTAGTTCTAGTCTCCCCTATCAGTGGAAACATCCTCTCTGCATCCACCTTGTCAAGCCCCCTCATAATCATACGTTTCGATAAGGTCACCTCTCATTCTTCTGAATTCCAATGAGTACAGGCCCAATCTACTCAACCTTTCCTCATAAGTCAACCCCCTCATCTCCGGAATCAACCTTGTGAACCTTTTATACTCCATCCCCTTTGCAATAAAGGCCAAGATACCATTGGCCATCCTGATCACTTGCTGTACCTGCATACTATCCTTTTGTGTTTCATGCACAAGTACCCCCAGGTCCCGCTGTACTGCAGCACGTTCCAATTTTTCTCCATTTAAATAATAACTTGCTCTTTGATTTTTTTTCAGCCGAAGTGCACGACCTCACACTTTCCAACATTGTACTCCATCTGCCAATTCTTTTTTTTTGTCTATCTCCATCTTAAATATTTTCAATGACCCAGCCTCCATCGCTAGGGTCAAGAATTCCAAAGATTCATGACCCTCTGAGAGAAGAAATTCCTCCTCATTTCCCTTTTAAATAGGCAACCCCTTATTCTGAAATTATGTCTCCTAGTTCTAGATTATCCCATGAGGGGAAACATCCTCTCTGCATCTACAGTGTCAAGCCCCCTCAGAATCTTATACATTTCAATAAGATCAGCTCTCATTCTTCTAAACTCCAATGAGTATAGACCCAACCTGCTCAACCTTTCTTCATAAGACAACTCCTTCATCTCAGGAATCAACTTTGTGAACCTTCTCTGAACTGCCTCCAATGCAAGCATATCCCTCCTTTAATAAGGAGACCAAAACTGTACGCAGTACTCCAGGTGAGGTCTCAACAACGCCCTGTACAGTTGTAGCAGGACTTACTTACTTTTATACTCCATCCTCCTTGCAATAAAGGACAACATTCCATTTGCCTTCTGAATTAGTTGCTGTACCCGCATACTAACTTTTTGTGTTTCATGTACAAGGACCCCCAGATCCCTCTGTACTTCAGCATTTTGTAATCTTTCCCCATTTAAATAATAATTAGTTTTTTTATTTTTCCTACCAAAGTGGATAGCTGCACATTTTCCCACATTATACTCCATCTGCCAAATTTTTGCCTACTCACTTAGCCTATTTATATCCCTTTGCAGATTATTTGTGTCCTCCTCACAATTTGCTTTCCCACCTATCTTTGTATCATTAGCAAATTTGGCTATATTATACTCGGTCCCTTCATCCAAGTCATTAATATAGATTGTACATAGTTAAGGCCCCAGCACTGATCCCTGTGGCATCCCACTAGTTACAGTTTGCCATCCTGAAATAACGCATTTATCCCGACTCTCTGTTTTCTGTTAGTTAGCCAATCCTCTATCCATGCCAATATATTACCCCCAACCCCGTGAACTTTAATCTTGTGCAGTAACCTTTTATGTGGCACCTTATCGAATGCCTTCTGGAAATCCAAATACACAACATCTACTGGTTCCCCTTTATCCACCCTGCTTGTTATATCCTCAAACTCCAGCAAATTTGTCAAACATGATTTTGCTTTGATAAAACCATACTGACTTTGCTTGACTGTATTGCGTATTATGATTTTCTAAATGTCCTGCTACTATTTCCTTAACCATGGACTGCAGCACTTTCCCAATGACAGATGTTAGGCTAACTGATCTATAATTTCTTGCCTTCTGTCTCTCTCCTTTCTTAAATAGGGGCGTTACATTTGTGGTTTTCCAATCCGCTGGGAATCTTTATATAAAAAAAGCTTTACATGAGAGAATTTGAATCCATTAGCAGCAGTAGAATAATGAATTCGTAATAAGACCAATTTTGTGAACAGAAATTTCTCTTTTTATTTTGCACCTATCAGTTTCTAATTTTGGATATGCAGTGAAATAAAAACTGAATCTTCCCCCGCTAGCATTTATGCAGTGCTCATAATTACTACTAATATTACAGTAAATCCCAAAGAGAAAACCAACTTATAACTGTATATATGTTGCTAAGGCAACATCTCTAGACATTTGGAGAAGTGAAAGATGTATTTGTAGTGCATAGAGCAGTCTGTTCATAAAGGCTGTAGCAAATGTTAATGCTTAAAACCTGCAACTCTTTTGACAGCTCAGAGGATTTTCAGTAACATGGGAAAGGATGAGAATTCAGCCGGGGAATTGTTCCATTATTTTCCAGCTGATCACCACCACCTCCGGGTTATGCTGTCAGAAGTGATGTTAACACTGCACATCGAAAGTGCTATCCTGTTACTCCCATCCAAGTGTTGTTAAGGGCCAGTGGAAGACCCTTTAAATTTTAAATGTCTCCCTCGCTAAAGGAGTGAATTGATCACAGGTGATCAATTCACTCCTCTCCTCCTGGGATATTCAACTTTTGGAATAAAACTAGGACACCGACTATCCTGCTCCATAGGTACCCAGCCCAGCTCTGCTGTTGGAGACAACTGGACCTCTGAGGGTTGCAGCAGCCATCACCCCCCCTCACCCACCCAGGAGGCAGCTTCTCGAGCATAGATGGGAATTCTACCAGAAAACTGCAATTTTTAAAAATAGGCTAACTAGAAAATTCTTTGGGCTGAGTGGCATGTTCCTTGGGTAGTCAAATTGTCTCTCTGAACCAAAGTTCCATCTAACAGCTCTCTGCCCGTCCCGCAAAGCCCGGGACCGCCTTTTCCAATATTAAGTTTCACGCTGGCTTACACAGGAATAATTGTTACTTGGATGACCTGCCACTTGTGAAATTGTAGCCCAGCAAGGCAACCAAAGCATTCAGGAGAGGAGGGTCTGTGAGAAAACTTGAGAGCAGAAAAATGCATGGAAATTATAGTAGTATATAGTAGGAAATGACAGCAGTATATCTACCCATGGAGAATAGGAGTCAAGACCAATGTTCCCTCTAATTTTTTTTTCATGCACGGTCCCTTTAAATTTTCTGCACCGGCTGAGCATGTGCGGTAACTCTTCCAGCGGCAGCAGCTAGCTAGTGAGTTGCCTGCACAGGAACTCGCGACTGAAGATTAGTCAAGAAATATAGAAGACTCTAGCTGTTTTACAAATGAGAACGCAATAGTGTTCAATAATATTTGAAATCTTGAACATCAGAAGTGTTAGGTCTTGAATAAAGAGCCAGATTAGATACTGCAAGCTTAAAGTAAGGTGTGACCATAATCCTTTATTACAGGTCTCAGAGTGCCTCTCCAGCCTGTGAGGCCTCCTTATGTACAAGTACTCCCAAGGGATTGTGGGATCCCTTGGGACTTCAGTGGATGAGCCCTCTGGTGGTTAAACATGATATTTACAGGTTTACATATATAACAACACTCCCCCCCCAAAGTCAATGGTATAACTATTTACAATGTGAGTCGATCTGGGGCCTTCCTTTCCCTGGTTGATCATCTCAGTGCAAATGCTGGTTTTGGTGAGTCGTTTGTTGGACCCTCGCTGGGCTGCTGCGCAGCTGGCCTTGCTGGGCTGCTGGGTGTGGTGTGTCTTGCTGGGCTGCTGCGGGTGATGGTTTCTGCTTCATGGTCAACCACTGGGTCGAAAAAGGTAGAATCTATTTTGGGTTGTTCTGGATAGTCCGTGAATCTGAGTTTGGTTTGGTCCAAGTGTTTCCTGCAGGTGAGTCCATTTGAAAGTTTGACCAGAAACACCCTGCTCCCCTCTTTGGCCACGACAGTGCCGGGAAGCCACTTGGGATCTTGTCCATAGTTCAAAACAAATACAGGATCATTAATCTCCATTTCGCGTGACACATTTGCGCGATCATGATATGTATTCTGTTGAAGCCACCTGCTCTCTACCTGTTCGTGTAGATCAGGGTGGACTAACAAGAGCCTTGTCTTAAGTGCCCTTTCCATGAGCAGTTCAGCGGGTGGGATCCCAGTGAGTGAGTGGGGTCTCGTGGGGTAACTAAGTAGGACTAGGGATAGGCAAGTCTGCAGTGAGCCTTCAGTTACTCTCCACAAGCTCTGCTTGATTGTTTGCACTACTCCCTCTGCCTGACCGTTGGATGCTGATTTAAACTGGGCAGGTGTGACATGTTTGGTCTCATTGTGGGTCATGAACTCTTTGAACTCGGCACTGGTGAAGCACGGCCCATTGTCACTCACAAGGACGTCAGGCAGGCCGTGCATGGCAAACATGGCCCGCGGGCTTTCAATGGTGGCAGCGGACGTGCTTGCTGACATTATCACACATTCAATCCATTTGGAGTACGCATCTACAACCACTAGGAACATTTTTCCCAAGAATGCACCTGCATAGTCGACATGGACCTGGCCCACGGTTTGGAGAGCCAGGACCATAGACTTAGTGGTGCCTCCCTGGGTGCATTGCTTAACTGTGAACATGTATTACATTTGTGCACGCAGGAATCTAAGTCTGCATCGATACCAGGCCACCACACGTGGGATCTGGCTATCGCTTTCATCATTACGATGCCTGGGTGGGTGCTAATGAAGGTGTTCCTGCCCTTTTTTGGCACCACTACCCGATTGCCCCATAGGAGACAGTCTGCCTGTATAGACATTTCACCTCTGCGCTGCTGGTACGGCTTTATTTCTTCCTGCATCTCTAACGGGACACAAGACCAACTCCCGTGGAGCACACAGTTTTTTACTAAGGACAGTAAGGGGTCCTGGCTCGTCCAGGTTCTAATCTGTCGGGTGGTAACAGGTGATTGCTCACTCTCGAACGCTTCCATTCCCATAACTAAATCTGCGGGCTGTGCCATCTCCATTCTTGTGGTGGGCAATGGCAGCCTACTGAGAGCATCGGCTCCGTTTTCTGTGCCTGGCCTGTGGCGGATGGTGTAGTTGTATGCAGACAATGTGAGCACCCAACTCTGGATGCGGGCCGATGCATTGGTATTTATCCCCTTACTTTCAGAAAAGAGGGATATAAGTGGCTTATGGTCGGTTTCCAATTCAAATTTGAGCCCAAACAGATATTGATACATTTCCTTTACCCCATAAACACACGCTAACACTTCTTTTTCGATCATGCTGTTGGCCCTCTCAGCCGTAGACAGACTTCTGGATGCATAAGCAACCGGTTGTAATTTCCCAAATTCATTGGCTTGTTGCAATACACACCCGACACCATATTACGACACATTACATGCTAGTACCAAACGCTTGCATGGATCGTACAACACAAGCAATTTGTTTGAGCATAACAGCTTCCTAGCTTTCTCAAAGGCATTTTCTTGACTTTTACCCCATACCCATTCATCTCCTTTACGCAGTAAAGAGTGCAGTGATTCGAACAATGTGCTAAGACCCAGTAAGAAGTTACCAAAGCAGTTCAGGAGTCCTAGAAACGACCGCTGCTCCGTCACATTCTATGGTCTCGGTGCATTCTTGATTGCCTCTGTCTTTGAATCGGTGGGCCAGATGCCGTCCGCCGCGATTCTTCTCCCCAGGAACTCCACTTCAGGCACCAGGATAATGCAATTCAAGCATTTTAACCTGAGCCCCATACGATTAAGCTGACTAAGAACCTCCTCCAGGTTCTACAGGTGCTCGACGGTGTCCCAACCTGTTACCAAGATGTCATCCTGGAAGACCACGGTGCATGGGACTGACTTCAGCAAGATTTCCATGTTCCTCTGGAATATTGCCACGGCCGATCGAATCCCAAATGGGCATCTGTTGTAAATGAAGAGACCTTTGTACGTGTTGATGCAGGTGAGGCCTTTCGATGATTCCTCCAGCTCCTGCGTCATGTAGGCTGAGGTCAAGTCCAGCTTCATGTACGTCTTTCTTCCCACCAGCATCGCAAATAGGACGTCTGCCTTTGGTAGTGGGTATTGATCCTGCAGGGAGAAACGATTATTAGTTACATTGTAATCACCACAGATTTTGACGGTGCCATCTTCCTTGAGGACTGGAACAATCGGACTGGCCCACTCGTTGAATTCGATCCACGAAATGATGCCCTCTCGTTGCAGCCTGTCCAGCTCGATCTCCACCCTCTCTCTCATCATGTACGGTACCGCTCTCGCCTTGTGATGGATGGGCCGCGCCCCTGGAATCAAGTGGATCTGCACCTTTGCTCCTTGGAACTTCCTGATGCCCGGTTCGAACAGCGAGGGGAACTTGTTTAGGACCTGGGCACATGAAGTGTCGTCGACGGACGAGAGTGCTCGGATGTCATCCCAGTTCCCGCATATCTTTCCCAGCTAGTTCCTGCCGAACAGCGTGGGGCCATCACCCGGTACCATCCAGAGTGGTAACTTGTGCACCGCTCCATCGTAGGAGACCTTTACGGTAGCACTGCCGATTACGGGAATCAGTTCCTTTGTGTACTTTCTCAGTTTAGGACTGGCCTTAAGGCTTTGTTGCAACACAATTTATCAAAAGTCTTTTTGCTCATTATGGACTGGCTCGCGCCGGTGTCCAGCTCCATGGACACCGGGAGTCCATTTAATTCGACCTTCAGCATTATCTGGGAAACACTTTGTGGTAAAAGTGTGTACCCAATATACCTCAGCCTCCTCAGTCTGAGGCTCTGGTTCGTCGTGATCCTCCGTGGATCTGTCCTCCTCTGCAACATGATGATTTGCAGGATTAGCAGGGTTTGCAGCTCGCCTGTACATATGTTGGAGATGTGCCATTGTTCCACAGCCCTTGCAAATGTATCCTTTGAAGTGGCATGAATGGCACGATGGTCACCCCCACAGCGCCTACAAGGTGTTAATGGCCTTGCATTCACCACCCTTGATGGTGGGCTCTGAGTCACTTGCGGACGCGTAGCTGCAGGAATGTAAGTCTTGCTCTGTACTTTATGATTCGAAAACAACATTACTTTGTTCACAGTACTTGCAACAGCACTTGTGTACTGAGAGATTTGTTTGGTATTGTCACTGGTGGCGATAAACGCCTGGGCTATTAGAAACATAGAAACATAGAAACATAGAAAACAGGTGCAGGAGCAGGCCATTCAGCCCTTCTAGCCTGCACCGCCATTCAACGAGTTCATGGCTGAACATGAAACTTCAGTACCCACTTCCTGCTTTCACGCCATACCCCTTGATCCCCCGAGTACTAAGGACTTCATCTAACTCCCTTTTGAATATATTTAGTGAATTGGCCTCAACTACTTCCTGTGGTAGAGAATTCCACAGGTTCACCACTCTCTGGGTGAAGAAGTTTCTCCTTATCTCGGTCCTAAATGGCTTACCCCTTATCCTTAGACTGTGACCCCTGGTTCTGGACTTCCCCAACATTGGGAACATTCTTCCTGCATCCAACCTGTCCAAACCCGTCAGAATTTTAAACGTTTCTATGAGGTCCCCTCTCACTCTTCTGAACTCCAGTGAATACAAGCCCAGTTGATTCAGTCTTTCTTGATAGGTCAGTCCCACCATCCCGGGAATCAGTCTGGTGAATCTTCGCTGCACTCCCTCAACAGCAAGTATGTCCTTCCTCAAGTTAGGAGACCAAAACTGTACACAATACTCCAGGTGTGGCCTCACCAAGGCCCTGTACAACTGTAGCAACACCTCCCTGCCCCTGTACTCAAATCCCCTCGCTATGAAGGCCAACATGCCATTTGCTTTCTTAACCGCCTGCTGTACCTGCATGCCAACCTTCAATGACTGATGTACCATGACACCCAGGTCTCGTTGCACCTTCCCTTTTCCTAATCTGTCACCATTCAGATAATAGTCTGTCTCTCTGTTTTTACCACCAAAGTGGATAACCTCACATTTATCCACATTATACTTCATCTGCCACGCATTTGCCCACTCACCTAACCTATCCAAGTCACTCTGTAGCCTCATAGCATCCTCCTCGCAGCTCACACTGCCACCCAACTTAGTGTCATCCGCAAATTTGGAGATACTACATTTAATCCCTTCGTCTAAATCATTAATGTATAATGTAAACAGCTGGGGCCCCAGCACAGAACCCTGCGGTACCCCACTAGTCACTGCCTGCCATTCCGAAAAGTACCCATTTACTCCTACTCTTTGCTTCCTGTCTGACAACCAGTTCTCAATCCACGTCAGCACACTACCCCCAATCCCATGTGCTTTAACTTTGCACATTAATCTCCTGTGTGGGACCTTGTCGAAAGCCTTCTGAAAGTCCAAATATACCACATCAACTGGTACTCCTTTGTCCACTTTATTGGAAACATCCTCAAAAAATTCCAGAAGATTTGTCAAGCATGATCTCCCTTTTACAAATCCATGCTGACTTGGACCTATCATGTCACCATTTTCCAAATGCGCTGCTATGACATCCTTAATAATTGATTCCATCATTTTACCCACTACTGAGGTCAGGCTGACCGGTCTATAATTCCCTGTTTTCTCTCTCCCTCCTTTTTTAAAAAGTGGGGTTACATTGGCTACCCTCCACTCGATAGGAACTGATCCAGAGTCAATGGAATGTTGGAAAATGACTGTCAATGCATCCGCTATTTCCAAGGCCACCTCCTTAAGTACTCTGGGATGCAGTCCATCAGGCCCTGGGGATTTATCGGCCTTCAATCCCATCAATTTCCCCAACACAATTTCCCGACTAATAAAGATTTCCCTCAGTTCCTCCTCTTTAATAGACCCTCTGACCACTTTTATATCCGGAAGGTTGTTTGTGTCCTCCTTAGTGAATACTGAACCAAAGTACTTGTTCAATTGGTCTGCCATTTCTTTGTTCCCCGTTATGACTTCCCCTGATTCTGACTGCAGGGGACCTACGTTTGTTTTTACTAACCTCTTTCTCTTTACATACCTATAGAAACTTTTGCAATCCGCCTTAATGTTCCCTGCAAGCTTCTTCTCGTACTCCATTTTCCCTGCCCTAATCAAACCCTTTGTCCTCCTCTGCTGAGTTCTAAATTTCTCCCAGTCCTCAGGTTCGCTGCTATTTCTGGCCAATTTGTATGCCACTTCCTTGGCTTTAATACTATCCCTGATTTCCCTAGATAGCCACGGTTGAGCCACCTTCCCTTTTTTATTTTTACGCCAGACAGGAATGTACAATTGTTGTAATTCATCCATGCGTTCTCTAAATGTCTGCCATTGCCCATCCACAGTCAACCCCTTAAGTATCATTAGCCAATCTATCTTAGCCAATTCATGCCTCATACCTTCAAAGTTACCCTTCTTTAAGTTCTGGACCATGGTCTCTGAATTAACTGTTTCATTCTCCATCCTAATGCAGAATTCCACCATATTATGGTCACTCTTCCCCAAGGGGCCTCGCACAATGAGATTGCTAATTAATCCTCTCTCATTACACAACACCCAGTCTAAGATGGCCTCCCCCCTAGTTGGTTCCTCGACATATTGGTCTAGAAAACCATCCCTTATGCATTCCAGGAAATCCTCCTCCACCGTATTGCTTCCAGTTTGGCTAGCCCAATCTATGTGCATATTAAAGTCACCCATTATAACTGCTGCACCTTTATTGCATGCACTCCTAATTTCCTGTTTGATGCCCTCCCCAACATCACTACTACTGTTTGGAGGTCTGTACACAACTCCCACTAACGATTTTTGCCCTTTAGTGTTCTGCAGCTCCACCCATATAGATTCCACATCATCCAAGCTAATGTCTTTCCTAACTATTGCATTAATCTCCTCTTTAACCAGTAATGCTACCCCACCTCCTTTTCCTTTTATTCTATCCTTCCTGAATGTTGAATACCCCTGGATGTTGAGTTCCCAGCCCTGATCATCCTGGAGCCACGTCTCCGTAATCCCAATCACATCATATTTGTTAACATCTATTTGCACAATTAATTCATCCACCTTATTGCGGATACTCCTTGCATTAAGACACAAAGCCTTCAGGCTTGTTTTTTTAACACCCTTTGTCCTTTTAGAATTTTGCTGTACAGTGGCCCTTTTTGTTCTTTGCCTTGGGTTTCTCTGCCCTCCACTTTTCCTCATCTCCTTTCTGTCTTTTGCTTTTGCTTCCTTTTTGTCTCCCTCTGTCTCCCTGTATAGGTTCCCATCCCCCTGCAATATTAGTTTAACTCCTCCCCAACAGCACTAGCAAACACTCCCCCTAGGACATTGGTTCCGGACCTGCCCAGGTGCAGACCGTCCGGTTTGTACTGGTCCCACCTCCCCCAGAACCGGTTCCAATGCCCCAAGAATTTGAATCCCTCCCTGCTGCACCACTGCTCAAGCCATGTATTCATCTGCGCTATCCTGCGATTCCTACTCTGACTAGCACGTGGCACTGGTAGTAATCCCGAGATTACTACTTTTGAGGTCCTACTTTTTAATTTAGCTCCTAGCTCCTTAAATTCTTTTCGTAGGACCTCATCCCTTTTTTTACCTATGTCGTTGGTACCAATGTGCACCACGACAACTGGCTGTTCTCCCTCCCATTTCAGAATGTCCTGCACCCGCTCCGAGACATCCTTGACCCTTGCACCAGGGAGGCAACATACCATCCTGGAGTCTCGGTTGCGTCCGCAGAAACGCCTATCTATTCCCCTCACCATCGAATCCCCTATCACTATCGCGCTCCCACTCTTTTTCCTGCCCTCCTTTGCAGCAGAGCCACCTACGGTGCCATGAACTTGGCTGCTGCTGCCCTCCCCTGATGAGTCATCCTCCCCAATTGCTATGGCTTTACTCAAGGTTGGGGTCTCTACAGTCAAATGTTTGTGAAGTATTACTTCATGGCCAATGCCAAGTACAAAGAAGTCTCTGAGCATGTGCTCCAAGTGTCCTTCAAATTCACAATGCCTTGCAAGGCGCCTTAGCTCGGCGACGTAGCTCACCACTTCCAGCCCTTCAGACCTCTTGTACGTGTTGAACCGATACCTCGCCATCAGAACGCTTTCCTTTGGGTTTAGATGCTCCCAGACCAGTGTGCACAAATCGTCGTGTGACTTCTCTGTGGGTTTCACTGGAGCAAGCAGATTTTTCATGAGACCATACGTTGTTGCCCTGCAAACGGTGAGGAGGATCGCCCTTCATTTGGCAGCATTCGCTTCTCGTTCCAGCTCGTTGGCCACAAAGTATTGGTCGAGTCACTGCACGAAGGTTTCCTAATCATCTCCCTCCGAAAATTTCTCCAGGATGCCCACAGTTCTCTGCATTGTTGCGGTGGCGTCATCTATATCTCGTCGCCAGTTGTTATGTCTTGAATAAAGAGTCAGGCCAGATACTGCAAGCTCAAAGTAAGGTGTGACCGTAGTCCTTTATTACAGGTCTCAGAGTGCCTCTCCAGCCTGTGAGACCTCCTTATGTACAGGTGCTCCCAAGGGATTGTGGGATCCCTTGGGACTCTAGGGGATGATTCCTCTGGTGGTTAAACATGATATTTACAGGTTTACATATCTAACAAGAAGGTGAGTTGGTAATTCCACCTTCTTGCCTATTGATATATTCCAACCATTTGGCAGTAATTGACAACGTTAATGTCAATTGCATCATTATTTTAATTAAAAAAAACACTACAGGTGCAGGAAATCTGAAATAAAATCAAAAAATGCTGGAAATATACAGCAGATTAGTTAGTATCTGTAAAAAGAAAAGACAGGTTAACGTTTTGGGTGCAAGACTTTCTCAGAACTCAGCTGTAATCTGTGGCTGTCCTGGCTTTGGATGAAGAAGAGGAATTCCTACAGAGGGAGTAAAACCAGGTGTGCTTGCAGTTTAGGCATTTGGTGTTCGACTGAATATGTCCCAGGACATAAATGATACAACCCTGGTACAACTACTTGGGCCTGTTGGAAGAATGGGTGTTCGATACAAATTGCATTGCAGGCTGTATCACTGATGTGGCACCATGCTGTCGTCTGAATGCTTGGGAAAGCATAGTACAAGCACTCCTTTCCTTTATTTAAATCTGCCTTGGTACTTTTCCTTAGTCCTGAGATTTGTTGTGTGCATTTGCTGCAAGGAGTTGTGGATGTGGGAGACTGCACTTACTCTTTTGCCACCTTTTACCTCGCCTGCTATAAAGTAGCATTGTCAAAAAGGTTCCCACCATCCCCAAAATGGCCACTTTTCTGAGTGCCACCTGCTCCAGTAGAACCCCCAGGCTCTCCCCAAGGAAGGAGGCACTTCCTGCCATATTCCTTGCTATCTTCTTTGCACAACCATCAGCCTCCAAAGAAAAGAAAATAGTGCTACACCCCTTTAGCGGCAGCAGCCCTTTTGAGAGTTGTTGCAGTTTAGATTATCCACAACCCAGATGACTCTGCACTCCCATGGCAAGAAAATGCACAGGGAGGAGGCACTTAAATTAGCCAAACCTATGGAATGCAGCAGAGTAAACCAACCACAGAATCAGTGTGAGTGCTGGGAGCAAGAAACATCTTTTAGTCCAATCATGGAATCAGTTCTTATGAGTAAATAAGCACGGTTCTCTACATTGGAGCTGCAATGACATAGTATTCTCTATTATGCACTTGTGCACCATCACTCCATGTGGACAACTCGTTAGAATTATAGACCGGGGATTTCCTTTGGAGCTCCTCCCGCTCCACCACCGTAACTCGGTCAAAATTGTGGCAGAAACTCTATTTCCACCAAATTTCAGGCAAAGTTACAACAATAGAATGGGAACAATGTTGAGGAAATTCTGGGCCATAGAACATCTGAATGATATGGCAATGCCTCTAATTCGGCACTCTCCTCTAACCTCCAATGATTCTGTGCCTTTCACATTTTCTTTGCTAAGCAAATCAATTGTAGCTTTCTCAAATGTGTTAAGAAATTTCTCCTGTGTCCGTGCTATTGTCTGTTGCAAACTAGACCATTGGTTATGTGCCGGTTTTGCATTTAAGAAGAGGAGCAATAGGAATGGAGACAGAAAAATGATGAGGACCATGGGAATTCCTCCTTGCACAACATGATGCCACGTTTAATAATGTGTGTGTAATCTGGCTATTATTACCTGTACACCTAGAAATTACTGTTCCTAACATTAATAGATAAATATGACATCTATCCACTAGCAAATGTTAACTCATTTATTTTAAATGGGTTAATGCCTGTGCTATAATAACATGCAAAGATTGTCATACACATGTATTAAGTGTTTGCTGCTAATATCTAGGTTATAATTATCTTACTTGTCACATCCTTGTTAACATTTCTCTGCCAGAAAACATTTTTGGGTGCTTATTTTCCTGACTTACAGTAATATTCAGGCCTTACCTTTATGCACTAACCTTTATGCAATTTTTTTCTCCTATCCTCTCAGGATTGTTTCATCCTGAAAACTGCAGTTGTTAGTGCATTTTCTATTTATTTCTAACCTTTCCTTGCCCTCCAGATATGCTAACCTGATGCTTCATTATAGCATCCAGCAAAGCTTTGTTGTTGAAATATGCTTTTTTCTACTGGCAATAAGCCATTTGTTCCTACAATTGCACTCTCCAGTTTGTGAGATTTAGAAATAAATGGCTCATTAGGTGCTTGAGAAGTGTTAAAGGATCATTGTGATTGGCTGATATTTCTCATTACAGCTAACAGATCAATTTTTGCTGGAATCACATAAAAAAATCATAGGTCTTTGTGCTTTGCAATTAATGAGAAAAAGCAGGCCTCATTTTGAATATTTTGGTGAAGATGCATTTAGAGCTGCAGATCGCGATGGAGAGACTAATTAAATGTTAGTTGAAAAAGTGCTGTATTTTGAATTCAACTGTTATGCAGTTTTTGTAATTAAATGATCCCTGCAAGGTTCCCCATATGTTGCTTGCATATAGTGTGAAGAGGGGAAAAATTAAATCCATTGGAATTAAATATACATTTGTAACAGTTGAAAGATTCACTCCTTGTTAAATTTATTCCTCTTATTACAGGACAGCTTTCCCTCTCGTTTTGGAGGAATTCATTTTGTCAATCAGCCTTGGTATATTCATGCTCTTTATACTGTCATTAGGCCCTTCCTGAAAGAGAAGACCAGAAAAAGGGTGAGACAAATATATTTATCTTTAAAGGATACAAAACCATGTACAATTTGTTATCAGTATTCTATATTGACAGTATCTATGCTGTAAACATAAAAATGAGCAATTTCCTCTGTTCACCAAAACAGCACTGGTTATTCAGAGCAATGGTGCAATGATCATCTTTAAAGAGGACTGTCTTTATGGAGTTTCTCCAACCTGTAATCTATTCAAGTGCAGCTGTCTGCTGGAAGTACAGGATCAGTTAATTTACCTTGTGTGCACGAGACACAGCAATCAATTTTCATCAGATTTGCTTCATTGTGTCACATAAGCAAACAAAAATACCTTTGCCAAACAAGTTGTAGTGAGGATGGTGCTTGTTCCAAAGATCACTTCTCTGTTAAGGATGACTTTATGACTTTACAGTCTCGATAGGGAGCCTTGTCCACTGGTAGCACATATTGGAAATTCTGGTGTGTTCTGCACACATTACAATGCATGCCCAAATTTACAATACACACTCTCATGAGGCAAGGCTCCCCCTGGGGAAAGCAATATTGGAAGATGATACTTTTTAATATTTCCTTTATGAAAGCATGGCTTTAAGTTGAAATGCTGCATTACTGAATGCTAGCTCATTCCCACTTTTGTGTTGCGATAAAAATTTAATTTTTGATGACCTGTTCACAAATCTAATACAAGGAGCATTGAAACTCATTCAGTAGGGTTATGCACCTTTAATTCTGTCTGCTGTGTTCCTCCAAGAATCCAAGTTAGATATAAGCATGGAAAATAAGTATTCCATACTTTCACTTGAATCTATTTTAGTTGTACTCTCATTTTGAATTCGTAATGAGATGCTGAGATTTCAGCCGGATTTTCCTCAATGCTGTTCTGTGTTTCAGGCTAAGGCTAAGCAGAGAGAACTTTGCACCTGTCCATGATAGGCCTGACGTAAGAATGCTTGAGGGCTTTTTGGAAATTAGAAAAACAATTCTATCTTTCAACCTGATGAGCACAAGAATTCCCTGATAATATAAAAAAACTAGACACTTTCCCATGTTCTGTAAGGACAGCAGCATTATACCATGTAATGTACAATATATTGCTCTGCTGCTGAGGAACTTTGTGTATCCTAAACTGCCCCTTTAAGGCAAAAGGTTGTAATCATTATAAACAGACATACCCTGTGATCAACTGCAGGCCATGCACATCTTAAGGTCATTTAAGTTGTACCATCCATCAATTTGTGAGGAGGCCGTAAAGAATCTACAAAGGGAGTGGGTAGAAATTTGGCAGATAAAGTATAATGTGGGAAAATATGAGGTTATCCACTTTGGTAGGAAAAATAAAAAAGCAAATTACTATTTAAATGGGGAAAGATTACAAAATGCTGCAGTACAGAGGGATATGGGGGTTCTTGTACATGAAACACAAAAAGTTAGAATGCAGCTTCAGCAATTAATCAGGAAGGCAAATTAAATGTTGGCTTTTATTGTAAAGGGGATGGAGTATAAAAGCAGAGAAGTCCTGCTACAACTGTACAGGGTGTTGCTAAGACCACACCTGGAGTACTGCATGCAGTTTTGATCACCTTATTTAAAGAAGGATATACTTGCATGGGTGGAAGTTCAGAGAAGGTTCATGAGGTTGATTCTTGAGATGAAGGGGTTGTCATGTGAAGAGAGTTTGAGTAGGTTGGGCCTATACTCATTGGAGTTTAGAAGAATGAGAGGTGATCTTATTGAAATATATAATATTCTGAGGGGACTGGAAAGGGTAGATGCAGAGAGGATGTTTCCACTAATGGGGGAATCTAGAACGAGGGGGCATAGTTTCAGAATAAGGGTCGCCCACTTAAGACAGAAATGAGAAGGAATTTCTTCTCTCAGAGGGTCGTGAATCTTTCTACCCCAGGAATTCTCTACCCCAGGAAGCTGGGTTATTGACTATATTTAAGGTGGAGATAGACAGATTATTGAATGATAAGGGAGACGAGCATTATGGGGAGTGGGCGGGGAAATGGAGTTGAGGCCAGGATCAGATCAGCCAAAATCTAATCAGGAAATCCTTATTTGTCAGGAAATTGTGTTAGGGAAATTGATGGGATTCAAGGCCGATAAATCTCCAGGGCCAGTAGTCTGCATCCCAGAGTACTTAAGGAAGTGGCCCTAGAAATGCATTGGTGATCATTTTCCAACAGTCTAATGAATCTGGATCAGTTCCTATGGAGTGGAGGGTGGCTAATGTAACCCCACTTTTTAAAAAAATGAGCGAGAGAGAAAACAGGGAATTATAGACCGGTCAGCCTGACATTGGTAGTGGGTAAAATGATGGAATAATTATTAAGGATGTCATAGCAGCGCATTTGGAAAGAGGTGACATGATAGGTCCAAGTCAGCATGGATTTGTGAAAGAGAAATCATGCTTGACAAATCTTCTGGAATTTTTTGAGGATGTTTCCAGTAGAGTGGACAAGGGAGAACCAGTTGATGTGGTGTATTTGGACTTTCAGAAGGCTTTCGACAAGGTCCCACACAAGAGATTAATGTGCAAAGTTAAAGCACATGGGATTGGGGGTAGTGTGCTGACGTGGATTGAGAACTGGTTGGCAGACAGGAAGCAAAGAGTAGGAGCAAATGGGTACTTTTCAGAATGGCAGGCAGTGACTAGTGGGGTACCGCAAGGTTCTGTGCTGGGGCCCCAGCTGTTTACATTGTACATTAATGATTTAGATGAGGGGATTACATGTAGTATCTCCAAATTTGCGGATGACACTAAGTTGGGTGGCAGTGTGAGCTGCGAGGAGGATGCTATGAGGCTGCAGAGTGACTTGGTTAGGTTAGGTGAGTGGGCAAATGCATGGCAGATGAAGTATAATGTGGATAAATGTGAGGTTATCCACTTTGGTGGTAAAAACAGAGAGACAGACTATTATCTGAATGGTGACAGATTAGGAAAAGGGGAGGTGCAACAAGACCTGGGTGTCATGGTACATCAGTCATTGAAGGTTGGCATGCAGGTACAGCAGGCGGTTAAGAAAACAAATGGCATGTTGGCCTTCATAGCGAGGGGATTTGAGTACAGGGGCAGGGAGGTGTTACTACAGTTGTACAAGGCCTTGGTGAGGCCACACCTGGAGTATTGTGTACAGTTTTGGTCTCCTAACTTGAGGAAGGACATTCTTGCTATTGAGGGAGTGCAGCGAAGGTTCACCAGACTGATTCCCGGGATGGCGGGACTGACCTACCAAAAAAGACTGGATCAACTGGGCTTGTATTCACTGGAGTTCAGAAGAATGAGGGGGGATCTCATAGAAACGTTTAAAATTCTGACGGGTTTAGACAGGTTAGATGCAGGAAGAATGTTCCCAATGTTGGGGAAGTCCAGAACCAGGAGTCACAGTCTAAGGATAAGGGGTAAGCCATTTAGGACCGAGATGAGGAGAAACTTCTTCACCCAGAGAGTGGTGAACCTGTGGAATTCTCTACCACAGAAAGTTGTTGAGGCCAATTCATTAAATATATTCAAAAAGGAGTTAGATGTAGTCCTTACTACTAGGGGGATCAAGGGGTATGGTGAGAAAGCAGGAATGGGGTACTGAAGTTGCATGTTCAGCCATGAACTCATTGAATGGCGGTGCAGGCTCGAAGGACCGAATGGCCTACGCCTGCACCTATTTTCTATGTTTCTATGTTTCTAAGTCAGCATGGATTTATGAAAGGGAAATCATACTTGACAAATCTTCTAGAATTTTTTGAGGATGTAACTAGTAGAGTAGACAAGGGAGAACCAGTGGATGTGGTGTATTTGGACATTCAAAAGGCTTTTGACAAGGTCCCACACAAGAGATTAGTGTGCAAAATTAAAGCACATGGTATTGGGGATAATGTATTGATGTGGATAGAGAACTGGTTGGCAGACAGGAAGCAGAGAGTAGGGATAAACGGGTCCTTCTCAAATGGCAGGCAGTTACTAATGGGGTGCCGCAGGGCTCAGTGCTGGGACCCCAGCTATTTACAATGTTAATTGAGTGTAATATCTCCAAAGTTTGCAGATGACACTAAACTGGGTGGTGGTGTGAGCTGTGAGGAGGATGCTAAGAGGCTGCAGGGTGACTTGGACAGGTTAGGTGAGTGGGCAAATGCAAGGCAGATGCAGTATAATGTGGATAAATGTGAGGTTATCCACTTTGCTGGCAAAAACATGAAGGCATAATATTATCTGAATGGCGGCAGATTAGGAAAAGGGGAGGTGCAATGAGACCTGGGTGTCATGGTAGATCAGTCATTGAAACTTGGCATGCAGGTACAGCAGGCGGTGAAGAAGGCAAATGGCATGTTGGCCTTCATAGCTAGGGGATTTGAGTATAAGAGCAGGGAGGTCTTAATGCAGTTGTACGGGGCCTTGGTGAGGCCTCACCTGGAATGTTGTGTTCAGTTTTGGTCTCCGAATCTGAGGAAGGACGTTCTTGCTATTGAAGGAGTGCAGCGAAGGTTCACCAGACTGATTCCCGGGATGGCAGGACTTACATATGAGGAGAGACTGGATCGACTGGGCCTGTATTCACTGGAGTTTAGAAGAATGAGAGGGGATTTCAGAGAAACATATAAAATTCTGACGGGTTTAGACAGGTTAGATGCAGGAATAATGTTCCCGATGTTGGGGAAGTCCAGAACCAGGGGTCACAGTCTAAGGATAAGGGGTAAGCCATTTAGGACCGAGATGAGGAGAAACTTCTTCACTCAGACAGTTGTTAACCTGTGAAATTCTCTACCGCAGAGAGTTGTTGAGGCCACTTCGTTGGATATATTCAAGAGGGCGTTAGATATGGCCCTGACGGCTAAAGGGATCAAGGGGTATGGAGAGAAAGCAGGAAAGGGTACTGAGGTGAATGATCAACCGTGATCTTATTGAATGGTGATGTAGGCTCTAAGGGCCGAATGGCCTACTCCTGCACCAATTTTCTGTGTTTCTATCTCTCACTCACTCGCTCAGTTGACTCTCTCGTTCACTGTCACTCGCTCTCTCACTGACTCTCTCTCACTATCTCTCGCTCTCTCACTCTCTCTCCTGACTTTCTTTCTCATTCACTCTCTCTCTCTCACTGACTCCCTCTCCCTCTCACTGACTCTCTGTCTCTCACTCTCTCTCACTCTCTCTCTCATTCACTCTCTCTCTCACTGACTCTCTCGCTCTTTCACTCTCTCTCACTATCACTGATTCCCTCTCTCACTATCTCTCTCTCTCACATTCTCTCCAACTTTCTCTGTCACTCATTCTGTCTTCGGACTTTCTCTCTCATTAACTCATCTCACTGACATTCTCTCTCTCTCTCTTTCGCACTCTCTCTCTCTCACTCTCTCATGCACTCTCTCTCTCTCACAGACGTGTTCTCTCTCACACACTCGCTCATTCACTCTCTCTCTCACACTCTCGCTCTCACTGACTCGCTCCCTCTCACTCAGACTTTCGCTGTCTCTGACTCTCTCTCACTGAGTGAATGAAAGAGTGAGTGATAGAGAGTGAGAGAGTGAGAGCGAATGAGAGCGAGTGAGAGCGAGTGAGTCAGTGAGAGAGTGAAAGAGTCAGTGAGAGGGAGTGAGAGAGAGTGAGTGAGAGAGAGTGAGTGACAGAGAGTGAGTGAGAGAGACAGTGAATGAGAAAGAGATTGTGTGAGAGCGAGAGTGTGTGAGAGCGAGAGAGTGAGTGAGAGCTAGAGAGAGAGTGAGTGAGAGTGAGTGAGAGAAAGAGAGTCAGTGAAGGAGAGTGAGAACGAGAGAGAGTGAGAAATTGAGAGCAAGAGAGTCAGTGAGTGAGAGAGTGAGTGAGAGAGAGAGAGAGACAGTCAGTGAGAGGGAGGGAGAGTGAGCGAGCGGGAGTGAGTGAGAGTCAGTGAGAGAGTCAGTGAGAGAGAGTCAGTGAGAGTCTCTCACTCTCACTCACTCTCTGTCTCTCTCTCCTCGCTCTCTCTGTCAATCACTCTCACTCACTCTCTCTCTTTCATTAATCTCTTTCTCTCTCACTATCTCTCTCTCACTTTCTCACTCTCCCACTTTCTCTCTCTGACTCTCTCTCTCTCGCACTGACTCTCTCACTCACCCTCTCTCTCACACTCTCTCTTTTACATTCTCTCTCACACTCGCTCTCACTCAGTCTGTCCCTCTCACTCTCTCTCCCTCTTCCTCAAACTTTCGCTCTCGCTGACTTTCTCTCACTCCCTCTTTCCCTCTCACTCGCACTCTCTCTCACTCTCTCTCACTTACTCTCTCTCTCGCTCTCATTTCTTCACTCTCTCTCGCTCACTCTCTCACTTTTTGTCCCTCACTCTCTCTCTCACTCACTCTCTCTCTTACTCACTCTCTCACTCTTTTTCACTGACACTCTCTCCCTCTCACTCTCTTTCGCTGACTCTCTCTCTCACTCCCTCTCTCTCTCATACACTCTCTCCCTCACTCTCTCCCTCACTCGCTCTCTCTCTCTCACACTGTCTCTCTCACTGACTCTCCCTTGCTCACTCACTCTCTCTCACTCTCTCCCTCTCACATACTCTCTTTCCCTCTCACTCATTCTCTCCCTCTCACTCCCTCTCGCTCTCTCTCACTGATTCTCACTCACTCTCTCGCTCTCACTCATTCTCTCTCTCTCTCACACTCTCTCTTACTCTCTCTCTCTCATTCTCGCTGCACGCAGTATTCCAGGTGTGGCCTCACCTATACCTTATATCGCTGTAGCAAGACTTCCCTGCTTTTATATTCCATCCCCTTTGCAATAAAAGCCAAGATACCATTGACCTTCTGATCACTTACTGTACCTGCATACTATCCTTTTGTGTTTCATGCACAAATACCTCCAGGTTCCGCTGTACTGTGAAAAAGTATGGCAAATACATCTAAAAGCATTTAGATTAAGGGACCCGCTGAATTCTGCTGGATACCAGTGTTACTCATTTTAATTTTTAAATTGGTTTGAAAGGTACTAATCTTTTATTATTCCTGGTATCAATGTTCATGTGCTGATTGCTGCATTATCTTTCTAGATATTTATGCACGGAAATAATCTAAACAGTCTTCATCAGCTTATACACCCGGAAATTCTGCCTTCAGAATTCGGAGGGATGCTGCCGCCTTATGATATGGGAACCTGGGCAAGAACTCTACTGGAACATGAATATGATGATGACAATGAATATGTCAGTGATTCCTATAATATGTCTTTCAAAGATGTAGAAAAGAGCCTGTCTCCAAAATCCATGAAGAGGTCTGTATTCTTCTGTTTATCAAACCTGTGATAAATTTATTGCCAAATAGTAAGCCTGCTAAGTAGGAAAACAGCAGACTCTCAGATCTGATGCAAAGTGGTCAACATTCCATGGTTTGAAAGCTCTTAAAGGTATGCTATTTTAAAAAAAAATTGGGACATGTGGCTATGAGAGACTCTGAATTTCCAAACAATCCGTCAGTGCCCGATTGCCACCCAAAAGGCCACTAAGATTCCTAAAATTATCGCCGGCAAAAATTCTCCCCATCAAAGAAAAAAACCCGCCCAGGGAAAAAAATGGGCGTTGCACCCCGATTCGCGGCGAAAAAATAGAATCTTGGGCCGATTGAGCGGTTCTTAAAGAAAATGGGCGATAATTAATAAATTTACTAAAAATTTACATCGGGGCTGCAGGTTAGGCCCAGGAGGAGAAAAACACAAAAAATATTTTTCAAAAAACATAAAATAAAATATCATAATATCATTCTCAGGACCCTTTTCACTTAAATCACTACAAGAGAATATCAAAATAATTAGTAAAAAACCAATTACTTACCTTTTTCTTGCAGGGCTACTCACTTACCACCCAGCTCTGCTGATTCCCGTGGGTGTTTTTTTATACATACCAACGGGTCACCACTGAGCCAAAAATCGTGCCGGGCGATCTGTGGACAGTGCACGCCGGCAGTGCGTTCCCCAGTGGTACTTCAAAACCGGCGGCATAGCTCAGCTGGGGAATTTTTCGCTGACCCGGTTCTCGCCCAAAAGGGCCAATATCGCTGAGAAACCAGGCGGTGAACCACTGGGAATTTTAGTCCTTTTTTTGTTGAGAGGACAGCTAATGGAAAATTGTTCTGCAGGATTTTCCACCCATTAATTTAATTTAATGTAATGCATGGATAATCTTGCCCAAGTTCTTGATTTGTGCTGATATAGGTAGTAAGTCCTTTTAGGCCTTAAAACAAAATACATTCAGATTTTAATAATCTCAAATGGAAGATATGAACGAGAAGCATAACTGACTTGGTGATTTTATAAATATAAAGTAATTACTAGAATGAAATGTTTTAATGATTTAACTGTTTTATTAATTGTGAGGTCAATTACCACAGATTGATTTTGCACCAAACCTTTCAATCCTCTAACCTGCACCTCCACAGATTGTCTACTTTGTTTTCTTGAGATATGCCTGGAGTATTGACTTGAAGGTAAGTATGGTGGAAAGGAGAAGACCTCAAATTAATGCTGTGCCCACCCTAAATCAAATAACTTCTTAATCTGGATGTTTTCAGCCTGTTTTCTGGTTGTAGCATTGCTCTAAAGGCTTGGAAACTACTGCTACACCACACCAGGTAGAGAGTTGTCACACAGTGCACTTTCAGAGACACTCATCAAATGTTAGAGATGAATTGCTATTTCCTTCTGTCCTCTGTTTAAACAAGCCAGATTCCAGCTTTTCTTTCAGGATATGTTTCCCATTTTACAGCACTTTTTCAAAACCAGCTGCAATAAAGCACATTTGAGCCTTGTAACAAAAGCTGCATCTAACTTCATCTCGTACATTATCTGAATAAAACATCTACTGATCTGTTTATCATGATGACTTTCTATAAACTCCAGACAGGGTAGATGTTGTTGGATAGATGAATGTAATATCATTACTATCGTTCCATTATTAGAGGTGTAAAAGGACCATTTTTAATCCAAATGTATAACTATCACTAATTAATCCCTTCTTATACAGAAATAACGAGGAATGAAGATAGCAACATATAACCCAGATAAAATCTACCTAAAGATTCATTGCACACTTTAATAGCCCTCTCTTCCAAATTAGCCTTCTGCAGCAGGACCTGGTCAGAAGCCTGGTCATTCAAAGGGGCCATTCTGCTCCAACTATTTTGCAGAATGAAATGTTGTACACCTTTAAGGGCAGTCAGCAACCCTTTAATAGCAGTCGATGTAGAAAATCATGCACCTGACCTCCTAACATGTCATGTGCTTCATGCAGTGAATACGAACAAATTATGTTAATGACCTTGGATTATTGGTTGATGTCAGCTTCTTGGGCACAAGCACCACCAGCTGAGATTGTATTATCAGCCCTTATATGTGACTACTTAACCCAATACTAATGTTACTTATTAACAAATGAGTTAGAAACATTGGCGCGGGCTCGACAAGCCAAATAGCCTCCTTCCGTGCTGTAACCATTCAATGATTCTATGAAATGAATTAGTGCCTGTGTAAAAGTAGCACACACAGGAATGCAGCATGAGCTCATTAAGTATTCACATTTGAACTTTACTGATTGAAAGTCTATTATCCACTTGAAACAAATTGCAAAATAGATTTGGCTGCATTTATTCTCCAATGGTAGTGTCTTTCTTCCAAGGATTCTTAGCTTCACTTGGGTGTCAGATTGTCCCTGACTCCAGATTTACGCTATAAGCATAGTCCTAGATATTCCTTATAGTGACCAATTAATGATCTCTGTGCCTGAGAGCAGAGACCCAAGGCTCACTAGAAACGTGTCCTTGGTCCTCATCTACGTACTTGAGGTGAATTGCCAATGCTTCTCGTGCCTCCACAGGCAGCTTGTCCAATCAATGAATTCTGTTATGGGCCTGTTGCCTTGTTGGCAACAGGCTTCAGGTAAGTCTGGGGAAAGGAGGCGAGAGGATAATGAGAGGGCGGTGGGGTGGGGTGTGGTGGTGGGGAGTGATCACGACCAACAGCTCCTCCTGGCTCCACATTAAAAGTAAAAGAAAAATTATACTTGGTCCAACAAAAGTCCAACAAAAAACTCGGGACCTAAAGAACAGGTGGTGGATGGAGAAAGCACAGGTGATACAACAACTAGCTGACAGCCATGACACGCGAGGATTCTTCATTGCAGTCAAGGCCACCTACGGTCCAAACTCACAAGGCCACACCCCACTCCTGGTCAAGAACGGGGAAACTCTCATCAAGGACACCAAGGCTGCCAGGGCCCACTGGAAGGAGCACTTTGAAGATCTCCTCAATCGAGTCTCTGCCTTTGACTCGAGTGTTCTCAACTCCATCTTGCAGCATACAACCTGCTACCACCTCAGTGAAACCCCAACGTTGCACGAGGTAGGCAAGGCCATAAAACAGCTCAAGAATAACAAGGCTACGGGTGCGGATGGAATTCCTGCTGAGGTGCTAAAATATGGCGGGGAGGTGCTGTTGGCGTGGATACATGACCTCATCTCTCTCATTTGTAGGGAGGAGAGCATGCCATGAGATCTCAGAGATGTAGTGATCGTGTCCATTTTTAAAAAGGGGAACAAATCTGACTGCGGCAACTACAGGGGAATCTCTCTGCTATCAACCACTGGGAAGGTTGTCGTGAGAGTTCTCCTCAACCGTCTTCTCCCTGTGGCCGAGGAGCTCCTCCCGGAGTCACAGTGCGGATTTCGTCCCCTACGGGGAACAACAGACATGATTTTTGCAGCACGACAACTGCAGGAAAAATGCAGGGAGCAGTGCCAGCCCTTATACATGGCCTTTTTCGATCTTACAAAGGCCTTTGACACCGTCGACCGTGAAGGCTTATGGAGCGTCCTCCATTTTGGATGCCCCCGAAAGTTTGTCAACATCCTTCACCTGCTCCACGACGACATGCAGGCCGTGATCCTTACCAGCAGATACAGACCCATTCCACGTCCGGACCGGGGTCAAACAGGGCTGCGTCATCGCTCCAACACTCTTCTTAATCTTCCTCGCTGCCATGCTCCACCTTAGTGTCAACAAGCTCCCCGCTGGAGTGGAACTAAACTACAGAACCAATGGGAAGCTGTTTAACCTACGCCGCCTCCAGGCCAGGTCCAAGATCATCCAAACTTCTGTCGTTGAACTGCAGTACGCGGACGATGCCTGCGTCTGCACATATTCTGAGGCTGAACTCCAGGATATAGTCAATGTATTCACCGAGGCATATGAAAGCATAGGCCTTACGCTTAATATCCATAAGACAAATGTCCTCCACCAGCCTGTCCTCGCCACACAGCACTGCCCCCCAGTCATCAAGATTCACGGCACGGCCTTCGACAATGTGGACCACTTCCCATACCTCGGGAGCCTCTTGTCAACAAAGACAGACATTGATGCGGAGATTCAACATCGTCTCCAGTGCGCCACTGCAGCCTTCGGCCGCCTGAGGAAAAGAGTGTTCGAAGACCAGGCCCTCAAACCTACCACCAAGCTCATGGTCTACAGGGCTGTAGTAATACCCGTCCTCCTGTATGGATCAGAGGCATGGACGACTTACAGAAGACACATGAAGTCGCTGGAGATATATCACCAACGATGTCTCCGCAAGATCCTGCAAATCCCCTGGGAGGACAGACACACCAACATCAGTGTCCTCGTCCAGGCTAACATCCCCAGCATTGAAGCACTAACCACACTCGATCAGCTTCGCTGGGTAGGCCATTTAGTTCGCATGCCAGACACGAGACTCCCTAAGCAATTGCTCTACGCGGAGCTCATTCATGGCAAACAAGCCAAAGGTGGGCAGCGGAAACGTTACAAGGACACTCTCAAAGTCTCCTTGGTGAAGTGCGACATCACCACTGACACCTGGGAGACCCTGGCCGAAGACCGCCCTAGGTGGAGAAAGTGCATCCGGGAGGGCGTTGAGCTCCTCGAATCTCAACAAGGTGAGCATGAAGATGTCAGGCACAGGCAGCGGAAGGAGCGTGTGGTAAATCAGCCCCACCCCGCTTCCCCTGATGAATATCTGTCCCACCTGTGACAGGGTCTGTGGCTCTCGTGTTGGACTGTGCAGCCACCAAAGAACTCACTTTAGCAGTGGAAGTAAGTCTTCCTCGATTCCAAGGGACTGCCTATGATGACGATGATGAAAATAAAAATTATACTTCTCTTTTTGGTGGTGGCTGCTTGCGATGATATATGTGTGCCTGGAAAACCTGACACAGGACTCTTCAACAGAAGATTTGTTGGGACCTTCTGCATGGGACCTGATGCCTGTTTTAGGCTGCTGCCTAAAAATGGGTCTGACCAATATAGCAGTAAGCCGAACGCCTGTACAGATTGGGCACAGGCTGCCCATTGCTAAATTTTACATCGAAGAAACAGGCACAACACATGCCAATTTCTCTCCCATAGTGTCAGTGCAACGCAAAAGCACTTTGTAGCAGCACTACAGTTATAGTGCAAATCCAGCCTTAGATATTAGTTCTAATTCTTGTACCTTAAAATGTGTTTATTTATTCCACTTGCTTGCGTTAATTATGATTGAATTCTCGGATGAACAAGAGGGAATCTGTTTAAGTCAGATCTGTAGTGTGGCCCCAATGCATCTCTGAATTTAAAAGAAAGTACAGACTGGATAAGTTTAAATTAAAAAAATGAAAACAGCTGAGAAAGTTCAAATGCTGTGAGCACATTCAAAAAAATGTCTGTTTCTTGGTAAGTTTTATACAGTGATCAGTGATGTACTCTGATTTTCCTGGAATGGAACCAAAGTTCGGCACCCTGCGTGTATCTCCAATTACAACTTAAATGCAAAATTTAAATCTGTACTTTGGAGCATATAATTTGTTATCACTATTTTGACAGATATATAGCCAACTGCAGATTTGTTTCATAAAGTTCATTAAAATCATAAAAGTACTGACAGATGAGATTACTTACAACACAAATCAAGAATGAAGGGACAAGAAGAAGCTATTCATTCTATTTAATTCCCCCTGTCATTTAGATCTTTGTTTACAAGTTACTAAACCATTTTCAGCTAGAATCACAGGATGATACAGCACAGAAGGAGGCCATTCAGCCTATTGTGCCTGTGCCAGCTCTTTGAAAGAGCTATCCAAATTAGTCCCACTCCCCTGCTATTTCCCCATAGTCATGCAAATTTTCCTCTAAAAGTATTTATCCAGTTCCCTTTTGAATATTACTATTGAATCTGCTTCCACCACCCTTTCAGGCAGTGCAATCCAGATCACAACAACTCGCTGCGTAAAAAAAGGTTTCCCCATGTCGCCTGTAGCTCTTTTGCCAATCACCTTGTATCTGTGTCCTCTGGTTAACTACCCTTCTGCCACTGAAAATAGTTTCTCCTTATTTACTCTATCAAAACCATTCATGAACCGTTCCCAGGAGGGTATTGGCCAGTCTGCACCCGGCCCTTCCAGGGTGGTGATGGGTCGACGCCTCTTAGCTCTGGGGCGACAGGGATCCTCCTCCTCTTTCCTCCTTGTCCTCCTTCTCCTTAGGTGGTACTGTTGGCTCGACCTTCAGCAGCTGTCCCCTCATGATGGCCAGGTTGTGCAGCATGCAGCAGACCACAACGATTATGGAGACCCGTTGAGAGTACTGCAAGGTGCCACCAAAGCAGTCCAGGCACCGGAATCTCTGCTTAAGAATGCCTATAAATTACTCGATTATGTACCCGATGGCACAATGAGTGTCATTGTATGCATGCTTTGGCACTGTCCTGGGGTTCCACAGAGGAGTGAGCGGCCAAGTGGACAGGGGATATTTCTTGTCCCCAAGCAGCTGACCGCAATCCTGATTCGGGCCAGTGAAGATGGAGGGCACACTGGTCTGCGCAAAATGAATGAATCATGGTTGCTGCCTCCCTTACCCACTGGCTGTCTGCACGGTGCTGACGGCGACGCCTTCTCCTGCGTGTCTCCCTGCTTCTGACCAGGTGTACCGGGTGTCGCCCTCCCATCCTCGGGATGAACCCTGCCAAGCAGGTCTCTGCAGCCCACAGGATTCCACTAAAGAGTCAGACCTGAAAGTTGTACAAAAGTATAGAGGTATGGTGCAAACCTCTGAGCAGCACTCAGCAGGTTTAATGGAGACAAAACAATTAATAAAACTATATGAAAAGCTAAATACTGCCGAACATGGAAAATAAAATAAAAACACTAATAATTCATAAAATTATATGAAAAGCTAAATACTGCAGACCATGGAAAATGAAATAAAACCATTAATAATTAATAAAACTTTTTAGCTACCAAAGGGCCCCAGCGATGTCATGTTCAGGCACCACATCAAAAATCTCGCGGGTGCACTGCCGGGAAAAACCCTACCATTTCTGTGAATTTCACTGTCTCCTGGTGGCTTTTCAGCGGCCTGCACGCTGCTTCTCTCTCCACTGGAAACTTACTTTTACAGCGGCTTCACTGCGCTATTTCCGATGGAAGTGAACACCGCTCAAATCCTTCCCGAGCTGAATATGGCTCGGGGAGGGAAAATCATCAGGCCATCCAAACTTCACGGTAGCCGTCCCTTCGGGGATGTTAAATAGCTCATAACATATTTGTGGCCTAATCGTTATGCTGAATAAACTTTACTTCTTTGCTTTTGCTTGCAGGTCCCAGTCAGTGGTTGAAGCTGGAGTTCTGAAACACATAGATAAAGATGATGAGAATACCCAACCATTGCTTTCCCTGGACTAAGAGTTTCCAGGCCGCACATTTATCATGAAAGAGAAAAGCATTTCTTCAAGAGGGGTAGCGTGCTTAACACAGAGGATTCTGTGTAAACTACAATGGTATCATGTCACTTGGTATGAACATTGCAAACTAGAAATAGGCTGTAATATTTGCAGATCCATCCTTGCCTGCCTGTTTGGATGGTAACTGTCGGTAAATGATGTATTTTATTCAACAAGTGGAAGTGCCAACTTTATTGAAAATACATTTTCTTATCATCATTAGAACGTATTCAAAATCTACAAGATTAGCCAGAATTCAGTGTAAAATAATAATGGAAAATATTTTCTGAGCCAAATTTACATGTTGTGCAGCCTGTACTAAATGCTATCTGTTTAATCTTTTGCTCTGACCAACAGCCTTTTCCTTCAAAAAGGCTATATTTTGGTAGGAGAAAAGTAGCTTTGCCCCAAGTAAAGGGTTAAGTATTTCTTGTCAGTTTGATTGTTTTATGTGGTAACACTATAAGAATAATACTTGCATTTGTACAGCGCTTTATCGCGATGAGGCACCTCAAAGCACTTCACTAAGAATGTTTCTTTCCGACACACGGTGCCCTCAAATGTAGAGATGTTTCTCCATGATAAATAATGGGGAGAAAAAGAATCCAGGCCCACAACTGGGTCTCTTATTCTGAAAATTTCACTTCAAATATCACACTTAACGGCATTATATAAGAAGTATATTTGCACTGTCCTCCAATTATAATAGCATCTCCTTTTTACATAGAATTTTACAACACAGTAAAAGGCATTCGGCCCAACAGGTCAATGCCGGTGTTTATGCACCACATGAGCCCCCTCACACCTTACTTGATTTCACCCAATCAACATATCCTGCTCCCTCATGTACTAATCTAGTTTCCACTTAAATCTATGCTAATCTGCTCAACCACTCCATGTGGTAGTGACTTCCACATTCACATCACTCCCTGAGTAAAGAAGTTTCTCTTGAATTCCATATTGGATTTATTAGTGACTATCTTATATTTATGGCCTCTAGTTTTGGACTCCCCAAAATGGGATAAAAAAGACAATTTCAAACCATTTCGCCAGTCTCAAAAGTCACAGATTCTTTCTTACACCCTTCAATAGCCCTGTCTGCCAAAAATGAATGAATCAATCGCTTGAAATTTATATTCACTTGCACATCCTCCGTGGGTGGGCTCTTTCACATGTTGACTTTCCTCTACATGAATAAGTTATATTTTATCTGTGAGTTCACTTTTTTCATCAAAACTATGTTCCCTTGTCCTGGAGATTGTGTTAATATTGAGTATTGCCATGGGATCCAGTTTATTTATTTTGTTGGGATCTTAAATACTTCAATAAGATCACATCTAGGCCTTTATTTCTAATGTAAACATCCCAGGGTTTTCCTCAACACAAGTGTTTAAACCTGTTTCTCAAATTAGTTGTCCTTATTTGTACTCCTTGAAAGGTCAGCATGTATGGACTCAGAACTGTACACAATTCTCAAGGACCAGCATTTTGTAAAAACTAATGATCTCTTCCTGGGACTTATGCTCTGTCGCTTGAGCTATACATTCCAAGACCCTGTTTGCCTTTTTTATGATCACTCCAGTGCTGATGGCTTAAGGATGTTTTCCATTAAATCTTTTTTTCCTTATATGTTTTTAATTTGTGATGAACACGAGGTAAATATAGTAGATTGTCAGGAACTATGGAATGCTTTAGAGTAAGTGTAAATCGTGTGGGTGTGAATTTACCACTGTGCACGATGTAGATGTCAGCGATGATAGGAATACAATATAGTGGCTAAGATTGTGTCTCACCCACCGCTATTTTGTGAGGGATGCTAGACTTTATACTATACTTATTACAAAGTACAGGAAATAAGAGAAATTTATAAGACATCCCAAAGTGCTTCACAGCCAATAAAGTTATTTTGAAGTGTGGTCACTGTTGTAATGTAGGTAAATCCGGCAGCCAATATGTCCCAAAAATAGCAATAAGATAAATGACCAGATAATCTGTTTTAGTAATGTTAGTTAAAGAGTAAATGTTGTCCAGGACACCGAGAACTCCTCTGCTCTTCTTCAAAAAGTGCCATGGGATCTTTTATGTCCACCTGAAAGGGCAGACAGGGCTTCAATTTAATGTCACATTCAAAATACAGGACCTGTGACAGTGCATCACTCCCTCTGTAGTGCACTGGAGTGTCAGCCTAGATTCTGTGCTCAAGTCACTGGAGTGTCAGCCTAGATTCTGTGATCAAGTCACTGGAGTGTCAGCCTAGATTCTGTGCTCAAGTCACTGGAGTAGGGCTTGAACCCATAAACATCAGTCTCAGAGGCAAGAGGGCTACCACTAAGCCAAGGCTTGCACAAGAACATAAATATTCTTTAATTTTTGTGGTTGTGAGTTTAATTTTACATTTCCATGATATTTTGTAAATAAGACTGGTGCCAAGAACCAGAATAAAACAGATACAAACAATGAAGTGTAACATCAAGAGGACAATCCAGCTTTTAATTGAAATTCATAGATACTTCACAAAGTAAACTAAAGTGTCAGCCCAGACGGAGCACTGAAGTTAATTAAAAAACTCTGTTCTTGAATTTCATTATATAAATAGGTCATTTTGATTTAGTAGAATGCTGTGTGAGCCCCAACCAATTGTAATATAAACAAACTGCAGTGGGTTTTCTCCAGGAAATTAACTCCTAGACTACACTCTTGAATTTGGAAAGAGGAGAGATGAAACTGAGATTTGGCTCAAGTCCTGATTGAGGTTATATTATTAAGCCAAAATTATGAATCCACTATTGAGTGCGCAAAGCCAAAGCTGAACCAGGCTGATAGCAGAAAACACAACGGGCAGAACTTTCAACCTTGGCTTTGGTGGAAAGGAAAATCTGGCAAGATAAATCGGTGGCTGATCAGCTACCACCTGTTTTATGCCCCATTGAAGTTGAAAGACTCGGCCAATAGATTCCTGATTTAAATGCTTACCATGCCAGTGGAGAACCTTCAACAAATAGATAGATAGAATGTTTTGATAAATTTAATTGGGTATTTATATCAAAACTACCAAATGTTATACGTTCTTTACAGGAGCCTATAATGTTTTCTGCCAGACCATGTTATTTAATTGTTGCACATCTCTTAAAAACTGTTTTCTTACATAGTTATACTGATGAACAAACTCTTGAAATGCAGCCTTTTAATGTATAATTCAACAATTCCTGATAAAACATTGGTGTATGTTGAATTCCTCCGATGGGTCTGAGAACCTGAGATATTGCCATACATGTAATGGCAAACTCCATTCTCCATGCTCTCACTTATTTTTAAGTAATGATGTCCATTGGCCTGTTGGTTTTATATTACCTTTCTTTTTATGTCTTCCATTGTTCTGATTTGTTCATAAGCCATCTTCATGCTATGACTGATGGGATGAGCTGCAGTTATACAGGATATTGAGTTTAAACAAAATTGTCTTTATATTAAAATATGATAACCACTGGGTCATTGAAATAATCAGCTGCAGTTAGCAGCTGTCAGGTAACATTGTGGGATTTTTTTTGCTGCTATTTGATAATTTGTTATTATTGAAGCTTAATTTATTATTCAGTATTATTTGCACAATTATTGCACACATGTCATCATTGAATTAGGCAGTCATCATGTTAATGAAATACATTAATAGTTTTTCTTAAATTAGTATAGTACATGTTTACCAAATAATGTTAAAATAAGCCATGTAAAATAATAATCTGGGATCATACATCAGTAAAGATATTACTGAAAGGTAAATTCTTATCTTTCCCAACATGGTTGACTTGTGCTAAAACTGTTGTGATAGTTTGGAGACTGTTGACATGAGCTGCATTTTATTGTAACATTTTAAAGATTATACAATACTGCAAAGGTTTCTCTATTTATCATGCATTCCCATTTCCTGCATTTATGAATATTTATCCAACTTATTGAACATTGTATAGAATATTTGGAGAAACATAGAGTAACAGCATGGGATTGATTTTAGAATGTTGTTATGCCAGCAACATTCACTGTACTGAGATTAAATTTACACCTAGAAATATACTTTGGGGTTTTTTTGCCAATTGCTATTTGATGCTGAGCAGCAAAGTGTGGCACAAATATAAATAATTTGCAAATATAACTTTTGAAACAGACACCAAAGGAGGAAAAATATTTGAGATTAAGTTAAATTAGGCAATGTTCTCTTCATCCAAAGTCGTGCATTATTGCAGATTCTCAACTATTATAACGTTAAATACTTTACTCTTTATCAATAGCTCTCTATTATCTCCAGTTGGAAGACATTTTAGAGTAAATTCAACATGCCTCAGAGCCTTGCTAAACATGTGTAGATCAGAGAATTGAGCCTTTGTATTATAGTCCTATTTCCGGTTTGCACAATTATCTAGTGAAGCTCTGCACTGGGAAAGTATTATAACCGCCCTCTGAATTTTCCTTTAATGTAAAACACTCCTGTAGGACACAACAGGAATATGCTGCTGTGACTTCATGAACAGGGATAATGGCCTGAATGCAGCTTCCTCCATCGTGTTGTCACTGGAGAAAAAGCCATCAAAGGTCATCCAGTACATTAAGAAGGCTGAACCTTTTTGGGCCACATGGCCTGCCCTCCTGATTTTTATATTACTATGAAGTTCTGTCAAGTGACATCATGAATGAGGAATCCATTGCCCTCTTTCTACGTATCAGAAACAAATGCTCTTCATGAAAATATCTATTCCCAGGCTAGTTCTAACAAGGTCCCAAGAATAAAATGGTAAAAAAGTGCGTGAAAAACAGGATAAGTATAGAAACTAATTTTGGGGTAAATTTTCCTCCATTCACTAATTTTAATGAATAAGTATACAAGAGCATAAAGTAATGGCCCTGAAATCCTGGTTTCTTCTTCCCGCGGGCGCTCGACCAAAAATAGGAGAAAAGATGCGCACTTACCTTTTGGTCGAACGCTCGCCAGAGATCCCGGACTCGAGGCCTCCTCTTCTTGCACAATGGAGCGCGTTCATGTTGGGACGTCCGTAGGAGTCACGTGGGCCTTGACACCCAATCACAGTGAAGTATTTTCTCATTCATAGTAATAGGAGGTTCGTAAGTCTGAAACTCCTATTACTATGAATGAGAAACACCCCCAAACACCCAAAAACTACATAAAACATCAAAAACACCTCACATAAATATATTATAGAAATTAAAGTTGATAGAAATGTTTTTGAAAAAATAAATTTCCCGATTTTTAAAAAAAAGTTTTAATTATGGTTTAAAATAAAATTATCTGAGTGCGCAGGGTTTTTAACATAAATATGTATGTTTAAATTTTATTTTAATCTATTTTTAAACTCTTACGCTGGTAAAAGTAGGCTATACACCTGCTTTTACCAGGCACAAGAGTTTGAAGGACATTCGCTGGACAAATAGCCAATCTCTGCCGTGGGAATGTTCTTCTCCCTGAGATGCGGCCATCTGTGAAGCCAGAAACTTGACAGATCGGAAAAGCCGGTTTTCAGCACATGCACATTGCGCGCCACAGACCGGCTTTTCCGATGCCTTCCCGGGTCCTTACACACTCCGTACGGACCCAGGTAGGCCGGAATTTCAGGGCCAATATTTCCTGCAAACGCCTACATTTTCTTACTAAAATTAGAAAATGGAGGGTAATATAACCTTTTATAACTAAAATTACATGGCAGTTCATTAGACTATAATTCCTCCCCAATGACTTTGCTGAACTTTGATCTTGTTAAGCAAGAGTCAGTGAGAAACATTGGCCTATAAATTGGCTTGTGCCAGTGCACCGCACACTGCATATGCCTGGTGAGGCCCATGACAGGACCACGGCAAATTAGTCCGTGGGCCTCACTAACCCAATGTCAGCAAACTGAAGATGCCATTCGTGGCCCCAGAGACAGCTCAGCAGTCGCGGGGGTTGGCGGGGTGGGACAGCAAAATTGTTCATCTAAGACACCGGCCAAAATCCTCCGGAGAATCCAGGGGAGATAGGTGAGGAGGTAATGGGGAGCAAGGAGTGGCCAGCAAAGGTCCACAGTTTTAGAGCTCAATTTTACCCAGTGATTTGTTCCGATTTTTTTGGCACGCACTGCATTTTTGGCCTAAGTTTTAAAAAAAATACAAGTTTCCCCAATCAATGTATGCCAGCGTAACTCAGTTAGCTACGATTTTTTTAGGTTTGGTTTTTTTGTGTCGTTCAGCCAGGGATAGGTGCAGGGACCGGGACCAGGAGGCCATTCGGCCAGGGATAGGTGTGGGGATTGGGACCGGCATTGGGGCCCCCGGAGATAGATTTTTGTCTTTACAATTTAATCATTTAATGGAGGTAAGTTGCTGCAATGTTTAATGTGCTCATTAAGTTTCTATAATGTGCTTGTGCAGGTTGCTGTGAACTGGCTGTATGTTTCACTTTCCAGCCTCAGCCCACATTGTGTCCCTGGGTACCGTGGCAACCCGATCTTTTTGGCATAGATCTTGGGCTCCACCCCCAAAACTAAATGACAGGCTAGGCAAAATGAAGAATTCAAACGGGGAAACTTGGTTGATTTTTTTTTGGCGAAATTGGGCACCAAAAAAACAGGTGTAACTCTTCAAGTATGCCAAAAGACGGCTTTGGGGAAAATTGAGCCCTTAATGTGGAGCTGGGAGGAGCACTCCTGCTCCTCCTGTCTTCAAAATAAGATAAGTATAAATTTTAAACTTACCTTTTGGGTGACAACCTCCAGCGATCCCTTCAAGGACTGCTGGTTTGGCTACTGAGCATCTGAAGAAAGTGACCACAGCATGCGCCATGCAATTTGGCAAAAGGACCTGGAACGGGCATTTGAATATGCAAGTTTCAGGCACATGCCCTGGTTGCCTACTGAGCCGCCCTAACCAATATTTTCATATCTTACACAGAATGACTGCAAATGCCACCTGCTATATTAAACCCTTAGGCCTGTAAAGCAGGTGCAACGCAATGCATCCTCTAGCCCATTAATTCTTATTAATACCTGATCTCTAACACTGACCTAGAAATAAACTTTTAAAATTTGGTGCTTATTTGAAATTTGCCTCAAGGCAAATATCTGGTCCCACTACTGAGTGCATTTTCAATTTGCTGTGCTGGCACAAAACCAGTGGACATCATCATGTTTTCTGTCAGAGTGGGAAATGAATGAAGTTGGTGTTTGAACATTTGAACCATGCCTGTAACTTTCTTATTATGTTGCTGTTAATTTTTCAGTGCAATTGTAACTTGCTGAAGTAGCTCATGACACTCATAACTGATCTGTCAAAAATACTTACATAAAAGTAACTGGGCCCTACTGTCATGAGTATGCACTGCTAAGATACTCATTTTATACAAGAGTCTACTCTATAGTTTACAAGTTTCTGGACTTAAAAAAATATTTAGATAAGTACATTAATGTGATGAGGGTGCGTAACACAGCATTCCATTTTGAAGTGCATGGTCCATTTAAGGTAGATTATCATTCATTCATCATGTTACTAAATATATATTTTTGGTGGGCTATAATGACCTTCCTCATTCACTGGGACATGAGTCTGTGCTGATATTTTAATTTTTATTATAGTGTAAAATCTAAAATTCAGCCACTGTATATAAATAAGACTCTTAATAAGCATGGGGTTATGTGCTTTCTAAAGGTTAACAAGGAACTGAAGTTAACTGACTGTCTTCTGTTTGCACACAGCTTTGCATTTCTTGAAACCCCGGAGCTTTCTAGTTCCTGTGTTGATGGATGAGAGCAGTTTCTTTTCATAATGCTATGGCAGTTTAAGCTTGGGAGCTGGCAAGAAATGCTATTAGACATTAATTTAAATATGTATATGGAATTCCAAAAATTCACAGTGCAATGACATCCAAAATACAATTTGAACTTTTCAAATAATATCTATCATTATTCTGATGCAAATTGAATTGCCCATTTAAAACAAAGTCCCGTATCTTTAAGTTATAAAATTGAGAAAAAGCATGGTAAAGATAACATTCTGCATTAAGATAATGGCATTTATTCCTCTCTTGCCAAATGGTTGATGGTTCCTTTTAATCATCATCATAGGCAGTCCCTCGGAATCGAGGAAGACTTGCTTCCATTCTTAAAATGAGTCCTTAGGTGGCTGAACAGTCCAATACGAGAGCCACAGACCCTGTCACAGGTGGAACAGATAGTCGTTCAGGGTAAGGGAGGGTGGGACAGATTTGCCGCACGCTCTTTCCGCTGCCTGCGCTTGATTTCTGCATGCTCTCGGCGATGAGACTCGAGGTGCTCAGCGCCCTCCCGGAAGCACTTTCTCCATTTAGGGCAGTCTTTGGCCAGAGACTCCCAAGTGTCAGTGGGGATGTTGCACTTTATCAGGGAGGCTTTGAGGGCATCCTTATAATGTTTCCTCTGCCCACCTTTGGCTCGGTTGCCGTGAAGGAGTTCTGAGTAGAGCGCTTGCTTTGGGAGTCTCGTGTCTGGCATGCGGACAATGTGGTTGCCCAGCGGAGCTGATCAAGTGTGATCAGTGCTTCAATACTGGGGATGTTAGCCTGGTCGAAGACGCTAGTGTTGGTGCGTCTGTCCTCCCAGGGGATTTGTAGGATCTTGCAGAGACACCGTTGGTGGTACTTCTCCAGCGACTTGAGGTGTCTACTGTACATGGTCCATGTCTCTGAGCCATACAGGAGGGTGGGTATTACTACAGCCCTGTAGACCATGAGCTTGGTGGCAGATTCGAGGGCCTGGTCTTCGAACACTCTTTTCCTCAGGCGGCCGAAGGCTGCACTGGCGCACTGGAGGCGGCGTTGAATCACAGCATCAATGTCTGCTCTTGCTGATAAGATGGTCCAGAGGCATAGGAAATGGTCCACGTTGTCGAGGGCCGCGCCGTGGATCTTGATGACTGGGGGGGCAGTGCTGTGTGGCGAGGACAGGCTGGTGGAGAACCTTTGTCTTACGTATGTTTAGCGTAAGGCCCATGCTTTTGTACACCGCAGTAAATACATTGACTATGTCCTGGAGTTCAGCCTCTGTTTGTGCACAGATGCAGGCGTCGTTCGCATATTATAGTTTGATGACAGATGTTGGGGTGGTCTTGGACCTGGCCTGGAGACGGCGAAGGTTGAACAGGTTCCCACTGGATCTGTAGTTTAGTTCCACTCCAGCAGGGAGCTTGTTGACTGTGAGGTGGAGCATGGCAACAAGGATGATTGAAAAGCGGGTTGGGGCGATGACACAGCCGTGTTTGACCCCGGTCCGGATGTGGACTGGGTCTGTAATGGATCCATTTGTAAGGATCATGGCCTGCATGTCGTAGAGCAGGCGAAGGATATTGACGAACTTTTGGGGGCATCCGAAACGGAGGAGGACGCTCCATAGACCCTCGCAGTTGACAGTATCAAAGGCCTTTGTAAGCTCGAAGAAGGCCATGTATAAGGGCTGGTGCTGTTCCCTGCCTTTTTCCTGCAGCTGTTCCTTTTAAACACTGCTTATAAATGAACCAAAAATTGCAGATATAAAACTATTAATGTGTTGAATAGATTAGCTCCCTATAATACCCAGCCACTAAAAGTTGTGATTGGTGCTTTAAAGTTTAAAAACTGGAAAATTCAGATTAATTATTTGTTTCCCTCTGAACTATGATAACTTGAAGCAAAAATGAAAACTAGAAGCATAAAATTGTGAGTTTAGAGGGGATTTGCATTAATTAACTTAGCTTTGCTTTGTCCTGGAGGATGGTTCTAAAATAAGTTAAATACAAACTTTGGCACAGGAAGCAAAAAAAGCTTATTATCAAGTTTATTAACATGCACCATTACTTAATACTTTTTGGGATAAAAATTGACCACCCCCCCACCCTAAATGGGGCGCTCCCATCACGTTTTGATGGTTTTTACTGCAGCTGCGGTTGAGGTCGCCTCTTGAGTGACATTCGGCTCTTTGTTGTTTTTTTTCCTTGGTTCCAGAAGTCGCTCTTAATGGGGGCAGTGACAACACTTGAGGAGCGGAAGTTGAGGGGGGGTGATGGTGCGCAGTGACCGCTGCAATAATGTATCATGGCGCTGCATCACTACAGCTCTTCCCTTCACTCTAAGGGGAGAGCCTGTTGGCGGCCTGGCCGAACCCGAGGGCATAATTGTCGGGCTGACATGACAGTCGGTCGATAAAAAAAAACATGGGGGCAGCAGCAGTGCATCTTCCACTTTAAGGGAAGTCACACCGCCATTGCAGAAGGCCGCAGCCTCACTGGACTAGCGGGAAAAAAATAAGTTTTGGCACCGCCTGGCGGGCCGAAGATTTTTGGAGGCGATGACGTGCTTACCACGGATCGGCAACAGCAGAGCGGTAGGAGTGGGATTGGGGCACCGCTGGGAAATTTCAGGAGGGCAATTGGGCTAGCAGTGCCATTCCACAAAGTGTCAGTGGCAACTCCACTCTGCAGTGTAGCTGCTGATTTGCAGTGGTAACAGGCCTGAAGGAGAGGGGCAATTTCGGCCCCAGACTTCTCTTCAACAAAATCCCTTTGAAGTGAATCACTCTCTTTAGTGGAAAAGGCTCCTGTTGAAAGGATAGTGTTGAAATGTAATTATCTTAATATCATTTTCAAATAAAACCCTAATCAATGAAAGAAAAGTTCATTTTATATTGTTTTAAGAAAATATACTTTTATTTTTATTTTCTTTCAGCCAATTTTGAAAATATTTTTCTGATCTTTTGCCAAATACTGAGCCATGGAAATAGAATGGAAGGTGTTTTCATGGTAACTGTAAAATGGTTTTCCTACACTCTGCCAATATTTGTTTTATTGTTAAAAAAATTCACGTCTCATGCTTTCTATTGAAACAATGGTTATAGGTGATGCTTGGACAAGAAAGCAACCTATTCTTGTAGCTGTGTTACTTTTATTCCCTTTCCATGGCAATGATCTGGATCAGAATATAACATTGACATTAAAAGAAGAAATGGGAACTGATACTGATGACTTGTGATACTTATTTTACATAAAAATGAAGCGAATTTTACTTGTATTGTGTGTACCCACTTTCACACATGCAAGAATACATTTTATGAACTGCAAAAAGATGCAAAATATATTAGACAAATGTAAAATTTTAAATCGTCTTAACTTACCTCATTGAGTCCAATTTTATATTGCTATGTTTATTTATTTTTGTGTATTATTATGCACCATAATTTCACAAAATTACCTTCATTTTCAGCCAAATGTTTTCCATTTTGTGGATTTTTTTAAAAACTATACGGTATATGCTTAACACTTAAGAAATTGGCCAGCCTCACAGCCATTTTTCCAGTGATATTTTGCCTTTTTTGACGGAAAAAAGTGTTCACCTAAATTGACCAAAGTTGTGCACTGACGTGCAAGACGAAAAAAGCGATATCGCTTTAAATTGGCCGTTCGCGCATCTCTATTCTGCACAAAAATAAAGCCCGAGAAAAGCCTGCATTGCAGGTCCAGAAACAGCGGTAAGTATGAAGACCTGCAAAAAAGGTAAGTTAAAGTTTTTATTTTTTAATTCTTTTTCAGCGATTCATTAGATAAGTGTCTTGTGAATGTTTGTGATTTAAAAATTTTTTTTGTTTTTTGCCATTTTTCTTTGTGTGTTTTCCTCCGATCCAGAGCCCGTCTTTTTAGCCGAAATCGGCCTCGGACTAAAGTTTGTGAGGACCATGGTTTCCACCGCAAATCCTCGCGCATTGCTGATTTTTACCATCTGGCAAATATTTTTGCCAATTAAAAGATTGGCAATATTTTGCCTTTAAAAAATAGCAGTATTTTAATGGTATTTTGGCCAAAAAATGCCAAAAAATAACGCTATCACCAAAAGACCAATTTCTAGCCCTAAGTGTTGGTTCCACTAGACATGCAACTCCCATCAATAATATCTTCCAATTTACATGTGCACAGAACAGCATTTGGCTCTTTTTCACACTTACAAACTACCTTCTAAATATCTATTTAACTCCTGCAAATACTGTCTCCAATTTCCTCAGGTCCTGGGCTATAGTGGGGTGGGGAATGGGGTAAAGACAACTCAAGAGGCTGGTGAGGAGGAGAGTGGACAGAGTCTGGAAACATGGGTCAGCACCCAGGAGAGGAGCCAGCAAGATTTTCTGTTGGGGCCTAGGGCAGGGTGAGCAGTTTGGCTTCCCCTGCCAAAATTCCGATGGTTCCTGCTTCGTTTCCACATGGCGATCTGAAAACCAGGAAAAGCGGCAGGTTATTGTAGGGGCAGAAGTGCGGTCTATCTGAAACATGCCAGCATGCTCCGGCATGATTGACAACGTTAAATAAAAACTTTTGAGGGAGTGGCACCAGCTATGCCCTCTGGTAGCTTGCCAGCAGCGCTTTCTCCTCCCTCCTGTAGTGGGTGCTGAAAATGGGGCCGCCACAAAGTAATGAAATAAGATGACGGCGTCCTGACTCCAGATACTCCAGTGGAGTCAGCTGCACCACCACATTTATAATGGTGCAGCAGGTCGAAGGATTTTCAAGTTATTATCTTCGCTATCACAAGGAGTTAGGTCTACATTTTACTATTCTGCACCGGTGGCAAGGTATCTCACCGCCGTAGCCCACAATGCTCCAATACACACTAGCAGCAAGTTAGTTACCTTGCCACTTGCTCAAGCTCGGGAAAGTTACCGCCATATTGTACTTGTTACCTGTAGATAACCTAGTACTGGTCGGCTTGCTACAAGCATGTACCCTCCTATGGATATAATTACTGCACCTGGAACATTTAAATTTGCACAATGGGTTATTTTCATGAAATTATGGGAAATGTACTGTAAGCTATAGTTATGCAATTTTTTCATGTTAAGTATCTGCGAAAATGTAATTCCGATCTTATGTAAAAGCTTTTCCTAAAATGCTTTGCTATGTATAAGCTGTTTGTATTATGGTGTTGACCTTCACCTCTGGAGGCCCAGGTCTGTCATGTTTCAATCTTTTGGAGTAATACTCACTATTTTTGGCTGAAAAATGTAAACTGTTTCTGTACATCCCACTCTTTGAAAATAAAAGCATCTCTATATATTTAATTGGCCTCATAATTCATCACAAGGTGTCATATTTGGTAATATGCCAAATACCATTCCTCGGTATAGAGAGCGAAGTTCCTGCCTAAAACAGTCAGAGGCATTTAAATATGATAATAACACGAGAGTGATGCCTCGACAGCTCAACTTTGTTTTCCCGAGTTACCACCTGACAGATGTCCAAATAGATCACCCAGAGAAAGTGAGCCTTACAAATTGCAGCTGACTGCTTCAGATTGGAGGATATGAAGAGGGTTGGGGGTAATATATTAGCATGAATAGAGGGTTGGCTAACTAACAGAACAGAGAGTTGGGATAAATGGTTCATTCTCTGGTTGGCAACCAGTAACTAGTAGGTTGCTGCAGGGATCAGTGCTGGGACCCCAACTATTTACAATCTATATTAACGACTTGGAAAAAGGGACTGAGTGTAACGTAGCCAAGTTTGCTGACGATACAAAGATGGGAGGAAAAGCAATGTGTGAGGAGGACACAAAAAATCTGCAAAAGGACATAGACAGTCTAAGTGAGTGGGCAAAAATTTGGCAGATGGAGTATAATGTTGGAAAGTGTGAGGTCATGCACTTTGGCAGAAAAAAATCAAAGAGTAAGTTATTATTTAAATGGAGAAAGATTGCAAAATGCCACAGTACAGCGGGACCTGGGGGTACTTATGCATGAAACACAAGGATGGTATGCAGGTACAGCAAGTGATCAGGAAGGCCAATGATATCTTGGCCTTTATTGCAATGGGGATGGAGTTTAAAAGCAGGGATACAAGGTATTGATGAGGCCACACCTGGAATACTGCGTGCAGTTTTGGTTTCCATATTTATGAAAGGATATACTTGCTTTGGAGGCAGTTCAGAGAAGGTTCACTAGGTTGATTCCGGGAATGAGGAGGAAGACTTATGAGGAAAGGTTGAGTAGGTTGGGCCTCTACTCATTGGAATTCAGAAGAATGAGAGGTGATCTTATCGAAACATATATGATTATGAGGGGGCTTGACAAGGTGGATGCAGAGAGGATGTTTCCACTGATGGGGGAGACTAGAACTAGAGGGCATGATCTTAGAATAAGAGGCCGCCCATTTAAAACAGAGATGAGGAGGAATTTCTTCTCTCAGAGGGTTGTAAATCTGTGGAATTCGCTGCCTCAGAGAGCTGTGGAAGCTGGGACATTTAAGACAGAAATAGACAGTTTCTTAAGGGATAAGGGGTTATGGGGAGCGGGCGGGGAAGTGGAGCCGAGTCCATAATCAGATCAGCCATGATCTTATTGAATGGCTGGCATGCTCGAGGGGTCGCATGGCCTACTCGTGCTCCTATTTCTTATGTTCTTATGACTCCTAGCATCATCAGAAAGAAAAGTAGGGCACACTAATGGGCCAACAAGGATGGCAGCAGGACCTTTCAGGCCTGTAATTATGGACGTACGTTCCTGTAATCTGGAGTGCTTGCCCATTTACAGGGCATTTTGACATTAAGTCAAGCAAATGAGCCGACTGTTTCCAAAACTTAACCGGAGTTTTTATATGGGGGTCAAATTCAGGAACGTTCATTTTTGCCCTCCACCCCGCCCCACCCCCTCAAATCTGGCATGCTGGTAATTCCCCTGCAAACAAATGGTGAGGTCCAGGGAACCCCGAATATTCAGCCTCAGACTTCTTTAGACTCAAGACGGCATTGCGAGAAGAGAGCATGGAGGTAAGGACTGGAAATGTGGGCCGCTGGTAAGTAAGTAGATTTCGCAGGGATCCTGATCTAATAGAGATCTTTAAAATTATGAAAGGTTAGGATAGAGTGGGTGTATAGAGAATGTTTCCACTTGTGGGCAAGAGCATAACTAGAGGCCATCAATATAAGATAGTCACCAGGAAATCCAATTGGCAATTGAGAAGAAACTTCTTTACCCAAAGCGTAGTGAGAATGTGGAACTTGCTACCACAGGGAATGGTTGAAGAGAATAGTATAGATGCATTTAAGAGGAGGTTGGACAAGCATATGAGGGAGTAGGGAATAGAGGGTTATGCTGATAGATTTACATAAGAACATAAGAACAATAAGAATTAGGAGCAGGAGTAGGCCATTCAATGAGATCATGGCTGATCTTCGACCTCAACTCCACTTTGTTACACTATCCCCATATCTCTTGATTCCCTTAAAATCCAAAAATCTATCAATCTCTGTCTTGAATATATTCAAAGACTGAGCCTCCACAGCCCTCTGGGATGGAGAATTCCAAAGATTCACCACCCTCTGAGTGAAAAAGTTTCTCCTCATCTCAGTCCTAAATGGCCGACCCCTTATTCTGAGATTGTGACCCCAGGTTCTAGACTCCTCAGCCAGAGGAAGCATCTTCCCTGCATCTATCCTGTAAAGCTCTGTAAGACTTTTGTATGTTTCAATGAGATCACCTCTCATTCTTCTAAACTCTAGAGAATATAGTCCTAGTCTACGCAATCTCTCCTCATTGGACAATCCCCCATCCCAGGAATCACTTATACTCAAATCCTCTCGTAATAAAGGCCAACATACCATTTGCTTTCTTAATTGCTGGCTGTACTTGTATGTTAACTTTCGGTGATGTGTGTACAAGGACACCTTGGTCCCTCTGAACACCAAACTTCCCAATTGCTCACGATTTAAAAATTACTCTGCTTTTCTATTTTTTGTACCAAAGTGGATAACTTCACATTTATCCACATTATATTCCATTTGCCACATTCTTGCCCACTCACTTAGCCTGTCTATATCACCTTGAACTCTCTTTACATTCTCCTCACAACTTACATTCCCACCTAGCTTTGTATCATCAGTAAACGTGGATATACAGATTGAGCATCCCGAATCCGGCAACTTCGGAACCGAGTTTTCGTGTTTTTCCAGATTTTGGAACGTCTTTCTGACGTCATGAATCCGGAAACACATGAGCCCAGGTTCGGATATTTCCGGATTTCGGAACATCAGAAAGAGGGAGGCGTGGGGCGGGTGGGGGTGTACCTGCCGAGGAGCTGTTCGGCCGTCTGGGGCCCGTCGAGGAGGTGTTTGTATCGGGTGAGACTCCGCTGAGGAAGCTGTCAGGTGGGCTGGCCCCGCAGAGGTGGCGTTTGGGCAGGGCCCCGCCAAGGAGGTTGTCGGCCCTTGGGCCCCACCAAGGATGTCATCATCGGGCGGGGCCCTGCCGAGGAGGAGTTCGCGTGGGCAGGTCACATCAAGGAGTTCGCACAGGCAGGTCACACCGAGGAGGTGTTCGCACAGGCAGGTCACGCCGAAGAGGTGTTTGTGTGGGCAGGCCTGCCAAGAAGGTTGTTGGGCCGGCCCCGCTGAGGTTCTTGTCATCAGGCGGGGCACCACCAAGGATGTTGTTGTCGGACGGGGCTCCACCGAGGAGGAGTTCGCGTGGTCCGGTCCCGCCGAGGAATTGTTCGCGCAGGCCGGCAAAGAGGCCCCGAGGTAAGGGCGGCAAGGCAAGCGGTAGCGAGGCGAGGCCCCGAGGTAAGGGCAGCAAGGCAAGCGGTAGCGAGGCGAGGCCCCGAGGTTGGGCAGTGGCGAGGCCCCGAGGTTGGGCAGCGGCGAGGCAAGCGGTAGCGAGGCGAGGCCCCAAGGTTGGGCAGCGGCGAGGCCCTGAGGTTGGGCAGCGGCGAGGCCCCGAGGTTGGGCAGCGGCGAGGCCCCGAGGTTGGGCAGCGGCGAGGCAAGCGGTAGCGAGGCGAGGCCCCAAGGTTGGGCAGCGGCGAGGCCCCGAGGTTGGACAGCGGCGAGGTCCCAAGGTTGGGCAGCGGCGAGGCAAGCGGTAGCGAGGCGAGGCCCCGAGGTTGGGCAGCGGCGAGGCCCCGAGGTTGGGCAGCGGCGAGGCCCCGAGGTTGGGCAGCGGCGAGGCAAGTGGTAGCGAGGCGAGGCCCCGAGGTTGGGCAGCGGCGAGGCCCCGAGGTTGGGCAGCGGCGAGGCAAGCGGTAGCGAGGCGAGGCCCCGAGGTTGGGCAGCGGCGAGGCCCCGAGGTTGGGCAGCGGCGAGGTCCCAAGGTTGGGCAGCGGCGAGGCAAGCGGTAACGAGGCGAGGCCCCGAGGTTGGGCAGCGGCGAGGCAAGCGGTAACGAGGCGAGGCCCCGAGGTTGGGCAGAGGCGAGGCCCCGAGGTTGGGCAGCGGCGAGGTCCCAAGGTTGGGCAGCGGCGAGGCAAGCGGTAACGAGGCGAGGCCCCGAGGTTGGGCAGCGGCGAGGCAAGCGGTAACGAGGCGAGGCCCCGAGGTTGGGCAGAGGCGAGGCCCCGAGGTTGGGCAGCGGCGAGGTCCCAAGGTTGGGCAGCGGCGAGGCAAGCGGTAGCGAGGCGAGGCCCCGAGGTTGGGCAGCGGCGAGGCCCCGAGGTTGGGCAGCGGCGAGGCAAGCGGTAGCGAGGCGAGGCCCCGAGGTTGGGCAGCGGCGAGGCCCCGAGGTTGGGCAGCGGCGAGGCAAGCGGTAGCGAGGCGAGGCCCAGAGGTTGGGCAGCGGCGAGGCCCCGAGGTTGGGCAGGGTCGGCCAGTCCGGATTCCGGAACATTTTACAGATTCCGGATGACCCTGCCATGAATCGTCCCAGATTCTGGAACATTCCGGATTCCGGAACTCCGGATTCCGGAACTCCAGATTTTGTAAGCTTCACTTATATTACATTTGGTCCCCTCATCCAAATCGTCAATTTCAAGGGACTGCCTATGATGATAATATAGATTGTGAATAGCTGAGGCTCAAGCACTGATCCTTGCTGTACCCCATCAGTTACAGTCTGCCAACTCAAAAATTACCCATTTATTCCTACTCTGTTTTCTGTCCATTCACCAATCCTCAATCCATGCTAGTATATTACCCCCAATCCCATGAGCCCTAATTTTGATTTTCCTTTCATAAATATGTGTTGCCTCTGCCCAATCCTATTATTATTTTCTGTGCCCTGTTACTACATCCTTAATAATAGATTCTAGCATTTTTCTGACTACTGATGTCAGGCTAACTGCTCTGTAGTTCTCTTTATTCCCTCTCCCTCCTTCCTTAAATAGCGGGGTTACATTAGCAATCTTCCAATCAGCAGGATGAGGAAAGATGAGAGGTGTTTCGAGTGGAGCATAAACGCTGGCGTGTACTGGTTGGACCGAATGGCTTGTTTCTGTGCCGTATATCCTATGTAATCCTATACGATCAGGGCTTCTGGGGAGGAGAGTGATCGCGGTTTGCGGAGGAAAGAGATTGGCCTGGATGGCAGGGGAGCAATTGGGGCCTTGGTGAGGGAGAGATCAGGATCTCGGGGAAGAAAGTTCAGGGGGGAGCTGCGGGTGGAGATCGAAGCCTTGGGGAGGGAGAGATCGGAGGGTTGCAGATCAAGCCTGATGTTCATATGAATTATTCCAATGATTGGGCACTCCCTGTGAGTAACAGTGCACAGAGCATTGCTCTGGAAATTGATTGCCCACAGCTTATTATTTTCCCATTCATTAAAATTAATTGCAGCAAATCACAGGCTGTAGGCCCATGATTTCCTAATCAGGGAGCACTCTCTCTTGGGACTGCTCTATCATGTAATCAGTCCGAAAATGTGTTGTGCTCTATGAAGTCCATGACTTAACCTATTTCACACCATTTTACTACTTAGAGAGGTCCTGCTGCTCTGGACCCAACAATTTCAAACTTATCTTTTCACAGCCTCTTTGACTCTAACGTCCATACAATTCACCAACCAGTTTAATCCTAAAATGGCAATCGAGGTCATAGGACCATGATTTGTATCTTAAAACGAGCCAACAATCTGAAACAGGTTGTCGCTTTGGGCAGCCAGCGATAGGCCACTGCACAAGTCACAATAGGGTGATTGTCAATGGGGTGGTGGGTTTACCAATCCCTTTTTAAGGCTCATACTGCCCCATTTACACTGATTTCCCCAAGTGAAGATTGGCCCTGTTGAGCCTAAACCAAAGGAGCAGAAGACCAACTGGGAGATATCCTTCCTACCAGAGTCTACAGACTACCCCACTCCCTCAGTGATGACATAGAAGATGTTTGCTTAAGGAGGCAATGGTTCAGTAAGGAGACATAGAAGGAACTCCCATTGTAAACTGACTTCAAAAGAGGCTCTTAAACATTAAAAAAACTAAGTACAGAATTACTTCAGAACACTGTCACTACGTAATTTTATTCTGCATTGCATTTCTTACTGCTGCTATGTCTACGCAGTGTGCTTCTCTGTGCTGTTGTAATGATGTAATGCAACTACTAATGTAACTACCAATAAAAGGGTCCTGTGAAAAAGTCACATGATGACAGTTAAGAGCCATCTTGTGTACTGTGTTTCTTAGTAATGTCTTAAGAATATATCACATCGGCATTGAGGATAGGATTTCTGGATTCCCTAGCTGAAATTTTTGTTGATGGATGTTCCAGCCAACCGACAGAGAGACTTTGAGAGGTTCTTTGTTTTTCAGAACAGCTAAAAACCCAAGGTAAATTACAAGCACACTTGGCTGAACTGTCAGAGACCAGATGGCTGCGCCTATGGGAATGATAGGGCACTTGGGGCAGTTGCATCTTGACTTTCGGAGCATATGTGGAGCGGCTAGAATGTTTTTTCATGCAAATAGTATCGTCCCTGATGATGAAAACTATAAGCGGTGATTTTAGAAAGAAAGCAGGCTCCGAGGTGTATGAAACCCTGAAAAATGTGCTTGTTCTCTTCAAGCCAAAGGACACGCCACTGACAGAGATTCTATCCAGGTTGGAACAGTACTACAGTTCTGAGCCCCTGGAAATTGCTGAAAGTTATCAATTTGGAAAACTAAATCAATTAATTGATGAGAGTATCAGCGAGTACATAAAAAGCTATCCATTCACTGTCATTTCAGAAACTTTCAGGACCGAGCATTGCGTGACCGCTTTATTTATGGGATGAACAATGAAGCAATCAGAAGGAAGTTGTTGACAACCCCTAACTTGACTTCTGATTTAGCTTGTCAGACTGTTATGTCGATGGATATGGCCGAATAATACTCCTGAGAATTTCGTGTCATTTCCAGTCATCAGACAACCGAGGTGAATCGCCTGCGGGTTAAAAGTAAAAGGAGTTGGGTCCCAAGGCCTCAGCAACAGGCCAAAGTAACAGCAGATTGAAGTCATGCTATCGGTGCCTGGGACAACACATTGCTCAAAGTTTTCCATATGCGAAGGCAGAGTGTTTCTTCTGCAAGAAAACAGGGCATTTTGCAAAGGCGTTTCGACTGAAGAGTAAACCGACTTTCAAGGCTATAAGTAGCAATTGCCAGAGACTATATAACATTGAAGAGAAGTAACAGGACGAGGAGGTTCTGGAGATACATGTCATCAGTAGCATGAGGATATCTAACAATGAGTTGCGATATATCGTCATCCAAGTAGACATTGCAGGAAACAAAGTACCCACGACAAAATCCTCAAGGTGGACTCCCTGATATAAGGAATGATCTCCCGCCCGTCCGTATAGCGACCACGGAATCACTCAAACGAAACCTCGGTCAACAGTTTTTATTCAAGCATGCTAGGGAAGGGTTCCGATGAACACTGCTCCGATCAGAGGTTTTACAATTACAATTATACAGTTTTTTGAGGTGTGCGACCCTCCTACAAAACCACCGATTGGCCTACTGCTATCAGCAAAGTTACATTGGTTTGTCAACCCTTATCAGACTGGCTCTGAGTGATTCCCCCCACCTGTCCATCTCCCATCACATGTCACCCTCCCAGAATGTGTTATTCAGTGGTGTCAACTTTGCCTCAGTTCCTCACGACATGTGAAGTAACCTTGCTTCCCAGGGTTTGCTATGTTTCTAGACTGTTGACTCTCCACTGCCCTTGTTGGATGTGTTATTCATGGATGTGTTATTCAGTACTGAGTGTATGTTTTTATCTCCTATCAGTCTGTGCTAAGGATCAATGATTTGTTGGCTACTTATAAGCCCTACAATCTGGATCATGTGTCAGATCAATTCACTATCTTCAGTATCCTTTTTATGGTCATCTGTCTGTCTGTCTCCCACTTTAGTGACCATAGTTATCCCTTACACCCATGGAAATCAACATTGGTGCATCCGTGAGTGTAGTACTGGAATCACTGTATCTCGACAAGTTGCGTAATTTTCCACGAGAGAAATCGAAGATAGAGCTGGGAGGCTACTCAGGAGATCAAATCCCTGTGGTAGGATGTATCACCATACTGGCGAAATACAAGGATCAGTTTCAGAGCTTGCCTCTTATAGTAGTGGCAGGAGACAAGCTTGCCTTGATAGGCAGAATTTGATTGGGATATTTGAAATAGATTGGAATTAGATTTTCCATGTGGAAACAAAGTTTGCTTCGAAAGATGACTTAGCAAGCAGTATCTAAAGTTATTCCATGAAACAGGCAGTCCGACCCAAGGCTTCAAGATGAGTATTTGATCGAGAATTCAAGCTCTGCAGCCTGGCTACAGTTTTTGAGAAAACACAGACCACATTGCATTAAGTTATCAATCAACTTGACATTTTAGGACCTTCGGTAACGCGCCAATTAAAAGGTTAACAGACTATCAATTGAGCCAATAAGGTCAAAGAAGGCGAGCTCTTTTCTGTAAATTGAACCAGGTATAAGCCATTTTGGCCATGTGGTCTCAGAAGGACAAAGGCCTGGCTTAAAGCAAGAAGCTTGTTGCTGCTGCCAGAATAAAATTACATGAAAACTACAACCGGAGTTCGTATTTCATTGGAAATTAAGAGGTCTAACAATTTTGGCATCACGAACAGGATCGCTGAGGAAAGAAACTGAATTTTGGACATCAGACCTACATACTGAGGTAAGGACTTGTTTTTATAAAAGCCCTCAGTCAAAAGTCTAAATTCGCCTCTCCTTCTACGCGATTCCGAAAGCCTCTGGTTTGTGAACCCTCCGATTGGTAGTCGGCTCGAGGTCCCATAGACGTCTAACTTCGGCGGTGTGTTAGTTAATTAATCACCGACCCACTGATCGGCTGGAAAGCCTACGACTCGAGACCCAGTAAAGAAATCAGTATTATGGCAGCAGGCGACAAGAGCAAAGAATTGCCTACAACTGTTAAAGACGGGCGGGCACCATCTGAGGTTTCGATAGATGAAATTCTCCAACAGTTGAAAGAATACATAGAGCAACTTATCTAAAACCTGTATTAAGATCGAACAAAAGTACGGAACCTCCAAAGGACAATGGTCCTTGGACGAGATTAAAAGGGTCTGGGGAAAAACGACCCGTATGAAATATAAAGAGCGAACTAGATGGTCCCTAGCCATTATGGGACAGATCCGAAAGTGGAATGAAATTATAATGCGTTCCCAACATGATCGAGAACTTACCAGTACAAAGGACCAATTGCAAGCTGTTTGTGCACAGCTGCGACAGAAAGACTTAGAAACATAGAAACATAGAAAATAGGTGCAGGAATAGGTCATTCAGCCCTTCGAGCCTGCACCGCCATTCAATGAGTTCATGGCTGAACATGCAACTTCAGTACCCCATTCCTGCTTTCTCGCCATACCCCTTGATCCCCGGAGTAGTAAGGACTACATCAACACCTTTTTGAATATATTTAGTGAATTGGTCTCAACAACGTTCTGTGGTAGAGAATTCCACAGGTTCACCACTCTCTGGGTGAAGAAGTTTCTCCTCATCTTGGTCCTAAATGGCTTACCCCTTATCCTTAGACTGTGACCCCTGGTTCTGGACTTCCCCAACATTGGGAACATTCTTCCTACATCTAACCTGTCTAAATCCGTCAGAATTTTAAAAGTTTCTATGAGATCCCCTCTCATTCTTCTGAACTCCAGTGAATACAAGCCCAGTTGATCCAGTCTTTCTTGATATGTCAGTCCCGCCATCCCGGGAATCAGTCTGGTGAACCTTCGCTGCACTCCCTCAATAGCAAGAATGTCCTTCCTCAAGTTAGAAGACCAAAACTGTACACAATACTCCAGGTATTGTACACAGACCAAGGCCCTGTACAACTGTAGCAACACCTCCCTGCCCCTGTACTCAAATCCCCTCGCTATGAAGGCCAACATGCCATTTGCTTTCTTAACCGCCTGCTGTACCTGCATGCCAACCTTCAATGACTGATGTACCATGACACCCAGGTCTCGTTGCACCTCCCCTTTTCCTAATCTGTCACCATTCAGATAATAGTCTGTCTCTCTGTTTTTACCACCAAAGTGGATAACCTCACATTTATCCACATTATACTTCATCTGCCATGCATTTGCCCACTCACCTAACCTATCCAAGTCACTCTGCAGCGTCATAGCATCCTCCTCGCAGCTCACACTGCCACCCAACTTAGTGTCATCCGCAAATTTGGAGATACTACATTTAATCCCCTCGTCCAAATCATTAATGTACAATGTAAACAGCTGGGGCCCCAGCACAGAACCTTGCGGTACCCCACTAGTCACTGCCTGCCATTCTGAAAAGTACCCATTTACTGCTACTCTTTGCTTCCTGTCTGACAACCAGTTCTCAATCCATGTCAGCACACTACCCCCAATCCCATGTGCTTTAACTTTGCACATTAATCTCTTGTGTGGGACCTTGTCGAAAGCCTTCTGAAAGTCCAAATATACCACATAAACTGGTTCTCCCTTGTCCCCTCCACTGGAAACATCCTCAAAAAATTCCAGAAGATTTGTCAAGCATGATTTCCCTTTCACAAATCCATGCTGACTTGGACCTATCATGTCACCTCTTTCCAAATGTGCTGCTATGACATCCTTAATAATTGATTCCATCATTTTACCCACTACTGATGTCAGGCTGACCGGTCTATAATTCCCTGTTTTCTCTCTCCCTCCTTTTTTAAAAAGTGAGTTTACATTGGCTACCCTCCACTTCATAGTAACTGATCCAGAGTCTATGGAATGTTGGAAAATGACTGTCAATGCATCCGCTATTTCCAAGGCCACCTCCTTTAGTATTCTGGGATGCAGTCCATCAGGCCCTGGGGATTTATTGGCCTTCAATCCCATCAATTTCCCCAACACAATTTCCCGACTAATAAGGATTTCCCTCAGTTCCTCCTTCTTACTAGACCCTCTGACCCCTTTTATATCCGGAAGGTTGTTTGTATCCTCCTCAGTGAATACCGAACGAAAGTACTTGTTCAATTGGTCTGCCATTTCTTTGTCCCCCGTTATGACTTTTGCTAAAGTATACTCACTGTTATGGAAGAGATAAAAGAAAAACTACTTACTAATCACCAGCCAATCACTTACTTCTTGGCTGTGACGTCACCTTTCTGTTTCTTTCTACTTCTTTTTTGCCCTCTCCCTGTAGCTGCACTGGCTCGCCTCTCGCCGACCCCGGACTCACATCTCTCCACTCACCTCCCGACGCCTCTCGCGGCCTTTTATAGGCCACTCGCCGACCCAGGACTCACGTCTCTCCACGCACCTCCCGATGCCTCTCGCCGACCCTGGATTTGAATTTGAAAAGTCGGAAGCGGAAGTTAAAGATCTTAAAGGTGAAATTAAAGAATGGAAAAGATCATTAGGTCAAGAGACAGTAATCGGAAAAGGAAAATGTATCGGTCAATTCCCAGTGTACCCATGTTTGGATGAATTAAAAGCGCAAACCCGAAGACACGACCGAGGAATAGATACGGATTCTGAATCCTCTGACGATACAGGGTCAGAGGATGACGAATTAGGGATGCGCTTTGCCCCGTTTAAAAAAAGACGAGTTGTAGTCAAATCAGAAGAGACTACGGATGAGGGCGGAACCAAAAAAACAAGGAAAAGAGTTTATGCAGAATATTTATTTCATGATCCGGCAGACCCAGAGAAAATTGATAAATGGTCCAATGAGTTGCCCAATCCAAAGAAAGGGGGAGTAAAAACGTGGGACCAATTGGACCGCTTAAGAAATATATATCAACTTCATCTCTGGGACGGAGTGCAAATTTTGACCATAATGGTGCCAAAAACACAAGGAAGAAAATTGCACGACAAGGTAGAAGAAGCTTTGGGGCAGGATGAGCAAGAATTAAATGCAGGATGGGAGGTGATTAAACACTGGCTGCAAGCCTTCAGTCCAGCTAAGACAGACTGGGGAAAAATTGCAGCCTGCCAACAGAAAGGAACAGAGGAGGTCCTGGAATATGACGAGCGGTTTAGATGCACGTGGCTAGAACATTCGGGTATGAATAATACGGATGAGGAAATGGATGAACAAGTGTTTGGACCCCTGAAAATAGCTTTCGTGGCAGGTCTAAAGCCAGAACTGTCCAAAATGCTTAAGGTAGTGTTACCGGACTGGGAAGGTAGAGGAACTACCTTTGCAGCATTGGTGAATCGATGTAACCAATTAGACAGAGATATGGGAGCTAAAGTCTGAGCTGTACAGGCTATGGGATGGAAATCCCAGGATTCCGATAAACAGTTATCAGGAAAATTACCCGGAAAATGTCATTATTGTGGGAAAGAAGGTCACTGGGCCAAGACGTGCAGGGCAAAACAGCAAGGTCGTGGCCGGGGAAGAGGACGCAGCCAGGGATACAATTCAGCCAACAAGCCAGGCTTGTCACAAGATAATGACCTCATAGAAGCATTTAAGCGACTGACAATACAACAACAGAAGGAGTTACTTGGGATAGCAAAAAACGATTAGAGCCCACCCTGGTCCACCTCCTCGCACTAATACAACAGACGGGAGATGGGATATATATATAACTGTGAGGGTGGGCGATAAGGATGTGGACTGTCTTTTAGACACAGGGGCGGAATTAACATGCTTACCCCTACAATATGGAGACTTTTGCCGTTGGATGGTAGGGCACGTACAGCCTATGGAGTTGGGGGCCATAAAATGGAAATTAAAAGGACAACACCGGTACTTATAGGGCTGGGTCCACATGAACTAACCACGCCGGTCTGGATAGGCCCAGTAGATCAATCCCTTTTGGGAATGGACGTTCTAATCCAAGTAGATTCATCGTTGCATTTCGAGGATCGTCGGGTGTTAATTAGAACTTTGAAGAAAGAAGAATTGAAGGAACACCCGATATGGGCTAAAGATAAGAACGATTGTGGCCCACTCCAGATGGAGCCTGCGTCATTTACCGGGACCAAGCCTCCATGCACTAAACAGTATCCCATCAGTCCAACTGCCATCGTGGGAATCTTACCGGTTATTCAGCAATTGGAGATACAAGGGGTGCTTATTAAAACGCATAGCTCCTCCAATAGCCCCGTGTGGCCGTTTGACTGTCGATTATAGGAAAGCTAACCAGTGTATTGATCAAAAAGCTCCTTTGGTCGCAAATCCCTCCACCATTTTTAATGCCCTCAAACCAGAACATAAATATTTCTCGGTTATAGATATAGCCAACGGATTTTGGTCGGTGCCTCTGGCACCGGAGGTTCGACAGTGGTTTGTTTTCACTGTCCAAGGACAACAGTATACTTGGACCCGGTTACCGCAGGGTTTCCACAACAGCCCTACAGTATTCCACATGCGGGTCTAGTCCTCGACCAAAAGCTGATTGTCAAGTGTCCCCACACCGTATACGCTTTGCTGTCTATGAATAGAATGTCTCAGGTGATGGACCCGCTGGACAGCAGTTTTGGAAGCTCCTAATCTCCATATCGTCCGGGCCAGCCCGGTTAATCCCGCAACTATGCTCCCGATGTCAGATTCGAGGGAGCAAGAGGGGGGAGAATGTGAAGAGCATGACTGCGTGGAGATTTTAAAAGAAACAGAAGAAGCAGCCTGAGCAGCAGAGGAGCCTCTGCACAACCCAGATCTCATCCGGTTTACAGATGGTTCCTCCTTTGTTGACAATGGTACCAGAAAAGCAGGATGGGCAGTTACAACCTTATATGAGGTAGTGGCAAAAGGATGTTTACCTTCAGGAATGTCAGCGCAACAGGCCGAGTTACGGGCCCTGTCAGAAGCACGTCGAATAGCAGAAGGACAGACAGCTAATGTCTACACAGATTCGCGTTATGCTTTTGGAGTCGCTCACGACTTTGGTCTGTTATGGCGGAAAAGAGGATTCCTCACTGCTGCTGGTACACCTATCCGAAATGGAAAAGAAGTCCGAGACTTACTAGAGGCCATACAATTACCTCAGGAAGTATCCATCCTGAAGAGTAAGGCCCATACCAAGGAAAATACCACGGAAGCACAGGGAAATGCCCTAGCCGACCAGGCAGCTAAAGATGCTACCTCACAGGGCGTTCCCCCAGAAGAACCAACACAGATGTGCAGATTGAAAGCACTCAGGACTCTGACACGAGACCTTCAAACAATGCAAGGCGAGTGCTCCCGAGAGGAAAAATAGACATGGATTGACGCAGGAATTAAGCTATGTGAAGATGGTGTCTGGAGACAAAGAGTTACTGACAAGCCAGTCGCGCCACAAGCCTTTTTTAGCCCAACAGATCCACTCGTGGGGACACTTGGCCTCACAACAGATGACGGCATGGTTCCAGAAAAGCTGGTGGGGTCAGGGATTTAAAAAACATGCCCAGCTGGTAGTAGATCGCTGTGTGGTCTGCCAGAAAAATAATTCTGGACCCATCACGGTAATGCCCCAACTGAGGCCCCCTGCCCCTGTCGGACCATTCCAGCATCTGCAGGTTGATTATATATCTCTTCCTTCATGCCAAGGATACACTAACATTCTTGTCATAGTCGACAGATTCTGTAGATGGGTAGAAGCTGTCCCAACTAAAAGAGCCACAGCCAATCACACTGCAAAGGTCTTGTGTAAGGATTACATTCCCCGATGGGGAGTTCCGAGTAGTGTTGACTCAGATCAGGGAACACACTTCAAAGGTGCTGTCTGCCAAGAAGTCTGTAGGTTACTGGACATTACGTGGGATTTACACTGTCCTTATCATCCACAATCATCAGGACAAGGAGAGCGAATGAATTGAACTCTGAAACAACAGCTTGCCAAATATCACCAAGAAGGAACACCATGGCCCCAGGCATTACCAATAGTGCTATGTAGCATGAAGGCAACCCTGAACAGAACTACAGGTCTAAGCCCATTTGAAATTATAACAGAAAGACCCATGTTGCTGCAGGAACTATCGATTTACGGAAAGCTGATGTTCACTTAATGAGTGACACTTTGTTATCATCCTGTCAGAACCTAACCAATGCTATTAGTTCTGTTTCCCGACAGGTATTGGCAGCTTGGGGTAATCCACCCGAAGGAGGACACGGCATCATCCCGGGAGTCTGGGTGTCTGTGAAAAAGTTGCATAAAGAACCTTTGGGTGCCAAGTGGGAGGGACCTTATCAAGTGTTATTGACCACCCAGGCAGTTGTTAAAGTCCAAGGAAAGAAAGCCTGGATCCACGCTTCACACATTAAACAAGCACCCGTAACTGAAGCTGAAATCTAATTAGGACAATTACTTTTTGCCAGAATGTATAAATTTACTGTGTTACTGATTGTAGGTATTCTAGGCATTTGCCTATTCTTACTAGCCGACCCTCTGCACCAAAGAGAAATAGTAGGGCAGCAAGGGAATTACATGTAAAAACCTTTTTATATATGTCCTACATTTATGCCAAACAAGGTAACATTTCTAGTTGTTGGGTGTGTGCGCATATTCCTATACACTCAAAGGGAGGGATTCCCTTGAGGCCAGTTCCTTTGAATATCTCGGAAATGGCTGAGTGGATAATTAATCAAAACAAAACAGGCAATGTGTTTCAGTATACGGAAAACTGGGCACGTAAATGGAAGTCAGCAGGTTACAATCTGACCACCGTTGAAGGGGGATACCAACCGTGGTACAACAATTCCAAACGGCCCCCATTTTTTGTTATCACTAATACAACGGGAATAGGAAGACCGGGGGTATCGGTCTGTCTGATTAGAAACATCAAAGGAGGCCAAAATATGGGGTATAGTAACTGCTCCCGGAATTATAATGTAATCAAGCCACGGAACCGTCCAAACTGGGCCGATGTGGGAGTTTTTAACGCAACAGGGATTCTGAATAAAACAGATGGAAAAGCCTGGACAGGCCCCGGAGTGTTGCTGACAAAGAAACAGCTAACCTTCATTGCCTATAATGGCACCTATTGGGTGTGTGGCCACAAGGCCTACCCTTGGCTGCCCCAGAATTGGACGGGATCCTGCTATTTAGCCTACATTGTGCCATATGTGTATCATATAGAGTCACTGTCGGAACATTTACACCGTCCTAAGGGAGCTATCACAGAAAAAGAGAGGTTCTTTGCCATTCTGATCCCCAGGTATGGGACCACCAGACTGGCAAGGGAATTCATTAACATGGCATCCATTGTGGAACGGGTAGCCAATGATACCTCAGGGGCCCTAGTTAAAATCAATACAGAAATGGTAGCAATCCGCACAGTAGCCCTACAGAATAGACTGGCCCTCGATTACATCCTGGCTGAAAAGGGAGGTACTTGCGCCCTACTCGGAACTGAATGTTGCACATATATCCCAGATAGCTCCGAAAAAATTACCCACTTAGCGGAGCATATCCAAAAGGAGGTAGAAAACCTTAAGCAACCCCCATCATTCACTTTGTGGAGCGGAGCCACTGACGGTTCAATAGGAACTTCATTGGTGGAAGGTTTCATTCTATTTGTTGTAATTATTTTACTTTTATATTGTTCGTTTATGTTGATTCAGTGTTGTTGCGACCAGGCGGCTGTAGCTGCTGTCCCGCATGTGAGACACCTTGCAGGTCCCAGCAGACCGTCTGTACGTGGCACAGGGGTATGTTATGCTTGAGGGAAGGTTGTTTACTGGTTGAATTAAGATATTGATTTGGATTAAATTGGAATAAGGTTAATTAACCTACTAAAACCAGACTTCCATTGTTGGTGTAAATTTGTGTGGAAGCTACTAGTCCGGACATGTGGCGAAACACATCAACAAATTTTAGAAGGAAATTCTATTAACATGTATGAAATTATTTTGTAGAATGTTTAACCAGTGATACCTGATGTTTTATGATTCAGTTTGTGAAAGAATCAAAGGAGGGATTGATAGAGAATTGAAGCTCTGCAGCCTGGCTGCAGTTTTTGAGAAAACACAGACCACATTGCATTAAGTCATCAATCAACTTGACATTTTAGGACCTTTGGTAGCGAGCCAATTAAAAGGTTAACAGACTATCAATTGAGCCAATAAGGACAAAGAAGGCGAGTTCTTTTCTGTAAATTGAACCAGGTATAAGTACAGCCATTTTGGCCATGTGGTCTCAGAAGGACAAAGGCCTTGCTTAAAGCCAGAAGCTTGTTGCTGCTGCCAGAATAAAATTACATTAAAACTACAATCAGAGTTCGTATTTCATTGGAAATTAAGAGATCTAACAGTGTTGGAGTACAGAAGGACGCTAGACCAGTTTACTACAAGCCATGTCCCGTACCATACGCACTCAAGGAGAGAATTGAGCAAGAACTCAAAAGACTAGAAATTGAGAACATTATCTCTAAGGTAGATCTAAGTAATTTGGCTACACCCATTGTTGTTGTACCTAAGTCAGATGATAAGGTAAGGTCGTGTGGTGATTATAAAGTAACCGTAAACCAAGTTCTAGAGGGTAAACTACCCAATACATTGCCAAATGTAGAAGATTTGTTCAGAATGCTGACAGGTGGTCAGATCTTCACAAATTTAGATATGACAAATGTTTACTTACAACTTGAGCTCGATGAGGAGTTCAAGTTATGTTTGACTATAAATACTCATCTCGATCTATATCAGTTTAATAAGCTACCATTTGGAGTGTTTTATGCCCCGGCCATATTCCAAGGGTTGAGGAACCAGATTTTGCAAGGCCTTGAATGGGTAGTATGTTATTTAGATGACATACTCATTTCAGCACCAAACAGCTAAATCCATAATAACATATTGAATGAAGTGCTCAAAAGGCTAGAGAAGCAGCGTATGAGTGACTGCTCACAAGTTTGAATTATTTAAAACTCAGTGGAGTACTTCGGGCACAGAGTACACAAAGATGGTTTATATCCAACCAAGGGAAAGCTAGATGCAATTGCTAATGCACCTACTCCCAAGAATGTCACTGAACTTCGCTCATTTTTGGGTCTTTTGAATTATTGTGGAAAGTTCCCACTAAATTACATCCACTAAATGAGCTGTTGAAGAAACAGATCCATTGGAAGTGGTCAGAATAATGCGACACAGCAACACAGGAGTGTAAAAGCCAGTTGGTAGAGAGTACCATGTTAATTCACTATGACGCATCGAAGGAGATCAAGCTAGTATGTGACATCTTTTCGTATGGAGTTGGGGTAGTGATCTCTCATGTACTAGTTAGTGAGGAGGAGAGACCAATTGTATTTGCTTCATGCACTTTCAGTGCCAGTGAGCGTAATTATGCACAGATCGAAAGGGAAGCTTTGCTATTGATTTTTGAGGTCAAGAGGTTCCACAAATACTTGAATGGAATCAATTTGCCATCATTACGGACCATAAGCCCCTGACAGCAATCCTCCATCCAAAGCCCCCAGTTCCAACCTCAGCTGCAGCCCGAATGCAGAGATGGACTTTGATTTTGTCAGCATAGACGATCAGCTGATCATAGTAATGCTGATGCTATGTCAAGGTTGCCATTCCCATCATAATTTACACCCAATAGGGAAGAAGTGTTCTATTTTTCATACATTGATGAACTGCCAATAACAGCTGAAGAGATTGGTAGAGCAACCAAACGTGACCCAGTGATGTCAAAGGTGTATGATTACATAGCAAATGGATAGCCAAACCAGGTATCAGAGGAAGATATTCATCCCTACTTTGTTTGTAAGAATGAATTGTCAGTGGATAAAGATTGTATCATGTGGGGTGCAAGAGTAGTTCTCCCAAATACATTTAGGTCCAGATTGTTAGGCGATCTTCATGACCAGCACCTGGGAATGTGCTTGACCAAGAATTTTGCATGCAGTTACTTATGGTGGCCAGGTTTAGATAAAGATATCAAGTACATTTTTAGTCAGTGTACCACAAGTCAATCGATAAGCAAGAAACCACCATCAGTGCCATTACAGCCATGGAAATGGCTCCCAGGGTGTGGCAAAGGTGACATATAGATTTTGCTGAGCTAAAAGGACAGCAATTGTTCAGTGTGATTGATAGTCATTCGAAGTGGGTAAATGTGTTTCCGATGCGGAAAATAACAAGTAAAACACAAGACAATTTTCGAAGGGTGTTTCCTTCATATGGCCTCCCAGAAGAAATTGTGTCTGATAATGGACCGCAATTTTGTTCAATAAAATTTTCACAGTTCACGAGCAGAAACAGTGTGAAATATACTAAAGTTTTAACATACCACCCTGCTTTGAATGGTGCAGCAGTGCACACATTACAAATTGTAAAATGTGCCTTCATTAAACAAATGTTGCATCCAAATCCAAAGAAACGGCAGAATTGGCAAATTTTCTAATTACTTATCATAATACTCCTCATGCAACTACTGGTAGAACACCAGCAGAGTTGTTTCTCAAATGACAGCCACAAACCAGGTTCTCATTGTTAAAGCCAAACCTGGCACAGTCAGTAGAAGAGAAACAATTAAGACAGAAAGAGAATCATGATAGAGGTAGAGTAAGAGAGAGAAGTGTGAAATTGAATCAGAAGGTTAGTGAAGAACCAACACCATAAATGTTTAAAGTGATTGCCAGGAAGAATAGTGAAGAGATGTAGCCTTCGCACATATTTGGTCACGATGTTTCAGCATGGAAAGGTTAGGTTTGTTCACATTGATCATATTTTACGTACTGAGGTGGAAGGAGTTGAACGTTGGAATGACTTGCTTATTTCTGATAAGTTAGATAGTCTTGTTACAAGTAGAGTACCAGTAGCAAATCCTACATCAGATGTACTAGAAACAAGTCCAAGAGAATGTCAAAATTTAAGTCTGAGTCCGAGTCAGGCAAACAGACGGTCTGAAGTTGTAGAGAGTTCAAATGTAGATCACGGGTTTCCTTTGGTGAAAAACTCCTCTCAGGCTCAGCCTAGAATGAGTCTAAGTTCGACACCATGTTTGGAAAGTTCTGTTCAAGAGCGAAAGTATGCTCTTTGAAACAGAAACCCAGTGGTTATGTTTGATTTGTAAATATAGCAAAATATCCATATCTTTTGTTGTGTATAATCATGCAAGTTATGTATTATGATTATTTTGTTATGATTACTTCTTCAATAAGGAGGGAGAAGTGCAATATAGCTCCCCCTAGCGGACTACTGCTCCACCTATTGGGCAACCGATGTAATGCAACTACTGATGTAAATACAATAAAGTGTCATGTGAAAAAGTCACATGATGACAGTTAAGAGCCATCTTGTGATCAGTGTTTCTTAGTGATGTTGTAAGAATATATCACAAAGGTGTCCGCATCTCAGGGCTTCCATGTCCTTGGAAGGACTCTTCTGCAGGCTACATAAACACAGCAGGTTCATGGACAGCCTGGTCATGTATTCTGACCCCTATATGTGCAGGCATCTGAGGGCGCAGGCGAGAAAGATCATATGAGCTGCCATCGGGAGAGAGGATGGCACCATGAGGACAGACTCTAGCCACACCAGTTATGTGTCTTGAGTACCCATTCATTATTTGGAGACTAGACCTTATAGTATCAGTTGCATGTGCAGGCCTTGATAGTTGATGCCCCAAAGCTCTCAGAATCTGCTTTCCATCTTTCTCTCCAAACGGTCCCCCAAGAGCTGAATGCCAGTGACCAAAGCATCCACTTTGGATGCATCAACTGGTTTTCAGGTTTCTCTATCAGGTAGTACAGATGGTGCCACAACTCAACCCAGGTCGCCCTTCACTGAGTCAAATCCTTCTCAGATATTGGCACCAAAAACAGCATTGGACTTTGCCGTGATCCCTTTCATCTGTTTCTGATCCTCAAATAGCCCTCAGTGCCTCCATGTGAGTGTGATGCTCACCCAGCATCCATCTGTTTAGAGCAGGACTCCAGAGATCTGTGTACACGGACTTAAAGGCCAGTGGCTGATTCCTGACTCCACACTCCACTGTTAAATCCCGCTTTCCCTTTTGATTCCTCTGGCACTGTGAGGGTAATGAATGAAGGAATGACACACCTATAAAGAGACTGCAAGGAAGAGTCGAAGAAGCAGATAGCTTACCTTTGTCTGCGATGGTGAGGTTGTTAAACTTCCTGTACTGCTATTTAATTCTGAGGTTTAAAAAATTGGTAGTCAGTGCCAAGCTATTTCCCTCCACAGAGTGTGTACCGCAGTCTTGATAAATCTCCAGCCTCTGATCCCAAACAGACCATCCCTCTTGATTCATACCTCTGTTTGGAGGACAAGCAGGTCCAGATTTCTGAAGTTTGCTGCTCATTTCTTTGATCTGGTTGCCCATCTTCTTCCTCCCATGTTGCCAGTGTTTAAGCAGCAGCAGGTTTTATATCCTGTTGCTGCCCTAGGTCTCTACATCTCCTCCATGTATTTTCTGCATGCCCCCACTTCCCCCCCCCCCCCAACCCCCACTCCCCCCATCCCCTATTTGAGATCTAGCTCTCATCCCGCTGCTTTTTCACACAGTCCTCTCCAGCAAATCTGAAGTGTACAGGCTGTATTTATACATCAAGCCCCGCCTCCGTCTATGTAAATTGGCCAACCCCACAATTTATAGTGCGGTCAGCATTGCTACCTGGAGGTGGTTGGAAGTACCAATGGTGTAATGACACAGTGGGAATTTCAGTCCCTTGCTCCTTTAAAAAGACATCTGTGAAACTACCTGCTTGTTTCCTGAACCAAGAAAAGGATAGGACAGAAATCATGCTGGTCTGTGAAAAAAGTCACACAACAGCTCTCACTTTACTGGTTGACTGCCTTCTGAACAATGACTAATGTTTTTCTTTGTGTGTTACAAGCCCTAAATGTCAGTGCTGCACGCCTCCTGCCCTGGCAGACACACTAGATCTTGCTAATTAAATGGCAGCAGCCGAGGCCACAGAAGGTGAAGTGTGATAGATGCTTTCTTATCCTTCCACTGTTTGATAAGTCGAACAGCTACAGATTATTGTGCCCTGGTCAGCTTAGAAGCATTCGAAGAGTAATACCTTTACTGCTATATAATGACCATTTTTTAAAACACATTCCAGCTGCAATCTGAATCTTTGGGTGAATGTGTTACCCGCTGTGCTAGAACTATTTCCTTTGGAAATGCCTACCAGAAAAAAATCCACCTATTTCTGTGCCACTTGGTTAACAGCTGGTAGGATGGTTTTCTGTGTAACAGTGATACCTTATCCCTGGAACCATTCTAGCAAATTTCTTCTCTACCCTCTCCAAAACCTACACGTCCTTCCTAAAGTGTCGTGCCCAGGATTGGCTGAACTAATGTTTTATATAGGTTTAGCATAACCTCCTGCCTCTAACTCCCGGGTTCGACTGTGATTTATTACCTGTGCTTTTTATGTAATAACTCGATAGACTGAATATTGTAAACTAACACAGGTACAAACCTGGCTCTGCTTTATTAGGGCCCAAAGTGATTACATTACATGATGGCAATTAGAAAGAGGAGCCGAACAGGCAGCTTCACTGCTACAGCAACAAAGCCTTTCAAACTTAAATGCCACCGCAGCCATTGTTGAAGCAAATGAAAACAAATTAGAGTTAAAAAAATATAAATTGGAAAACTTGAGGCTCCAGCAAGAGATAGAAAATGCTAGGGGAGCATTAAGGGAAGTAATTAAGAAGCCACATAGGGAGGCAGATCACTCCCAGTGCCAACTAGAAACAACGAGGCTAAAACGTAAGTTAGGGGAGCAGCAGGCCCTGGTATCCGCAGTAACACGGGGAGCCATAACAGAGACAGTAGAAGGGGACAAGGGGGAGACAGATTGGGAAGAGGAAGGCAGTCAGTAGGGTGGTATAGAATGGAATACCTTGGAGACACAAGAACCAATCGTAGCAGTAGTAATCACTTCTTCACGACATAATGCACACGGCCACATCACCAGTAACCCTACCGACTCACGGCCCATATCTGGTGCTGATGCCACGGCGTGTAGCCACGAGTTGGGGCCCATTAATGATGGGGATGACCCACTGGAAGTTAATAGGATGTGGGCAAATTTCAGGACGGGTCACCCCTAGTTGGAAGAGAGAGACTTAACATGAGTCCTCTTCTTGGCCTGTTCTACTTCCCTAAAAGATAATCTGGCAGAAGCAGTCCTCCAGGCTGCCCCAGCGGCTGATGTACTCAGACCGAGATCTTAAACCATTTAGGGATCCGAAACTTGAACTTAGTGGCTCTGCTTATTCAGACCAAGCAGCGCCCAGAAGAGACCCCTAGAGCCTTCAGTAATCGCCTGTACGATATCTATCAACGTACGCAGAACCAGACACCCACAAATGCTACAGTAGGAAAGAATCAGGAACAATTTAAGTCGATGTTCCTGACCCAACTCCACCCTTTAGTTAAAACCACCCTGGGAATAGCCATGAGGCCCACCAATCAGTGGACAGATATAGAGACCAATGCTCAGGGGATGGTAAAAGACCGGTTAAAGGGGAAGGCACCACCCACTGCCAATAAACCAGTGTCAGTGGTGGAGGGATCTCGAAACTACCCCTTTAAGGGACAGTGCTTTAATTGTAAGAAGCTAGGCCACCTAGCAAAAGACAGCAGCAGACCCAGACCAGCATCAGCATGTTGCAACGCATAGATACCTTCCGAGGGACGAATCCAAGCCCTCTGGGACAGATCAGCGATTGGATCAATTGATAACCCTCATACAAACCCAAATTGCCACGGGGAGGAAGCAAAATCATTTACCGGTGCACGCAATTGACAATGCACACTCATGGGAGAGACCCATTCCAGGATTAACCCTATGAAAGGGTTCGGGCCCAAAGATTGATCGGAAGTGGGGTTCCGACGTGATGGTAGCGGGAGACCGGTAGTCCGTGTTGTCTTAAAAGGGGACAGGCAGCAGATTATGGGAACCAATGCAGGGAGACAGAGGGAAACAAAAAGGAGGCAAAAGCAAAAGACAGAAAGGAGATGAGGAAAAGTGGAGGGCAGAGAAACCCAAGGCAAAGAACAAAAAGGGCCACTGTACAGCAAAATTCTAAAAGGACAAAGGGTGTTAAAAAAACAAGCCTGAAGGCTTTGTGTCTTAATGCAAGGAGTATCCGCAATAAGGTGGATGAATTAACTGTGCAAATAGATGTTAACAAATATGATGTGATTGGGATTACGGAGACGTGGCTCCAGGATGATCAGGGCTGGGAACTCAACATCCAGGGGTATTCAACATTCAGGAAAGATAGAATAAAAGGAAAAGGAGGTGGGTAGCATTGCTGGTTAAGGAGCAAATTAAGGCAATAGTTTGGAAGGACATTAGCTTGGATGATGTGGAATCTATATGGGTAGAGCTGCAGAATACCAAAGGGCAAAAAACGTTAGTGGGAGTTGTGTACAGACCTCCAAACAGTAGTAGTGATGTTGGGGAGGGCATCAAACATGAAATTAGGGGTGCGTGCAATAAAGGTGCAGCAGTTATAATGGGTGACTTTAATATGCACATAGATTGGCTTAACCAAACTGGAAGCAATACGGTAGAGGAGGATTTCCTGGAGTGCATAAGGGATGGTTTTTTAGACCAATATGTCGAGGAACCAACTAGGGGGGAGGCCATCTTAGACTGGGTGTTGTGTAATGAGAGAGGATTAATTAGCAATCTCGTTGTGCGAGGCCCCTTGGGGAAGAGTGACCATAATATGGTGGAATTCTGCATTAGGATGGAGAATGAAACAGTTAATTCAGAGACCATGGTCCAGAACTTAAAGAAGGGTAACTTTGAAGGTATGAGGCGTGAATTGGCTAGGATAGATTGGCGAATGATACTGAAGTGGTTGACTGTGGATGGGCAATGGCAGACATTTAGAGACCGCATGGATGAACTACAACAATTGTACATTCCTGTCTGTCGTAAAAATAAAAAAGGGAAGGTGGCTCAACCGTGGCTATCAAGGGAAATCAGGGATAGCATTAAAGCCAAGGAAGTGGCATACAAATTGGCCAGAAATAGCAGCGAACCCGGGGACTGGGAGAAATTTAGAACTCAGCAGAGGAGGACAAAGGGTTTGATTAGGGCAGGGAAAATGGAGTACGAGAAGAAGCTTGCAGGGAACATTAAGACGGATTGCAAAAGTTTCTATAGATATGTAAAGAGAAAAAGGTTAGTAAAGACAAACGTAGGTCCCCTGCAGTCAGAATCAGGGGAAGTCATAACGGGGAACAAAGAAATGGCGGACCAATTGAACAAGTACTTTGGTTCGGTATTCACTGAGGAGGACACAAACAACCTTCCGGATATAAAAGGGGTCGGAGGGTCTAGTAAGGAGGAGGAACTGAGAGAAATCCTTATTAGTCGGGAAATTGTGTTGGGGAAATTGATGGGATTGAAGGCCGATAAATCCCCAGGGCCTGATGAACTGCATCCCAGAGTACTTAAGGAGGTGGCCTTGGAAATAGTGGATGCATTGACAGTCATTTTCCAACATTCTATTGACTCTGGATCAGTTCCTATGGAGTGGAGGGTAGCCAATGTAACCCCACTTTTTAAAAAAGGAGGGAGAGAGAAAACAGGGAATTATAGACCGGTCAGCCTGACATCGGTAGTGGGTAAAATAATGGAATCAATTATTAAGGATGTCATAGCAGGGCATTTGGAAAGAGGTAATATGATAGGTCCAAGTCAGCATGGATTTGTGAAAGGGAAATCATGCTTGACAAATCTTCTGGAATTTTTTGAGGATGTTTCCAGTAGAGTGGACAAGGGAGAACCAGTTGATGTGGTATATTTGGACTTTCAGAAGGCTTTCGACAAGGTCCCACACAAGAGATTAATGTGCAAAGTTAAAGCACATGGGATTGGGGGTAGTGTGCTGACATGGATTGAGAACTGGTTGTCAGACAGGAAGCAAAGAGTAGGAGTAAATGGGTACTTTTCAGAATGGCAGGCAGTGACTAGTGGGGTACTGCAAGGTTCTGTGCTGGGGCCCCAGCTGTTTACACTGTACATTAATGATTTAGACGAGGGGATTAAATGTAGTATCTCCAAATTTGCGGATGACACTAAGTTGGCTGGCAGTGTGAGCTGCAAGGAGGATGCTATGAGGCTGCAGAGCGACTTGGATAGGTTAGGTGAGTGGGCAAATGCATGGCAGATGAAGTATAATGTGGATAAATGTGAGGTTATTCACTTTGGTGGTAAAAACAGAGAGACAGACTATTATCTGAATGGTGACAGATTAGGAAAAGGGGAGGTGCAACAAGACCTGGGTGTCATGGTACATCAGTCATTGAAGGTTGGCATGCAGGTACAGCAGGCGGTTAAGAAAGCAAATGGCATGTTGGCCTTCATAGCGAGGGGATTTGAGTACAGGGGCAGGGAGGTGTTGCTACAATTGTACAGGGTCTTGGTGAGGCCACACCTGGAGTATCGTGTACAGTTTTGGTCTCCTAACCTGAGGAAGGACATTCTTGCTATTGAGGGAGTGCAGCGAAGGTTCACCAGACTGATTCCTGGGATGGCGGGACTGACCTATCAAGAAAGACTGGATCAACTGGGCTTGTAGTCACTGGAGCTCAGAAGAATGAGAGGGGACCTCATAGAAACGTTTAAAATTCAGACGGGGTTAGACAGGTTAGATGCAGGAAGAATGTTCCCAATGTTGGGGAAGTCCAGAACCAGGGGACACAGTCTAAGGATAAGGGGGAAGCCATTTAGGACCGAGATGAGGAGGAATTTCTTCACCCAGAGAGTGGTGAACCTGTGGAATTCTCTACCACAGAAAGTTGTTGAGGCCAATTCACTAAATATATTCAAAAAGGAGTTAGATGAAGTCCTTACTACTAGGGGAATCAAGGGGTATGGTGAGAAAGCAGGAATGGGGTACTGAAGTTGCATGTTCAGCCATGAACTCATTGAATGGCGGTACAGGCTAGAAGGGCCGAATGGCCTACTCCTGCACCTATTTTCTATGTTTCTATGTTTCTATGTTTATCGATTCCGGCTCAGCCGTTACCATCATCCACACCTCATACCCTGAACGCCATGCAGCGGCGGGCAAGGGTTGTATGTCCCTTAAAGGATTAAAAGGTGATACAACCACCGCATATACAGGGAAGGCCACTGAACTTCAGATGGGAGGCCTCACCTGTAAGGTCCCAGCACCTATGCTGATGACCACCCCTGAGGAAGGGGAATTCTAGGGAGTGATGTGTTGGATTAGTATGGCTCAGTGATAGATTATAATCAGGACTGTGTTTGGATGGGATTGGGAGATAAGGCAGGAGTTATAGAAATTTCAGATGCTCACTTGGTTTTTGCTATTAAAAAGCCCTCTGAGTATGACACTCCAGGGAGCAAAAATGAAGCTGTGGCAAAACTAATTCAGGAACACCTAACGGTGTTTGCCACGTGCAAACATGACTGTGGAAAAATGGAAGGCGAGGAATCTATTGAGGGATCCCCCCCCACTTATTCACTAAACAGTACTCCATCCCAAGGGAAAGTCACACTTACATCCGAAATACTATAAAATCCCCAGTCGAGCAGGGTGTTCTTAGGACAGGCACTTTCATGACCAATTCACCCGCATGGCCAGTTAAAAAGCTTGATAGCAGCTGATGACTGACTATTGATGACAGAAAGTGAAATTCTATAACACCAGCCTGCTCACCAGTAGTAAGAGAAACTCCTACCATATTATCTCTAATTCCTGCTGGTTCCAAGTACTTCGCGACCCGAGACATCGCCAATGGATTCTGGAGTATCCTTGTTAAGAGGGAAGACCAGCACAAATTTGCATTCACATTTGAGGACCAGAACTACATCTGAACATGCTTGCCTCAGGGGTTCCATAATGCTCCCACGATCTTCCACAAAAGAATGGCTACAACTTTAAAAGATTCTTCCCGCCCTATCTGCTTGCTGCACTACGTAGACAACCTAGTGCTGGCAACCGACAGCATGGAGGAGCATCTGTCCCTTTTGCACAAACTTTTGACATTGTTGGCTCAGGCAGGACTAAAGGTGAATCCCCATAAGGCTCAATTGGTAAACGAACGGGTCACCTTTCTAGGAGTGTCCATTTCTCCAGAGGGTTCTTCCCCAACTCTCACAAGGTGGAGATAATACAGCAGCTGCCATTGTCCCTCCGAAAGCTTCATGATTGGATCTTGGCTCCAGAGCAGCTCCTTATTGGCTCTCCTCAAACATGTCTGGAGGTCAATACACAAAAACCATGCAGCATCTCTGTGGGCCTCCATTTTGTTCTGGAGGCCATTACACAAAAGCCATGAGGCATCTCTGTGGGCTCTGTGGGCATCCATTTTGTTTCAACACTAACAGGCCTTTCCGTATAATCTACATTTTTAATATTTATACATAAACATAATCAATTTTAATCATTAATAAACACTTTTATTCTTACAGTTCTGAGTCTGTTATGACTGGGGGCTTGGTAGCCAATCTGATGGGAGTGGCAATGACCATGTCAGGGATTGAAAGTCCAGATTACATAGAAACATAGAAAATAGGTGCAGGAGTAGGCCATTCAGCCCTTCGAGCCTGCACCACCATTCAATAAGATCATGGCTGACCATTCACCTCAGTACCCCTTTCCTGCTTTCTCTCCATACCCCTTGATCCCTTTAGCCGTAAGGGCCATATCCGACTGCCTCTTGAATATATCTAACAAACTGGCATCAACAGTTCTCTGCGGAACAGAATTCCACAGGTTAACAGCTCTCTGAGTGAAGAAGTTTCTCCTCATCTCGATCCTAAATGGCTTACCCCTAATCCTTAGACTGTGACTCCTGGTTCTGGACTTTCCCAAAATCGGGAACATTCTTCCTGCATCAATTTCTGAATTTTATATGTTTCTATGAGATCCCCTCTCATTCTTCGAAACTCCAGTGAATACAGGCCCAGTCGATCCAGTCACTCCTCATATGTCAGTCCTGCCATCCCAGGCATCAGTCTGGTGAACCTTCGCTGCACTCCCTCAATAGCAAGAATGTCCTTCCTCAGATTAGGAGACCAAAACTGAACATGTTATTCCAGGTGAGGCTTCACCAAGGCCCTGTACAGCTGCAGCATGACCTCCCTGCTCCTATATGCAAATCCCCTAGCTATGAAGGCCAACATGTCATTTACCTTCTTCACCGCCTGCTGTATCTGCATGCCAACTTTCAATGACTGATGTACCATGACACCTAGGTCTCGTTGCACCTCCCCTTTTCGTAATCTGCCGCAATTCAGATACTATTCTGCCTTCATGTTTTTGCCACCAAAGTGGATAACCTCACATTTATCCACATTATACTGCATCTGCCATGCATTTGCCCACTCACCTAACCCTGTCCAAGTCACCCTGCAGCCTCTTAGCATCCTCCTCACAGCTCACACCGCCACCCAGCTTAGTGTCATCTGCAAACTTGGAGATATTACATACAATTCCTTCGCCTAAATTATTAATGTATATTGTAAACAGCTGGGGTCCCAGAACTGAGGCCTGCAGTACCTCACTAGTCACAGTCACTGCCTGCCATTCTTAAAATAACCCATTTATCCCAACTTTCTGCTTCCTGTCTGCCAACCAGTTCTCTATCCATGTCAATACATTACCCCCAATACCATGTGCTTTAATTTTGAACACCAATCTCTTGCGTGGGACATGTCAAAAGCCTTTTGAAAGTCCAAATACACCACATCCACTGGTTCTTCCTTGTCCAGTTACATCCTCAAAAAATTCTAGAAGATTTGTCAAGCATGATTTCCCTTTCATAAATCCATGCTGACTTGGACCGATCCTGTCACTGTTTTCCAAATGCACGGCTATTTCATCTTTAATAATTGATTCCAACATTTTCCCACTACTGATGTCAGGCTAACCGGTCTATAATTTCCCATTTTCTCTCTCCCTCCTTTTTTAAAAAGTGGTGTTACATTAGCTACCCTTCAGTCCAAAGGAACTGATCCAGAGTCGATAGACTGTTGGAAAATGATCACCAATGGATCCACTATTTCTATGGCCACTTCCTTAAGTACTCAGGGATACAGACTATCAGGCCCTGGGGATTTATCAGTCTTCAATCCCATCAATTTCCCTAACACAATTTCCTGGCTAATAAGGATTTTCTTCAGTTCCTCCTTCTCACTAGACCCACTGTCCCCTAGTATTTCCAGAATGTTATTTGTGTCTTCATTAGTGAAGACAGAACCAAAGTATTTGTTTAATTGGTCTGCCATTTCTTTGTCCCCCATTATAAATTCACCTAAATCTGACTGCAAGGTACCTATGTTTGTCTTCACTAATCTTTTCCTCTTCATATATCTATAGAAGCTTTTGCAGTCAGTTTTTATGTGCCCAGCAAGCTTCCTCTCATACTCTATTTTCCCTCTCTTAATTAAACCCTTTGTCCTCCTCTGCTGAATTCTAAATTTCTCCCAGTCCTCAGATTTGCTGCTTTTTCTGGACAATTTATATGCCTCTTCCTTGGATTTAACACTATCCCTAATTTCCCTTGTTAGCCGCGGTTGAGCCACCTTCCCCGTTTTATTTTTACTCCAGACAGGGATGTACAATTGTTGAAGTTCATCCATCTGATCTTTAAATGTTTGCCATTGCCTATCCACCATCAACCCTTTAAGTATCTTTCGCCAGTCTATTCTAGCCAATTCACGTCTCATAACATCAAAGTTACCGTTCCTTAATTTCAGGACCCTAGTCTCTGAATTAACTGTGTCACTCTCCATCTCAATGAAGAATTCTACCATATTATGGTCACTCTTCCCCAAGGGGCCTCACACAACAAGATTGCTAATTAGTCCTTTCTTGTTACACATCACCCAGTCTAGGATGGCCAGCTCCCTAGTTGGTTCCTCGACATATTGGTCGAGAAAACCATTCCATAATTCACTCCAAGAAATCCTCCTCCACTGTACTGCTACCAGTTTGGTTAGCCCAATCAATATGTAGATTAAAGTCGCCCATGATAACTGCTGCACCTTTATTGCACGTATCCCTAATTTCTTGTTTGTTGCTGTCCCCAACCTCACTACTACTGTTTGATGGTCTGTACACAACTCCCACTATCGTTTACTGCCCGTTGGTATTCTGCTGCTCTACCCATACAGATTCCACATCATCCAAGCAATTCATTGGCAACAGCGGAGTCCTCTGATGACTGAGGGTAGGTTTGTTGGTCACTGATTGTGTCATCCTCAGACTGTTCTGGTTCATCTGTGTGCCGCAACTTTATCTGATCAACGTGTTTCCTGCATGTTTGCCAATTTATGAGTTTGACGATAAACACTCTGTTACCCTCCTTGGCTGTAGCAGTACCGGCGATCCACTTGGGACCTTGACCATAATTTAGTACATACACAGGATCATTAACAGAATTGTCGCGTGACGCATCAACACGATCATGATACCACTGCTGACTTTGACGTCTGTATTCAACATGATCGTTAAAGTCAGCGTGGACAAGAGAGAGCTTGGTTTTGAGACCTCTCTTCATCAATAGTTCAGCAGGGGGGACCCCGGTGGGGTCTTGTCCTGTAACTAAGCAATATGCATGACATGCGAGTCTGCAGTGACCTTGAGTTACACATTTCATACTCTGCTCGTGGTTTGGACAGCATGCTCTGCTTGACCATTAGATGCAGGTTTGAATGGTGCTGACCTCACATGTTTGATACCATTGAGTTTCATGAACTCTTGAAACTCCAGACTAGTGAAGCAAAGTCCATTGTCACTTACACGATGTTGGGCAGACCATGAGTGACATGACACAAAGGCTCTCAATGGTAGCTATGGATGTACTGGATGACATGATTGTACACTCTATCCACCTCGAATATGCATCCACCACAACTAAAAACATCTTTCCCAAGAAGGGACCTGTAAAACCGATGTGGGTCCTGGACCATGGTTTAGATGGCCACGACCACAGACTCAATGGCGATTCCGCTGGTGCTTTACTTAGCTGCATGCAAGTGTTGCACTGATGCACACATGATTCCAGATCAGAGTCAATTCCAGGTCACCATACATGAGACCTGACGATGGCTTTCACCATGACGATGCCGGGATGAGTGCTATGTAGGTCATGTACAAATTTCTCTCTGCCTTTCTTCGGCATAACATCACGATTACCCCACAGTAAACAATCTGACTGAATGGAAAGTTCGTCTTTGCGACGGTTGTAAGGTTTGGTCTCATCACCCATTTGCTTGGGTATGGCCGACCAATCACCACTAAGGACACAACGTTTCACAACCGATAATATCGGGTCCTGGCTGGTCCAGGTCTTAACTTGTTGAGCCGTGACAGGGATTCATTCACTTTCAAAAGCATCCATAACTAACAGTAGGTCTGCAGGTTGTGGCGTCTCCACTTCCGGTGTGGGCAACAGCAGACGGCTCAGTGCATTGGCACAATTCTCAGTCCCAAGTCTATGGTGAACGACATAATTATAGGCAGATAATGTCAGCGCCCACCTCTGGATGTGGGATGATGCATAGGTATTTATACCTTTGTTTTCCAAAAACAATAAAATGAGTGGCTTGTGATCTGTTTCCAGTTAAAACCGAAGACCAAACAGGCACTGATGCATCTTTTTAACCCCATACATAGAAACATAGAAACATAGAAAATAGATGCAGGAGTAGGCCATTCGGCCTTCGAGCCTGCACCACCATTCAATAATATCATGGCTGATCATTCCCTCAGAACCCCTTTCCTGCTTTCTCTCCATAATTCTTGATCCCCTTAGCCGTAAGGGCCATATCTAACTCCCTCTTGAATATATCCAATGAACTGGCATCGACAACTCTGCGGCAGGGAATTCCACAGGTTAACAACTCTGTGAGTGAAGAAGTTGCTCCTCATCTCAGTCGTAAATGGCTTACCCCTTATCCTAAGACTGTGTCCCCTGGTCCTGGACTTCCCCAACATCGGGAACATTCTACCCGCATCTAACCTGTCCCGTCCCATCAGAATCTTATATGTTTCTATGAGATCCCCTCTCATTCTTTTAAACTCCAAAGTATAAAGGCCCAGTTGATCCAGCCTCTCCTCATATGTCAGTCCTGCCATCCCGGGAATCAATCAGGTGAACGTTCGCTGCATTCCCTCAATAGCAAGAACGTCCTTCCTCAGATTAGGAGACCAAAACTGAACGCAATATTCCAGGTGAGGCCTCACCAAGGCCCTGTACAACTGCAGTAAGACCTCCCTGCTTCTATACTCAAATCCCCTAGTTATGAAGGCCAAAATATCATTTGCCTTCTTCACCACCTGCTGTAGCTGCATGCCAATTTTCAATGACTGATGAACCATGACACCCAGGTCTCATTGCACTGCCCCTTTTCCTAATCTGCCGCCATTCAGATAATATTCTGTCTTTGCGATTTTGCCCCCAAAGTGGATAACCTCACATTTATCCACATTATACTGCATCTGCCTTGCATTTGCCCACTCACCAAACCTGTCCAAGTCACCCTGCAGCCTCCTAGCATCCCCCTCACAGCTCACACCTCCACCCAGTTTAGTGTAATCTGCAAACTTGGTGATATTACACTCAATTCCTTCATCCAAATCATTGAGGTATATTGTAAACAGCTGGGGTCCCAGCACTGAGCCCTGCGGCACTCCACTCGTCACTGCACACAGGCTAATGCTTCTTTTTCTACCATGCTGTAGGCTCTTTCCGCCTTTGACAAACTTTTAAAAGCATAAGCAACAGGTTGTAGTTTTCCCGACTCATTAGCTTGTTGGAGCACGCAACCAACTCCATATGACGAAGCATCACAGGCCAATACTAGATGCTTACATGGATCATAATGTACCAGCAGCTTGTTAGAACAAAGCAGATTAGTAGCTTTCTCAAAAGCTCTATCGTGAGATGCACCCCAAACCCAGTTGTCGCCTTTTCTTAGCAGCATGTGCAGAGCTCTAATGAAGTGCTCAATCTAGGTAGGAAATTACTGAAGTAGTTGAGTAGACCAAGAAATGAACAGCTCAGTCACATTCTGAGGCTTGGGTGCATTTTTGATGGCCTTGGTTTGCGAGTCCGTAGGCCTGATGCCGTCAGCAACACTTTTCCTCCCCAGGAATTCGACTTCAGGTGCCATGAAGACTCACTTCAAACGTTTCAGTCCGAGTCCCACTTTGTCCAGACGATGTAGAACCTCTTTCAGGTTGTTCAGATGTTCGGTGGTGTCACGACCAGTGACCAGGATGTCATCTTGGAACACGACGGTTCTAAGGACGGACTTCAGTAGACTCTCCATGTTCCTCTGAAATATGGCTGCAGCTGAGCGAATTTCGAAAGGTCACCTGTTGTAGATAAACAGTCCTTTATGAGTGTTGATGCACATAAGTTTCTTCGACATCTCGACCAGCTCCTGTGTCATGTAGGCCAACGTCAGATCCAGTTTGGTGAATGACTTCTCCCCGGCTAGCATGGCAAACAGGTCATCAGCCTTCAGAAACGGGTATTGATCCTGTTTCGAAACTCAGTTGATCGTAACCTTGTAATCTCCACAAATTCTGACAGTGCCATCACTTTTCAACACAGGAACAATGGGGCTGGCTCATTTGTTAAATTCGACTGGTCATATGACCCCTTCACGCTGGAGTCTGTCCAGTTCGATTTCAACCTTCTCCCTCATCATGTACGGAACCACCCGAGCTTTATGATGTACGGGTCTTGCATTTGAGTCCACGTGGATCTGCACCTTGTCTCCCGTGAAATTGCTGATGCCTGGTTCAAACAGCGAGGGGAAGTTGCTCAGCACTTGAGCACATGGAGTATCATCCTCCAACGACAACGCATTGATATCATTCCAATTCTATTTGATTTTTTCTAGCCAATTCTTGCCGAACAGCGTTGGACCATTGCCTGGAACAATCTATAACAGTAAATCATGAACCGTACCATCATACGATACCTTGACTACTGCACTGCCAATCATTGTTATGAGTTCTTTCGTGTACATACGCAACTTGGCATTGACTGGACTCAGCTTAGGCCTCACAACCTTAGTGTCCCACAGTTTGTCGAATGTCCTCTGGCTCACTATTGATTGACTCGCACCCGTTTCCAATCCATCGTCCCGGCACACCGTTAAGTTTCACATTAATCATTATCGGTTGGCTCTTTGTTCGGAACGAATAGAGTCCATACACTTCATCCTCTGGTATCTCGGATTGCATATCCGGATCCGCACTATACTGGTCATCTTCATCCACATGGTGTGTCGCAGCACGTTTGCTCAGTTGTGGACACATGCGCTGGAGATGCTGCAATGTCGAACAGCCTTTACAAATGTACTGTTTAAACTGACATTGATGAGGCCGATGATTGCCCCACAACATCAACACGGTTAAATTGGATTCATTCCCGTTGTTGGACTTTGGTTAGCCACAGGTTCTGCATATGCAGTCGAGTAGACCCTGTCATATGCAGCTCTGCCAAACAGCGATATAATTTGGTTTGCATTACTTGGCGAGTTCTGATTTTTCGATTATATCTGCTTTAAGTTTTTGTCCCTCGTCATGCATGCCTGGGCAATCGTGATGGCCTTGCTCAAATCCAGCGTCTCCGCCGCCAGTAGCTTACACAGAATCACCTCGTGTTTGATGCCAATTACAAAGAAGTCCCGCAGCATGTCTCCCAACCCATTTTCGAACTTACACGGTCCAGCTAGACGTCTTAGGTAGGCAACAAATTCCAACACATCCTGGCCCTCAGAACGAAAGTGCTTGTAGAATCGATATCGTGAGATGACGATGCCTTCTTCTGGTTTGAGATGGTCACATACCAGAGCACACAATTCCTCATAGTCTTTGTCCATTAGAATTGCAGATTCTTTATGAGTCCATAGATTTTCGGACCGCAAACCGTGAGGAAGACTGCCATACGCCTAACTGCGTCAGTGGGTTCCTCCATTTTGTTGCCACGAAGTACTGGTCCAGGTGAACTACAACATCTGCCCAGCCCTCTCCCTCCACGAATCTCTCCAGAATTCCAATTGTGCTCATTTTTACATGCGAAGGTTCTTAAGTTAACTCATCACCAAATGTTCTGTATGTAATAACGCGATAGACTGAATACTGTAAATTAACATAGGTACAAACCTGGCACTGCTTTATTCGGGCCCAAAGTGATTACATTACATGATGGCTTGCTTTTTATACCTGAGCCGCACAGCCCAATGACCTCCGACAATGGCACCACCTGGTGGCTAGTAACCCCAAGCATACATACATGACAGAAACCTCCTGTTGATTATCACCTTCCGCCAACATGAGGGAAAAAACGATTTGACCTCGTCCTCACCAATCTACCTGTTGCAGATGCATCTCTCCGTGACAGTACTGGTAGCAGTGACCACCACACAGTCTGTGTAAAGACAAAGTCATGTTTTCACACTGAAAATACTCTATCACGTTGTGTGGCACTACCACCGTACTAAATGGGGTAGATTCAGAACAGCTCTAGCAGTTCAAAACTGGGCATGCATGAGGTACTGTGGGCCATCAGCAACAGCAGAATTGTATTCCACCACAATCTGTAACCTCATGGCCCAGCATATTCCTCATTCTACCATTACCATCAAGCCAGGGGACCAACCCTAGTTCAATGAGGAGCGTAGGAGAGCATGCCAGGAGTAGCTCCAGGCATACCTAAAAATGAGGTGCAACCTGGGAAGCTGCAACTCAGGACTACAGGCAGGCAACAGCGGAAGCAGCATGCTATAGACATAGTTAAGCGATCCCACAACCAACGGATCAGATCAAAGCTCTGCAGTCCTGCCACATTCAGTCGTAAATGGTGGTGGACCATTAAACTGAACTAATGGAAGGAGGAGGCTTCATGAACATCTCCATCCTCAATGATGTTGGAGCCCAGCACATGAGTGCAAAGGACAAGGCTGAAGAGTTTGCAACCATCTTCAGCCAGAAGTGTCAAGTTCATGATCCATCTTGGCCTCCTCCTGAGGTCCCCACTGTCACAGAAGCCAGTCTTCAGCCAATTCTATTCACTCCACGTGATATCAAGAAACAGCTAATTGCTCCACATACAGCAATTGGTAAGGGTCCTGATAACATCCCGACTGCAGTGCTGAAGGCTTGTGCTCCAGAACTAGCCGCGCCTCTAACCAAGCTGTTCTAGTACAGCTACAATACTAGCATCGATCCGATAATGTGGAAAACTTCCCAGGTATGTCCTGTTCACAAAAAGCAGGACAAATCCAATCCAACCAATTCCCGCCTCATCAGTCTAATCTCAATCATCAGTAAAGTGATGGAAGTTGTTGTTGACAGTGCTATCATGCGGCTATCACAAATAACCTGCTCACCAATGCTCAGTTTGGCTTCTGCCAGGACAACTCAGCTCCAGACCTCATTACAGCCTTGACCCAAAATGGGCAAAAGAGCTGAATTCTAGAGGTGAGGTGAGAGTGACTGCCCTCGACATCAAGGGAGCATTTGACCGAGTGTGGTATCAAGAAGCCCTCGTAAAATTGAAGTCACTGGAATCAGGGAGAAAAATCTTCACTGGCTGGAGTCACACCTCCAGCAAAGGACGACGGTTGTGGTTGTTAGAGGCAAATCATCTCTGGACATCACTGCGGGAGATCCTCAGGACAGTGTCCTAGGCCCAACCATCTTCAGCTGCTTCATCAATGGCCTTTCCTCCATCATAAAGTCAGAAGTGGGGATGTTCGCTGATAATTGTGCAATGTTCAGTTCCATTCGCAATTCCTCAGATAATGGAGAGTACATGCCGACATGCAGCAAGCCCTGGACAACATCCAGGCTTGGGCTGATAAGTTGCAAGTAGCATTCGCACCTCACAAGTGCCAGGCAATGACTATCTCCAACAAGACAGAGCTTAACTACCACCCCTTGACATTCAATGGCATTACCATCGTCGAATCCCCCACCATCAACATCCTGGTGGTCACCATTGACCAGAAACTTAACTGGACCAGCCATATAAATACTGTGGCCACAAGACCAGGTCATAGACTGGATATTCTGTGGCAAGTGTCTCACCTCCTGACTCCTCAAAGCCTTTCCACTATGTACAAGGCACAAATCAGCAGTGTGATGGAATACTCTCCACTTGCCTGGTGGAGTGCAGCTCCAACAACGCTCAAGAAGCCTCACACCATCCAGGACAAAGCAGCCCGCTTGGTTTACACACTATCCACCATTTTAAACATTCACTCCCTCCAGCACTGACACACCAAGGCTGCAGTGTGCACCATCTACAAGATGCACTGCAGCATCTCACCAATACTTATTTGATAGCATCTCCCAAACCTGCAACCTCTACCAGCTGGAAGGACAACGGCAGCAGGTGCATGGGAACAGCAGCACCTACAAGTTGCCCTCTATGTCACACACCATCCTGGCTTGGAAATATATTGCCATTCCTTCATAGTCGCTGTGTCAAAAACCTGGGGGGGGCAAAATTGCCCACCACCTAAAACAAGTCGCACCTTTCGCTCAGGTGGCCGAACTGGAGAAATTCAGCACTTCGGCTTTTTTTTGGAGCGGGACGGAAATGGGGGTGGGGCGGAGTGGCTGTCACTAGTGGGGCAGAAGTGGAGGAAGGGCGGAATGGCCAACGCTGCAAGTCATCAGCGCCACGCTGATGATGTCGTCGCGCTGGCGCATCACCATGTCCCTCCCCATCAGTTAAAGGAGAGAGCCACTGCGAACTCTGCAGCCACTTTAGTGGCAAACACTAGGCCACCAGGGAGGGTTTTGGCTGGGTCAGTGGCCTGGTACACTTGGCAATAATTGTTGGCCTGACCTGGCAGGCGGCCGCCAAAAGAAATAACATGGCCTCGCCAGTAGCGCCACTTCCCCTTTAAGGGCAGCCACACCATCAACCACAGAAAGGGTACCGACAGCAAAAGCTGTCAGTGAGACCGATTGGCGGCAGGGTCGCTCCCACAGGGCAATTCCGGGAAAGGGGCAATTTTGGGAAGCGGTCACTGCCGGTCGGTAAAGGATGGCTATATGCACGCCGCAGTGGGAAAATGGGCGGAGTGGTCCCCTACACCGCTCCAAACCTGAAGAAGGGCAATTTAAAAAATGGCAGCCCCTCCGCCGCGACTCGGCGGCCATTCCGCACCGACCCGTGGCCGCCGCTTTTCGGCCACAGGCTTTATAGAAAGGGGAAATTCTGGCCCCTGGAACTCCCTCCCTAACAGCACTTTGGGAGTACTTTCACCATGTGGACTGCAGCGGTTCAAGAAGGCAGCTCACCACCACCTTCTCAAGGGTAATTAGGGATGCGCAATAAATGCTGGCCTTGCCAGCGACGCCCACATAACACCTTAATGTCCCAGCTCTAATTTTATTAGATTGTTAGATTTTTATTAGGCAAGGGTATTGTTATGAAACCAAGGTGGGTAGATGGAGTTAAGATACAGATCACCGATGATCAAATATTTTGTTTCTGTCCTCATGGTAGAAGACACAAATAAATTCCGGAAATAGTGGGGAACCAAGGGTCTATGAGCAACTTGAAGAAATTAGTATTAGTAAAGATTTTGTACTGAGAAATTAATGGGACTAAATGTCGATAAATCCCCTGTACCTTATGGCCTTACGTCCTCGGGTTTTAAAAGAGGTAGCTACAGAGATAGTGGATGCATTGGTTGTGATGTTCCAAAATTCCCTAGATTCTAGAACGGTCCCCATGGATTGGCAGACATTTAAGGAGATATTCCATAACTCGCAACATAAATATATCCCAATGAGAAGGAAAGTGTTGTGTCTCTGTAAAGCTTGCACTCCCATGTTCCACCACCAGGGAGCTTATCCCCTGAAGTCCCAAGGGATCCCAGCATCCCTTGGAGCACTGTATATAAGCTGGCCCCGAAGGCCTGTTCCTCACTTTGGAGTGTCTTATTAAAGACTGAAGTCACCGTTACTTTAACCTCCCTGTGTGCAGCCTCATCTGTGTTAGGAACACAATAAACTGGCGACGAGAATACGAATCCAACGCAAAGATGCAGCAAACTTTGGGCATCCTGGAGAAGTTCTCGGAGGGTGAGGACTGGGAAGCCTATGTCTAACGACTAGACCAGTACTTTGTAGCCAATGAGCTGGACAGAGAAGGAAGCGCTGCAAAAAGGAGAGTGGTCCTCCTCACGATCTGTGGGGCACCGACCTACAGCCTCATGAAGAATCTTCTGGCTCCGGTGAAACCCACAGATAAGTCATATGAGGAGCTGTGTACACTTGTTCGGGAGCATCTTAACCCGAGGGAGAGCGTGCTGATGGCGAGGTATTGGTTCTACACGTGCCAGCGATCTGAAGGTCAGGAAGTGGCGAGCTACGTCGCCGAGTTAAGGCGACTTGCAGGACAATGTGAGTTTGATGGCTACCTGGAGCAGATGCTCAGAGACTTTTTTGTACTGGGCATTGGCCACAAGACCATCTTACGAAAACTTTTGACTGTAGAGACACCGACCCTCAGTAAGGCCGTTGCGATAGCACAGGCGTTTATGTCCACCAGTAATAACACCAAACAAATCTCTCAGCACACAAGTGCTAGCAATGTTCATAAATTAACTGGTTCTGTGTTTACGAGCAGAAATGTACAGGGCAGAACCCACGAGTCTGCAACTGCCAGCAGGCCTCAGGTGACCCAGATGACTCAGAGTTCCAACAAGGCAATTCACACCTTGTTGGCGTTGTGAAGGCTTCCATTCAGCCTGTTCATGCCGCTTCAAAGGGTATGTTTGCAAGAGCTGTGGAACAATGGGGCACCTCCAACGAGCTTGCAAACGAGCTGCAAGCTCTGCAAAACCTGCTAACCACTACGTGGCAGAGGAAGATCGCTCCATGGTGGATCAAAGCAATTTCGAGCCTCTGAGAGAGGAGGCAGATGCTGAAGTACACGGAGTGCACACATTTTCGACGAAATGTCCACCTATAATGCTAAACGTAAAATTGAATGGCTTACCTGTAGCCATGGAACTGGACACTGGCGCTAACCAATCCATCATGAGTAAAAAGATGTTTGAGAGACTGTGGTGCAACAAGGTATTCAAACCAGCCCTGAGCCCCATCCACACGAAACTGAGAATGTACACCAAAGAGCTTATCACTGTCCTGGGCAGAGCCATAGTCAAGGTTACCTACGAGGGCACGGTGCACAAACTGCCACTCTGGATTGTCCCGGGCGATGGCCCCACACTGCTTGGAAGGAGCTGGCTGGGCAAAATCCGCTGGAACAGGGATAACATCTGAGCGCTATCACATGTCGATGAGGCCTCATGTACCCAGGTTCTCAACAAATTGCCTTCCCTTTTTGAGCCAGGCATTGGAAACCATTCCGGGGCGAAGGTGCAAATCCACTTGGTCCCAGAGGCACAACCCATTCACCACAAGGCGCGAGCGGCACCTCACATGATGAGGGAGAAAGTGGAAATCGAGCTGGACAGGCTGCAACGCGCGGGCATCATCTCCCCAGTGGAATTCAGCGAGTGGGCCAGCCCGATTGTTCCAGTACTCAAAAGTGATGGAACGGTTAGGATTTGCGGTGATTATAAAGTAACTATTAATCGTTTCTCGCTACGGGATCAATACCCGCTACCTAAGGCAGATGACCTATTTGCGACGCTGGTAGGAGGCAAGACATTCACCAAGCTTAACCTGACTTCAGCCTACATGATGCAGGAGCTGGAGGAGTCTTCGAAGGGCCTCACCTGCATCAACATGCACAAGGGACTGTTCATTTACAATAGATGTCCGTTTGGAATTCGGTCAGCTGCAGCGATCTTCCAGAGAAACATGGAGAGCCTACTCAAGTTGGTACCACGCACGGTGGTCTTTCAGGATGACATATTGGTCATGGGTCGGGACACCGCCGAGCACCTACAAAACCTGGAGGAGGTCCTCCAGCGACTGGGTCGCGTAGGGCTGCGGCTGAAGAGGTCGAAATGCGTCTTCATGGCAACAGAAGTGGAGTTTTTGGGGAGAAAGATCGCGGCGGACGTCATTCAGCCCACATATGCCAAGACAGAGGCTATCAAGAATGCGCCCAGGCTACAGAACGTCACCGAGCTGCGGTCATTCCAGGGACTCCTCAACTATTTTGGTAACTTCCTACCAGGGTTAACCCTTTTAGAGCCCGTACATGTGTTATTGCGCAAAGGTGAGAACTGGGTATGGGGAAAACAACCAAGTAATTGCTTTTGAGAAAGCCAGAAACATTTTATGCTCCAACAAGCTGCTTTTATTGTATAACCCGTGTAAAAGACTTGTGCTAGCATGTGATGCGTCGTCGTACGGAGTCAGATGTGCATTACATCAAGCTAACGTTGCGGGGAAGTTGCAACCTGTCACCTATGCTTCCAGGAGCTTGTCTAAGGATGAGAGGGCCTATAGCATGATTGAGAAAGAGGCATTAGCATGTGTGTCCGGGGTAAAGAAAATGCATCAATACCCGTTTGGCCTCAAATTTGAGCTAGAAACCGACCACAAGCCCCTCGCATCTCTGTTCGCTGAAAACAAGGGGATAAATACTAATGCCCCCTCAGCCCGCATACAAAGATGGGCACTTGCGCTATCAGCATATAACTGTACCATCCACCACAGGCCAGGCACCGAGAACTGTGCGGATGCTCTCAGTCAGCTACCATTGCCCACCGCGGGGGTGGAAATGGCGCAGCCTGCAAACTTGTTGTTGGTGGCACAGCCCGCAGACTTGTTGATGGTCATGGAAGCGTTTGAAAACGGTAAATCACCTGTCGCGGCCCGCCAGATTAGGACTTTGACCAGCCAAGATCCTCTGCTGTCCCTAGTAAAAAACTGTGTACTGCATGGGAGCTGGGCCAGCATCCCCGTTGAAATGCAAGAGCCAATCAAGCCGTTCCAGCGGCGAAAGGACGAGCTGTAATGATGAAAGTGATAGCCAGATCCCACGTGTGGTGGCCCGGTATCGACTCTGACTTAAGAGTCCTGTGTACGGCAATGCCACGTGTGTGCTCAGTTGAGCAACGCGCCCAGAGAGGCACCACTAAGTTTGTGGTCCTGGCCCTCCAGACCATGGTCGAGGATCCATGTCGACTATGCGGGCCCGTTTCTCAGTGAAATGTTCCTGGTGGTGGTGGATGTTTTTTCAAAATGGATTGAATGTGAAATAATATCAAGAAGCACCGCCACCGCCACCATTGAAAGCCTGGGGCCCATGTTTGCCACCCACGGCCTGCCTGACATACTAGTCAGTGACAAAGGGCCATGTTTCACCAGTTCCGAATTTAAAGAATTCATGACCCGCAATGGGATCAAACATGTCATCTCAGCCCCGTTTAAACCAGCCTCTAATGGGCAGGCAGACCGGGCAGTACAAACCATCAAACAGAGCCTTAAACGAGTCACAGAAGGCTCACTCCAAACCCGCCTGTCCCGAGTACTGCTCAGCTACCGCACGAGACCCCACTCGCTCACAGGGGCGCCCCCGGCTGAGCTACTCATGAAAAGGACACTTAAAACCAGACTCTCGCTGGTTCACCCCAATCTGCATGAACAGGTAGAGAGCAGGCAGCAGCAACAAAATGTAAACAATGGTCGCGCCACTGTGTCACAGGAAATTGATCTGAATGACCCTGTGTATGTGCTAAAGTATGGACATGGTCCCAAGTGGATCGCGGGCACAGTGATAGCTAAAGAAGGGAATAGGGTGTTTGTCGTCAAACTGGACAATGGGCAAATTTGCAGAAAGCACCTGGACCAAATGAGGCTGTGGTTCACAGACTGCCCTGAACAACCCACAGCAGACAGCATGTTTTTCGAGCCCACAACACACACCCAAAGGATCAACGACACCGTGCCGGACCAGGAAATCGAACCCATCACACCCAACAGCCCAGCAAGGCCAGGCTCACCTAGCAGCCCTGCAGGGCCAACAACATGCCAGCCCAGCGAGGGCACAGCCAACACAACAGAACAGACATTTGTACCGAGGCGGTCCACCAGAGAAAGAAAGGCTCCCGACCGCCTCACCTTGTAAATAGTTTTCACTTTGACTTTGTGGGGGGAGTGATGTTGTGTATCTTTAAAGCATGCAGTCCCATGTTCCGCCACCAGGGAGCACATCCCCTGAAGTCCCAAGGAATCCCAGCATCCCTTGGGAGCACTGTATATAAGCCGGCCCCTAAGGCCTGTTCCTCACTCTGGAGTGTCTTATTAAAGACTGAGGTCACTGTTACTTTAACCTCCCTGTGTGCAGTCTCATCTGTGTTAGGAACACAATAGAAAAATTGTAAGAGAAGGGATAACCATCTGTGGCTAATGAAGGAAATAAGAGAGGGTATCAAACTGAAGACATGGGCAAACAATGTGGCCAAGTCTAGTGGGATGCCAAAGGATTGGGAAACTTTTAAAAGCCGGCAAAGAACGACAAAAAAAAATGATAGAGAGGTAAGGTAGATTATGAGAGTAAACTAGCATGAAATATAAAAACAAATAGTAAGTTTTTACAGGTACAGAAAAAGGAAAAGAGTGGCTAAAGTAAATGTTGGTCCCCTGGAGGATGAGACTGGGGAATTAATAATGGGGAACAGGGAAATGGCAGAGTCGTTGAACAAAGATTTTGTATCGGTCTTCACAGAAGAAGACACTAAAAACAACCCAATAGTGGATAATCAAGGGGCTATCGGGAGGGAGGAACTTAAGACAATCACTACCACTAATGAAGTAGTACTTGGTAAATAACGGGACTAAAGGCGAACAAGTCCCCTGGACCTGATGGCTTACATCCTTGGGTCTTAAAAGAGGTGGCTGCAAAGATAGTGGATGCATTGGTTGTAATCTCCCAAAATTCCCTGGATTCTGGGGCGGTCCCAGCAGATTGGAAAACCGCAAATGTTCCTTCTCATTGAGATATATTTATGTTGCGAGTTATGGAATATCTACTTAAATGTCTGACCCTATTTAAAAAAGGAGGCAGGCAAAAAGCAGGAAACTATAGACCAGTTAGCCTAGCATCTGTGGTTGGGAAAATGCTAGAGTCCATTATTAAGGAAGCAGTAGCAGGACATTTGGAAAAGCACAATTCAATCAAGTAGAACCAGCATGGTTTTATGAAAGGGAAATCATGTTTGACAAATGTGCTGGAGTTCTTTGAGGATGTAACGAGCAGGGTGGATAAAAGTGAATCAGTGGATGTGATGTATTTGGATTTTCAGAAGGCATTCGATAAGGTGCCACATAAACGGTTACTGCACAAGATAAAAGCTCATGGGGTATGGGGTAATATATTAGCATGGATAGAGGAGTAGCTAACTAACAGAAAACAGAGAGTCGGGATAAATGGGTAATTTTCCGGTTGGCAAACATTAACTAGTGGGGTGCCGCAGAGATTGGTGTGAGGTCCTCAGTACAATCTATATTAATGAATTTAATGAAGGGACCAAGTGTGATGTAGCCAAGTTTGCTGATGATACAAAGATGGATGGGAAAGAAAACTGTGAGGAGGACACAAAATATCTGCAAAAGAATATAGACAGGTTAAGTGAGTGGGAAAAATATGGCAGATGGAGTATAATGTGGGAAAGTGTGAGGTTATCCACTTTGGCAGTAAAAATAGAAAAACAAATTACAATTTAAATGGAGAACAATTGCCAAGTGTTGCAGTACAGAGGGATGTGGGGGTCCTTGTGCATGAAACACAAAAAGTTAGTATACAGGTATAGCAAGTAATCAGGAAGGCAAATGGAATGTTGGCTTTTATTGCAAGGGGATAGAATATAAAAGCAAGGAAGTCCTGCTACAACAGTACAGGGTATTGGTGAGGCCACACCTGGAACACTGCATACAGTTTTGGTCTCCGTATTTAAGGAAGGATATACTTGCGTTGGAGGCTGTTCAGAGAAAGTTCACTAGCTTGATTCCAGAGATGAGGGTGTTGACTTATGAAGATAGGTTGAGTAGGTTGGGCCTGTACACATCGGAGTTCAGAAGAATGAGAGGTGATCGCATTAGTGTAACATTTTTTTGAACTTCTGCCGTAAAGTGTTGCCGACGATAGCAACGGCATGGCAACGCTCGTTTCATACATTTCAGGAGGTCAGGGGGGTCATCATTACATGTGCATAAGAGGAGACAGAGAAAGAGGGAGCAGAGAGGGACGGAACGCGTGTGTGGGTGTGGTGTGTGCTTCTTGGTTGTTGTGGGAGGCATGAGGGAAATTCACCAGCAGCAAAAAGCCTACTAAGCACAAAAAGTAGTTGGCATTGAGATTTTGTGTAAAAAATAATATTTAACATGGAAGGGATGAAGGAGGCGACCTAGCACGCTGTGGAGACTGAGGATGCTGGCGAAAGCAGTGAGCTGGGAGAGGAACAATTGGGAGGACGCAAAAGAGCAAGGAGATTCTCGGAAGAGGCAAATGCCTCCCTCATGCAGAGGCAAATGCCTCCCCCAGAGTCACGCTGGGGTTAATTGACCCATGGAGGGTGTGGGAAGCCCACCCCAAAGGCCTACAAGAAGATATGGGCCGAGATAGCTGAGGTGGTCTCGTCGGCAACCAGCAAGGTGCATGAGGGCAGCCAATGCCGCAAGCGATGGAACAACCTTGTCAGATCCGCCAGAGTAAGTAATACATTATTTACATGTACTTATATATTTATATAATTGGAATTGTCAGTGTAATGAGTGATTAAAATCAGATGTGATGTCTTGCACTTATACCGGGAAGGTTGTACTCAAAGCCTGCGGTCACGGTGTACGTCTTTAGGTAAAGAATGATCATTTTTATTATAATCAGAATTACATCTGTCGGTTATGTGTTGTATCAGTCTCTGTGACAGTACCTAACAATGATATCACACGATGATCTCATGCCATGTCGTGCTGTTGTTACCTTTTACAGAAGAAGCTTTCGAGGAATAGGACCGAGAAGATGTGAACGGTTGGGGGGCCACCAGTCATCATCGACCTCACTGACATTTGAGGAGCGGGTGCTGGCATTAGTGGGGTCCCACCCCCGGTCGGTCATGCAAGCAGCAGCAGAGCCTGATGTGATGCCACGTGAATAAAGTAAACACCATTGTGTGATATAAAGTCAATAGATGCCACACCCACTCATATCCGACCAAAATTATATGATAGATGAATCATTAAATTCTTCCCTAAATAATGAAGTCCTCATGAGAATTATTGCAATGCAGAATTTGGTGACGGTCATGAAATGTGATGTCTGTGATGATCTTGATAGCGGTGTTGCTTTTGTTGTGCATATGCTGTGTGTAGCGCGGGACTCACCTTGTGACCCTAGCATTCCCTTCTCCTCTAATAACCATGTTATGTATGTAAACCTGTAAATACCATGTCTAACCACCAGAGGGCTTATTCCCTGGAGTCCCAAGGGATCCCACAATCCCTTGGGAGCACCTATATATAAGGAGGCCTCACAGGCTGGAGAGGCATTCTGAGATCTGTTATAAAGGACGACGGTCGCACCTTACTTTGAGCTTGCAGTATCTAGTCTGACTCTTTATTCAAGACATAACAACTGGTGATGAGATAGAAATGACGAAGCCCACCACAACAATGCAGAGAACCGCGGGCATCATGGAGAAATTTTCAGAGGGAGTTGATTGGGAAACCTTCGTGGAGCGACTCGACCAATACTTCGTGGCCAACGAGCTGGAATGAGAAGCGAATGCTGCCAAACGAAGGGCGATCCTCCTCACCATTTGCGGGGCACCAACATATGGCCTCATGAGAAATCTGCTCGCTCCAGCGAAAACCACAGACAAGTCGTACGATGAGTTGTGCACACTGGTCCAGGAGCATCCAAACCTGAAGGAAAACGTTCTGATGGCGAGGTTTCGGTTTTACACATACAAGAGGTCTGAAGGCCAGGAAGTGGCGAGCTATGTTGCCGAGCTAACGCGTCTTGCAGGACATTGCGAATTTGAAGGACACTTGGAGCACATGCTCAGGGACTTCTTTGTACTTGGCATTGGCCTTGAAGTAATACTTCACAAATTTTTGACTGTAGAGGCCCCAACCTTGAGTAAAGCCATCGCAATAGCCCAGGCGTTTATCGCCACCAGTGAAAATACCAAACAAATTTCTCAGCACACAAGTGCCGCTACAAGGACTGTGAACAAAATAGAAACATAGAAACATAGAAATTAGGTGCAGGAGCAGGCCATTCGGCCCTTCGAGCCTGCACCACTATTCAATAAGATCATGGCTGATCATTCAACCTCAGTACTCCTTTCCTGCTTTCTCTCCATACCCTTTGATCCCTTTGGCCATAAGGGCCATATCTAACTCCCTTTTGAATATATCTAACGAACTGGCCCCCACAACTTTCTGCGGTAGTGAATTCCACAGGTTAACCACTCTCTGAGTGAAGAAGTTTATCCTCATCTTGGTCCGAAGTGGCTCATCCCTTACTCTTGGACTGTGACCCCTGGTTCTGGAACTCCCCAGCAACGAGAACGTTCTTCCTGCCTCTAACCTGTCCAATCCTGTCAGAATTTTATATGTTTCTATGAGATCCCCTCTTATTCTTCTAAACTCCAGTGGATACAAGCCCAGTTGATCCAGTCTCTCTTCATATGTCAGTCCTGCCATCCCGGGAATCAGTCTGGTGAACCTTCGCTGTACTCCCTCAATAGCAAGAACATCCTTCCTCAGATTAGGAGATCAAAACTGAACATGATATTCCAGGTGTGGCCTCACCAAGGCTCTGTACAACTGCAGTAAGACCTCCCTGCTCCAAAACTCAAATCTTCTAGCTATGAAGGCCAACATGCCATTTGCCTTCTTCACCACCTGTTGTACCTGCATGCCAACCTTCAATGACTGATGTACCATGACACCCAGGTCTCGTTGCACCTCCCCTTTTCCTAATCTGTCACCATTCAGATAATAGTCTGTCTCTCTGTTTTTGCCACCAAAGTGGATAACCTCACATTTATCCACATTATACTGCATCTGCCATGTGTTTTCCCACTCACCTAACCTATCCAAGTCACAATGCAGCCTCTTAGCATCCTCCTCACAGCTCACACCGCCATCCAGCTTAGTGTCATCTGCAAACTTCGAGATATTACATTCAATTCCTTCATCTAAATCATTAATATATATTGTAAGTAGCTGGGGTCACAGCACTGAACCCTGTGGCACCCCACTGGTCACTGCCTGCCATTCTGAAAAGGACCCATTTATTCCCACTCTCTGCTTCCTGTCTGCCAACCAGTTTTCTATCCACATCAGTACATTACCCCCAAATCCATGTGCTTTAATTTTGCACACTAATCTCTTGTGTGGGACCTTGTCAAAAGCCTTTTCAAAGTCCAAATACACCACATCCACTGGTTCTCCCTCATCCACTCTACTAGTTACATCCTCAAAAAATTCTAGAAGATTTGTCAAGCATGATTTCCCTTTCATAAATCCATGCTGATTTGGATCGATCCTGTCATTGCTTTCCAAATGCGCTGCTATTTCATCTTTAATAATTGATTCCAACATTTTCCCCACCACCGATATCAGGCTAACCAGTTTATAATTCCTTGTTTTCTCTCTCCCTCCTTTTTTAAAAAGTGATGTTACATTAGCTATGCTCCAATCCATAGAAACTGATCCAGAGTCGATAGACTGTTGGAAAATGATCACCAATGCATCCACTATCCATTCCTTCAGTACTCTGGGATGCAGCCTATCAGGCCCTGAGGATTTATCGGCCTTCAATCCCATCAATTTCCCTCAACAATTCCTGACTAATAAGGATTTCCTACTGTTCCTCCTTTTCTCTAGACCCTCGAACCCCTAGTATTTCCGGAAGGTTATTTGTGTCTTCCTTAGCGAAGACAGAACCAAAGTATTTGGTCAATTGGTCTGCCACTTCTTTGTTCCCCATTATAAGTTCACCTGATTCTGACTGAAAAGGACCTATGTTGGTCTTCACTAATCTTTTTCTCTTCACATATCTACAGAAGCTTTTGCAGTCAGTTTTTATATTTCCTGCAAGCTTCCTCTCATACTCTATTTTTCCCCTCCGAATTAGACCCTTTGTCCTCCTCTGCTGAATTTTAAATTTCTCCCAGTCTTCAGGTTTTTCTGGCCAATATAATTGCCTCTTCCTTGGATTTAACACTATCCCTTATTTCCCTTGTTAGCCACGGTTGAGCTACCTTCCCTGTTTTATTTTTACTCCAGACAAGGATATACAATTGTTGAAGTTCATCCATGTGATCTATAAATGTCTGCCATTGCCTATTCACTGTCAACACTTTAAGTATCATTTGCCAGTCTATCCTAGCCAATTCACGTCTCATACCATCGTAGTAATGTTGTTTTTGAATCGAAATGTACATGGCTGGACTTACACGCCTGCAGCTGCACATCCGCAGATGACTCAGAGTGCACCATTAAGGGTGGTGAATAAAAGGCCATTAACACCTTGTTGGCGTTGCGGGGGTGATCATCGTTTCCATTCATGTCGCTTCAAAGGATACATTTGCAAGGGATGTGGAACAATGGGACACCTCCAACGTATGTGCAGGAGAGCTGGAAACCCTGCTAATCCTACAAACCACCATGTCGCAAAGGAGAACAGATCCACGGTGGATCATGATGAACCAGAGCCTCAGACCGAGGAGGCAGAGAGATATGGGGTGCACACATTTAACACAAAATGTCCCCCGATAATGCTGAAGGTTGAATTAAATGGACTCCCGGTGTCCACGGATCTGGACACGGGTGCAAGCCAGTCCATAATGAGCAAAAATTTCGATAAATTGTGGTGCAGCAAGGCTTCAAGGCCAGTCCTGACTCCCATTCATACTAAACTGAGAACGTATACAAAGGAACTGATTCCCGTAATTGGCAGTGCTACCATAAAGGTCTCCTACGATGGAGTGGTGCACGAGTTACCACTCTGGGTGGTACCGGGCGATGGCCCCACGCTGTTTGGCAGGAGCTGGCTGGGAAAGATATGCTGGAACTGGGACGATGTCTGAGCGCTTTCATCCGTCGATGACACCTCATGTGCCCAGGTCCTAAACAAGTTCCCCTCGCTGTTCAAACCAGGAATCGGGAAGTTCCAAGGAGCAAAAGTGCAGATCCATTTGATTCCGGGGGCCCGACCCATCCATCACAAGGCGAGAGCGTTACCTTACACGATGAGAGAGATGGTGGAAATTGAACTGGACAGGCTGCAATGAGAAGGCATCATTTCGCCAATCGAATTCAAAGAGTGGGCCAGTCCGATTGTCCCAGTCCTCAAGGGAGACGGCACCGTCAGAATCTGTGGTGATTAAAAAGTAACTATCAATCGTTTCTCACTGCAGGATCAATTCCCGTTACCGAAGGCAGACGACCTATTTGCAACGCTGGCGGGAGGGACAACGTTCACGAAGCTGGACTTGACCTCGGCCTACATGACGCAGGGAATCATCGAAAGGCCTCATCTGCATCCACACGCGCAAAGGTCTCTTCATTTACAATAGATGCCCGTTTGGGATTCGGCCGCAGCAATATTCCAGAGGTACATGGAAAGCTTGCTGAAATCGGTCCCACGCACCGTGGTCTTCCAGGACGACACCTTGGTTACAGGTCGGGACACCGTCGAGCACCTGCAGAACCTGGAGGAGGTTCTTAGTCGGCTTAATCGTGTGGGGCTCAGGCTAAAATGCTCAAAGTGTGTTTTCCTGGTGCCTGAAGTGGAGTTCCTGGGGAGAAGAATCGCGGCGGATGGCATCAGGCCCACTGATTTAAAGACAGAGGCAATCAAGAATGCACCAAGACCATAGAACGTGACGGAGCTGCGGTCGTTTCTAGGACTCGTGAACTATTTTGTTAACTTCTTACCGGGTCTTAGCACATTGTTAGAACCCCTGTACTCTTTACTGCGTAAAGGAAATGAATGGGTATGGGGTAAAAGCCAAGAAAATGCCTTTGGGAAAGCTAGGAAACTGTTATGTTCAAACAAATTGCTTGTGTTGCACGATCCATGTAAACGTTTGGTACTAGCATGTCGTCGTACGGGGTCGGGTGTGTATTGCAAAAAGCCAATGAATTTGGGAAATTGCAACCGGTTGCTTATGCATCCAGAAGTCTGTCTAAGGCCGAGAGGGCCTTCAATATGATCGAAAAAGGAGCGTTAGTTTGTGTTTATGGGGTAAAGAAAATAAATCACTATCTGTTTGTGCTCAAATTTGAATTGGAAACCGACCATAAGCCGCTTATATCCCTCTTTTCTGAAAGCAAGGGGATAAATACCAATGCATCGGCCCGCATCCAGAGATGGGCGCTCACGTTGTCCGCATACAACTACGCCATCCACCACAGGCCAGGCACAGAAAACAGTACCGATGCTCTCAGTAGGCTGCCATTGCCCACCATGGAGGTGGAAATGGCGCAGCCTGCAGATTTAGTCATGGTAATGGAAGCATTCGAGAGTGAGAAATCACCTGTTACCACCCGACAGATTAGAACCTGGACGAGCCAGGACCCCTTACTGTCCTTAGTAAAATACTGCGTGCTCCACGGGAGTTGGTCTAGTGTCCCGTTAGAGATGCAGGAGGAAAGAAAGCCGTACAAGCGGTGCAAAGATGAAATGTATATACAGGAAGAGTGCCTCCTATGGGGTAATCGGGTAATGGTGCCAAAAAAGGGCAGGGACACTTTCATCAGTGATCTCCACAGCACCCACCCAGGCATCGTAATGATGAAAGCGATAGCTAGATCCCACATGTGGTGGCCCGGTATCGATGCAGACTTAGAGTCCTGCGTGCACAAATGTAATACATGTTTCCAGTTAAGCAATGTACCCAGGGAGGCGCCACTAAGTTTATGGTGCTGCCCCTCCAAACCATGGTCCAGGGTCCATGTTGACTATGCAGGCCCATTTTTGGGAAAAATGGTTTTAGTGGTTGCAGATTCGTACTCCAAATGGATTGAATGCGTGATAATGTCGGCACTGCTTAAGCACTCCAATGATTTTCTCAATGATATTGCGAGTGGCTCTGTGGCTCTCATTGTATTGCTTCTCGCCTTCGATGTGGGTGTCACGCAGCGGGGTCATCAGCCAGGTGTCAAGACCACATCCTTTGTCACCAAGCATCCAGCATTGACCTTGTGGCTGACTGGTAAACATGTCAGATACAGTGCTCTCACGCAGGATGTGAGCATCATAGATGCTGCCCGGAAATTTGGCATTCACTGCCATAATAATTTGCTGGTGGTCAACAACGAGTTGCACATTCAGGAACTAGAATCTCTTGTGGTTCCTAAAAACCTCTGCATCCTGAAAAGGTGCCCGCATCGCGATATGCGTACAGTCTATTGCTCTCTGCACCTTGGGGAAGTTAGCAATTCGGTAGAATCCTAAAGCCCTCTCTGTCTGAGCCTCCCTGGTCATGGGGAAGCTGCTAAAGTCCATCCTGCATGCGTAAAGGGCTTCAGTGACCTGCCTAATGCAGCAATATGTGGCATGCTGATATAGCGCAAATGTCGCCAGCTGAGGCCTGAAAGGAACCCAACGCGTACAACGAAAGTGCAGCAGTGACCTTGACCTCGACGGACAGTGCGGACCTGATGGTGCTGGCAGGCTGCAGATCTCCCCTGATGAGCTGGCATATCTCACTGATTACCTCCTTGTGGAAGCGCAGTCTCTTAATGCAGGTGTTAACGGACAAGTTGAGGTAAGACCGCTTCTCAGTGTAAGTGCGGGGGCTGTAACGTCTGGCCCATTTTAGATTGGGCACATAATGCTGTCGAATATATCTTCTGCCATCTCTAGTCTGCAGCATGTGCGTTATCATCAAGACAGGCTGCAAAATGACAAGCCACATTCTAATAACTATTACACCGATTGTTCACAAACAATAAATGTCCCCACTAAGAGACCTAAACTAAATTCCAATCATTCACAGTATGATAAGATGTTTGTTCAGATGTTCACATCACCTTAAAAGACCTCCAGAGTACATCCAAACTCCCCCGAAGTTGAAGCAGAGCAGCCTTTTCAATGAAGCGACTTGCGATGTAGAAAATGGCGTCCATACCGCTGTGATTAGTTCAGGTCAGAGCAACTTTTTCACAGCCTTTTTTTTCTGACGAGTGATATTGTCGGCGAGATGTGCGTGAGGTGCCGAAAGTAACGCTGAGCAAATTTCTGGACGTTAGTTTCGACAAATGTGATCTTTACGACAAAAAACAACAAAATTGGGTGGTCAGTATTATTAAATCTCAGCGTTAATTACGTAACGCTGGGCGATATTATGGGTGTTGGGTTCGCCCATTCTGATGATTACGTCCAAAAAAAGTGGGCGTGGGCGGTATTTTTTTTTTTCAGCGTTACGCACATGGGGAAAGTAACGCTTGCTGATAAGTGGCCGAGAAATGGGCGTGACTTTCCATTTTGTGGCTAAATGGGCGACATATGGGCCTTATACCTAATTTCAGCGTTAAAATGGACGCTAAGTGGGCGGTATGCATGAAAAATAATGGAAAATCTAGCCTTTAGTCTCAGAATAAGGGGCTGCCCATTTAAAACTGAGATGAGGAGGAATTTCTTATCTCAGAGGGTTGTAAATCTATGGAATTCTCTGCCCCGGAGAGCTGTGGAGACTGGGTCTTTGAATACATTTAACATGGAGATAGACAGATTTTTGAGGGATCAGGGAGTAAAGGGTTATGGGGAGCAGGCAGGGAAATGGAACTGAGTCCATGATCAGATCAGCCATGATCTTATTGAATGGCGAAGCAGGCTCGATGGGCCGAATGGCCTAATCCTGCTCCTATTTCTTATGTTCTTATGGAAGGTAGCAACCTTAAAATTGCTATTCAAGAAAGGAGGGAGGGAGCATACAGGGAAGTATAGACCAGTTAGCCTGACATCAGTATTAGGGAAAATGCAAGAATCTATTATTAGGAAGGATAGACAGAAAGAAAAAGGAAGTGGGGTAGCGTTGCTGGTTAAAAGGGAGATTAACGCAATAGTAAGGAAGGACATTAGCTTGGATGATGTGGAATCTGTATGGCTAGAGCTGCGGAACACCAAAGGGCAGAAAACTCTAGTGGGAGTTGTGTACAGACCAGCAAACAGTAGTAGTGAGGTTGCAGATGGCATCAAACAGGGCATTAGGGATGCGTGCAATAAAGGTATAGCAGTTATCATGGGTGACTTTAATCTACCTATAGATTGGGCTAACCAAACTGATAGCAATACGGTGGAGGAGGATTTCCTGGAGTGTATAAGGGATGGTTTTCTCGACCAATATGTTGAGGAACCAACGAGAGAGCTGGCCATCCTAGACTGGGTGTTGTATAATGAGAGAGGATTAATTAGCAATCTTGTTGTGCGAGGCCCCTTGGGGAAGAGTGACCACAATATGGTAGCATTCTTCATTAAGGTGGAGAGTGACACAGTTAATTCAGAGACTAGGATCCTGAACTTAAAGAAAGGTAACTTCGATGGTATGAGACGTGAATTGGCTAGGATAGACTGGCGAATGACACTGAAAAGGTTGACGGTGGATAGGCAATGCCAGACATTTAAAGATCACATGGATGAACTTCAACAATTGTACATCCCTGTCTGGCGTAAAAATAAAACAGGGAAGGTGGCTCAACTGTGGCTCACAAGGGAAATTAGGGATAGAAAATCCAAGGAAGAGGCATACAAATTGGCCAGAAAAAGCAGCAAACCTGAGGACTGGAAGAAATTTGGAATTCAGCAGAGGAGGACATAGGGTTTAATTAGAAGGGGGAAAATAGAGTACGAGAGTAAGTTTGCAGGGAACATAAAAACTGACTGTAAGAACTTCTATAGATATGTGAAGAGAAAAAGATTAGTGAAGACAAATGTAGGTCTCTTGCAGTCAGAATCAGGTGAATTTATAATGGGGAACAAAGAAATGGCAGACCAATTGAACAAATACTTTGGTTCTGTCTTCACTAAGGAAGACACAAATAACCATTCTGGAAATACTAGGGGACCGACAGTCTAGCGAGAAGGAGGAACTGAAGAAAATCCTTATTAGTCAGGAAATTGTGTTAGGGAAATTAATGGGATTGAAGGCCAATAAATGCCCAGGGCCTGACAGTCTGCATCCCAGAGTACTTAAGGAAGTGACCCTAGAAATAGTGGATGCATTGGTGGTATTTTCCAACATTCTATAGACTCTGGATCAGTTCTTATGGATTGGAGCATAGCTAATGTAGCTCCACTTTTTAAAAAAGGGAGAGAGAAAACGGGTAATTATAGACCGGTTAGCCTGACATTGGTAGTGGGGACAATGTTGGAATCAATTCTGGAGAACCTTCACTGCACTCCCTCAATAGCAAGAACGTCCTTCCTCAGATTAGGAGACCAAAACTGAACACAATATTCCAGGTGAGGCCTCACCAAGGCCCTGTACAACTGCATTAAGACTTCCCTGCTTTTATATTCAAATCCCCTCGCTATGAAGGCCAACATACCACTGGCCTTCTTTACCACCTGCTGTACCTGCATGCCCAATTTCAGTGACTGATGAACCATGACACCCAGGTCTCATTGCACCTCCCCTTTTCCAAGTCTGCCGCCATTCAGATAATATTCTGCCTTCGTGTTTTGGCCTCCAAAGTGGATAACCTCACATTTATCCACATTATACTGCATCTGCCATGCATTTGCCCAATCACCTAACCTGTCCAAGTCACTCTGCAGCCTCTTAGCGTCCTCCTCACAGCTCACACCACCACCCAGTTTAGTGTCATCTGCAAACTTGGAGATATTACACTCAATTCCTTCATCTAAATCATTAATGCGTATTGTAAATAGCTGGGGTCCCAGCACTAAGCCCTGCGGCACCCCACTAGTCACTGCCTGCCATTCTGAAAAGGACCCGTTTATCCCGACTCTCTGCTTCCTATCTGCCAACCAGTTCTCTATCCACATCAGTACATTACCCCCAATACCATGTACTTTAATTTTGCCCACCAATCTCTTGTGTGGGACCTTGTCAAAATCCTTTTGAAAGTCCAAATACACCACATCCACTGCTTCACCCTTGTCCACTCTACTAGTTACATCCTTAAAAATTCCAGAAAATTTGTCAAGCATGATTTCTCTTTCATAAATCCATGCTGACTTGGACCGATCTTGTCACTGCTTTCCAAATGTGCTGCTATTTCATCTTTAATAATTGATTCCAGCAATTATTGTGATGTTATCCACTTTGGTAGGAAAAATAGTCAAGCAGAATATTTTTTTAAATAGTGAGGGACTGGGAAATGTTGGTATTCAGAGAAAACTGATTCCTTGTACATGATTCATAGAAAGTTAGCATTCAGGTACATCAAGCAATTAGGAAGGCAAATAGTATATTAAATTTTATTGAAATGGGACTGGCGTATAAGATTAAATAAGTTTCACTGCAATTATGTTGGGCCTTGGTGAGACTACATCTGGAGTATTGTGTACAGTTTTGGTCTCCTTACCGAAGGAAGGATATATTTGCCATAGTGTGCAAGAAGGTTAACTAGACTGAATCATCGAAGGCCCTCACCCTGCATCAACACGCACAAAGGTTTTTTGTTTATAACAGATATCTGTTTGGAATCCGGTTAGCTGTGGCGATGTTCCAGAGAAACATGGAAAGCTTACTGAAGTCAGTCCTGCACACCGTGGTCTTCCAGGACGACAGCTTGGTCACAGGTCGTAACACAGTCGAGCATCTGCAGAACCTGGAGGAGGTTCTTAGTCGACTCAACCGCGTGGGGCTCAGGTTAAAACGCTTGAAGTGCATTTTCCTGGCGCCTGAAGTGGAGTTTCTGGGAAGGAGGATTGCGGCAGACGGCATCAGGCCCACCAACGCGAAGATGGAAGCAATCGAGAACGCACCGAGGCCACAGAACGTGATAGAGCTGTGGTCATTTCTGGGACTTCGGAACTACTTTGGTAACTTCTTACCGGGTCTCAGCATACTGTTAGAACCACTGCATGTCGTACTACGAAAAGGGGACAAATGGGTTTGGGGCAAAAGCCAAGAAAGTGCCTTTGTAAAAGCGAGAAAATTGTTCTGCTCAAACAAATTGCTTGTGTTGTATGATCCATGTAAGCGTTTGGTACTAGCATGTGATGCGTCGTCATATGGCATTGGGTGTGTATTGCAACAAGCTAATGATTTCGGGAAACTGCAAACGGTTGCTTATGTATCCAGGAGTCTGTCTAAGGCTGAGAGAGCCCACAACATGATTGAAAAAGTAGCATTAGCGTGTGTCTATGGGTAAAGAAAATGCATCAACACCTCTTTGGGCTAAAATTCGAATTGGAAACTGACCATAAGCCACTTATGTCCCTGTTCTCTGAGAGTAAGGGGATAAATACCAACACATCGGCCCGCATCCAGAGATAGGCGCTCACGTTGTCCGCATTCAACTACACCTTCTGCCACAGGCCAGGCACAGAAAACTGTGCCGATGCTCTCAGTAGGCTGCCATTGCCTACCACGCGGGTGGAAATGGCGCAGCCCGCAGATCTAGCCATGGCTATGGAAGCATTTGAGAGTGAGCAATCACCCGTTACTGCCCGGCAGATCAAAACCTGGACAAGCCAGGACCCCTTATTATCTCCAGTCAAAAGCTGTGTGCTTCACGGGAGCTGGTCCAGTGTCCCAGTGGAAATGCAGGAAGAGATAAAGCCGTTCTAGCAGCGCAAAGATGAAATGTCTTTACAGGCAGACTGCCTTCTGTGGGGCAATCGAGTAGTGATCCCCAAGAAGGGCAGGGACACCTTCATCAATGACCTTCACATCCAGGCATCGTAATGATGAAAGCGATAGCCAGATCACACGTGTGGTGGCCTAGTATCGTTGAGGACTTAGAGTCCTGTGTTCACAGATGTAATACATGCTCGCAGTTAAGCAATGTACCCAGGGGGGCACCGCTAATTTTATGGTCTTGGCCCTCCAAACCATGGTCTAGGATACACGTTGACTATGCAGGCCCGTTCTTGGGTAAAATGTTCCTTGTGGTTGTAAACGCGTACTCCAAGTGGATTGAATATGAGATAATGTCGGCTAGCACGTCCGCTGCCACCACTGAAAGCCTGCGGGCCATGTTTGCCACACACGGCCTACCCAATGTCCTGGTGAGCGACAACAGGCCATGTTTTACCAGTGCTAAGCTCAAAGAATTCATGACCCGTAACGGGATTAAACATGTTACATCTGCCCCATTTAAACCAGCGTCCAATGGTCAGGCAGAGAGAGCAGTGCAAACCATCAAGCAAGGCTTGAAGAGGGTAACTGAAGGCTCACTGCAGACTGGCCTATCCCGAGTCCTGCTTAGCTACCGCACGAGACCCCACTCACTCACTGGGATCCCACCTGCTGAGCTGCTCATGAAAAGAGCACTTAAGACAAGGCTCTCGTTAGTTCACCCTGATCTACATGAACAGGTAGAGAGCAGGCGGCTTCAACAAAGTGCATACCATGATAGCGCAAATGTGTCACGTGAGATTGAAATCAATGATCCTGTATTTGTATTAAATTATGGACATGGTCCCAAGTGACTTCCCGGCACTGTCGTGGCCAAAGAGGGGAGCAGGGTGTTTCGGGTCAAACTTTCAAATGGACTCATTCACCGGAAACACTTGGACCAAATCAAACTCAGATTCGCGGACTATCTTGAGCAACCCACCTTTGACCCTACCTTTTTTGATCCCCCAACATGCACACAAGTGGCAACCGGCACCACGGTTGACCACGAAGCAGAGCCCATCATCCACTGCAGCCCAGCAGGGCCCAATACACCAGGCAGCCCAGCAAGGCCAGCTGCACAGCAGCCCAGCGAGGGCCCAACAAATGATTCAACAACACCAGCTTTCACACCAAGATGATCAACCAGGGCAAGAAGGGCCCCAGATCGACTCACTATTGAATTTGGGGTGGAGTTTTGTTACATATGTAAACTTGTATTTACTCTGTGCAGCCATCAGATGGTTCGTCCCCTGGAGTCCCAAGGGATCCCATAATCCCTTGGGAGCACAGGTATTTAAGGAGGCTTCACAGGCCGGGAGTAAACATTGCTGGTGCTGAATGCCTCAGACACATGCCAAACTTGCAAGAGGGAGGAGAAGCAGCTGTTCAGTTCCTTATTTGAATATGTTAATGGCCTTAGAAACCGGCGCTAAGGTGCCAAATGTCAGGCCCGAAGACTTCACAAATGAGGAACATCCATTATTGCAAGGTGCAGAGAACAGACTGATCCAAGCACAACAGTCCAAATAGGAGAAGAAGGGAGAAAATTGCAAAGGGAAAAAAATAATTTTTATCTAAACTAAGGAAAGTGTATGAAACAGTCGGGTCGAAATTCGGTTGTTACCACCAGCTGATTCCATCCGGTAGAGGCGGCAACGGAATGTGAACAGCTGTGTGCTGGTGGTGCCGACTGATGGGAAATTCGGTTCTGCTTTTTCAAGGGCGCAAAGAATCGTAGCCTTCACTTTTGCCGCCTCACTTACCAGCTGGCGGGGAACACAGAAAGTTGCCATTCACAAGTCGCAGTAACGATTCTGCGGCAATATTTAAATGGAGTTGTAGCCGGACCACAGAGGTTGCAGTCAGTGCTGCGTTCTCTCCTCGCAGAGTGCGTGGGTGTCGGTGTGCTGTGACTACTCAGCTTCACATCTAGCATTTCGCAAAGATTGGTGGGTTCATTGTCGGATCCATTGGCGACTAGCACATCGCGGCTACCTTCTCCCATTTCATGGGAGCAGTGATGGCACACCACGTCATCCTGCGGCGAAGACTCCAGCTACAGAGACAGCTTCAGGCCAATGTGGGTCCGCACCAGAGGAGAGGCCCCAGACTTTGGGACAGGAGGCTGTACAGATGCAGGGTTTACCGTGCCCGAATACTCTTACCTTGATATGTCCCAGGGGCAGTGCATAAGCGGTTCCGCAAGGAGGTGGTCACCGAGCTCTGTCACCTCCTGTAGACAGACCCCGAAGCTAACATTGGCACCAGGACCTCGCTGTCAGTGGCAGTGAAAGTGACAGTAGCCCTCAACTTCTATGCTACCGGGTACTTCCAGTCTCCTGTAGGCGATATATGCAACATCTCACAGTTTGCAGTGCGTTGCTGTATTTGCCAGGTGACCAACACTCTCTACAGCCAATGAATGGGCTACATAAAGTTCAGCATGTCCAGGCACAGCCAGGATGAGCGCTCTTGTGGTTTCGGCAGGACAGCAGGCTTCCCCATGGTTCAGGGGACCACTGATTGTACGTATGTGGCATTGATGGCCCCGCCTCACAATGGAGAGGTGTTTCACAATTGAAAGGGCTACCACTCCCTCAACGTTCAGCTGGTCTGTGACCACGGGCAGATTATCCTCATTGTCAATGCATGCTTATCCTAGCAGCTGCCACGATGCCTTCGGGAGAGTAGTGTGCCTCGACTGTTCCAGCCACCACATGAAGGATGTGGCTGGCTCCTTGACAAAGGAGATGGTCTAGCCACCTGACTGATGACACCCCTCCGCAATCCCACCACCCCTGCCGAGCAGCGTCACAACAGCAGCCATATCGCAACCAGGACCATTATAGAGCAAACTATCGGGGTTCTGAAACAGCGTTTCTACTGCCTTGACCGCTCTGGAAGGGCATTTCAGTACTCACCTGATAGTGTCCATATTCACCGTTGTGTGCTGCATGCTGCACAAACTGGCCATCATGAGAGCCCAGCCATTACCAGCAGGGATGGCAGCTCCACCTCTGGAGGACAACGACAATGAGGAGGAAGATGAGGAGTTTCAGCCAAGGAGGAGGCAGCCTGACACTGTTACGGCTGCAAGGGCTGATCGTCAGAGATTCATTGCACATCAATTCCAGTGAATGACGCAAGATGTGCCGAATGGGCAGCCTATTCACCTGGCGATCTGCTGAAGACATCGCGCCCCACCCTCCAAGCTTCAAGTGTACAAATGGCAAGACAGGAATGTGACAAATTTAAAGAATTTGTATTCACAACCAAAAACCATAGTGTGCTGTAAAGAACCACTAAAGGATTCCATCATCCACAGCAAATAATAATGGAAACAAGTCCCCTTGAAACATTCTCACCCACATCCATGTACTACTATTTATATTCGTTCATATTTGAACAAGGACAGCATCTCTGGCCACTCTCACACAATTCTTTAGTGGCTCATCCAAGTGCAACTATTTACATTGGTTCATATTCGAGCAAGGTCACCATCTCTGGCCACTATCTTTAGCGGGTCTTTCTGAGTGCATTCCCACACCTTCCCTTCCTCCCCCATGTTATATATGTAAACATTACCAATGTGTAAGACTTGCTACCACAGGGCGCACCTGTGGGAGACCCAAGGGTCACTTGCACACCCTGGGCAAGCAGGTATAAAAGGCAGACTACCATGCTGCCTCCCCGTTCTGGAATTACAATAAAGAGACCAAGGTCACAATAGATAGGGCCCAAGTTTCCACATGATTTGCGCCTGATTTTTTAGGAGCAACTGGTGGAGAACGGACTATCTTAGAAATCGCAATTCTCCACATTTTTTTTTCTGCAGTTCTAGTCAGGTAGAACAGTTCTACTTTGGAACAGAATTTTTTCTTCAAAAGGGGGCGTGTCCGGCCACTGACGCCTGATTTCAAAGTTTCCACAGTGAAAACGTACTCCAAACTAAAGTAGAATGGAGCAAGTGAAGATTTTTGTAGAAATGAAAAAACCTGTTCTACACATTAAAAAATCAGGCGCAGGTTACAAATTAGGCGTCCAGAACAAGGTGGGGGGGGGGAGGGGGGTGGAAGGGAAGTCATTAAATTCTATAATAAATCCTTATTTATACTTATACAAATAAATCCAGCCTGAATAAACATTTATAAGCAAAGAAAAGATTAAATAAACCATCTTCCTACCTGTGTGAAAGTGCTTCAGGCAGGCCTTTCGGGACCGAAGGCTGAACGGGCCGGCCCGAAACTTTGGGCAGGGCCCGTCCCCAGCACCAGATTTACAGGTGGGTGGCGTTGGGTTGGGTTGGGGAGGTTCGGTTCGGTTCCGGAGGGAGGTCAGGTCGGATCCAGTCCGGGAGCGTGCATGTGCAGAGGTCCCGGCACTGTTTTCAGCGCAGGGACCTGGCTCCGCCCCCCTACAGCTCGTGCTGGCTGCGCTGAGGGCCAGAGGACCTGCAGGGAGGTGGAGAATACGGAGGATTTTTTTAGGCACACTGTGTGGCGCGAAAAACGGGCGTCCAGGTCGGGACTGCGCCGTTCTAGGCGCGTGTGGAAACTTGGGCCCTTTGAGCTTACAGTCTTGTAAAGTTATCCTAAACATAACAATTGACGACGAGTAACAGATTACAAACTTTCACGCAGTTATGGCTGCCATTGATATTATTGAGAGATTTGTTGAGGGTGATGATTGGGAAGCCTTCGTTGAGCATCTTGACTTGTACTTTGTGGCCAACGAGCTGGAAAGGCAGAAACTGCAATCAAGCACAGGGCAATTCTCCTCACCGTTTGCGTGTCCACGATATATAGCCTCATCAAAAATCTGCCAGCACCGACGAAACCAACGGACAAGATATGTGAAGAGTTGTGCACGCTGGTTCGGGAACACCTCAAGCCGAAGGAGAGCGTCTTGATGGCCAGGTATCGCTTTTATACGCACCATCAATGTCGATTCAAGCACTACGTGTGCAAGGGTTGTGGAACTATGGGGCACCACCAGCGAATGTGCAGACGTGCTGCGACTAACCACATGGCAGAGTTGGCAGAAGATGACCGATCCGGCACGGATCACGCTAAACGAGTAAGAGAGGCAACTCAACCCGAGAAGAGGAAGTGTATGGGGTACTCACCTTCCCCACGAAAAGCCCTCCGATAATATTAAAAGTCAAATTAAACAGCATTCCATTTTCCATGGAATTGGACATGGGGGCGAGTGAGTCAATTATGAGCCAGAAGGCTTTTGAGAAACTGTGGGGCAACCAGGCACAATGGTCAAAACTAAGTCCGATCCATACCAAGCTACGCACTTACACCAAAGAGCTCATTGGCAGTGCAGCAGTGAAGGTATTGTACGATGGAGCTGTGCATGATTTACCACTATGGATTGTACCAGGTGATGGCCCAATGCTGTTCGGCAGAAGCTGGCTAGGAAACATCCGATGGAACTGGGACAACATCAAAGCATAAGAGCATAAGAACATAAGAATTAGGAACAGGAGTAGGCCATCTAGCCCCTCGAGCCTGCTCCGCCATTCAGCAAGATCATGGCTGATCTGGCCGTGGACTCAGCTCCACTTACCCGCCCGCTCCCCGTAACCCTTAATTCCCTTATTGGTTAAAAATCTATCTATCTGTGATTTGAATACATTTAATGAGCTAGCCTCAACTGTTTCCTTGGGCAGAGAATTCCATAGATTCACAACCCTCTGGGAGAAGAAATTCCTTCTCAACTCGGTTTTAAATTGGCTCCCCCATATTTTGAGGCTGTGCCCCCTAGTTCTAGTCTCCCTGACCAGTGGAAACAACCTCTCTGCCTCTATCTTGTCTATCCCTTTCATTATTTTAAATGTTTCTATAAGATCACCCCTCATCCTTCTGAACTCCAACGAGTAAAGACCCAGTCTACTCAACCTATCATCATAAGGTAATCCCCTCATCTCCGGAATCAGCCTCGTGAATCGTCTCTGTACCCCCTCCTTCCTTAAGTAAGGTGACCAAAACTGCACGCAGTACTCGAGGTGCGGCCTCACTAATACCCTGTACAGTTGCAGCAGGACCTCCCTGCTTTTGTACTCCATCCCTTTCGCAATGAAGGCCAACATTCCATTCGCCTTCCTGATTACCTGCTGCACCTGAAAACTAACTTTTTGGGATTCATGCACAAGGACCCCCAGGTCCCTCTGCACCGCAGCATGTTGTAATTTCTCCCCATTCAAATAATATTCCCTTTTACTGTTTTTTTTCCCAAGGTAGATGACCTTACACTTTCCGACATTGTTTTCCATCTGCCAAACCTTAGCCCATTCGCTTAACCAATCTAAATCTCTTTACAGCCTCTGTGTCCTCTACATAACCCGCTTTCCCACTAATCTTTGTGTCATCTGCAAATTTTGTTACACTACACTCTGTCCCCTCTTCCAGGTCATCTATGTATATTGTAAACAGTTGTGGTCCCAGCACCGATCCCTGTGGCACACCACTAACCACCGCTTTCCAACCCGAAAAGGACCCATTTATCCCGACTCTCTGCTTTCTGTTAGCCAGCCAATTCTCTATCCATGCCAATACATTTCCTCTGACTCCGCATACCTTTATCTTCTGCAGTAACCTTTTGTGTGGCACCTTATCGAATGCCTTTTGAAAATCTAAATACACTACATCCATCAGTACACCTCTATCCACCATGCTCGTTATATCCTCAAAGAATTCCAGTAAATTAGTTAAACATGATTTCCCCTTCATGAATCCATGCTGCGTCTGCTTGATTGCACTATTCCTATCTAGATGTCCTGCTATTTCTTCCTTAATGATAGTTTCAAGCATTTTCCCCACTACAGATGTCTTTTGTCTGCCCCCCTTTTTAAACAGAGGCGTTACATTAGCTGCTTTCCAATCCGCTGGTACCTCCCCAGAGTCCAGAGAATTTTGGTAGATTATAACGAATGCATCTGCTATAACTCCCGCCATCTCTTTTAATACCCTGGGATACATTTCATCAGGATCTGGGGACTTGTCTACCTTGAGTCCCATTAGCCTGTCCAGCACTACCCCCCTAAGGAAATAAAGGAGAGTATCAAATTAAAAACCAATGCGTATAAAGTGGCCAAGGTTAGTGGGAAAATAGAAGATTGGGAAAATTTTAAATGATAGCAAAGAATGACTAAGAAAGCAATAAAGAAAAAAAAAGATAGATTACGAAGGTAAACTTGCGCAAAACATAAAAACGGATAGTAAAAGCTTTTATAGATAGATAAAACGGAAAAGAGTGACTAAAGTAAATGTTGGTCCCTTAGAAGATGAGAAGGGGGATTTAATAATGGGAAATGTGGAAATGGCTGAGACCTTAAACAATTATTTTGCTTCGGTCTTCGCAGTGGAAGACACAAAAACCATGCCAAAAATTGCTGGTCACAGGAATGTGGGAAGGGAAGACCTTGAGACAATCACTGTCTTCGGTGGATGACGCCTCATGCGCCCAAATGCTGAACAACTTCCCGTCGTTATTCGAGCCATGCATCGGCAACTTCACAGGCGCCAAAGTACAGATCCATCTAGTCCCTGATGCATGACCCATTCATCACAAGGCCCGAGCGGTTCCATACATGATGCGAGAGAAAGTCGAGATCGAGCTGGACAGACTCCAATGAGAGGGGATCATATCGGCAGTCGAATTTAACGAGTGGGCCAGTCCAATTGTTCTGGTGTTGAAAAGCGATGGGACGGTCAGAATCTGCGGGGACTACAAGGTAACGATCAACCGAGTCTCATTACAGGACCAGTACCCACTACCCAAAGCAGATGACCTGTTTGCAATGCTAGCAGGGGAGACGTCATTCATCAAGTTGGATCTAACCTCTGCTTACATGACACAGGAGCTGGCTGATGTGCATCAACACGCACAAAGGACTGTTCATATACCACAGATGCCCCTTTGGGATTTGTTCGGCGGTGGCCATCTTCCAGAGGAACATGGAGAGTCTGCTGAAATCGGTTCCGTGCACCGTGGTGTTCCAAGACGACATCTTGATCACTGGCCGCAACACCACCGAACACTTGCACAACCTGAAAGAGGTTCTAAAGCGACTGGACAGAGTAGGACTCAGGTTGAAATGCTCCAAGTGTGTTTTCCTGGCGCTAGAGATCGAATTTCTGGGGAGAAAGATTGCGTTGGACGGCATCAGACCCACGGACTCCAAGACGGAGGCCATCAAGAATGCACCCAGACCATAGAATGTGATGGAGCTGCGTTCGTTCCTGGGACTCCTCAACTATTTTGGTAACTTTCTACCGGGGTTGAGCACTTTGCAGGAGCCCCTGCATTTATTGCTATGCAAGGGTGACGACTGGGTTTGGGGTAAAGCTCAAGAGACAGCCTTTAACAAGGCCAGAAACCTGCTATGTTCCAACAAGTTACTTGTATTGTATGACCCGTGTAAACGTTTAGTACTAGCTGTGATGCATCTTCGTACGGGGTCGGTTGTGTGTTACAGCAAGCCAATGTGTCAGGCAAACTGCAACCGGTTGCATATGTGTCCAGAAGCTTATCTAAAGCTGAAAGAGCCTACAGTATGGTTGAAAAAAAAAGCATTAGCATGCATATACGGGGTTAAGAAAATGCACCAATACCTATTTGGGCTCCGGTTCAAGCTCTAAACCGACCACAAGCTGCTCATTTCATTGTTCTCAGAAAGTAAAGGTATTAACACCAATGCTTCATCCCGCATCCAAAGATGGGCACTAACGTTATCTGCGTATGATTATTTAATCCGCCACAGACCAGGCACTGAGGACTGTGCGGATGTCCTCGGTTGGCTACCATTGCCCACCATCGGGGTGGAAATGGTGCAACCCGCAGACTTGCTTCTTGTAATGGATGTTTTTGAGAGCGACGGGTCACCCATCACGGCTTGCCAGATCAGGACCTGGACTAGCCAGGACCCGGTGCTATCACTAGTAAAAAGCTATGTCCTCAATGGGAACTGGTCGGCGGTCCCAAGGGAAATGCAAGACGAAATTAAACCCTTCCATCGACGCAAGGACGAAATGTCCATCCGTTCGGACTGCCTCCTATGGGGGACTCATGTAGTTTTGCCAAAAAAAGGCAGGGAAACGTTTATATGTGACCTTCACAGTACCCAGCCAAGCATAGTTATGATGAAGGCTTTCGCCAGTTCGCACATTTGGTGGCCCGGCATCGACTCGGAATTGGAGTCATGCGTACATCACTATAACACTTGCTCACAGTTGAGCAATGCACCAAGGGAGTCCCCACTGAGTCTGTGGTCATGGCCCTCCAAACCGTGGTCAAAGGTCCACGTAGATTTCGCTGGCCCCTTTCTCGGAAAGATGTTCCTAGTAGCAGTGGACACTTATTCTAAATGAATTGAATGTATAATAATGTCATCATGTACGTCCACTGCCACCATTGAAAGCTTCTGGGCCATATTCACTACCCATGATTTGCCCGACGTCCTTGTTAGTGACAATGGACCATGCTTCACCAGCTCGGAATTCAACGAGTTCATGACCTGCAATGGCATCAAGCATGTCAGGTCTGCCCCATTTAAGCCCGCATCCAATGGTCAAGCGGAATGGGCAGTCCAAACCATCAAGCAGAGCTTGAAACGGGTGACGGATGGTTCCCTGCAGACCCGGTTATCTCGGATTCTGCTCAGCTACTGGACGTGTCCTCACTCGCTCACCGGGGTTCTCCCTGCAGTATTGTTAATGGGCAGAGCCACGTTCTGCAGTTTTGTCCATGACGGGCGCTATCCTGTGAATAGTACCTGCTGGGTTCGAGACCGTGTGGATCATCTGCTTGGTGCTGCAAGTCGAGGTCATAAAGCCGAGTTCAATCAGCTACTCATATGACTTGTCCTTGGCGCTCGCGGGTGCCAGCAAATCCCTGACGAGACGGTAAACCTCATTACCACAACTGGACAATAATATCGCCTTACGCTTCTCTATCAGTGCGTTCGTGTTACCTGTCAGGTCGTTTGCTATAAAATAGTACTCGAGTCTTTCCGTAAAGGCATCCCAGTCATTACCCTCTGTGAAATCCTTTAGCGTGCCCAAAGTAGCCATGGTTGCGTGAAGAGCTTGTCTGTGTCCTCATCGCCAATTTGTAATGTATGTAGCACTCAAATCACTGACTCCACACAGTCGGGTGTTGTAGTAACTGCTGTGACCTTGGTCCTTTATTGTGTAATTCCAGAGTGCCCCTCAGGTGTGGTGGGCAGCCTTTTATACTCTGTCTCGCAGGTACTTTCAGGTCTCTCACCACAGTGCCCCTTGTGGTGCTCCATTGTAACTATACATTTAATGTACATGGACAATACATAACAATCCGAGTGTTGCTGAGCATCACTCAGGCGCGAACTCACCCTCCGGGGAGCTGGCCCCCTGGTTTCCCTTTCCCTGTAGCATTACTGCAGGCCATTGGATCCCAGAGCATCACCCACCTCCATCTCCACGACCAGGCCTTCCACCAGAAAGCTGCTGGCCCCGCTCTCTGAGGACGCTGGATCCTCCGTGACGTCCAGAGAGGTGTCCTCCGCCTCCTCCTCCTCTCCACCATCACCTGCAGCCAAAGGCTGACATGCAGGCCCTTGGCCATCTGAGTCATTATTTGAAAGCACAAAGCCAGAGAAGATCGTTTACCTGCAGGGGAGGGGACCTGGACTGGGAAAGGCATTGGGAAATGCCAATCTCATGAAAAGAGGTGAAGGATTGTGGTGTCAGGGCTAAGTGGCCTTCTGGGGCTACAAAGGAACTCAACATACTGTCACTGTCCCGAGGGGGCTCCCCAGGTGGCTTGGCCTGACCTATCGCCACTGCACCCACTTGTGCGCCCATCAGGGCCAAGAAACGTTACTCCACCCCAGTTAAGGGTTGCAAATCAGAGTCCCCTCCTCTGGTCTGCATCTATCCCCTTCTATTGTGTGCGAGTTTGGCCTGCAAGATTAAAGAGAACGTCAGAGCTAGTGCCCTTCTATCCGTCTTTCCAAAGTGCCTTACATAGTTCAGAACATGTTAGTGTATGAGAGTCTCGAAAGGTCAATGTAACTTCCATTAGCTGCGAGTAGTTGTTGCAATGCTTGAATGAGGGGGGCGAGGACCTGACAGTAACACTAAGGATAGCGTCTTCCAGATGCATATGAAAACTGAGGAGGTAACAAGATGAGGGATGTGTCTACACAATGGAGTAGGAAGGTTAACAGCGCATGCAGGCTGCAAATCTGAAACTTGCATCTGGCCTCACCCATGTAGAACATGACACATTCACAGTGAGGAGAGACTGCACATTGAGCATGACATGGCATGTAAAGATACTCACCCTCACCACCCGCATCATGTCGGTCCACTTCGTGCAACATTGGGTCGCTGTCCTGGGCACTGTGTCACTCGCTGACACTCGTTCAGCGACTTCCTGCCAGAGCCTTCAAAATGTTTGGACCTGTGGCCTCCTGCCAGCCTCCGTCCACAATAATTCTCAACGCCCCTCCAGGGCATCAAGCAGGGCATCGACGGTGGTCCAAAAAGCAGTGAGTGCGCTGGCGAGCAGCTGTTGCATCTGCCACCTTCACCCTGTGAGTGATTGTGTAGGAAGTGAAGATATGCACGAGGTGGTGCCACGCCAAATCACCACCCGAACTGGATCCAGGTGGCAGCAAAATGATAATTGCTGCCTGGATGTTGCCGCCTCACTTGTTGCCCCACTTAATGCCGTTTACCGCCTCCAAAGCGTGCAATCCCCTCCTCAGGCGGCAAAACTGAATTTCGCGACTGGTGGCGGCAATCTCTATTCAGACGGACGGTGACACCTCAACAACGGCGGGACCGAATTTCGACTTCTCTACCTTTTTGTTTAATATTCTTATCTTTGGCTTTTAGATTATTCCATTACTGAACCAGTTCTCCGACTTTGTGACTTTCCTCTGTTCATTCCTCTCACCCAGGCTTTCTTCCTTCAGGTAGCCTTCCAACAACTATCCCAAAATACTCATTTGGGGTAATTTGGTGGAGCCTCACCCACCTGGAGTACATCAAGAATTTAGTGCATTTTCTGTACATTCATTTTAATAGATGGGAATTGATGGGGAGTACATACCTGAATTCCTAATATCCACTCCCAGCAGGTGAGATTCCACGCCAAGGGTGTGAATTTAGATACACATTCCTATTTCCTTTGCCCATATTGCCTTCTGAGGAACAAGATGAATACAACAATATATTAGATTGGGTTCTACACATTGAAGATTCTCAACTGTCTCTATCAGTTAAATTTGTTTCACTTCTGAGACTCTGAAGGTGTAGAATGTCAGCTTCAATAACAAAACTCCTCAAGTGTTATAATTCAGTATGAGATATAACCTTGAGGATCTAGCATAATGGGCATTCAGTAAAAGGTACTGGGATTATTTTGTAACTCAAAGGTAGATTCATACAGATAACCATGAACGAATTTCACAGTTCACATCAAAGTCAATGGTTTATTTGATGTTGTGGAATAATTTCTTTCAACCTTATTTAAATTTCTACTGACAGAAAAAAATCTGCTCCTCCTCTCCCAGTCTTATTTCACTGAGACAAAACCTCCCAGAGCTATCGCTGAGATATTGGGGCTGACTTTCTGGCCACACTGGGACCATACCAAATGCACATAGACCCGGCGAGGCCTTGCAAAAGCCGGTTTTTGGGACGCGATGCGCATGCGCCGAAAACCGGCTTTTCCGATCTGTCAAGATTTGTCTTGACAGATCCTCCGTATCCCCGGGAGAAGGACATTTGCACGGGAGAGAATGGGTTATTTGTCCCAACTCATGCCCAGCGAATGTCCTTCAAACTCTTTCGCCTGGTGAAAGCAGGCACATAGCCTACTTTTACCAGCATAAGAGTTTTAAAACATATAAAAATTAAATTTAAAAACAGATTTTTATGTTAAAAACTGTGTCCATTAAGGTAAGTTTATTTTAAACCGTATTAAAACATATTAAAAAAAATTCAAAAAATATATTTTTTTCAAAAACATTTAATTAACTTTAATTTCAATTAATTTTAAATACATTAGGTGTTTTATTTATTTATTATGTTGTGTTTCTTGTTTTAAGGGTTTATTCTCATTGATAATAATGGGAATTATAAAACCAGAGTTCCCATTATTATCAATGAGAATACTGCAGAGTGATTGGTGGTCCAGGCCCATGTGACTCCAGCATTTCCCAACGTACAGGGACGTTCTCTCCCTGTATGCCACACAGAAAATCTAGGTCTCCGACTGCAATCGAAGGTTCCTCCAGGACCACCAGGTACTTTTACAAAGCAATTTTGGGTCAGAAGCGTTCGTCCGAAGGAAGCCTCTGACCGGAATTTGATTTCTAAATAAAAATACCAAACATGATGCTTGACATTCAGAAGTCAACAGGAAAGGTTTCTCTTTATGTCAGTTGATACAAATGTACAACTATCTTACATTAAAAAAACAAATAAAGCATCTGTAGAAAAGGTTATTCTTGAAAAATTCTAGTTCTAAGTAATAATGAGTAGGATAGGATTCAGCAGTATTAAAGTATAAGTTAATTCTTTTAAAGATACAAAATCCATGTTGACTCTGCCCAATCATATTATGACTTTCTAAGTGTCCTGTTACTACGTTCCGAATAATAGATGCTTGCATTTTCCCTATTACTATTGTCAGGCTAACTGGTCTATACTTCTCTGTATGCTCCCTCCATCCTTTCTTGAATAGCAATGTTAAGGTTGCTACCTTCCATAAGAACATAAGAAGTAGGAGCAGGATTGGGCCATTGAGCCTACTTCGCCATTCAATAGGATCATGGCTGATCTGATCATGGAAGTTCCATTTCCAGAACCAGGGGTCACAGTCTAAGGGTAAGGGGTAAGCCATTTAGGACCGAGGTGAGGAGAAACTTCTTCACTCAGAGAATTGTGAACCTGTGGAATTCTCTACCACAGAACGTTGTTGAGGCCAGTTCGTTAGATATATTCAAAAGGGAGTTAGATGTGGCACTTACGGCTAAAGGGATCAAGGGGTATGGAGAGAAAGCAGGAATGGAGTACTGAAGTTGCATGATCAGCCATGATCATATTGAATGGTGGTGCAGGCTCGAGGGGCTGAATGGCCTACACCTATTTTCTATGTTTCTATGTTTCTATGTAAGATAGTGTGAGAGAAAATCAATAGGGAAGAAATCTAAAATTTCTTTTCAACAGTTTTCACAATAAAAAAATGATTGCTGTTTCTGATAGCTTGAAGGATTGCCTGTACATTCAACTTCTTGGAGAAAATATATATTAACAATGAAATCAATAACAGCAACAGGACTAGATGTATTGTATCCAATAATGCTTAGGATAGAACTGCAGAGATCTCCTGTTGATGGATTTTCATATTTTATTATTTTTCAAATTCTTTCCTATTTTCCATCCTTACCCCTCTTGGTGTACGATTCTCTGGAAGATGACAAACTTTAAGACAATCACAATGCCTTCATAGAAGGTGGGTTTACGATTTTGTTGCGCATCTACACAGAGGATATGTTTCTCCTCGGTGACCTTGCACATTTTAAAGGATGAAAACTATGGTGAACGCATTGATGGTTTTCCCGATATGCGCTTCTGGTGGGTGAGGCTCCACATATACATAAACTTGGCTCAAATAACTCCAAGCCAAAGTGAACGTATGACAAGTAGGCCATGCCAAACAAATGAATTCAAATTCTTCTGAAATGTTCCAGTGCATGTTATATATTTTCACTTTCAGAGTGCATTCCATAAGATTCCTTACAAAAGCTCAAATGGAGCTCCTGGAGTAAATAATAGGAAGCAAAGGGAAGTGATTAATGGGAGTGACTCTAATTGTGCAGCTGTGACCAGCAAAGTATTTCAGGAATAACTCCTGGGACCTCTGTCGTTCACAATACTTATAAATGGCCTTGATGAACTTCTGCTCTCTATGCCAGCTGTTTTATCCCCCAAGTTTTCAGCTCACACACTGTGATGCTGAAATAAACATAAATAGAATAGTTATAAAGCACCTCAACTGTCAGGATATATTACTGTACATTAGATCTAACCTGCAACATTTTAATCTGCCAAAATTGGGAGAGCTGCCCCACAGACTAGTCAAGCAACATCCTGATATCATCACATTCACAGAATCATATCTTTTAGCCAATGTCCCAGACTCCTCCATCACCGTCCCTGGGTAGGTCCTGTCCCACAGGCAGGACAGATCAACCAGGGGTGGCAGCACAGTGGTATACAGTCGGGAGGGTGTGGCCCTGGGAGTCCTTAACATTGACTCCAGACCACATGAAGTCTCATGGCTTCAGGTCAAGCATAGGCAAGAAGACCGCCTGCTGATTACCACCTACTGCCCTCCCTCAGCTTATGGATCAGTACTCCTCCAGGGCCAACTCTGATTAAATGAGGAGTGTAGAAGAGCAAACCAGGAGCAGCACCAGGTGTACCTAAAAATGATGTGCCAACCTGTGGAAGCTGCAACACAAGACTGCATGCATGTTAAAAAGCTGAAGCAGCATGCCAGAGATAGGGCATCAATGGATCAGATCAAAGCTCTGCAGACTTGCCACATCCAGTCATGAATGGTGGTGGACCATTAAACTAAACTAATGGGGAGAGGAGGCTCCATGAATATCCCCATCCTCAATGATAGTGGAGCCCAGTGTGAAAGTACAACAGACAAGATGGAAGCATTTGCAATCATCTTCAGCCAGAAGTGCCGAGTGGATGATCCATATCGACCTCTCCCTGAGGTCCTCACCATCACAGAAGCCAGTTTTCAGCCAATTCGATTCACTCCACGTAATAACAAGAAACGGCTGAGCACACTAGATACAGCAAAGTCTATGGGCCCCAAAAAAATCCCGGATGTTGTGCTGAAGACTTATGCTCCAGAACTAGCTGTGCCTCTAGCCAAGCTGTTCCAGTACAGCTACAACACTGGCATCTTTCTGACAATGTGGAAAACTGCCCAGGTATGCCTTGTCCACAAAAAGCAGGACAAATCCAATCCAGCCAATTAGCAGCCCATCAGTCTATTCTTAATCATTAGCAAAGTGATGGAAGTTTTTGTCATCGCCGAATCTCCATCATCAACATCCTGGGGGTCATCATTGACCATAAACTTAACTGGACCAGCCACATAAATACTGTGGCTACAAGAGAAGGTCAGAGGCTGGGTATTCTGCAGAGAGTGTCTTACTTCCTGACTCCCTAAAGCCTTTCCACCATCTACAAGAAGTGTGATGGAATACTCTCCACTTTCCTGGATGAGTGCAGCTCTAACAACACTCAAGAAGCTCGACACCATCCAGGTCAAAGCAGTTCGTTTGATTGGCACCTCATCCAGCACCTTAAACATTCACTCCCTCCATCACCGGCATACCGTGGTTGCAGTGTGGTACCATCTACAAGATGCACTGCAGCAATTTGCCAAGGCTTCTTCAGCAGCACCTCCCAAACCCATGACTGTTACCACCTAGAAAGACAAGGGCAGCAGGCACATGGGAACACCAGCACATCCACGTTCTCCTCCAAGTCACACACCATCCTGACTTGGAAATATATCACCGTTCCTTTATCGTCACCGGGTCAAAATCCTGGAACTCCCTTCCTAACAGCACCATGCGAGTACCTTCACTACACGGACTGCAGCAGTTCAAGAAGACAGCTCACCACCACCTTCTCAAGGGCAATTAGGGATGGGCAATAAATGCTGTCATTGCCAGCAATGCCTAAATCCCATGAATGAAAAAAAAATTTCACCATCCTATCGATATCATCTTGCTACATTGCTCCCTTCTCCTGAGTCTAGGTCGTTTATAAAAATTTGAAAGAGTAATGGACCCAAACCTGATCCTTGGAGAACATCATCGCAAACCACCTCACAGTCTGAAAAAGCGTCCATCTATCATCACCCTTTGCTTCCTGCCACTGTACGAATTTTGTACCTATACTGCCACTTTCCCCTTAATTCCATGGGCTTCCACCTTCTTAACAAGAGTCCTGTGTGGCACTTTGTCAATTGCCTTCCGAAAGTCCATATATACTTCTACTGCATTACCTTGATCAATCTTCTGACAAGCAATGTGTGAGGAGGACACAAAAAATCTGCAAAAGGACATAGACAGGCTAAGTGAGTGGGCAAAAATTTGCCAGATGGAGTATAATGTTGGAAAGTGTGAGGTTATACACTTTGGCAGGAAAAAAACCAAAGAGCACATTATTATTTAAAAGGAGAAAATTTGCAAAGTGTTGCAGTACAGCAGGACCTGGGGGTACTTGTGCATGAAACACAAAAGGTTAGTATTCAGATTCAGCAAGTGATCAGGAAGGCCAATGGAATCTTGGCCTTTATTGCAAAGGGGATGGAGTATAAAAATAGGGAAGTCTTACTACAGTTATACAAGGTATTCGTGAGGCCACACCTAGAATACAGCGTGCAGTTTTGGTTTCTATATTTACGAAAGGATATACTTGCTTTGGAGGCAGTTCAGCGAATGTTCACTAGGTTGATTCCGGAGATGAGTGGGTTGACTTATGAGGAAAGGTTAAGTAGGTTGGGCCTCTACTCATTGGAATTCAGAAGAATGAGAGGTGACCTTTTCGAAACGTGTCAGATTATGAGGGGGCTTGACAAGGTGGATGCAGAGGGGATGTTTCCACTAATAGGGGAGACCAGAACTAGGGGGCATAATCTTAAGGTAAGGGGCCACCTATTTAAAACTGAGATGAGGAGGAATTTCTTTTCTCAGAGGGTTGTAAATCTGTGGAATTCGCTTCCTCAGAGAGCTGTGGAAGCTGGGTCATTGAATAAATTTAAAACAGTGATAGACAGTGTCGTGTCCTTACACACTACTATAAATTCACACGAGGCACATTCTGCAGACAAGGTCACTCTGTGACCCGAACCTTTATTCACAGGACCAAGAAGTGCAGATCCTGCATGGGACCTCCCTTTATTTCCCTGGATGACCAGGTGAGGAGTGTCTCCCACAAGTTCACCCCCTGTGGTCAAGGTGTACATTTCTTAGGTGTATACAGTATGCAGTGTTGTTACATGAAGGTTACAGTTACATGAAGGTTACACACATGACATCATCTCCCCCCAACGTCTTATGGGTCAAAGATTAAGTCTTTCAGGCGGTCGACGCTCTCTCGTGGAGCGCCGCAGTTGGGGCTCTGGTTGTTGAGTCTTGGCATGCATCTCTGTCACCTGTGGTGATTCCGGCTTGTCCGGGCTGGCCGCAGGGACTGTGGATGCTGCTGAAAGTTCTTGTTGCTCGTTCACTGGCGGTGGTGTAGGCAACATCTCATGATCTTCCTCAGGTTCCTCAGTGTCCATGCTGAACCTTTTCTTTACTTGGTCCAGATGCTTGCGGCATATTTGTCCATTGTTAAGTTTAACCACTATGACCCTATTCCCCTCTTTGCCAATTACAGTACCCTCAAGCCACTTGGGCCCCAAAGCATGATTAAGAACAAGTACAGGGTCATCGATTTCTATACATCTCCCCTTTGAGTTACGGTCATGGCACTCATTTTGAGACTGGCGCTTGCCCTGAACAATGTCTGACAGGACTGGATGAATGAGGGACAGCCGAGTTTTAAGTGTACGTTTCATGAGTAGTTCCACGGGCGGGACTCCCGTGAGCGAATGCGTTCGGGACCTATAGGTCAGCAGGAGGTGCGATAGGCGGCATTGAGGGAGGGTCCTTGAATCCGGAGCATGCCCTGTTTTATGGTTTGGACTGCACGTTCTGCCTGGCCATTGGAAGCCGGCTTGAACGATGCTGTCCTGACATGTTTGATGCCATTACCTGATATGAATTCCCGGAATTCCTAGCTATTGAAGCACGGGCCATTGTCGTTAACCAGGATGTCCGGCAAGCCGTGGATCGCAAAGACCGCACGCAGACACTCCACAGTGGTGGATGTCATGCACGAATTCAATATAATGCACTCGATCCATTTCGAGTATGCATCAACAACAATGAGGAACATTTTTCCCATGAACGGGCCTGCGGGCTGAATGGGGCCTCCCTGGGGGCATTGCCCAGCTGGGCACACGTCATGCACCTGTGAACACAGTGCTCCAGGTCTGAGTCAATTCCCGGCCACCATACATGTGACCGGGCAATGGCCTTCATTAGCACGATGCCTGGGTGCTCGCTGTGGAGTTCCCTGATGAATGCTTCCCTTCCCTTCTGGGGCATGACTACCCGGCTGCCCCATAGTATGCAGTCGGCTTGGATGGAGAGCTCATCCATCTGTCTGTGAAACGATCTGACCTCCTCGGGCATGCTCCGCGTGCGGGCGCCCAATCCCCAGTCAGGACACATTTCTTAATCAAGGATAGGAGGGGATCTCTGTTGGTCCAGATTTTGATCTGGCGGGCTGTGATGGGGGACCATCTCAGTGCTTTGCTCCGCTGCCCCCTCAGTGGTGGTCAGTGCAAGCCTGCTGAGCACATTAGCACAATTTTCGGTGCCTGGTCGGTGCCGTATGGTGTAGTCCTATACAGCCAGCGTGAGAGCCCATCGCTGTATGCGAGCTGATACATTGGCATTGACAGCTTTGCTGTCTGACAACAGGGATGTTAACGGCTTGTGGTCCGTTTCTAATTCGAACCATATGCCAAAAAGGTACTGGTGCATCTTTTTCACCCCGTAGACACATGCGAGTGCTTCCTTTTCAACCATCCCATATCCCCTTTCTGCTTGGGAGAGCGACTTGGAGGCATAAGCTACAGGTTGGAGTTGGCCCTCATCATTACTCTGCTGCAACATGCACCCAACCCCATAGGACGATGCATCACATGTCAAAAACAATTTCTTACAGGGGTCGTACAGGGTCAACAGCTTATTGGAACAAAGCAGGTTCCACGCCCGATTGAAAGCCCGTTCCTGACAGTCCCCCCAAAACCAATCACAACCCTTATGCAGGAGCGGCTCCAACAATGTGCTTAAGTTTGGCAGAAAGTTCCCGAAATAGTTCAAGAGTCCCAGAAATGAATGCAACTCCAATGTGTTGCCGGGCCTGGGAGCACGACGAATTGCCTCCGTCTTGGATTCGGTGGGCCGGATCCCATCTGCTGCAACCCTCCTACCCAAAAACTCGACATCTGGGGCCAAAAACACACACTTGGACTTCTTTAGTCGCAGGCCTACCCGGTCCAGTTGGCGTAGCACCACCTCCAGGTTGTGGAGGTGTTCCTCGGTGTCTCAGTGTCGTGATAAGGATGTCGTCTTGAAATACGATTGATCCATGGATGGATTTAAGCAGGCCTTCCATGTTCCTTTGAAAGATAGCAGCCGCTGATCGAATTTCAAATGGACACCTGCTGTAGACAAACAGCCCCTTGTGCGTGGCGATAGTGGTCACTGGCTTGGATTCTTTGGCCAGTTCTTGGGTCATGTAGGCTGAAGTGAGGTCCAACTTGGTGAATAGCTTGACGTCTGCCAGCATGGCAAAAAGATCCTCCGCTCTCTGAAACGGGTATTGTTCTTGTAGAGACACTCGGTTGATAGTGGCCTTGCAGTCGCCACAGATCCTGACCGAGCCATCCGTTTTTAGGACAGGGACGCTGGGGCTTGCCCAGTCGCTGAATTCAACATGCAAAATTATGCCCTCTCTTAGCAACCTGTCCAACTCACTCTCAATTTTCTCCTGCATCACATACGGCACAGTTCTGGCTTTATGGTGCACTGGTCTGGTGTCCGGGGTGATGCGTATCACTACTTTGGTACCTTTGAAAGTCCCGACACCAGGTTGAAATAGTGACTCAAATTTCTGTAGGACCTGTGAGCATGAACTTCGCTCCACAGATGAAATGGCGTGCACATCCCCCCATTTCCAGTTCATCTCAGCTAGCCAGCTCCTCCCCAAAAGCACGGGACCATTTCCCGGGACAATCCAGAGTGGCAGCCGGTTCTCTGATCCATTATGTGTGACCACCAACATTGCACTGCCTACAATGGGATAATCTCTTTGGTGTACGTCAGTAATTGCAAGGCAATGCGTTCTAGTTTGGGTCTGCTAGCTCTGAGTGGCCATAGTTTTTCGAATTGTTGGACACTCATAAGTGACTGGCTGGCCCGTGTCCAGCTCCATGCGTACTGGGATGCCGTTTAATAGGACTTTCATCATCTTAGGTGGCGTTTTGGTATATGAGCTGTGGTTGTTTGCCACATGAACCCGCTGAACTTCAGCGTTCATTGCTTTGTCCCAAGCATCAACCTGCCTTTCAGACCCCTCTTCTGGTTCATCTGCCTCGTAATTTAGCCTCGCTGCTGGCTTCCTGCACATTTTGGCTAAATGTCCACTGAAGTTACAATTTCTACAGATAAAGTGTTGAAACCTACAGGTTTTTGCAGCATGTCTGCCCCCGCACCTCCAGCATGAGCTGAGATCGTTGTGAACAAAAGAGCTGTTACCAGGCATTCCTCTCTGAATGTCTCTTTGATTACTCTTGAGCACTCTTGTTAATGGGTGTCAATAGCACCATCCCGGGACGCATTGTCCACTGTGGTGGCTTAAATGTCCGTTCAACCTGCCATTGTCTCTGTTGATGAGCCACTCTAGAGTCTGTTGCTGCCTAGGTGGTGTCGAATTGCCCTTGCCTGCCTATGAGGTTCTGAGTCGCGTTTACAATGTTAACTCTCTGATCCATCGCCACATTGGGGGCAGAGTTGCGCGCGTATATGATCTTGGTTTCCTCCTCCCCCGCCATGAAGGTTTGAGCCATAAACGCCGCCGCTTCCAAGGTCAAGTCCTTGGTCTCAATTAGCTTCCTAAAAATCCCAACATGACCAATGCCCTCAATGAAGAAATCCCTTAACATCTCCCCCCTGCAGGCGTCTGTGAACTTACAGAGGCTGGCCAAGCGCCGAAGGTCCGCAATGAAGTCTGGTATGCTCTGCCCTTCCCGACGCGGTGTGTATAGAATCGGTGTTGGGCCATGTGTATACTGCTCGCCGGTTTGAGGTGCTCACCGATCAGTTTGCTGAACTCTTCAAAGGTTTTGTCCGCCGGCTTTTCGGGTGCGAGCAGGTCTTTCATCAGTGCATACATCTTAGGTCCACAGCTGGTCAGTAGATACGCCCTTCGCTTGTCAGCCACTGCATCTCCCAGCCAGTCCTTCGTGACAAAGCTCAGCTGGAGCCTCTCAACGAAATCGTCCCAGTCCTCACCAACACAGTACTGGTCCTCTGTGCTACCGGTGGCCATTCTCGTGAGTCGTTGATTCCCATTTCTCGTCGCCAAATGTAGTGTCTTTACACGCTACTATAAATTCACACGAGGCACATTCTGCAGACAAGGTCACTCTGTGACCCGAACCTTTATTCACAGGACCAAGAAATGCAGACCCTGCGTGGGACCTCCCTTTATATACCTGGATGACCAGGTGAGGAGTGTCTCCCACATGTTCACCCCCTGTGGTCAAGGTGTGCATTTCTTAGGTGAATACAGTATGCAGTGTAGTTACATAAAGGTTACAGTTACATGAAGGTTACATACATGACAGACAGTTTCTTAACTGATACAAGAATAAGGAGTTATGGGGCGCGGGCAGGGAAGTGGACCCGAGTCCATGATCCAATCAGATCTTATTAAATGGCGGATCAAGCTCGAGGGGCAGTATGGTCTACTCCTGCTCCTATTTCTTATGTTCTTCTCTGTTGTAGGCATTAGGCACCTGCTGAATATATCTATACACTAGGCATTAGGCACCTGCTGAATATATCTATACGCGTATATGTTTAAAATGGCCAAATATAAAATGGCTGCCCAAGCATGTTAGTCAAGCAATGAACTGCTGACTGAGGCTGACCAAGCAATGACCCTGTGAGGCGCACTACCGGGAATGCCTTGGATCAACAGCTTGAGACAAGATAACTATAATGAACCATTATAGTGCCTAGTATGGAATGTCCTTAATCAATGACTCCACACAGCAGAGCCCTGAGAAACAGAGATAAGGGGGGCCTGCATCACATAACAAGGTCATGAATCAGCCCGAGCTGACAAGAACCGAACATACAGCCCCTGAGGTATCAGGGGAATTCTATTGGGTTAAAGAAACCTATATGTAATCTATAATCGTTATGATTGGATTGTGTCCAGCCGATGTGGGCTGAAGTAACTGTAATGAACTGTTGTAAAACATATAAATATTGATGGATTTCTTTGTTCGGTGGAGTGCAGTGCCTGGAGTTGGACCAGAGGCTCTCTCCCCGCTGGCGTAATAAAAGCCGTTTTGGCATTGGAACCGACCCAGAGTGTCGAGTGATTCCTGCAGGAAAACATTTGCGCTAACAGTGGCGTCACGAACAGGATTTCCCGGAGTCGCTGGACGCCCTTGGAAGAACCCGGGTGAGTATAAAAAATATTTAATTATAAAGAGTGTGGGAGGTGGAAGCTGGTTGATCGACACGAGGAGACGGTCTAATATCTCAAATGCCTAGCCTGAGCCTGAATTAAGAGGATTTTAGTCCCACGTGACGGCCAGGAACTAAGTAGGCGTAGGGAACACTCTTAGACCATGGGATCGTGATACCGAGCGACACTTCCCAGACCCAGTAGTGTGATTTGAAAATATACCCCGGAGATCAGGCGGTGCACAGCGACCAACGGAAACTAAACCTGTGAACAGGGTCGGACCGACAGACAAAACGGTGGTAGGTAGTCGTTAAGGAGGCGTGGGGCACTGCGGGAATTGCTTAAACGCTTTTAAGAATTGTATAAGTTTGTGTAACAGCAGATCTTGTGACCTGACAGTAGCCAGGAGACGGTCTACTACAAGTTACGCTAGGTAGAAAGCAGACCTCTGAGAGTAGATTCCTAACGGTTCTAGTCCTACCCAGGAATGGCCAATAAAGCAAGTAACCTCGAGTGGGGATTGGAAGGGTCCCTTACCCGCCACCTGGCGGAAAAACAAAATAAACTAATTGAGAAGATGATTAAGTCAGGATCGGACCCCCAGGACCCGCCAGCAAATCAGCGGGAATGGTGGGAGAAGGAAAAGAAAGATAAAAATGAAAAGGCTGTGGTCTTGATACTGCGAGCCCATGTAAAATTAACAGAGGAAGTAAATCAATATGTAAGAAATTTAAAAAAAACCTGATAGTGATTATCTTAAGTGAAGTATGGATCCAAGAATAGAGCCAGCTAAACAATAAACTTTGTTGAATGAAAAGAGACTTTTGTGAATGTCTGTCTAGGAATAAGATAAAGAACAGAGAAGGGAAACTGTAATGCCTTTAAAAAGAAAGAAGCCTGTGTGGGTGCGTCGAGGCTGCAGGCTGGGGAAGTAAGGTCCCATTTTTCCTTTGTGTAAAACCTTGACGCAAAAGCTTTTAGCTCAGTAAAGAGATTTTTATACATGCTGCGTCAGAAGCTAAAGCTTAAAAAAAAATGTAATTTATGAGATACTGTATCACAAAATTGAAGTTACAGAGCAAAAGATTAAAGTTTTGATCAGCTTCTAAAACAGAAGTTAGGCAAAAAAAAAACAGTATTACCATATTTGACATTTTGTAATTCAATAATAAATATAAATTCTACAAAAGGGGAGCAGAAATTAGGATGGGAACAGTGAAGAATTAATTTTGAAGAAGTAATGTACTAAATAAGTGCTGAAAAAAAATGTGTTTGCAATGGAAAAAGACATAACTTACTAAATACTAGTTGATGTTTGCTGTGAAAAAGATATTGGTTTAATTGGGAAAAGGAAAAAAAAATTTGGAAGAGGTAAAAGACACTCTACATTGATAATGATTTTAAATTACGAGAAAGTTTCACTGCAGTTTGAAAAGATTTCCAGAATAGACGGTGTTTATCAAGAAAAGTCCCAAACAGTCTAAACAAGCAGGAGGGTTTCGAAAATAACCGAGGAGAAAAGATCTAAGCTATGCGAACTCAGCAAAGAGAGAAATAAAACACAAGATTTGCCTAGTGAACGGAACCGTTAAAAGAAAAACTAAATGTTGGAATGTATACAGCTTGTGTGAAAATTGGATTTCAGTCTCTCATTTTTTTTTAAATCTTTGGCAAGTACTTGAATTAGAAGTTTAGAAAATTTGGAGTTTAATCTAAAATGCTGTCTTTCCCAATGAGAAGATTTTTATTATGACCACTTTACTAATGATTTCTGCTGTTTTAACGGATTCCTAATTTCGAAGCAAGTTTTGAAGGCACAAAGATTTGGATGATTACGCGAAGTCACATAATGACATCAGGCCTTCTTACAAACTTGAAAAGGAGTTAATCCTTTCCATTGACAGCTGTTTTACAATGGACCTTATTAGTTTGAATTTCTTACTAAAATAAAGAAGACTCACCTGACAGACAGAGGAAATGGTGGGATAGTCAGAATAAAAATAAAACAGAATTAGCTGGTCAAGAATTAAAAGTTAAGATAAACAGGCTGGAAGAGATTTTTAAAAACGGGACCAGGCGGATAGTGCAGTGTGCAGCCATAGCACCATCACCTATGGCAATTGAGCCAATGTACCCCACAGGGGGTAGGTGTAGTCCACAAACCCAACCTAACAGTAAAGCAGATAGACATGTTTTGAGGAATAATGGTGGCATTGGTGTTGATTGGAGTTTGGATAATATTTAGATGGGTCATCGTGCAGGCTCGAGCACAGCAGGCTCAAATACAAAACCGACGGCAGCCCAGACAGGGACATGAAGTGATAGAGATGGTACAACTATAAAAAATATGGATAACCTAATCCTTACCTCCAATTCCACAGAGTGACCGCAACACAAGTAGACCAGAACCTAACACCTGGTGACGACCAAGCTGTCTGTTTAAAATTGCAGATAAAACTCACCAAGATGGGACCGCGACGACTGATTCAACTCATAATATTGGGAACCTTAAGACCCACATAAACACTGGATGATACCAATGGATTGCAGCGCACTCAGGAAATAAACAACTACATGAACTATGGAGTCTTGTTTAATTTAACGGATGGAATGTGCATCCCAGCAGCCAAGGACTGGAGCAAGTACAGGACTTATTTTAATGCATGGTTACAAGTGAACCTGAATAAGGACAACATATGCGTGCAATGCTCCACGGGTACAAGGAGCAGTTGCATTGGGCGAAGGGAGGCCAGGGGGCTCGATAAATGTATTTGGGATAATTTGTGCGCCCCCTGCCCAACCACAACCGTTAGTCACCCACAAAAAGGGAGTGGGGCTGTGTGGATACTACGAGGAGGTAGAGGCTGCCGCAATATCGGTGTATGTATGCTTCTCACCCACTCCGACACCGCGCCCCATAAGAACCACCACACAGCCTGAGGAATTGCCATGCCCCATAATGACTAAGGGACCAGAAAATGGGATTGTACTGTTCAACAAGGGTGAACTATTATATGATAATGTCAAACATGAAATTGTGCCTGCCCTGATCAATGTCTCAGGCATATGAATGCCGGAATATTGTACAGAGCAGGCAAGAAATATGTACAATGTATTAAGTAAAGTTGTAATGCAGCAGGCTGCTGATGCAATGGGTGCCAGTAGATTCCGAGGACAGGGGTCAGCCCCCAGGATAAAGAGGGGAATAGTTAATGATGTTGCTACCGGCTTCAATACAGGGACCTCCGTAGTAAACTCGATAGACATACAAGGGTTAAACGAGAGGGTGGAACAGCTTAGAGGGGTGATGAAGGGGTTATTAGGGAGGGTGGAGCAAAACCAGGAAGACCAAGCCAACCTAGGAAAGGAGGGTGCCGAAATCCAGTTGGATGGCATCTCAGTCCTGGAAGCTCATGCCAAAACCATCAATCACCTCATTGATAGAGAAAAAGAAGATACCAGAAAGCAAAGACAGGGGCAACTCTGTCACCCTTATGGTCTGTGGATGGTGGGACAGATCTGCCACAATCTAGATCAGATCCAAAGCGGGGAGGTACCCGATTGGATAGACAGTTCACATTTGGCTCAGTTGGCTAACTAGAGGGGGACACTGGATAATTGTACTCTGAAGGGACTGACCCGAGTATACCCAGCGATTCCAGATTGCCAGATGGGTAGGACTACTGGGATAGGGATAGTCCTGATGATCCCTATAGCCACGCCGGACTCAGGGCCGTTCCCCCTGTACCAACTAGAGAATATCGGAGTAATACGGGAAAATGTCTCCATACGTTACTATCTGACCACCACCTCCGCCGTTCGCCGAAATGACATACTTATCGGGATTTCCCTATCAGGATGCAAGCAAAGGGGGGAGATCACAGTATGCCCTCACCCAGTGGGCCGAGGGGAGCTAAACGAGTGCAGGTTTAACCCGAACCGACGGGTGTGTACTAGAAATAGTGCCCGCACACAGGCACTTTGTAAGGGCAGGCTACGGAAGGAAGGGAAGATACTGCGTCTCTACTACAGAGCATTCATACCAATATAATGACCTGCAGTGCCCGATACCGCAGCCGAACTTTTGCTTTGCGCCGCTACGACCTGTCACGATCGGGCAAGCGCATATCACCCAGGTTAGGCGCCGGAAACCCAAAGTTATTAATGTAACCGATCAGCTCCATGATCATTTGCAGTATTATGACGAGCTAGACCAGGTCTCCATCCCACATCTAACTGAAGTATTACGGGAATTGAGGCTCAGGATGGGTAACTCCTTAAAGCTCTACCACCAACTGGAAACTAAAATCAAAGTACTGGAAGAAGATATCGATGTAGACTTACAAAATCAGAGTTGGTGGAGAAAGGTCTGGGACTGGGGAATGAATGTGAACATCCATCCCTGGATTCGAATAATTTCACACACACTGGTCGGGATACAATTGATCTTAGCAGGCATGCAGGCACCACTCACAACGAAGAGAGACCCATGACCGGTCCCCAAATACTAAACAAGCCTGTCTAATAAAGGGGCAGGAGGATTTGGTCTTTGTCAATTTGATCTAAGCAACCGGGACTCCTGAAACCGCGTGACTGGCCAACACGTTGAGGTAGGGAGTACCGGGCTGTGCACAAAATCTAATAAAGGTAGGGCGGTCGGTTAAAGGGGGACTATGCTTAGTCCCTTTACCGAAAGGGGGGAATTGTTGTAGGCATTAGGTACCTGCAGAATATATCTATACATTAGGCATTAGGCACCTGCTGAATATATCTATACGCGTATATGTTTAAAATGGCCAAGTATAAAATGGCTGCCCAAGCATGATGGGAACTCAGTTAGTCAAGTAATGAACTGCTGACTGAGGCTGACCGACAATGACCCTGTGAGGCGCACTACCGGGAATGCCTTGGATCAACAGCTTGAGACAAGATAACTATAACGAACCATTATAGTGTATGGTATGGAATGTCCTTAATCAATGACTCCACACAGCAGAGCCCCGAGGAACAGAGATAAGGGGGGGCCTGCATCACATAACAAGGTCATGAATCAGCCCGAGCTGACAAGAACTGAACATACAGCCCCTGAGGTATCAGGGGAATTCTATTGGGTTAAAGAAACCTATATGTAATCTATAATCGTTATGATTGGATTGTGTCCAGCCGATTTGGGCTGAAGTAACTGTAATGAACTGTTGTAAAACATATAAATATCGATGGATTTCTTTGTTCGGTGGAGTGGAGTGCCTGGAGTTGGACCAGAGGCTCTCTCCCCGCCAGCGTAATAAAAGCCGTTTTGGCATTGGAACTGACCCAGAGTGTCGAGTGATTCCTGCAGGAAAACATTCGCGCTAACATTCTCTGTTACCTCATCAAAGAATTCGCTCAAGTTAGTTACACATGAGGGGCTGGATTTTCAGCTCATTTGCACACCGTTTAGGGCCTGGGGCAGGTTTTTTTGGCGCGAAACGAGGCGCACAACATTTTGCACCCGGGCGGAACTTTCAGCAGTGGTTTTGCAGCACTGCTAAAACTTAAAACTTGGATGATGTCAATCATTGTGCAACACTGAGCTAGCACCACGGGTGGAATTTTCGAGTATATCGCCCGATTTAGCACCCACCTGTGAACATGCCAGCAAAAAGCAATCACACCCAGGGCGCACCCGGCACTAACAGCGCCATCTTTAAAACGGAGGAGAAATTTTGTGTATAAAAAGATTGGGAAAAGAAGGCTGTGTTTTTCATAGTGAAGTTTTAGGTGAGTTTATAATTTTTTCTAAGGACATTTAAGGATATTTTAAAAGATGGGGGCTATACTATGTCAGCCATTATTCTTACTGCTCTATTTATATGGCATTGAGCAGCAAGAAGACTTATTGGTGATCATTTGAATGTAATAGAAGAGGTCGAAGATGTATGGGGAGGAGGCCTTACCCCCCATGAGTTTACAGGGAACATCGCTCGTACCTGTAGCTCTCTGAGGCACAGTGTGTTAGAAGGCTGCACTTCTGAAAAGGAGTGCTGACAGAGAAATGCTAGCTCCTACAGTCAGACCTACAGCCTACCAGCTGCAACAGGACTGCACTGCCCGTCGAGGTGAAGGCTGTGGCACTTACCTTCTATGCTTCCGGCTCCTTTCAGGCATCAGCAGGGGACAAAAGCTCCATCTCGCAGTACGCTACACATTGCTACATTCGCCAGGTGACTACTGCACTGTACACATGTAGAATGGACTTCATAAACTTCCCAATGACCAAGGAGACCCACAATGAGAAAGCTGTAGGTTTTGGATGATTTACTGGCTTCCCCAATGTTCAGGGTGCCATTGACTGTGCACATCGCCCTGCGAGCACCTTTACACAATCCAGAGGTTTACCGAAAGAGAAAGGGATTCCACTCCATGAATGTACAGATTGTCGGCGACCGTACTCAGCGCATCATGGCAGTCAATGCCCAATATCCAGGGAGCTTCCATGATGCTTTCATCTTGCGTGAGAGCACTGTCTCAGGCCTGTTCCAGCGTCAACCACAAGGTCACAACTGGATGCTCGGGGACAAAAGTTATGGCACCAGCCTCATAACCCCTCTCCATTACCCTCAGACAGAAGCCGAGCATCGCTACAGTGAGAACCATGCAGCACCATGCAACATCATTGAACAGACAATTGGAGTGCTCAAGCAGCACTTCCGATGCCTTGATAACTCTGGAAGCTCCCTGCAATACCCCCTCAGCAGGTCTCTGAGTTCCTTGTGGTGTGCTGCATGCTACACAACTTAGTGGGAACAGGATTTGCCACTGGGGATTGCAGAACCATCTAAGGAGCGAGGGGGGGAGGAGGTGGAGGAGGAGGAAGATGAGGAAAAGGAGCCTGGCAAGGAACCCATGCCACCAGCACCACCACAATCACAACCACAGGGGAGGCCTCTTGGAGCTTTCACCATTGCAAAAGCCTTACGTCAGCAGCTCATAATTCAACGCTTTGCTTGAAGAGTGAACGGCACGTTTGACCGTTACCTGGTCACTCTATCCCACCATGTTGACTATTCCCCCCTCTTATTCTGCACATGACACGCTACACAGGAATGGTTAAGGTGAACAAAATAATTTATTAAACGTTGTAAACTTTGTGAACTTTTTAAACATAATTGTGAAACTTTAATAACATTTATTAAACATTATAAACTTTTATAACTTTCTGAACAGAATTGGTAAACTTTGAAAACGTTAATAAAATAACAACAACAACAAAAAAGCAGCAACCTCTGCCCAACTATCTTTTACCACCGGCACCTCCCCCGCCCCCCTTATCCTTACCCTTACCCCTCTCCCTCACCTGATGCCCCTACCCAAAGTGGCACCAAGAGTTTGTGAAGCAAGGTGGTCAGAGTCCTGCTGAATTGGGGGGAGAGACATTGGTGACGCTGTCTGGGGATGCACTGGACCAGCTCATGATGTGGAAGGCCTGGCCTTTGACTGGCGAGCCTTTTGATCGGTGTCGCCAGTCACAGGTGGTGTGGGGGTGTGTCTGGGTGTCACACTGGGGAACTCGGAAAGGCTGCTCACCACACTTTCCGGGGCTCCAGTGTGACTGGTGGAGGCCACCAGCCTCGAGTGGGCAGTGATGGCCTCGCAGGTTCCGAGGCTCGCACCGACAATCTGCGACCCTACCTCCGTTATGGTCGCAGTGAGTTTGCCGATGCTTGCAGGAATCCTACCCAGGATATCAAGGAGCTGACGCGTGAGCTGGATGCTCTCCCTGGACTGTCCCACCATGTCCAGTTCACCGACTGCCTGTCTATCAGCAGACCGACTTTGCCGACTCACCTTCCGGAGAGGTGGGATACGGGATTCAACCCCAGAACTGCGTTGCTGCACACCACTAGTCCTAGGAGCCTCAGAGGTCTCAATGCCTGAGAATGTAAGATCATCATCGGATGAGGTGTTTGCCAATTGCAAAAGAGGTGTCGCATGCATTTGCACCCCCCCTCCCCCGGAGTAGGCTGCTCCGTCAGCTCCTCTTCCTCCTCCTCCTCCCCCACATGACGGCCTGAGGTGGAGGTTTGCTGTGACTGGTCATCTTGAAGTAGAAAGCTACAGACGAGTGGTTTGCAGCAGGGGAGGGGGCAGGCTGACTTGAGGAAGGTCACATAGCACAGGCTCATTTTAAGGATCGCTGCTACTCCATTATATATAGTCCAGAGATACTGCATGACATTATCCCAATCCAGCCCCGGGGATGTGCAGGACTTACCCTCAGGATTCAAGCGGGGATCAGCATCCCCACAGTTGCCCGACCTGAGACACCGATGAGACCTGCCACTCGCTCCTTCAGGTTAGTGAGTGGCAGGGTCTGAGGCGAACCGCCGCCTGTCCACTGCTGCTCCCGACGGATTATGGGACTTCTTTTCCTGCAAAGATGAAAATGGGATTGCTTACAAGAGGGTCCATCTGTTCTTGTGGCACACACAGATAGCCACTTATGCCATTCTGTGTGAATGTAATACAGTCCTCTGTTTAATGGCCTTGGAAGTTGCATGTGGTTCATCAGGAGGACATCAAAGTATGGAAACATCTTTTGAAATCTCAGAAAGCAATCTTAATAATGTGTAACGATCATTCATGGTAAATAGGGTGTCAAAGATTTATAATTTAAGTAATGAAGGAGTGCATCAATAAAAATTGTACTCACTCTAATGACCCTCGAAAGATCATTGACATTATTTTGGCACTGAGTTGCAGTCCTTACAACAGTGTCACAGGCAGAGACCTCCTCTGCAATTTGCCTCCAGATTTTGTTGAATACTGATGGGAGGGGTCTAGATCCACCCGTCCTGTACAATTCAGGCCATCTACGCTCCACTGCCCCCACTGGAGCCTCGCTTGCCTCTGGGCTAAATCTCCTCACATGCTGCCTGCTTTCCTCCTCCTCCAGCCACAAGATCCAAAAGTAAAATGGTTGATTCAGCCCCAGGTGTACTGCGCATGCGCGCGGTCACTCCCTGCATTAACGTTTGCGATCGGACAGCAGACCAGAGTCACGGGAAGAAAAAAAATTTGCGCATGCGTCGAAGGGCCAATTCTTTTTGGAGTGGAAATTTCGGCTCTGGTGCACAGAATCTATTGTGCAACGCCAGAGTTAGTGCTAACACCGGTCGGCAACTTTCATTTGGCAAAAGTTGCATGCTGTGGCTCAAACGCTAACTGGCGCTAAAAAGAAATGTTGCTGCGATTTGCGCCCAAAAACGGGAGATATCGCAAAAAAACGAAAATCCAGCCTGATTTGCTTTCTGGCATTAAATTCAATCTGCTTTTTTTTTAGTCCATTCCACCATCTTAGTAATATCTCTTTGAAGCTTCCTTTGGTCTTCAGAGTTATTTATTTTGCCTCCGTATCATGATAATTTGTTTAGAAGAACATTGTGCCTCACCCTATGAAAGCCCTTCGGAGATATCCAAAGCATTAACAGATTATTCAGCAAAGTGTTCAAGAGAAAAGTTCCAGGGGCCAAAACTCAGTGCAGCCATAAAGCTGGTGGTGTTGAGACTTTTTTTCCCGGATTAGCACCGCAAAGTTTGCAGCGGCCATTGAATCCAACTTCAGCTTTTCGCCCACAAAACAGTGTTCCAGTCTCAATAGCCTTCAAACCTGAGATATTGCAGTCTTACCTGGGGCATTATTCCTACGGGAAATTCACCCTTAGGGTGGTATGGCAGCTGCCATTGCAGCACTGGCGCAAGAGAACGAGCGTATCGATGCTGCTTTGGTGAGGATGGCCTGCAAGAGTCGACGGAGCGTCTAAGTGCTGTCATATCTGGTGGCTTTCAGACTGTGGCTGCCTGCATGCAGTCTCAGCTGGATGTCCCCCGAGATCTCAGTGTTTCATGGCTGGGCCCACCATGGGCCACGGGGGACCTTCCGACGCAGTGCCACAACACCGACCTGAGCTCCCTCAGATTGGTGGTGGTGGTATTGTGTCGCCCCTGGTGAGTTACTCAGGCTCCTCAGGCCAGGATATGGATGATGCGCTCCCTCCGGCTCACAGCATTCCTGGCCCCAGACCTGTCACTCCGCCAGTGCCTCCACGCATGGCCTTGCCCGAGCCAAGTCAGACTGAACCCTCCCAGGAGGGTGTTGACCAGTCTCCAGCCGGCGCTTCCAGGCCCAAAGCTGGAAGGGCATCCTAGAAGGACATCTGCAGCTTCCACACAGGGAACACAGCAGCCTTCTCAGACCCATGAGGCAATCACAGAGGAGACACTGAGGCGAAGTCACAAGTTAGGCATGCATAAGATCATCATAGGCAGTCCCTCGAAGTCGAGGATGACTTGTTTCCACTCTAAAAATGAGTTCTCAGGTGACTGTACAGTCCAATGCAGAGATTACAGTCTCTTCCACAAGTGGGGCAGACAGTGCTTGAAGGAAAGGGTGGGTGGGGGGCCTGGGTTGCCGGACGCTCCTTCCGCTGTCTCCGCTTGGTTTCTGCATGCTCAAGGTGCTTAGTGCCCTCCCGGATGCTCTTTCTCTACTTTGGGAGGTCTTGGGCCAGGGATTCCCAGGTGCCGGTGGGGATGTTGCACTTTATCAAGGAGGCTTTGAGGATGTCCTTGAAGCATTTCCTCTGCCCACCTGGGGCTTGCTTGCCGTGTCGATGCTCCGAGAAGAGCGCTTCCTTTGGGAGTCTCGTGTCAGGCATGCAGATGATGTGGCCTGCCCAGCGGAGCTGATCGAGCGTGGTCAATGCGTCAATACTGGGGATGTTGGCCTGAGTGAAAACACTAACGTCGGTGCATCTGCCCTCCCAATGGATTTGCAGGAGCTTGTGGAGGCGGTGTTGGTGGTACTTCTCCAGTGCTTTGAGGTGTCTTCTTGAAATAGTCCACGTCTCTGAGCCATATCAGAGGGCGGGTGTCACTACTGACCTGTAGACCATAAGCTTGGTGCCAGATTTGAGGTCCTGGTCTTCAAAAACTCTCTTCCTCAGGCAACTGAAAGCTGCGCTGGCACACTGAAGGCAGTGTTGGATGTCGTTATCGATGTCTGCCCTTGCTGACAGTAGGCTCCCGAGGTATGGAAAATGGTCCATTTGGTCCAAGGCCTCACCGTGAATTTTGATAACTGGGGTGCAGTGCTGTGGGCGGGGTCAGGTTGACAGTGTAAGGCCCATACTTTCGTAGACCATGGTGAAGGTGTTGACGATGGCTTGGAGTTTGGCCCCCGAGTGTGTGCAGACGCAAACATCGTCTGCGTACTGTAGTTCGATGACAGAGGATGGGACGACCTTGGATCTAGCCTGGAGGCGGCGGAGGTGGAACAGATTCCCATTTGTTACCGCTCAGAATGCTGACCTGGGACGATGTTTCCAGTCTGAGCCCTTAGATTGAGATTTCAGTTTTCTCTCTGTGACTCTCGGGATCTCTACTTCTCTCTCTCTCTCTCTCTAGTTTTTTTCCCCCTTTTCTCGTTCTCTATTTCTCTCTCTCCCAATCAAATTTTCTCATTCTGCTTCTCATTCCCTTTCCTCACTTCTATCTCTTTCTCCTTTCTCTTTTGCTCCCTTCCCTCTCTCTCTCTCCCTCTCTCTCACCATTTCTCTTTCTCTTTCCCTCTCCCTCTCTCGCTCTCTTTCTCTCTCTCTCACCCTCTCACTTTCCATCTCCCTCTCTCTCTCTCTCTCTCTCTCTCTCTCTCACCCTCTCTCTCTCCCTGAGTGCGGATTCTGTGCTGAACATCCTCTGGTTTGGATCTTACCTTCTTGTCTCTCTCCGCTCCCACGGCTCTGAGATCTCTGCCACTGTGCACCAGCCCTAAAAGCTGGCGGGGGGCATTGTCAGTTAAAGGGACGGCTTTTTCACGCTGAAAATGTGTCCGGGGCGGAGTGGCAGGGGTGTGCACTTTTAGCGCGTCACGACTGCCTCAAGCCTTACACCGCCATGAGAGTCGGTGGTGGCCCACACTGCTGCAAGACCTCCTTCGCCAAATCTATGTCGGGGTGGCCAGTTGAGCCCAAAGCGGCAGCCATTCAATTTTGATGAATGACCGCCGCAAACGAGCAGTAACAGTCCTTCCCGGGACCGTGAATTTTGGAGCCCCAGAGTTATGTAACACACAGAATAAAATCACCAGGGGAAAAATAACATTGAAAACAATACTGGCAATCATATGACTAGCCCAGGACTATCAAGATGATGGCTAATTTGATAGTTAACAGCAGCTTCCATAACTTTATGTGCTTAATAATAAAGTTATCAATTTATTAATTTTCATCAGCAGCAAATCAAAGCTCAGAACTCCAGACCTCCTGTCCCATTCATATCCTACCTCCTCGTCTGGTTTCAGACTTAACAAAAGATGGCAACTCCAACTGCAATGTAACACCAATACACTGCTAGAGTGTTAGGATTCAGGTGGCTGTGCTTTCACAGCACCTGCACTCCCAATCTTAAACATTGTCATCAAAAGAGAGCAGGAATTAAAGATCTCTTCAGGGATCCGGGGATGGGTGTGGGGGCTGGGGGGGGCGGGGGGCGGGGGGGTGGGGGAGCGGGGAATCTGAGAAAAAATCCATCAGAAGTGTAATGTATGTACATAAGGTCTATCCACCAACAGGGGGCAGTACCGTCGGAGGTCCGAAGGTCATAGGTACACTTGTGCTGGGCCCGGTATATAACCTGAACCTTTGTATCTTCATTGCTGGAAGCCATTAAAGACTGACCAGGTTACACCTAGTCACTGGCTCACAGTACGGAGTTCATTGTATCATTTCATACACTACATCTGGTGACGAGGTAAATACGAACCCACGCAAAAGTATGGCGAGCACAGCACGATCGAGTACTGTTGGAATTCTCAAGAGATTCAATGAGGGAGAGGATTGGGGAGATTTCACAGATCGTCTTGACCAATATTTCGTGACAAATTACCTAAACAAAGAGAAGGATGCAGAGAAGCGCAGGGCAGTTTTTCTCACCGTCTGTGGCCCCACGATCTATGCACACATCAAGAATCTGCTCTCACCCACTCTTTCTACAGAAAAGGATTACAAAGAACTGTGTGCTGTAGTTCGGGAACACCTTAAACCCACGGAAGGAATCCTCATATCCAGATATCGCTTCTATACACACATTATTCCAGAAGGCCACGACGTAGCGGCATTTGTTGCCGACCTGAGACGTCTTGCAGGGCCTTGTAGAATTGGGCCTGCGTTGGAAGACATGCTGTGTGACTTTTTCGTGATCGGGGTCAACCACGAGGCGATCTTAAGTAAGCTGCTAGCTGCGGAGATGCTGAACCTCAGCAAGGTCATCACCATCGCCCAGGCTTTCATGTCCACGCAGAAAAGCACGAAGCAGATATCGCGACAAAACAGGAATTCCACGGCAAGTACTGTATACAAAATTGTATCGACGGCCGGCAGAGCTGCACATGACAGGGCCTACTCGACTGCGTCAGCAAGACCAGGAGCCACTCAAAGTTCACCATCGAGGGCCTACTCGACTGTGTATGTGAGAACGGGAGCCGCTCAAAGCCCACCATCGGGCGCAAATCCAAACTTAACGTGTTGGCATTGCGGGGGCAATTACCGACTCCATCAGTGCCACTTCAGGCAGTATGTATGCAGAGGGTGTGCGAAGACAGAGTATCTTCAGCGAAAGTGTCTACAGCAGAGCAAGCGAGCTGCAACACACCACATAGATGATGATCAATTCAGTGTGGATCTGGCGATGCAGCCCAAGGCATTTGAGAGCTCCGAGGAGGAAGTGTATAGCGTACGTGCGTTCCTAACAAAGAGCCAATCGATAATGATGGAGGTAAAATTAAACAGCGTGCATCCATGAAATTAGACACGGGTGCGAGTCAATCGATAATGAGCCAGAGGACTTTCGAAAAGCTGTGGGAGACCAAGGCAGAGAGACCCAAGCTGAGTCCGATAAATGCGAAGTTGCGTACACCAAAGAGCTCATACCAGTGATCGATAGTGCAGCAATAAGAGTGTTGTACAAGGGAGCGGTTCATGATCCACCATTATGGATTATCCCGGGCAATGGCCCATCGTTATTCGGCAGGAGTTGGCTCGAGAAAATAAAATAGCAATGGTACGATAGCAAAGCTTTGTCATCAGCGGATGATGATTTGTGTGCTCAAGTGCTGAGCAAATTTCCCTCACTGTTTGAACTAGGAATTGGCAGCTTCAAGGGAGCCAAGGTGCAGATTCACCTAGGCCCAGATGCAAGGCCCATCCATCACAAAGCCAGGGCGGTCCCGCACATGATGAGAGAAAAAGTCAAGCTCGAATTGAACAGGTTACAATGTGAGGGGGTCATCTCACCAGTCGAATTTAATGAATGGGCCAGCCCCATTGTTCCGGTGTTAAAGAGCAATGGCATAGTCAGGATTTGTGGAGACTACAAGGTCACGATCAACCAAGTTTCGAAAAAGATCAGTACCTGCTACCGAAAGCTGATGACCTGTTTGCAACACTAGCCGGGGGAAAATCATTCACCAGATTGTATCTAACATCAGCTTACATGACACAGGAACTGGTTGAATCATCAAAGAAACTTACGTGCATCAACACACACAAAGGACTGTTTATTTACAACAGGTGACCTTTTGGCATTCGTTCGGCGGCAGCCATATTTCAGAGAAATATGGCGAGCCTATTGAAATCCGTCCCCAGGACTGTGGCATTCCAAGACGACATCCTAGTCACATGTCGTGACACCGCAGAGCACCAGCACAATCTGGAAGAGGTTCTGCGTCGTCTGGACAAAGTGGGACTCAGGCTGAAACATTCGAAGTGCGTTTTCATGGCAGCAGAGTTCGAATTCTTTGGACGAAAGATTGCTGCAGACGGAATCAGGCCTACAGACGGAAAAACAGAGGCCATCAAAAATGCGCCCAAGCCCCAGAATGTGACGGAGCTGCGTTCGTTCCTGAGCCTTCTCAACTACTTTGATAACTTCTTACCCAATTTGAACACAGTATTAGAGCCTTTGCACAAGCTGCTCAGGAAAGGAGACGACTGGGTGTGGAGTGAACTTCAAGACAGAGCCTTTGAGAAGTCTAGAAATCTGTTGTGTTCCCTCAAACTACTGGTACTGTATGACTCATGCAAGCGTCTAGTTTTGACCTGTGACGCGTCATCCTATGGGGTTGGCTGTGTACTCCAGCAAGCCAATGAGACAAACAGACTACAACCAGTTGCATAAGCGTCTCAAAGCCTGTCCAAGGTGGAAGGAGCCTACGGCATGGTAGAGAAAGAGGCTTTAGCATGTGTTTATGGGGTAAAGAAAATGCATCATTACCTGTTTGGGCTTTGCTTCGAGCTGGAAACCGATCATAAGCCGCTTATATTGTTCTCGGAACATAAAGGTGTCATGTATTCAACTATCATTGTAACCCATGTATAAGCTGACTTAGGTTGTACATCTTGAGAACATTGGCCACAAGGGGGTGAACTTGTGGGAGACACTCCTAACCTGGACTTTCAGGTAGAAAAGTGGAAGCTCCACCCACCTTCATCACTTGAGGTCTTGGTAATAAAGAGTGACCTTCTCTCAAGTATGGGCCTCATGTGCATTTATACTGTATATTAAGGACATATCAAATGGTATCAATACCAACACATCGTCCCGCATCCAGAGGTGGGCGCTGACATTATCTGCCTATGATTATGAGATTCGCCATTGACCAGGCACCGACAACTGCACTGAAGCATTGAGCCGGTTACCGTTGCCCACACCGGAGGTGGAAACGCCAATGCCCGTAGAGCTACTCATGGTCATGGATGCCTTTGAGAATAAAGGGTGGCCTGTCACTGCTCAACAAGTTAAGACCTGGACCAGCCAGGATCCAACCCTATCGGTTGTAAAACGTTCTGTTCTTAACGGGAACTGGTCGACCATCCCCAAGGAAATGGGTGATGAAACCAAACCATACAGCCATCGCAAAGAGGGGCTTTCCATCCAGTCCGACTGTTTACTGTGGGGTAACATGTTGTAATGCCCAAGAAAGGCAGGGCGTGATTTGTACAGGAGTTACATAGTATGCATCCCGGTATTGTCATGATGAAGACCATCGCCAGGTTCCATGTTTGGTGGCCTGGTATTGACTCGGACTTAGATTCATGCGTGCATCAATGCAGCACTTGTATGCAGTTAAGCAATGCCCCAAAGGAAGCTCCGCGCAGTCTGTGGTCCTGGCCATCCAAACCGTGGTCTAGAATCCACATCGACTTTGTGAGCTCCTTCCTCGGTAAAATGTTTTTTGTGGAGGTGGATGCATACTCCAAATGGATAGAATGTGTGATCATGTCATCCAGCACTTCCACTGACACCATTGAGAACCTGAGAGCCATGTTTGCCACACATGGTCTGCCAGACATCGTTGTCAGTGACAACGAACCGTGTTTCACGAGCCTGGAGTTTCAAGAGTTCATGAAACACAACGGCATAAAACACGTTAGGTCAGCCCTGTTATGCTCATAATAAATGGTGAGACTGAGTACTGTGAGTAATGATCAAGTGTGACCTTAGCTCCTTTAATAAGTTTCCAGAGTGCAGGTACCTCGTAGGTGGCCTGCTGATATATTGTGCTCCCAAGGGATGCTGGGATCCCTTTGGAACTCAAACAGGAGGGCCCTCTGATGGTCAGGTGTAATGCAGGTTACAAAGGGTTAAATACATAACATCACTTCCCCGTGAAGTCAGCAGTACACTTATTTACAAGGTGAGACGATCTGGGGCTTTGCGCTCCCTTGTCGATCGTCTCAGTACAAATGCTGGTGTGGTTGGGTTGGTCAGTTCTTCACTGGACTGTTGGGCAGCCAGCCTTGCCGGGCTGCTGGAGATGATGAGTTTGGTTTTGTGGTCATCTATGATGTCAGTTGCCACTTGTGTGTATGTTGGAAAGTCAAATTTGGTGGTGTCCTCTTCGGGTTGTTCGTAGCTGTTGGTGAACCGCAATTTGATTTGGTCCAAATGTTTTCTGTGCGTTTGTCCATTGATCAGTTTACCTGAAACACCCTACTCCCCTCTTTGGCTGTGACCGTGCCAGCGAGCCATTTGGGATGATGTCCATAATTGAGCACAAACACAGGATCATTGATCTCAATATTGCGTGACAGATTTGCGCGGTCATGGTACATACTTTGTTGATGCCGCTTGCCCTCCACGTGATCATGGAGTTCAGAGTGGACAAGGGAGAGCCTTGCTTTGAGTGCCCTTTTCATGAGCAGCTCAGCTGGGGGAACCCCGGTGAGGGAGTGGGGTCTGGTGCAGTAGCTGAGCAGCACTCGGGACAACCGGGCCTGTAGGGAGCCTTCCGACACACGTTTCAAGCTTTGCTTGATGGTCTGCACTGCTTTTTCTGCCTGGCCATTGGATGCGGGCTTGAATGGGGCAGATGTGACATGTTTGATCCCATTGCGGGTCATGAATTCCTTGAATTCAGCACTGGTGAAGCACGGCCCATTGTCGCTGACTAGGACAACAGGCAAGCCGTGCGTGGCAAACATGGTTCGTAGGCTTTCAATGGTAGCCGTGGATGTGCTTACAGACATTATTGCACATTCAATGCATTTTGTGTAAGCGTCCACGACAATCAAAAACATTTTGACTAGGAATGGGCCCGCATAGTCTGCATGGATCCTCGACCACGGTTTGGATGGCCACGACCACAAACTTAGCGGTGCCTCTCTGGTGCATTGCTCAACTGAGAGCAAGTGTTGCACTGGCGCACACATGATTAATCCGAGTTGATGCCGGGCCATCACACGTGAGATCTGGCTATGGCTTTCATCATTAAGATGCCTGGGAGGGTATTGTGCAGTTCGCAAATAAATGTGTCTCTGGCTTTCTTGAGCAACTCCACGCAAAAGACAGTCCGCCTGCAGGGACAACTCGTCTTTGCGTCTGTGGAACGGCTTAATCGCCTCCTGCATTTCCACTGGGACACTGGACCAGCTCCCGTGGAGGACACAGTTTTTTTACCAAGGACAGTAAAGGATCCTGGCTGGTCCAGGTCCTGATCTGGTGGGCCGTAACGGCGGACTTCTCGTTCTCAAATGCCTCCATGACCATGAGCAAGTCCGCTGGCTGTGCCATTTCCACCCCGGTGGTGGGCAATGGTAGCCGACTGAGACCATCTGCACAGTTCACTGTGCCCGGTCTGTGGCAGATTACATAGTTGTATGCCAACAGCGTGAGCGCCCATCTTCAGATGCGGGCAGAGGCATTGGTATTAATCCCTTTGCTCTTCGAGATAGCGATATGAGCGGCTTGCGGCTTGTGGTCAGTTTCAAGCTCGAACTTGAGACCAAATAAGTACTCGTGCATTTTTTTTACCCCGTAAACGCATGCCAGAGCCTCTTTTTCAACCATGCTGTAGGCCCTTTCGACCTTGGACAAACTCCTGGATGCATACGCAACCGGTTGCAAAATCCCTGATTCGTTAGCCTGCTGTAACACTCACCCGACCTCGTATGACGACGCATCGCAAGCCAACACTAATCGTTTACATGGATTACACAGGACAAGCAGTTTGTTAGAACACAATACATTTCTGGCTTTCTTAACGGCAGCCTCTTGTGAATTCCCCCCATACCCAGTCGTCTCCCTTGCGCAGTAGTGCATGTAGGGGTTGTAGCAGGGTGCTTAACCCAGGTAGGAAATTACTGAAATAGTTAAGGAGTCCCAGGAATGACCGCAGCTCCGTCACTTTCTGTGGTCGCGGCACGTTCTTGATGGCCTCCATATTGGCATCGGCGGGTCTGATGCCGTCTGCTGCGATTCTCCTTCGTAAGAATTCGACGTCCTGTGCCAGGAAAATGCATTTCGGGCGTTTCAACCTGAGCCCCACGCGATCCAACTGACAAAGAACCTCCTCCAGATTCTTCAAGTGCTCCACGATGTCCCGACCTGTAACCAATATGTCGTCCTGGAAGACCACTGTGCAAGGAACCAACTTTAGTGGCTCTCCATGTTCCGCTGGAAGATCGCCGCGGCCGACCGAATCCCGAACGGGCACCAGTTGTAGATAAACAGACCTTTGTGCATGTTGATGCAGGTGAGTCTTTTTGAAGACTCCTCCAGCTCCTGCATTATGTAGGCCGAGGTCAGGTCCAGCTTGGTGAACGTTTTCCCTCCAGCCAGAGTCGCAAATAGGTCGTCTGCCTTGGGTAGCGGGTACTGGTCCTGTAGCGAAAAACGGTTAATCGTTACTTTATAGTCGCCGCAAATTCTAACCATACCGTCCTCCTTGAGTACCGGGACAATCAGACTGGCCCAGTCATTGAATTCCATCGGCGCGATGATGCCTTCACGTTGCAGCCTGTCCAGCTCAATTTCCACTTTTTCACGCATCCTATACAGTACCGCCCGAACCTTGTGGTGAAACCTTGGGATCCAAATGGATCTGCACTTTTGTCCCCAAGGAGCTTCCAATGCCTGGCTCGAATAACGATGGGAACTTGCTTAGAACCTGGATACATGAGGCGTCGTCGACGGACGAAAGCGCTTGGATGTCGTCCCAGCTCCAGCGGATTTTCCCTTGCCAGCTTCTGCCAAACAACGTGGGGCCATCCCCTGGTACAATCCACAGCGGGAGTTCGTGTTCTTCTCCGTCGAAGGAGGCTTTGACTTGTGCATTGCCAATTACAGGGATCAGTTCCTTGGTGTAAGTCCTTAGTTTGGTGTGAATGGGGCTGAGCTTGGGCCTTTGTGCCTTTTTTCCCCACAGCCTGTCGAAGGCCTTTTTACTCATTATGGACTGACTTGTCCCTGTGTCCAGCTCCATAGATACTGGAATGCCGTTCAGTTCAACTTTCAACATTATTGGTGGGCATTTCGTCATGAACGTGTGTACCCCGTACACCTCTGCCTCCTCAGTACGAGTTTCCAATTCGGTCTGATCCATTCTAGATCGATCTTCCTCTGCAACGTGGTGGTTTGCAGGGTTTGCAGGGTTTGCAGCTCGCCTGCACATTCGTTGCAGGTGTCCTATTGTTCTGCAACCATTGCACGCATAGTGCTTAAAGTGGCATTGATGGGGCCGATGATCACCTCCGCAGCGCCAACAGAGAGTTAACTGCCTGGCATTAACAGTTGATGGCGGACTCTGGGTAAATTGAGGTCAGGCCACACCAGCCATCGTGTATGTTCTGCCATGTACATTTCTGCTCAAAGCTGACGTTACTTTATGCACAGTCCTGGCTGAAACTTCTTTGTTCTGCGAAATCTGCTTGGTGTTGTCGCTGGTGGACATAAATGCCTGGGCTATCGTTATGGCTTTATTCAGATTCGGAGTTTCTACAGTTAACAGTTTGCGAAGGATTGTCTCATGTCCGATGCCCAGTACAAAAATATTTCTGAGCATTTGTTCTAGAAATCCTTCAAACTCACAATGTCCTGTGAGGTGCCTTAGTTCGGCGACGTATCTCGCCACTTCCTGGCCCTCCGATCGTTGACATGTGCAGAACTGATATCTCGCCATCAAAAGCTTTCCTTAGGATTTAGGTGCTCCCGGATCAGCGTACACAATTCTTCATAGGATTTCTCTGTTGGTTTTGCCGGGGCCAGGAGATTATTCATGAGGCCATAGGTTGATGCCTCACAGACAGTTAGGAGGATCGCCCTTCATTTGGTAGCATTCTCATCCCCTTCCAGCTCGTTGGCCACAAAGTATTGGTCGAGTCTCTTCACAAAGGACTCCCAATCATCCCCTTCTGAGAACTTCTCCAGGATGCCGACTGTTCTTTGCATTTTTGCGTGGTTGTTCATTACCTCGTCGCCAATTGTTATGTTCATAATCAATGGTGAGACTTAGTACTATGTGTAATGAGCAAGTGTGACCTTAGCTCCTTTAATAAGTTTTCAGAGTGCAGGTACCTCGTGGGTGGCCTGCTTATATACTGTGCTCCCAAAGGATGCCGGGATCCCTTGGGACTCCAACAGGTGGGCCCTCTGGTGGTCAGGTGTAATTCAGCTTACAAAGGGTTAAATACATAACAAGCCCCGTTCAAACCTGCATCCAATGGTCAAGCGGAGCGGGCAGTTCAAACCATCAAGCAGAGCCTGAAACGCGTAACTCATGGTTCCTTGCAGACACGCCTGGCACGCATACTGCTCAGTTACAGGACAAGGCCACACATGCTCACCGGGGTCCCGCCTGTGGAACTATTGATGAAGAGAGGCCTCAAAACCAGGCTCTCTCCAGTCCATCCTGACCTTAACGATCATGTTGAAACTCGACATCAACGCCAGCAGCGGTATCACGACCTCGCCTCAGTGTCATGCGACATATCTGTAAATGACCCAGTGTATGTACTTAACCATGGTTAAAGGCCCTAGTGGTTCCTGGGCAAGGTTCCCGATAAGGAGGGTAACCGGGTGTATATGGTTAAGCTCAAGAATGGGCAGATGTGCAGGAAACATGTTGATCAAATCAAGCTAAGACACCCTGACGAACCGGAACAGTTGGAAGAAGACACCGTGAGCTTAGACGACCAGCCAACTCACATCCAGCCATCAGAAGAACCCACTGTGGTCAACGCTCAGCCCCAAGTCGTCAGAGACTCGGAAAGCACTGGGGTTGTACTGAGACGGTCAACCAGGGAGCGAAGGGCTCTGAACTGTCTGAACTTGTAATATGTGCCAAGAACTGGGGGGAATGATGTAATGTATGTACATAAAGTCTGCCCACCAACAGGGGGCACTACCGTCGGAGGTCATAGGGTCATAGGTATACTCGTGCTGGGCCCGGTATATAACCTGAACTTCACCTTTGTATCTGCACTTCTGGAAGCCATTAAAGACTGACCAGGTTACACCTAGTCACTGGCGCACAGTACGGAATCCATGGTATCATTTCATACTCTACAAGAGGTATCGCACATTGTAATATAATCCTGAACAAAATAAAAACAATGCCAAATATTTGCACACTATCAAATGCATTCTGAAAATCCAACAACGCATATTCCATTTAATTCCCTTTATCTATAGATTTCCTATGGTTCTCCTGCTCATTCAAAAAGCTCGACACTATCCAGGTCAAATCGGCCCATTTGATCAGAACCCTATCCACCACCTTAAACATTCACTCTCTCCACTACCAGCGCACTGTGGCTATAGTGTGTACCATCTACAAGATGCACTGAAGCAACTCGCCAAGTTCATCAACAGCACCTCCCAAACCTGCGACCTCTACAACTTAGAAGGACAAGGGCAGCAGACGCATGGGAACACCACCAACTCCAAGTTCCCCTTCAAATCATACACCATCCTGACTTGGTAACATATTCCAATCCTTCATCGTCGCTGGGTTAAAATCCTGGAACTCCCTCCCTAACATCACTATGGGAGTACCTTCACCACACAGACTGCAGCAGTTGAAAAAGATGGCTCACCACCACTTTCTCAAGGGCAATTAAGGATGGGCAATAAATGCTGGCCTTGCCAGTGACACCCACACCCTATGAATGAATAAAAGAAAACGTAAGTTGGTAAAGATTTCCATCATTACGTGACTTTAAAGTACAATATGGCTCCCTTCTCTAGAGGTGGTCCCACTTTACTTTGATGATCCTTTACTTATGGCTACTAAAAGCCCTTGCTATTTCTCTTTATGCTGATCATAGGTTTCCTTCATATTCCCCTTATTATATTCCGACCACAGATGAGACTGCACACAGGGAGGTTGAAGTAACAGTGACCTCAGTCTTTATTAAGACACTCCAGAGAGAGGTACAGGCCTTAGGGGCCGGTTTATATAGTGCTCCGAAGGGATGCTGGGATCCCGTGGCACTTCAGGGGGTTCACTACCTGATGGCAGAACATGGGAGTGCATGCTTTACAGATACACAACATCACTCCCCCGCCCCCAAAGTCAGAGTGAAAACTATTTACAAGGTGAGGCGGTCGGGAGCCTTTCTTTCCCTGGTGGACCGCTTCGGTACAATTGTCTGTTCTGGTGTGTTGGCTGTGTCCTCGCTGGGCTGGTGTGTTGTTGGCCCTGCAGGGCTGCTGGGTGAGCCTGGCCTTGCTGGGCTGTTGGGCATGATGGGTTCGATTTCATGGTCCGGGGTGGTGTCGTTGATCCTTTGGGTGTGTGTTGTGGGCTCGAAAAAGGTGGTGTCTGCTGTGAGTTGTTCAGGGCAGTCTGTGAACCGCAGCCTTATTTGGTCCAGTTGCTTTCTGCAAATTTGTCCATTGTCTAGTTTGACTACAAACAGCCTAATCCCTTATTTAGCTATAACCGTGCCCGTGATCCACTTGGGACCATGTCCATAGTTTAGCACATATACAGGGTCATTCAGATCAATTTCCCGTGACACAGTAGCGCGACCATCATTTACATTTTGTTGCTGCCGCCTGCTCTCTACCTCATCATGCAGGTTGGGGTGAACCAGCGAGAGTCTGGTTTTAAGTGTCCTTTTCATGAGTAGCTCAGCCGGGGGCACCCCTGTGAGCGAGTGGGGTCTCGTGCGATAGCTGAGCAGTACTCGGGACAGGCGGGTTTGGAGTGAGCCTTCTGTGATTCATTTAAGGCTCTGTTTGTTTGTTTGTACTGGCCACTATGCCTGCCCATTGGAGGCTGGTTTAAACGGGGCTGAGGTGACATGTTTGCTCCCATTGCGGGTCATGAATTCTTTAAATTCGGAACTGGTGAAATATGGCCTGTTGTCACTGACCAGTATGTCAGGCAGGCCGTGGGTGGCAAACATGACCCTCAGGCTTTCAATGCTGGCGGTGGCGGTGCTTCCCGACATTATTTCACATTCAATCCATTTTGAAAAAGCATCCACCACCACCAGGAACATTTTACTGAGAAACGGGCCCACATAGTCAACATGGATCCTCGACCATGGTCTGGAGGGCCAGGACCACAAACTTAGTGGTGCCTCTCTGGGCGAGTTGCTCAACTGAGCACACACACGGCATTGCCGTACACAGGACTCGAAGTCAGAGTCGATACCGGGCCACCACACGTGGGATCTGGTTATCGCTTTCATCATTACTATACCCGGGTGTGTGCTGTGGAGATCCGAGATGAACATCTCCCTGCCCTTTTTGGGTAGCACTACGCGGTTACCCCACAACAGGCAGTCTGCCTGAATGGACAGCTCGTCCTTTCGCCACTGGAATGGCTTGATTAGCTCTTGCATTTCAATGGGGATGTTGGCCCAGCTCCCATGCAGTACACAGTGTTTTACTAGGGACAGCAGAGGATCTTGGCTGGTCCAAGTCCTAATCTGGCAGGCCGTGACAGGTGATTTATCATTTTCAAACACTTCCATGACCGTCAACAAGTCTGCGGGCTGCGCCACCATCAACAAGTTTGCAGGCTGCGCCATTTCCACCTCCGTGGTGGGCAATGGTAGCCGACTGAGAGCATCCACACAGTTCTTGGTGCCTGGCCTGTGGCGGATGGTATAGTTGTACACTGATAGCGCGAGTGCCCACCTTTGTATGCGGGATGAGGCATTAGTATTTATCCCCTTGTTTTCAGCGAACAGGGATATGAGGGGCTTGTGATCGGTCTCCAGCTCAAATTTGAGGCCAAACAGGTACTGATGCATTTTCTTTACCCCAAACACACACTCTAATGCCTCTTTCTCAATCATGCTGTCGGCCATCTCGGCCTTAGACAAGCTCCTGGAGGCATAGGCGACAGATTGGAACTTCCCCGCAACGTTAGCTTGTTGTAGTACACACCCGACTCTGCACAATGACGCATCACATGCTAGCACAAATGTTTTACACAGGTTATACAATACAAGCAGCTTACATAGAAACATAGAAACATAGAAAATAGGTGCAGGAGTAGGCCATTCGGCCCTTCTAGCCTGCACCGCCATTCAATGAGTTCATGGCTGAACATGCAACTTCAGTACCCCATTCTTGCTTTCTCGCCATACCCCTTGATCCCCCTAGTAGTAAGGACTTCATCGATCTCCTTCTTGAATATATTTAGTGAATTGTCCTCAACAACTTTCTGTGGTAGAGAATTCCACAGGTTCACCACTCTCTGGGTGAAGAAGTTCCTCCTCATCTCGGTCCTAAATGGTTTACCCCTTATCCTTAGACTGTGTCCCCTGGCTCTGGACTTCCCCAACATTGGGAACATTCTTCCTGCATCTAACCTGTCTAACCCCGTCAGAATTGTAAACGTTTCTATGAGGTCCCCTCTCATTCTTCTGAACTGCAGTGAATACAAGCCCAGTTGATCCAGTCTTTCTTGATAGGTCAGTCCCGCCATCCCGGGAATCAGTCTGGTGAACCTTCGCTGCACTCCCTCAATAGCAAGAATGTCCTTCCTCAGGTTAGGAGTCCAAAACTGTGCACAATACTCCAGGTGTGGCCTCACCAAGGCCCTGTACAACTGTAGCAACACCTCCCTGCCCCTGTACTCAAATCCCATTGCTATGAAGGCCAACATGCCATTTGCTTTCTTAACCGCCTGCTGCACCTGCATGCCAACCTTCAATGACTGATGTACCATGACACCCAGGTCTCTTTGCACCTCCCCTTTTCCTAATATGTCACCATTCAGATAATAGTCTGTCTCTGTTTTTACCACCAAAGTGGATAACCTCACATTTATTCACATTATACTTCATCTGCCGTGCATTTTCCCACTCACCTAACCTATCCAAGTCGCTCTGCAGCCTCATAGCATCCTCCTCGCAGCTCACACTGCCACCCAACTTAGTGTCATCCGCAAATTTGGAGATACTACATTTAATCCCCTCGTCTAAATCATTAATATACAGTGTAAACAGCTGGGGCCCCAGCACAGAACCTTGCGGTACCCTTGTTGGAGCTTGTTGGAGCATAAAATGTTTCTGGCTTTCTCAAAAGCAATTACTTGTTTTTTTTCCCCATACCCAGTTCTCACCTTTAAGCAATAACACATGCAAGGGCTCTAAGAGGGTGCTTAATCCCGGTAGGAAGTTACCAAAATAGTTGAGGAGTCCCAGGAACGACCACAGCTCCGTGACATCTGTGGCCTGGGCACGTTCCTGATAGCCTCTGTCTTGGTGTGTGTGGGCCGAATACCGTCCGCCGCGATCTTTCTCCCCAAAAACTCCACTTCTGTTGCCATGAAGATGCATTTCGACCTCTCCAGCCGCAGCCCTACGCGATCCAGTCACTGGAGGTCCTCCTCCAGGTTTTGTAGGTGCTCGATGGTGTTCTGACCCGGGACCAATATGTCGTCCTGAAGAACCACTGTGCGTGGTACCAACTTGAGTAGGCTCTCCATGTTTCTCTGGAAGATCGCTGTAGCCGACTGAATTCCAAATGGTCATCTGTTGTAGATGAACAGTCCCTTGTGCGTGTTGATGCAGGTGAGGCCCTTCGAAGACTCCTCCAGCTCCTGCGTCATGTAGGGCGAAGTCAGGTCGAGCTTGGTGAACGTCTTGCCTCCTGCTAGCGTCGCAAATTGGTCGTCTACCTTAGGTAGCGGGTATTGGTCCTGCAGCGAGAAACGATTAATAGTTACTTTATAATCGCCGCAAATCCTGACAGTGCCATCACTTTTGAGTACTGGAACAATCGGGCTGGCCCACTCGCTGAATTCCGCTGGGGAGATGATGCCCTCGCGTTGCAGCCTGTCCAGCTTGATTTCAACTCTCTCCCTCATCATGTGAGGTACCGCTCGCGCCTTGTGGTGAATGAGTTGTGCCTCTGGGACCAAGTGGATCCGTACCTTCATCCCGGAAAAGTTTCCAATGCCTGGCTCAAAAAGGGAAGGAAATTTGTTGAGAACCCGGGTACATGAGGCCTCCTCAACATGTGATAGCACTCGGATGTCATCCCAGTTCCACCAGATTTTGCCCAGCCAGCTCTTTCCAAGCAGTGTGGGGCCATCGCCTGGGACAGTCCAGAGTGGCAGTTCATGCACCGTGCCCTCGTAGGTGACCTTGACCATGGCGCTGCCCAGGACAGTGCTAGGCTCTTTAGTGTACGTTCTCAGTTTCGTGTGAGTGGGGCTCAGGGCTGGTCTGAGTGCCTTGTTGCACCACAGTCTCTCAAACATCTTTTTACTCATGATGGATTGGCTAGCGCCAGTGTCCAGTTCCATGGCTACGGGTAAGCCATTCAATTTTACATTGAGTAATATAGGTGGTGTGGAAGAAAACGATCTATGTCCTATCGTAAAGGAAAGGGTTAAATTCACTTTTTGCTTATTCTGTAGAATTACTGGGGCTAGAAAAACACTCAAACTTCTCAGCCTTGAAACAAAGGATGTTGTAAATATGTGACCATCTGGTGTTTGTGTAAGTTTCAAGATACCCTGCTTATCAGGATACGGACAGGGAGAAACTATGCAAGGACAGATAAAGTGTGCCTTCCAGGATGACCTTTGTATTCACAGAGTGAATGATTAATGTTCATGCGTGGTATGTTTAAGAAAAACTCCTGTTTTGACTGTATAAATGTAGAGCGGGTTTGCTTGTAGAGTTCAGAGTTTTGCCTCAGTGCGGACTGAGCGGACTCTCCGAGATATCTTGCTAGAAAATAAAATTCCCTCGAAGTGCGACTCTGAAAGTCTCCACCTGAGTTAATTTAAGCTAAAATTTCCTCGACAGATTCAGGCATAGTCGGCAGGATCTCTAAAAAAACGAGATCCAAAAGAACTAAATTTAACTTTTAAAGAGAAAAGAGGAATTTTAAGGACCTTCCTAGCTGAAAGGGGGAAGATGCCTCGGCCGTCCTAGCTAAAAGGGGGACGAGCCGCCGAGGTCCCCTGGGGGGGTGAGGCATAATTTAAGGTAGCTACCGCAAAGAAGCTAAAATAATAAAAAGGCAAGAGGAGACCCCGAGCTGAGCGGAAAAGAGAACACCGGTGAGCGCTTTGTAAATTACTGTATATTTTGTAGAATTGTCCTAACTCTCATTTCAGAAAAGATCGCGAGATGTTGCACCCGGAAGAATGGGAAATGGCTCTAGTCGAGCAGGGTGCTCACGCCCAGCTCCTAGAAAAGGAAAGAAAGACGACCTCTCGACTGAAAGAATGAAAGTACATCCTAAGACCGAGAAAAGAATCCGTAAGGTAGTAAAGCAACGAGAGAAGGTAGGAGATCCCATTGTGCCGCCCGGCTCGCCGGCGGACACTGTAATTGAAGAAACAGGAGACGACAGATACGCGGTAATGTTTAGTAGCGATTTGTATGGTTGATCTGATGGGGATTGGCCATATGGAGGAAGTTTTAAGTTATCTTTGATTGAGGAATGGAGAAAAATAACCAAGGAAGAAGGAGGAGACCCTACTTGGGATAGGGACTATGTGGAAAACTGTTTTAAAAAATGGACAGAGGTTGCTAAGAGGCATCAACCCCCTAAAAATAAAAGTAAATCAGAAGAAAAGGAAAGACGGGAAAATGAAAAACCTCCCTCTTACAATCCTCCAGGCCTTCCTATCCCCTCAGCACCAGCAGTAGGACTCTATCCCCATATAGAACCCCCAAAACAAGACAGTTGGCAGGAAATTATAGAAATAATCGCTGCCCAAAGAAATCAAGCTCCGAGGAAATTAGCAGCCCCTTCGGCAGCCGGTGAAGGAGACCTAGGAGCCTCAGGATCAGGGGAAGCAGACGTGGTAGAGGGAGGGGAAGTAAGCCAGGACCAGGGAAGAAGAGACAGAGTGCAGACGAGACTGCAGACACAGGCATCCAGAGAAGAAGCCGACTCTACTTCCCATCCCCCCATCGGCCAACATCCTCGGGTAATGATAGGAACTACGGCAGTTCTGAAACCATGGTCTCCTGGAGAAGCCAGAGATATGATTTCGGCCGCCCCAAATCCGGTAAAGAAACCGATTGCATTTCACAATTGGCTTGAGAAAACGTGTACAATTTACAATCCGCTGCCGGGAGATGTTAAATTGTTATTGCAAGCAGCCTATGGATCTTCCTGGCAGGGAGTAAAAGATATGTTCCACATCCCACAAGGGGAAAATGGAGACTGGAGAGTTAATGATGACTTGCTGGATGACGGCAATGAGTCATTAACCCATTGGCTGAAAAACCGAGGAAAGAATGCAATTCTGCAAAGGGCTAAAAAGCATGGGGATATAGGGGAAGTCACCCACTGCTTGCAGAAAGCAGAAGAATCAATGATAGATTTTGCAGGCAGATGGAAAAATAGTTGGGACGAACATGCAGGAATACTGATGGATCAAAATGCACCTTTGGCAGTACAAACCTTGTTAAATTGTATGTTGCCACAACAAGCAAGAACATACAAAATAAAGGTTTTGGACTGGCAAGGAAAAAGTTGGAAAGAGACAATTACAGTATTGGCCAATATGGATAGGGAGGGACTATTCCCCTATAAAGACAACAAGGCTAAAATAACAGGTCAATACTATCAGCAAAAGGGAAGAGGACAAGCACAGAATAATAGAGGAGGGTTTGGAGGATGAGGACGAGGAAGAGGAAGAGGACAGTGGCCCCAACGAGATCGCTCCCAGGATGAGTGTAGAAATTGCGGAAGGAAAGGGCATTGGGCTCGAGATTGCAGATGCCCACCTAAACAGCTCGGAGGATTACAAGGGGATTTCCCCGAACCTCCACCTTCATTGGCCCCTCAGTTTTCGTTCTCTAACCCCAACCCGCACCAATAGGGATGCCCCGGAGGCTTAGTGGTACAGGCGGCAACCCTACGCTTATCAGCAGATATAGAAGAAAACCCTTTAGCAGTAGTTAAAGTGGGAAACACTTATGTGAAATTCCTGGTGGATACCCGCGCTACTATGTCTTCTGTACCATCCTCTGTGGGACTACCTGTAAGCAACACCACCGTCTTAAGTATGGGTGTGCCCGGTATCCCCATGAAAGAATTTTTATCTGAACCTACCAAATTGATAATTGACAGACAACAAGTTAGCAATGAGACTTTGATAGTCTCTAAAACAACACCTCTCCCTTTATTAGGAAGACAGACTTTGTGCAAGTTGGGAGTCACAATTTATTGCACAAAGGAAGGGATGTTCGGAGCTCCCTCCAAATAAAATCCATCAGTTCTTTAATGGGATTGAAGGGGAGAAAAGGGAAGATAACAAAGAAAAGGCTACCCTCTATTGTTGGCAATTGAATGGCAACTGCTATGCCCCCTTGATACATGAAGTTATACAAAATTTTAAAGCTAAAATTGACTCTAATACTGAAGAATTGATGTATATAATTTTGACAAGCTTTGAGGCAGTTCAGCTTCACTGTACAGCCTGGTACACTCGACAAAAAGCTGAAACTTACCAGTGTTTGGTACAATCCTTTTTAAATAAAGAAGAAATAGTAGAAGCTACGCCCCGCATTTATTTTGGACCAGAAGGATTGGGGGTAGCCGTGGATTTGACACCCTTACAGCAGCAGCGGTTTAGAGAAGAGAACTCGACACCCCATCTGACATTGGCTGTAAAACCGCCAGCGAAACCCAAAGATATGGGTCCGATGATTGTAGAAATAGAAAAGGAAAAACAGCAACAAGGCTATCAACCTTGGGCAGTAATAGAATTGCAGAATGTTCAGATAGGATTTGTCACCCGCACCAGGGGGATTCTCCAGTGGAAAGGTAAAAGTCATGCCTCCACTTTTGAAAAACAGCAATCCCCTGAACAACCAAGCCCTAAGCTGCCAATGGCATTGAATCAAGTATCTTCGGAACTTTGGGCAAAACATAAGAATCGTGTTAGGCAAGTACATTCTGCAGTACCCCATCGGGTACAATTGATAAAGAACGCCATGTTACCAAGCATTAGGCAGTACAGACTGCATCCAGAGGCAGAAGATGGGATAGAGCCAGTCATTTCTGCATTGTTGGAACAAAGAGTTCTAGAAAAGACACAGAGCCCATGTAACACTCCGATACTGCCCATACCAAAGGTTAATAGGCCGAATGAGTGGAGATTTGTGCAAGATCTGAGAGCTATTAATAAGATAGTAGTCCCTATCACCCCTGTGGTACCGGACACCAACATCTGCTATCCCACCAACAGCAACTGTCTTTACTGTGGTAGATCTGTGTTCAGCCTTTTTCTCCATCCCATTAAATCAAGAGAGTCAGTATCTGTTTGCTTTCACCTACAAGAAACAGCAGTACACATGGACCAGGTTGCCCCAAGGATACACCGAAAGCCCCGCAGTATATGCAGCAGCAGTAAAAAGAAACCTCGAAGACTGTTCATTATCGGACCAGTCTGTGCTGTTGCAGTATGCGGACGATTTGCTTGTGGCTTCTAGCCACGGATACAGGTACATGCAAGATTCCCTGAAACTGTTACAGCACCTATGTGAAAGAGGGCACCGAGTGTCGTTACAAAAGTTACAATTTTGTCAGACTCAAGTCCAGTACCTGGGTTTACACATATCTCAAGGGCAGAGGCAGCTAGGACCAGAAAGAATTCAGACAATCGAGAATGGGATGCGGTCCTAAGATCAGCTGCCCTAAATGATGCCCCACCCAAGGTGGAGTGGACCCCAGAGAGAGAGGAGGCATTTAAACAGTTAAAGAAAGCCATTACTAATGCTCCGGCGTTGGGACTTCCGAATTATGGAAAACCTTTTCAGATGTATGTAAATGAGAAAGAAGGATTTGCAACAGCAGTACTAACCCAAGAACATGGTGGGGGAAATAGACCAGTTGCTTATTATTCGGTTTTGCTGCCTCCAGTAGTAAGGGGAATGCCAGCATGTCTACGTGCTGTAGCTGCTACTGCGGTCATGGTGGAGAAGTCGGTATTACAGCCCATGCTGTATTATTACTTTTGAATTCAGCTGATACACAACACTTTACAGCGTCTAGAAGAACAGGTTATGAAGTATTACTGCTGTCACACCCTAACTATACCTTTCGACGTGCACCGGTAGTAAACCCAGCCACCTTTCTTCCTACTAGAGAAGTAGAGGATCCAGACCAGCATGATTGTCTGTTAACAGTGGAAATAGCCACCTTACCAAGACCAGGTTTGCTCACAGAGCCCATGGACAATCCTGATCTTATTCTCTATACGGATGGATCATCGTACAGGCCGTCAGATGATTTGCTTTTGGCAGGCTATGTTATTGGTAAACCCCCACGAAACTGTTGAAGCATTTGCCCTGCCTCCCGGAACCTCGGCTCAGGCTGCTGAATTGTTTGCCCTCACTAGAGCTTGTATAATAGCTAAAGATCAAACTGCTAATATCTATACTGATTCTAGATATGCATTCGGTGTGGTCCATGATTTTGTACAACTGTGGAAAAACAGAGGCTTTATCACCTCTGGTGGAAAGCATATTAAGCACTCTCAACTGGTGCTAAATCTATTAGATGCCATTCAGTTGCCAAGTAAGGTAGCCGTTATCAAATGTGCAGCTCACACAACCGGTGAGGATGAGGTATCAGTAGGAAATAGGAGGGCTGATGAAGCAGCCAAACAGGCCGCTTCGGCGCAAGTAGATTGCCTTCAAGCAGTCTCAGTCTCCCCTCCACAGATACTAGACATCAAACAACTTAAAACAGCCCAACAAGTTACTATACAAGAAAGAAGAACTTGGGAAAACCAAGGTTGTTTTCTCAAAAACAACATTTGGTGTCACCCTGATGGGTGAACTGTTTGCCCTAGGTCTCTATTTTTGCCCCTGTCTCGCCTAGCACACGGTCAGGCCCACATGGGCAAAGGAGGGATGATACATGCTATTAATGCACAGTGGTATGCACCAGGAATAACAGTAGTAATTGAAAAAGTTGCTAGAACATGCCAAATTTGTCAACAAAATAACAGAGGTAAAACACCTGCTGAATATGATCATCTACTCCAGCCAAGTATGCCCTTTGAACATTTGCAAATTGATTTTGTCCACATGCCTCCAGTATCAGGTCTTAAGTACCTATTAGTCATAGTAGATATGTTCACAAGGTGGGTAGAAGCGTACGCCACTAGGAGAGACGATGCCCGAACAGTAGTAAAAATTCTATTTAAAGAAATAGTACCAAGATATGGGATACCTATGGGAATCAACAGTGACAGGGGAACACACTTCACAGGAAAAATAGTGCAAAATCTTGCAGAAGCATTAGGTTTCCAGTGGAAGTTACATATACCATATCAACCACAGTCCTCGGGAATGGTAGAGAGAGTAAATGGGATAATAAAATCTACCCTCACCAAGGTATGTCAGGAGACAGGACTAAAGTGGCCAGATGCCTTACCATTGGTACTGTATACAATTAGAAACCCAAAAAACCGAAACACTGGTTTGACAGCACATGAAGCCTTGTTGAGAAGACCAATGCCTACTGGCGTAAAACCACCACTGGTGGCTGAAAAAATAGCATTAATTTGGAATGATGAAAAATCACTAAAGTATGCTCAAGCCATGTGTGAAATAGCGAGGAGTCTGCACGAACAAATAAAGCAGACACAGGTGCCCCCGTCGGAAGGAAATATGCACCCTTTCAGGTTTGGAGATCAAGTGTTAGTAAAAACATTAAATAAAGAATCCTTTTCTCCTAGGTGGAAAGGACCGTATCAGATAATTCTCACAACACGAACCACTTTGAAGTTGGAAAAGCACCCGAACTGGGTGCATGCAACCCGCTGTAAATATTATTTCCCCGACGAATTACAGCCGAAAGAAAAGGCATTGAACCAGGACGAGCTACGGTTGCCCGACTAAGAAAACAGCCATCTTCCCGCTGAAGAACTGTACCTGCTCTTATTTTGTGTTCACTCATTGTGTATTTTGGACTTAAAAGTATCTATAGTTACCCAAAAGTCCAGGGACGAATGTCAGAACTCATTTGTATGCCAGTTTGGGTCTTTATTATTTGGGTCACTGTTACTATCGTGCTTGCGTGTTGTTATTGTAACAAATTAGTTCAAGAGTGTTATAGAAATAAACAGAAAAGGGAAGATGAGGCGGGACTCTTGGAAAAACTATAAGCGGACATTGGGCATTCTGATCATTTTAGCAGTAGGGCAAGTTAGACAGGAAGAAGAGTTGCTTGAAGGAAAGAAAATATGGAAGGGAGACATGACGTGGGAAAGAAGTAGTAAGATAACCCAACAAGACAATTTCACATGCCCAGCAGGCCAAAACTGTTAAGTGGGGAATTTTACGGTACGGTGTGAGGCATGTGGAATGAAGGCGGAAAGAGGGGAATTCCAGTTTATATTGGGAAAAGGGTATCGGTTGATCCTAGAACACCAATCGGATGTGTGGATGAAGTGTACGAGAAACAACGTAGCGTGGTGGGATATAGGAGGACCAAAAGAGAGAAAGGATTTTCCTCGTTATTCATTTACATCTTTGCTAGAGGGGCAACGGATATTGTGTATGAATAACACCCCTGTGAATGGAGGAGACCCCTTCGTGGTAAGCTGGTCAGTAAAATAACCAGGCCACAGAGAAAACCGAGATCCGGGACACTTGAAACGAATATTGACCACCTGCATCCCAGTAGTAAGGTCCCCAGGTGTATTAAATTTAACAATACAAATTAAATATCCCCCCAAGAAAGAAGATGGCTGCAACACAACCAGTATTGAGGTATCTCTGAGAAAAGAAAGGCTCCCGAGAAAGAAACGGGATGTATTAGGGACTGTGTTAGGTGGAGTGGGGGCAGGAATAGGAGCATTGAACTCCATGGATATCAAGACCTTACAAAATAAAATACAGGTCATCGGAGCCCTGGTAGAGAAAGGCATAAAACTAAGAAATGCCTGGGATGAAGGATTACAGCAATTGCAGGTATCAGGTTACGTCACAGATGAAATGACCTGGAACCAGAACGAAAGGATAGAGAAGGAAATAGAGAACCTGATGAAGGAACAACAGGGAGTAAACAAGTACACCCATTGCATGTTCAAAGAAATGATCAGACAGTTATTGAGAGCCGAGCTAGAAAGAAAAATATTATCCTTCCATGCTGACACGTGGGAAAGATTGTTGAAAATCAATCAAAGGGATAAGCTTCTTAATCTAACCAACAAACCCCAAGAAAGATATACCTGTTGTGATTCAGGGGGATGTAACATAACTATGGAAGTCATAAATAAGACAAGAAAAGAGATTTGGTGTCAGTTCCAAGTAATGCCCCAGTTGTTTGGACAGAACTTTTGGTACCCAGAATTTAAAGGAGATTGGGTCGATGAAAAGAATTTGACACATCACCATAGGGGATGTGCTAGGTGGCCATTCGGAATGGTAAGTCCTTATCAGACTGCCGTATACGAACCATGCTCACTACAGCACTCCATTGGAGTATGTAAATGGGAATTAAAGCCAACAAGTGACACTGATATTACAGAAATAGGACAGAATGAGGTCTGTGTGACAGGAAATAAACCTGTCTATCTGGATGGAATTTTGTATAGGCCCCCCATTAATAAATGCGTGAGAGAAGTCTACACCCTGTATGACCCAGAAGTAAAAAGAACTTATACCTTTGGGCAATGGCAAAATGTAGAAAAATATCTGTCTATGCACAAAATTGAACCCTTATCCCCTGTAATTAATTTGACCAGACTGCACAATTTGATACGTAATGACAAGAAAATTGAGGAAGCTCTGTCGAAACAAGGCAGAGACATCCACCAATTTAGAGTCGAAATGAGTTACAAGAAGGGGCAGCTAGTAAGAATCGCAGATGAAGTCACCTCTTTGACAGTACACCACTGGTGGGATGTGTTTTCCGGATGGTCCCCAAAAGCTTCAGCAGTACTGAAGCTTGCTATACACCCCATAGTAATCATAGGTGTGGTTATGCTTATATTGTTAATAATCATTTGTGGAATGTGGATAAAATTGAAAAGGTTAGTTCGTCAAGTAATGGGCCTGGTATCCCAAGTAGAAAGGAAAAGTGTGTTCGTGAAAGGAAGGTTGCATAGAAGAAAAAGTAGGTGGTTACAATGAAGAGGAATGTCTCAAAATGCGACCCTACCCTGAGGGGTATGAATCCCCTTTTGAACAAGAAAAAAATATATAAAACACTGTGTTGATCTAGTAGAAGATCAACAAGGAGGGAATTGTGGAAGAAAACGATCTATGTCCTATAGTAAAGGAAAGGGTTAAATTCACTTTTTGCTTATTCTGTAGAATTACTGGGGCTAGAAAAACACTCAAACTTCTCAGCCTTGAAACAAAGGATGTTGTAAATATGTGACCATCTGGTGTTTGTGTAAGTTTCAAGATACCCTGCTTATCAGGATACGGACAGGGAGAAACTATGCAAGGACAGATAAAGTGTGCCTTCCAGGATGACCTTTGTATTCACAGAGTGAATGATTAATGTTCATGCGTGGTATGTTTAAGAAAAACTCCTGTTTTGACTGTATAAATGTAGAGCGGGTTTGCTTGTAGAGTTCAGAGTTTTGCCTCAGTGCGGACTGAGCGGACTCTCCGAGATATCTTGTTAGAAAATAAAATTCTCTCGAAGTGCGACTCTGAAAGTCTCCACCTGAGTTAATTTAAGCTAAAATTTCCTCGACAGGTGGTCATTTCGTCGACAATCTGTGCACCCCGTGTACTTCAGCATCTGTCTCCTCTCTCTGAGGCTCGAAATTGCTTTGATCCACCATGGATCGATCCTCCTCTGCCACGTGGTGGTTAGCAGGTTTTGCAGAGCTTGCAGCTCATCTGCAAGCTCGTTGGAGGTGCCCTATTGTTCCACAGCTCTTGCAAACATACCCTTTGAAGCGGCATGAATAGGCTGAATGGAAGCCTCCACAATGCCAACAAGGTATGAATTGACTTGCATTCATCCTTTGTTGGGGACTCTGAGTCATCTGGGTCACCTGAGGCCTGCTGGCAGTTGCAGACTCGTGGTTTCTGCCCTGTACATTTCTGCTCGCAAACACAGTTCCAGTTAATTTATGAATATTGCTAGCACTTGTGTGCTGAGAGATTTGTTTGGTGTTATCATTGGTGGACATAAACGCCTGTGCTATCACAATGGCTTTACTGAAGGTCAGTGTCTCTACAGTCAAAAATTTTCATAGGATGGTCTCGTGTCCAATGCCCAGTACAAAAAAGTCTCTGAGCATTTGCTCCAGGTAGCCATCAAACTCACATTGTCCTGCAAGTCGCCTTAGCTGGGCTCGCCACTTCCTGACCTTCGGATCGCTGGTACGTGTAGAACCGATACCTCACCATCAGCATGCTCTCCATCGGGTTAAGATGCTCTCGAACCAGTGTACACAGCTCCTCATATGACTTATCTGTGGGTTTCACCGGAGCCAGAAGATTCTTCATGAGGCTGTTAGTCAGTGCCCCGTAGACCATGAGGAGGACCGCTCTCCTTTTTGCAGCACTTCCTTTTCCGTCCAGCTTGTTGGCTACAAAGTACTGGTCTAGCCATTCGACATAGTCTTCCCAGTCCTCACCCTCCGAGAGCTTCTCCAGGATGCCCACAGTTTGCTGAATCTTTGCGTTGGATTCGTATACTCGTCGCCAGTTATTGTGTTCCTAACACAGATGAGACTGCACACAGGGAGGTTAAAGTAACAGTGACTTCAGTCTTTATTAAGACACTCCAGAGTGAGGAACAGGACTTAGGGTCCGGCTTATATACAGTGCTCCCAAGTTATTGCTGGGATCCCTTGGGACTTCAGGGGATGCACTCCCTGGTAGCAGAACATGGGAGTGCTTGCTTTACAGATACACAACACCCCTTATCCCTCCTGATCTCTCATTCTGCTTCAAGGTGTCAGCCATGGCTCATTGTTAGCATTCTCATCTCTCAGTCAGAATGTTGTGGGTTCAAGCCCCACTTCAGAGTCTTTAGCACAAAATCTAGGCTGACATTCCAGTGCAGTACTGAGGGAGTGCTACTCTGTTTCTATGGGCCCAAGTTTCCACATGATTTGCGCCTGATTTTTAGGAGCAACTGGTGGAGAACGGACTATCTTAGAAATCGCAATTCTCCACATTTTTTTTTCTGCAGTTCTAGTCAGGTAGAACAGTTCTAGTTTAGAACAGAACTTTTTCTTCAAAAGGGGGCGTGTCCGGCCACTGACGCCTGATTTGAAAGTTTCCACAGTGAAAACATACTCCAAACTAAAGTAGAATGGAGCAAGTGAAGATTTTTGTAGAACTGAAAAACCTGTTCTACATATGAAAAAATCAGGCGCAGGTTACAAATTAGGCGTCCAGAACGAGGTGGGGGGGGGGGGAAGGGAAGTCATTAAATTCTATAATAAATCCTTATTTATACTTATACAAATATTATATAAATAAATCCAACCTGAATAAACATTTATAAGCAAAGAAAAGATTAAATAAACCATCTTCCTACCTGTTTGAAAGTGCTTCAGCCAGGGAGAATTCTGCAGCCATTCGTGCAGCTGAGCGGAAGGGGGGGGGAAGAAAGCGGTTTGTTGCCGCGGAGAGAGGGGAGGGAGGGGAAGGAGACAGCGGCTTGTTGCCGTGGAGAGAAGGGAGGGAGGGGAAGGAGACAGCGGCTTGTTGCCGCGGAGAGAGGGGAGGGAGGGGAAGGAGACAGCGGCTTGTTGCCGTGGAGAGAAGGGAGGGAGGGGAAGGAGACAGCGGCTTGTTGCCGCGCAGGGGAGGGGAGGGAGGGGAAGGAGACAGCGGCTTGTTGCCGCGCAGGGGAGGGGAGGGAGGGGAAGGAGACAGCGGCTTGTTGCCGTGGAGAGAGGGGAGGGAGGGGAAGGAGACAGCGGCTTGTTGCCGCGCAGGGGAGGGGAGGGAGGGGAAGGAGACAGCGGCTTGTTGCCGCGCAGGGGAGGGGAGGGAGGGGAAGGAGACAGTGAGAAGGCTGCAAGTGCTGATGGCAATGTGATTTTATTAAAAAATGTTCAAAAATTAAACAGCTACAAAGAACTACAAAAATGGCCGAGTGCCAATGTTTTTTTTCACACTGAGCATGCGCGAACGCTCCAACGTGCACGCGCAGCGTTGCCGGCTGGAAAAAAACTAATTTAAATAGTACCCGCCCCCTCCCACTTACAAAATCGGCGCGAGTGTAGGCTCCGCCCCCCCGGGCGCCGCGCCAAACAGACAAGGAGCTGCAAAGCGCTCGAGAATAGCGCGTTTTTTTTCTGGCGCCGATTTAGGCGCGAAAAACGGGCGCCCAGCTCGGAGGGGCGCCCATTTTTTATCCTGTGGAAACTTGGGCCCCAAGAAACTAGATTATCTAGTCATTATCTCAATGCTGTTTATGAGACCTTGCTCTGCATAAATTGGCTACCATGTTTCCTACATTAAAACACTTCAATAATACATGATTGGCTGCAATGCATCCTGAGGTTTTGAAAGGTGCTATACAAATGCAAGTTATATTTTTCTTTTCTAAAGGTCTTACAATTCTTATAATTTTACTTTTCATTATTTTCCATATATTTATCATATGCCTCTTTTGAACCTGATTTTTGGTCTAATAGTTCAACTTATCATGGAGCCCCTTTACTCTTCTTTTACTCCTAATTAGAATGTATTTAACCTCTATCATATCCATCTCATATTTAAATACTTCCCACTGTTAGTCTGCTACTCAATGTGCTATTTTTCTAACCAATTCATTTGACTAGGTCCCTTGCAAGCCATTGAAATCAGCTAATTTCCAGTCCAACACCTTTCTCCTGTACTCTTCATTTTCTGTTTCAAAATGGATCTAATTAGATTCATATCTTAGTGTTCCAGCTCAGGTTACTTATTTGTCCTGCTTTCTTATCTTGAACCAAATCTAATACCTTTATTCAGATATGCATCATACTGATTAAAAAGCTAATAGGACTAAAGATGTTTTCTTAAGAACTCCTTACCAGTTCTGACTACAAGCTTTTCTTTTCCCAGAATCTAACTAAGAATAGTCCCCTTTAATTACAACCATGGTCCACTACAATGCTCTCCTCTCAATTTATTTGACAATATCGAGTGGTCTATAATGTAAACCCAACGTAATCGCTCCCTTATTATTTCTTAACTTTGTTCAGACAGAAGATTCCATCTGTGCATCACCATCAGTAAAAATGTATTTCTATGGTTGCAATGTTTTTAATTAATAAGGTCACCCCTCTTCCGTCTTTCCCTTTTCTGTCCTGACAATTGTAGAGCCAGGAATATTTATTTCTCACTCATGCCATAGAATAGTGCGTAAGCCTCATTAATAGCAATGCAATGTGATCGCAAGGGCTGTGAAGTTGCGAGAGCACCCCAGTTCCTCCTGGCTCCATGGGAAGGTTTTGAAAAAAATCTTGTTTAAAAAAGAACAGCCTTTAGTTTTAGGCCATAGCAGCCTGTGAAGAACGCTAGTCCAATCCCTGCCCTACTTATCATTGCTCAACCTCTGTGAGAGCCCTAAAACAGGCACTAGGCCCTTCATTTACATATAAAAGGCCTCATAAAAGGTCAAATTTCACATTTGTTAAAAGTACTATTGCATATATGGTCAAAATGAGTGGTCTGATGGAACCCAAACTGAGTGTCACTGAACCAGTTATTGCTGAATGGGTATACTTTGATTGCAATCTTAATGACTCCTTCCATCACTTTGCTGCTGATTGGCAGGAGGCTAATAGGATGGTAAATGAGCAGGTTACATTTTTCCTTCATGATTTGTGGATAGGACAAATCACAAAAAAAACACAAAAAAAACAAAAAAAAGAAACAAAACACTTTAAAAAAAAAAGGGGCAATTAAGTGTCTGGAGTGTCCCCCAGATCGGGGGGCACTTGATCTAACATATATTTTGTCCCCCCCACCCCCAAAAGAGTTGTGGATAGGACATATCTAAACCATCTTCCGTATTGTCATTAGTTTCATAGCTGTAACGGAACAGCTTGGCAAGGGAGGCAGCTAGCTTTGGTGCACAGGTGTACTTATGCTGTCAGGGCCAATTAATTTTATCCTGAGACATCTATCCAATTTTCATCTCATTATTGAATTGTGTTGTGAATATTATAACTAGATTGCTTGCTAGGCCATTACAGAGGCATGCATTGGGGAACTGGAGTCACATATTGGCCAGACTGGGTCGGGGTAGCAACTTTTCTTCCCTGAAGGATATTAATGAACTAGATGGGTTATGACAACAATATGGAACCTCTCATGGTTATTGTTCCTGGTGTTAGCCCACAAATTACTAGATTTATTAAGTTCAATTTCACAAATTGTAATATTGGCATTCAAACTCACATCTGTTGGGGTTGCTAGTTCAGCACCATAACCACTAGGTTACCAATTCCATCTCTGGTTATTGGCCTTGAATTTCCTTGGACTTGCCCACCACACCACTGCAATTTGAAATAGTTAAGGGCGAACCATTCCACATAGAACAGGTGCAGAAGGGAAGGCTGCATGGAATCTTCATTAAAAAACAAATGCATTGAATTTTATTTCTGGCCACTATGGGGTGACATGCTTTAGTGGCACTGGATTTGGCAGAGGAGAGCTATCAAGATCAGGAAAGGGCTGGTCATAACATCAGGCCATAGAAAATGGTGCTTTTATGTGCTGCCACCTTGCTTTAAAAAAAATTCATGCTGAGGATGAGGGTGTTGCCGGCAAGGCAGCCATTTATTGCCCATCTCTAGTTCTGAGCAGGTGCTGGTGGGCCTTCTTATTGAATGGCTGGGATATAACTGAGTGGCTTCCTAGGCCACTTCAGAGGGCAGTTAGTGTAGAACTGGAATCAAATATAGGACAGACCAGGTAAGGACAACAGGTATCCTTCCCGAAAGAAGATTTAGTGAACCAATTGGGTTTTTACAACAATCCGATAGCTTTATGGTCACTTTTAATGACATCAGCATTTTATTTCCAGATTTCTAAAACTGAATTCAATTTCTAAAATTGTCATGGTGGGGTTTGAGCTCATTTTCTTTGCATTATTGGTCCAGCTAATATACCAGTGTTTCTGATTTCAAGCAGAGTTATGTAGTAATCTATGAGTAACAGGGAAATGTGGCAGACCGTTGCCATTTCCTTCACAAATACATTAGCATAACATGCAATATCTGTACAGCACTGCCAAAGGGTATCATAGTTGGCACGACATTCAATGCTAATGTGTCAGGCTCTCCCTTGATTTCTTCCACCAAGTAACACTTAATTCCACAACTATTCTGTTCAATAAACAGCTGGCATTGCCATTCCAGTGCTACTGCAGGTGCTTAACGGCCTCCTTATTGCAGTTTGTAGCAGATTTCAAAGATTAGTGCTGCTCTCTTTCAATTTGTTGCTTGACTATGTAGGAGAGAATGCCCACATTTTAGCCACAGACTGAGTCTAGCAACATTTTGTGTGACCCAGCAGGATTAAATTCTCCCAGAACTTCTCGTAACCCACAGTTTATTCATGAATAGCCCACCAGCAGCAATTTCTAGGCTACTGAGACTAACATTGATATCTACTGGTGTTGAATTAATAGGGTGATTATCAAGCCAGGCAGCAATTTAAAATTGATCTATTGTTTATTGTAACTGAACTTCAGCTTACTGGTTCTTTCTTATCAACAAGCAGTCGGTCAGTAACATTCAATAAGCTGCTTCTTGCTCAACAAAACAACTGAAATATTGAGATTTTGATACAGCAAACCAACGGTTCATTATAAAATGAGACTCAATCATTTTGAACAACTGAATATAGTGTGGCAATGTATTTTACTTACGGACATGAAATTTATCCTTGGGCTGGATTTTCGGCTTTTTGTGTTTTCGTCCATTTCCGGGCGCAATTCGTGGCGGAGCCAAATATTTAGCATCGGGTTAACGTTAGCAGCAGAGCAATGCTCGGCTTCTGTCTGAGGGTTCCAGAGGGAAGTCATGAGCCAGGTGGCGAGGCCATAACCTTTGTCCCCGAGCATCCAGCTCTGGCCTTGTGGTTAACGCTGGAACATGCGTGAGACACGTGCAAGATGAAAGCATCATGGATGCTCCCTGGATATTAGGCATTGACTGCCATGATGCGCTGAATATGGTCGCAGACAATCTGTACGTTCATGGAGCTAAAAAGCGAGGCGGTAAGTGTTAGTGTCAGGGAAGTTTGCGGGCATCGGTGAATTCGGCAATTCCGGTCGGTAACCCTTTAGTGTCCCGTTACTGCCCCCCAGAGACGCTAACGGGAGGCACAAACCAGGGCAATTTCTCCCCCTTGGTGTAATATTTGACCCTGAAATAAGCTTCCAATCACATATCTGCACCATAAATAAGACCATCTATTTCCACCCCTGTAACATCGCCCAACTCCGCTGCTGCCTCAGCTCATCTGCTGCTGAAACCCTCATCCATGCCTCGGTTACCTCTATACTTGACTATTCCAATGCATTCCTGGCTCACCTCCCACGTTCTACCCTACTTGAGGTCATCCAAAACACTGCTACCCATGTCCTAACTCGCATCAAGTCCTGCTCCCCCATCACCCCATGCTTGCTGACATACACTGGCTCCCGGTTAAGCAGTGCCTCAATTTTAAAATTCTCACCCTTGCTTACAAATCCCTCTATAGTCTCACTGCTCCCTATCTCTGTAACCTTCCCCAGCATCCCCACCCCCTATGATATCTGAGCTCCTCTAATACTGGCTTCATAAGCATCCCGAATTAAATTGCTCAACCATTGGTGGTCGCCTTCAGCTACCTGGGCTCTAAACTCTGCAACTCCCGATCTAAACCGCTTTGCCTCTCTTTCCTCCTTTAAGCCACTCCTTAAAACTTACCTCAAACTTTTCTAACTGCTCTAATTTCTCCTTATGTGGCTCACTGTGAAATTTTGTTTTATAATGCTCCTGTGAAAAGCCTTGGGACGGTTTGCTATGTTAAAGGTGTTGTGTATCTGAACAGCATGTACACCCATGTTCCACCATCAGGGAGCGCATCCCCTGAAGTCCCAAGGGATCCCAGCATCCCTTGGGAGCACTGTATATAAGCCGGCCCCTAAGGCCTGTTCCTCTCTCTGGAGTGTCATATTAAAGACTGAGGTCACTGTTACTTTAACCTCCCTGTGTGCAGTCTCATCTGTGTTAGGAACACAATAACTGGCGACGAGTATAAGAATCCAACGCAAAGATGCAGCAAACTGTGGGCATCCTGGAAAAGTTCTCGGAGGGTGAGGACTGGGAAGCCTATGTTGTACTGGCGAGACCAGTACTTTGTAGCCAACGAGCTGGACGGGGAAGGAAGCGCTGCAAAAAGGAGAGCGATCCTCCTCACAGTCTGTGGGGCACCGACCTACAGCCTCATGAAGAATCTTCTGGCTCCGGTGAAACCCACAGATAAGTCATATGAGGAGCTGTGTACACTGGTTCGGGAGCATCTTAACCCAAGGGAGAGCGTGCTGATGGCGAGGTATCGGTTCTACACGTGCCAGCGATCTGAAGGTCAGGAAGTGGCGAGCTACGTCGCCGAGCTAATGCGACTTGCAGGACAATGTGAGTTTGATGGCTACCTGGAGCAGATGCTCAGAGACTTTTTTGTACTGGGCATTGGCCACGAGACCATCCTATGAAAACTTTTGACTGTAGAGACACCGACCCTCAGTAAGGCCATTGTGAAAGCACAGGCATTTATGTCCACCAGTGATAACACCAAACAAATCTCTCAGCACACAAGTGCTAGCAATGTTCATAAATTAACTTGAACTGTGTTTGCGAGCAGAAATGTACAGGGTAGAAACCATGAGTCTGCAACTGCCAGCAGGCCTCAGGTGACCCAGATGACTCAGAGTCCATAACAAAGGATAAATGCAAGGCAATTCACACCTTGTTGGCATTGTGAAGGCTTCCATTCAGACTATTCATGCCGCTTCAAAGGGTATGTTTGCAAGAGCTGTGGAACAATAGGGCACCTCCAACGAGCTTGCAGATGAGCTGCAAAACCTGCTAACCACCACGTGGCAGAGGAAGATCATTCCATCGTGGCTGGGCAAAATCGGCTGGAACTGGGATGACATCCGAGCGCTATCACATGTCGATGAGGCCTCATGTACCCAGGTTCTTAACAAATTGCCTCCCCTTTTTGAGCCAGGCATTGGAAGCTTTTCTGGGGCGAAGGTGTGGATCCACTTGGCCTCAGAGGCATGACCCATTCATCACAAGGCGCGAACGGTATCTCACAGGATGAGGGAGAGAGTGGAAATCAAGCTAGACAGGCTGCAACGCGAGGGCATCATCTCTCCAGTGGAATTCAGTGAGTGGGCCAGCCCGATTGTTCCAGTACTCAAAAGTGATGGCACGGTCAGGATTTGCAGCGATTATAAAGTAACTATTAATCGTTTCTCGCTACAGGACCAATACCCGCTAGCTAAGGCAGACGACCTATTTGCGACGCTGGAAGGAGGCAAGACATTCAACAAGCTCGAATTGACTTTGGCCTACATGACGCAGGAGCTGGAGGACCCTTCGACAGGCCTCACCTGCATTAACACGCACAAGGGACTGTTCATCTACAACAGATGACCGTTTGGAATTCGGTCAGCTGCAGCAATCTTCCAGAAAAACATGGAGAGCCTACTCAAGTCGGTGCCACGCATGGTGGTTCTTCAGGACAACAGATTGGTCACAGGTCGGGACACCGTCGAGCACCTACAAAACCTGGAGGAGGTCCTCCAGCGACTGGATCGCGTAGGGCTGCAGCTGAAGAGGTCGAAATGCGTCTTCATTGCCACAGAAGTGGAGTTTTTCGGGAGAAAGATCGTGGCAGACGGCATTCGACCCACAGATGCCAAGACAGAGGCTATCAGGAACGCACCCAGGCCACAGAACATCACAGAGCTGTGGTCATTCCTGGGACTCCTCAACTATTTTGGTAACTTCCTACCGGGGTTAAGCACCCTCTTAGAGCCCCTACATGTGTTATTGCATAAAGGTGAGAACTGGGTATGGGGAAAAAAACTAAGTCATTGCTTTTGAGAAAGCCAGAAACATTTTATGCTCCAACAAGCTGCTTGTATTGTATAACCCGTATAAAAGACTTGTGCTAGCATGTGATGCATCGTCGTACGGAGTCGGGTGTGTATTACAACAAGCTAACGTTGCGGGGAAGTTGCAACCTGTCGCCTATGCTTCCAGGAGCTTGTCGAAGGCCAAGATGGCCTACAGCATGATTGAGAAAGAGGCATTAGCGTGTGTTTGGGGTAAAGAAAATGCATCAGTACCTGTTTGGCCTCAAATTTGAGCTGGAAACTGATCACAAGCATTTCATATCCCTGTTCGCTGAAAACAAGGGGATAAATACTAATGCCTCATCCCGCATACAAAGGTGGGCACTCGCGCTATCAGTGTATAACTGTAACATCCGCCACAGGCCAGGCACCAAGAACTGTGCGGATGCTCTCAGGCTGCTACCATTGCCTACCACGAGGGTGGAAATGGCGCAGCCCGCAGACTTGTTGATGGTGGCACAACCCGCAGACTTGTTGATGGTCATGGAAGCGTTTGAAAATGATAAATCACCTGTCACGGCCTGCCAGATTAGGACTTGGACCAGCCAAGATCCTCTGCTGTCCCTAGTAAAAAACTGTGTACTGCATGGGAAGTGGGCCAGCATCCCCATTGAAATGCAAGAGCCAATCAAGCCGTTCCAGTGGCGAAAGGACGAGTTGTCCATTCAGGCAGTTTGCCTGTTGTCGGGTAATCGCGTAGTGCTACCCAAAAAGGGCAGGGAAACGTTCATCTCGGATCTCCACAGCACACACCCGGGTACAGTCATGATGAAAGCGATAGCCAGATCCCACGTGTGGTGGCCCGGCATCGACTCTGACTTAGAGTCCTGTGTACGGCAATGCAGCGTGTGTACGCAGTTGAGCAACGCGCCCAGAGAGGCACCACTAGGTTTGTGGTCCTGGCCCTCCAGACAATGGTCGAGGATCCATGTTGACTATGGGGGCCCGTTTCTCAGTAAAATGTTCCTGGTGGTGGTGGATGCTTTTTCAAAATGGATTGAATGTGAAATAATGTCGGGAAGCACCGCCACCACCACCATTGAAAGCCTGAGGGCCATGTTTGCCACTCACGGCCTGCCTGACATACTGGTCAGTGACAACGGGCCATGTTTCACCAGTTCCGAATTTAAAGAATTCATGATCCGCAATGGGATCAAACATGTCACCTCAGCCCCATTTAAACCAGCCTCCAATGGGCAGGCAGAGCGGCCAGTACAAACAATCAAACAGAGCCTTAAACGAGTCACAGAAGGCTCACTCCAAACCCGCCTGTCCCGAGTACTGCTCAGCTACCGCACGAGACCCCACTCGCTCACAGGGAGGCCCCCGGCTGAGCTACTCATGAAAAGGACACTTAAAACCAGACTCTCGCTGGTTCACCCAAACCTGCATGATCAGGTAGAGAGCAGGCGGCAGCAACAAAATGCAAACGAATGTCGCGACACTGTGTCACGGGAAATTGATCTGAATGACCCTGTGTATGTGCTAAACTATGGACATGGTCCCAAGTGGATCGCGGACACGGTGATAGCTAAGGAAGGGAGTAGGGTGTTTGTCGTCAAACTAGACAATGGACAAATTTGCAGAAAGCACCTGAACCAAACGAGGTTGTGGTTCACAGACTGCCCTGAACAACCCACAGCAGACACCACCTTTTTCGAGCCCACAACACACACCCAAAGGATCAACAACACCACCCCGGATGAGGAAATTGAACCCCTCACCCAGCAGCCCTGCAGGGCCAACAACACGCCAGCCCAGCGAGGGCACAGCCAACACACCAGAACAGACATTTGTACCGAGGCGGTCCACCAGGCAAAGAAAGGCTCCCGACCACCTCACCTTGTAAATAGTTTTCACTTTGACTTTGCGGGGAGTGATGTTGTGTTTCTGTAAAGCATGCACTCCCATGTTCCGCCACCAGGGAGCGCATCCCCTGAAGTCTCAAGGGATTCCAGCATCCCTTGGGAGCACTGTATATAAGCCAGCCCCTAAGGCCTGTTCCTCACACTGGAGTGTCTTAATAAAGACTGAGGTCACTGTTACTTTAACCTCCCTGTGTGCAGTCTCATCTGTGTTAGGAACACAGTAAAAGGTGCTATATAAGTACAAGTTGTAGTGTTGTTGTTTGACTCCCGGGCCTCATTTAAATTTTCAAGCTCAGTCTCCTGTCCGAACCGCACAGAAATCACTGCCTGGCCGGCAGATGGCGGGGGGAGCAAGAATTTGGCTGGCAGTCGGAATGGTCCCTGGCTGTCAGATAATTATTGAAGGGGTGGGGATGCTCGGGGCAAGGGAGGCCCAAGGTATCATTGTGGGTCTGGAGTAGTACTCCTGCTCCTCTTAGCCCATGAGGGAACTTGAAAAATATATTTTAACCTTACCTTACTGGGCCTTGTCTGGCCCTCGATCCAACTCCCAGAAGGTTTGGCTGGGCGACGATGCCACCACTGCTCCCCTGCTCAGGCCTCAGATTGAAATTGTAGATCGGGGCCGTGGGTTTGCTTGTCACGTGCAATTTAACATCGGACTTGGTCAGATCAGTCAGTTGGTGCTCTGAATGAGTTAGCCAGTACAGCATTTGGATGCTTTAATTGGCATCCGTGCCCTTGGGAATAGAAAAAAAACAGCCATTGCTATCCAGTGACCCCATATGGATATCAGGTGAGAGAGGGAGTCATGATTGAACAGATTACACATTAAAGGTTAAATATCTTGAGTTGGCGAAGGTGTAACTTAGGCAAAATGCCTGCCGGTGGTAGGGATTTGTGGCAGAACCACATCCACTAGGCTTCTGTTCCAATCCTGCTCCATCCTATATTCTGAGAGGGAGGGGCGAGTCAGTTTTCTACCCAGCTCACCTACCTTCACTTTAAGGTATGTATGGGATGTTTCTAGGCTACCCCAAGAATACTAGCCAATAGGCCCTCCTCAGTCCCAATAAAAGCCATACCAGTTAGGCATGGCATGGTATGGAATGGAAATTGATGGGATTGAAGGCCGATAAATCACCGGGGCCTGATAGTCTACATCCCAGAGTACTTAAGGAAGTGGCCCTAGAAATAGTGAATGCATTGGTGATAATTTTCCAACAGTCTATCGACTCTGGATCAGTTCCTATGGACTGGAGGGTAGCTAATGTAACACCACTGTTTTAAAAAGGAGGGAGAGAGAAAACGGGTAATTATAGACCAGTTAGCCTGACATCAGTAATGGGGAAAATGTTGGAATCAATTATTAAAGATGAAATAGCAGCGCATTTGGAAAGCAGTGACAGGATCGGTCCAAGTCAGCATGGATTTATGAAGGGGAAATCATGCTTGACAAATCTTCTGGAATTCTTTGAGAATGTAACTAGCAGAGTGGACAAGGGAGAACCACTGGATGTGGTGTATTTGGACTTTCAAAAGGTCCCACACAAGAGATTGGTGTGCAAAATCAAAGCACATGGTATTGGGGGTAATGTACTGACGTGGATAGAGAATTGGTTGGCAGACAGGAAGCAGAGAGTCAGAATAAACGGGTCCTTTTCAGAATGGCAGGCAGTGACTAGTGGAGTGCCGCAGGGCTCAGTGCTGGGACCCCAGCTCTTTACAATATACGTGAATGATTTAGATGAAGGAATTGAGTATAATATCTCCAAGTTTGCAGATGACACTAAACTGGGTAGCGGTGTGAGCTATGAGTAGGATGCTAAGAGGTTGCAAAGTGACTTGGACAGGTTAGGTGAGTGGGCAAAAGCATGGCAGATGCAGTATGATGTGGATAAATGTGAGGTTATCCACTGTGGGGTCAAAAACACGAAGGCAGAATATTATCTGAATGGCGGCAGATTAGGAAATGGGGAGGTGCAACGAAACCTGGGTGTCATGGTTCATCAATCATTGAAAGTTGGCATGCAGGTACAGCAGGCGGTGAAGAAGGCAAATGGTATGTTGGCCTTCATAGCTAGGGGATTTGAGTATAGGAGCAGGAAGGTCTTGCTGCAGTTGTACAGGGCCTTGGTGAGGCCTCACCTGGAATATTGTGTTCAGTTTTGGTCTCCGAATCTGAGGAAGGATGTTCTTGCTATTGAGGGAGTGCAGCGAAGGTTCACCAGACTGATTCCAGGGATGGCGGGACTGACATATGAGGAGAGACTGGATCAATTGGGCCTTTATACATTGGAGTTTAGAAGGATGAGAGGGGATCGCCTAAAAACATGTAAGATTCTGACGGGACTGGACAGGTTAGATGCAAGAAGAATGTTCCTGAAGTTGGGGAAGTCCAGAACCAGGGGACACAGTCTAAGGATAAGGGATAGGACTGAGATGAGGAGAAACTTCTTCACTCAGAGAGTTGTTAACCTGTGAAATTCCCGACTGCAGAGAGTTGTTCCAGATCATTGGATATATTCAAGAGGGAGTTCGATATGACCCTTATGGCTAAAGGGATCAAGGGGTATGGAGAGAAAGCAGGAAAGTGTTTCTGAGGGAATGATCAGCCATGATCTTATTGAATGGTCATGCAGGCTCGAAGGGCCGAATGGCCTACTCCTGCACGTATTTTCTGTTTCTATGTTTCTATGTTTCCATTAAGGTTCTACTAAAGGTCTTAAAACACTTGCACAGATAAAATAATTGCAGTGAGGATCAGTGACCACTGACTGAAGGTCTCTGTTTCCCTTTGCAAAGAACTGAAATATTTTACGTTATTTTTGGCCTGATAAGTGTCTCTGTCTTCCCTCATCAGTCATAAATTCCACTCTGTCGCACTCCCCGCAGTGAAGCAGTGACTGCAGAATTTCGGGCATTTACAGTCAAGGCTCCAACATGAAGGAGGGCCACGAGTCTGAGTTACTGAAGGGCTGTCAACATCACCCCGGCAAAGGTCAGCAAGTGGAGGAGAAGGAAGACAAACTTGGAAATTAACAAAAAAGTACTTGTAAAACAAAAAACTTTGCATTATTAGATTGTACAACATACCTGATCATGGAATTGTATGGTCATTTTCATGCCATTACATTAAATATATAGTTTTAATTTTAAATATTTTTTAAAATATGCTCATTTCTGGTAGTCCATTGGCTGAGATTATGGAGCCTCAGTGTCCAGATGCCAGTCACCAATTGTTGTGGCTTCAATCGTGGCAGAAATGGGCGACAGTCTCACTCTGCTGAAGCTCAGTCCAGGTCTGCCTCCATGTCCTTATAATGCTGACCTAAGGGGGCGGTGCTGGGGGAATGGCACAGAGAACATCATCTTCACAAGAACCTCGTGCAACACAAACTCTACCTCAGGGCAGCCATCAAACACGTCATCAAGTGATGGGTGCATCTGCACTTACCTGCAGTTGATAAATAGAAGAAATGGGAGGGGGGAAATCTAACCTGGTGAGAGACAAAAACTTCAAATGTATGGGCAGAAATAAATGTAAAATACCAATTTTAATCATTTCAGTTATTGCACTGCCAAGCATTGTTTTGGTAGGGGTGGCGGGGTGGTATATCACCATATTAACATTTAGATCCTAGTCTGCATTTTAAGACAAGGTTACACAGCTTTATCACAATTGAATAATGTCAGCTGCAGCAGCACATTGTGTTCACTTCATTGACCCCAGCCATACTACCAGTTAGAGATGCCCCGCGGTCTCTCATGGGCTGGTCAGGCAGGTGCATCAGCCAACCACACAGCAAGCATTATTGTGTGCATAATCCTTTTAAAATACATTTTTCCATGAAGGACGGGTTAAGTCAGCTGTGTAGATAGGGTCTCTGAGCCTTTACTGATTGTAGCAATTACCGAACAGTCTGCCAGAGCTCCCTTCAGGCATCAACTGCTTTGCTCTTTACGATGAACATTAGAAAAAAAGCACACATACACACACGCGCACAGGCAGTATCCAGGCAACGGAAAAGCTAAGATCCTTCTGTTAACCATGAACTGCACTCTATCACCTGCATCACTGAAACAAAATTACCTCAAATATCATGACAAATTATATTTAATTTTATTATTTTCATGTGCATTACCAAAAGTCTATTTTTCTCCTTCAATTCAACCAAAATGAACATTTAACATAATTTGATAGACTAAGTAAGAAGCATAATCCATGCATTCAGAACAGAATTTATAAAGTGACACAATTTCTGTTTTATTATGCAAATACCACTATATTTGGAACATTCTTCAAGTTGCCTATCAAAAATAATTCAGCAGAAAGGAAACTGGTTGGTACAGATTAATACATTTTTCTTTCAGCTGAGGAGTTTGATATCTTTTACTTACATCAGACTTTGTAGCTTCTTTTCCACCTTGTGGCTTCTTGATTTGATGCTTCACATCAGTACTATCAGGCTCTCTCTGTAACTAGGAGCTAGGTTACACTAGTTATATATCAGACAAATATAGGCTGTGAGCCTTAAAGTCCCAGCATGAACAAGCAATTTAATTACCCTATGTGGGCTATCTAATCTTAGACTATGTACTCAGTAAATATCATTATACAAGGGGTTCAATCTGGCCCAGAATTATGGATGCAAGTCTCCTCTCACTGCTAACTGTAAGGCTGGGTCCTGTATGAAATGAGCTTGGATAGAGTGTGAGGCAAAGGCATATAACTATGCACGAGGGACACCCCAAGTAGGGATAAACTGATACAGCAGGGTCACTTTTTAGCATTTTGGGCTTCCCGTTAATTTTAATGTGGGGCCACCTCATAGCTGGTGAGATTATTCAACATTCAGGGCAAGTCATAGACTGTATACATTGACTGGTCTATATTGTGAACTGCCTCTCCATCCTTATGAGAGAGCAAAGTACCAAGGTGAATAATCTGTGTGCCTGGTGGTATCTCTGAGCTGCGCGCACTGCAGCCAATAGCAGCTGTCAGTTCAACTCAAGAGGAACTCACAGTTAAATTTGTGTTTAATTTTGTGGGGCCAGGCTTTTTGGGTTAATTTTGTGGGTTCATCCAGTCTCCACAAAATCCGCCTTGGCTTCTGCCACTCCAGTCTCTCCTCCTCCTGCGAGTGGCACCCCCTGTCCCACCCACAGACCTGCCTTCTTCGAGCCCCGGAGGCTGGTCGGGCCACCCGATATAGCAGTGGACCAGTGCCAGCAGGCTGCCCAGGCACTCGTTTTCCCCTTCTGCCTGCCGATATGCGATGGGAATTCCAACTGTGGCAGGTTTGTAAAGCGGGAAATCTATGGGTGTGGACCTTTAAGGAAAACTGGGCTGGCTGTACAATGGGAGGGTTGATCCGATACTGGCCGATTTACGCACCATGGTTTCAGATTCAGAAATCAATGAATCTACTTTAGAATAAAAGAGAAGCCATAAATGTTCTGTTTGGACAGGCATCTTTGAAGCTAATTTTTTTGGCAGTTCAATTTTTCCTGCCAATTTCTGCCCTGAATTAGCATAATTTTTATAAACTTTTTGTTTTTGTTTTTTCCAAATAGGTCTAAGAACAGAGGTTTACAATAAATCCTGCTTTTAGTCTAAAACATGAAGCAAATGTATTAAATGAACAATGGACAACTGAATTAAACAGTGATATAATAGTGAGAAATTGACTGAAGACTCTGCTTTAATCAAAGCCACAAGCAAATCCTTGGGGAAGGGCAGCACCTGGTAATTTGGATACTATGAGAGTCTGCAAAACCAGATGTCAGCAAGCATCCCATAAGGGGTGTGGCGAAAGGTGAATGATGCAATTAGAGTCGATGGAAAGCTTTACTGGGTGGTTGCAGTGAGTGAAAGAAACCCTCCAAGTCAAGGCTGAGGTTTAAAGGGGTGCTGCCTATTAGGCATTGATGTCAAGCAATTCACTCACTTTAAGACCATGGAGCCCTGGGTGAAATACACAACATGAGTGAGAGAAGATGAAAGTAAGTTTCGAACACCTCCAACACCCAATCCTATCTTCCCCTGCAACCGCAGGAGATGCATCATCTGCCCTTTTACATCCTCCCTTCCCACTGACCAGGACCCCAAACACTCCTTCCAGGTGAAACTGCAATTTATTTGTACTTTGTCTCCGTAAGATCCTGCAAATCCCCTGGGAGGATAGGTGCACCAACATCAGTGTCTTCGTCCAGGCTAATATCCCCAGCATTGAAGAGCTGAGCACACTTCGCTGGGCAGACCACATCGTTCGCATGCCAGACACGAGACTCCCAAAGCAAGTGCTCTATGCGGAGCTGCTTCAAAGCAAATGAGCCAAAGGTGGGCAGAGGAAACGTTACACGGACATCCTCAAAGCCTCCCTGATAAAGTGCGACATCACCACTGACACCTGGGAATCTCTGGCCAAAGACCACCCTAAGTGGAGAAAGTGCATCCGGGAGGGTGCTGAGCATCTCGAGTCTCAACGCCGAGAGCGTGCAGAGGTCAAGAGCAGGCAGCGGAAAGAGCATGCGGCAAACCAGTCCCACCCACCCCTTCCCTCAACAAGTGTCTGTCCACCTGTGACAGAGACTGTGGCTCTCGTATTGGACTGTTCAGCCACCAAAGAACTCACTTCAGGTATGGAAGCAAGCCTTCCTCGATTCCGAGGGACTGCCGATGATGATGATGAGTTCAATTTAGTATTCTGTATTCGCTACTCATGATGCGATCTCCTCTACATTGGGGGAGGCCAAATGCAGATAGGCTGACTGTTTTGTGGAAAAGCTCCGTTCAGTCCACAAGTGTGACCCCGCGCTCTTGGTCATCTGTCACTTTAATTTTCCGTCTCACTCCTACTCTGTCCTCGGACTCCTGCACTGTTCCAATGAAGCTTAACGTAAGCTCAAGGAACAGCCCTATTTGGCACTTTACAACTTTCTGCACATAATATTGAGTTCAGCAATTTCACATCATAACTTCTGCCCCCATTTTTTTCACATGGCAGCTGTTGCTGTAGATCCTGATTATCCCAGTTACACCTCTAGACCCATCTTTTGTTTCTTTACTGGTCCCATTACCATCTCCTTTCACCTAGCACCATGATCCCTTTTTGTCATTTAATCTCTCCTGCCTTCCATCCTATCACAAACCTTTCCTTTTGTTCTTTCCTCCCCTCTCCCCTTTCCCTGCCTCTGTACATGGTTTAAATCTGTTACATCTCTAACTTTTTCCAGTTCTGACAAAAGGTCGACTGAAATGATAACTCTGTTTCTCTCTCCACAGATGCTGCCTGACCTGCTGAGTATTTCTAGCATTTTCTGTTTTTATTAGCCCCTTTAAGCTGTCATGGGCCTTTTAATCCTGCAGCAGCAATTTCCCAGCCCCCAAATGGTAAGCTCACAATCAGAGGCAGTGCTATCACCGGGAGCTTACCTCTAATGTTAATAGGTTGAGCCTGGAAAATGTAGCTGGGTCCGTTCACTTGACTTCCAGCATCCTGTCATTATTCCACCTAGGTTGTCACCTGAGCGGAGAGTTTAGGCTTATGATTCAAGAGGGTTATTAGGACATGGAAGGCTTCAACACAAGTGACTATTGAGGCAGAGAGTAAAACATAATTTAAATGGGAATTGGATAAGTATTTGAAAAGGAAGATTCCAAAGGGATACATACAAAGGGGCAAGGAAATGGAATTAAAATAGATGAGCTAGCATTAGAATAGGATTGATTTGTCAATTGGTCTTTTTCTATACTGATTCTATAATTCTAAATCAATAAACTACCTAAGCTGGAAAGTACAGTCATGTTCATTCAGTTATCAAGACCTCTCCAAAAATAATTTCTGATTCTTAAAAAAGTCGATGCTTTAGATCCAAACTCAATAATCTTCCCCAACTATTCTAATAATGGCCCGTATTTTGCAGCCCCCTACGAGTGCGTACATGGTGTGTACGTGCCTGTAAGGGCCGCACAAGTTCGGCACAAGTTCTGGGTTTTGGCACCCGAAGCTTATCCACGAAAACCCGGAACTTGCATTCCCCGGGAAACGGGCATTTGTGGGTTGGAGGTTGGGCTATTTGCCCAACTACTGCCTTGCAAATGCCCGTGAAATTCTTATGCCTGGTAAAAGTAGGTGTAAGTCCTGCTTTTACCAGTGTTGGGGCTAGAAATTCATTTTTGGATCATAGCGGTTCTTTTTGCGTAAAGAAAACGGCATGACTCCGCTATGATTTCAAGTCAAACATTCGGGAAAAAATGGAAAGAAAATGCGCTCGACGGGAAAAATCGGCATTGCACGAAGATTCGCGGTACAAACCGCAAATTTTCTGCAACTTTTCTCCGAGGTCGATACCGCTGCAAGTTGGGCCGAGGGAGGGGGGAAAACACAATTTTTTTTTCCAAAAAACAAAAAATAAAAAAACACAAAACTTTCACAAGACTATTTTCTAGCAAATCACTGCAAAAGAATTTTAAAATAAAAACTTTAACTTACATTTTTGCAGGGTTTCACACCTATCACCGTTCCAAGGGCTGCTCCGACAGGTTTTTCCTCGGCGTTTTTTTTTCTGAGTGCACTGCGAGCCAAATATCAGGTGAAAGCGCTTTTTCTAGTCTTGCACGCTGGTGGTCCACTCCCCAGCGATATTTCAAAACTGCCAGCGCAAGATTTCAGGAAATTTCCCGCCGCAACGTTTTCAGCCCAAAACAGCAAAATACCATCGAAAACCCGGCACAAGGTTGCGGAATTTCCAGCCCATGGAGTTCAGATGAATAAAAAAATAATTATTTTTCAATCATTTAAACATTAAAACACCTGTAAAATATGGTAAAGTTATTTTAAGCCCCTTTAAATTTTTGTTTTAAATGTTTAATTATATTGTATTTTAATTAATTTTAAATAATTAATGTTTTTTAAATGTATTTGTTATGTTATGTGTTTTTTACGTGATCCCCATTAATGCTTGTGGGAATTCCGCAAACCCCACAAGCATGAATGGGGATCGCTTTCTTTCATTGGTTGGGCCAGTCCACGTGATCCCAGGGGCGCTTGCGAACCGCATGCGCCCCTGGGGTACGTGGGCCTCTACACAGGCCTACGTCTGCAGGCCCAGGAGTGCAAGTCTCCGTGGATCCAGGACCATCAGGTAGATTCGTAGATTTTTTGCCAGTCGAAGGCATCTGCCCACAGGAAGCCTCCAACCGCAAATTCAGTCCAAATATGTCTGCTTCTTTGGTATGTATCATGCATGGCAATTCCTTCATTTAATGGATCCACTGGAAGGTACAAAATTATTTTGGAAACTGTAAATTCTCTCCTCTGCTACCTTTCCATAGGACTAAAGAATAGAGAAGGATACTAAAGGCCCAATAGACTACAGTACAATTTGTTTTTCAGTTTAATATGGGTTTATAAATCATTCAGTCAAAATTAGTCAAATTAATTAACATTTAAGCAAACAAGAAACATCCGTTCAAAAAAAATACTATGAAGGCAATTATTATGGCCCAGATTCTCCTGCAATAGTGAGATCATCCACATATACTCTAAATTATCTGTCTAGCCTGCCGACCTTGCATCGATAACTTCCTTCATGTTTTCCTGCATCCCTGATTCGAATGCCTTCCAGTGAGCTTTGCAGCGAATCTGTAGCGACACAGCCAATGGCCAATGATTTGTTCTGCAGTCATTTCAATCCAGAGAGAGTCATTTTCTACATGGCAATAAATGAACATAAAAAGGGAGACATATAATGGGGTAATGTGCTAATAACATATTAGCTATTCATTGTTACCAGCACCCCTTGTGTGTGAGGGTCATGCCAGAGGCTCTGGAGGGACACCCGTAAATGATACCAGATTAGTCTGAAGAACAGTGTTCTGCTAAAAGTACTGGGACTAATTGTGTGGCCTGTTAACACCGTGAGCCATAGGAAGGAGTTCGGCTCTGGGACTCTGCTCATGAGTGCCAAAAGTTCCAGATGTAAGTCTGACACAGCCAGGTGTGTTGTCTATTTCTTTATTAGCATTCCTGCAAGCATCCATAGACTGGTGCGAATGAAAGAAAATCTTTACATTGAATGGGGGTGGATGGATTATAATTAGCTTTTACCTGTACAGAAGTCCCGTCCACTGACAAACACCACAGCTGGGAGCAGAAGCTCGGCCATTGTTTCTTTTTGGGCCAGTGATAGGAATTTTTATTGTGGTGTAATAGAGGGAATGTGATTCTCTGGAGGCTAACCTCACCAAATGCCTCTAGTCCTGCTAACTTACTCATCAGTGCACCAATGGTACGACAAAAATCTAGCGAACAATTTATGCAAATGGAAAATCATACAATAGATTTTTCCAAAATAGATTGCATGACTAATTAGCCAGAATTGTAAAATGTTGGCTTAGGTTTGATGCAAAATCATGTCTGGAGTAAATAAAGGCCAGCCTGGTATGACAATGAATGATAATTCATTGGAAAATAAATGTTCACACCAATGCGAGACCATGCTGCTGTAACTGCCACAGTCAACTAAGGTATCAGCAATATAAATGACCAGTTATTATAGATGATCCTGGAGGAGATGGGAGAAATTCAGATTTCAGTATAATCTCCCAAGCTGGCAAGTCTCCAGCATGATTTTTCGAAAGTGGAGCAATGAATAGAACAGGTGGCAAGCATGCAACGCAGCTTCGAAGGTCACAGCATGCAACTTGGCAGCAACTGAAATACAAAGAAGCTGCTGCTGTCAGTGACCTGGAAAATCACTGCCTCCACTACAACGCAAAAATAATAGCAGTCTGTTTTACTAAACTGAATGATCAAACTGACCTATCCGAATTGGATGGTACACAGTTCTGTCATGTATGTACTTTTGGGATCACTAGCCACTAGATGGCGTCACTGTTGGAGACCATTGGGCTGCACGCACATGTGTGCAGCCCAAATATAAAAGGCCAGCCATTTTGTATATTAGTCACTTTGGGCCTTAATAAAGCAGAGCCAAGGTCATACCTTTTGGAGTTAAACAGTACTCAGTCTAATAGTTATTGTATACACAACATTTGGCGACGAGGCAACAAGAACCTTTGCATGCAAAAATGAGCACGTGGATTGTTGGAGCGATTCATGGAAGGAGAAGATTGGGCAGACTTTGTGAGCCGTTTGAGCCAGTTCTTCGTGGACAACAAAATGGAGGAGGTCGGTGACGCAGATCGGCGCCGGGCGATGTTCCTCATGGTTTGCGGTCCAAAGATTTATGGTCTGATAAAGAATCTACTCCTGCCTGTGAGTCCAACAGAGAAGACATATGAAGAATTTTGTACACTGGTACAGGACCACTTTAAGCCAGACGAAGGCATCATCATCTCAAGATACAGATTTTAAATGCACATTCGCTCAGAGGGCCAGAATGCAGCGGAATTTGTTGCTGACCTGAGACGTCTAGCGGGACTATGTAAATTCGGGGCTGTGTTGGCAGACATGCTGTGGGACTTCTTTGTAATCAGCATCAACTATGAGGTGATCCTGCGTAAACTACTGGCGGTGGAGACGTTGGACTTGAACATGATGACAGATAGAAGTCTAAAGCAGATATCAGTGAAAAATCGAAACTCAGCAAGTACTGTAAATATAATTGATTCGGCATTTGGCAGAGCGGCATATGACAGGGCCTACCCGACTGCATACGCAAAACCTGTAGCTGCCCAAAGTCTGCCAGCGGGAATGCATCCGATTTCTCCGTGTTGGCGTTGTGGGGGAAATCACCAGCACCAGCTGTGCCGATTGAAGCAATATAATTGCAAAGGCTGTCTGAGAGTGGGACATCTCCAGTGCAAGTGTCCGCAGATGAGCAAGCGTGCTGCGACACACCACGTGGAGGATGATGGTCAGACTAGCGCGGATCCAGATACGCAAACTGAGATACCAGAGGAGGAAGTGTATGGACTGTATTCGTTTCTAACTAAGAGCAAACCGATAATGGTCAACGTGAAATGTAATGGTGTGCCGGTATCGATGGAAGTAGACATGAGGGCGAGTCAATCGATAATAAGCCAGAGAGCATTCGGCAAGCTGTGGGATACTAAGGCTGTGAGGCCCAGACTGAGTCCAGTCAATGCCAAGTTGCGCACGTACACCAAAGAACTTATAACGGTGATTGGCAGTGCCACAATTAAAGTGTCATATGACGGTGCAGTTCACGAGTTACCGCTATGGATTGTCCCAGGCAATGGCCCAACGCTGTTCGGCAGGAACTGGCTTGAAAAAATCAGATGCAATTGGAACGACATCAAGGCGTTGTCATCGGAGAAAGATACATGTGCCCAAGTACTGAGCAAGTTCCCCTCGCTGTTCGAACCAGGCATCGGCAACTTCATGGGAGCCAAGGTGCAGATCCACGTGGACTCGGATGCAAGATCCGTCCATCATAAAGCTCGGGCAGTTCCGTATATGATGAGGGAGAAGGTTGAAATCGAACTGGACAGACTCCAGTGTGAAGGGATCATATCACCGGTTGAATTTAATGAATGGGCCAGCCCCATTGCTCCTGTGCTGAAAAGTGATGGCACAGTCAGAATCTGTGGAGACTACAAGGCTATGATCAACAGGGTTTCGAAACAGGATCAGTACCCATTACAGAAAGCTGATGACTTGTTTGCAACGCTAGCCGGGGGGAAGTCATTCACCAAACTGGATTTGACGTCGGCCTACATGACACAGGACTGGTTGAGACGTCGAAGAGACTTACGTGCATTAACACGCATAAAGAACTGTTTATTTATCACAGGTGCCCTTTTGAAATTTGCTCGGCTACAGCAATATTTTAGAAAAACATGGAGAGTTTACTGAAGTCCGTTCCCAGAACCATCGTGTTCCAAGATGACATCCTGATCACAGATCGTGACTCCGAGGAACATCTGAACAACCTAGAAGAGGTTGTACATCGTCTGGACAAAGTGGGACTCAGACTGAAACGCTCGAAGTGCGTCTTCATGGCACCAGAGGTCGAATTCCTGGGGAGGAAAATTGCTGCTGATGGCATCAGGCCCACGGCCCCGAAAACCAAGTCATCAAGAATGCACCCAAGCCGCAGAAAGTGATGGAGCTGCGTTTGTTCCTGGGTCTACTCAACTACTTTGGTAACTTCCTACCTAAATTGAGCACCTTATTAGAATCACTGCACATGCTGCTAAGAAAAGGTGACAACAGGGTGTGGGGTGCGTTTCAAAACAGAGCTAATCTGCTTTGCTCTAACAAGCTGCTAGTACATTATGACCCATGAAAACGTTTAGTATTGGCTTGTGATGCTTAGTCATATGGAATTGGTTATGTACTCCAACAAGCTAATGAGTCGGATAAACTTCAACCAGTCGCATATGGTTCAAAAAGTTTGTCTAAAGCGGAAAGAACCTACAGCATAAGAACATAAGAAATAGGAGCAGGAGTAGGCCATACAGCCCCTCAAACCTGCTCCGCCATTTAATAAGATCATGGCTGATCCGATCATGGACTCAGCTCCACTTCCCTGCCCGCTCTCCATAACCCCTTATCCCCTTATCGGTTAAGAAACTGTCTATTTCTGTCTTAAATTCATTCAATGTCCCAGCTTCCAAGGCTCTCTAAGGCAGCGAATTCCACAGATTTACAACCTTCTGAGAGAAGAAATTTCTCCTCACCTCTGTTTTAAATGGGTGGCCATTCTAAGTTCATGCCCTCTAGTTCTAGTCTCCCCCTCAGTGGAAACATCCTCTCTGCATCCACCTTGTCAAGCCCCCTCATAATCTTATACGTTTCGATAAGGTCACCTCTCATTCTTCTGAATTGCAATGAGTAGAGGCCCAACCTACTCAACCTTTCCTCAGAAGTCAACCCCCTCTTCCCCGGAATCAACCTAGTGAACCTTCTCTGAACTGTCTCCAAAGCAAGTATATCCTTTCGTAAATATGGAAACCAAAACTGCACGCAGTATTCCAGGTGTGGGCTCACCAATAACTTATGTAGCTGCAGCAAGACTTCCCTGCTTTTATACTCCGTCGCCTTTGCAATAAAGGCCAAGATACCATTGACCTTCCTGATTACTTGCTGTACCTGCATTCTAAACTTTTGTGTTTCATGCACAAGGACCTGAAACTTGTGCATGAAACACAAAAGGTTAGTGTGCATACATCAGGTCATGCTGAACTCCAGCACTTTGCAATCTTTCTCCATTTAAATAATAACTTGCTCTTTGATTTTTTCCTGCCAAAGTGCATGACCTCACACTTGGCAATATTATACTCCATCTGCCAAATTTTTGCCCACTCACTTAGCCTGTCTATGTCCTATTGCAGATTTTTTGTTTCCTCCTCACACATTGCTTTTCCTCCCATCTTTGTATTGTCAGTAAACTTGGCTACGTTACACTCAGTCAGGTCTTCCAAGTCGTTAATAAAGATTGTAAATAGTTGGGGTCCCAGCACTGATCCCTGCGGCACCCCACTAGTTACTGGTTGCCAACCAGAGAAAGAAGCACTAGCCTGTGTGTATGGGGTTAAAAAGATGCATTAGTACCTGTTTGGTCTTCGGTTTGAACTGGAGACAGATCACAAGCCGCTTATTTCACTGTTCTCTGAAAACAAAGATATCAATACCAATGCTTTATCCCGCATCCAGAGGTGGGCGCTGACATTATCCGCTAATGATTATGTAATTCGCCATAGACCTGGCACCGAAAATTGTGCCGATGCTTTGAGCCGTCTGCCGTTGCCCACACCGAAGATGGAAACACCACAACCGGCAGACCTATTATTAGTTGTGGATGCTTTTAAGAGTGAAGGAACCCCTGTCATGGCTCACCAAGTTAAGACCTGGACCAGCCAGGACCCAATTGTATCGATGGTGAAGAGTTGCATCCTCAAAGGTGATTGGTCTGCCATACCCAAGCAAATGTGTGAGGAGACCAAATCTTACATTCGTCGCAAAGGCAAACTGTCTATTCAGTCGGATTGTATACTGTGGGGCAATCGTGTTGTGATGCCCAAGAAAGGGAGAGAGAAATTTGTACGTGAGCTACATAGCACACATCCCGGCATTGTAATGATGAAAGCCATCGCCAGGTCTCATGTATGGTGGCTGGGAATTGACTCTGAGCTGGAATCATGTGTGCATCAGTGCAACACTTGAATTCAGCTCAGCAAAGCACCAGCGGAATCGCCGCTGAGTCTGGGGTCGTGGCCGTCCAAACCATGATCCAGGATCCACATAGACTTTGCAGGTCCCTTCCTGGGGAAGATGTCTTTAGTTGTGGTGGATGCATATTCGAAGTGGATAGAGTGTATAATCATGTAATCCAGCACATCCACAGCTACCATTGAGAATCTCAGTATCATGTTCGCGACACATGGTCTGCTTGAGATCGTTGTTAGCGACAACGGATCGTGCTTCACCATTCAGGAGTTTCAAGAGTTCATGAAACTCAATGGTATCAAACATGTAAGGTCAGCACCATTCAAACCTGCATCCAATGGGCAAGCAGAATGTGCTGTCCAAATCATAAAGCAGAGTATGAAGTGAGTAACCCAAGGGTCACTGCAGACCCGCCTGTTATGCATACTGCTGAGTTACAGGACAAGGCCACACACGCTTACCGGGGTCTCACCTGCTGAACTAATGATGAAGAGAGGTCTTAAGACCAAGCTATCTCTTGTATACCCTGACTTGAATAATCATGTGAATATAGAAGGCAAAGTCAGCAAGGGTATCACGATTGCGCAGCTGTGTCACACGATATTTCTGTAAATGATTCTGAATTATGGTCAGGGTCCCAAATGGATCGCTGGTACTGTCATGGCCAAGGAGGGCAACAGAGTGTTTATTGTCAAACTCAAAACTGGGCAAACATGCAGGAAACATATGGATCAGACAAAGCTGTGGCACATAGACAAACCGGAACAGTCGGAGGAAGAGACAATCGACGACCAACCAACCTACCCCCAGTCATCAGAGGACTTAGTGATCATCAGTGAATCGGGACTTTCAATCACTGACATGTTCAATGAAAATGGACTTCAATCCCTGACATGGCCATTGCCACTCCCACTAGGTCAGCCACCCAGCCACCAGTCACAACAGACTCTGAACACTCACCCAAGGCTGGAGTTGAACTGAGACGGTCAACCCGGGAGCATAAAACACCGGACCATCTCAATTTGTAAAAGACTGTGTTAATATTTCAGAGGTGGGTATTGTCATGTATGTACTTTTGGGATCACTAGCCATTAGATGGCGTCACTGTTGGAGGCACACAAGTATGTGCAGCCCAAGTATAAAAGGCCAGCCATTTTGTATATTAGTCACTTTGGGCCTTAATAAAGCAGAGCCAAGGTCATACCTCTTGGAGTTAAACAATACTCAGTCTAACAGTTATTGCATACACAGCAAGTTCATAATGTAACAGTGCATTGCTGATGCTATCCATAGCTCAAAGGCACTAACTGAATTGAAACCAAAACAGTAAACAGTGGAGGTCAGCAGGTCAGGCAGCACTCATCGAGAAAACATGAGACAGTTAACGTTTCAGGTGTAAAACCTTTTCCCAGAATGGAAAGCTATTACAAATGAACAGCATTTAGGAAGGAATAGAATAAGGAAAAGGGGGAAAATACACACACACAAAAATCACACACAGAGGAAAAGACAGAGAATGTCGTGTAAAGTGCGAAGCTTAGGGTTCAGAAAATGTTTAAATGTCAGAAATTATATGCACTGAAAACAATAGGAAGTATAATGAGATAAATCTAGGAAATAAAAGTCTCTGAAGGGAAGATTTTGGGGCCTTTTGTGTAGCGGAAACAGGACGGTGGTGCCCCAAAAATGGTGGGGAATGATTTCCTGACCCATTCCCCCCAACAGTGTGACCATCCCTAATCTCCCCAGGGGTTTTCTGCAGGGTCAGCTGTGGCTCAGTGGGTCGCACACTTGTTTTTAAGTCAAAAGGTTGTGGGTTCCAAACCTACTCCACACACTTGAGCATATCAGTTCCTATAGATTAGAGGATAGCTAATGTAATCTTTAAAAAAGGAGGGAGAGAGAAAACACGGAATTATAAAATGGTTAGCCTGACATAGGTAGTAGGGAAAATATTGGAATCAATTATTAAATATGTAATGGCAGCGCATTTGGAAAGCAGTGACAGGATCGGTCCAAGTCAGCATGGATTTATGAAAGGGAAATCATGCTTGACAAATCTTCTAGAATTTTTTGAGGATGTAACTTATAGGGCCCAAGTTTCCACATGATTCGCACCTGATTTTTAGGAGCAACTTGGTGGAGAACGGACTATTTTAGAAATCGCAATTCTCCACATTTTTTTTTCTGCAGTTCTATTCAGGTAGAACAGTTCTAGTTTAGAACAGAATTTTTTCTTCAAAAGGGGGCGTGTCCGGCCACTGACGCCTGATTTGAAAGTTTCCACAGTGAAAACGTACTCCAAACTAAAGTAGAATGGAGCCAGTGAAGATTTTTGTAGAACTGAAAAAACCTGTTCTACACATTAAAAAAATCAGGCGCAGGTTACAAATTAGGCGTCCAGAACGAGGTGGGGGGGGAGGGGGGGGAAGGGAACTCATTAAATTCGACAATAAATCCTTATTTATACTTCTACAAATATTATACAAATAAATCCAACCTGAATAAACATTTATAAGTCAAGAAAAGATTAAATAAACCATCTTCCTACCTGTGTGAAAGTGCTTCAGCCAGGGAGAATTCTGCAGCCGTTCGTGCCGCTGAGCGGGAGCGGGAGAGGGGGAGAGATGGGGGGGAGGGAGGGAGAGAAGGAGGGAGCGAGAGGGAGGGAGAGAGAGAGGGAGGGAGAGAGAGGGGGGGGAGAGGGGGGGGAGGGAGATAGAGAGGGGGTAGAGAGAGGGGGGGAGAGAGAGAGGGGGGGAAGAGAGGGAGAGAGGGGCGAGGGAGGGAGGGAGGGAGAGAGAGGGAGGGAGGGAGAGAGAGAGAGGGGAGGGAGGGAGGAGAGGGGGGGGGAGGAGAGAGGGGGGGGGAGGAGAGAGAGGGGGGAGGAGAGAGAGGGGGGAGGAGAGAGAGGGGAGGGGGAGGAGAGAGAGGGGAGGGGGAGGAGAGGGGAGGGGGGGAGGAGAGAGGGGAGGGGGCGGAGGAGAGAGGGGGGGAGGAGAGGGAGGGGGGGAGGAGAGAGAGGGGGAGAGAGAGAGGGGGGGAGAGAGAGAGGGGGGAGAGAGAGAGGGGGGAGAGAGGGGGGGGAGGCGGGTCGGGTCGGGGAACAGGAGCGTGGGTCGGGTCAGTCGGGGGGAGGGAGTGGGTCTCGGGTCGGGGCGGGGGGAGCGGGTGTCGGGTCGGGGCGGGGGGGGGGAGCGGGTGTCTGGTCGGGTCTGCGGCGGGGGGAGCGGGTGTCGGGTCGGGTCGGGGGGGTGGGTGGGGGGAGCGAGTGTCGGGTCTGGTCGGGGGGGTGGGTGGGGGAGCAGGAGCTGGCCGTGGGAGGAGCCTCATTCATGCAGCCCCAGTGAGGCCATTCAGCCAGGGCTAGGGGCTGCGTGCTTCGGGCCCCTCCCACACAGTTCGGCGCCTGGAGCTACTGCACTTGCGTGCTGACTGTAGCGCGCATGTGCAGAGGTCCCAGCACTGTTTTCAGCGCCGGGACCTGGCTCCGCCCCCCCCACAGCTCGTGCTGACTGCACCGAGTGCCAGGGGACCTGTAAGTAGGTGGAGAATACCAAGGATTTTTTTAGGCGCCCGTTTTTTTTCTTGTGGAAATTTGGGCCCATGGAGTGGACAAGTGGGAACAAGTGGATTTGATGAATTTGGACTTTCAAAAGGCTTTTGACAAGGTCCCACACAAGAGATTAGTGTGCAAAATGAAAGCACATGGTATTGCAGGTAATGTATTGATGTGGATAGAGAACTGGTTGGCAAACAGGAAGCAAAGAGTAACAATAAATGTGTCCTTCTCAGAATGGCAGGCAGTGACTAGTGGGGTACCGCAAGGTTCGGTGCTGGGACCCCAGCTATTTACAAAATACATTAATGATTTAGACGAAGGAATTGAATGTAATATTTCGAAGTTTGCAGGTGACATGGTGCTGGGTGGCGGTGTGAGCTGTGAGGAGGACTCTAAGAGGCTGCAGGGTGACTTGGACAGGTTAGGTGAGTGGGCAAACGCATGGCAGATGCAGTATAATATGGATATATGTGAGGTTATCCACTTTGGTGGCAAAAGCAGGAAGGCAGAATATTATCTGAATGGTGACATTTTAGTAAAAGGGGAGGTGCAACGAGACCTGGGTGTCATGGTACATCAGTCATTGAAAGTTGGCATGCAGGTACAGCAGGCGGTGAAGAAGGCAAATGGCATGTTGGCCTTCATAACGAGATGATATGAATATAGGAGCAGGGAGGTCTTACTACAGTTGTACAGGGCCTTTGTGAGGCCACACCTTGAATATTGTGTACAGTTTTGGTCTCCTAATCTGAAGAAGAACATTCTTGCTTTTTGAGGGAGTGCAGTGAAGGATCACCAGACTGATTCCCGGGATGCCAGGACTGACATATGAAGAAAGACTGGATCAACTAGGCTTATACTCACTGGAATTTAGAAGAATGAGAGGGGATCTCATAGAAACATAAAAATCTGACGGGATGGGACAGGTTAGATGCAGGAAGAATGTTCCCGATGTTGGGGAAGTCCAGAACCAAGGGTCACAGTCTGAGGATAAGGGGTAAGCCATTCATGACCGAGATGAGGAGAAATGTCTTCACTCAGAGAACCTGTGGAATTCTTTACCACAGAAAGTTGTTGACGCCAGTTTGTTAGATATATTCAAAAGGGAGTTAGATGTGGCCCTTACAGCTAAAGGGAATAAGGGGTATGGAGAGAAAGCAGGAATGGGGTACTGAAGTTGCAAAAATGATCAGCCATGATCATATTGAATGATGGTGCAGGCTCAAAGGGCCGAATGGCCTATTCCTGCACCTATTTTCTATGTTTCTGTGTTTCTATGAGTCTAGGCTCACACAAGTGCAGTTGTCAGAGGTGCTGTCTTTCAGATGAGACATTAAATCAAGGTCCCATCTGCTTTCTCAGGTGGATGTAAAAGATCCCATGGCACTATTTCGAAGAAGAGCAGGGGAGTTATCCTGGCCAATATTTAGCCCTCAATCAACATAACAAAAGCAGATTATCTGGTCATTATTACATTTCTGTTTGTGGGAGCCTGCCGTGCACAAATTGGCTGCTGCATTTCCCACATTACAACAGTGACTACACTTCAAAAGTACTTCATTGACTGTAAAGTGCTTTGAGACATCCAGTGGTCGTCAAAAGCGCTATATAAATGAAAGTCTTTCTTTCTACTGATGGATGGCTGGACACCTGTCTGAGTCAGCTGGTAGGCCCTATCAATATGAAAATGTGATGTACATAGAACCTCAATTGTATTGGGTGGCATTTCAGCTGGAGGAGCCCAGAAGATACTCAGCAGGTCAGGCAGTGCTTGTCGAGAAAACACAAGATAGTTGAGAGCCCAAATTGCCCCTCTTGGTAAGGCCTGGTAGTACCTCAAACCGGCGGCCACGCTGCGGAGTGCAGTAGCCACCGATTTTTCGGTGAAATGGCCGGCGAGATCGGTATTGCCCTGACGTGGCTTAGCAGCGGTGTGCAGCACCGTACCTCTTTCCTCCACTTCTGCGGTGGTGACGGACAGCAGTATTGCCCTTAAAAAGTTGTCCCGTCTCTCGGCGGTACCAAGAGTAGAATTTTTCGGAGGGCCTTAAAGGGTAGTGATTTAATTGGATTTAGTGTTGGCGACCTTTTTGCGTTCTTTGAGTAGCAGTGAAAGGATACAGTGCGTACTGCTTTGTGAGTGCTGGAGGCACCTTCCAACCACTTCGAGGAGGCTGCGCTTGCAGGCCAATGCCTCCTGTGCATTGTGCATGTCACCAAGGCATGGAGGAGAAGGCGGCGTTGGGGCAATGACTGCAGAGGCAGTAGGCAAGGGCCGCAGGCATTATGGCGGACCAGCGTGGAGAGGCCCATGGAGATGGCCACAGAGGGCAAGCAAGAGAGGTGCCACATGGAGGCACTCACGTCCCTCCACAGTCTCTCACAGTTCCTTCACACCAATCTTGCTGCTCCTGCTGTATCTGCCCACCCTCCAAACACTGACCTGGACCTTGATGACATCACTCTTCACAGCCGTCGCCCTCCTGCACCAGCTCGCGCTGTACCTTGTAGTGGTACACCGCCACGCGGCCCATAGCCACTGCTCGCCGCTTCTTTTATGGCCCTGACCTGCCGCTTATGTTCCCTCGCAGGCACCTAAGGTCAATATAGCTCTCAACTTTTATGCCACAGGCTCGTTCCAAGCTGCCACTGCGGACATCTGCAACAGTTCCCAGTTTACAGCCCACACAGTGATACGTGAGGTAACAGATGCTCTTTATTAGAGGAGGGCCGACTACATCTTCTCCATGACCAGGGAGCAGCAGTTAAAGTGCCAGACTACATTCATGCACATTGCGCGCTTCCCCAGGGTCCAGGGGGTGATTAACTGCACACATATATCTCTCAGGACACCACACCAGGCTGCTGAGCAATTCAGGAACCGCAAGGGCTTCCTGTCCCTCAGTGTACAACTCGTTTGCGACCATAACCGCAAGATAATGCACGTGGATGCCCAGTACCCTGGCAGCACCCACGACTCATTCATACTGCGCCAGTGTGGTGTGCCTCTTCACTGGTCCCAATGAACCCAGCGGCTGACTGCTGGGTGACAAGTGTTAAGTGCTGAGCACTTGGCTCATGCCTCCTGTAAGGGGATGAAGAATACAGACAGATTGTATGTAAAACTCGCTTATAATTGATAGAAAATGGCCATATAACATAAAATGGAAAACTTTAGATATTCAAGATTTTGAGGGAACACATAGAACAGGCTTGTGTGTTTATGCAGAACAGGCTGAAAAGGCCAGAGCAAGGTCAAAACTGTAAGAAACAACACATCCCAAAAGGCTGAGGTCGGTTCCATATGCTACAGAAGATGAAGAGATTGCAGACCACTCAGCAACCTGTCTGATAAGGGTTAATACATCACTGTCACTCCAATGATTAGTTGTAGGCCAATCAGTGGTCATGGTCGAGTGCTCACAAGTCCACCATGCTTTGAAACCTGTATAATTTTGTGTGGACCCTTTGTGTTTTTGGAAGATTCTGTCTTAGGCTGTTAAGACTGAGAGCTTCCCCTGCATAAGCTGGAATAAAGGTTGTTTCGAAGCTATCTCTGGAGCCTGTCATCAATTGGGCATCAATCCTCTATTAAAGTGGGTCTGCTCAGGAGAAATGAAGATTTCTCCACAACAGTTGGCATAGTCTTAGCAGGATCCTGTGGCACCCGAGTGAGCAGAGGCGAACCAAAAAGGGTGAGTAGTTTAAGTGACCACCCAATAGTTAAGGTTCAACACAATGCTGGTCACCCGGAAAGACCGAGGTATCTGAACAAATTTGAGACAGACCCAGGAGAAGTGTCGGAACGTACTTGTAAAGCTGCGTAACTATAGAGCGAACCACAGAGTCAAATCTATTAAAGAGCAGCAAAACAAGCCACGTAAGAACCACCCGAAAGCAGTGGTCGGGAGAAACCCACTAGGCATACACTTTTAAAGGGCAACAACCATGGATTGGGGACCCGAGGGGTCGATTACTAAGTTCTTAGCCGATGGCCGAAACAACCATTGGGGACATAGAAACATAGAAACATAGAAAATAGGTACAGGAGTAGGCCATTTGGCCCTTCGATCCTGCACCGCCATTCAATGAGTTCATGGCTGAACATGCAACTTCAGTACCCCATTTCTGCTTTCTCGCCATACCCCTTGATCCCCCTAGTAATAAGGACGACATCTAACTCCTTTTTGAATATATTTGGTGACTTTCTGTGGTAGAGAATTCCACAGGTTCACCACTCTCTGGGTGAAGAAGTTTCTCCTCATCTCGATCCTAAATGGCTTACCCCTTATCCTTAGACTGTGACCCCTGGTTCTGGACTTCCCCAACATTGGGAACATTCTTCCTGCATCTAACCTGTCGAAACCCGTCAGAATTTTAAACGTTTCTATGAGATCCCCTCTCATTCTTCTGAACTCCAGTGAATACAAGCCCAGTTGATCCAGTCTTTCTTGATATGTCAGTCCCGCCATCCCGGGAATCAGTCTGGTGAACCTTCGCTGCACTCCCTCAATAGCAAGAATGTCCTTCCTCAAGTTAGGAGACCAAAACTGTACACAATACTCCAGGTGTGGCCTCACCAAGGCCCTGTACAATTGTAGTAACACCTCCCTGCCCTGGACTCAAATCCCCTCGCTATGAAGGCCAACATGTCATTTGCTTTCTTAACCGCCTGCTGTACCTGCATGCCAACCTTCAATGACTGATGTACTATGACACCCAAGTCTCGTTGCACCTCCCCTTTTCCTAATCTGTCACCATTCAGATAATAGTCTGTCTCTCTGTTTTTACTCACATTTATCCACATTATACTTCATCTGCCATGCATTTCCCAACTCACCTAACCTATCCAAGTCACTCTGCAGCCTCATAGCATCCTCCTCGCAGCTCACACTGCCACCCAACTTAGTGTCATCCGCAAATTTGGAGATACTACATTTAATCCCCTCGTCCAAATCATTAATGTACAGTGTAAACAGCTGGGGCCCCAGCACAGAACCTTGCGGTACCCCACTAGTCACTGCCTGTCATTCTGAAAAGTACCCATTTACTCCTACTCTTTGCTTCCTGTCTGCCAACCAGTTCTCAATCCACGTCAGCACACTACCCCCAATCCCATGTGCTTTAACTGTGCACATTAATCTCTTGTGTGGGACCTTGTCAAAAGCCTTCTGAAAGTCCAAATACAACACATCAACTGGTTCTCCCTTGTCCACACTACTGGAAACATCCTCAAAAAATTCTAGAAGATTTGTCAAGCATGATTTCCCTTTCACAAATCCATGCTGACTTGGACCTATCATGTCACCTCTTTCCAAATGCGCTGCTATGACATCCTTAATAATTGATTCCATCATTTTACCCACTACCGATGTCAGGCTGACCGGTCTATAATTCCCTGTGTTCTGTCTCCCTCCTTTTTTTAAAAGTGGGGTTACATTGGCTACCCTCCACTCCATAGGAACTGATCCAGAGTCTATGGAATGTTGAAAAATGACTGTCAATGCATCCACTATTTCGAAGGCCACCTCCTTAAGTACTCTGGGATGCAGTCCATCAGGCCCTGGTGATTTACTCGACTCGAGGGGTTGATTACTGAATTCTTAATTGAGAAAGATAAGAAAAAAAGAGTAAGCTATGAAAGTGTGTGTGTTTGTGTGGAAGTGTTCCTGACAATGGAATGTTTGGGGTGGGAGTTAATGAATTTTTCATTTGTCTGAAAGCCTGTCTTTTAAAAAGAAAGAAGAATCTCTATGTTTGTTTTAGTTTCCCCACTTTTCGGATATGGAGCTGAAAGCTTTTTTTAACCCTTTGTAATATTGTACTGGATCTGGGAAAGTATGAATAAATGTTCATTGTGTACCTAGAATTGAACTAGATTTTAAGCTAGAAATGCAGGTGCAGATTTATTTTGATTATGATTTAAGGAGTCATGAAACGCACAAAAGACGGGTTGTTTAACAAAAGATAAAACTTCAGCCTAGAAGTTACAATTGCTAACAGAAAAACAAATTGAACATTTTAATTGGATTACCAAAAAAAAAATTGTGCAGTCTTGTTTTAAATCAATTTGAATTGTAATAAAGCACTGTCTTTTCAATTTAGTTACTGCAAGCAAATCAATTTGGACATTTAAAAAGCACTGTCTTCTTTAGTGTCGCTTTTTTTAAAAAAGCCTGCATAAATCTTTCGGAACTACAAGCAAAGGAAGCTCCGCCCTCTTTTCCCTTTTGTGTAAAATGTTTGAAGTTTGTTAAATACAAAAACTAATTCAGTATTTTTATAGTTCATTGGAAAGGCATTCAAAGAAAGAAGAATACGGAAACTGACATCAAATTTTATCTGCTCTGTATTGTGTTTAGTTAATAACATATTGGCTATGAAAAAAAAACATATTGATCTGAATTTAATTGGAATTATTAAGGCTAATTAACCAATGAAAACCAGACTTTCATTGTCGTCACGGTGAAATTCTGGTTATTTCAAAGTGTGAAGGTCCCTTGTTCCAGATATGGAACTTTCACCACATTGGAAAAAGAGATAAAAGACACTATGTTGATAATGATTTTTGCTCGGAAAAATAAAAGTTTCCGTTTGGAAAATTTTATTTTAAATTACGGGAAAGTTTCTAATTCAGTAAAAGAAATTTAAATTTCGGGTTTGGAAAACTTTTTAAAATGGATGATTCTGGACAATTTGGAAATAATGCTAGAAAGTTTAGAGGCAATCTAAAATGACGTATTCTCTGATGAGAGACAGTCATGCTTGAGGTGGGGAGATCGAGATGAATTGCGAGCACTTGTCCCTCATATCAGAGAAGGTTTTTAAAAAAAGAATTATGCGAAGTTATATAATGACATCATGCCTTCTTTCAAATCTGCAAAAGTGTTAACCCTTTCTGCTGACAGCTGTTTTATTTAGTTTACCAAACAACTTCAGCATCGCTGCACGAAATTTTAAAAATATTGGACATTATTAATTTAAGTTTCTTAATTGGAAGAGAATGTTTTCCCACATGCCAGAAGGAAAATAAATAGTAACGGTTATAAAGAATTTAAAAAGAAATGTGTAATGACTGGGACCAAGTTAGAACGTTTGATCTTTGTTTTCTATCTTTAATGGGACGTGTAAAATGGAGAGAGGAAGTAAACATGCTTACGGTACAGGGAGAAGCCACTCCACAGGAAAAGGAGGGGTGGAAGCAAAGGAGATTGGTAGAGGCCACAGGGCTCTCCACAGAGGCAGCAGTAATAAAAATAAAAGCGCACCACAAGGTACAATCCCTGGGAGTTAGGTAATCAAAGCGCCGATGAAGCTGTCAAATTGGCAGCTGAATCAGAGGAGTTAGAAGAAACAGTTCCCATAGCCAGTTGTGCTATTGGGCCGGAGGAGGTAAATATAATAGAATTGCACAAAGAAACACCCAGGGAAGAAGTACAGAAATGGGAAAATAAAGGTGCAACAAAGAGAACAGTAAATCTCTGGCGGTGGGAAGACCGGGTGGCTGCCCTGAAATGTATACAAAACAGCCTGCCAGGAATATATCACGGCCGAGCACATACTGGTCGATCCAACATGATAGAGAATATGGGAAGATGCTGGTGGTGGCCAGGAATGGGGAAAAATGTAGCCAAGCATTGCCAGAGATGTGTTATATGCACCCAGTATAATGCCAGGAAGCCCATAAAGATACGAATGAGACACCAGTTAAGGCCCACAGGACCGTGGGAAAACCTACAGTTAGATTTTACTGAACCCTTCCCGAATTCTAGCGGAAAAACATATTGTCTACTGGTAATTGATCAATTTACACGATGGGTGGAAGCGTTTGCCACAAGGGATTGCACCGCTACCACTGCAGCAAGAATATTTGCAGAAGAAATAATCCCTCGTTGGGGTGTTCCCCTCCAGTTAGACTCAGATCAGGGGACACACTTCACCGGGAAGGTAATCCAACATACATGCGCCTTGCTAGGGATTAACCAACGAGTCCACATCCCATACCACCCGCAAAGCTCAGGGATGGTGGAAAGAATGCACCGAACTCTTAAATTGTCTTTAGCTAAAGCTATAGAGGAGACCAGGAAGGGATGAGCAAAGTTGCTCCCCGGTATTCTAAGGAGAGTACCTTGTTGGTGATATTTCTCCAGCAACTTGAAGTGTCTGCTGTACATGGTCCATGTCTCTGAGACATACAGGAGGGCAGATATTACTATAGCCCTGTAGACCATGAGCTTGGTGGCAGCTTGGAGGGACTGTCTTCAAACACTCTTTTCCTCAGGTGACTGAAGGCTGCACTGGCGCACTGGAGGCGGTGTTGGATCTCATCGGCGATGCCTGCTCTTGTTGATAGGAGGCTCCCGAGATATGGGAAATGGTCCACGGTGTCGAGGGCCGCGCCATGGATCTTGATGACTGGGGGGGCAGTGCTGTGCAGTGAGGACAGGTTGGGGAGGACCTTTGTCTTACGGATGTTTAGCATAAAGCCCATGCTTTAAATGCGTCAGTAAATGCGTCGACTATGTCCTGGAGTGCGGCCTCTGATGATGCGCAGACACAGGCGTCGTCCGTGTACTGTAGCTCAACGACAGAGATTGGGGTGGTCTTGAATCTGGCCTGGAGACGGCATAGGCTGAACAGGTTCCCACTGGTTCTGTAGTTTAGTTCCACACCAGCGGGGAGCTTGTTGACTGTGAGGTGGAGCATGGTGACGAGAAAGATTGAAAAGAGGGTTGGGGCGATGACGCAACCCTGTTTGACCCTGGTCCAGACGTGAATTGGGTCTGTGATGGATCTGTTGGTAAGGATTACGGCCTGCATGTCGTCGAAGAGCAGGCGGAGTATGGTGACGAACTTTTGAGGGCATCCGAAACGAAGGAGGACACACAGAAACATAGAAACATAGAAAAATAGGTGCAGGAGTAGGCCATTCGACCCTTCAAGCCTGCACTGCCATTCAATAAAATCATGGCTGATCATTCCTTCAGTACTCCTTTCCTGCTTTCTCTCCATACCCCTTGATCCCCTTAACCGTAAGAGCCGTATCTAACTCCCTCTTGAATATATCCAGTGAACTGGCATCAACAACTCTCTGCAGCAGGGAATTCCACAGGTTAACAACTCTCTGAGTGAAGAAGTTTCTCCTCATCTCAGTCCTAAATGGCCTACCCCTTATCCTAAGAATATGTCCCCTGGTTCTGGACTTCCCCAACATCGGGAACATTCTTCCCGCATCTAACCTGTCCAATTCCGTCAGAATCTCATATGTTTCTATGAGATCCACTCTCATCCTTCTAAACTCCAGTGAATACAGGCCCAGTTTATCCACCATCTTCTCATATGACAGCCCAGCCATCCCTGGAATCAGTCTGGTGAACCTTTGCAGCACTCTCTCAATAGCAAGAACGTCCTTCCTCAGACTAGGAGACCAAAACTGAACACAATATTCCAGGTGAGGCCTCACTAAGGCCCTGTACAACTGCAGTAAGACCTCCCTGCTTCTATATTCAAATCCCCTAGCTATGAAGGCCAACATACCATTTGCCTTCTTTACCACCTGCTGTACCTGCGTGCCCACTTTCAATGACTGATGAACCATGACACCCAGATCTCGTTGCACCTCCCATTTTCCTAGTCTGCTGCCATTCAGATAATATTCTGCCTTCGTGTTTTTGCCCCCAAAATGGATAACCTCACATTTATCCACATTATACTGCATCTGCCATGTATTTGCCCACTCATCTAACCTGTACAATTCACCCTGCAGCCTCTTAGCGTCCTCCTCACAGCTCACTCTGCCACCCAGTTTAGTGTCATCTGCAAACTTGGAGATATTACACTCTATTCCTTCATCCAAATCGTTAATGTAGAGTGGAAAGAGTTGGGGTCCCAGCACTGAGCCACTAGTCACTGCCTGCCATTCTGAAAAGGACCCGTTTATCCTGACTCTATGCTTCCTGTCTGCCAACCAGTTCCCTATCCACGTCAGTATATTACCCCCAAAACCATGTGCTTTGATTTTGCACACCAATCTCTTGTGCGGGACCTTGTCAAAAGCCTTCTGAATGTCTAAATACACCACATCCACTTGTCCACTCTGCTAGTTACATCCTCAAAAAATTTCAGAAGATTCATCAAGCATGATTTCCCTTTCATAAATCCATGCTGACTTGATCCGATCCTGTCACCGCTTTCCAAATGCGCTGCTATTTCGTCTTTCATGATCGATTCCAACATTTTCCCCACTACTGATGTCAAGCTAACCGGTCTCTAATTACCCATTTTCTCTCTCCCTCCTTTTTTAAAAAGTGGTGTTACATTAGCTACCCTCCAGTCCATGGGAACTGATCCAGAGTCGATAAACTGTTGGAAAATGATCACCAACGCATCCACTATTTCTAGGGCCACTTCCTTGAGCACTCTGGGATGCAGACTATCAGGCCCCGGGGATTTATCGGCCTTCAATCCCATCAATTTCCCGAACACAATTTCCCGCCAAATAAGGATATCCTTCAGTTCCTCCTTCTCACTAGACCCACTGTCCCCTAGTACCTTCGGAAGGTTATTTGTATCTTCCTTCGTGAAGACAGAACCGAAGTATTGGTTCAATTGGTCTGCCATTTCTTTGTTCCCATTATAATTTCACCTGAATCCGACTGCAAGGGACCTACGTTTGTCTTTACTAATCTTTTTCTCTTCACATATTTATAGAAGCTTTTGCAGTCAGTTTTTATATTCCCTGCAAGCTTCCTCTCGTACTCTATTTTCCCCTTCTTAATTAAACCCTTAGTCCTCCTCTGTTGAATTCTAAATTTTTCCTAGTCGTCAGGTTTGTTGCTTTTTCTAGCCAATTTATATGCCTCTTCCTTGGATTTAACACTATCCTTAATTTCCTTTGTTAGCCATGGTTGAGCCACCTTCCCAGTTTTATTTTTACTCCAGACAGGGATGTACATTTGCTGAAGTTCATCCATGTGACCTTTAAATGTTTGCCATTGCTTATCCACCGACAACCCTTTTAGTATCGTTTGCCAGTCTATTCTAGCCAATTCACACCTCATACCGTCGAAGTTACCTTTCCTTAAGTTCAGGACCCTAGTTTCCGAATATGGTCACTTTTCCCCAAGGGGCCTCGCACAACAAGATTGCTAATTAGTCCCTTCTCATTACACAATACCCAGTCTAGGATGGCCAGCTCCCTGGTTGGTTCCTCGACATATTGGTCTAGAAAACCATCCCGAATACACTCTAGGAAATCCTCTTCCACCGCATTGCTACCAGTTAGGTTAGCCCAATCAATGTGTAGATTAAAGTCGCCCATGATTACTGCTGTACCTTTATTGCACACATCCCTTATTTCTTGGTTGATGCTGTCCCCAACCTCACTACTACTATTTGGTGGTCTATACACAACACCCACTAGCGTTTTCTGCCCTTTGGAATTCCGCAGCTCCACCCATACCGATTCCACATCATCCAGGCTAATGTCCTTCCTTACAATTGCATTGATTTCATCTTTAACCAACAACGCCACCCCACCTCCTTTTCCTTTCTGTCTATCCTTCCTAACTGCTGAATACCCTTGGATGTTGAGTTCTCAGCCTTGATCCCCCTGGAGCCATGTCTCCGTGGTACCAATCACATCGTATCCGTTAACTGCTATCTGCGCAGTTAATTCATCCACCTTATTCCAAATACTCCTCGCATTGAGGCACAGAGCCTTCAGGCTTGTTCTTTTAAACACACTTTGCCCCTTTAGAATTTTGCTGTAATGTGGCCCTTTTTGTTTTTTGCCTTGGGTTTCTCTGCCCTCCACTTTTACTATTCTCCTTTCTATATTTTGCTTCTGCCTCCTTTTTATTTCCCTCTGTCTCCCTGCATAGGTTCCCATTCCCCTGCCATATTAGTTTAACTCCTCCCCAACAGCACTAGCAAACACTGCCCCTCGGATATTGGTTCCGGTCCTGCCCAGGTTCAGACCTTCCGGTTTGTACTGGCCCCACCTCCCCCAGAACCGGTTCCAATGTCCTAGGAACTTGAATCCCTCCCTTCTGCACCATTCCTCAAGCCACATATTCATCTGAGCTATCCTGCGATTCCTACTCTGACTAGCACGTGAGCTAGCACACTCCATAGACCCTCGCGGTTGACAGTATCAAAGGCCTTTGTAAGGTCGAAGAAGGCCATGTATAAAGGCTGGCGCTATTCTCTGCATTTTTCCTGTAGCTTTTGCGCTGCAAAAATCATGTCCGTTGTGCCCCGTAGGAGACGAAATCTGCACTGTGACTCCGGGAGGAGCTCCTCGGCCACGGGAAGAAGACGGTTGAGGAGGACTCTAGCGACGACTTTCCCAGTGGCTGATAACAGGGAGATTCCTCTGTAGTTGCCGCAGTCGGACTTGTCCCCTTTTTTAAAGATGGTCACGATCACTGCATCTCTGAGATCCCCCGGCATGCTCTCCTCCCTACAGATGAGAGAGATGAGGTCATGTATTCGTGCCAGCAGTGCCTCTCCACCATACTTCAGTGCCTCAGCAGGGATTCTGTCCACACCCGTAGCCTTGTTGTTTTTGAGTTGTCTTATGGCTTTTTCTACCTCGTGCAGTTGGGGTCTCACTGAGGTGATGGCGGGTAGCATGCTGCGTGATGGAATTGAGAACACTCAAGTCAAAGGCAGAGTCTCGATTGAGGAGATCTTCAAAGTGCTCCTTCCAGCAGGCCCTGACTGTCTCAGTGTCCTTGATGAGTGTTTCCCCATTCTTGGCCAGCAGTGGGGTGGGGCCTTGGGTGTTTGGCCCATAGGTGGCCTTGACTGCGGTGAAGAATCCTCGCACATCATGGTTGTCGGCCAGCTGCTGTATGTCCTGTGCTTTCTTCATCCACCACTTGTTCTTTAGGTCCCGGGTTTTTTATTGGACCTCAGCCTTGAACCGTCTGTAATGCTGTTTTACTGTTCCCCGCATTGGGTTGTTGTTTAAGGCTCATAAATGCCCTGCACTTGCGATCTATTAGCTCTTGGATCTCCTGATCATTCTCATCAAACCAGTCCTGGTGTTTCCTGGTTAAGTGACCGAGCGTCTCTTTGCAGGCACTGGTTATGGAGGCCTGGAGGGCAGACCAAGCACTATAGGCATTCTGCGTCTCGGGGTTGTCAAGGCACGCCAGGTTCAATAGTGGGGACCATAATGGTAGCTGTAATAATTGTGCTGTTTTGGAAGGTCTGGATCGAAAGACGACAGTGGAGAGGCATCAATCACCGACAGGAGTTCGAGCTGGTGCGAGTATAAAATGCAGTTAATGATAACATTGGTGATCGGGATCCTCCGGGGGAGCATGGGTACCAGTTTGGAGGTATACTATACCCCTGATGTTGGGAGCTGGATCAATGATACTACCATATCCGTGCCAGCAGATATGGGACTTCAGCTGGAATGTGAAGGCCCAATAACCCTATATTTAAGGAAAGATTGGTCCAACGCCCTCTTCCTCCACACCAATGGGGAATCCATTGAGGTGAGGTGAAACAACGATAGCAGCCAAGTGACCTACAGCACAATGGGTAGTAGTCACTCGCAGACAGCACAGACTCGCCAGGTCCGGGTGAAATGCGAACCTAAGACCACACCAATGAGATGGCGTAAAATGAATGTAACCTCGGGTTCCTCATCCTGTATTAACCCACAAGGGAAGTACACATTGACGCTGGCACATGGGGCGAATGAGCCATGGAAAACTATATATTATGATAATACATCCGTTAACACACATAATAGCCAAACTAAATGGCAAGAGATGACCATAAGAAACTGTACCAAGAGACATAGAGGTGTTGGGATAGAATGGCGGAGAAATAGCAAGAAAACGGAATGTGTAACATGTTCAGGGACATCTCTTCCAGTTATAATGGCATATGATACTAAACAGCAGCAAGGAACAAGCCAGGGGAGTGTGACCCGGGAACGCCAAAGCAAGAAACATCTGATTGCCCCGACAATGCAGATCCCCCGACTAAGACAACGACTAAGTTTAAAATAATCAGAATGACACTGTCAAAAATGTCACAAGGGTGCATACAAAAGGGGAAAGAGGGAATTGCCCTGTGCATAAAGCAGGAACAATGCCCACAACCACCAGGTATAACGGTGGTAACAAGGGACGAGCTTACCACCCCATCCCCAACAACCACGTCACAGGCAGCTGAACTAGATACACCGACAGTACCTGATAGGTGGGTTCAGTGCCCAGGACACATACTGGGCCACAAAATAGATTAGTGTTAGTAAAATGTGAAGAGATATTATATGATAATGTACACCATGAGTTGGTACCCATTGTGTTGAATTTGACTAATCTGGAACTCCCTGAATGGTGTTCTAAAAGAACGCAGCAGTTGTACCAAAGATTGATACAACAAATCCTCAGACAAAGTAACTATGCCAACGGGAGGCCAATTAAGTCCTGTTCACATAGACGACATAAACGAGGCCTAGTAAATGATGCAGCTACGGTCTTTAACACCTGAACCTCGGTGGCTAACACCATTGATTTGGCAACTTTGGATAATAAAGTACGAGATTTATCTTCTCGGATTAAGGAAATTTTACATGAACAAAATCAGAATCAAGATTCACAGTTAGCAGAAGACCAAGTGCTGACAATTAGATTACAGGACATAGCAATGGTCCTCGAGGCCCACGCACGGACCATTAATAAGTTAATCAAAGAACAGCATGTAGCCTCTGACCAGGCAGCTAAGAATGATGTCGGCAGTACAATCGGGACCTGGGTAGTAGAACAGACAAGGGAAAATTTGGCACAGATCCACAGAGGGGAGGTTCTCCTGTGGATCAGCAATGACCAATTGGTCAATTTGGCCATGCATTCGAAGGAAATACAAGGATGCCAACTCAGGGGAATGATGCACGTATATCCCACACAAATAGAATGTAATAATGATACAGGGGGACTAATACTGGCCATTCCAGTAGCTATGGAAAGAGATAGCCCAAAGGAAATGTATGACATACAAAATATAGGGATTATTAGAGAAGGTGTGTATGTAGCTTATTATGAGATGTTACCATATGCTGTAACGTACGGAGACAGTTTGATAGGAACAAAATTGGAAGGATATGTTACACCACGATATGCCCTCATAAAATTAGTTATGATCCTGAGGTGGATTTAATATTACTAGTACGCAGGTAAATTGCACCATGGAAACCGTGGGCGCACAATGGAGAAAGACACACGTGGCATATGTAAGCAACAGAGAATACTGTGCAATGACTAATCAGAAATCCTTTAAGTACAATCAGCAGGAATGCCAGATCCCCAATGCTACATTTTGCTTTGTTTCGGAAATACCTGTGAAAATCGAAAAGGAGGAATTGGTAGACATATACCGACGAGAGTCAACATCGATACGGGTGTCAGGAGACATAAAGGAGGAGCTCGCCAAGTACGTGAACATGTTTGGGTATGAGATGCCCCCGTTACTAGAACACCTCGTCAAACTGCAAGAAATAGTTGCGAAGAGTCAGAGAGTCTACTGTACTCTCAGGCAGAACAATCAGGACATTCAGAAGGATATCGAAGATATGAAGGTCACCACATGATGGGATGACCTATGGAACTGAGGACTGAACATTCAAATTCATCCTTGGATAAGGATAATATCCCATGTACTTATCATGATTAAATTACTGATTGTGTTATATTTGTTGTGTTTGCAATGTGCTGCAGCAAGAAAACGAAAGGCCCAACTAATAGTAAGGGCATTTAAGGCTAGATCAACTTCGAGGCAGGAAAATCTTTATGAGCAGAGGATGTTTGAGGTTTGGAGAGACACGTAATGGTACTCCAGTCTAGATGGCCAGTGCTCAAGGAAAACCAGAGAGTGTTCTTTAACAAATCTCAATGGTATGGCCTGCTTGTGTATAGCCAAGGGCCATAAAGGGGGATTGTAAGGGGGTGAAGAATACAGACAAATTGTATGTAAAACTCACTTATAAATGATAGAAAATGGCCATATAACATAAAATGGAAAACTTTAGATATTCAAGATTTTGAGGGAACACATAGAACACGCTTGTGTGTTTATCTTTTAAAGAATGCAGAACAGGCTGAAAAGGCCAGAGCAAGGTCAAAACTGTAAGAAACAACACATTCCAAAAGGCTGAGATCAGTTCCATATGCTATAGAAGATGAAGAGATTGCAGACCACCCAGCAGCCAGTCTGATAAGGGTTAACACATCACTGTCACTCCAATGATTAGTTGTAGGCCAATCAGTGGTTGTGGTATAGTGCTCACGAATCCACCATGCCTTGAAACCTGTTTATAAGTGTGTGGACCCTTTGTGTTTTTGGAAGATTTGTGTTTAGGCTGCTAAAACTGAGAGCTTCCTCTGCATATGCTTGAATAAAGGTCGTTTCGAAGCTATCTCTGGAGTCTGTCATCAATCGGGCATTGATCCTCTATTTCAGGAGAAAGGAAGATTTCTCCACAACAACTTCTCTGCGCAACCCTAGAACTGCTGGGAAGATCGCGTATAATGAGAGTCTGATGGCCACCAGGATCATCATCGAACACACTATAGGCATTCTGAAGCAGAGGTTCCATTGCCTAGACCAGTCAGGGGGCTGTGCTTCAGTACTCGCCTGAGCCTGTTTCCAGATTTGTGGTGATGTGCTGCATCCTCCACAACCTCGCCATCATGAGTACATTCTGATCCCACAGTGCCAGCAACCACAGCTTGAGGAACAGCACATCTGTGTACTAGGCACTTTACAGCAGCTGGCCTTAATATTGACTTTAGCAACTTAAGATCTTAACCAAAGCTCCCACTTTCTCTTCAGCAGAAGGTGAGAATTTTATTTTATTGGTTTTCTTCCTGCCTTTCCAGATCAATGTTCTGACTAATGAAATGGCCTTTGGTTGTTTTGCCATCAAAATTCAGGTCCTGGTATGTTGTCTGAAGAGTAGCAATGAAGTTGGATTTGCACAATAGTGCAGATCTTACGAAATCTGCAATCCTAATTATTTCAAACCCAGCAAAGTCCACTGTGGGTACATTTACATTCCATAATAGCACTTGAGAGCAGATTGCTTTGGGTTTGGAGATCTTCAAATCTAATCTAAGTTCCTGGAGATTATTTGTCATGTTAAGATGTCAGGATCCATCTCATGGAAAACATTGTAGTTGATTTATTTTTCTTTAAAAGGATTTAAAAATGTATTCCTAGGAAGGACAACCAAGTAGGGATTGATTTTTTGAAGTATTTTTTTCTGTTTGGCACTTTGTCCTTTGGGAACTGAACTACAGTAAACCATATTTACAATGCTGTCTGTGATGTGCAGTTCAGGTCTGAGACTGTCAGGTACTTGCAGATCAATTCCATTTGCTTTGACCCCATTTACATACAGACCAGAGCTTTCAAAGATTTCATGAGACCAGTGGGGCCTAATCTGCAGTGGGAGACATACTGGAAAATTATGGAGGTCGAAATTCAGTTTGTAATGCATGCAGACAATGCTGGTGTTGGGGGGTGTTAACTGGGAGTTAGGCATCGGAGAGTGGCGCTCGGTGCTTGAAATTTTTTAGGGACATAAAAATGTCACGTCTCGCCGGCTAACGCCATGGAAATCATGATGTCAGTACGCATGCAATGCTTCCTTGGCGTCTTTCTCACCACATTCACTTTTACCGGCTCACTTAACGGCTGGCGCCCATGTTGCCTGAAAAAGTTGGACTGCACAAGGCAGTGAAAATAATCGGGGGCGTTATTTAAACGGAGTTGCAGCCAGAACTCACAGGTCTCGGTCAATGCTGTGTCTGATGCTTGCACAGACAGTAGGGTGTTGGCGTCGCACTGCTGCTGCCTCATCAGATTTACACATTAGCTGCCATTTCGGCTAACCTTGAAATTGTCATGTATCTTACATTATTATATATAACTGTATCCTAACATGCTATACATGACTGTAATAAGATATGATCTGTAACCACCAGCATACCTTACCACCAGGGGTGCACTTGCAAGAGACAGGTATATAAGGACAGGTCTCAGGCAAGTGCAGCATTCCAGAGCTGTGAAATAAAGGTGCCGGTCCAGAGTGACCTTGACTTCACTACATGCCTCGTGTGAATCTGTACTGAGGGGACAGGACTTTACAGTGGCGACGGGTTACGGGATTACAGAATCCACAGAATGGCGAACAACGGATCAGATGAAAAGTACAATGCGGGAGACAATTGGGAAGACTTTATAGAAAGGCTCCAGCAAAGCTTTGTAACCAAAGACTGGTTAGGCGACGATAAGGCAGACAAGAGAAGAGCCCATCTCTTGACCAGCTGTGGCTCGAAAACATACGCTTTAATGAAGGATCTGTTGGCACCCGAGAAACCAGCAAGCAAGTCGTTTGACTAATTGAGCACACTGGTAAGAGACCACCTGAAGCCAGCGAGCAGCCTACACATGGCCAGACACAGGTTCTACAACTACAGACGCTGTGTGGACCAGAGCATACCCGACTTCATGGCGGAACTTCGGAGGTTGGCTAGTTTATGTGAGTTCTCCGATGAACTGAGGAGCGAAATGCTGAGAGACTTTTTCATTGAAGGAATAGGCCACGCAAGCATATTCCGAAAGCTCATAGAGACCAAGAACCTGACCTTAGAGGCAGCAGCACTGGTTGCACAGACATTCTTGGTAGGGGAAGAAGAAACGAGGTTGATTTACAATGCAGGTACGACAACGAACGAAATATTGGAACAAGAAGTTCACAGCACTAAACAAGCTGCTAACCCCACACACAGACAAAACCGGGAGACCAGGCTCTCGACAGCAGGCAGAGGCCATCAAGGGCCACAGGAACGGCCGTTCACACCTCATCAACCCACAATGCGAGCAATCAACTACAAACTGAGAGAAGCTCAAGAGAGATCAGCCAGACGCAGCTCATTTTTTGGGAACTCTTTGAACAATGGAACAGGTCTGTGCTGGAGGTGTGGGGGTGGGCACTCGTCAAGGGGATGTCGATTTCAGCAGGCTGTTTGCAGAAATTGTGAATATACAGGGCATTTGGCCCGCATGTGCAAAAAAACGGCAGCTTGGCTGGTATACGAATCGGATGGGTCGGAAAGCGGACCAGAAGTTGGTGGGGACAGTGCCCGGGACACCGGTGTACAGCGGGTCAACACGATCAATGGTCACTGCTCCTACAACAGGACGCCTCCTATAATGATGAGGGTCCTACTCAATGGGATATCTGTCAACATGAAGCTCGATACGGGAGCGAGTCAATTTCTCACGGGGGCTCAACAATTTGAACAACTGTGGCCGCATAAAAGAGACAGACCAAAACTCACAAGGGTCGACACCAAAGTAAGGACCTATACCAAAGAAATCGTACCAGTCCTCGGCAGCGCCATGCTCTCTGTCACACACAAAGGGACAGTGAACCGACTTCCCCTGTGGATTGTCCCCGGAGACCCCCCAGCACTGCTGGGGAGAAGCTGGCTGGCAAAACTAAACTGGAAATGGGATGATGTCCATGCCATGTCATTAGAGGAACGGACCACCTGCTCAACAGTTATAAAGCGATTTATACATCTCTTTCAGTCAGGTGTGGGCACTTTCAAAGGGGCCAAAGTCAAAATCTACATCACACAGGATGCTAGACCAGTCCATCACAAGGCCAGAGATGTACCCTATATGATGAGGGAAAAGATTGAACACGAACTCGACAGGCTTCTGCGGGAAGGCATTATATCACCTGTGGAATTTAGCGACTGGGCAAGTCCCATCGTCCCAGTCATGAAGCCTGATGGATCCGTACGAATCTGTGGGGACTACAAATCTACCATAAACAGAGTCTCCCTACAGGACCAGTACCCGCTGCCCAGAGCAGAGGAGTAATTTGCCACATTGGCTGGAGGTAAACTTTTCTCAAAATTAGACCTCACATCTGCGTATATGATGCAAGAATTGACCGAGGAAACCAAGCTACTCACCACCATCAACACACATCGAGGCCTTTTCATGTACAATCGATGCCCATTCGGCATCAGGTCGGCAGCTGCCATATTCCAGCGCAACATGGAGAGTCTGCTCAAGTCCATCCCGGGGACGGTTGTATTTCAAGACGACATACTTATCACAGGCAGGGACACCGACTCCCATCTCCGTAATTTGGAGGAAGTACGAAAGCGGTGGGATCGGGTTGGCCTGCGAGTCAAGAAATCCAAGTGCCTGTTTCTCGCACCCGAGGTTGAATTTTTGGGCAGAAGGATTGCCGCTGATGGAATCCGCCCAACAGAGTCCAAAACAGAAGCAATTCGCCTGACACCCAGGCCCCGAGAATGTCTCACAACTGCGCGCCTTTCTCGGGCTACTCAATTACTTTGGAACTTTATGCAGAACTTAAGCACGCTGCTGGAGCCTCTCCACGTGCTACTCAGGAAGGGGTGCGATTGGTTTTGGGGGGACGCCCAGGAACGCGCCTTCAATAAGGCACGCAACCTTCTGTGTTCCAACAGTGTTTTGACTTTCTTTGACCCAGGTAAAAAGCTAGTTCTCACATGCGATGCGTCAGCGTATGGGGTCGGGTGCGTTTTGCAACATATCAATAGTGCGGGCAAATTACAACTCACAGCTTATGCCTCCAGGTCACACTTTCGCGGGCGGAGCGTGGGTACGGAATGGTAGAAAAGGAGGCGCTCGCGTGCGTGTACGGAGTCAAAAAGATGCACCAATACCTTTTCGGGGCCATGTTCGCATTAGAAACCGACCACAAGCCCCTCACATCCCTCCTATCCGAGAGCAAGGCAATAACCGCCAAAGCCTCAGCACGAATTCAATGGTGGACACTCATGCTGGTGTCCTACGACTATACCATAAGGCACAGACCAGGCACAGACAACTGTGTCGACGCGCTCAGCAGGCTACCCCTGGCGACCACAGAAGGGTCTGACGAACAGGACTGTGAGATAGTCATGGCAATCAATGCCTTTGAGTCCACAGGTTCGCCCATGACGGCTCGCCAAATCAGAGCCTGGACGGCCAGCAACCCCACGTTATCCTAAGTAAAAAGATGTGTCCTAACCGGTGACTGGGCAGAGGCTCGCGATGCCTGCCCCAAGGAATTAAAACCCTTTCACAGGCGCATGCATGAGCTATCACTACAAGCAGACCGCCTGATGTGGGGCAGCCGAGTAGTCATGCCTCTGCGAGGCAGAGAGGCATTTGTCCGGGAGCTCCACCGCAAGCACCCGGGGATCGTTCTCATGAAGGCCATAGCCAGATCCCACATCTGGTGGCCTGGTATTGACGCGGACTTGGAGCTCTGCGTCCGAAGGTGCACCATTTGTGCCCAACTCAGCAATGACCCCAGGGAGGCTCCACTGAGCCCCTGGCCCTGGCCTACCAAACCGTGGTCGCGGGTGCACATAGACTATGCGGGCCCATTCATGGGCAAAATGTTCCTCGTAGTTGTAGATGCATTTTCAAAGTGGATCGAATGCACCATTTTAAACTCGAGCACAACCTCCACCACTGTGGAGAGCCTCGCAACCATGTTTGCAACGCACGGAATCCTGACATATTGGTCAGTGACAATGGTCCGTGCTTCACCAGCGCAGAATTCCAAGACTTTATAATTGACCACGGCATAAATCACGTCAAGACGGCATCGTTCAAGCGGCCTCCAATGGCCAGGCAGAGAGAGCAGTGCAAATCATTAAACAAGGCATGCTTAAAATCCAAGGTCCCACGCTGCAGGGTCGCCTGTCGCGACTGCTGCTGGCATACAGATCTCGTCCGCACTCACTGACTGGGATACCCCCCGCGCAATTGTTGATGAAAAGGACTTTAAAAACAAGGCTCTCATTAATCCTCTCAGACATGCACGAAATCATTGAGGCAAAGCGCCATAAGCTGACTGAGTACCATGAAAGAAATTCGAGGGGGAGATGGAATGAGATCGGGGACAAAGTGTTTGTACTAAACTATGGCTGGGGTCCCAAATGGCTTGCAGTGACAGTAACGGGCAAAGAAGGAAACAGGTTACTGGTAGTACAAATGGACAATGACAAAACCTGCCAGAGGCATGTAGATTTACCAACAACACTGCGGAATCAGAGGCAGACTACAATGTGGAACTCGTACCATACCTGGTGGACAGACAGAGGGAACAACCTGAGGAAAGGGTGATCCCAACAGACAGCCCAGGTTAGTCAACAACAATCACACCAATCGAAACAGACAGCCCAGGCGAGATACCAGCAACCACACCCAAAGAAAAACAGACACCAAGGCAAACAACTGAACCACAACTCAGACGCTCCACGCGAGAGCGTAGACCACCTGAGAGACTGGACCTATAAAGACAATAAGACCTTGGGGGAGGGTGATGTCATGTATCTTACATTATTATATATAACTGTATCCCAACATGCTCTGCATGACTGTAATAAGATATGACCTGTAACCACCAGCACACCTTACCACCAGGGGTGCACTTGCAAGAGATAGGTATATAAGGACAGGTCTCAGGCAAGTGCAGCATTCCAGAGCTGTGAAATAAAGGTGCAGGTCCAGAGTGACCTTGACTTCACTGCATAGCTCGTGTGAATCTGTACTGAGGGGACAGGACTTTACAGAAATCCCTATCGCGCTGTGACCTGTGCCAACTGATGAGGGCAGTGATGGCACACCACATCGCCCTACAGCACCAACTTGAAAGGCGCTGATGCAGAAACAGCTTACGGCAAATGTGGATGCTCGCCACAGGAGAGGCCCCAGAAGGCGGGGCAGGAGGACATACACATGCAGGGTTTACTGTCCTCATTACTCTTATCTTGAGATGTCCGAAGTGCAGTGCTTAAGAAGGCTGAGGTTTCGCAGGGAGGTGGTCACGGAACTTTGCAACCGCCTGCGGACATACCTGGCAGCTGACATCGGCACCAGAACCTTGCTATCAATGACAGTGAAAGTGACAGGAGCACTGAACTTCTATGCTACTGGCACCCCTTCCGTCTCTTGTCGATGATATATGCAACATCTCGCAGTTTGCAGTACATTGCTGCATTTGCCAGGTAACTGACATTCTTTACGGCAAACGATTCGACTACATCAAGTTCAGCATGTCAAAGGAAGACCAGGATGCACCCGTGGCTTTGCCAGACTAGCGGACTTCCCTAGGGTTCAAGGAGCAATTGATTGTACGCATGTGGCATTGAGGGCCCCACCCCATAATGAAGAGATCTTTCGGAATCACAAGGGATTCTACTCCCTCAACGTACAGCTGGTCTGCGATCACAGGCAGATGATCCTCGCTGTCAATGCCTGATATCCTGGCAGCTGCCACGATGCCTTCATCCTGCGGCAGATGGACCGAGAGCTGGAAAGTGCGATTAGGCTGGATAGCTTCTTGTTGGCCGGTGCCGACCCAATGGGCCAAAATGGCTTCCTTCCGTGCTGTAAATTTCTATGATTCTATGACCAGTGTGCCACGACTCTTCAAGCCACCGCATGAAGGCCATGGGTGTCTCCTGGCCGACAAGGGATATGGTGTGGCCCCCTGGCTGATGACATCCCTCCGCAATCCCACCACCCCTGCTGAACAGCGCTACAACACCAGCCATACCACAACCCCGACGATTATCAAGTAAACTATCCAGGTTCTGAAGCAGCATTTCCGCTGCCTTGATCACTCTGGAGGGACATTGCAGTACTCACATAGAAACATAGAAACAAAGAAAATAGTTGCAGAAGCAGGTAATTTGGCCCTTCGAGCCTGCACCGCCATTCAGTATGATCATGGCTGATCATGCAACCTCAGAACCCCACCCCTGCTTTCTATCCATACCCCCGATCCCTTTAGCCGTAAGGGCCACATCTAACTCCCTTTTGAATATGTCCAACGAACTGGACTCCACAACTTTCTGTGGCAGAGAATTCCACAGGCTCACAACTCTCTGGGTGAAAAGGTTTCTCCTCATTTTGGTCCTAAATGGCTTACGCTTAGGCTGTGCCCCCTGGTTCTGGACTTCCCCAACATCGGGAACATTCTTCCTGCATCTAACCTGTCCAGTCCCGTCAAAATTTTATACATTTCTATGAGATCACCTCTCATTCTTCTAAATTCCAGTGAGTATAAGCCTAGCCGATCCAGTCTTTTCTCATAATGTCAGTCCTGCCATCCCAGAATCAGTCTGGTGAACCTTCGCTGCACTCCCTCAATAGCAAGCATGTCCTTCCTCAGATTAGAAGACCAATACTGCACACAATACTCAAGGTTTGGTCTCACCAAGGCCCTGTACAACTGCAGCAAGACCTCCCTGCTCCTATACTCAAATTCCCTCGCTATGAAGGCCAGCATGCCATTTGTTTTCTTTACTTCCTGCGGTACCTGCATGCCTACCTTCAATGACTGATGTACCATGACACCCAGGTCTCGTTATACCTCCCCTTTTACTAATCTGTCACCATTCAGATAATATTCTGTGTTCCTGTTTTTGCCGCTAAAGTGGATAACCTCACATTTATCCACATTACACTGCATCTGCCATGCATTTGCCCATTCACCTAACCTGTCCAAGTCACCCTGCAGCCTCTTAGCATCGTCCTCGCAGCTCGCCCTGCCACCCAGCTTAGTGTCATCTGCAAACTTGGAGATATTACATTCAATTCCTTCGTCTAAATCATTAATGTATATTGTAAATAGCTCGGGTCCCAGCACTGAACCCTGCGACACCCCACTAGTCACTGCCTGCCATTCTGAAAAGGACCTATTTACTTCCCACTCTTTGCTTCCTGTCTGCCAACCATTTCTCTATCTACGTCAATACATTACCCCCAATATCTTGTGCCTTAATTTTGCACACTGATCTCTTGTGTGGAATGTTGTCAAAAGCCTTTTGAAAGTCCAAATATATCGCATCCACTGGTTCTCCCTTATCCACTCAACTAGTTACATCCTCAAAACCTCAAAAAATTCTAGAAGATTTGTCAAGCATGATTTCTCTTTCATAAATCCATGCTGATTTGGACCGATCCTGTCACTGCTTTTCAAATGTGCTGCTATTACATATTGAATAATTTATTCCAGCATTTTCCCCACCTCTGATGTCAGGCTAACCGGTCTATAATTCCCTGTTTTTTCTCTCCCTCCTTTTTTAAAAAGCGGGGTTACATTAGCTACCCTCCAGCCCATAGGAACTGATCCATAGTCTATAGAATGTTGGAAAATGATCACCAATGCATCAACTATTTCTAGGGCCACTTCCTTAAGTACTCTGGGATGCAGACTATCACGCCCTGGGGATTTATCGGTCTTCAGTCCCTTCAATTTCCCTAACACCATTTCCTGACTCGTAAGGATTTCCCTCAGTTCCCCCTTCTTGCTAGACCCCCGGTTCTCTTGTATTTTCGGGAGGTTATTCGTGTCTTCCTTAGAGAAGACAGAACCAAAGTATTTGTTCAATTGGTCTGCCATTTCTTTGTTCCCCATTATGAATTAACCTGATTCTGACAGCAAGGGACCTACATTTGTCTTCACTAATCTTTTTCTCTTCACATATCTATAGAAGCTTTTGCAGTCAGTTTTTATGTTCCCTGCAAACTTCCTCTCATACTCTATTTTCCCCCTCCTAATTAAAACCTTCGTCCTCCTCTGCTGAATTCTAAATTTCTCCCAGTCCTCAGGTTTGTTGCTTTTTCTGGCCAATTTATAAGCCTCTTCCTTGGATTTAACACTATCCTTAATTTCCCTTGTTAGCCACGCTGCACCACCTTCCCTTTTTTATTTTTACGCCACACAGGAATGTGTCTCTCTCCTGATAGAGTCTCCATTTTCACAGTTGTTTGCGGCATGCTGCACAACCTGACATTATGAGGGGCCAGCCATTACCACCGGGGATGGATGATCCACCTCAGGAGGAGGACGACGATGACGAGGAAGACGAGGATCCTCACCGAAGGAGGAGGCAGCCAGACACTGCTGCGGCTGGAAGTGCCGCTCGTCAGAGACTCATCGCTCATCGATTCCTATGAATGAGTCTTGATGTGTCCAATGGCCAGCCTATACACCTGGGCATCAACTTAGCACATCCCGACACACTCTGCAGCCCTCCATAATCATCAGTGCCTCATCGTGTGAACAATCCAAACTTGCTTTATTACAAACATAAGTCATGTGTGGTGAAAACATCCACAGGACAACATCTTCATCCCCAACACATCACCATACCCACAAAACCCTTCAAACATTCTCATCGACACCAAATGGACTTATTTACATCAGTTCATTTTGAAACAAGGTAGCCATCTCTGGCAAGTACCAAACAATTGTCAGATCTTTCCTTCAAGTGCAACAATTTACATGAACTCACATTGCAACAACCTAGCCATCTCTGTTTGGTGCGTCACACAAGTGCAACTAGTTTTACAAGCTCATATCTTCACAAGGTCAGCATATGTGGTCACCTTCACAAATGTCTTTACTTTGTCTTAAAGAAGATTTTACTACCCCTTACCTTCTCTCCCCTCTCACGCCTTCTGCTCCTCCTCAATCGGGTCTCAGGGCCTTCAGCAAGGCTGAGTATCGGTTGCTGACTTGGATCCACAGCCATGATGGCCGAGCAGGATATCCATGGCCAGCTTGGGCCCTGGAAGACCCAACTGCAGACGGCATTACCTCAGCATGGCTGGAAACACTCTGTTGTGGATGGGGTGCAGAGAGTGGCAGCTGCGAAGGCGGAATTATGTCATCCTGAGAAAGGACATCATGATCCAATTGGCCCAACAGGCGGATACTCCCCAGGGGCAGAGCATCATCATCAGAAATCTGGGTGAGGTCAGAATCCTGCGCTGGGTCATAGAAATACGGAAACATAGAAAATAGGTGCAGGAGTAAGCCATTCGGCCCTTCGAGCCTGCACCGCCATTCAATAAGATCATGGCTGATCATTCCTTCAGTACCCCTTTCCTGCTTTCTCTCCATACCCCTTGATCCCTTTAGCCGTAAGGGCCATATTTAACTCCCGCTTGAATATATCCAATGAACTGGCATCAACAACTCTCTGCGGTAGGGAATTCCACAGGTTAACAACTCTCTGAGTGAAGAAGTTTCTCCTTATCTCAGTCCTAAATTGCCTGCCCCTGATCCTAAGACTATGTTCCCTGGTTCTGGACTGCCCCAACATCGGGAACATTCTTCTCGCATCTAACCTGTCTAGTCCCGTCAGAATCTTATGTTTTTCTATGAGATCCCCTCTCATCCTTCTAAACACCAGAGTATACAGGCCCAGTTGATCCAGTCTCTCCTCATATGTCAGTCCTGCCATCCCTGGAATCAGTCTGGGGAACCTTCGCTGCACTCCCTCAATAGCAAGAATGTCCTTCCTCAGATTAGGAGACCAAAACTGAACATAATATTCCAGGTGGGGCCTCAGCAAGGCCCTGTACAACTGCAGTAAGACTTCCCTGCTCCTATACTCAAATCCCCTTGCTATGAAGGCCAAGAGACCATTTGCCTTCTTCACCGCCTGCTGTACCTGCATGCCAACTTTCAAGGACTGATGAACCATGACACCCGGGTCCCGTTGCACCTCTCCTTTTCCTAATCTGCCGCCATTCAGATAATATTCTGCCTTTGTGTTTTTGCCCCCAAAGTGGATAACCTCACATTTATCCACATTATACTGCATCTGCCATGTAGTTGCCCATTCGCCTAACCTGTCTAAGTCACCCTGCAGCCTCTTAGCATCCTCCTCACAGCTCACACTGCCACCCAGTTTAGTGTCATCTGCAAACTTGGAGATATTACATTCAATTCCATCATCTAAATCATTGATATATATTGTAAAGAGCTGGGGTCCCAGCACCAAGCCCTGTGGCACTCCACTAGTCACTGTCTGCCATTCTGAAAAGGACCCGTTTATCCCGACTCTCTGCTTCCTGTCTGCCAACCAGTTCTCTATCCACGTCAGTACATTACCCCCAATACCATGTGTTTTGATTTTGCACACCAATCTCTTGTGTGGGACCTTGTCAAAAGCCTTTTGAAAGTCCAAATACACCACATCCACTGGTTCTCCCTTGTCCACTCGACTAGTTAGATCCTCAAAAAATTCCAGAAGATTTGTCAAGCATGATTTCCCTTTCATAAATCCATGCTGCCTTGGACCAATCCTATCACTGCTTTCCAAATACGCTGCTATTTCGTCCTTAATGATTTTCCCCACTACTGATGTCAGGCTAACCAGTCTATATTTACCCGTTTTCTCTCTCCCTCCTTTTTTAAAAAGTGGTGTTACATTAGCTACCCTCCAGTCCATAGGAACTGATCCAGAGTCGATAGACTGTTGGAAAATTACCACCAATGCATCCACTATTTCTCAGGTCACTTCCTTAAGTACTCTGGCATGTAGACTATCAGGCCCCGGGGATTTATCGGCCTTCAATCCCGTCAATTTCCCAAACACAATTTCCCGCCTAATGAGGATATCCTTCAGTTCCTCCTGCTCACTAGACACTTGGTACCCTAGTACATCCAGAAGGTTATTTGTTTCTTCCTTTGTGAAGACAGAACCAAAGTACTTGTTCAATTGGTCTGCCATTTCTTTGTTCCCCATTATAAATTCACCCGAGGCCGACTGCAAGGGACCTACGTTTGCCTTCACTAATCTTTTTCTCTTCACATACCTATAGAACCTTTTGCAGTCCTTTTTTATGTTTCTGGCAAGCTTCCTCTCGTACTCTATTTTCCCCCTCTTAATTAAACCCTTTGTCCTCCTCTGCTGAATCCTAAATTTCTCCCAGTCCTCCGGTTTGCTGCTTTTACTGGCTAATTTGTATGCCTCTTCCTTGGATTTAATGCTACCCTTAATTTCCTTTGTTAGCCACGGTTGAGCCACCTTCCCCATTTTATTTTTACTCCAGACAAGGATGTACAATTGTTGAAGTTCGTCCATATGATCTTTAAGATTTGCCATTGCCTATCCACCGTCAATCCTTTAAGTATCAGTTGCCAGTCTAATTGAGCCAATTTGTGCCTCATACTGTCAAAGTTATCTTTCCTTAAGTTCAGGATCCTAGTTTCTGAATTAACTTTGTCACTCTCCATCTTAATAAAAATTCTACCATATTATGGTCACTCTTTCCCAAGTGGCCTCGCACAACAAGATTGCTAATTAGTCCCTTCTCATTACACATCACCCAGTCTAGGATGGCCAGCTCTCTGGTTGGTTCCTCAACATATTGGTCTCGAAAACTATCCCTAATACACTCCAGGAAATCCTCCTCCACCGCATTGCTACCAGTTTGGTTAGCCCAATCAATATGTAGATTAAAGTCGCCCAAGATTACTGCTGTACCTCTATTGCACACATCCCTTATTTCTTGTTTGATGCTGTCCCCAACCTCACTTCTACTCTTTGGTGGCCTGTACACAACTCCCACTAGCATTTTCTGCCCTTTGGTATTCCGTAGCTCCACCCATACTAATTCCACATCATCCAACCTAATGTCCTTCCTTACAATTGCATTAATTTCCTCTTTAACTAGCAACACCACCCCACCTCCTTTTCCTTTCTGTCTATCCTTCCTAAATGCTGAATACCCTTGGATGTTGAGTTCCCAGCCTTGGTCACCCTGGAGCCAAGTCTCCGTGATGCCAATCACATCGTATCCGTTAACTGCTATCTGCGCAGTTAATTTGTCCACCTTATTCCGAATACTCCTCGCATTGAGGCACAGAGCCTTCAGGCTTGTCTTTTTAACACACTTTGACCCTTTAGAATTTTGCTGTAAAGTGGCCCTTTTTGTTTTTTGCCTTGGGTTTCTCTGCCCTCCACTTTTACTTTTCTCCTTTCTCTCCTTTGTTTCTGTCTCCATTTTGTTTCCCTCTGTCTCCCTGAATAGATTCCCATCCCCCTGCCATATTAGTTTAACTCCTCCCAAACAGCATTTTCAAACACTCTCCCTTGGACATTGGTTCCAGTCCTGCCCAGGTGCAGACCGTCCGGTTTGTACTGGTCCCACCTCCCCCAGAACCAGTTCCAATGCCCCAGGAATTTGAATCCCTCCCTTCTGCACCACTGCTCAAGCCACTGCTCAGCAAGGCTATGTCCCCGTTCAACTAATGGGGCCCCAGACCGGATGGGAGCAGTCAGTGTATCCATTGAATCGATTTGCCTCCACATCAAGAGACTGCCGTACACCAGAGAGCTGACTCAGGATACCACACACTGATGACATTTGAGTATGGAGGCCTCCAATAGTATCAGCCTGGTGCTCAATGGTTACTGCAACATCAGCCATAGCATGTTCCACCATGTCTGGGACCACATGTTCACTGTTTGCATCCAGCATCCATTGGTATCTACCAAGGATAGGCTCGGTGAGCTGCTGAGGGGCATAAGTAACAATTGAAGTGGAATCCTCCATCCTCACAGCTCGTGCATCAAGACTCTGTGGCACCCTTCTTAGTGCAACCAGCAGATCGCTGTGCAACTGCAGGGATTGTCTTGCGACAACCTCTAGGTCGGGCTCATCATCAGAGTGCTGTTGAGCATCACTCAGCTGCACACTCACCTTCCAGGGAGCTAACCCCCTGGCTTCTCCTCCCCATGGCATTGCTGGATTTGTGAATGCCAGTCTCATGGAAATAGCTGCACGTTGATGGTGTCAGGGCCAAGTGTCCTGCAGGTCACTGCAAAGGAACTTAACATACCGTCACTGTCCCAAGGAAGGTCGGCCGCATCCACCGCCATCGCATAAACTTGCATGCACATCAGGGCAGCTATCCATTCCTCCAACGGAGTGAGCACTTGGGGGTCTGGATCCCCTCTACCACCCGTCAGTTGTGGGCGAGCTTCGCCTGTAAAATTTAACAGAAAGTCAGAGTTAGAGACCTTCTATCAGTGTGTCCCAAGTGCTTTACATACTTTAATACCATTTATTCTATGAAAGTCTTCACAGCTCGAAGTTTAGTACATTTTACTCTGTAGCAGTCTTCACAGCTCGATGTAACTACCATTTGCGGCATCAACTTGCTGTGGCAATGCTTGAATTAGGGTGGCAGGACCGCACAGTAACAGGGAGGCTACTGTCTTCGAGACACATATGAAGACTGAGGAGTCAACAACATAAGAGATGGGTCTGCAGAGCCGAGCAGCAAGGTTAACAGCGCATGAAGGACCTTGCAGTGGGTGAGGCTGCAAATGGGAACCTTGACTGTGGCCTCACCCACTTAGAACATGGATTTGGAAACACTACATTGAGCTATGAGTTGTAAGGTTCGAAAATCCACGGCTGCATTTGAAACACCCTAAGGATAAGAAAACTAACATGGGATCGTTCCATACACTAAATGAACATTTTTGGCCGAGTAAAAGCATGCTGGGGAAACGTGTGGGCGGATACAGACATTGTGGAGTCTGACTCACAAGTGAGACAGAGGCACTGGCCAATGGGGGAAAAGTGCATTCTGGCAGGCCAATCAGGGGTCGAGTCGGGCCTGAAGTGGGGAAATCTTCAACCAATAAGGACTCCCCGGCCCAGTTTGAAAATGACATCCCCCCCCAAATCAAACTATGAATGTGGCCCATTATCTACCTAATTAATATGGACAATGGACAATAGCTCTGAATCAAAACTATGAATCACTGCAGGAATGGCCCACTGACTCCCAGGACTATAACAAAGGACCCACAGACTTTCAGGCACCTATGTGCCCCATAACAATACCCTGGTCCTCACATCTGCGTGTACCTGTGACATCTTCTGATTAAATATTCAAAGCTATCTCCCCGCCCAAACTTACACAATGGACCACCCACTGGGTTTGAGTGCGAAAAGACCAGAACTGAATTGAATACAAATATAGGACACAGAACCACCAGGAAGAGAGTTGTGGAGAAAAACAGTTGTGGACCAAAAAGGAGTTGTGGGCAGAGTTCACAGGGGAGGAAAGGTGTGGAGAGGAAAAGACTTGCAGGAGTTGTGGAGAAAAACAGTTTGGGGTCCGTTCTTGAAAGGGCTGCTGGCTGCTGGGGGGAAAGGAGCTGAGAGAGTTTTGCAAACTTTGATTTTGGTCTAGACTAAAAACCCACGAGCCAACCTCCTGGTTGGTAAGTGGCAGCAGGTGCTGCTGTTAGCCCTGAACACACTGGACAGGGTGAGAATAGCCGAAGCATCAGGCTGGGGCACGCAGAGCTGCACAGACCTGGACACCTGGTTCAATAACCTGGATTCACAGCTGGAGTCTGACGATAACCGAGAGGCAGATAGAAGAAACCAACGCAACATCGAGGAGGAAAACCGAACAACATAAAACCCACCCCAGAGGGACCCTGAGCTGAAATAAGTGCTACAGAACCCCGGAGTTGATGGGATTGTGAGTGTAGCCCAAACCCCCTCACAGACTCTATTTAGGATCGCAATTGGTAGGGAGGGTGGGAGTGGGAGGTGTGGTTGTGTGTGAGTGGGATGTTTTAACCTCTTGTTTTCCCCTTCCCTGTTGCGAGATTTTTCGGGTTGTTGAATGAGATTTTGCCACTACTGCTATTTTATGAACTCTTCCTATGCCCTCTATCTTTGTGTTTGCTCTTCTAAATAAACAACATTAGCCATTTTGTACTCTTACCCACTGTGCCTGGTGCCTCATTACTCACCCACCCTCATAAATCGCACGTACAGAACCCAAGGGGAGTGTGGATTCAAACCCACACCCCAAGCTCCCCTTACAGAGTGCACATTGAGATCAGAGCATAGCATGTTGAAGTTTGAAATTAAATATACTCTCCCTCACTATCTGTGTCAGGTCATTTCGCTTTTTCCGACATTGCATTGCTGTCCGTGGCATCGTGTCACTGCAGACACTTGCTCTGCTATTTCCCTTCATAGCCTTCCATATGTTTGGGGTTGTGGTCTCCTCCCAGCCTCTGTCCTCAGCACCAGCCGAGGGCAGTACGTTTGATATGGTCTATATGGATTTTAGCAAGACTTTTGATAAGGTCCCTCATGGCAGATTGGTCACGTAAGTGAAAACCCATGGGATCCAAGGCAAGGTGGCAAGTTGGATCCAAAATTGGCTCAGAAGCAGGAAGCAAAGGGTAATGGTCGATGGATGTTTTTGTGACTGGAAGTCTGTTTCCATGGGGTTCCGCAGGGCTCAGTACGAGGCTCCTTGCTTTTTGTGATATATATCAATGATTTGGACTTGAATGTAGGGGACATGATTAAGAAATTTGCAGATGATACAAAAATTTGCTGTGTGATTGATAATGAAGGAGCAAGCTGTAGACTGCAGGAAGATATCAATGGACTGGTCAGCTGGGCAGAACAGTGGCAAATGGAATTCAATCTGGAGAAGTGTGAGGTAATGCATTTGGGGAGGGCGAACAAGGCAAGGGAATACACAATAAATGGTGGGATACTGAGAAGTGTAGAGGAACAGAGGGACCTTGGAGTGCATGTCCACAGATCCTTGAAGGTAGCAGGCCAGGTAGATAAGGTGGCTAAGAAGGCATACGGGATACTTGCCTTTATTAGCTAAGGCATAAAATATAAGAGCAGGGAGTTTATGCTTGAACTGTATAAAACACTAGTTAGACCACAGCTAAAGTACTGCGTGCTGTTCTGGCCACTACATTACAGGAAAGATTTGATTGCACTCGAGAGGGTACATAGGAAATTTACGAGGATGTTGCTTAGACTGGAGAATTTTAGCTATGAGGAAAGATTGTATAGGCTGGGGTTGTTTTCTTTGGAACAGAGGAGGCTGAGGTGAGACCTCATTGAGGACTATAAATTTATGAGGGACCTAGATAGAGTTGATAGGAAGGACCTATTCCTCTTAGCAGAGGGGTCAATAACAAGGGGGCATAGATTTAAAGTAATTGGTAGGAGGTTTAGAGGGGATTTGAGGGGAATCCTATTCACCCAGATGGTGGTGGTGGTCTGGAACTCACTGCCTGAAAGGGTGGTAGAGGCAAAAACCCTCATTGCAGTTAAAAAGTACTTGGATATGCACTTGAAGTGCCGTAACCTTCAGGGTTACGGACCAAGAGCTGGAAAGGGCTGGATAGTTTCTTGTGGGCCGGTATGGACATGATGGGCTGAATAGCCTCCTTCTGTGCTGTAAATTTCTATGATTCTAACTCCACAAAATACAACCATTTTCAAAATATTTTGTCCCTTTTTAGCAGCCTCCAGTGGTCCCATTAAAGACCAGTAGTTAAGCCACTCTACGGAAGAACTATTTGGACCTTAGCCTAGTTGCTGTCCAATTTTAAATTTCAACCAATGTAGGACGCATATTTAAATAAACAAATCAGCCTGACGCCTGTTTTAGGCTAGTGGTCTGGACAACTAAATGTTATCTAGTGAGGCGCTCTTCCGGGTTTGATTGGGTGTGGGGATCGCAACCTGAATTTGGACCCTTGTAAGTACACTTCTATTGCTGCTTGTTCATGCTATATAATCTATTCTGTACTCTTGTTGTGTTACGTTCTTGATTTCAATTATGTGAAATAAATTAAATGTGTTAATCTTGTCTTTGTTGCTTTCTTTTTTTAATTGTTGAATGCATTTTTTTAAATGTCAAAATAGAATGTTATTGAAAAAGAGGTCAGCCTAGCGATATCCCATCGCGTATAATAGCTCAAGGTGACACACTCTGCATCATTAAAATAGCCATAAGCAGTTCAGAAACAGCACTTATAAATGTCCTCTGGTACTATACAAAGAGGGTTATAGATTCTCAGTCTGCCTTCATAATTGTATGTAGAGCTATCTCAATACTAGTGGGGATATGAAGTAAAGAAGATCCTTAGTCAGAAAATAGTTTCTTGTGGTCTTCTTGGATTGGCTCTTGGTGGTCACTTTTTAAATGAATGAAAAGTCATCCCTATATTTGCAAAAACTATCCTTGTTGCCTAAAACTTTTTATTTGAAGGATGTGAAGAATGTTATGCACTATTTTGGACTTGTGAGATTTGGGGGAGTTTAAGCCAATCAGTAGTGGTAATTTCATACACACATGGTCATCAATACAATTGTGCTCCAGTTTTGACTCCACTGGGTTTTAACAACATTTCTGATGCAGTAAGCTTATGTAATCAGAGGCACGTAAAAATTTACAAATTGATTGATGCAATTGATATAACTTATTTTGGTGACAATAATGTCCCAGACAAGTAGAAAAGCGTATTTCAGTAAAATGTGGATTTATATATTGGCAACAAGGTAACAACAGAAATAAAATGAGCATTCTGTGTGTGTCATCGATTTTAACCCTAGCTGCCCAGCGGAAGCCGGGAAGTTTAAAACAAGTAGGTTACGTACCTGCTTAGAACACGACCCTTTCCCAGTGTCTCCAATATTAACCTGTAGGGTTCTGGAGGTGGCTGAGGTATTTAAAGGAGTTGGGAGCCTCGTGAATTTGCGCAAAATGGAGTCATACATAAGAACATAAGAAATAGGAGCAGGAGTAGGCCATTTGGCCCATCAAGCCTGCTCCACCATTTAATAAGATCATGGCTGATCTGATCATGAACTCAGCTCCACTTCCCTGCCCACTCCCCATAACCCTTTAATCTCTTATCGCTCAAAAATCTGTCTATCTCCGCCTTAAATATATTCAATGACCCAGCCCCTCTGGGGCAGAGAATTCCATAGATTTATAACCCTCTGAGAGAAAAAATTTCTCCTCATCTCAGTTTTAAATCACGGTCCCTTATTCTAAGACTATGTCCACTAGTTTTAGTTTCCCCTATGAGTGGAAATATCCTCTCTGCATCCACCTTGTCGAGCCCCCATTATTTTATAAGTTTCAATTAGATCACCTCTCATTCTTCTGAACTCCATTGTGTATAGGCCCAACCTACTCAACCTATCCTCATAAGTCAACCCCCTCATCTCCGGAATCAACCTAGTGAACCTTCTCTGAATAGCCTCCAATGCAAGTATATCCTTCTTTAAATACAGAGACCAAAACTGTACGCAGTACTCCAGGTGTGACCTCACCAATACCCTGTACAGTTGTAGAGGACTTCTCTGCTTTTATACTCTAGCCCCTTTGCAATAAAGGCCAACATTCCATTTACCTTCCTGATTACTTGCTGTATCTGCATACTAACTTTTTGTGTTTCATGCACAAGGACCCCCAGATCTCTCTGTACTGCAACACTTTGCAATTTTTCTCCATTTAAATGATAATTTGCTTTTCTATTATTTCTGCCAAAGTAGATAACCTCACATTTTCCCACATTGTACTCCAACTGCCAAATGTTTGCCCACTCACTTAAGCTGTCTATATCCCTTTGCAGATTTTTTGTGTCCTCCTCACAATTTGCTTTCACACCCATCTTTGTATCATCAGCAAACTTGGTTACATTACATTCGGTCCCTTCATCCAAGTCATTAATATAAATTGTAAATAGTTGGAGTCCCAGCACTGATCGCTGTGGCACCCCACTCATTACTGATTGCCAACCGGAGAATGAACCATTTATCCCGACTCTCTATTACCTGTTTGTCAGACAATCTTCTAACCATGCTAATATATTACCTCCAATCCTGTGAGCTTTTATCTTGTCCAGTAACCTCTTACGTGGCACTTTATCGAATGCCTTCTGGAAATCCAAATACACCACATCCACTGGTTCCCCCTTATCCACTCTGCTCGTTACATCCTCAAAGAACTCGAGCAAATTTGTCAAACATGATTTCCCTTTCATAAAACCATCCTGACTCTGCTTGATTGAATCATATTTTTCCAAATGTCCCACTACTGCCTCCTTAATAATGGACTCCAGCATTTTCCCAATGACAGATGTTAGACTATCTGGTTTATAATTTCCTGCTTTTTGTCTGACTCCTTTTTAAATAGGGGCGTTACATTTGCGGTTTTCCAATCCAGTCCTATTCGTCATTCTAACCAGGGCCTGAGCGGGGATGGCTCTGTGGCTTTCTGCCAGGCTGAAGCAGGTCGCAACAAGTGGGAAGGATGAAGAGGCCCTCCAAGTAAGTCAAAACATTTGTTTGTGGGGCCAGAAGGTGCTTCTCCGAATTGCCAATATGTGTTTCTGGCATGGAGCTTCACTCTCCCATAAAACCTCCTATTTATGTTCTTTGTAATTAAGTGTGACTAATATCATAGAAATGTTGATAATGTATTTTCTAATATTCACATAAATGCAAAGTCTTGAAAATTATATGTGAACATTGTCTTCTGTTTATGAACATTCAGTATTCCAGGTAAATGCATTTATAAGTAGCTTTTTGAGTTCTGAACAACTTGCTGCAAATACATCAAACCTTCATAGGAAACGGTTCATTCTGCAGCCCCAGTAGTGAGCCATGCACAGAGGGTCAGAGAATCAATGCTGCGCTTTTGTAACCCTATCTCTGATCAATGCTTCTTTTGAGTGTGGCTCCCTGTGGGAGCACAGGAGCGCTGAATTTAATCATATAATTTGTCTCATAGCTGCGCAGTTGAGTCCATCATATGAAGCCTTGAGCTGCTGCAAGAGACCATTGCAATTTTTATAGATCAATGAGATCCAGGTCTAGATGATGACCAGAAATAGAGACAGTTACATAAGTTATGGGATGGGACCTCTGGATCGATGACTGTGCTGCTGAATGGTGGAGGACACTGAACCCATTGTAGGATTCCTCACGTGGATTCCTCTGGATTGCAACGTCAAACCCAAAGGATCTATCACATGAAACCAAGGACATATCAATCATAGTTTACAAGTACTGGACCTGAAGATTCAAGATCTCACAACCAGAGCAGACTACAGGAGGTATTTTCCTGCTACATCAGACAATGCAAAAGGCTATGCCATTATGCTATTGAGATACATCCAGAAACACAGTTACATGGCAATATTGAATAACATTAATGGTCACTTAGGCTGGGTGCAGTAGGCAGACTAATCAAGTCATTCGCCACACAGGTAAGAAACCAACCAGTATAGCATCATCATGTGGGATTCACAGCTCCAGCAAATCCTATGATTTCCCATCATTTCTTTACTTTTACAGAAACAATAAGAATACCTTAATGAATATTTGAATGAAAGATTTCTTTTAGGTTTACGTATATTTAATTATTTTTTAAAGATGTTCAGTGAATCCAACATGTGCTCATGTTCTTGTCTGTAGAAAAACACTTTTTTGAGCCTGTAAACTACACTTGAATTTTTGATTAACCATCTTATCCTGTCTTTGCTGTTGTCAGATCTTCGTTTGAAATTCTAGGAGCCTGTAATATTTGACTTCCTTCATTTCAAGATGCACGTTTCTTAATTTCTGGAATAATCTACCGCACATAGTGCTCTTTAATTACATAGGTTACCGGAATTCAACTTGCACACATATATTAAATTGAAAATAGGTGGCCTTATGCCAGTTCAAAAATACAATATTTTAATTTTAAAATATTGTAATTTTAAAATATTGTATCATTGGGACATTTAACACACTTTGACCCTTTAGAATTCTGCTGTAAAGTGGCCCTTTTTGTTTTTTGCCTTGGGTTTCTCTGCCCTCCACTTTTACTATTCTCCTTTCTATCTTTTGTTTCTGTCTCCATTTTATTCCCCTCTGTCTCCCTGTATAGGTTCCCATCCCTCTGCCATATTAGTTTAACTCCTCCCCAACAGCACTAGCAAACACTCCCCCAAGGACATTGGTTCCGGTCCTGCCCAGGTGCAGACCGTCCGGTTTGTACTGGTCCCACCTCCCCCAGAACTGGTTCCAAAGTCCTAGGTATTTGAATCCCTCCCTTCTGCACCACTGCTCAAGCCACGTATTCATCTGAACTATCCTGCGATCCTGACTAGCACGTGGCACTGGTAGCAATCCTGAGATTACTACTTTTGAGGTCCTACTTTTTAATTTAACTCCTAGCTCCTTAAATTCGACTCGTAGGACCTCATCCTGTTTTTTACCTGTATTGTTGGTACCTTTATGCACCACGACAACTGGCTGTTCACCCTCCCTTTTCAGAATGTCCTGCACCTACTCCGAGACATCCTTGACCCTTGCACCAGGGAGGCAACATACCATCCTGGAGCCTCGGTTGCGGCCGCATAAATGCCTATCTATTCCCCTTACAATCGAATCTCCTATCACTATTGCTCTCCCACTCTTTTTTCTGCCCTCCTTTGCAGCAGAGCCAGCCACGGTGCCATGAACCTGGTTGCTGCTGCTCTCCCCTGATGAGTCATCCTCCCTAACAGTACCCAAAGCGGTGTATCTGTTTTGCAGGGGGATGACCGCAGGGGACTCCTGCACTACCTTCCTGGCACTGCTCTTCCTGTTGGTCTTCCATTTCCTATCTGGCTGTGTATCCTTTACCTGAGGTAAGACCAACTCACTAAATGTGCTATTCACATCATTCTCAGCATCGTGCGTGCTCCAGAGTGAATCCACCCACAGCTCTAGTTCTACAACGCGGTTCGTCAGGAGCTGCAGGCGGATACACTTCCCGCACACGTAGTCGTCAGGGATACTGGAGGCAGCCCTGATTTCCAACATGGTACAGGAGGAGCACGTGTCCGAGCCCTCCTGCTATGACTTAACCCCGAGATTAACTTAATTTGGCAACAACAATGCTAAAGGTTACTTACTGAAATAGAAAAGAAAAAGAAAAACTACTTACCAATCACCAGCCAATCACTTACCCCCTTGGCTGTGACGTCACCTTTCGATTTCTCTCTACTTCTTTTTGCCTTCTGTCCCCGCTGCAGCTGCACAAGCACGCTTTTTATAGGCCGCTCCACGCACCCCGGACTCGCGCTGCTCGAACTGCCGCTCCTCCTCCGATGTTGGGCCTTTTATAGGCCGCTCCACGCAAATGGCCTACTCCTGCTCCTATTTCTTATGTTCTTGTGTTCTTATGTAAATGGGCAGAAACGAGGCAGGCACCACCTTTTCAGCACAACCGGCCTTAACAGCCGGAGCTATACCTGCCAATTTTGCGGCCAGAGTTCTTCAAAATCATCAAAAACAGCTGTATCTGATCATTCATTGTATTGCTGTTTGTGGGATGCATTTGCTTACATTACAATCATTGGATTCCAAAAGTAATTCACTGTAAAGCATTTGAGACATCTCAAGACATCAGGCTGCAAGTCTTTCAATATCTTCCTCATGACTCTGTAAGCCATAAAATAAATTCATATCCTGCTCTTTCCAATGGATAAAGACCATAACCTCATTGCCTGACAATTTATTGGCAAGAGATTTCTAAAGCCAGAAATACACCTTACACCAGCCACAATATCACAATCAGATAAAAGAGATAACTGATTTATCATTGTACCTTCTGCTAGTTTAGTTAAATTTGCAGCTATCTCATTTAATTAATTTAGCTATAATTGCTTTAAAGCAGCATTGGGATAAAACGTGATTTTCTTTAGAGATGATCCCTTGGCCTTATTTCTTTCATAGGAGCAGGAGAGGAGGGCAAGGGATCATCTCTGAAGAGAAACACGTTTCATCCTAATGCCGCCTAAAAGCAATTATCGCCAATCAGTTGGGGGAGACAGCTGGAAGTTGAATTAAATTTATCACATAATGCCCATTAAAGAGAACCTTGAATTAATAGCAAGCTGCCATTCAGTTTAATCCTCAGATTCTTCGGAGACACAACCAAAGCATGTTTGCATCCCTTGCACTATTCCCATCTCACATTAATTGACAGCGGGGTTGGGCTACCTGGAATGAAGGCTGGCTAGAGAGACAGGTGGGTCTTGGGAGAGTGACAGCAGAGTCAGACAGAAAGTTTTACATTTCAACTCAGCTCCCACATACACATGGCATTTCAATGATGCAAAATTGAAGAAAAACAACAAGAAAAGTGCCAGAAATTGTGTGAGGCCCCAAACATGGCAGGAAACTGGGTCACATCCTCAGAAAAAATTGACTTGTTACTGCATGAATCTGCACGGCTTAGCAACTGAAAACAAATAGGTGTTATCCCTAGGACCATTTCGAATGAGATGAAGAGGAATAACAAGCTAAAACATGTGCTAAAACAGACAGAATTCAATTTTGTTTTTACCTAATTGCACACATGGGTGTGAGGTTGCATTTACATGACAAGTTTAGCATTGGTGCTAAGCTATTTTGGATGTTAAGACCTGACCAGACTCCAGAACAAAGTAGAGCAAGACTGTCCTTCAAGAATCTCACTCATTTTGCTCCACATTCAGGCTGCATTTACACTATAACATTAGTGGTCGTATAAACATACCTTGCGAAAGAATCAGAGAGATTTTCAAAAGGCCTTCGATAAGGTACCCCATATTAGACTAATGAATAAGGTCAGAGAAAGCAGAGTCAGGGGACACGTAGCAGAATGGATTGCAAGCTGGCTTCAAGACAGAAAAGCTGAGAGTGGGAGTAAAGGGTAGCTATTCACAATGGCAGAAGGTGGGTAGTGGTGTTCCACAAGGATCAGTGCTGGGACCACTACTGTTCACAATTTACATTAACGATTTATACTTTGGAATCAAAAACACACTTTCGAAATTTGCTAATGATACCAAATTGGCGGGGGGGGTGGTGGTGAATAGTCAATACTGAGAAGGACTGCAACAAATGACTGGAGGACCTTAATAAACTTGCAGAATAGGCAAATAATTGCCAAATGAAGTTCAATGCAGATAAATACGAGGTAGTACATTTTAGTTGGAAGAACAGGGAGGTCATGTATTAGTTGGAACTTGTGAGTCCAGGTTGGATGGAGGAACAAAGGGATCTCGGAGTACAAATACAACAATCACTAAAAGTTGTGCCACAGGTTAACAAGGCCATAAAAACAGCAAACCAAGCACTAGGGTTTATTTCTAGAGGGATAGAATTGAAAAGTAGGGAAGTTATGCTAAACCTGTATCGAACCTTGGTTTGAACACACTTAGAGAGCTGCGTACAGTTCTGGTCGCCATATTATGAAAAGGATATAGAGACACTGGAGAGGGTGCAGAGAAGATTTACAAGGATAATATCAGAAATGTGAGGGTATACATATCAGAAAAGGATGAACAAGCTGGGTCTCTTTTCTCTTGAAGAAAAGGCTGAGGGGTGACCTAATAGAGGTCTTCAAAATTATGAAAGGTTTTGATGGTGTGGATTCAGAGAGAATGTTTCCACTTGTGGCGAAGAGCATAACTAGAGACCATCAATATAAGATAATCACAAAGAAATCCAATAGGGAATTCAGAAGAAATTTCTTTACCCAATGAGTGGTGAGCATGTGGAAATCACTACAACAGGAAGTGGTTGAAGTGAATAGTACAGATGCATTTAAGGGGAGGCTGACAAGCATATGAGGGAGAAGGGAATAGAGGGTTACGTTGATAGATTTAGATGAGGAAAGACGGGAGGAGGCTCGAGTGGAGCATAAACTTCCATTCTTATCTATCTAATCGTATCCAGAAAATCGCCAGCAATTGCTCCACTTCCTACTCCCGCATCGTTACCTCTGATGTCTCCCAAAGATCTGTCCTTGGTCCCCTCTTATTTCTTATCTATATGCTGCCCCTTGGCGATATCATCCGAAAACACGGAGTCAGTTTCCACTTTTACGCAGATGACACCCAGCTCTACCTCGCCACCACTTGTGTCAACCCCTGCTTGGTATCTGAATTGTCAGATTGCTTGTCCGACATCCAGTACTGGATGAGCAGAAATTTTCTCCAATTAAATATTGAGAAGACAGAAGCCATTATCTTTGGTCCCTGCCACAAACAGCGTTCCCTAACTAACCATTGACTCCATCCCTCTTCCTAGCATTAATCTGAGGGTGAACAAGACTGTTCGCAACCTAGGTGGCATATTTGACTCTGAAATGAGTTTGCAACCACATATCCGTGGCATAACTAAAACTGCCTTTTTCCACTTCCGTAACCTTGCCCGCCTCCGCCCCTGCCTCAGCCCTTTTGCTGCTGAAACCCTCATTCATGCCTTTGTTACCTCTAGACTTGAATACTCCAACTCACTCCTGGCCGGCCTCCCACATTCCACACTACGTAAACTTGAAGTCATCCAACACTCAGCAGCCCGTTTACTAACCCGCACCAAGTCAAGGTCACCCATCACCCCTGTGCTTTCTGACCAACATTGGCTCCCAGTTAAACAACGTCTCGATTTCAAAATTCTCATCCTTGTTTACAAATCACTCCATGGACTAGCCCCTCCCTATCTGTGTAATCTTTTGTCTGCACTCCTCAAATTCTGTCCTCTTAATATCCTTCATTATAACTGCTCAACCACCGGTGGACGTGCCTTTAGCTGCCTGGGCCCTAAGCTCTGGAACTCCCTCCCTAAACCTCTATGTCTCTCTACCTCTCTTTCCTCCTTTAAGATGCTCGTTAAAACCTACCTCTTTAAATAAGCTTTTGATATCTGCCTTAATTTCTTCTGTGGCTCGATGTCAAATGTATCTGTTTGTCTGTAACACTGTTGTGAAGTGTCTTGGGACATTTTACAATGTTAAAGGTACTATATAAATAAAAGTTAATATTTTATTATTATAAACACCAGCGTGGACTAGTTGGGCCAAATGGCCTGTTTCTGTGCCGTATATTCTATGTAATCCTATGTAGTTAGCCCCACCCTGATTTCCTTATGCACAAAACTCTACAGATCTTTAAATTGTCAATTAATAGAAAAAGAAACTATTGCACATCTGTACATATCCGTATCTCTTTCAATGACCCATAATTTCCTGGAATGACACAATCTGTGACTTATGCTGTAAATTACCCTGTTTTAGGCCTTGATCTTTCCGTTGTGAACTTGCTCCAAAATTTCCTGGAATATTAATTTCAATACGCCACACCCAACATAATGGTGACCCCCATATGCATCAATTAAGCAGATTAATATTGGCAGGATCTGAGACATAGGGCCCAAGTTTCCACATGATTTACGCCTGATTTTTAGGAGCAACTGGTGGAGAACGGACTATCTTAGAAATCGCAATTCTCCACATTTATTTTTCTGCAGTTCTAGTCACGTAGAACAGTTCTACTTTGGAACAGAATTTTTTCTTCAAAAGGGGGCGTGTCCGGTCACTGACGCCTGATTTCAAAGTTTCCACAGTACTCCAAACTAACTTAGAATGGAGCAAGTGAAGATTTTTGTCGAACTGAAAAAACCTGTTCTACACATTAAAAATTCAGGCACAGGTTACAAATTAGGCGTCCAGAACGAGGTGGGGGGGGGGGGGGGAAGGGAAGTCATTAAATTCTACAATAAATCCTATTTATACTTCTACAAATATTATACAAATAAATCCAACCTGAATAAACATATATAAGCAAAGAAAAGATTAAATAAACCATCTTCCTACCTGTGTGAAAGTGCTTCAGGCAGGGAGAATGCTGCAGTCAGCCTGAGGCGCCCGTTCTTCCCGCCGGTGGGGGAGGATGTGCCCGTTCTTCCCGCGGGGAGGGGAGGAGGCGCCCGTTCTTCCCGCGGGGCGGGGGGGGGGAGGCGCCCATTCTTTCCTGCGGGGGGGGGAGGAGGCCCCCGTCCTTCCCGCGGGGGAGGGGGGAAGGAGACAGTGAAAAGGCTGCAGGAAGCCTCAGTGCTGATGTGCTGATGGCAATGTGCTTTTATTAAAAAATGTTCAAAAATTAAACAGCTACAAAGAACTACAAAAATGGCCGAGTGCCAATGTTTCCTTCACACTGCGCGTGCGCGAACGCTGCAACGCGCACGCGCAGCGTTGCCGGCAGGAAAAAAACTAATTTAAATAGTACCCGCCCCCTCCCACTTACAAAATCGGTGCGAGTGTAGGCTCCGCCCCCCTGGGCGCCACGCCAAACACACAAGGAGCTGCAGGGCGCTGCAGAATCGCGAGTTTTTTTTCCGGCGCCGTTTTAGGCGCGAAAAACGGGCGCCCAGCTCGGGTGAAAACTTGGGCCCATCGAATTCTAAATTTCAATTCCTTTCACTATGCTGAACATGACAATTAGAGAAAATGTCATGACTTATAGGCCCCAGGTTTCCACACGCTACAAAACGGGCGCCCCTCCGAGCTGGGCGCCCGTTTTTTGCGCCAAAAACGGCGCCTGAAAAAAAACTCGCGATTCTGGAGCGCCCTGCAGCTTGGCGCGGCGCCCAGGGGGGCGGAGCCGACCACTCGCGCCGATTTTGTAAGTGGGAGGGGGCGGGTACCATTTAAATTAGTTTTTTTCCTGCCAGCAACCCTGCGCGTGCGCGTTGGAGCGTTCGCGCACGCGCAGTGTGAAGGAAACATTGGCACTCGGCCATTTTTGTAGTTCTTTGCAGCTGTTTAATTTTTGAACATTTTTTAATAAAAGCACATTGCCATCAGCACTGAGGCTTCTTGCAGCAGTGAGAAGGCTGCAGGAAGCCTCAGAAGTTGAGGCAGTCGTTTCTCGACGGCCTCTCCACCCCCTGCCGTCGGGAACGGCTGCCTCCCCCCCCCCCCCCTCCGGTGCGTTCGGTCGGTCGGGCCCTCACTACCTCCCTCCCCCCCCCCCGCCGTCGGGAACGGCTGCCTCCTCCCTGCCTCCCGTTCGCGGGAACGACACCACACCGCTGAGCTGACTGTAAGGCTTCCACCTCAAGTGGAAGGCTGCTTGCTGCCTGCTTACTGCCCGACTGCCCCTCCCTCCCTCCCGTTCGCGGGAACGACCCACACCGCTGAGCTGACTGAACCTGCCTGAAGCACTTTCACACAGGTAGGAAGATGGTTTATTTAATCTTTTCTTTGCTTATAAATTTTTATTCAGGTTGGATTTATTTGTATAATATTTGTAGAAGTATAAATAAGGATTTATTATAGAATTTAATGACTTCCCTTCCCCCTCCCCCCCCCCACCTCGTTCTGGACGCCTAATTTGTAACCTGCGCCTGATTTTTTAATGTGTAGACAAGGTTTTTTCAGTTCTACAAAAATCTTCACTTGCTCCATTCTAAGTTAGTTTGGAGTACGTTTTCACTGTGGAAACTTTCAAATCAGGCGTCAGTGGCCGGACACGCCCCTTTTTGAAGAAAAAATTCTGTTCCAAAGTGAAACTGTTCTAACTGACTAGAACTGCAGAAAAAAAATGTGGAGAATTGCGATTTCTAAGATCGTCCGTTCTCCACCAGTTGCTCCTAAAAATCAGGCGCAAATCATGTGGAAACTTGGGCCCATAGGCACAATCAGCTGCTGCCTTCAGTTTTCAGGAATATTCTAAGTTACAGATTTATTTTTTACCATTTATTTAGAAGATGACACGAGTACTTAAGCTACCTAAAAAGTCTCAGATTAAACAAATGGAGAGGGTGGCGGGTAGAAATCGTACCTCATTTTGGTCATTTGGAGCAAAACGGGGGCAAAGTAGTCAAATATCGGAGGCTATATCCTCTGCCCCAATGTCAAATGCCATATTGGCTCGGGAGATATTCAGTCAACCCTGCTGGCCACCTTAAACAGGCGTTAGGCTCATTACACATGCTAATGAGGGACCTAATGCTTTTTTCAGGACCTGTCTCTCAAATTGGTCAGAAACTAAGAAAAGCATCGCTGGACATGTTCCGCTCAATTTTCCAGTTCCTTCTGTGGCATAACCAGCAGTCTTTAAAGGGACTGTTGGAGGCCGCCAAACTAAAGCCTTTCACGACCATCGGATGTCTCAAAGCACTTTACAGACAATGAAGTACTTTTGGAGTGTAATCACTGATGTAAAGATAAGTTTTTGTCTTGTAATTGACCTTAATGTGGAGTCAGAAGGAGCAGGAGTGCTACACCTGCTCCAAACCATGACTGCAGACCTGGCTGGCTCGATGCCTCTCTTAGGAGCCCAAGGGCCTCTACCGGTGTCACAGCCGGCCCAAATTAGTGCAGAGGAAACTGGCCAGCTGCATCAGGAGACCTGAGAAGTACCTGCAGCTCACTGTGTGCCACGAGTGCTTCAATCATTCCAGGCCTGAAAATAAGCCTAATCTAATTTCTCCACTACTCTCACTTACATCAATGGCATGGGCCGGTTCTTCATTGCCCTAATCCATGCATGCAATATACAATAAACATAACAAACAATGGTGAAGAACTATTTGGAGGGGTATGGTTAAGAATTAAAAATATCAAGAACAAAGATTTTATTTTACTTTAATCAATTATTTTCAACTCATGAATTTAAATACCTGTGCCACTATTTTTCAATCTAAGTGGTTGCACTGAAAAAACTGGCGTAAATCCAGGAAATATTTAACCGCCATTGACTTAGTTATAGTGGAGGAAGAGCTAAGATAATCAATTTTGCAAGGTTTCAGCAAGTTTGTTGATGGAGCGGTGCAAATGTCTCAGGAAATTATGGGGGCGGGGGGGTGGTGGGGGGGGGTGCGTAAATAATGGCGTAAGTCACTCAATTTCCTGGAACTTTATTGGTGTAAATAAATAATATGGATGCATTTAAGGGGAAGCTAGATAAGCATATAAGGGAGAAGAGAATAGAGGGTTATGCTGATAGATTTAGATGAGGAAGGATGGGAGGAGGCTCAAGTGGAGCCGAATGACCTGTTTCTGTGCTGTATGTTCAATGTCATTCTATGTAAATGATCCCAATGCCGTCGATCCGCCATTTAAAGGGCACAAGGTTCCAGGAAATTGTGGGCCAATATCTATATCTGATAAAGACAGGATTGAACATGGCTGTCATGATTTTCTTGGTCATGGTTTCTGGCAATCACTAGCATTTCGAAAGCGAAGCACTTTCAGATGTTCCCATACAATAGAAGTAATCTGAACTCTCAAGCGGTCTACTGGCAGAATGTGTGGGCCGACTCTCCGGTGGTGTAGTGGGATGCCCGGTATATTTTAAAGTCCCTGGCTTCATTTTAATGGAACTAAAGGGTTTTCGGAAAGCGAAAGGTGTGAGGAGCCCAGGGCAGCAGAGACCAAAACTATTTTTATGAGGTGTGGCTGAACATTCAAAGGGAGCTAAGGTAGGAGATTCAAGGGTACAAGCTCTTTGAAAGTGGCTTCCATGATTTATTCTTATATATCACTTTTACATCAGTGTGAAAAGTTGTGTTTCATTTTCTCTTGTAAAATGTAAAACTGAGAATTTTAAAATTAAACAAAGCTTATGATTGTTAATTATTAAATGCTTGCCAATTTTCCTGTTTCAATTTGTAATCTATTTGTTTGTAATAGAAATAACTTTCTTTGTGCATGATTTATTGTGATTCTGGTTTATTCCTGCCTTCACTGCCTCAGGTCTCCCTTGACTCCTGACTGAATTACAATATCGCTGTCAGATTTATATTACCATTTTAAATTTTCTAACACATTTCTTTGACATCTGCTTTTATTGTATGTGTGTTACTGCTCTTAGATTAGACAGTGTGAGTTCACATGTCTTTTTCTAGCTGTCTGCTGTTATTGGATTGGAATTGAAGGTTAATTTTAATAAAGTTATTGCTGTGATAGTTCTTGGGGCTACTTTGTTACGAATTATTGCATCCTCTCAGGGACAAAAGAAAAAAAAAAGACTTGCATTTATATAACACTTTTTACGACTTCAGGATGTCCCAAAGCTCTTTACAGCCAATGAAGTACTTTTGAAGTGTAGTCACTGTTGTAATGCAGGATAATAGCCATCCTATGGTCCTACATATATTCCAGATGGAACAAATGCCTTATACAGTACAATGACATTTCCATCATCTGCATTTTTCATTATCCTTCAGACTTTTTGTAGTTCAAAGCCTTGAGGGAGACATCAGGGGAGGAGGGGGGTAAACTTTCAGTTTTCCCCCAACTGGCACTTAGGATTTCATGAGTGTTTGTGCCAGCTGCTGTCATTTATTTATTTCTTTTGCTTTGATCTCCTTTTATTGGCACCAGACGTCTGATGTGTTCAATGGTACAGTGGACCACCAGAAGGATGCCAGGCAGGTCATGCTGGCCTGAGGGATGTTCCGGGCCATCCTGCCCACAGCTGAGGGAGAGGTAGCAAACCTCACTTTGGCATTCATTTCCGGTAGAGGCTATTTGTCCCAATGACAGCAGTACCAGCAGACCTCCTGGTGGCATCACAATAAGATGTGAATGCCAGTCGAACCTTTAATCTTCCCAATCACAGCATGATATGCCTTACATGGCATTGCATGGAAGAAAGCACAGGGTGATTGCAACATGCGTTGCCTGTTTAGCCACACCTGCCAAAATGCCAGCGACTATTTCTGCGGGTCCTGGTAAACCCACCTGGGATTGACGGAGGATCTGGATCAGTAGAGGGGAAGATTCCAAGCACTGCCATCTGCTGCAAGAACACTAATGCCTACCATGCAGCACAGAACTTGCATATGGGAGAGGGCAGTAATGCTCAGCTGTGACCTGAAACATAACTACACCTTCTTGCAGTCATGCTGAAGTATGTCAGTGGGATTGTGCTGTAGTGATATGGAGGAAAACTGTCTCTGCAAGCATTTGATGCAGCACTACGTCAATGTCAGCAGTTATCAAAGAGGAGTCCGAGTGTTGTGCTGCACCACCACTCACCGACAGACTCATGCCAGCGCCGATGGGCCACTTTCCCTTCATTTCAATCTGCCACTTCTTAATACCCTGGGATTCAGACTTGTCTTAAAGAAATGCAAAGTAAATTAGAACAGTTTTACAACTGAAGACAGTAATCGCCTCCTTTTACCTTAGATATTGACTCTGTGAGATGGTGTAAAATGAGTGATAGCGAACATCTCTCCCGATGTAATATTAGCTGTTGAATCGCTATCGCCCATTTTACACTATTACACAAAGTCAAGATCTACCCCTTAGAACGTGTCTCAAGTTTAGCCTAGTTTAAGTGCAGGGAAGATAGCCTTGTCACAATTGTTTAATCCCAGTTAAGTAGGGAGTTGTGAAATCCTTTGAGACCTACTAGTGATGTCCGATGATATTGTTCATGGAAAGTTGAAAGAAATATGTTTTATATGAACAAAAGGCATTGAGGAAGAAATTGGTCCTTGTAGCATCAGTTTTATTGGGTGAAAATTTTGCATTGGGGGACCAACTGCAGGTTACTATTTCTTATGCCTGATTATCGTCAGAAATGTCGTCAATTGGAATATCCTGCACATGCTCTGATCAGCACTTTCCAGGTCTACAGCAGCCTAACCAGCGGTCCTTATAGCGGTCCTTATGTTGGAATCAATTATGAAAGATGAAATAGCAGCGCATTTGGAAAGCAGTGACAGGATCGGTCCAAGTCAGCATGGATTTATGAAAAGGAAATCAAGCTTGACAAATCTTCTAGAATTTTTTGAGGCTGTAACTAGTAGAGTGGACAAGAGAGAACCAGTTGATGTGGTGTATTTGGACTTTCAAAAGGCTTTTGACAAGGTCCCACACAAGAGATTGGTGTGCAAAATTAAAGCACATGGTATTGGGGGTAATGTATTGACATGGATAGAGAACTGGTTGGCAGACAGGAAGCAGAGAGTCGGGATAAATGGGTCCTTCTCAGAATGGCAGGCAGTGACTAGTGGGGTGTCGCAGGGCTCAGTGCTGGGACCCCAGCTATTTACAATATACATTAATGATTTAGACGAAGGAATTGAGTGTAATATCTCCAAGTTTGCAGATGACACTAAGCTGGGTGGCAGTGTGAGCTGTCAGAAGGATGTTAAGACACTGCAGGGTGACTTGGACAGGTTAGGTGAGTGGGCAAATGTATGGCAGGTGCAACATAATGTGAATAAATGTGAGGTTATCCACTTTGGTGGCAAAAACAGGAAGGCAGAATATTATCTGAATGGTGACAGATTAGGAAAATGGGAGGTGCAACGAGACCTGGGTGTCATGGTACATCAGTCATTGAAAGTTAGCATGCAGGTACAGCAGGTGGTGAAGAAGGCAAATGGTATGTTGGCCTTCATAGCTAGGGGTTTTGAGTATAGGAGCAGGGAGGTCTTACTGCAGTTGTACAGGCCCTTGGTGAGGCCTCACCTGGAATATTGTGTTCAGTTTTGGTCTCCTAATCTGAGGAAGGACGTTCTTGCTATTGAGGGAGTGCAGCGAAGGTTCACCAGACTGATTCCTGGGATGACAGGACTGACATATGAGGAGAGACTGGATCGACTGGGCCTGTATTCACTGGAGTTTAAAAGAATGAGAGGGGTTCTCATAGAAACATATAAAATTCTGACGGGACTGGACAGGTTAGAGGCAAGAAGAATGTTCCCAATGTTGGGGAAGTCCAGAACCAGGGTTCACAGTCTAAGGATAAGGGGTAAGCCATTTAGGACAGAGATGAGGAGAAACCTCTTCACTCAGAGAGTTGTTAACCTGTGGAATTCTCTACCACAGAAAGTTGTTGAGGCCAGTGCATTACATATATTCAAGAGGGAGTTGGAAATGGCCCTTATGGCTAAAGGGATCAAGGGGTATGGAGAGAAAGCAGGAAAGGGGTACTGAGGTGAATGATCAGCCATGATCTTATTGAATGGTGGTGCAGGCTCAAAGGGACGAATGGCCTACTCTTGCACCTATTTTCTATGTTTCTATGTTTCTAAAACTAAGTCATCCCACAGCCAATGGATTAGGTCACATCTCGTCAGGCCAGCTACATAGAGTCGGGGATGGTGGTGGGCAAAATTTAAAATGACCCTCTGAGTGCTCAAGAATACATTAATTTTTTTGGAAGAGATTTCCCCAATTTTAACATGGCCTCGATGATTCTCATAAGCATTGACAATTTTCCTTTGTATTTTTTTAATTTTACGGTAAAAAAATGCACAAAACAATGAGGATTTGTATTTAGTATTATAACAACTGACTCCACATTGATAATAGGATATTAGACACAGTCAATCACATTATTCTCCTCCAAGGTGTTTCCTTCTTTGTCTAACTTGATGCAACTGTCTTTGCTTGGTTTCACTCTTACCTATCCAATCATAGCTGGAGCATCTCGAGCAATGGCTTCTCTTCTCATCCCCACATCATCACCTCGAGAGTCTTCCGAGGACCCATCCTTGGCCCCTTCCTCTTGCCTTGGCGACATCATCCACAGACAGCCACACACATCAGATTCCACATGTCCACTGATGACATCCAATTCTACTTCTGCATCATTTCTCTGAGGTCTTCCACTGTCTCTATGCTGGCAGTCTGTTTGCCTAACATCCAGTCCTGTTTAGGAAAACATTTTCTCCACCTAAATGTTGGGAAAACTGAAGTCATCATCTGCAGCCACTGCCATAAACTCTTGTACTTTCACCATCGACTGCAACCCTTCCCTGGCCACTGTCTCAGGCCGAACCAGACTGATTGTAACTTTGCTGATCTTTTGGACCCCAAGCCGACTTCCCAAATTGATATCCAATCCCTGACAAAGACTATCTAATTACGCCTCTGCCTCATCTGCTACTATATTCCCCATTCATAACTTTGTCACCTGCAGATTTGATGGGTAAAAATTGGATTGCACTGTGCGGAGACCAGTCTCCTACAGTTTAAGGATGCTTAAAAGACACCTAACCCGATATTCGGAGCAGCATCAAATTTAAACTTTCAATGCCTGTAAACTTCTTCAGAATTACAGCACCCACCCCCGAATCCTCCATCCGTCTGACTTCAACTGCTTGTGCAACAACCCTCCCACCTCCTTGGCCCTACCATTGGTGGCAATTCCTTCAGCCACCTAGGCCCTAACCTGTGGAATTCTCACCCTCAACCCTTCTGCCTCTCTAATTTTCTATCTTCCATTAAGACCCTTCCTAAAAACCCATCTCTTTAAGCTTTACGTCACCCCCTCCTAATCTTTCCTTCTTTGCCTTAATTTTCTTATGCCTCTGTGCATGGGATGATAATTCGGCAGGTTCTACAGAGGACAGCAATGTACTACACCATATTACCACTCAGGAGGTGAAGGTGGAAATTATCGCTATGGTGTTTTGTGTCAAATTTGGTGTCATTATTGATATTTGCCTGTCATGAATCATCAATACAGCAAACTCTTTCTGTTTGATGCAATGCTTAATCAATGTTTTCTTTTTCAGGCCATTAATTCCAATTTGTGTAATTATTGCCCGTGCTCTTGACATACCCTCTTTAGATTTTTCTATTTTTCAGCCCCAAAGATTTTAACAAGATCATTATCTGGAACCTTGTAGTTATTACTCGGTTCACTGATCATTCTGACCACATTGGTTGCAGCCAAGCATTTCCATTAGGACATTCTCAAACAAAATTATTGATCGGGCTCCACATTACACAAATGTACTCGTATGGTGAAAGGGACGCGATGCACTGGTGTAAAATTTCCAATTTTGAACACAATTGGCAAAACTGCCACAAATTGTGCCCAATATTGCGCCTATTTTGAGATGTGTTTTTTACTCGACTTTCTGCTCAAACTCATTTGCATAACACTAAACAGCTAATATGTCATGAACCAGCACATTTGGGCAATGTGTTAGAATGTAATTTTTAAAAATTGCTTCAAAAAATATTCCTTGATATATTTAAGAGGTAACATGGTGCAATTCGATGAATACAGCTGAAATTGGGTTTATCATAAAAATGAGCATTTTTAATAACTGTCAATCTATCACCTGTGAGTTACTCAATTTTAAATGACTAAAATGACTTAAAAATATGCAGAACCATTTGCTAGTTATATTGAGGTGCATGGGTCAGTTTCTCAGTAAATTTTTAGAAATTACATTCGAAAGCCTTTAAGACGTTGTATTAGTGTCCTTGTACCCAAAAGAACCAGCTTAATGTTTGTAGCCTCATTAAAGGCCTGCAACCGAGCGTACAAGTTTTGTGGGTGGGGCCGGTTTCTAGCGTATTTAAAACTGGAGCAAAAGATCGTGGAAACTCGATTCGCGCTGAACATAATTTGCTCTTAAAATTCTGCAATCTTTTGTGCAGGTAATGCCAATTTCAGACAAAGCGTGCCGTAAAAACCAGCACCACTGAGTGGAAAGTCTACCCCACTATTTTCACACGAACAAATTGTCTTGTATGGCTATACCTTGCAGGTCCAACAACAACAACTTGTATTTATATAGTGCCATTAACGTAGTAAAATGTTGCAAGACGCTTCACAGCAGTGTTGTAAGACAAAACAAATAAATTTGACACCGAGCCACATAAGAAATTACGGCAGATGACCAAAGGCTTGGTCAAAGAGGTAGGTTTTAAGGAGCGTCTTAAAGGAGGAAAGAGAGGTAGAGATGCAGAGAGGTTTAGGGAGGGAGTTCCAGAGCTTAGGGTCCAGGCAGCTGAAGGCACGTCCACCAATGGTTGAGCAATTGTAATCAGGGCTGCTCAAGAGGGCAGAATTTGAGGAGCGCAGGCATCGCGTGAGGCTGGAGGAGATTACAGAGTTAGGGAAGGGCGAGGCCTTGGAGGGATTTCAAAACAAGGATGAGAATTTTTAAATCGAAGCATTGCTTAACCAGAAGCCAATGTAGGTCAGCGAGCACAGAGGTGATGGGTGAGCGGGTCTTGGTGCGAGTTAAGACACAAGCTGCCAACATTTGGATGACTTCAAGTTTACGTAGGGTAGACTGTGGGAGGCCAGCTAGGAGTGTGTTGGAGTAGTTAAATCTAGAGGTAACAAAGGCATGGATGAGGGTTTGAGCAGCATAGGAGCTAAGGCAGGGGCAAAGATGGCCGATGTTATGAAGGTGGAAATAGGCGGTTTTAATTATGCCGCAGATATGTGGCCAGATGCTCATTTCAGGGTCAAGTATGACATGTAGGTTGTAAACAGTCTGGTTCAGCCTCGGATAGATGCTAGGGAGAGGGATGGAGTCAGTGGTTAGGGAACGGAGTTTGTGGTGGGGACTAAAGACTATGGCTTCGGTCTTCCCAATATTTAATTGGAGAAAATTTCTGCTCATCCAGTACTGTATGTCGGACAAGCAGTCTGACAATTTAGAGACCGTGGAGGGTCGAGAGAAGTGGTGGTGAGGTAGAGCTGCGTATGGTCAGCATAGATGTGGAAACTGATGCCGTGTTTTCGGATGACGTTGCCAAGTGGCAGCATATAGATACAAAATCCTCAGCTTCACATAACACTGCCTTTTATACTGTTGTGAGGTGTTTTGCTATTAGCCAGTCTTATGATCCTGGTATGTCAGTGCAGATACAGGATGTTACCATATACTTAAAGTACTGATTTGCCATTGAATCTATTTTTCAAATCATACTGTCCTTATGTTCATTACTTTCTATATATTTGTTAATTAAAGATTGTTTGAACAAAGATAATAGCAATCACAACAACATACACAGGAGAGCATTTCAAGATAACTTACACCAATTGACAACATAGCATCTCACATATTTATTAGAATTACTGTAATGCAACATGTGATTTCTTCTAGGATTGAGTCCAAGCACAACATGGATTAAAAACAATAAATATCAATCCCAAAAACAAAACATATCATTGAGCACCAGGAGAAACTCTTTAAGCACTTCAAAATAAGACCTCTTACATTGAAACAAAATCTGGAGACACATAGATCATCAACTAGAAATACAGTGCCATATAGTAAAGGTACAGATTTATAAATACAGTGACCTAATAATTAAATGTTGTAACTATTAGGTTTGCTACATTCCAAACTATAGTCACTTTTCTACGAAATGTCATAGGTACTTAGTGAGAAGACATTGTAAATACCAAAGTGATTCTAATCAGTAAGTCATTAATCAGAGTTAAAGAACACTCTAGTTTTTACACAATACATTTTATTTTTGGTTATGCACAGAGTTGACCTGAGTGGTCAGTCACAAAGAAAAAGAAAAAGAATTAATTATAAACAGCAGCTACATAACTATATCGTATAACTGAAAATCACTTTGATGGCTATAAAATAAGTAAGTGTCTCCATGGCTTAAGGCAGTGCATTATAATATTATTTTTAGTACCGAATTGAGGTCTGTCTATTAGCACAAGCGTCAACATTAAATGATAACATTTTCAGTCAACATTTATTTAATTTTACCCTTTGATAACTGTCACATCCGAGTACTTCAAAATGTGACATACATACAGCTAGCTCTCACCAAGATGCTGAGCAAGATCCAGCACCATCCTCAATCGTGACACTTGTCAGATAGCAACAACCTTCCAATGTTCCTCTCATATCAGTTTCTGAAGATGATTAAAAATCTTTCAGCCAAGAGTGAAGAATATTTGACGTGACTATTTTAAGTCAGTTATATTTGTTAATATTTTGTCAGTTAGATTTTGCTCATTTTGTCCAAAGGTAAAACTTATTCAGAGATGTTGTTCAGCCCCACTTGTGTGAATAGCTGAAAACTGATTGACTAAAACTAAAAAGTCATTAGGCATTTAAACAGAAGTTTCTGGCACTATTAAAAGAAAAGCTCAGTTTCAGATAGTGTTTAAAATCCAAGGTGGCCACTATTAGCCCATGATGTGATCATTGTCATCTGATTCAAATAGCTTTCAAACATTAAATTATTTAATGGATTTTTTTTCATAAACTAGCAACTGCATTTGTGAATATAATTTAAAAATGCCATTTAAATCCAGACTTTATGATTTATAATCAACAGAAGAACAAAAGAAGAACATCAGTTCTAATTGGTTAAATCAGATGATTTGTATTTGTATTGAAGGGTTTTATTCTGACTGCTATTATTTGCTTCCAGATTTTGGGAACCTGGTATTTTAACTGAAATCTCTCTTCAGTTTGAGAAATAAAATGGATTGCGATTACACTGTTGTAGTTGATCATGTAGAATTTACTCCTAAATCATAGAATCATCAGCACAGAAAGGCCATTCATCCCATCATGTCTGTACCGGCACTTTGAAAGAGCTATCCAATTAGTCCCACTCCCCTGCTCTTTCCCCATAACCCTGCAAATGTTTCCTTTTTAACTATATATCCAATTCACTTTTGCAAGTTACGATTGACTCTGCTTCCATCACCCTTCTAGATTGTAACAACTCGCTGTGCAAAAAAATTCTCCCCTGGATTTTTTGTCAATTATCTTAATTCGGTGTCCTTTGGTTACTGACCCTTGTGCCAGTGGAAACAGAGTAAATAGAGAGAAACTATCAAAACACCTTATTTAATTAATTTTTGGAATTAACTTATGGAATTAATTTTCCATACTGGCAGGGAATTTAAATTCTAGGTTACATAATTAATAATTTTACTTTAAATAATGTTATTTAAAATGGAAGTAGAATAAACATATAACCATGAATAATCTAGAATTCTATTGTAGGGAATATATGAATTAATAATTTTGTACACAGACACAAGCATACACGTGTTTTCATTTTTACTGATAAGCGAGGTTTTTCCTGTCAATCTAAATCAAAAACAAGTTTCTGACTAATAATGTGCTGTCTGTATCAATTTAATTTTATCTTATTTGTTGTTCGATGGCTAAAATAAATTACAAGGTACATAATTCTAGTTACTCCGACATTAAACGTCATCTGTTGATATTAACATGGTAATCTCTCACCCACAGTTCCTTGTAATCCCTCCTGCAAGACAGAGACAACACCCCAGATACCCAAGAAAGTTTAATCATTTGAATATTCCTGCTCAATTATAAAATCAATCGGTTTAATTGGGAGAGATTTGTAATTCATTAACCTTCAATCAAAAAATCTTTTAACTTTGCTCCATATGTATATTGTGTATTCATTCTCTTTAACATGATTTATTGTCCTTTTTTGGAAATGAAAGTACTGAGATAACTGAAAGGATATTCCTGTTTGAATTTCATGACTGAAAACTGCCTCTATGGTATTGTACTGTTAGCTAAGCAATATTTTATGTAATTCTGTTTATTGCCCAAAATACTAATGAATGGATGAGTGGCTGGGTGTTGGTGCCTGATTTATTTTTCTCTGTGCCCTGCAGTGTTGGTATATGCTTCTTAAATGAATCTTGGCAGGAGCAGAGATATTTGCTGTGCAACATGCTTTTGCTAATCATAGATGCAGCATTTGGTACATTTTTACTTCTATCAGTATGATCTTAGAACCATGCTATTTAATTATATAGTTTGTTTTGAGTCACTGCCTTTTTGTAATGTGGAACATATTGACATCAAATAACAAGATCAATGTTCACTCCCTTTGCTTGGCATTAACAGTCTCAAAATGGGGTTGATAGCTTTACTGCCCCATTAACATCGGCAATGCAGCCAGTACCATTTTAAAAGGGGCCTACCTCTGGGTATTCAAAGTGACTGTCCCTTTCAGGTGACAGGCCCCTTTTAATATGGAAATCAGGGTCCAATGACTTAACCTCCTCCAGCCCTACAACCCTCCGAGATCTCTGCGCTCCTACAATTCTTGCCTCTTGCACATCCACAATTTTCATTGCTCCACCAATGGCAGCCGTGTCTTTAGCTGCCCAATGCTAAGCTCTGGATTTCCCTCCCTAAACCTCACTGTCACTCTACCTCTTTTTCTTCCTTTAAGTCTTTCCTTAAAACCTACCTCTTTGACCAAGCTTTTGGTCACTTGTCCTAATATCTCCTTATCTGGCTCAGTGTTAAATTGTGTCTGATAACACTCCTGTGAAGTGCGTTGGGACATTTTACTACTTTAATGATGCTAAAGAAATGCAAGTTGTTGTTGGTCATTGTCATTTTAGATAAATGGAAGAGAAGAGGCCCAGCAAAGGTAAGTCGTGAATTACTTTTGTGGGCCTTGAAGGAGCACCTCCAGAGAACACAAAACTAATCTGGGCCGCTGCTGCCATGCGACCCATACCCTCCACAATCGCGATTCCTCCTCCCCACCCCGTGAACTACCTTTTTGGCAGCAGCTCAGGCCCGCTTTCCTTTGCCAAATTTGGAGGCTTAGTCAGGATGCCTGTTTGGTGCCCTGCAGCTCGCCTGGTGAATGTAAATGAAGCTGGAGCCTCAAAATCACGGGGGCCACTTCACCGCCAGAATGGTCGGTTGGCCAAAAGGCACAATAGACCCCAACATTTCTCTGTTGAGTTGTAATGGAAGAAAGGAACTCACTGACTTCTTTTCTATCAACTTTACCAAACAAATAAATACTGAACCTGCAAAAGGCGTGGACTACATTTTACCTACTTAGTGCTGTTGCTAAGTAGTATCGGTTGCTGACAACATGTGATTTCACTATTACTCCATGACATGGAAATCAGGTGCACTAATTTAACCCATCCCTCTAATCTGAGCCCAACTGTTTAAACTACCGCGCAGTGTAAAATAGGTGACAGTGAATCGGCAGCCTGTTTTATGTCTCCTTCAATTTTAATTTCCATTCGCTATCACACATTTTACACGATCGCACAAAGTCAAATTTACCCCCTTCTAACACTCTAAGACACATTCTTTAAATTGTCACTCCCCCTTCTGCTCTGTGCTACTATAGGGAAGAATGGAGAGGAAAAGATTAATTCTTCCCTATTGGGTTTCAGAAGTTGTTGATGATTGCATTCAATTGACTGCTTTCTTCCTGGCTTGGCTTGTAAAATTGTTGCTAAGATCGACCCGGTTGCATCTAAGACCATGTGAAACTGCCCAGTGTGTGCTTTTGATTGTCTGAAAAAAATAAGTTTTGAAAATTTATTTCAGCCAATTGAACCCAGTTTTCTAAAACTTGCTTTCACCTCCAAAACGGATGATGCGAGTCTAGACTCCGAAGAAACAAAGTGAATTTTTAATAATGAGCTCCTATTTTAGACAAAAGGGTTAGAAAGATAGAAAAGTTTAAAAATGAAGAAATCAGCTAAAATAATTATTGGAGAGATAGACAATGGAAAGGTGAAAGAACAGGGAAGAAAATAGGGCCAAAGAACAAAAGAAAATTAAAGTGTTAAAACTGTTCAATTAAAGTTGTATTCCAAATATGTATTTTAGTTCCATAGGATTAACATGACAGTCGTGAAGCTACACAGGTACTGGAATAGGTTTACTATTGTGATATTTATGTTTATTTCAGTGTCGTGTTACTTGGCCTGAAACAAAAAAAACTGTTTGGCCCAGGTAGATAGGAATTTCCCTTGACCTGTTGGCTGTTTAAGATAATTCAGTCGCTCAGAATTATTAGTATTATTTTTAGATGAGAATTATTTTTCTTGCCAATGTTTCTTGTCTTCCCATCCTCCCCTCAAGACATTAACTCTTTGTTGGGGTACGGTTCTAAAGTGCCACTCACCCTCCAGTACCTTAGTCATTTGGCAATTGTTCATGTGTTAGCATTGGTAGTGAGTGTGGAGAGCATATTTGACTTACTTCAACTGAACTGTACACCCATACACTCTACATAGGTCACTGGATAATAACCCGCAGCTGGAAATCTAGCTTATTTCCACCCTCCATAACCCTAGGGCTTTCTGATCTACATTGGCTCCCAGTTAAACAATGCCTCGATTTCAAAATTCTCATCCTTGTTTACAAATCTCTCCATGGACTTGCCCCTCCCTATCTGTGTAATCTTCTTCAGCCTCACAATCCCACAAGATGTCTGAGCTCCTTAAATTCTGGCCTCTTGAACATGTCTCATTATAACAGCTCAACCATCGGTGGACGTGCCTTCAGCTGCCTGGGCCCTAAGCTCTGGAACTCCCTCCCTAAACCTCTTCGCCTCTCGACCTTTCTTTCCTCCTTTAAGACGTTCGTTAAAACCTACCTCTTTAAACAAGCTTTTGATCATCTGCCTTAATTTCTTCTGTGGCTCGGTGTCAAATTTATCTGTAACACTGTTGTGAAGCGCCTTGGGACGTTTTACGTTAAAAGCACTATATAAATAAAAGTTATTATTATTATTTAATAAAACACTCCTACCAATACTAATGAAATTAGCTAACTCAGCACAGCCTTGTTCTGTATGGATGGACTACTTATTGGATTAACTCACCGGACCCCTGGCGCAGCTGTTCCTAATACAATTTGGAATACTAGCATGAATAATAACACATCATTGGTGCAGTGTAACAGTGGAATATTGGAAATAATCGTACAAGATTATCGGATTATTATTTGACTAAGGAAGATGATGGAGTTAAGGGTTGAGCAATGATGAAGTGTTTGGAGAGTGTTTGTACGAAGGAGAAACACAAATTAAAATCGTATTTAGATACCTCTTTATCCTACAAACCCGAAATAGATTGTCTGGGCATTTTCCTAAAGTTTTTGTACAATGGAAAACTTTTTGATGATGCAGGAATTCCTTGGATAGTAGCTTTTTTGAAAGCTTTTATGGGCTTTGTTTAACTGTATGAAGACACTGCTGTAGATATCGCACCAGATCATCTCTTGGGACTGTAAGCCAACCCACAAGTAGGAGGATGGCAGCTCACAGGAATTGGAGATGAAGAAAAGCAGATATGCCAAACTGACACTAGGACAACATTGTGCAGATAGAACTTTGTGGCCTGATCTCAGTCCCTAATGTTTCTTTGAAGGATGGATCTGTCATACATTTGATTGACTTTATATTAAAATAGCATGTAACCCATCCTAACTTGTTATTGCCATTTTTTCATCTATTTTTTTCCCAAAATGCTTTGTATTTCACTTATTTTTATTTATGTACCCGAATAAAAACAAATGATCTTAATTTGAGATTATTTTGTTTAAAAAAAACTCCACATGAACTGGCGAGGATTATAAATTTAAGCCATTTTCCTTTTTTCATTATTTTATTGAGTTGATGGATATTGAGGGATTACAAATGACCTTCAAGCCATATGCCTATTATTTTATTCAGTAGATAGTGGCACCTTTCACCATTTCTGATCCTCCACTCAAAATATACTCTTGATGCATAAGCATATAAAAATATATTTAAATTAATTTTTTGATATATATTTTAATTAGCTTATTAGTATTCATTTGATGCTACTGATCTCTGTTACTAAATAGAAAATTATTTTTGATTCCTAGAGTACTACACATTGAGGTCGGTCTTGACTCTATGATAATATAAAACAGGGAGGGATGTAAATCGTGCTGCTGACTCACTATCACCTATTTTACACTATTGCACAAAGTCAAGATCTACCCCATTGTCTTTAATACTAATACAAATAAAATCTAGCCCGTAAACTCAGTTTAGTGCAATATTTTTTCAACATGAACTTTTCTTTTAAGAATATACCAAAAGTACAATCTGAATATATAAATGTTTGATCACAAGAATGACATTGTCTTACAGCTCATGTTAAACTCATATAGCTATTCATCAGTTTAATTTATAACTTCAATTAAGCCTAAATTAAAGGTTATGAAATTTCAGACCAGACTCTTTTTGGATCAGACTTGTGCACTTAATTTTTTATCTTAAGCCTGGGGACACCTCAGGCAGACTAGCTGTGGGCTGTTTCAACTTACAGAGCGAGATTGGCAGGGTGCTGCTGCAAGTGAGCATGACCATGCAAATGACCCCATTCCCACAATTGGGGATGGAGTCTACAAGCCAACCATGTGGGCAGACAGGTGTTCTGCTCTGCCATTTTTGCACTGACAGAGCAATCTCAGTGGAATTTTGGGCCTCATAAACATTTTTGAAGGTTAGTATAAAAGCATAGCTGGAGTTGCTATCCCCTTTGCCAGGAGCTTTGTGGTTACTCAGCTGCTCAGTGCCTTAAATTTCTCCATGTTTTATATTAATATAAAGTAAAATATAACATTGTGCAGTGAATCACTTGAAAATATGATAAGCAAGTGTACTTGTGTCTTGCAGGCAATTGAACAGTGATACCTATATAAAGCTTAATTTCACAGCCACAGATTTAAAAACAGCTTCTCGAATTTAAACCTGTAACACACTTTCAAAGTGCCACCTTTCCCTTTCATGTCTTAGTTAATTAATCCTGGTAAATAAAACTTGCTTCCATGTTGCCCTTAACACACATCTTTACATTACCATTTGCACTGATCAATGTAACCTGAAAAACTTCAGCGATCAATCTGCCTCTTTTGGCCACAAATTGCGTTTTCACGTCACCTATATAATGTCATCCGAACTTTTACAACTTCCTTTTGACAAATATTTTCTCTAGTCTCTCTTATCCTGTTAATTGTAGCTCCCTGCCAAAATCATGCGTTTCTTTACTTCCATGTGGACACACATGGGCTGCACCCATCTGCTTTGCAGGTTTGCATCAGATTTATACTCCAGCAATTGGAAAGCTTTGTATTTTGTGACATATTGTCATTTATCATCTGAACAAGGCAGAAATCTTTTCCAACTGCAAATAGTATAACATGGCAAACAGAATCCTAACAGAATACTGAGAATTATTTTGGAAAGAACACAAATGACTTAGAGATGTTTACAATTTTGCATTCTCTGATTCAGCATCGATTCTGCACTAAGATTCTGCACTGTTAATTTTATTTTAACATCCAATATTAAAAACTTTTTACTGTCCAACTGTCACATTTCATAATAGATTGCTAGATCTAAAATGTACTAAAAAAAAGTCTTTCACATCTTAGTTCTGTATTTTCACCCATGCATGAACACGATCTTCTTACTGAGATCTGATGCAACTAAAGTCCACATAGACAAGGTGCTGTCGTGCAAGACCCAGAGCAGAAATTTCAGTCCACAATCACACACAAAACGCATACATGCACATGCTTCAGAATAATTTATACTAAAAAGAGTACAAGCAACTTCTTCGTGAGTACATTGTTAAACAATGATCACAATTAATATGAAAAAATGTAAGCACAAATTTAGATTAATAATGAGATGCTTCAGTTTAGTTGCTTTTTCAATGTAGCCTTGTAACTACAAAAATATTAAAACAAAAATCAAAAGCCTTTAGACATTGCATTATTGAGTGCAAGCTCGATTAATGTTTTTAAGACTCTATTATGCATTTTGTTTAAAAAAAACAAATGATATATGAAAAATACTTAGCACCTAATGAAGATATTAGTACCCAATGAAAATATTACTATTATTACATTGGTGGCACCATTCCTCTTGAATCTCAGTGATTTAGTAGTTATCTGCTCGCAACATAAATCAGAACAAGCAAAATTCTGACTACTCACTGGATTTAAGTCAAATGCAGTTTCCCTACAATAAAATAACACTTGCATCTCCTTTAAAACTCTTGTTGGTGTTCAGTCACATACAAGAGCACGCAGACTACCTGAAGTCATGATCTTCCATACTCCAAATACATTTCCTTCATGTGCGTCTATAACAATTGCCTAAACCCAGGTTGTGAAATTTGTCCTCAAAACTTTTTTTTTTTAAGTATCACACGCTTGAAAAATAATTAAAGTCACACAGTAGCTGATAAATAACTGTATTTCTTTTTCCAAATCATCATAGTATGTTATGAAAATACAGTTACAGAAGCGGGGAGCAGAAAGAGGTCACTTCCAACAAAGCCATGCACTGTCAGGATAGATACATCATCAGTTTCAGATAAGATAAGTCTGACAGTAAAATGCTGAGTGCAACTGCTTTGCATGAAGGTTTCCATCTGGCAGTTAATCACAACAGTACTTTTGAATGCTGAAGGGCAATTAAAGGCATAAAAACAATCTGCTTGCCTGAAAATTCTACTTTAGAACTAATGCTTCAGAGCATACTGTCAACACTTATGTCACATTGAAAATTTGGATGGGCACTTTCACTGCCCATTGGCATGTGTGTCATAGTTAGTACAAAGATTATCAGAAACCCTTCACAGTCTGTACACAACACTGAATATTCTCTCTGGTTCTCAGTATGAACCAGCTGCAGTAACATTAATATTCAGAATTCATAGACAGAAGGCACAAAAACAATTGAAGCAGGCAAATAAGTATTCTGATGGAACTCATGTTTTTTTCTACATCTGGAAAGTGGAAATGCAGAAAGTCTGTGATTTCAGGAGAATGAGAAGTCATTATGTAGATAAGCATTATTCTTCGTTACAAAGAATTTTGAACCGAATAAATCATGGTTACAGAAGTGTTGTATTTTACAAGCATTTGAAAGGCAATTTTAAAACGACACATCTTTGAGTTTGAGAAGGACTTGCAAAAAACCAGGGAGCAAAAGAGCTGAAGGATGCAGGCACATGTCAGCATTGCTGATGTTGTTAGGAGCAATTTAATGCTATAACACCACAGTTTTGACAGAAGAATTAGATATTTAAGTGTTTCAACCCCAAATAATGTTGAGTTCCATTCAAACCGATCATCATTCCTGCTTTTTGTATCAGTAGTCAACAGTAAAATGCTTTATTCTTCTCACTGATCCCTGTGATTACAAACTCTGCAAACAGAGCCAGAGCAGGAGGACGGAAAGTTTCAGCATGAAATCTGCAGAATCATTTTCCTTGTAATCTTGTTATCTGTTCATCTAATGTCCTGGAGATCGGACCTTTTCAGATTCCCCACACTGTTTGGGGTTATGTTTGCTCACTGCAGGGCTTTGCAGAGATGATATAGCATTTGACATAGGCCCATATCCATTGAGGGCATCAAGGAGCACACACTGGAAGAAGCGCAGAGGAGCTGTAGTGGCAAAAGAGTATTAAAAAGTTCATACAGCAATGAAAATATACTTTAGATGAAAGTGTGCAATTATAACATATATGATAGGGTGGATACATACATAGAACCATTTAAAATGAATTAACTTCAGTATTAACTGCAGTAATTTTGGTTTCACATCTTATGTAAACCAAACTTCCCCATTTTGATAAAAGTTCTGACAACAGTCTTGTTGGTTTACACATGACTTTCCTGTTTTCAATCTGTGGGCTAAAATGTAGACTATGTCTCCTATACAGCAAGTGAGGCAATGAAAAGGGAGAAGCACTAATCATCTGGGAACTGCAATTAGGAAAGCAAAGTCAGCTACTCACTGCTGTAGAGTTGGGCTTTCAAATGAGGAAACAATTTTACAGGCCAGGTGCTGCAACTGAAGTACACAATTGATGGGACTTGATGTCTGTCTCTCCAAAAGCTTGGTATGCTGGGCATGGAAGAGATGGCTAAAAACAGGCAGGACCAGTCAGTTACAAGTCCTGGACACTTCTGACTCACATCACATTGAGCTGTTGCAATTCACTGCCCAAGTAGGGATAGGGTTATTAGAATTGCAACAGATTGTAAATGAAACGCGACAACCAGACACATTCGATCCACTTAGAAGGAGCTAGTAGGTTAGGTATCACACAACTAAAGCAAAACTACCAGGTACAGTAGCATAGTGGTTATGTCACTGAACTAGTAATCCAGAGGCTTGGACTAAGGATCTGGGGACATGAGTTCAAATCCCACCATGGCAGCTGGAGAATTTAAATTCAGTGAATTAAATAAATCTGGAATTAAACACTAGTATCCCAATGGTGACCATCAAACTATTTTTTTTTTGTAAAAACCCATTTGGTTCACTAATGTTGAGGGAAGGAAACCTGCTGTCCTTACCCAGTATGCCCTACATGTGACTCCAGATCCACAGCATTGTGGTTGTCTCGTCACTGCTCTCTGAAATAACAGTTCATCACCTCCTTCTCTAGGGTAATTAGGGATGGCAATAAAGGATGGAGTTATTTGCACTATAAAAATGCTCTGATTGGCTCTCCATTATCACATGACCTGATTGGTCCCCGTGGAGGATAAGCCACACCCAGAAGCTCTGGAATGTGTAATTGTAACCGCTCAGCCCAAGTTCTGAGTGACTTTGCAAAGTGTAATTTGAGCCATTCTAACTTCAGAACCCAGAGAGCTCCCCAACCAGGCAAAAGTTCCTGATCCCATCCTGGCCCAAGTTCATCCCCGTCTTAGATGGGGCATTGTATTGTTAACAGGTTCATTGGGTATGAAGTGAATATTAACAGTGACTTCCAGACTTCATCCACTCTAATGATGTCCCTTGTAACACACGCACCGATTTTCCGAGAAATCGGGTGTGGGTGTAAAGGGAGTAGGGTTGGAAGAACGTGACCCATCTTCCCTGAGTTCCCTGGCCGCTCCCACTACCTCCGATGTTTTCTCTCCCACAGAAGGCTGCGAAAATGTTCCAAATAATGCAAAAGCTGACAGCAAATGCAATGGCAGAAAACGCGGTCTGAACAACGTGGTCGTTGTGGGACCCCACTTCTGATTCTGCTTTCGGGTCCGAGGAGTCGGCGCTTGCACGAGAGACGTTGGGAACAGAGTCCAGAGGGAGCAGAAAAAAACACAGTGCAAATAGTCACTCTGAGCAATAAATGCTGGCCTTGCTGGTGACACCCACATCCTATGAACGAATAAATTTTAAAAAGCACAGACACCATCAGGCTGCACTGTGGAGCCCTCATTTTAATTCAAGCACCGAATAAAAGCAAAAAATTATAAATTGATTTATCGATCTGATGCCGTAACTGTAAGAGAAATTTGGCATTAGGGGTACCAGCGGGACAAGGGTTAAAGTGCTGGTTCCTGCAACGGCCCATAAGGAGGTAAAAGGCCCCTCATCGGCCTTGTACCAAGGCTCCAGAAGTTATCAATTCAATAATATTCCGACAGGATACGATGTGAGAACCTAAACAGACATTGATAAGACCTTGCGAAGAGGCTCGAGGCGACTCACAGGCACCAAGGAAATGTATAACAAATTCCAACCTAATGAAGTCATTCTAGTCACGGCCTAAAGCGGTCACGGCCTGTCAATCCAAAGTAGCACTAATAAGGTAGTCCAATTAGAGAAGTAGCACTGATAAGGTAGTTCAATTAGAAATCTAAGGAGGTCTTGTCCGGGAACAGAGGGGTTTTGAAATGTATAAGAGTTGTATGATTGTGCTGTTCGGAGAGCATCTCCACTCACAGGCGACTGTGATAAGAGGTGTTCCCGGACGTTCGTAATAAAGATCGTTATACTTTGCCATCCGTCTCTATCTGCTAACTTCGAGAATTGCTACGTGGGCTGGGGCGAGCGTCGACCCTCTATATCAGTGGGCCCGCTCGTGGGAGTGGAAGCTTTCCCATCTCCCCCTTACAGTATCTAATTTTAAAATTAATTTAGTATTGTACAGTATTAGTATTAGGCAGTCCCTCGTATCGAGGATGACCCACTTCCACACCAAAAAGGGATGAGTTCACAGGTGTTTCAATGTGGGACCTGATACTCCAGTCCCAAACTACATACTGAAGGGTGAAAGATGATGTATGTGGATTCTTTTAACGTGGGGTGGCCGTTGCACACCAGCCACCATACGGGCTTGACAGAGCTAGATCTTGATACAGTAGCAAGGGTTAACCAAGATGACTGGAGACCAAGCTGTGCTACACAGACCTAGTGCGCACACATACTCCTACGGTCCATATAACTCACTTCATAATCATCATCATCTTAGACAGTCCTTCAAAATCGAGGAAGACTTGCTGCCACTCCAAAAGTGAGTTCCCAGTCCAATACGGGAAATACAGTCTCTGTCACAGGTGGGACAAACAGTCATTGAAAGAAAGGGTGAGTGGGAAGTTTGGTTTCCCGCACGCTCCTTCCGTTGCCTGCGCTTGTCCTCTGCATGCTCTCGGCGGCGAGACTCGAGGTGCTCAGCGCCCTCCCGGATGTTCTTCCTCCACTTAGGGCAGTCTTGGGCCAAGGATTCCCAGGTGCCAGTGGGGATGTTGCACTTTATTAAGGAGGCTTTGAGGGTGTCCTTGAAACGTTTCCTCTGCTCACCTGGGGCTCGCCTGCCATTTGGAGTTCCGAATAGTGCGCTTGCTTTAGGAGTCTCGTGTCAGGCATGTGGATAATGTGGCCCGCCCAACGGGGCTGATCGAGTGTGGTCAGTGCTTCGATGTTTGAAATGTTGGCCTGATCGAGAACACTGACATTGGTGCGTCTATCCTCCCAATGGATTTGCAGGACCTTGCGGAGGCAGCGTTGGTGGTATTTCTCCAGTGTTTTGAGGTGTATACTGTATATGGTCCACGTCTCTGAGCCATATAGGAGGGCGGGTATCACTACTGCCCTGTAGACCATAAGCTTGCTGCCAGATTTGAGGTCCTGGTCTTCGAACACTCTCTTCCTCAGGCGATCGAAGGCTGCGCTGGCACACTGCAGGCGGTGTTGGATCTCGTCATCGATGTCTGCCCTTGCTGATAGTAGGCTCCCGAGGTATGGAAAATGGTCCACGTTGCCCAAGGCCACGTCGTGGATTTTGATGACCGGGGTGCAGTGCTGTGTGGCGGGGTCAGGTTGGTGGAGGACCTTTGTCTTACGGGTGTTTAGTGTAAGGCCTATGTTTTCGTATGCCTCGGTGAAGGTGTTGACGATGGTTTGGAGTTCAGCCTCTGAATGTGCGCAGACGTAAGCGTCGTCCGCGTACTGTAATTCGATGACAGAGGATGGGACGACCTTGGATCTAGCCTGGAGGCGACGAAGGTTGGTTCCCATTGGTTCTATGGTTTAGTTCCACTCCAGTGGGGTGCATAATTGATAGCAGTGTCCTCTGTGTAAACTCAATTAATATTCTGAGTAGCCAATTAGTATAATGGTCATATTCAGTGTTCGAATGCTCAAATCGCAGCAGATAATGGTGACTGAGCATGACTTTAGGTGTAACTGCACTGAAAATACAAAAACTCAATAATAATGCTATTAAAAGCCAAAGTAACATTGACACCATGGCATAGTTATTCAATGCTGCTTTATATGTTTGGAGCCAGTTTAAGGTGCAATTCCTTTTTAGAATAACATCATGAAACTCAAATGGATTGTGACTACAAAAGTAAAGATGTTCAACTGAGCTTTACATTAATTTTCTAAATTTTACACCGAGATCAGTTATTGAATATAATTGCATAAAAGTTTCTGGTAAGCATCAATTCAGTCATTTCATTCGGAAAATAAAATTATTTGAATGCAAATAGTTGAGCAGATATTTAGAACTGGCAGTCCAGGAGTTTTGTGCCACTTTACACTTGTTGGTGCACGTTTTAACACAGTGGTACATAATTAAAGCTAATGAACTAAAAACAGTAAAGTAACCATTTAGAAAGACCAAATCCAGGTAACTAAATATGCCATCCATAATCTCATCTTTTAAAATGAATTTCAGTCATGGTTAGACTAAGTTTTGAAACTGCTAACATGTTATCATTTTAGGGTATCAATTCCCCAGAGGAGATTAACTCAGTTTGCACCACCACGAGTTGTGAAATCGAATTGTGGGTGGTGCTATAAGAAATTACCATTGAAAGCTGATGGATTGTTGTACAAACCCAACTGATTCATTAATATTCTTTAGTGAGGATCTGCCACCACTACTTGGTCTGGCTTACATGTGACTCCAGTCCAATGCTATGTGGTTACCTCCTCATGCTCTCACACTAACTAAGAATGGGCAATAAATACTGCCTTTCCAGTGTTGCCCACATCTGGAGGACAAATTAAACAAAAATCAATATAATTTATGCTAGGAGAAGCAAGAAAATGGTCCATAAAGATGGTGACCAGCAAAGGAAAGATCCTACCCAAATAAAAGGCTGGCAGATTTAGAATTAATTACTTAGGGGGCAATTCTAACCTAATCTGCCTAGCGAGAAACTGATGGGATCGGAACAACCGCAGGTTTTACACCCCGCCCGATTTTACTTTCCACAAAAAGTAACGTGATATTTGGGAGATGGGTAAAACCAGCAGCCGATCTGATCCCATCAGTTGACCGTCGGGCAGGTTCGGTTAAAACTGACCTCCTTATTTGAATAGCAGTGCTTCAAAGAATTTGGATTACCCGGGAGGCTATCATTGAGATATGTCTAATGTTAATTGATTATAGTTTTGGAGAGATCTTCAGTGCTCCAACTCTTCTGCTTGTAGGTTTTAAAGGGCATGGTTTCCATTCTCAACATTGAATTGAGAGAGGTTTGTAGTCATACAAACCATGAATGACCAACCGTGTCACATCTTCAGAAGTTGGTTCTTATTATGTATTCAAAGAGTTCTCGGCCTGGATTGTGCATGGTGCTAGGAACTTGGCAACAGGTGAGGGTGTGGGAAATCTCATATTATGAGCCCTTAAAAGGCAGCAAGTATTTAAATGTAAGTGTATCTGCCTCCCATTCATTCCCTAGTTCACACTGGCACCCTCCCTAGATTGTTCACTAGATTGATTCCTGGGATGAGAGGGTTGCCCGAAGAGGAGAGATTGAGTAGATTGGGCCTACTATACTCTCTTGAGTTTAGAATACGACGTGAACTCATTGAAACATTTAAGATTCTGAGGGGTGATTGACAGGGTAGATACTGAGAGGTTGTTTCCCCTGGCTGTAGAGTCTAGAACTAGGGGACATAGTCTCAGGATAAAGGGTCAGTCTCTTAAGACTGAGATGAGGAGGAATTTCTTCACTCAGAGGGTTGTGAATCTTTGGAATTCTCTGCGCCAGAGAGCTGTAGATGCTGAATTATTGAGTATATTCAAGGCTGAGATGGATAGATTTTTGGGCTCGAGGGGAATCAAGGAATATGGAGATTGGGTGGGAAAGTGGAGTTGAGGTCAAAGATCAGCCATGATCTTATTGAATGTTGGAGCCGGCTTGAGAGGCTGTATGGCATACTCCTGCTCCCAATTCTTATGTTCTTATGTTCCTCCCAATCCCCCCTGACTTAATGCTGGCACTTTTCTTCCTCCCCCACCCCAAAGTGCCATTTCCAATTTCTCTCCTCGTCTATCCCAAAGCAAAGATCTGGATCTGGATAAGGGCATTGTGGGAACTATCCAAAAAATTTTGAATACACAAAGATATGTTCTGCTCTAAGGACCTTATATGAAAACAAATAGATGCAGGGTGCATCTAGATGCAATAGGAGAATGGCCCCAGGTCTGGCAGATGTCTTTAAATATAGACAAATGTAGTGTGAGGCATTTGGGTAGTGGCAACACCAAGTAAGGGTGCACTATGCAGGGTTCTGTACTCAAGGCAACTGAACAGAAGAAGGACCTGGTGTTATAGTGTATGAATCATTGAAGATCTACGACCAGTGTTGTTAGGTTATTGTGAAAGCAAATAGGGTGTTAGGATGTATTGCAAGGGTAGTTAAATATAAACAAGAAATGGATCATAATGGGTCGAAATTAGCTGAAAAGATTAACGTGCAAATTGGCCAGCAACTTGTAGCAAGGAAGAGATACCCCATGAATTGCAAATCACCACAAGATGCTAAATGATTTGCCGTTAGCTTCGCAAAAATGCCATCTTGCCCTTTACCTCCCCATCAGCTGCACGTGAACATTATTTGCCCAATAAACTCGCCACAGACGGGTAAGTCTAGTAACTAATAGCATAAATACCTTTTTAGTGATGTGATAATTGTTAATGACTGCCAATCAATATCTCTGGCCCCAAAAATGAACAATTAAAAGTGTGCAGGCTTATACCTTCAGGTAGTGATTTGTTGGAGATTTTAAAAATGGATTTTAAAAATGTATTTCCTTACTTTTCCTTTAAGTCTCTTTTTTCTCTCATTTAATTCAATTGTTCTTTTCCTCTCTTTATTCCTCTTTCTGTACCTGATTTGACATTCAATTCACCCACTCTAATTCATCTTCCTTCGCAGTCGGGGTCTGGGTTTTCGGGTTTTTGCGATTTCGCCCATTTCCGGGCACAATTTGTGGCAACATTTTATTTTTAGCGCCGGGTTAACATTAGCACCATAGCTCTCAACTTTCGGCAATGAAAGTTGCCGATGAGATTTAGCGCTAACGCCGACGTTACAGATTTTGTGCGCCGGAGCTGAAACTTACGGCCCGAAAAAATCTGGTCGTTCTGCGCCTATGCAATTTTTTTTTCTTGTTTCTTCCCGCGCTTCTGGTCTGCTGTCCAATCGCAAACGTTAATGCAGGGAGTGACCACGCGCAGGTCTAGTACACCTGGGGCTGAATCAGCCATTTTACTTTTAGATTTTGATGATGGAGGAGGACGACAGCAGGTAGCATGTGAGACGATTTATACAGGAGGCAAACAAAGCTCTTGTGGGGTCTGTGGAGCAGAGATGACCTGAATTGTACAGGAGAGGTGGATTTAGATACCTCTCATCAATTTTTAACAAAATCTGGAGGCAAATTGCAGAGGAGGTGTCTACCTGCAACACTGTTGTAAGGACTGCAACTCAGTGCCGAAAGAAATTCAACGATCTTTCGAGGGTCGTTAGAGTGAGTACAATTTTTATCGATGCACTCCTTCATTACTTAAATTATAAATCTGACACACTATATGTTAGTTTGGCACCCTATTTGCTATGAATGATCTTTACACATTATTGAGATTGCTTTCTGAGATCTCAAAAGCTGTTCCTACACTTAGATGTCCTCCTCATGAACCACGTGCAATTTCCAAGGTCATTAAACAGAGGACTGTATTGCATTCTCACAGTATGGTATATCATCATCATCATAGGCAGTTCCTTGGAATCGAGGAGGACTTGCTTCTACTCTTAACATGAGTTTTGAGGTGGCTGAACAGTCCAATACGAGAACGACAGACTCTGTCACAGGTGGGGCAGATAGTTTTTGAGGGAAGGAGTGGGTGGGACTGGTTTGCCACACACTCTTTCCGCTGCCTGCGCTTGTTTTCTGCATGCTCTCGGTGATGGGACTCGAGGTGCTCAGCGCCCTCTTGGATGCACTTCCTCCACTTAGGGCGGTCTCTGGCCAGGGACTCCCAGGTGTCAGTGGGGATGTTGCACTTCATCAGGGAGGCTTTGAGGGTGTCCTTGAAATGTTTCCTCTGCCCACCTTTGGCTCGTTTGACGTGAAAGAGTTCTGAGTAGAGCGCTTGCTTTGTGAGTCTTGTGTCAGGCATGCAAACAATGTGGCCTGCCCAGCGGAGCTGATCAAGGGTGGTCAGTGCTTCAATGCTGCGGATGTTGGCCTAGCCGAGGACGCTGATGTTGGTGCGTATGTCCTCCCAGGGGATTTATAGGATCTTGGGGAGACATCGTTGGTGGTATCTCTCCAGCGACTTGAGGTGTCTGCTGTACATGGTCCATGTCTCTGAGCCGTACAGGAGGGCGGGTATTACAGCAGCCCTGTAGACCATGAGCTTGGTGGCAGTTTTGAGGGCCTGGTCTTCAAACCTCTTTTCCTCAGGCGACCGAAGGCTGCACTGACGCACTGGAGGCGGTGTTGAATCTCGTTGTCAATGCCTGCTCTTGTTGATAAGAGGCAGCCGAGGTATGGGAAATGGTCCACGTTATCCAGGGCCGCGCAGTGGATCTGGATGACTGGTATAGTGCTTTGGTGGCTATCTGTGTGTGCCACAAGAGCAGATAGACCCTCTTATAAGCAATCCCATTTTCACCTTTGCAGGCAAAGAAGTCCGATAACCGCCGGGAGCAGCAGGCGACAGGCGGCGGTTCGCCTCAGACCCTGCCACTCACCGACCTGGAGGAGCGAGTGGCAGGTTTCATTGGTGTCTCAGGTCGGGCAACTGTGGGGGTGCTGACTCCCGTTTGAATTCTGAGGGTAAGTCCTGCACACTTGCTAGGCTGGGTTGGGCCAATGTCATGCAGTATCTCTGAACTACATATAATGGAGTAGCGGTGGTTTTTAAAATGAGCCTGTGCTATATGACCTTCCTCATGTCACCCTGCCCCCTCCCCAGCTGCTAACCACTCGTCTACAGCTTTCTACTTCCAGATGACCAGTCACAGGCACCGCATCCCTCACATCAACCCTCCACCATCGGGCCATCATGTGGGGGAGGAGGAGGAAGAGGAAGAGGAGTTAAGCGATCAGCCTTCTCGGGGTGGGGGGTGGGGGAGGGCCGTGGGGGCAGATGCACTCAACACATCTTTTGCCACCGGCAAGCACCTCATCCAAGGATGATCTCAGATTCCCGGGCTTTGACATCTCTGAGGCTCTTGGAACTAGTGGTGTGCAGCAACGCAGTTCTGGGCTCAAAATCCGTATCCCATCTCTCCGGAAGGTGAGTCGGCAAAGTCGGTCTGCTGACAGACAGGCAGTCGGTGAACTGGACATGGTTAGACTGTCCAGGGAGAACATCAGGCTCGCCCATCAGCTCCTTGATGTCCTGGGTAGGATTCCCGCGAGCATCGAGAAACTCACTGCGACCATTACGGAGGTAGGGTCGCAGACTGTCGGTGCAAGCCACGAAACCTATGAGGCCATCAATGCCCACACAAGGCTGGTGGCCTCCACCAGTCACACTGGAGTCCCCAGTGTGACACCCAAACCCACATCACCTGTGACCGGCGACAACGATCAAGAGGCTCGCCAGTCAGAAGCTGAGGTCGTTCTGCAATCCCCAGTAGCAAATCCTGTCCCCTCATGATGGCCAAGTTGTGTAGCATGCAGCACACCACAATGAACTCAGAGACCTTCTGAGAGTATTGTAGTCAGCCTCCAGAGTGGTCCAGGCATCGGACGCGCTGCTTAAGCACTCCAATTGTCTGTTCGATGATGTTGAGTGAGGCTGCATGGCTCTCATTATAGCGGTGCTTGGCTTCTGTCTGAGGGTTCCGGAGCGGGGTCATGAGCCAGGTTGCGAGGCCATAACCTTTGTCCCCGAGCATCTTGCTCTGGTCTTGTGGTTGACTCTCGAACATGAGTGAGACACTGCTCTCACGCAAGATGAAAGCATCATGGATGCTCCTTGGATATTGGACATTGATTGCCTTGATGCACTGAGTATGATCGCAGACTATCTGTACATTCATGGAGTGGAATCCCTTTTGGGTTCAGTAAACCTCTGTGTTCTGTAAAGGTGCTCGCAGGGCGATGTGCATACAGTCAAAGGCACCCTGAACCTTGGGGAAGCCAGCAAATCGTCCAAAACCTACAGTCCTCTAATTTTGGGTCTCCTTGGTCATTGGGAAGTTTATGAAGTCCATCTGTGTGCGTACAGTGCAGTAGTCACTTGGCGAATACAGCAATGTGCAGCATGCTGCGAAATGGAGCATATGTCCCCTGCTGATGCCTGAAAAGAGCCGGAGGCATAAAAGGCAAATGCCACAGTCACCTTCACCTCAACTGGCAGTGCAGTCCTGTTGCCGCTGGTCGGCTGTAGGTCTGCCTGTACGAGCTGGCATATCTCTGTGACAACCTCTTTTTGGAAGCGCAGCCTTCTAACGCACTGTGCCTCAGAGAGCAGCAGGTATGAGCGGTGTTTCCTGTAAACTTGTGGGGGTAAGGCCTCCTCCCCATACGTCTGCGACTTCTTCTATTACATTGAAAATGCTCATCAATAAGCCTTCTTCCAGCTCGATGTTGTATAAATATAGCAGCCAGGAATAATGGCTGACATAGTATGGACCCCATCTTTTAAAATGTCCTTAAATGTCCTTTAAAAGAAACTTTAAACTCACAGAAAACTTCACTATGAAAAACGCAACCTTCTTTTCCCAATCCTTTTATGCACTCAACCTCTCCTCCGTTTTAAAGATGTTAGCGCCTGGTGCGCCCTGGGTCCGACTGCTTTTTGCTGGCGTGTTCCCGGGTGGATGCTAAAGCGGGCGAGATGCTAGCGCAGCATTGCACGTCGATTGACATCATCCAAACGGTGAAAACAGTGGGTGGGCGCTAAGTTTTAACACCGCCGCAAAACCATTGCTGAAAGTTCCACCCGGGCGCAAAATGTTGTGCGCCTCGTATCGCGCCAAAAAAAAAATCTTTTTTGCAACCTGCCCAGACGCTAAATGAGCCAAAACTCCAGCCCGTAATCTATTTATTTCTCAATCCTTAAATCTCATGGAATAAGGAGAGAAGCTATTTGACTCATTGTTCACCAGGGTCCCAGGTGTCCCGTTGCCCCCATTGCACCGTTATCAGCTCACACTTCCAGCATCTTACAAGGCAAAATATTTTTGAACTCAAGTGTGCGGGAAAAGGTCGAACTAACCAGGCCTCTGTGAAATGCTCCACTCCAGAAAATTCTGGGCCAACAGATTCTGGGACTAATCAGAACTCCAATTGCCAGGGAAACCCAGGCTAACTCAAATTAATGATACTTTCTAATTTTAAAAGTACAATTCATACCAAATTTTTGCAAAACAAATGACTAAAATCTGCTATTCTTACAACAAAAACATGAAGATTTTTATTCAGGTGACCAACCTTTAGACTTCATCTCTGCAGTTGAACTTTGCCCTAGAAAATTAAAAAGGTAGATTCAGTTACAGATATCTACAAGGATGTTAGCCATTGTGCAAATGTATGCCATTTTATTTTAATTACCTTTGACATCTTAGGGGGTTCAGGCCACAATTTCAGCCAATCAACAGCCCCACCCCCCTCCACCCTGCCTCCCCCTCTGCCACACCATCAGCCCCATCAAAGGCCAGTACACTTCCTCTTCCTTACTGCACTGGCCTCCAGGTCCCTTTGAGACTGGGAATGTGAGAACTCCTAGTGTAGGGAGACCCAGCTTTGCCCGCTCCACATCATTGGCCTTTCTTGGCGCAGCAGATAACCAGAGTAAAGTTTGTGGAAAGTTTATGACCCGGCGCTTTTGATGGGAGTCTGCCACAATGGACATGCACTTTCGGCTCCATGGTCCTTTTAACTGCGATTGAAAAGCAAACAAAGAAATCCTGAATTTCCATGGGGTTTCTCCCAATCTCCTGTCATTACTTTGACAGACAACCAGCAGGGCTCCCCAGCATGTGTAAATGGCTGAAATTGTAGTTTTATAAAGATTACCTGGGAGCTCTGATGATCTCCCCCTGAAGTTGCAGCAGGAGATCCAGAGAATCCCTGTGGAAATTATAATTTTCAACAAACGTTCCCAGGAGAGGAAATACAAATACACGCAACCAGAAGGGAGCCTCATCCATCTGGAGCGCATCTCCAGGATCCACAGCCTGCTGCCGATGGTTTTCCATCCATAAAGTGAATGGTTGTAAAATTCTGAGGAATATGCCTATAATTTCACAATACATGCTCCTGACAGGTGAAGCTCCCAGCCAGGGCAGAATGTCATAAATAACAAGATGGGTTTTCACAAAGCAATGTCCTTTCAGAAATAGTGCATCAACATGGTTAAAGAAGAACAAAGTCCACCAAACACTATGGGGCTGATTTTCAGCAGCCCACCGCCCGCTGCTACCGACTGCCGCCCACTCCCGCCAACATTCCTCCCGCAGATCTGCCCAGTGCCACTTTGGAGGTGGCCTGGAGCGGGCGGGAGGGGAGAGCCACCTGGAATCACCCACTGACATCAGCAGACAGCCAAGTGGAGCAACTGAGCTCCCGCTCGCCGAGCTCCCAGATTCCTGTGGGCAGGAGTCGGCGGGACTCGGCAGCAGAACGGGGATGGACTGCTGGCTGCAGGCTGGTCTGTCCCCGACGGTAAGTAGGAAGAACCTGAAAAAAAGGTAAGTGAACATTTAAAAACAAAATGTCAACAGCGACTTACCTGCATGGGGTCCCCTGAAGGTCTTCGGATAGTTTTTGTATTTTTTTATTTGTGATTTTTTTTTCAGGTCTTTGACCCTCCGCGGGCCCAACTCCATCCTCGGTGGCACTTGGGTGGCAAGCTCCTCTGCCACCGAGAATGAGACCTCCCACTTGCTGCCGCCCAGATTGGCGGCGTACATCATGCAATTTCCGCCCTCCGACCTTCGAGCGACCTTCTTCATGAAAATCCCACCCAAAGTACTGTCCGGTACCTCGGTGGTCATCGACAGCATTTTGGGCCTTGCTGAAAATTGGCCCCTATTGTTAAAAAATCTCAAGTAAAGTTGAAGCTATCAACCCAGGATTATACTTCAAAAATTCTAAAATGGGGCTAATGTGTATTATAAAGAAATAATACTTGCTTTTACATGACAACTCATCATGTCTCTAAGTACTTCACACAATTAATTATTTTGAAGTGTTGTGATTATGTAGGCTAATATGACAACACTGACCCATAAACAGCAACGAGCGACCAATTTTATTCATGGTACTGCTTGAGTAAGAAATGTTTACCAGGGCGTCAAGAAAGCTCAATCTAGTTTTTGAATACTTCCGATAAAAACTCTAATATCTGGAACAAGCAGATTGGACCTTAGTTTACCATCACATCATGGTGTCTATGACAATGCAGCACTCTCCATACTATATGGAAGTGTCAGTCTTGGTTATATGCTTAAAACCTAACATGGAATTTCAAACCATAATCTTCTGAGCAAGACCCCAAAGACTTAGGCTGGAATTTTACCGGTGCTGAGAGAGTGGGATCAACACGGGTCAGCTGTCAAAATTGAAATGATTGACAGCGGGTCAGGAGCCCGCTGTCAACCTGCCTCCACGCTAGTCTCCCATGTGTCGGGTCTATCAGTGCAGAACAAACCCGACACCAAGTGGTGAGAGAGGCAATTTAGATTATTAAGAGCTTGTTAAAAGGCAATTAAACAACATTTTTTCAGCTTTTTCACGAGGTACACAGTATGGGTGGAGCTGCGGAATACCAAAGAGCAGAAAACACGAGTGGGAATTGTGTACAGACCACCAAACAGTAGTAGTGAGGTTGGGGACAACATCAAATAAGAAATAAGGGATGTGTGCAATAAAGGTACAGCAGTTATCATGGGTGACTTTAATCTACATATTGATTGGGCTAACCAAACTGGTAGCAATGTGGTGGAGGAGGATTTCCTGGAGTGTATTAGGGATGGTTTTCTAGACCAATATGTCGAGGAACCAACTAGAGAGCTGGCCATCCTAGACTGGGTGATGTGTAATGAGAAGGGACTAGTGAGCAATCTTGTTGTGCGAGGCCCCTTGGGGAAGAGTGACCATAATATGGTAAAATTCTTTATTAAGATGGAGAGTGACGCAGTTAATTCGGAATCGAGGGCCCTGAGGTTAAGGAAAGGTAACTTCGACGGTATGAGGCATGAATTGGCTAGAATAGACTGGCAAAGGATACTTAAAGGGTTGACGGTGGATAAGCAATGGCAAACATTTAAAGATCAAATGGATGAACTTCAGCAATTGTACGTCCCTGTCTGGAGTAAAAAATAAAACGGGGAAGGTGGCTCAATCATGGCTAACACAGGAAATTAAGGATAGTGTTAAAACCAAGGAAGAGATGTATAAATTGGCTAGAAAAAGCAACAAACCTGAGGACTGGGAGAAATTTAGAATTCAACAGAGGAGGACTAAGGGTTTAATTAAGAGTGAGAAAATAGAGTACGAGAGGAAGCTTGCAGAGAACATAAAAACTGACTGCAAAAGCTTCTATAGATATGTGAAGAGAAAAAGATTAGTGAAGACAAACGTAGGTCCCTTGCAGTCGGATTCAGGTGAATTTATAATGGGGAACAAAGAAATTAAATAACTGAACAAATATTTTGGTTCTGTCTTCATGAAGGAAGACACAAATAACTTTCCGAATGTAGTAGGGGACAGTGGGTCAAGTGAGAAGGAGAAACTGAAGGATATCCTTATAAAGCGGGAAATTGTGTTAAGGAAATTGATGGGATTGAAGGCCGATAAATCCCCGGGGCCTGATAGTCTGCATCCCAGAGTACTTAAGGAAGTGGCCCTAGAAATAGTGGATGCATTGGTGATCATTTTCCAACAGTCTATCGACTCTGGATCAGTTCCTATGGACTGGAGGGTAGCTAATGTAACATCACTTTTTAAAAAAGGAGGGAGAGAGAAAACGGGTAATTATAGATCAGTTAGCCTGACATCAGTAGTGGGGAAAATGTTGGAATCAATCATTAAGGATGAAATAGCAGCGCATTTGGAAAGCAGTGACAGAATTGGTCCAAGTCAGCATGAATTTATGAAAGGGAAATCATGATTGATGAATCTTCTGGAATTTTTTGAGTATGTAACTAGTAGAGTGGACAAGGGAGAACCAGTGGATGTGGTGTATTTGGACTTTCAAAAGGATTTTGACAAGGTCCCGCACAAGAGATTGGTGTGCAAAATCAAAGCACATGGTTTTGAGGGTAATGTACTGACGTGGATAGAGAACTGGTTGGCAGACAAGAAGCAGAGAGTCGGGATAAACGGGTCCTTTTCAGAATGGCAGGCAGTGACTAGTGAGGTGCCGTAGGGCTCAGTGCTGGGACCCCAGCTCTTTACAATATACAGTAACGATTTAGATGAACGAATTGAGTGTAATATCTCCAAGTTTGCAGATGACACTAAACTGGGTGGCGGTGTGAGCTGTGAGGACGATGCTAAGAGGCTACAGGGTGACTTGGACAGGTTAAGTGAGTGGGCAAATGCATGGCAGATGCAGAATAATGTGGATAAATGTGAGGTTATCCATTTTGGGGGCAAATAATACGAAGGCAGAATATTATCTGAATGGTGGCAGATTAGGAAAAGGGGAGGTGCAACGAGACCTGGGTGCCATGGTTCATCAGTCACTGAAAGTTGGCATGCAGGTACAGCAGGCGGTGAAGAAGGCAAATGGTATGTTGACCTTCATAGCTAGAGGATTTGTGTATAGGACCAGGGAGGTCTTACTGCAGTTGAACAGGGCCTTGGTGAGGCCTCACCTGGAATATTGTGTTGAGTTTTGGTCTCCTAATCTGAGGAAGGACGTTCTTGCTATTGAGGGAGTGCAGCGAAGATTTATCAGATTGATTCCAGGGATGGCTGGACTGACATATGAGGAGAGATTGGATCAACTGGGTCTTTATTCACTGGAGTTTTGAAGGATGAGAGGGGATCTCATAGAAACATATAAGATTCTGACGGGACTGGACATGTTAGATGTGGGAAGAATGTTCCCGATGTTGGGGAAGTCCAGAACCAGGGGACACAGTCTTAGGATAAGGGATAGGCCATTTACGACTGAGATGAGGAGAAACCTCTTCACTCAGAGAGTTGTTAACCTGTGGAATTCCCTGCCGCAGAGAGTTGTTGACGCCAATTCATTGGATATATTCAAGAGGGAGTTAGATGTGGCCTTTACGGCTAAAGAGATCAAGGGGTATGGAGAGAAAGCAGGAAAGGGGTACTGAGGAAATGTTCAGCCATGATCTTATTGAATGGCAGTGCAGGCTCGAAGGGCCGAATGGCCTACTCCTGCACCTATTTTCTATCTTTCTAAGCCATTCCTTTCACGCTCATCACCATTGCAGTGGTTACAATTATGGCTTATCATTCACCGCAACTCACTAAGCCACTTCCAAAGGTGCACACAAATCTGTCCAAGAACACAAAGTGTTGAAAATACAGGTTTCAATGTTTGACAACACATTAATAGAAACTTTACATGAACATTGATTAAAATACCCAAGTGTCTACCCTTGTTTGTTTTTAGTTGGCATGATTGCATTAGGATGAGGGCGAGTGTGAGGGGTGGCTAATGAGATGGGATTGTGATAATGTAAATAGAGAGAGAGGGATGGGTGGAGGTGCAAGGTAAGTTGGAGTAAGAATGCAGGAGTAGGGTCGGGAAGGCGGAGTGATAGGGATGTGACGACTGGCACAGCAGGATGAGGTTGATTGTGGCTTTGCAGTAATGTTTTGTGATCTATTGAGACCATTATAAGGTTGTTCCACTGCACCCAGATCCTCCTGGCGACATCCCTGCTTGCACCCTCCTGTGCAATGTGCAACGAGGCTGCATTGGTCTTCTGGGATGGTCTCTTCCACCAACTGGAAGTCATGGGAGAGCCTGGGTGCAGCCATGTACCTCTGTGCAGTGCTTGTCAGTGTTTGCAGCACCCCAATGCTGTAGAGCACTGACAGCACAGCTGTCAAAATCAATGTGGACATGGCGCCTTTAAGGAAATCGGCTGTTGACACGTCATCAAATGACATCCTCAGACCCACTTCCTTTTAATTAGTCGGGAACATCGCAGGGTAGGCTTAACAAGCAACCAAGGTAAAATTACTTGTAGAGAGCATAATGGAACCGGCAGCAGGCTGGGATCTCGCTACAGACCTTGGCTGCCTCACTCCTGACCAGGTAAGTGAAATCGTGGCCTTACTGACTGAGCCAAGTTGACACAAGGCAGAGATAGAAATTCCCAGGACTCATTTCAAGTAATACTTTTAAAAGCTTAAAATTATTTTGATGCCAAACACTGTGATGTTGTGACATTCATAGCACCATGAATTTACTCATGCTATAGCACATTAAGTACCGAGACATTCATATGACTACACTAAAGGATTTTACATTAAAAATATTTTAGAGGATGCCTATCAAGACTGGCAGATTCTGAAAAATAGACACGAGTCAGTTACACAAATCATAATATAAGTAGTTTATATGTTTTCAATGTCCTCCAGTACTTCCAGTATATTCTGGTTTGGACTGATATTGTTCTCATCAGAATATATTCTGTCTGCAGAGTGTTCCTGTTTCATGGGATAATATGAAGCAGCTTGAGACAGTCATGAGATATTCTTTCTCAATGGTTTGGATGTTGATGTGCAAAGTTGTTTGCATGGAGTGTGTTGAACTGGAGAAATGCCTTGGAAGACATTGGGCAGATGGAACAACAGATCGGGAGGCACGTTAAAAAAACAAAAGGAGTATGCCAGGAAGGAAACCTTGTGCTTGAGCAGTCTGAACAAAACAAATAGTAGTTAATAACATGAAATACTTAAAGAGGCATGATTGTCCAATAATTTAATTTAAAAACATTGGTCTTGGAATTTCCGCAGAGATTCTGCTGATCTCCTGTCAAAGATGCAGGAGAATGGAGAAACTCCACAGAAATTCAGGGATATCATCAATACATGGAAGAGACACTGAAAAGGTAGCATAAATGGAAAAAAACCTGGAGAAAATTCGACTGGGCTGTGGTTGAGGATTAGGGACAGTAATGATCTGACCAGTTCAATGATCTGATGAAGGCAGGCAAGGTAACTGAACCGTCACTGTCCTTTTTCTTTCTTGGGCAGCATGGACAACAACACATAGTTAGCCCTCTAACATTACTTGCTGCACAAGTTCTCCTTCATGCTGAACTGTGGTTCAGGAGTTCACTAACTCCTTATTGTGCAGTATCTCCTCTTACCGGCTTAAAAATCTTTCTCTACTTTGACAGGCTGACACGAGTAGATGTATTATAGCAGCCAACTAAGCTACCTAGGAGACATTCCTCACATACTAGCTTTCACCGAATGCACACAATTGCAAAACAAACTTGCACACAAAGCCCATGAAAAGTAGATAATTGCAGATGGCATACTCGAGGACGGCAGCACATGGCAGACATCCAGCTTTCCTCCCCTTACAGCACCATGCAAATGGCCAAGGCAAATGCTCCGGCAATGTTTGGTAAAGGGCAAAACCTTTGACTGCCCCTTAAAAGTGAGCCCAGTGAGTGAAAGTGTATCATCTTCCACAAAGGCATATGTGGGCCTAGCAGACCACCATTTTTTCAAAAGATTATGTAGGTTGGCCCCCTTGCTCAAGGGACTGAAGAGATCATGGCTGAGATCTGAGACCTGGGAAGCCCTGCCCAACTCTGGCGGTTGCCAGAGTTTCCAGCCAACAAAATAATCTTTCATGGTGCTCATGCCTGCCAGTCCCATGTAAATGAATTGCCCTTTCACTGATCTCTCAATCTTTGGCGGGTTCAATGCTGGGCAGCATCATTAGATGTAATTCCAGTGTTACCACCATAATCATGATCCCAGAAATTTCAGGGCCAAGCACATCAATGTGAGGGATATTAGTGCTGGGGAATGGAATATTTTATCTTTTTTGAGCACCCAGTATTAGCATTATGCACTTCCAAGTCAGGTATAGCTAGGTCAGATGCAAAATAAAGATTCACCTACACTGTTCCAACAATCTACCTCAACCGCAACCTCAGATGATCATCTCCTATTTAACCATTATGGAAGTGGACTTTGCAGACTCCATAAGAGGTCACCTAATTGGCATGGGGCAGGTTAGAGCATATGCCATTGTGGGCATATCTCTGGCACTCATCTGCTCCATGCAGCCAAAGATTCTGGTGGCCACCTTCTATATAGGGTGCAGGGGTGGCCCCTTCCCCGATACCAGCCTGTACTCCTTGAGCAAGGCTGATCTGCCTTTTACCATCCCCACCCCCCGCCCCCCATAAAACGTGGAGGATTTCTTTTGGGGTCCTGGCCTACATTCATAAATGTGGAGCCTGGTGCACCTCAACTCAATCGTACCAGCCTCCACAGATATGCCAGATCCCAACCAAGCCACTGGAGCAGGAACCCGCGAAGTAAGGCAAATTGGAAACTCCCAGAAATGGTGGAAACTCCGATTACAGTGACAGACCCAACAGATCACCCATGGAAATTCAGCCCATGAACTCATTCACTCCTCAGACAGTTCCCTTATCCATTTGCCCCTAACCATCTTTTCTTACAAGTGTTCAGGACAGGTATCAATCAGTTCATATATATTTTTTAAAAGCTAGTATTTTATTTCTCTAAAGTTTAGCAAACCCATAACTGAGTAAATGTTTTAATGTTCCTTTGAGCAGCTCACAAGCACTTGTCAAATTAAAATGTAGAACTAGAATGTTATGCATCTATCTTATATATTAAAGTTTCATATTTATTTTGAAAAGTACCACTGGTAAAATGATTAATGTAGCAGAATTCTATTTACTGTGCACATGACATCTCTTTTTACTAATAAGTCAATAAATAAGCAATTGCCACAGCAGGATAACATGATTTACTAATAGAAAATGGCATTAACTAAATCACAAGTAAGTGGATTTCCAGGAAAATTATACAGAGAATATAAGGGTACGAAAAATGTTAAACTTTATATGGAGAGCATGAAGAAGCAAAGCAGTAAAGTCACTTATGTAAAATTAGAATCATTAAAACTAATTTTCACAACAGGATTGTATTTATTATTGTAATGAACTCAGATAATTGCCAAGCATTACTGTAGTCAATTGAAAATAAATGAAGATAAACTATTCAAATGGAATGAAAGAATGGCAGTTGAATGCATTATGCTTGAAAGAGATAACTCAGGAGTAGGTGGGGCCGAAATTCAGGGTCCCGGGAAGGACCGTTATTGCGGGTTTTCGGCGGCCATTCGGCAAAATCGATTGGCTGCCCCATTTTGGTCGTTGTGACAGCGCCAGAGCATGCCTACAATTATGCTTATTGTGGCACCAGGTGCATCATCAAGCACTGCATTGGGAGCCTCAAGGAAAGGTTCCATTGCCTGGATCAGTCTGGTGGCGCCTTGCATATTCGTAGTGGTCTGCTGCATGCTGCATAACCTGGCCCTCATGAGGGGCCAGCTGCTGGAGGCCGTGCCAACTGTACCACCTGATGAGGAGGAGGCACAGGGGGAGTAAGAGGAGGAGGAGGATCCCCGTCGCCACCCAGCCAGGAGGCACCGTCGCCATTACAACTCTGAAAGAGAGGTGCAGCTACATCTGATAGCTGCTCGATTCACATAATCTCATCCACACATGTCCCGTCAGCTCTTACTTTCCATGGCCATTCCAATGAGTGCCTTCACTCAAAATTGCCCACTTCCAAATGAAACACCTGGCCAGATATATGTGCCAAAAATAAAGATTTATCAAATGATGCAAGTCAGTGCAAAAGCACAACCGAAGCAAAAAGACTACCATAAACCAACACAAATAATCATTTTTTACGCATGTGCATCTCCTTATACATCTCTTACGCATGCCTATCTTAACACTATGGGTTAGACTTTCCACTAGGTGGCTAAGGCCCCAAAAAATGGGCCTTATTCCAGCGATTTGTGATGTATCGCCCATGCTGATCGCCGGCATAAGGCCCATTATTTTTGCGATTTTCCACTCGGCCTTACCCCAGCAATGTCAAATGGGCGATCTGATTTCTCAGCAATCTCACGATCGCCCAAAAAAAGAGGAAGTGAAACGGAAGTCCAAAAAAAAAGCTTCCCTAGCAACGATATTGTGGGCATGTGTGAAATTTTTTTTTGGATCGATTTTTTTTTGCCGCGTTTGGATATTTTATGGGTCATTGCACATGCTCAGAAGGAAAGGGAGGGTTGGTGAGAGCGGGAGAGAGGAGATCGTCGGTAGATTGTTATCAGTTATCATTACAGACGTTTCAGCAATGGCCATGTCAAAATCAAAATGAAAGTGAAATTGAAAGAAGAAGGACCAAAGCCTTCAGTGAGGAGGCTAACGAGGCACTTGTCCATGTTGTATCAACAAAGTGGGAGGACTTGACACGGGGTGGCCTTGGGAAACCTCCACCCCGTGCTTACAGACGGATCTGGCAGGAGATTGCCGATGTGGTCACATTGGCATCCCATGAGGTGCGGACGTCTGACCAGTGCCGCAAGAGGTGGAACAGCCTCCTGGCAGCTGCCAGAGTAAGTTTGATTCTACTATGTATTTAAAACATATAAAAAACTCATGTTTATAAATTATTATTATGTATTATTTACTTGATGTTTAAAAACTACATTAAATGAAAAAAAAATTACAATTACCAGTAACATTTATTCACTCTAATACTAAGTTGCATGTTATAGTATTAAAAATTATTCATATGCAGCCACCATAGTAAGTTGCATTGTAATATTTAAAAGTCATATTTAAAATCATATGTACATATGTATTGTATATTTAGTGTATAATTAGAATAATATTAAAAATTATTCATATGCAATACGAGGTTACGTAATAATGGAACATTTAAATCAGTCTTCAATGTTTATTGTCAGGAAAGGTAGCTTATGCCATGCAATGTTAAATTATCATTTACAGAAAAAGTTAAGTTTAAACTGTGTGGAGCAAAGGAGGATGTGTAGCGGCCCTGCGGCAGTGCACATTCTCAATCCATACGAGGAGCTTGCAGTGGCCTTGGTGGGTCCTGAAAGCCATGCGGTCACGACTCGTGGCGTGGCTGAGCCCACCCTTGAGCCTGGTGAGTAATGCGGAATGTGCAAAGTATCAAACATTACTAATAACATATGTGAAATATCGTAGTTACGCATTTGTTATGCAATTATAATTCATTAGTTCAGATGTAGTCTGATCTACGAGTGAGGCCATGTTAATGCTGATGAACCCTTGTGCATTTGTGGTTTTGCAAAGTATTGCAATGTTTTGCATTATATTGAAATTATTGATATTGAAATATTGAAATATATTGATATGTATTGTTATGAGTTGTTTAGAAATTTCATTCATCTTTCTAAGGTGAAGTGTCCGTTGAGAACTGCTCGGTGCCACTTGCAGACCCCTCTTCTAACAGCTCACAGGAGGATGAGACGGCAGAGGACGAGCAGGAGGAGGAGGGAGGAGGAGCAGGAGGAGGTGGATGATGATTTTTTTTTGTGGAGGGGGGAACAACCTGCGGCTATCTCAGTTGAGATGGAAGAAGCACCGGGACCAAGCGGTGTGCAGGTGGCGACGCCAAGGAGCATCATATTGCAAACACCGGCCCCACGGAGGTCCAGTCAGCATGGCGAGCAATCGCCTACTATGGAGAGCCAGACAGAGAGCTTGATTTCCCTGTGCAGGGAGACGGTCGCGATTGGTCACGACCTTATCCAGGGATTCGTGGGATTCTCTGCGAACTGGAGCCAGTTCTCTGTGAACTGGAGCCAGTTTCCAGCATCTTGGAGCAAGTTCTGCACGAACTTCTCGAACTGGTCATCTGAGCAGTTACAGACTGCAAGGGAGACCTTGGAGGCTATTTGGCAGCAAACAGCCGCAACCAATACCCTACGGCATGCGTTGCTGGCTGGACACGGCACTGCAACCCAAGGTATCATGTCTGCTCGCAGTGAGACCCCGAGCACGCAAGTGAGTACGGAAGACACAGTTCCTCCTGACTCGGAAGTGGAGCCTCAGGCTTCCACTTCCTCTCCGTCACCTCCACCATGGCAGGAAGTCTTGCCGTCCCACTCTGCACAACGTCTTGGTGTCGGTCTGCATAGACCAAAACGGGCAGGTGGGGTGTGAACATGGGGTGGGGCTGGACCTGGGGGAAAACGTGGCTGCAGGTAGGGAGGAGGCATTTTTTCAGTTTGTTCACTTGTTCAATTGTTCTTGTTCCTGTTTTGTTAGTTTTGTTTGTTGTTATTGATTAATTGTTAATTGTTAAGATTTTGTACTTGAGGGAAGGGTGGGTTGGTGCGAGGGCGGTGGGCAGATAGTTTTTCAATTTTTATTTGCGTTTTTATTAATAAAAAAAAATGTCTTTAATTCAATAAATTGTGTGTGTTTTCTCTCTTAGTTAGTTATCAACTATACAGATGTTATTCCATATCTGAACATTCTATTATACGAGTACTTTAGCAACACCTTCTAATAAATTCTATTATATAAAACCTATTCACTAAAAACAACATACCTATATGAAAAATTACAGCTCTCATCCTCATTAAATTCTATTATATAAAACCTAATTATATAAAACCAAGTGTAATGATAACTATATGAAAACTTACAGCTCTCAGTAAATTATACTATATAAAACCTATATAATAAAAATAATGTCATAATACCTATTTATATTCCCTGTCTCAATATTCTGAGTACAACTAGCTCTCTAATTAAATCACAACTTATCCTCTACCCTTCCATTGAAGTCAAAATAGCATTTGTAGTGCCCATTTTCCTTCTTTTAGGTCCAGAAAAAGCAACTATTTCTCAGCACTGTTTTGGGCCTTACATCGGCCCAGCAAAGTGCATGCTAGGTGCTGAAACTTGGGATGAGCCTTGTGTGGGCTATAATTTTGGCGATCTTCTCGGCAATCAAAGTGGAAACAGGCACCTGTTTTTCGGGCGATACTTTGGGCCTAGTTTCCACTTTTTGCTCAAAATGGGCGATAGAGGTCCATTTTGGGCCTTATATGGGCCATAACTGGGCGATGTGAAGTGGAAAATCTAGCCCTATGCCTAAGTGTCTCCCCGATGGCTGCATCATGAGTCTGGGAATACAGCTGTCCTTCTAGGACGCCCTCAAACACCTTTGGGCCTGGAAAGGCTGGGTGCAGACTGGCCAGCACCCTCCTGGGAGGGTGCAGTCTGGTGTGGCTTGGGTGAGGCCATGTGTGGAGGCACTGGCGGAGTGGCAGGTCTGGGACCAGGAATGTTGTGATCCTGACAGAGCACATCATCAGGATCCTGGTCCGATGAGCCTGAGTCACTCACCAGGGGTGGCACATTACCACCACCATCAAGCTGAGGGAGGTCAGGTTGGTGGTGTGACTCGACACTGGAAAGTCCCCTGTGGCCCATGTTAGACCCAGCCGCGAATGCAACACTGAGGTGTCAGATGGCATCGAGCTGAGACTGCATGAGAGCAGCCAAAGTCTTAAAGCCAGCAGACATGGCAGCAGTTTGATGCTCCATGGCAGCAGTAAGACGCTCTGTGGCCTGTTGCACAGAGTGCATAAGAACATTCAGATCCTCCAGAGTCGCGACCATCCTCTCCAATCCAGCACCAATGCGCTCGTTCCCTCATGCCTGTGCTGAAATGGCAGCTGCCACATCACCTGCAGGTTGCAGCATCACAACTGGATCCGCATGGACACTCTAGGAGTCCACCATCACCTGCACACTGGCAATGATGGGCTCCATGCTGTGCGCAGAGCTGTTGACTATGCGGGAGGTGGACTCCTCCACACTCCTGACCACTTCTGGCAGCCTCTCTGGCATCCTTGTCAGTGCCCTCAACATCTGGGAATGCATGGTCTCCACCCTTCTTTTGTAAGCCGCAACATCGATGGCATCAGCTGAGTCCTCGTAGGCAGAATTCTGGTGCGCACTCGCCCCCCCCGGAGAGATGGCACCTGAGGTCACCCAGCCCCGTCACCATGCTGCAGCCTGCTAGGCCCCGGTGCAACACCCAGTGCAGACCCCTTTACCAGCTCATCTATATCACACTGCGCGCTGCCAGTATCTGAGCTGGCATGTGTGGATGGAAGCCCTGATGCATTGGTGCCATCAGTGTCCTCCTCTTCCTCCTCAGTGCATCCCCAAACGAGAGAGTGCTGTGGATGCTCTCAGTAGGGCTTGAACCCTCAATGTCCTCACTGCTGAGACCTGAGATTTCAGAGCTTATGTGGAGAAGGGTGTGATGTAGGCCTCCAGCTGGTCTGTGACGTCTCTCATCACTGGCAATTGTGCTCAGTGTGCTACCACTCAGTCTGTCATCTGCAAGCATAGATGGGAGAAGGGCTGCTGTGAGGGGGAGGTGGGGGATTGACGCATGGAGCCTACAAATAGCAGACTTCCAGGAGGAAAGGCACAGTAGGTGCTGGCACATTCAGGTAGAGAGCGCATTCAAGGACGGCGTCCCTTACCCATGCTGCCCACATCGGCGTCGCCAGTACCACAAGCCACAGGGGGCATCTCAACTGCAAGCATAAATGGGAGAAGGGCTGCTGTGAAGGGGAAGTGGGAGATGAAGGCATAGAGGATGCAACTAGCAGACTTCCATGAAGGAAAGGAACAGTAGGCGCTGGCGCATTCAAGGAGAGAGCGCATTAAAGGAGGCCCTTCACTTACCCACATTGGCGCCAGCACTACCTTTGCCCACAGGGAAGGTGTTAAGTCTTGAATAAAGAGTCAGACTAGATAGTGCAAGTTCAAAGTAAGGTGTGACCATAGTCCTTTAGTACAGATCTCAGAGTGCCTCTCCAACCTGTGGGGCCTCATTATGTACAGGTGCTTCCAAGGGATTGTGGGAACCCTTTGGACTCCAGGGATGAGCCCTCTGGTGGTTAGACGTGGTATTTACAGGTTTACATACATAACAACACTCCCCCGCAAAGTCAATAGTGGAACTATTTACAATGTGAGTCAATCTGGGGCCTTCCTTTCCCTGGTTGATCGTCTCGGTGCAAATGCTGGTTTTGGTGAGTTGTTTGTTGGGCCCTCGCTGGGTTGCTGGCGGCGGTGAGTCCTGCTGGGCTGCTGCGGGTGATGGGTTCTGCTTCGTGGTCAATTGCTGGGTTGATTACCACTTGTGTGTGTGTTGGAGGGTCGAAAAAGGTGGAGTCTATTGTGCGTTGTTCTGCATAGTCCGTAAATCTGAGTTTGGTTTGGTCCAAGTGTTTCCTGCAGGTGAGTCCATTTGAAAGTTTGACCACAAATACCCTACTCTCCTCTTTGGCCAAAATAGTGCCAGGAACCCATTTGGGACCTTGTCCATAGTTCAAAACAAATATAAGATCATTTATCTCAATTTTGCGTGAAACATATGCGCGATCATGATATGTATTCTGTTGGAGCCGTCTGCTCTCGACCTGTTCGTGTAGATCAGGATGGACTAACAAGAGCCTTGTCTTGTGCACTTTTCATGAGCAGTTCAGCGGGAAAGACCCCAGTGAGCGAGTGGGGTCTTGTGCGGTAACTGAGAAGGACTCGGGATAAGCGAGTCTGCAGTGAGCCTTCAGTTACCCTTTTCAAGCTCTGCTTGATTGATTGAACAACTCGTTCTGCCTGACCGTTGGACGCTGGTTTAAACGGGGCAGATGTGACGTGTTTGATCCCATTGTGGGTCATGAACTCCTTGAACTTGGCGCTGGTAAAGCAAGGCCCATTGTCACTTACAAGGACATCAGGCAGGCTGTGCGTGGCAAACATGGCCCGTAGGCTTTCAATGGTGGCAGCGGACATGCTTGCCTACATTATCAAACATTCAATCCATTTGGAGTACACATCTACAACCATTAAGAACATTTTTCCCAAGAATGGGCCTGCATAGTCGACATGGACCCTGGACCATGGTTTGGAGGGCCAGGACCATAAACTTAGTGGCACCTCCCTGGGTGTATTGCTTAACTGTGAACATGTATTACATTTGTGCATGCAGGACTCTAAGTCTGCATCGATACCGGGCCACCATACGTGGGATCTGGCTATCGCGTTCATCATTACGATGCCTGGGTGGGTGTGTGGAGATCACTAATGAAAGTGTCCATGACCCAATTTCCCCATAGGTGGCAGTCTGCCTGTATAGACATTTCATCTTTGCGCCACTGGTGCGGCTTTATTTCTTCCTGCATCTCTAACGGGACACTAGACCAACTCCTGCGGAGCACAGTTTTTTTACTAAGGACAGTAAGGGGTCCTGGCTCGTCCAGGTTCTAATCTATCGGGCGGTAACAGGTGATTGCTCACACTTGAATGCTTCCATTACCATGACTAAATCTGCGGGCTGTGTCATCTCCACCCCTGTGGTGGGCAATGGCAGCCTGCTGAGAGCATCGGCGCAGTTTCCTGTGCCTGGCCTGTGGCGGATAGTGTAGTTGTATGCGGACAACGTGAGCGCACATCTTTCGATGTGGGCCGATGCATTTGTATTTATCCCCTTGCTTTCAGAAAAGAGGAATATAAGTGGCTTATGGTCGGTTTCCAATTCAAATTTGAGCCCGAGCAGATATTGATGCATTTTCTTTACCTCGTAAACACACGCTAACGCTTTTTTTTCGATCATACTGTAGACCCTCTCGGCTTTAAACAGACTTCTGGATGCATAAGCAACCGGTTGCAATTTCCCAAATTCATTAGCTTATTGCAAGACACACCCAACCCCGTATGACGACGCAGCACATGCTAGTACCAAACGTTTACATGGATCATACAACACAAGCAATTTGTTTGAACATAACAGCTTCCTAGCTTTCTCTAATGCATTTTCTTGGCTTTTACCCCATACCCATTCATCTCCTTTACGCAGTAAAGAGTGCAGGGGTTCAAACAATGTGCTAAGACCCGGTAAGAAGTTACCAAAATAATTCAGGAGTCCGAGAAACGACTGCAGCTCCATCACGTTCTATGGTCTCGGTGCGTTCTTGATTGCCTCCGTCTTCGAATCAGTGGGCCTGATGCCGTCTGCCGCGATTCTTCTCCCCAGGAACTCCACTTCAGGCACCAAGAAAATAGACTTCGAGCATTTAAGCTGACTAACAATCTCCTCCAGGTTCTGCAGGTACTCGATGGTGTCCCGACCTGTAACCAAGATGTTATCCTGGAAGACCACGGTGCACGGGACCAACGTCAGTAAGCTTTCCATGTTCCTCTGGAATATTGCCGCAGCTGATCGAATCCCAAACGGGCATCTGTTGTAAATGAAGAGACCTTTGTGCGTGTTAATGCAGGTGAGGTCCTTTAATGATTTCTCTAGCTCCTGCGTCATGTAGGCTGAGGTCAAGTCCAGCTTTGTAAATGTTTTCCCTCCCGCCAGCATCATAAATAGGTCGTCTGCCTTCGGTAGCGGGTATTGATCCTGCAGTGAAAAATGATTGATGGTTACTTTGTAATCACCAGATTCTGACGGTGCTGTCTCCCTTGAGGACTGGCACAATCGGACTGGCCCACTCACTGAATTTGATCGGCGAAATGATGCCCTCTCATTGCAGGCTGTCCAGCTCGATCTCCACCCTCTCTCTCATCACGTAAGATACTGCTCTCGCCTTGTGATAGATGGGTCGCACCCGCGGAATCAAATGGATCTGCACTTTTGCTCCTTGGAACTTCCCGATGCCTGGTTTGAACAACGAGGGGAACTTGTTTAGGACCTGGGCACATGAAGTGTCATCGATGGACGAAAGCGCCCAGAAGTTGTCCCAGTTCCAGCGTATCTTTCCCAGCTAGCTCCTGCCATCACCCGGTACCACCCAGAGTGGTAACTCATGCACCGCTCCATCGTAGGAGACCTTTACGGTAGCACTGCCGATTACGGGAATCAGTTCCTAAGTATACGTTCTCAGTTTAATATGAATGGGAGTCAGGACTGGCCTTGAGGCCTTTCTGCACCATAATTTATCAAAATCTTTTTGCTCATTATGGACTGGCTTGCGCCCGTGTCTAGATCCATGGACACCAGGAGTCCATTTAATTCAACCTTCAGCATGATCGGGGGACACTTTGTGGTAAATGTGTGCTTCTCATATACCTCTGCCTCCTCAGTCTGAGGCTCTGGTTCGTCGTGGTCCACCGTGGATGTGTCCTCCTCTGCAACATGGTGGTTTGCAGGATTAGCAGGGTTTGTAGCTTGCCTGCATATACGTTGGAGGTGTCCCATTGTTCTACAGCCCTTGCAAACGTATCCTTTGAAGTGGCTTGAATGGAAATGATGATCACACCCGCGGCGGCAACAAGGTTTTAATGGCCTAGCATTCATCACCCTTGATGGTGGATTCTGAGTCATCTGTGAATGTGCAGCTGCAGGTGTATAAGTCCTGCCCCATACATTTTGATTCAAAAACAACGTTACTTTGTTCATAGTACTTGCAGCAGCACTTGTGTGCTGAGAAATTTGTTTGATATTGTCACTGGTGGTGATAAACACCTGGGCCATCGCTATGGCTTTACTCAAGGTAGGGGTCTCTACAGTCAAAAGTTTGCGAAGTATTACTTCATGGCCAATGCCAAGTGCAAAGAAGCCCTGAGCATGTGCTCCAAGTGTCCTTCAAATTCGCAATGCCCTGCAAGGCGCCTTAGCTCGGCGACGTAGCTCGCCACTTCCTGGCCTTCAGACCTCTTGTACGTGTAGAACTGACACTTCGCCATCAGAACGCTTTCCTTCGGGTTTAGCTGCTCCTGGACCAGTGTGCACAACTCATCGTACGACTTGTCTGTGGGTTTTGCTGGAGCGAGCAGATTTTTCATGAGGCCATACGTTGGTGCCCCGTAAACGGTGAGGAGGATCGCCCTTCGTTTGGCAGCGTTTGCTTCTCCTTCCAGCTCGTTGGCCACGAAGTATTGGTCGACTCACTCCACAAAGGTTTCCCAATCATCTCCCTCCGAAAATTTCTCCAGGATGCCTACGGTTCTCTGTATTGTTGCAGTGGGGTTCGTCATTGTATCTCGTCGCCAGTTGTTAAGTCTTGAATAAAGAGCCAGACTAGATACTGCAAGCTCAAAGTAAGGTGTGACCGTAGTCCTTTATTACAGATCTCAGAGTGCCTCTCCAGCCTGTGAGGCCTCCTTATATACAGGTGCTCCCAAGGGATTGTGGGATCCTTTGGGACTCCAGGGGATGATCCCTCTGGTGGTTAGACATGTATTTACAGGTTTACACACATAACAGAAGGCACCATGTCTTGCGACCAGCGCCTCAGCCATCTCCTCGAAAGGTGTGAGGACTTGCGTATCTGCATCGCCACCACCAATCCTCCTTTGCTCGGCTCTATTGTGAGCCAGTTTAGCCTACAAAAGAAAGCATGGTTGGTCAGTACCACTGTGATGATGCATCAAAAATAGTGCATAAGTGTTTATCCGTGACATGCAGTTGTAAGTGTGAGATGAAAGGGAGCTTACATTGTGAGAACACACACATATATGTATCGAGGCATGAACAATGAAATGCTGCTTGAGTGACTAAACATTAAATATGGGAAATAAGAGAATGTTGAAGGAGAGGCTCACAGATGCAAGGTCAGCAGTTTGTGGAAGAAGTACTCACTTTCATAAGATGGATTATGTCGTGGAATCACTTCCTGCACTGCATGGGAGTCCTCTGATGAATGGAGGTGCCTGAGAACTCCTCTGCTATCTCTCTCCATGCATTACTCAAGACTTCCCAAGTTGGTCTCCATACGTCGGGATACAGCAGTCTTCTCCTGCCCTCTACACCTTGCATAAGGGTCTCCAGCTCTGCATCGGTGAAGCGGCTTGCCCTCCTTGCTCCTCTAACACCAGCCACCCTGAAAGTAAACTCCTTTCCTCCTCAGGGCCTAGCTGCAAACCCTGACCTTTAAGGCGGCCAGGGAGCAGCTGGCTTGTTAGATGCACATTACCAACATACTGAATTTCTCCGTGCTGATCCCTCTTCAATCAAGACATCCACATTTGTACAGTGTGCTCTGCTGCAACATTCGAAGCAGGATGGTATGGTGGAACCTTGGTATGTTTCACACCATTTTTGCTCTTGAATTGTGCAAATTCTTCTGAAAGAAATTGTGGTCCATTATCCGAAACAATTTCTTCAGGGAGGCGAAATGAAGAAAATAATCTTCGTAAAATGTCCAATGTTTTACTTGTTGTTATTTTCCACATTGGAAACACCTCAACCCACTTCGAATGGCTATCAATCACAATGAACAATTGTTGTCCTTCTAACTCAGCAAAATCAATATGTAGCCTTTGCCACACCCTGGGAGGCCACTTCCATGGCTGTAATGGTACTGGTGGTGGTTGCTTGTTTACCGATTGACATGTCGTACACTGACTCATGATGTACTCTATATCTTTATCAAGACTTGGCCATCATAAATAACTCCGTGCAAAACTCTTGGTCAAGCACATTCCCAGGTGCTGGTCATGGAGATCTCCGAATAATTTGGACCTGAATTTATTTGGTATAACCACTCTTGCACCACACATGATACAATCTTTATCGACTGATAATTCATTCCTACGAATGAAGAATTGATGTGTATCTTTGTCTGTTACCTGGTTTGGCCATCCATTTGCAATATACTCATACACCTTTGACATCACTGGATCACGTTGGTTGCTCTACCAATCTCTTCAGCTGTGACTGACAGTTCATCAATGTATGAAAAATAAAACACTTCTTCCCTATCCGGTGTAACTTGTGATGGGGAAGGCAATCTAAATATTGCATCAGCATTACTGTGATCAGCTGATCATCTGTATTCAATATCATATGTATATGCTGACAAAATCAAAGCCCATCTCTACATTCGGGCTGCAGCTAATGTTGGAACTGGGGACTTTGGATGGAGGATTGTTGTTAGGGGCTTATGGTCCGTAACAATGGTAAACTTACGACCATACAAGTATTTGTAAAACTTCTTGACCCCAAAAATTAATGCCAAAGCTTCCCTTTCAATTTGCACATAATTACTCTCACTGGCACTGAGGGTGTGTGAAGAAAAAGCAATTGGTCTCTCCTCCCCACTACGTGATACATAAGAGATCACTGCCCCAACTCGATACAGAGAGGCATCACATGCTAGTTTAATCTCCTTAGATATGTCATGGTGAACTAACATGGTGCTCTCTACCAATTTGCTTTTACACTCCTTGAATGCTGTATCACATTCTTTTGACCACTTCCAATGGACCTGTTTTTTCAAAAGTTCATTCAGTGGATGTAATACTGTAGCCAAATTTGGTAGGAACTTCCCATAATAGTTCAAAAGACCCAAGAATGAACGAAGTTCAGTGACATTCCTGGGAGTGGGTGCATTTCTGATTGCATCCAGTTTTTCTTGGTCGGATGTAAACCATTTTTGTCTACTCTGTACCCTAAGTACTCCACTGAGTTTTTAAATAACTCACACTCGTACTCTGTGCTTTTCTAGCCGTTTGAGGACTTCATTCAATATGTTATTATGAATTTGCCTATTTGGTGCTAAAATTAGTATGTTACCCAAATAACGTACTACCCCTTCAATACCTTTCAAAATCTGGTTCATCACCCCTTGGAATATGGCAGGGGCGGAAGACACTCCAAACGATAGCCTATTAAATTGATATAGGCCTAGATGAGTATTTATAGTCAAACATGACTTGGACTCCTCATCTAGTTCAAGCTGTAAGTAGGCATCCGTAAGATCCAGTTTTGAGAGGATCTGACCACCTGTCAATGTTGTGAACAAATCTTCTATATTCGGCAATGTATTGGGGAGATTACCCTCTCGAACCTGGTTTACGGTTACTTTATAATCACCACACAATCTTATCTTACCATCAGACTTAGGTACAACAACAATGAGTGTAGCCCAATTACATCGATCTATCTTACAAATAAAGTTCTCAGTCTCTAGTCTTTTGAGTTCTTGCTTAACTTTCTCCTTGAGTGCATATGGTATGGAACATGGCTTGTAGTAAACCGATTTAGCGTCCTTCTGTACCCTGACACTTGCCTTGAAGCCTTGGATCGAACTGCCTGTTTCACAGAACACCTTCGGATACTTCTTGATAATCTCATCCATTGATGAAAATCTTGCTTCCACACAGAAAATCTTACTCCAATCCAGCTTCAGTGAGCTCAACCAATTTCTTCCTAGTAAGGCAGACTTGTCTCCCTTCACTACTATTAGAGGCAAGTTCTGAAATTGATCTTTATATTTCACCGGTACGGTGATACGACCTATCACAGGAATTTTCTCTCCCGAGTAGCCTCGCAGCTCTATCTTGGATTTCTCCAGTTGGAAATCACGCAATTTGTCGAGGTACAGCGACTCCGGCACTACACTCACGGATGCACCCGTGTCAATTTCCATTGGTAGCTTGAATCCCACAACAACTATGTGGATTTTGATGCTTTCCGAATCGCTGTCAGTTAACCTCGTGCTCCTGATGATGTGTAACTCTAACATCTGCTCGTCCTGTTGTTGTTCTTTCATGCTATGCAGTCTCTTGGGATTTCTCCTCATAGCTTTGAACGCTGGACTCATAGCTTTGAACGCTGATTTACCCTTCAGTCGGCATGCCTTCGCAAGATGCCCAGTCTTTCTGCAGAAGAAACATTTTGCCTTCGCGACTTTGAGCAATGTGTTGTCCCAGGCATCCATAGCATGACTTCGATGCTCTGTTAGAATTTCCAGTTTCTGAGACTTTGGGCCCCCACCATCTTTTACTTTGAACCTGCAGGTGATTTACCTCGGTTGACTGACGACCATAATTATTATTTAATTCTCAGGAATATTGTTTGGCCATGCCCATCGACCTCGCTGTCTGACAAGCAATCTCAAAAGTCAAGTCATCCGTCGTCAATAACTTCCTTCTGATCGCATCATTTTTCACCCCACAAACAAAATGATCCCGTAATGCTCGGTTTTAAAAGTTTCCAAAATTACAGTGCATTGATAGCTTTTTTAATACTACGATGTTTTCACTGACACTTTCATCCGCCTTTTGATTCTGAATCCGAAAACGATAGCTTTCAGCAATTTCTAACGGTTTGGGGTTATAGTGCTGCTCCAGCTTCGTTAAAATCTCCTTAAGCGTTGTGTCCTTTGGCTCGTCAGGCACAAGCAGATTTACAAGGGTTTCATACAATGCTGGACCCGCCTCCGATAAGAAGATCGCTTTCTTACATTCCAACACAGCCCAGTTCTGGACTGCATTGTCTGGAACTTCGATTATGTTATTTGCAGTGAAATACATTTCTAACCGATCCACATACGCTTTAAAACATTCCCAGTCATGAATATATTCCCCCAAATGTCCGATTACACCTGCCATTTTAATCTCTAGCTGTTCACACCGTGTGCTGTATTTTACCTCGGATTTTGTAGCTTTTTTCCAAAGACAGAAACTTCCAAAGTCTCTCTGTCGGCTGGCTGAATCCTTCACCAACAAAATTTAAGCTTTAAATCATCCGAAAAATCCCATCCTTGTTGCCAAATGTGATATATTCACAGAGCACAAGCACACACAGCTTCCAACATGGCAAGCAGCTCTCTCTCGGAAGCCTCCGGAATCTGCCTGGTTCTGTTTAATTATTAACTCTGCAGTTGCAGTACACAATACGTCCACATCCACAAATATTACAAGCTTACAGATATTACAGAGACCTTGTTCGAGAGAGCTTTATTTCCGCCTAATATCTCGGTAAATAACAATGAGACCCAGTGACTGCATCAAAAGACCATTACTCTGCACCATGGAAAGAAATGTGCTACACCTAAATGTGCTCGCATGGAGGGTAAACACTGACATGGAATTGTTGGGCAAAATGGTCTGTTTGTGTATTGTAACATCAATGTAATTGTGTGATCTGGATACTCCAGTTCCATGTTATGTGGTTGACTTTTAATGCCCATTGAAACACCCTACCAAGGTACTCAGTTATTAAAACAGGTATGCCACTTTCTCAGGGCATCTAGAATAGGCAATACATGCAGTTTTGGCAGTGACACCCATTTCCTGATTGCAAATTTTTAAAAACTCAGGCTCTAAACCAAAAGATAGTAAGCCTGAAATTGTAGTTATGCCAGGATTGTACCTGCCTCTGGTACTGACTCCACTGGAGAATGTGATCACCCTATTTAAATATTGCCCAGATTCACCCCAAATAATGCATTCCTGTTCATTCATGTCTGCTGCCATCTGAGGTCTGGGTGCCTAACTCTCCTCTCAAGCCCAGCCAGTCAGCTTTTGGACTGATAATATCCTTAATTAAAAATAAAGTAAACTTATCTTCAGGGGTTCAAGCTGCATCCCTGGCCTGGTCCCTGACCCTTGTGCTTGGCAGGAGAGTGATACACCTCATCTCACTCAAAATACCAACCTTCAAATTTATGACAAGTCACTTTGAGGCCAAGGACGTGGGAATTCCCAGTGAAATACATTTCTAACCGACCCACCCCCACATCAGTCAATAGACATAATGACCTTGAAATTAACTCCCTCCATGATGGGTGCGAGAGGCTTGGGTGGGGTTAAAGACTTAAATATGGGGAACACATCTCCAATACACCACGCACGTGTCCATTGCTCTTTTTACAGCGCTGGATATTGAGGTGTGCGAATGTCTAGCCTACATAATTAGTATATTTAAATTGGGTTCTCACAGTGCAAATGGGAGCCCGTTATCACAGAATCATGCTCCCACAAAAATTATGACACAGAAGGAGGCTATTCGGCCCATCATGTCCGTGCCTGTCATAAAAGAGCTACCAAGCCAAATTCCACCTTCCAACATCAGGTCCGTAGCCCTGTAGTTCACGGCTCATTAAGTGCACATCCAAGTCCTTTTTAAATGAGATGAGGGTTTCTGCCTCTACTACCCTTTCAGGTAGTGAGTTCCAGACCCCCACCACCCTCTGGGTAAAATTTGTTTTCCTCATCACCCCACCAATCCTTCTAACAACTACTTTAAATCTATGCCCCCTGGTTATTGATCCCCTTTCTGTTATATCCACTCTATCTTGGCCCCTCATAATTTTATACACCTCAATTAAATCTCCCCTCAGCCTCCTCTGCTCCAAAGAAAACAACCTCAGCCTATCCAATCTTTCCTCATAGCTAATATTTTCCAGTCCTGACAACATCCTCATAAATCTCTTCTGTATCCTCTCGACTGCAATCACATCCTTCCTGTAATGTGGTGACCAGAACTGTACACAGTACTCAAGTTGTGGCCTAACTAGTGTTGTATAAAGTTCTAGCATAACTTCCCTGCTCTTATATTCTATGCCTCGGTTAATAAAGGAAAGCATTCCGTATGTCTTTTTAACTACCTTATCTACCTGTCCTGCTAATTTAAGGATCTATGGACATACACTCCAAGGTCCCTCTATTCCTCCACACCTCTCAGTATCCTCCCATTTATTGTACATTCCCTTGTCTTATTGCACCTCCCCAAATGCAGTACCTCACACTTCTCTGGATTGAATTCCATGTTCCACTTTTCTGCCCAACTGACCAGTTCATCGATATCTTCCTGCAGTTTAAAACTTTCCTCCTCACTGTCAACCACAGGGACAATTTTTGCATCATTTGCAAACTTCTTTATCTCGCCCATTACATTTTAGTCTAAATCATTAATATATACTACAAAAGCAAGGGACCGAGCAACGAGCCCTGTGGAACCCCACTGGAAACAGCCTTCCAGTCGCAAAAACACCTGTCAACCAGTACCCTTTGCTTCCTGCCACTGAGCTAATTTTGGATGCAATTTGCCACTCTCCTTTGGATCCCATGGGCTTTTACTTTTTTGAGAAGCCTGCCATGTGGGACCTTGTCAAAAGCCTTGCTAAATTCCATGTAGGCTACATCAAATGCACTACCCTCATTGACCCTCCTTGTTACCTCCTCAAAAAATTCAATCTAGTCAGACACGACCTACCGTTAACAAATCCATGCTGACTGTTCTTGATTAATCTGTGTATTTCTAAATGAAGGTTTATACTGTCCCTCAGAATTGATTCCAATAATTTGCCCACCACTGAGGTTAAACTAACTGGCCTGTAAATTACGCAGTTTATCCCTTCCTTCCTTTTTAAACAGTGTACAACATTAGCAGTTCTCTAATCGTCTGGCACCACTCCTGTAGCCAAGAAGGTTTGGAAAATGATGGTTAGAGCCTCCGTACCTTCCTCCCTTGCTTTTCTTAATAGCCTAGGATATATTTCATCTGGTCCTGGTGATTTATTGACTTTCAAAGATGCTAAACCCCTTAATAATGCCTCTCTTATGTTTATCCCATTCAAAATTTCACTCTCTTATTCCTTAACTTCAACATCGACATTGTCCCCCTCTTTTGTGAAGCCAGCCACAAAGTATTGATTAAGTAACATCCTCCACCTCCACACATAGGTTACCATTTCGGTCCCTAATAGGCCCTACTCTTTCCTTAGTTATCCTCTTGCTCTTTATGTATTTATAAAACATCTTTGAGTTTTCTTTGATTGTACTTGCCCCAGTACTTTTTCATGCCCTCTCTTTGGGCCCAGATTTGCCCAGGAGTTGCTCTGTTTTTTTTGGAGTAACTTAATTTTTCTGGAGTATCTTAAAAATCCCCATTCTGCACATTTAATTTGCACCAGTATAGAAATTTCTTAGTTTAGTTTTGTTTTGTTCAAAAGAGGTGTTACGAGCCACCTAACACCTGTTTTGGCCATTTAAGCCAGTTTGAACAGCTAATAGTTGCTCTAAACTTACTTAGGCTAGCGTATGTGGCCACTTGTGACAGCACAGAAAACCCTTGCGGAGAGTTAAGAAATCAGCGCAGGTAGCCAGAGATGGGGGCGGGGAGTGGGGGTGCGGGATGAGTGGGGGAAGGGAAGCACAGAGGACCTTGCAAAGCACTAACCACCTTCTCAACAACATTCATGAAGCATAAAAACCATCAATAAAAAATAATAAATACGAAAGGTCGCTCGGCCATGGATAGGTGCGGTGGGTGGGAAGCCCGGGCGGGAGAGCAGTGAACTGGCCACAAACGCAAGAAGCAGCAGGCAGGGCTCACAGAAGGAGGCTGCAGGAGGGAACTTAAAGGGCGGCTGGCAGGAGGGCTATACGTTGCGGGCTGGGATGATCTGAAGAAAATTCACACTATTCCCTTCACTGAGATTTGCTCTGCTTTTGCATTAGCTAGTCCACATTTTACCTTTATGTCTAGTGACAATATTGAGCACTTCCAGGCCAAGTATCACTAAATCAACCTACATAATTGTCCCAACAATGCACCTCAACAACATCTTCAAGCAGGTTTCATCACAGTGCAGGTTTCCACATCTCACGTTCATAGTCCTGATGAGTCTGACAGTTAGCTCTATTTAGGATAGATGAGCTAATTTTATGCTGTAAGCTCATCTTCACTGAGAATAGGATTGAAACTATCCGTGAGTCTTTCACTTGACTTTCTTCATAACTGACAGAGACGCGAATCATCACTCACTCTCTCGGAGATGGGAAGGCAGCGGCCGGCCTGTGCGGCAAGCCAGTCGGCCCGGGATAGGAGCGGAACGCGTTGGGTCTCACGCTGCAGGCACGCATCATCATCATCATGGGAGGAGCTACTGCGCATGCGCGAACGCTCTACTGCACATGCGGACAGTTGCCGGCACTCTTTTAGGCGCAGGGCCCAAGCGTCGCCCCCCACTGTGATTGCCACACCACACCAAGCACTAGGATGGTCCACAGAGCGGGGAGAATATGGAAATATATTTTTTATGCCGTTTTGAGAGCAGAAAGTTGGCGCACCTCAGGTAAGTGCGCCAAACAAAAACGGAGAGACAAAATTTAGCCCCACGTTTTCCCAATTTCTTTTTTAATTTCACTCCTACATTTTCTATACACTTCTAGGCTTTCTGGAGTATTGAGTGCTGATAATAGCTTCCTGTTTTTGCATTATCTTACCTTGTCATCCAGGAGGCTCTAAATTTGGCAGTTCTACCCTTTTTCTTTGTGGGAGCATGTTTACCCTGAACCTCTGTATCTCCCTCTTGAATGCCTCCCACTGCTTTGACACTGATTTACCTTCAAGTACCTGTTTCCAGGCCACTTTTGCTCAACCTAGTAAAATTGGCCCCCAACTTCCCCCAATTAAGAATCTTTACTCCTGTTTTATCTTTGTCCTTATCTGTTGTAGGTTATGGAATTATCGGAATTATATGTAAAATTATGATAGGAAAATGAACTTTAGATTTTGAAGGAATACATAGAACAGTTTATGTGTTTAACTCTTAAAGAATGTAGAGCACACTGAGAAGAGCCCATAAAATGAAACCTGTAGAAACAAACACATTCTGAGAGGCAGAGATAACACATTGAAAGAAGTCAAGAAGGGAACCAAATGTTCGGGAAGATGCTCGGGAATCAGCTCACACAGCAGGCAGCATAATAAGGGTTAAACAAATGTTTAACTGAGCTAAAATTCCGCCTTTCATGTTAACAAATAATTATGTGCTGAGATCGAACAAAGTTCCCGTCTTTCATGTTAACAAATGTTTCTATGCTTTGTGAATTGAATGTTTTCTTTGACCGAACCAAATGCGATAACAAATCCGTTATTTGTCTTTGTCTTACATCTGTGTTATTTGTGGCAGTTAAATTGTCATTTCAAAGATTGTAGAGACATCTATGTTATTGTCATGGTTAGCGTTTTCGATCACTGTCACTTCAAAAGATTCGTTATGGGCCGGCCCACTAAAATCTGTATAAAGACCAGCCTGACTTTTAGGTTTTTGAAGAGTCAGTCTTGGGCAACTAGGAACAGACCTTCCCCTGCATTTGCTGGAATAAATCATTTCAAACCTATCTCTTTGAATCTGTCTACATCGAGAGCATCGATCCATTATTTCAGTGGATCCGCTAGGGAGAAAGGGAGATTTCTCCTCAACATTATCCATAACTTTGCTAAAACTAACTGAATTATGATCACTACCACAAAAATGCTCTCCCACTGATACTACTTCCATCTGCCCAGCTTCATTCCCTAAAACTAAATTCAGAACTGCGCCCCCTCTTGTTGGGTTTGCTACATACTGGCCAAAAAAGTTCTCCTGTATGCAATTGAGAAATTCTGTGCCCTCTATACCTTTTACATTGATTGTATCCCAGTTAACATTAGGGTAATTGAAATCCCTCACTATTACTGACCTATTGTTTAAAATTCACTGTTGCTGCATGCGTTTCCCAGGGGTCAGGAAACTCGCTGGCTCCACAAGTTAAAGGCCTTTCACAGCAGGAATGCTCCTCCCAGCTACTCAAGGAAGAATTAAGCCTCCACCCTTGCTAATCGGCAACCTTCCTCCCCCAAGTCTTGTTTGCCAAGGACCGTCCCCAAGGCTGTGGTCTCCTGTTGCTGACTTATTCTCCCAGCTACCGGTCAGGCTGACAGTTTGGCCAGCTGCTGGGCGGGACATAGAACAAAAAAAATCATAATGAGGTCCTGCCATCAAATTTGGCAGGACCTCAATGTCCCAGGGCTTGCCAGGTCCTTTGGCTGTTTTCGGCTTTCTCACAGACTTTGCGCCTCCCCATAAATATTGGGGCCCAACGCTTGACCCCTCCATCCTTGCAAACTACCATCACGTCTCCAACCTCCTTTTCCTCTCCAAAGTCTTTGAATGTGTTGTCGCCTCCCAAATCCATGCATTCCATCTTTTCCAGAACTCCATGTTTGAATCCCTCCAATCAGGTTTCCGTCCATGCCACAGTACCGAACTGACTCTTCATCCATTATCCCTGTGCTCGCTGATCTACATTGGCTCCCGGTTAAGCAATGCCTCAATTTTAAAATTCTCATCCTTGTTTTCAAATCCCTCCATGGCCTCGCCCCCCCCCCCCCCCATATCTGTAAACTTCTCCAGCTTCACAACCCTCTGCGATATCTGCGCTTCTCTAATTCTGGCCTCTTGAACATCCCAGTATTTAATCGCTCCACCAATGGTGGCCGTGCCTGCTGCTGCCAAAGCCCTAAGAATTCCCACCCTACTCCTCTCCACCTCTACTTCTCGTTCCTCATTTAAGATGTTCCTTAAAACCTACCTCTTTGACCAAGCTTTTGGTCATCTGCCCTAATATCTCCTTATGTGCCTTGCTGTCAAATTTTATTTTATAATGCTCCTGTGAAGCACCTTGGGATGTTTTACTAAATTAAAGGCGCTGTATAAATACAATTGTTGCTGTACAAGTTGTTGTTAAGTAGCGCCCACACCCGCGCCCACTCCCCGCCCCAGCACCCCCGGCAACCTGCCTTGAGCAGAATCCTTGTCCAAGGCCTGAATCACCAGCGCAAGTATTACAGCGACCGTGAATGGGGTGGGGTTGGGTTGGTCAATCCCGATATTTTAACCTCTCCCGCCTACCCTCTCCTGCCTGTCCGTGGTGTGGGTTTGAAATCGAGAACTATGCGTCTGAGACGTTCACCTTTTCTTTGACTATTCTTTTACTTCTTATGTGCTTATAAAATCACTTGCTATTTCTTTTGAAAATAAATCTTTCTCCATAAACTTTCCAATCCTTTCAGTTTGCTCCATTAGTATGCTTTATATAATTCTCCTAGTTTTTCTCTGCATTATTCCCCCCATCATTACCACATGTCCCTTCTTAAAAATACATTTTTGCTGGAACCCCAGTCTTTGATGCACTCACTTTATTCTTAGTCATAAATTATTTAGCATGTATTTCATGCATCTCATATTTAAATATGTCGCACTGCTGATGCACTGATTGATACGCTATTTTCTTCCAACCAATTAATCCGGCTTAAGTCTCGTCACAGCTCACTGAAGTTAACTAAATTCCACTCTGACAGCTTTATCTTTGACCCTTCTTTATCTATTTTCAATTATCTTTCCTTTGAAAGTAAATGTATTTTATTGCTGTAATCGATTTACATTTGTTACTCTTTGCAAAGGATAGTTAGTATGTGGCAGACTGTGATTGCTTTCCTAGGTTAAAATTAGTTTCTAATTTAGAAATCACATTTTATCATCACTTTATTTTATAACACGCTTGCGAAGCGCCTTAGGAACCTTTTATTATGTTAAAGGCGCTATATAAATACAAGTCGTTGTTATTTCTTGACTGTGATAACCTGGTCTTTCTGTAGTTGTATGGGAAAGAGTGTTTCATTTACAACAGTATGACGTACAGGGGGAGAAATTGCTTTTCAGAAAAAGGCCCATTAGCGCCTCCAAGAGGTGGTAACGGGGAGCTAAGACCTTACCGACCGGGGGCAGTGGGAACGTGTTTCCACCCCACCTGGTGCTCTGACCCCTTGTCGGCCACGCACCAACCCCTTACCGCCTGGTGGCAACCCCTTTTCAGCCCCGCAGGGGAAATTGCACTACGGGGGGCATGGCCGCCATCGGTCAGTGCCCCGACAGCTTCGCGAGGCGGGAAGCTGCCAATGGCTGGGCGGTGCCGTCGCCCTTAAAGGGGAGGGTGTACTGTCATGGCCGCCATTTTGTTTTAATTGTCGGCTCAGTCGGCCCGGCAATGGCGGCCGCTGGTTCGGCCGGGCCGCCAATAGACGGTCCGGTGATCCCTCTTGGATGCCGGGCTGCTGGCCCAGCCGAACCCCTTACTGATGGCCCAGTGGTCTCCATGGAGGCGTCACCAAGCCTTGCAGCGTCCCTCCCCTTTAAACGAAGGGGAGGAACCTCGAGTCGCAGTAGTGCCATCACCACCATGCTAACCATGTGATGGACACCATCCCGATACCACCTTCAACAATGCCCGAAAGTGCTGGGAGGCGGTTTCTTGACCTAACAGCTGAATTTCCCATCTCTTCCCTCCAACTCCCACCGGGCGCTAAATTTTCAGCTAATTCGAAGCACCCTCCCCAATTTCTCGCTGAGGGCAATTTCGGCCCCACAGAATTTAATAGTCATATATATACATGAAACAAAAAATAAAATCAAACATTATTACACTGTGATAAAAATATTTAAAACTGGCCAGCATGGACTCGATGGGCCGAATGGCCTCCTTCTGTATCGTAATTTTTCTATGATTCTATGCCTATGAATCTATATTTTTTAATATTGCAATAGCATCTACTGGAAAAGCATGAAATTATTTCAGGCAGTAATAGGTACAGTTTTTTTTTGTCAGATTCATGTGCAATTTTTCACTCAGTCAGAAGCTGTTTCTCTAAACACCAACTGACTATTTAATTGAAGCAGTTGGAGCTCCCAGCGCACCCAGATACCTGTTTCATTCTGTTAATTTCCATGTTTAATTGACATAATTTATTGCAGTATAAGAGATGCGTGCAGAATCAGAAGCCACCGCTATGAAATTATTGTAACCTTTAGACTGGTGACAAATCCAAGGAAATAACGGCCCTCCAAATTCATGAGTGTCCACCTCATAGCGCAGATATGGTGGAGCAAAATCTCTGTCCACTCATGCTGGAGACCATATCCCAAATCATGGGAATGAGGTCATTGGCACGGCTGGACCAGTTACATCAGTGGAACATGCTCCAAACCTCCAGCTGACATGTCATAGCGATGCCATGCTGCTCTGATGGTCGGCCCATCAAAGCCCTGAAGAGAATTTGCTTCTTCGGATCTTCTGCTCTCAATTGAGCAGGCAGGCCTCTCGGAGAAGATAAACTGTCCTCTCTGGGATCAATTATCTTTCCCTAGTAAAGGTTTGGCACCTCTTAAAGCCCTCACTAGGAATCTCAACAGCTATCAAGGGTAGACTGCAATCTCCTCCAGATATTTCCTTAATGTATGGGGGGCGGTAGAATTGCTCACCCACAAAAATTTAAAAGACCAATGGAAATAACCATAATGAGGACAGGGTCACACGACCGGCCAAGTGGCAGGCAGAAGTCCTGCCCTACCTCCCTTCCACCCTCTTAAATGGGACCACATAATTTTGATGCTAATGACTCATTTTAGTGTGCACAGCTCCCAAGGCCATGAGTTGATTATCACTCTGACTACTTTAAGCTTCCAAGTTTCAGCCCAACACGGTCTGGGAGCTGATTTTCATGAGTTGTTGTCAGTCAGTTCTAAATGGTTAAGAACTGCTGCAGCCGGGACGATCACGTGTTCAGGAGGTGCCTCCAGCTGCACCAACTCGAGTTCCGTGTTTTGGAGCTTGAGCGGCGGCTGAAGTCATTGCGGTGCATCTGCGAGACTAAGAGCTACGTGGATAGCATGTTTCTAGAGGTGGCCACCCCACAGCTTAAGAGAGGGAGAGCAGGCAGAGAGGGATTGGGTGACCGCCGGACAGAAGAGGAGGACTAGGCATGTAGTGCAGGAGTCCGCTGAGTCCATCTCGCTCTCCAACCAGCACTCTGTTCTGAGTACCGGTGAGAGTGATGGTGGCTCTGGGGAGTGCAGTCAGAGCCAAATCCACAGCACCACGGGTGGCTCAGCTGCACAGAGGGGGAGGAAGAAGAATAGAAGAGCTATCGTGGTAGGGGATTCATAGTCAGCGGAGCAGACAGGCGTTTCTGCGGCCGCAGATGTGACTCCAGGATGGTATGTTACCGAACGTCTGCAGGGCATTCTGGGGGGAGAGGGTGAACATATCGGGACCAATGACATAAGTAGAAAGAGAGATGAGGTCCTGCAGGCAGAGTTTAGGGAGCGAGGAGAGAAATTAAAAAGCAGGACCTCAAGGTAGTAATCTCCGGATTACTCCCAGTGCCACAAGCTAGTCAGTACAGAAATAGGAGGATAGAGCAGATGAATGCGTGGCTGGAGAGATGGTGCAGGCGGGAGGGCTTTCGTTTCCTGAGGCATTGGGACCGCTTCTGCGGGAGGTGGGACCTGTACAAGGGGGATGAGAACCTGAAAATAGATTCAGTAGGGAAGGGAGTAAAGCTGGAATTAGAAAGCAAAAATAAAGAAAGTGAGTTTGAAGGAGAGAGGAAACAAGCAGGAAAAAAGGGTGAAAAAACAAATTTAAAGACTCTTTGCCTGAATGCACGTAGCTTTCATAACAAAATAGATGAGTTGACAGCACAAATAGATACAACTAGGTATGATCTGATAGCCATTACAGAGACGTGGTTGCAAGGTGAAAGGACTGGGAATTAAATATTATGGGGTATTTAACAATTCGGAAGGATAGACAGAAAGCAAAAGGAGGTGGGGTAGCTCTGTTGATAAAGGATGGAATCACTGCAATAGTGAGAAACAAATATTGGCTCAAATGATCAGGATGTTGAAACAGTTTGGGTGGAGACAAGGAACAATAAGGGGAAAAGTCACTGGGGGGTGCGTAGTCTGTAAGCCCCCTAATAGTAGCAACTCTGCTGTTCGGAGTATAAACCAGGAAATAGTGGGGGCTTGTAAAAAGGGAACAGCAATAATCAGGGGTGATTTTAACCTGCACATTGACTGGACAAATCAAATTGGTCTGGGTAGCCTTGAGGAAGAGTTCATAGAATGCATAAGGGACAGGTTCCTTGAGCAGTATGTAATGGAACTAACCAGGGGACAGGCTATTTTAGATCTGGTCTTGTGAAATGAGACAGGATTAATAAACAATCTCCTAGTAAAGGATCCCCTTGGAATGAGTGATCATAGCATGGTTGAATTTCAAATTCAGATGAAGGGTGAGAAAGTTAGATCTCAAACCAGCGTACTAAGCTTAAATAAAGGAGACTACAAAGATATGAGGGCAGAGTTGACTAAAGTGGACTGGGAAAATAGATTAAAGTGTCGGACGGTTGATGAACAGTGGCGTACATTTAAGGAGATATTTCACAACTCTCAAGAAAAATATATTCCAGTGAGGAGGAAAGGGTGTAAGAGAAAAGATAGCCATCCATGGCTAACTAAAGAAATATAGGACAGTATCCAATTATAAACAAGGGTATACAAAGTGGCCAAATATAGTGGCAGGACAGAAGATTGGGAAGTTTTTAAAAGCCAGCAAAGAATGACTAAAAAAATGACGAAGAAAGGGAAGATAGACTATGAAAGTAAACTAGCACAAAATATAAAAACAGATAGCAGGAGTTTCTATAAAAAGCAAAAGAGTGACTAAAGTAAATGTTGGTCCCTTAGAGGACGAGACCGGGAAATTAGTAATGGGGAACATGGAGATGGCAGAAACTCTGAACAAATATTTTGAATCAGTCTTTATGGTAGAGGACACTAACAATATCCCAACAGTGGATAGTCAAGGGGCTATGGCAGGGGAGGAACTTCACACAATCACAATCACTCAGTAAGATAATTGGACTGAAGGAGGATAAATCCCCTGGACCTGATGGCTTGCATCCTAGGGTCTTAAGAGAAGTAGCGGCAGGGATTGTGGATGCATTGGTTGCAATTTACCAAAATTCCCTGGATTCTGGGGAGGTCCCTGCAGATTGGAAAACTGCAAATGTAACGCCTCCATTTAAAAATGGAGGCAGACAAAAAGCAGGGAACTATAGACCAGTTTGCCTAACATCTGTGGTTGGGAAAATGTCCATTATTAAAGAAGCAGTAGCAGGACATTTGGTAAAGCAAAATTCAGTCAGGCAGAATCAGCATGGATTTATGAAGGGGAAGTCATGTTTGACAAATTTGCTGGAATTCTTTGAGGATGTAACAAACAGGGTGGATAAAGGGGAACCAGTGGATGTGATGTATTTGGACTTCCAGAAGGCATTTGACAAGGTGCCACATAAAAGGTTACCGCACAAGATAAAAGTTCACGGGGCTGCGGGTAATATATTAGCATGGATAGAGGATTGGTTAACTGACAGAAAACAGAGAGTCAGGATAAATGGTTCATTCTCTGGTTGGCAACCAGTAACTAGTGGGGTGCTGCAGGGATCAATGCTGGGACCCCAACTATTTACAATCTATATTAACGACTTGGAAGAAGGGACTGAGTGTAACATAGCCAAGTTTGCTGATGATACAAAGATGGGAGGAAAAGCAATGTGTGAGGAGGACACAAAAAATCTGCAAAAGGACATAGACCGGCTATGTGAGTAGGTAAAAATTTGATAGATGGAGTATAATGTTGGAAAGTGTGAGGTCATGCACTTTGGCAGAAAAAAAATCAAAGAGCAAGTTATTATTTAAATGGAGAAAGATTGCAAATTGCTGCAGTACAGCAGGACTTGGGGGTACTTGTGCATGAAATACAAAAGGATAGTATGCAGGTACAGTAAGTGATCAGGAAGGCAATCGAATCTTCACCTTTATTGCATAGGGGATAGAGTATAAAAGCAACGAAGTCGTGCTACAGTTCTACAGGGTATTGGTGAGGCCACACCTGGAATACTGCGTGCAGTTTTGGTTTCCATATTTACGAAAGGATATACTTGCTTTTGTGGCAGTTCAGAGAAGGTTCACGAGAAGATTCTGGAGATGAGAGGGTTGACTTATGATGAAAGGTTGAGTAGGTTGGGCCTCTACTCATTGGAATTCAGAAGAATGAGAGGTGATCTTATCAAAACGTTTAAGATTATGAGGTGGCTTGACAAGGTGGATGCAGAGTGGGTGTTTCCACTGATAGGGGAGACTAGAACTAGAGGGCATGATCTTAGAATAAGGGGCCGCCCATTTAAAACTGAGATGAGGAGAAATTTCTTCTCTCAGAGGGTTGTAAATCTGTGGAATTCGCTGCCTCAGAGAGCTGTGGAAGCTGAGACATTGAATAAAGTTAAGACAGAATACTTAAACAATAAGGGAATAAGGGGTTATGGGGAGCAGGCAGGGAAATGGACCTGAATCCATGATCGGATCAGCCAAGATCGTATTAAATGGCGCAACAGGCTCGAGGGGCCGTATGGCCTATTCCTGCTCCTATTTCTTATGTTCTTATGTTCTTATGTTCTTATGTTCTTATGTTCTTATGATTCCACTCATCAATCTGTAATAACTGTAATGGCATCTTCAAATCCATACAACCCTGCTTTCACAATCTGCATGAATAATGGTGTTCCAATTAAACAACCAACAAAGATTAACCAGTCTGACTTTGGTGATGAGGCTCTGGTACCAAAGATAGTGCCACCTGAATAAGTCAATATATGCTGTGAAACCTGCCACTTTCATTCATAACCCAAAAGGTCTAGCCTAATGGAATCCCTTCCTTGGCTGATAGAGAGCGACACAAAGTTCTTGTATTTAAAAGAAGGAATATCAGTTGCAAAACTATTTATATATAAACTGCTTCACTACTGTTGGAGACTTTACTGCTGAAATCATTAATATTCCATTATCATTAACCATTGAGGACTGCAATACTGTTCACCCAAAATCAAGATTAAGTTATACTTTGAGAGAGTCAATTATGAAGTCTTAAATAAAATGATTGACTTGAAACATTAATTCTGTTTCTCTCGCTGCTGATGTTGCCTGACCTGCTGAGTATTTCCAGCATTTTCTATTTTTCTATTTTTATTTCAGACTTCTAGTGTTCAAAGTATTATGCTTTTGTATTATGAAATATTCATGGTTAACTGAATAATATTCAATATTCATGTTTCCAGTGAATATGCATAATTTTACATGTTTCCAAATTGTAATGCATCTGCCAGTCCTGAGCCTAGCCATTTGTTCAGATTCCTTTGATTGCTGTAAATTTCCCGTACACTGATTGCATGTGGCACAGCATGCTCTCACCCACAAATGCTGTGGCATTACTGGAAAAGTTCCATCCATGTTATTAATGATTTTTGTGAAAAAGGAAACAGACCAAATCCCTACATAATTTCACCAATCATAATACCTCCTGTGATTTCTTTTGACATTTTTGAATGTAGATAGCTAATTTGGCATAAATTCCATGAGTCTCAATCTTTGTTAAAGGACATAGAAATGAATCTGATTCAAATGTATTTCCAATAGCTAATCAAGTTGTACCCACTGAATTGCTCTTGTGCATTATTTTCATTATGTCCTCAAACAATTTCGATACTTCACCTATTGCTTCTCGATCTTCGTTGATATTCTCATATGAGAAAGAAAGACTTGTAATTTTATAGCGCCTTTCACAATTTCAGGACATCCCAAAGCGCTTTACAGCCAATGAAGTACTTTTTGAAGTGTAGTCACTGTTGTAATGTAATGTAGGAAACACGGCAGCTAATTTGCTCACAGCTAGCTCCCACAAACAGCAATGTGATAATGACCAGATAATGTGTTTTTGTGAAGTTGATTGAGGGATAAATATCGGCCAAGACACCAGGGATAACTCCCCTGCTCTTCTTCAAAATAGTGTCAGGAGATTTTTTACATCTACCTGAGAGAGCAGACAGGGCCTTGGTTTAACATCTCATCTGAAAAATGGCACCTTTGACAGTGCAAGCACTCCCTCAGTACTGCACTCAAGTGTCAGCCTGGATTTTTGTGCTCTCGTCCCTGGAGTGGGACTTGAACCCACAACTCTCTGGTTCAGAGGCGAGCAATGTCTAACACTGCAGTCTTGAATGCTTGAGTATTCAGACAAATAAAGTCTGCAGACATTTCCGAAATGAAATAGATGCAGTTCTTTCTTTCTTTCTTTCTCCTATGAACCTTGTGAGTAAAGGTAGTCCTTTATACATAACGACTGATTTTTATTTCCAGTTCATTCCGATACCAACCATTTCCTGCCCCTGCCGAAAGCTCAAATTTACCCCCTACGAGGATATTAAATCATAGAATCACAATAAGAACATAAGAACATAAGAAATAGGAACAGGAGTAAGCCATACGGCCCCTCGAGCCTGCTCCGCCATTCAATAAGATCATGGCTGATTCGATCATGGACTCAGTTCCACTTCCCTGCCCACTGGCCATAACCCCTTATCCCCTTATCGTTTAAGAAACTGTCTATTTCTGTATTAAATTTATTCAATGTCCCAGCTTCCACAGCTCTCTGAGGCAGCAAATTCCACAGATTTACAACCCTCTGAGAGAAGAAATTTCTCCTCATCTCAGTTTTAAATGGGCAGCCCCTTATTCTAAGATCATGCCCTCTCGTTCTAGTCTCTCCTATCAGTGGAAACATCCTCTCTGCATCCACCTTGTCATGCCCGCTCATAATCTTATACGTTTCGATAAGATCACCTCTCATTCTTCTGAATTCCAATGAGTAGAGGCCTAACCTACTCAATCTTTCCTCATAAGTCAAACCCCTCATCTCCGGAATCAACCTAGTGAACTTTCTCTGAACTGCCTTCAAAGCAAGTATATCCTTTCGTAAATATGGAAACCAAAACTGCACGCAGTATTCCAGGTGTGGCCTCACCAATACTTTGTATAGCTGTAGCAAGACGTCCCTGCTTTTATTCTCCAACCCCTTTGCAATAAAGGCCAAGATTCAATTGGCCTTCCTGATCACTTGCTGTACCTGCATACTATCCTTCTGTGTTTCATGCACGTACCCCCAGGTCCCGCTGTACTGCAGCACTTTGCAATCTTTCCCCATTTAAATAATAACTTGCTTTTTGATTTTTTCTGCCAAAGTGCATGACCTCACACTTTCCAACATTATACTCTATCTACCAAATTTTTGCACACTCACTTAGCCTGTCTATGTCCTTTTGCAGATTTGTTGTGTCCTCCTCACACATTGCTTTTCTTCCCATATTTGTACCGTCGGCAAACTTGGCTACATTACACTCAGTCCCTTCTTCCAAGCCGCTTATATACATTGTAAATAGTTGGGGTCCCAGCACTGAACCCTGCGGCACCCCACTAGTTACTGGTTGCCAACCAGAGAATGAACCATTTATCCTGACTCTCTGTTTTCTGTTAGTTAGCCAATCCTCTATCCATGCTAATATATTATTCCCAACCCTGTGAACTTTTATCTTGTGCAGTAACCTTTTATGTGGCACCTTGTCAAATGCCTCCTGTAAGACCAAATGCAACACATCCACTGGTTCCCCTTTATCCACCCTGTTTATTACAAAGAATTCCAGCAAATTTGTCAAACATGACTTCCCCTTCATAAATCCATGCTGACGCTGCCTGACCGAATTTTGCTTATCCAAATGTCCTGCTACTGCTTCTTTAATAATGGACTCCAACATTTTCCCAATTTTCCCAACCACAGATGTGAGGCTAACTGGTCTATAGTTTCCTGCTTTTTATCTGCTTCCTTTTTTAAATAGGGGCATTACATTTGCAGTTTTCCAATCTGCTGGGACCTCCCCAGAATCTAGGGAATTTTGGTAAATTACAACCAATGTATCCACTATCCCTGCCACTACTTCTCTTTAGACCCTAGGATGCAAGCCATCAGGTCCAGGGGATTTATCTGCCTTTAGTCCCATTATCTTACTGAGTCCCACCTTCTTAGTAATTATGATTGTGTTCATCATACAGCACAGAAGGAGGCCATTCGGTCAGTCATGCCTCTTTGATCGAGCTATCCAATGAGTCCCATTCTCAAGTTCATTCCCCATAGCCCTGTAAATGTTTTCAAGTATTTATTCAATTCCCTTTTGAAACTTATTATTGAATCTGCTTCCACCACCCTATCATTGAGTGCATTCCAGATCACAACAACTCGCTGTGTAATTTTCTTTTTTTCATGTTGCTTCTGGTTCTTTTGCCAATCTCGTTAAATCAGTGTCCTCTGGATACTGACCCTTCTGCCACTGGAAACAGTTTCTCCTTATTTACTCTATCAAAAACATTCATGAATTTGAAAACCTCTGTCAAATCTCCCCTTAACCTCCTCTTTTGTAAATGAATAATCCCATGTTTCTCCAGTCTATCCACATAACTGAAGACCTTCAACCTGAGTACAATTCCAGTAGTTCTCCTTTGCACACTCTCTAAACCTTTGACATTTTTCCTAAAGCATGGTGCCCAGAATTGAACACAATGCTCTAATTGAGACCTAACAAGTGTTTTACAAAGATTTAGCATAACATCTTTGCTTTTGTACTCTATGGCCTGGATTATGTAGGTGGGTGGGATGGGGGGCGGATGGCGTTTCGGATGGGAAATCCGGATATCCGTGTTTCCCCACATGCTGTTGACTTGTAGTGTGTGTCTTTTGTACTTGACAGGTTCCCCAACCAGAAGTCAGCCTGATTGATGGGGAAGACCCCGGGGCAGGCCGCAGGAGCAGGTAGGTCTGGTTACTCAACCTCGGGAGAGGGTGGGGGAACCTGATGTGGGGACAGAGCTTGGGTGGGCCAGTGGTAGCACTCTTGCTCCTCCTGGCCCAAAAGCAGTGCTATAAAGGTGCTTACCTTCTCCCTGAAGCTGTCCTCGTCTGCTATCAACTGTCGGGTTTCCCGAGATCTGGGAAACCTGGCTGGCCACTGTTTAACCTACAAAGCTGGTTAAATCAGAGGCTGCCAGCCTCATTAAAGTATCTAAATTGCCAACTTGCCTCCTGGGAGACCCTTGTTCCACTTCCGTTAAACCTAGAAGTGGGCAGATTGGGGTCAGGTTTCAGATTTTTAAAATTTTAGCATCTGTCCTGACACCAACCCACCCATTTTTGGGTGTTAAAATTCACCCCATGCCACTATTATAAAGTCAAGGATCCCACATGCTTTTTTAACAGCCGTGTATAGCCAAATCCGCATCATTAATATATATTAAAAAGAACAGTGGCCCTAATACTGACCCCTGGCGAACACCACTGTATGCTTCCGTCCAGTCTGAAAAACAATTATATACCTCTATACTCTGCCTTCTGTCCCTTAGCCAATTTCTTATCCACACTGCCACTCTCCCTTTAATCCCATGGGGTTTAATTTTGCTAACAAGTCTATTATGTGGTACTTTATCAAATGCCTTTTGAAAATACATATACACAGCATGAACTGCACTACCCTCATCAACCCTCTCCGTTATTTCATCAAAGAACTCAATCAAGTTAGTAAAACACAATTTGTCTTAAACAAATCTGTGCTGACTTTTATTTATTAGCTCAGACTTTTCCAAATGCCAATTGATTTTGTCCCAGATTATTGTCTCTAAAGATTTCCCCACCACCAATGTTAGGCTAAACCTAGGGATCTATATCTATATCTAAATCTATAGTCTAAATGTTAGGGATAAACCACCTGTAATGGCTGGGTTTATCCCTCTCCCCATTTTTGAGCAGCAGCATAACATTTGCAATCCTTAAGTCCCCTGGGATCTCCCCATACCTAAGGAGGATTGGAAGATTGTGGCCAGAGTCTCTGTAATTTTGACCCTGACTTCCCTCAGTAACCTGGGATACATCCCATTCAGACTGGGTGACTTTTTTTACTTGAGTACTGCCAATCATTTAAGTACCTCTTCTTTTTCTATGTTTAACCTATCCAATATCGGTACTACCTCCTCCTTTACTGCTTAATTGGCAGCATCTTTTTCTCTAGTGAAGATATATACAAAGTACTTGTTTAGTACCTCAGCCATGCCCTCTGCCTCCACAAGAAGATATCTTATTTGGTGCCTATTCGGCCCTACCCTTCCTTTGATTACCATTTTATGTTTATAAAAGACTTCTGGGGTTCCTTTTATGTTAGTCACTAATCTAGTCTCATACACTCTCTTTGCCACTCTTATTCCCTTTTTTAGATCTCCTCTGTACTTTCTGTATTCAGCTTGGTTTGCCACTGTATTACAAACCAAACATTTCTCATAAGCCTCCTTTCTGTGTTTAATTTTAATCTACAGGGAGCTCGAGCTTTGGATGCCCTTCCTTTCCCTCTCATGAGAATATATTTATTATGCTTCCGAACCAACTCCTCTTTGAAGGCCTCCCATTGTTCAATTACTGTTTGCCGACCAATTCTTGATTCCAATCAAACTGGGCCAGATCCCGTTTCAACACATTGAAATTAGCCTCCTCCAGTTCAGTATTTTTACACTTGATTGTTCTTTGTCCTTGCCCTTTTCCATAACTATTTTAAACCTGATGATATTATGATCACTGTTCCCCAAATGCTCCCCCAATGAAACATACTCCACTTGCCCCAATTCATTACCTCAAATTTCCTACATCTATAGGCTGGAAACACACTGATTCAGAACTTTCTTTTGTACACATTTGAGAAATTCCTCCCCCTTGTGACTGGCCTCCCCAGTTCTACCTTCCATAAACTTGAGGTCATCCAAATCTCTGCTGCCTGTGTCCTAACTTGCACCAAATCTCACTCGCCCATCTTGCCTGTGCTCGCTGACCTACATTGCATCCCAGTTAAGCAACGCTTTGATTTTAAAATTCTCATTCTTGTTTTCAAACCTCACCTTTCCATGGCCGGAAGCTTCCCAGCCCTGTGAGTGCGGGTTTGGAGGCAGGCTCATTGTCAAAATGGCCCTGATTGACAGCGAGTCGAGATACCATTCTGAACCCACCTCCATGTGAGTTTCTCAGCTGTTAGACTTGCTTTCGGATGGCAGACCCCACAGCAAGCGGCGGGTCAGGTAATTAACATCATTAAAAAGTACTTCAATTCTAGTTACGAGGCTTAAAAGTAGGCAATTATAATTTTACCAAACATTTGATGGGTTAGCTGTCCCTCGGGTTTCAGGCCAGGTAAGTGGAGTCGGGTTCTCAGTGACTCCCTATTGTTTTGGCTAGTTGACAGTTGCAGAAGTGGTATAAAAGCTACCATTTCACAGCTGTTCACTTTCCAATGTCAGAAGCTGAAGCCTTCAGGGTTTAGAAGAGACTTTTGAGCTGTATGTACTTTGGAAGTGTTTGCAATGAACTCTCTATTCACTGTCACCTCCTTGGATCAACCTCTCTCACTATTGACAGATTGCTTCAGTCATCTCAACCTCACCTGCCATCTAATCCAGAAGCATCGGTGCCCTTGAAACAATTTCACCTTGGTCCTTGGAATTGCACCACAATCAGCCCAAACACCAACATGACTAAACACATCAGCATCACTACCAACAACACCAACCTTCTCCATAATCACCTGATGCTTCATCAGCAACTGACCGCATTGTTGCCTGGGAGGCCAGTGATGGCCTCACCATACCCTCTTTTCACACTGTATACCCTGACTGCCACATGATGCGCCAGGTTGGCACCACCCCACACCAGCTCCATAAAGCATCCCTGCAATGTTCAACCCATTCCTTTCACACTCATCACCATTGTGGGGGGTACCCTTATGTCTCGCCATTCCCTGCAACTCACTAAGCCACTGTAGCCAACTCCTCCAGATGACATCCCTGCTTGTGCCCTCATGTGCAGTGTGCAACCAGGCTGTGTTGATCTCCTGGGGAGGTCCCTTCCGCCCATAGGAATGGAAGAGAACCTCCCTGCGTGGTATGACTCTCACCATAAACATCTGGAGGGAGTCATGGGAGAGCCTGGCTGTAGCCGTGCACCTTTGTGAAGTGTTTGTCAGTGTTTGCAGTTGCTCAATGCTGCAAAAGACTGACAGATGAACTGTCAAACAAAAAGTTGGGCATGGTCCCTTTAAGGAAACCAGCTGATGATGCATCATCAAATGATGTCATCAGACCCGCTTCCAGTTAATTGGCCGGGAAACCCACAGGGCAGAACTTAACAAGCCCCAGTCACGGAAGATTAAAGGGAGAGGGCGGGCTGCACTTCGGCATGGGTTTCTCACGCTGCACCAATGCTGCCCGCATCAAACGCGCTTCTGTTGGTGAAGTCCCAGCCTCCATCTCTGTAATCTCCTCCAGCTCTACAATCCCCCGAGACAGCTGTGCTCCGCCAATTCTGGCCTCTTGAGCATCCCCAATTTTAGTCACTCCACCATTGGTGGCTGTGCCTTCAGCTGCCTAGGTGCTAAGCTCTGGAATTCCCTCCCCAATCCTAAATGGTGTCAAATTTTGTTTGATAACGCTCCTGTGAAGTGCCTTGGGAGGATGTTTTACTACATTAATGGTGCTATATAAATGCAAATTGTTGTTGGTTACACTGTTACTATCCCAGTCTATATTAGAGTAATTGAAGTCTCCCATTATCACTACATTATAGTTCTTGCATCTTTCTGTAATTTGCCTGCAAATTTGCTCCTCTATCTGCTTCCCACTATCTGGTGGCCTATGGTATACACCCAGTAGATCAATAGCTCTTCCATTGTTCCTTAATTCTAACTGAAGAGATATTGTTGCCCATTTCCAAAATAAGAATGGCTATTTTCTGAATAATTTGATAATATCTTCTCAATTCGTATCTATTGTATTTGATGTTATTTGAAATACCATGAAGCTGTTGGATTGTCATAAAAACCCACTGGTTCACTAACGACCTTTAGGGAAGAAAATCTGCCATCTATACCAGGTCTGGCCTATTTGTGACTCCAGTCCCACACCAATGTGGCTGATACTTAACTGCCTTCTGGCAAGACATTCAGTTATATCAAAGCGCTACAAACCACATGGAGTGCAGTGGTTCAAGAAGATGGCTGACCACCACCTTCTCAGCAATTGGGGATGGGCAATAGATGTCAGCTTTCCCAGTGTCTCCCGCATCAGGACAATGAACAAAAACATTTATAACAATGAACACAGTTTAGGCATTCAAATAGATACTTAGTGGCCATTTGACTAGAATTATTCTGTACTTAAATTACCATTGATGGCATAAACTTAAATAGCATGACTCAGGATATGAAATGCAGTCTTGTTCTGACATCTATGACAGTACAGATGCAGTTTAGTGTGGAGTTTTGTATTGCCTAAATAACACCACTGTGAAATGCTCAAATTCCACTTAAGATAAATACAATGTTCAAACAGAATAATTTCCATTAAAGCACTGTAAAATGTAATTGTTAAGTTAAATTACTTCTCAAGATACTTTTGTTTTTGGATGATTAATTTGATCCCAAATTTCTTGTCCTTTCCACAATTTTGACAATCGATTAATTAAATCATAATTGGAATCAAATGACCGCAAATCCAGTTATATTTTGTTAAAATTACAGACAAAAAAAAGTTATTTCTTTCTTTGCTAATGTGTAGGATAATGAAAATATTAACATATCTTGAGCTGGATATCTTCCAGTGGTATTCAGGAATGGTGTTACTGTCAGGATTATCTGGAAAATTGTTGCAAATCTATGGTATTGGCAGATGTGCAGTTTTCTCCTATCTCAAAGAGATATCTGAAATATATTTTATTCATCTACCCATCTATTGAAAATTGAATTTAAAAAAAAATCAAAATATAACTCCTAACCGGGACCCTGAGGCCAATTGTAGCAAACATTCTATCATCCCTGCTGAAATCAGTGAACTCAGCAGAGACCAGAATTTGAACCTACAATCTTTCTGGTCCGCATGACTCGGTCACACACTTGTAAAATTCATCGTGGCATTGGGAGATCTAAAATGAAACTTCAAAGAGTATTTTAGAGAAGTGAGAGTTTCAAGTGAATTGGAGGTCATCGATACTTAAAGTGACAAAGAAGTTAAACAGCTGTGGAATGCGTGATGGTAAAGTTCCACTATGGGCAGTGTGCAATGTAACAGTGTTATGCTACTGATAGAAATAAACGTCACTTACTTGGTGGCTTCACTGCTTTGGCAGTTTTCTCTGTAAATGAAAATGCTGCATTGTTACTTTATCCACAAGTTTCACAGTACTGTAAACCTATTCACAGTCACCTGTAGAGGCATCTTGCATATGAAAAATCGCATTAATTTTCATGATTAACATATATACAATCTAGACCTGACATGAGCAGCCTACCTGTAAAGCAAAAGCTGTTCTCATATTATTATTTGATAAATGCCTAATTTTAACAATGCTTTACTTGGGGGGAAAATAGTTAAAAGTAATTTATAAATATAGCAGTTGAATAAGTATTCAGTATCAGATCTAGAAAATAGGTGCAGGAGTAGGCCATTCGGCCCTTCGAGTGAATGAAAATATGATATAATGCAATAAACAAGTTCACCTTTTATGCCACATATATTTTTTTGTTTGCATACAGTATTACATTACAGTAATAGATACTGTGGTAATCTATATTATATATCTTGAAGGAATACATCTAGCATAGACAACAAAATCACAAATTGAATCTATTAACTGCATTTTCATTTCATGCACTTACATATTCGCTTTTGTAGTCTAGTAGAATTTAGATTTGAGATTGTCTTGTATTACTCAATGTTTCAATGGTTAAGAAGAGGTCAGTTGGCAAAATGGGCATTTTTCAGCATGAGAGTTATTCATCACTTTCATTAAAATCTGCAATAAGCAAAGCAGAACTGAACTCTAACACCTTAATCAAAGTTACTTTGTGCACATCGTGGCAAGAGTCCTTCTGATTGACAAATAAATGGTTGTCTGTCATTTATTTGCAGAATTTCCCTATAAATATATGAAATGGCAAAGTTATTTTGCAGCATGCCAAGGTGTATCATTTAATATTTAGAATTTATAGCAGCAGCACTAATTTACAGTGATATGCATTATTTATTTATTCTCAGGATGTGGTTGGTGCCGGCAAGGCTGCATTTAATGCCCATCGCTAGAACGCCCTGAGAAGGCCAGACTGGGTATTGTGGAAAATTTCCTGCCCTGAAGGCCATTAGTGGACTAGTTGAATTTTAAATGATATTCTGGCAGCTTATTGGTCATTGGTTTCTGGCACAGGGCCACACATCACTAGATTAATTTAATTTAAATTCAAAACCTTCAATTATGGGATGGAACCCACATATTTTGGGTTGCTAGTCCAATACAGGTATGATGATAGAAAAATACTAAGAACTGATCATTATTATTATTGAAGTCCGTGTCAAACTAAATTTTGCGCTGACATATAAATTACCAAATAATTAGTAACATATATGTGTGTAACCAATAATATGTCCCTTTGTACTTATGCTACTAGATAAGGTCGTGAGTTCAGATCCCACCATGACAAGTTAAACTGAATACAATAAATTTGGGAATTTATGAGATAGCATGTCAAAAATAGGCCAGTAAAATCGCCGGATTGCCATAAAAACACAATTGGTTCACTACCTTTCTTCAGGGAAGGAACTGGCCTACACGTGACCGCAGTTCCACACTATGTGGTTGATTCTTAATGCCCTTAGGACAACTAGGAGTGGGTAATAAATACTGCCTCACCAGTGTTGCACACATCCCAATAAATAAAACATTGAAAATGGACAACAATCCAGAGAATGAGAAGCAAGTAAAATAAAGGCTGAACAGTTGGTTACATTGCTCCCGAATGGAGATCCTGACCATTATATTAAGACACAGTCCAAATAAGAGAACATTCCTGCACCTCTTATTGACAAATTACACAGAATCAGCATTACAATGAGGTATTCATAAGTACTGAAATTGAATTTTTTTCAGTGTAACTATTTGTACAGTGAATTTTTTTTGACAGACTCTCTTGCCCCTGACTCTCTTCGCTCGCTCAGGTACTGGCACCAACTCTCTCCCCCCCGACTCTCTCTCCCCCTGACTCTCTCCCCTCCCGACTCTCCCCCCAACTCTCTCCCCCGACTCTCTCCCCCGACTCTCTGCCCCCCCGACTCTCTGCCCCCCCGACTCGCTCCCCCCCTGATTGTCTCCCCCAACTCTCTTTCCTCCTAACTCTCTTCCCCCCCGACTCTCTCCCCCCAATTCTCTCTCCTCCGCTCCGACCCCTCACCCCTCTTGGGGAGGCCGAGAGCAGCGGTGGGCAGCCGAGAGCGGTGGCCGGGAGGGCCAAGAAGTGGTGGGGGCTGAGAGGGGGTGGAAGAGAGAGAGAGAGACTGGGAGAGAGAGAGAGAGACTGGGGGAAAGAGAGAGACTGGGAGAGAGGAAAAGAGAAATACGGGGGGAGAGAGAAACTGGGAGAGAGGAAGAGAGAGAAGCTGGGGGAGAGAGAGAGACTGGGAGAGAGAAGCTGGGGGAGAGAGAGAGAGAGAGAGAAACTGGGGCGGGAGAGACACGGGTGGAGGGAGAGAGGCTGGGCGAGAGAGAGAGAGGCTGGGTGGAGAGTGAGAGAGACTGGGGGAGAGAGAAACTGGGAGAGAGAGGCTGGGGGAGAGAAAGAGAATATGGGGGAGAGACACAGGTTGGGGGGGGGATTGGAGGGGAGAGTGGGAACTCAGGGAAGACAGATCACATTCTTCCAACACCCTACAAAGGATATCTTTGGAGTGAAAGATATCCAGAAATCACAACACTGTCACTATTCACTTCATACCCATTAAACCTGTTAACAATCTGTACACAATGCCCCATCTATGGTGGGGTGAGGGAGGGGGGGAAGGATGCACTTGTACAGGGCTAAGGCACTTCAGCTGGGGGAGGCATGCACTTTGGCTGGGGGAGGCATGTACTTGGACTGGTGTAAGGCACTTTGGCTGGCCCTTGCTGTCTTCTGGGGAGCTCTGTCCTCTGTCGCTTCAAGGAGTAAAAGTGGATCGAGTTACAATTTCTAAAGTCAGTGAGACCTTGGGATGGGTGGTTCCAGTGACACATTTCTGTGAAACTTCAGGGTGTGGCTTATCCTCCAAGGAGACCAATCATAGACAAAGGCTGAAGCACGGTGGCCATTTTTGCAGTACAAATAAGCTCATCCTATATTTTTGTACTGTTCTTTCTAATTTTCCCATGTCTTTTACTGAAAGCAGTGACTCTTGTTCTGGACATTCTTCCATGGCCACCTTCAAGCTGGGCCATTGGATAGTGACCAGGAGCTGATTTTATCTCACTAGCTCAGTTGTGCTCAGGATAATTGTAGCAGCAATATAACTGCAATTGGTTTTGGATGACTCAACACAAACTAAGTATCAAATCTGGGATCTTTCTAGCCTGTTTGATTGAGTACATTTGCTCAGTGAACCACTGGAGAAACATTAATGGAATTTTCTACTTATCCTATGAAGTCTTTGATATGATTTATAAGAGAAATAACTCTAATCATGTCAAACTTTAAAGAATGAGCCTTGTGTCAAAAATCCTGTAGATGGGACATCATGACAACATGCTCTACAAACTACTCCTGTTCCTATGTGAAATCACTGAAGCAGTAGCCAGATTTTCAAACACAACATTTCTTTTTAACGGGTGTGATGTGTCATTGTGGAGTAAACACCCATGGATTGAAGCACAATTTGCAGAGAGCATGTGAACTTAATCCGAACTGCAGCAGAAAAAAAAAGAAACGTTTCACAATGATGATTACTACAAGACTCTACTTTTATAATTATAAAAAGAATGAGCTTAATCTACAATGGGGGTTTGGCTTTGCATTCATTAAGGTAGATTTTCTGAGTCCTCACACGTACCCATTGGCAATGATTTTGTGATGCATTTTCATAATCTATAAAGTACCTCTTGGCATGTGAGCACATACAATATCTAACTCTCTCTGAACCCTACAGATAATCTGAAGAGATTGAATTAAGTTGTCAAAAGATGTTTCTGCTTTTTACTTGTAGTGACGTTTTGTAGACAAACGAGTATCTGTGAACTGTTAAACATTCTGATCCAGAAACTCGATCACACCCAAAAGTAAGTGTCTGGATGCCTGTTCACATAGGCACAAGGACAACGTGAAGTTCATGGAAGCAGCTCATTCACTGATGCCACTTAGAGGGAGCCAGCACCTCTTAAAGGGGAGGTGCACTGTGGCTGCAGACAGCAGGGAAACTTCACAAATGGAAAAATGGCTGCAAGAAGTCCAAAGAGGGCACACAGGTTCTCTTTTGTAATGTTAGACATCCTGGTTTAGGTGGAGGACAGGAGAAAGGTGATTCTGATCCCCTTCAGGGGTAAAAAAACTTTCTAGGGAACAGCTCCGTCGCCAGTGGGACGAGGTCACTTTGGAGGTCTATGCGAGGAACTTAGCTCCCAGGATACGACTGCAATGCCGAAGGTTGAATGGCCTTACGGAGTTGCTAGGGCAAATATCTTACCTCTCACTTCAATTGCTCTCTCTGTACACCTATACCACCTGCAGTCTCACTACTCACAATACTCCCTTCCTCTGCTTCCCTTCACCTTTCTACAATAACTGCAGCACATTCTACTCCACATCTTTCTCCTCCTGCCCATCCTGTACTTCCTACTTTCACCACTATTGCAACCCTCACTTCCTCACAGCTCACATCTTGCACACATCTGCACTATTCGATTCAATTTTACATCTCCAACAGGAGAAAAGATGAACCGGAGGTGAAGCACTTCTCTAGACAATGAGGGAAAGCTGGGTAGGATTTATTCTGAGTCATTGTTCCACACTTACTCGTGACCAGTTATGATGGAGCATTGACAGAGGGCTAGTGAAAAATCAGCTGCTGCTCCTTTCGGTTGAGTAATGATGTCCTCAAGGTCATCTTAAAAGGAGAGAAAAGTGCAATACATGTGTGAGTGCGCGTGTGGGATGCGGGGGAGGGGGGGTGGTAAATGCTATTTATGTCTGGTCATGAAGCCAAACACTTTTCTGGAATAAAGATCATTCACAACTGGGATGTCCAATCTTCAGCCAAAATCTGGTGCACCCCTGTGCTTTCATCCAGCCTGCTTCCCTGTTCAAAAACATTGCTTTCCTCCCTTTGGGTTGGATTCCTTCCACTGCCCAGTACAGAGGCATATAAGAAGAGTTTATTATTCTGCAATGCACCAAACTCCTAATGCTGTTTTCCTCCATTTATTTGATCCCACATGACACTGCACTCAGTAGAACACCAGTTAGGAATACAAAGAGCCATTTTTCTGTGCTTGCATTCAGCATATTGATCTCAGTTTCAATCTGAGCATTTTAACTCGTCAACGTTTGACGCTATTGAAGCCACTGCCAGTGGATGCATCTTAATGGTGTAATATTATTGATATCTTAGCATCAAGTGCACTAAAACTGTTCCACAGGTTTAATGGGCCAGAAGTGAAATAGATGAATTTAGTGGCAACTCACAAAACCTGCGAAAAAGTAAATCACCACAGCTGTAGGAACAAAGTGGATCAGGTCATTTATATTGACCAATGCGGGTGTCAGCAAGAGAGCCACATAGTGGCTTCATTCCTTCAACAGAAAAAACCCTAAATGAGTGAGATAAGTACAATTAATGAAATAACTTTGCCTCAAAAAAATATGATAACAGAAACAACTGATCTGCAGTTGGGAAATACAACAAGCAGCACTGCCGACTCTCTTAGCAGGAGTGCACATGGCCGGCATACACCTCTCGTTTCCAGCACTGCTGCTCTGCCCTTCTGATTGGAATCTGCCTGATAGTACGAGTCATGACTGAAGGGGGAGCAGCACTGTTAGAAGTGAGAGGCACACCACGTGCACTCCCACTGAGCTTAACAGCACCGTCTGCAGATTCCCACCAGCAAATCAGTTCTTTGACCGCTGATTTTTCAGAAGGCATTTCATTAATTGGATTATGTGGCTTTGAGCTGGGAGTGGGAGAGATGGATGCCATCACGGCTTTGTGAATGTCTATTGAAGTCAAAACAGTCATTGTAGCTCAGGTCGGCCTGCTAAGTCTGAGCTTCCTAATGCCCGTGCCCTTCTCTCTCCCCAATGAACTGTGCTTCCCAAAGCAGGCCACCAACCAAGAGCTTTTCAGGTTCTCTCCCTGACCAGTATGTTGCAGCATCTCTTCCCACCAAGCTTAAGATACATGGCCTACCCATTTCCTCACCTCTCTCTCCTCATCAGAGGTAAGAACATAAGAACATAAGAATTAAGAGCAAGAGTAGGCCAAACAGCCCTTTGAGACTGATCTGCCATCCAATAAGATCATGGCTAATCTTCGACCTCAACTCTACTTTCCCATCTGTGCCCCATATCCCTTGATTCTCCATGAGTCCAGAAATCTATCGATCTCAGCCTTGAATATACTCAGTGACTCAGCATCCATAGCCCTCTGGAGTAGAGAATTCCAAAGATTCACAACCCTCTGAGTAAAGAAATTCCTCCTCATCTCAGTTGTAAATGGACAACCCTTTATCCTGAGATTATACCCCCCTAATTCTAAACTCTCCAGCCAGGGGGAACAACCTCTCAGCATCTACCCTGTCAATCCCCCTCAGAATCTTATGTTTCAATGAGATTGTTATGTATTTAACCCTTTGTAACTTGCATTACACCTGACCACCAGAGGGCCCACTTGTTGGAGTCCCAAGGGATCCCAGCACCGTTTGGGAGCACAGTATATAAGCAGGTCATCCACGAGGAACCTTAATAAAGGAGCTAAGGTCATATTTGCTTATTACACACAGTACTCAGTCTCACCATTTATTATGAGCATAACAATTGGCGACGAGGTAATGAACAACCGCGCAAAAATGCAAAGAACAGTCGGCATCCTTGAAAAGTTCTCAGTAGGGGACGATTGGGACGCCTTCATGGAGCGACTCGACCAATACTTTGTGGCCAACAAACTGGAAGGGGACGAGAAATGCTCAGAGACTTTTTTGTACTGGGCAGCGGACATGAGATAATCCTTCACAAATTGTTGACTGTAGAAACTCCGAATCTGAGTAAAGCCATAACGATAGCCTAGGCATTTATGTTCACCAGCGACAACACCAAGCAGATTTCGCAGAACAAAGAAATTTCAGCCAGTACTGTGCATAAAGTAACATCGGTTTTGAGCAGAAATGTACATGGCAGAATGTACACACCTGTTGCTGTGGCCCAACCTCAATTGACCCAGAGGCCGCCATCATCTGTTAATGCAAAGCGGTTAATAACCTGTTGGCACTGCGGAGGTGATCATCGGCCCCATCAATAGTTTGTGGCCAACGAGCTGGACTGGATGAGAACGCCACCAAACGAAGGGCGATCCTCCTAACTGTCTGTGGGGCAACAACCTATGGCCTCATGAAGAATCTCCTGGCCCCGGCTTTAAGCACTATGCGTGCATTGGTTGCAGAACAATGGGACACCTCCAATGAATGTGCAGGTGAGCTGCAAACCCTGCAAACCACCACGTTGCAGAGGAAGATCGATCCACCGTGGATCTGATTGAGTTGGAAACTCGTACGGAAGAGGCAGGGGTGTACGGGATACACACGTTCACGATGAAATGCCCACCAATAATGTTGAAAGTTGAACTGAATGGCATTCCAGTATCTATGGAGCTGGACACGGGGGCAAGTCAGTCCATAATGAGTAAAAAGGCCTTCGACAGGCTGTGAGGAAAGAAGGCACACAGGACCAAGCTCAGCCCTATTCACACGAAACTAAGGACTTACACCAAGGAACTAATCCCTGTAATTGGCAGTGCAGAAGTCAAAGTCTCCGATGATGGAGCAGTACACAAACTCCCGCTGTGGATTATGCCAGGGGATGGCCCCACATTGTTTGGCAGAAGCTGGCTGGGGAAAATCCGCTGGAACTGGGACAACATCCGAGCGCTTTCGTCCGTTGACGGCGCCTCATGTATCCAGGTTCTAAGCAAGTTCCCATTGTTATTCAAGCCAGGCATTGGAAACTTCTCGGGGGTGAAAGTGCAGATCCATTTGGTTCCCGGTACGCGACCCATCCACCACAATGCGTGAAAAAGTGGAAATTGAGCTGAACAGGTTGCAACGTGAAGGCATCATCGCGCCAGTGGAATTCAACGACTGGGCCAGTCCGATTATCTCGGTACTCAAGGAGGACGGTACGGTTAGAATTTGCGGGAAATATAAAGTAACAATTAACCGGTTTTCGCTGCAGGACCAGTACCCGCTACCCAAGGCAGACGACCTATTTGCGACCCTGGCTGGAGGGAAGACGTTCACCAAGCTGGACCTGACCTCGGCCTACATGACACAGGAGCTGGAGGAGTCTTCGAAAGGCCCCACTTGCATCAACACGCACAAAAGGTCTATTTATCCACAATTGGTGCCTGTTCGGGATTCGGTCAGCCGCAGCGATCTTCCAGTGGAACATGGAGAGCCTGCTAAAATTGGTTCCTTGCACAGTGGTCTTCCAGGACAACATATTGGTTACAGGTCGGGACACCATGGAGCACTTGAAGAATCTGGAGGAGGTTCTTAGTCGGTTGGATTGCGCGGGATCCTGCAAATCCCCTGGGAGGACAGGCACACCAACATCAGTGTCCTCGACCAGGCTAACATCCCCAGCATTGAAGCACTGACCACACTCGATCTTCGCTGGGCAGGCCACATAGTTTGCATGCCAGATACGAGACTCCCTAAGCAAATGCTTTATGCGGAGCTCTTCATGGTAAACGAGCCAAACGAGGACAGTGGAAACGTTATAAGGACAACCTCAGAGCCTCCCTGGTAAAGTGCGACATCACCATTGACACCTGGGAGACCCTGGCCGAAGACTGCCTGAGATGGAGAAAGTACATCCGGGAGGGCGTTGAGCTCTTCGAGTCTCAATGCAAAGTGCGTGAAGAGGCCAAGCGCAGGCAGCGGAAGGAGCGCGCGGCAAACCGACCCCTTCCCTCGACGAATATCTATCCCATCTGTAACAGGGTCTGTGGCTCTCCTATCGGACTGTTCAGCCATCAAAGAACTCACTTTGGGAGTGGAAGCAAGTCCTCCTCGATTCCGAGGGACTGCCTATGATGATGATGATGATGATGGGATCGCGTGGGGCTCAGGTTGAAACGCTCGAAGTGTGTTTTCCTGGCACAGGACGTCGAATTCTTACGAAGGAGAATCGCAGCAGACGGCATCAGACCCACTGACGCCAAGACGGAGGCCATCAAGAAAGCGCTGCAATCACAGAAAGTGATGGAGCTGAGGTCGTTCCTGGGACTCCTTAACTATTTCGGTAATTTCCTACCTGGGTTAAGCACCCTGCTAGAACCCCTACATGCGCTACTGCGTAAGGGAGACGACTGGGTACAGGGGAATTCACAAGAGGCTGCCTTTAAGAAAGCCAGAAATTTATTGTGTTCTAACAAAATGCTTGTCCTGTATAATCCATGTAAACGATTAGTGCTAGCTTGTGATGCGCCGTCATACGAGGTCGGGTGTGTGTTACAACAGGCTAACGATTCGGGGATTTTACAACCGGTTGCATATGCATCCAGGAGTTTGTCCAAGGCCAAAATAGCCTGTAGCATGGTTGAAAAAGAGGCTCTGGCGTGCGTTTACGGGGTAAAAAAAATGCACCAGTACTTATTTGGCCTCAAATTTGTGCTTGAAACTGACCACAAGCCGCTCATATCGCTGTTCTCTGAGAGCAAAGGGATTAATACCAATGCCTCTGCCCCCATCCAAAGATGGGCGCTCACGCTGTTGGCATACAACTATGTAATCTGCCACAGGCCGGGCACAGAGAACTGCGCTGATGCTCTCAGTCAGCTACCATTATTGCCCACCACCGGGGTGGAAATGACACAGCCAGTGGACTTGCTCATAGTCATGGAGGAATTTGAGAATGGGAAGCCCCCATTACAGCCTGCCAGATCAGGACCTGGACCAGCCAGAATCCTTTACTGCCCTTGGTAAAAAACTGTGTCCTCCATGGGAGCTGGTCCAGTGTCCCAGTGGTGATGCAGGAAGCAATTAAGCCATTCCACAGACGCAAAGACGAGTTGTCCCTGCAGTCTTTTGTGGGGCAATCGCATGGTCTTGCCCAAGAAAGGCAGAGACACATTTATTTGTGAACTGCACAGCACCCACCCTGGCATTGTAATGATGAAAGCCATAGCCAGGTCTCACATGTGGTGGCCCGGCATCGACTCAGATTTAAAGTCATGCGTGCGCCAGTATCCAGAGAGACACCACTAAGTTTATGATCGTGGCCATCTAAACCGTGGTCGAGGATCCATGTAGACTATGTGGGCCCATTCTGAGGCAAAATGTTTTTGGTTATTGTGGACGCTTACTCAAAATGGATTGAATGTACAATAATGCACATCCACAGCCACCATTGAAAGCCTAAGAGCCATATTTGCCATGCACGGCTTGCCTGATGTCCTCGGCAGCAATAATGGGCTGTGTTTCACCAGTGCTGAATTCAAGGAATTCATGACTCGCAATGGGATCAAGCATGTCACATCTGCTCCGATCAACCCCCTATCCAACGGCCAGGCCGAACGGGCAGTTCAGACCATCAAGCAAAGCTTGAAACGTGTGTCAGAAGGCTCCCTGCAGACCCGGCTGTCCCAAGCACTGCTCAGCTACCGCACCAGACCCCACCCACTCACCAGGATTCCCCCAGCTGAGCTGCTCATGAAAAGAGTGCTTAAAACAAGGCTCTCTCTTGTCCACCCTGATCTCTATGATCACGTGGAGGGCAAGCGGCATCAACAAAGTATGAACCATGACCGCGCAAATTTGTCACGCAATATTGAGATCAATGATCCTATGTTTGTGCTCAATTATGGACATGGTCCCAAATGGCTCACAGCCAAAGAGGGGAGTAGGGTGTTTCAGGTCAAACTGACCAATGGATAAACGCACAGAAAACATTTGGACCAAATCAAATTGCGGTTCACCAACAGCTGCGAACAACTCGAAGAGGACACCACCAACTTTGACCTTCCAACACACACACACAAGTGGCAACTGACATCATAGTTGACCACGAAACCGAACTCATCATCTCCAGCAGCCCGGCAAGGCCAGCTGGCCAACAGCCCAGTGAAGAACTGACCAACCCACCCACACCAGCATTTGTACCGAGATGATCGACAAGGGAGCGCAAAGCCCCAGATCGTCTCACCTTGTAAATAAGTGTACTGTTGACTTCATTGGGGAGTGATGTTATGTATTTAACTCTTTGTAACTTGCATTACACCTGACCACCAGAGGGCCCACTTGTTGGAGTCCCAAGGGATCCCAGCATCCCTTGGGAGCACAGTATATAAGCAGGCCACCCACGAGGTACCTGCACTCTGGAACCTTAATAAAGGAGCTAAGGTCACACTTGCTCATTACACACAGTACTCAGTCTCACCATTTATTATGAGCATAAGAGATCACCTCACATTCTTCTAAACTCCGGAGAGTATGGACCCAATCTACTCAATCTCTCCTCATAGGACAACCCTCTCATCTCAGGGATTCCTCTCATGAACCTTTGTTGCACCACCTCTGACGGCATGTATGTCCTTTCTCAGATAAGGAGACGAAAACTGTGCACAGTGCTCCTGGTGTGGTCTCACCAAAGCCTTTACAATTGTAGCAGGACTTCCTTACTTTTGTACTCCAACCCCCTTGCAATAAAGGCCAACGTGCCATTTGCCTTCCTAATTGCTTGCTGTACCTGCATGCTAACTTTCTGTGTTCCTGTATGAGGACACCTAAATCTCTCTGAAAACCAACATTTAATAGTTTCTCACCATTTAAAAAATATTATTTTTTTCTATTTTTACTTGCAAAGTGAATACCCTCACCTTTCCTCATATTAAAATCCATCTGCCACCTTATTGCCCACTCGCTTAACCTGTCTATATCCCTTTGCAGGCTATTATCCTCCTCACAGCTTACTTTCCCACCTAGCTTTGCACCGTCATCAAACTTGGATACACTGAACTCAGACATTCATCTAAATCATTAATATAGATTGTAAATAGCTGAGGCCCAAGCACTGATCCTTGTGGCACCCCACTAGTTACAGCCTGCCAAAAGGAAAATGACCCGTTTATCCCCACTCTTGTTTTCTGTCTGTTAACCAATCCTCTATTCATGTTAATATTATCCCCACCCCATGAACCCTTATCTTGCATAGCAACCTTTTACGTGGCACCTTATCGAATGTCTTTTGGTAATCCAAATATACTACATCCGTTGGTTCTCCTCTATCTACCCTGTTATTTACATCCTCAAAAAAACTCTAATAAATTTGTTAAACACAATTTCCCTTTCATAAAACCATGTTAACTCTGCCTAATCATCTGATGATTTTCTAAGTGCCCTGTTACCACTTCCTTAATAATGGATTCAGCATTTTCCTGACAACTCATGTCAGGCTAACTGGCCTGTAGTTCCCTGTTTTCTCTCTCTCTCCTTTCTTGAATAGCGGGGTTATATTTGCTATCTTCCAATCCGCTGGGAACGTTCCAAAATCTAGGGAATTTTGGAAGATCACATCCACTATCTCTGCAGCATCCTCTTTTAGCACTCTAGAATGTAAGCCATCAGATCCAGGAGATTTGTCAGCTTTTCTCTCATTAGTTTTCAAAGTACTTTTTTTCTAATGATATGAATTACTTTAAGGCCGGAATTTTCCAGGGTGGTAGTGGGAGCGATCAGTGGTGGGTTGGGTGGGAAAGTTGTTATTTTTGACAGCGTGTCAGGAACAGTGGGTTGGAGCCATGGAGAGCGCCTGCACCGGACCTGCCGAGAAAAGAAAATTCCGGCCAATGTTCCTCACTCTTATTAGCCCCAATATTTTTGGTATGAAAGAGAAGTAATGAAGGAGAAGAGAAGGGAAAGTGAAAAGAAATAAGAATAAAATGTTTTAAAAAGGTAGAAAACTGAATTGAAGCATTGCAAAACAGAAATGAGAGAGGAGAAAGAAAAAGAAAAATAAAGAAGAGAAATGTAGCAAAATAAAGTTTGACTTCTCACGATTATTACTATGGTTTTTGTGACATGACCTTTTTATTTTAATAATTGCATAAAAATAAATACATTTCTGGACATAAAAGTATGCCGGCCATTACCTGCATGAATGAGGTCATATGAAGGAGGGCCAGAGCTTCTGGGCAATTGAAGGACTAAAAGCAGCAGATATCTCAACAGCTTAGTGAAGAGAGATTAAGCAGTGATCACGGCAAGTTTACAAATAGGACATTTAATAAAGAATATTAGCCAAGCCTGGCTTTATTACATTAGAAATAGATAACAATTGTTTTATGAAACAAAGGCATTTAGAATCAGTTAAACAAGATTTAACTGCTTAACATTTGTTTCATGAGCGAACTGATCTGTTACATATTTTTAAAAAATAACAACAACAACTTGTATTTCTATAGAGTCTTTAACGTAGTGAAACGTCTCAAGGTGTTTCACAGGAGTATTATGCGATATAGGTTTGACACCGAGCCGCATGAGTAGAAATTAGCGCAGGTGATCAAAAGCTTGGTCAAACAGATATGTTTTAAGGAGGAAAAAGAGGTAGAGATGCGGAGAGGTTTAGGCAGGGAGTTCCAGAGCTTGGGGCCGAGGCAACAGTAAGCACAGCCACCAATGGTTGAGCGGTTATAATCAGGGATGCTCAGGAGGGCAGAATTAGAGGGGCACAGACATCGCGAGGGATTGTGGGGCTGGAAGAAATTACAGTGTTAGGGAGGAGCGAGGCCATGGAGGGATTTGAAAATAAGGACGAGAATTTTGAAATCGAGGCATTGCTTAACCAGAAGCCATTGTAGGTCAGCGAGCACAGGGGTGATGGGTCAGCGGGACTTGGTGCGAGTTAGGACATGGGCAGCAGAGGTTTGGATCACCATTAATTTATGCAGGGTAGAATGAGGGAGGCCAGCCAGGAGTGTGTTGGAATAGTCAAGTCTAGAGGTAACAAAGGCATGGATGAGGGCTTCAGCAATGGATGAGCTAAGGCAAGCGCAGAGACGAGCGATGTTACGGAGGTAGAAATAGGCGATCTTTGAGGGAGAGGAGAACAGTACCTGAGAGCAAACCGTTAACAATGTCAGCTAACATGGGACCCAGAAAAGAAAGTTGGGTGGTCAGCAGTTTGGTGGGAATAGGGTCAAGGGAGCAGGAAGTGGGTCCCATGGACAGGTTGAGCTCAGAAAGGTGATGAAGGGAGATCGGAGCGAAACTGGAGAAAGGTGTGAGGTCAGGGCTAGGGCAGGGGGCTTCCTTAGAGGAAGTTTTGGCCCGGTGGGCTAGGGGTAGGAAATGAAGAGGCAGAGACAGCTGAACGGATGGTCTCAATCTTAGAGACAAAGAAGTCCATGAGCTCCTCACACTTATTGTCGGAGTTGAGGGTGGAGACTGGGGTGAAGAGTTTTAAAAGACGGTTACCAGTGGAGAATAGATGCTGGGGTTTATCTTTACATTCTAGAATGATCTGGAATAGTGAGCGATTTTGACAGACGAGAGCAGGACCCAATAGTGCTTTATGTGGTCCAGCCACATCTGGCCGTGAATGGCTAAACCTTTTGTCCGCCATATCTGTTCAAATCTACGTCTCTTGGACTTAAGGGAATGAAGATCAGGGCTGTACTGGTGGAATGGTCAGGGTGAGAGAGAGTAATTGTTTTAACAGGGACTTGGGCATCAAAGGTGGTGGTGAAGGTGTGATTGAGCAGATCGCTAGCTGCAGAGATGTTATGGTGAATGGAGGACCAAAGGGAGTCGATAAGTGCAGTTGTAAGAGAGTCGGGAGAGAGTTTTTCCAGGGACAGACACAGAAGGAGGTAAGGTTTTGGGCGGGAGGGGTGTGGAAGGGGATGTGAGTGGAGAGTGATATAAGGAAGTGGTCAGAGATGGCCTTATCTGTGATTGACACGATGGGAGTAGCGAGGCCACGAGAGATGGCAAGGTCGAGAGGAGGGGGGTGGAAGGGGATGTGAGTGGAGAGTGATATAAGGAAGTGGTCAGAGATGGCCTTATCTGTGATTGACACGATGGGAGTAGCGAGGCCACGAGAGATGGCAAGGTCGAGAGGTTGGCTGTGAATATGGGTTGAGGAGTTTACATGGAGGGAAAGATTAAGGGAGGATAGGAGGTGAGTGAACTCAGAGGAGAGAGAGCTTGGTGAATTTAGATTGAGGTTGAAATCACCGAGGATGAGAAGTCGTTCAGTGCAGAGGCAGAGGGAGGCAAGCAGTGAAGAAATATTGGTAATAAATTTTTTATGGTGCTTGGGTGGGCGGTAGAGAACAAGAATTTTAAATGAGAGGTGAGAGGGGTGGAATAAGGTGAGATGTTCAAAGGAGAAAATGTCAGAGGAGTAGGGGGTCAGACCAAGGTATGATTTGCTGATGAGAGCCACACCGCCACCACAGCGGTCTGAGCGGAGCAAGTAGTGGAAGGTATAGCCAGGTGAGGAGGCTTCATTTAAGGGTAAGGTGTCATCACCCCTCAACCAGGTTTCTGTCAGGGCCATGATGTTGATGCCATCATCCAGGAAGGGAGTTAAGGATTGACTCCGTGTGTTACTTCTACATTCCAAAAAAACAAATGTTGTGGAGTGAATTCTTTTACTCATCTGCTGGATGATGCACAGCCTTGAGCTACATTGCAAAGGAGCTGGAAACTGAAGAGTGCAGAGGCATCAGTTCTGTTTCTCTTTTGAGTGGTTGGCTTATTGCAGCTCACTTTGCATTGCCAACAATATCAAATCATTCAGCAGTGGCAAAGACAAGTACCTTTCTAAATTCTAATGGTCCTATTCTCTGGATGTGGGCATCGCTGGCAAGACCGGCATTTATTCCCCATCCCTCATTGCCATTGGAGGGCCTTATTCTTGAACAGGTGAGGTCTGTTTAATGAGGGTACTCCCACAGTGCTGTTAGGTAAAGATTTCTAGGATTTTGATCCGGTAAAGATGAAGGACTGGTGATTTATGTCCAAGTCACAATGGTATGTGACTTGGAGGGGCACTTGGAGGTGATGATGTGCCGATGCACCTGCTGCACTGCCCTTCCAGGTGGTGGAGGTCGCAGGTTTGGGGGATGCTGCTGAAGGAGCCTTGGTGAGTTGCTGCAATGCTTCCTGTGAATAGTACACACTGAAGCCACGGTACACCAATGATGGAGTTGTTGGATGTTTAAGCTATTGGATAAAGCACTGATCAAGTGGACTTATTTGTCCCTGGACAGTGTTGAGCTTCTTGAGTGTTGTTGCAGTTGTACCCATCTAAACAAGTGGAGAGTATTTCATCACATTCCTGACTTGTGCATTGTAGGTGATGGAGAGGTTTTGGGGAATTGAGCTACTTGCTGCAGAATACCCAGCCTCTGACCTGCTCTCGTAGCCTGGGCATTTATGTGGCTTGTTAGTGGAGTTTCTGGTCAGTGGTGACCCCAGGATGTTGATGGTGTAGGATTTAGTCTTGGTAATGCCATTGAATGTTAAGGTGAGGTGGTTAGACTCTCTCTTGTTAGAGTTAGTTATTGCTTGGCACCTGTGTGGTGCAAATGTTCATGCCACATAGCAGCCCAAATCTGAATGTTGTCCATGTCTTGCTGCAGGCAGGTATGGACAGTTGTATTATCTGCGAATTGCGAATGGAACTGAACACTGTGCATTCATCAAAGAACAGCCCACTTTTGACCTTATGATGATAATGAAGCAGCTGAAGATATTTGGGCCTAGGACACTGCCCTGAGGAACTCTGGAGCGATGTCCTGGGAATGAAATGATTGCCTTCCAACAATCAAAACCATCTGGTGGAAATGATATAGTCCAAGGCATCCAAGAAATGAAAAACAGATTGGAGGTTGGATGTGGTGTTTAATCACAATTTTACTGGACTGAAAGGTGATGTGATTATATGCAGTCCACTTATGATTTGATGCACACAGATTGGTTCATCTCTGATTTTCCAAAGGATTGGACACCTCTGATTGTCTATGTCAGGGGATCTGAAAATAACTTCCCAACTGCAGTAATATAAATGGTTTGAAGTGGTAAATGTAGAGTAAGTGCTTTTCAAATAATCCTGGTCTAATCATACTCATCAATAATGATTTTAAAAGCTACAATTTTCAGTAAAGTCATTGCAAAGGAGCATTCAAACTTGTTAGTAATTCAGAAAGTGCAGTATTGCAGTATGGGATGCTGTTTGGAAAGAGTGGGAATTTCTGGTAAGTATTGATAAGTAAAAAGTTAAATTTAGTTTAACATTTTGATTTAAATCTAGAACTTTAAAACAGAAGTTACCTGCCAGTGGCAGTTAACTGTCAGTCAGCTATAAGTGTTTGTCTTGAATAGGTGTTAATCAAGGAACTAAACTGTAAACTAAATTACTTAAATACACATTTAATTACATTTAATTAAATAGAATAAGGTCATATAGGGATGGCAGTGCAGGTGGTGTGCTACAACTGCAGCATGTGGGAGTTTGTTAATTTAGTTTTATATGTTTTAAAGTTTAATTTGTTTTAATTGCCGGTTTTTTTAGTGTCCCGCCCTCTCCTTGTTATAGGGGGCACTTGTAAATCATGGTTTTAGAGCCCCAAAAAAACCCACAAAAAAAAACAAAACAAAAAAAAAAGGGCCTTGAGAAATGTTTGGAGTGTCCCCCAGATCGGGGGGGGCACATGATTTAATGTTTATGTTTGCCCCCAAAAGAGTTGTGGGAGTTTGTGGAGAGCATTGTGATCCCGGACAACCACATTTACAACAAATGCTTGCATCTTGAGAAACTTCAGCTCAGAGTTGTTGAGCTGGAGTCTGAGGTGCAGACATTGTGGGGCATCAGGGAGGGGGAGAGTTACCTGGACACTTTGATCCAGGAGTCAGTCACACCCCTTGGGCTAGGTAGTGGTGCAGGTCTGGTTACTGATCAGTGACAGGAGAGTGTGACTGCAACTCAGGCAAGTAAGGGGATCCCAGGTGCAGTGCTGGAGGAGCCTCAACATTTGCCATTATCCAAAAGGTGTGACTTTTTGCTGCTAATTGGATGAGGGCAAAGCCTGCAGGATGGATGAGCAGGCTGACAATGGCACCATGGTGCAGGAGACCATTCAAGTGAGTGGAGTAAAAGAGAATGCAGTTGTAGTAGGGGACAGTATAGTCAGAGGGATAGATACTGTTCTCTGCAGCCGCGATCGGGAGTTTTGAAGGTTGTGTTGCCTGCCTCGGTGCCAGGGTTAAAGACATTTCCTCGCAGCTGGAGAGGAAGTTGGAGCGGGAAGGGAAGGATCCCGTTGTCATGGTCCATGTGGGAACCAACAACATAGGTAGAACTAGGAATGAGATTCTGCTGAAAGAATTTGAGGAGTTGGGGTCCAAATTTAAAAGCAGAAACTCAAAGATAATAATCTTTGGATTGTTACCTGAGCCACGCACCAATTAGCATAGGGATAAGCAGATTAGAAAATTAAATGCATGGCTCAAAGAATGGTGTGGGAGGCAGGGGTTTTGCTTCATGGGACACAGACACCAGTATTAGAGAAAGCGGAAGCTGTTTCATTGGGATAGGCTCCACTTGAACTGGGCTGGAACCAGTGCCCCGGCAAATCGAATAACTAGGGCAGTAGACAGGGCTATAAACTAATGAAGTGGGAGTGGGACTATTCAGGAAAGAGTTAATTTAAAAGCAGCAAGAGAAATGTCAAGGCTCTAGAGCAGAGCAGAGTTTTGGGTAAAAATAAGCAGAGTGAGTCAGGAAGGGACAGCGAGAGTAACAAAGGTAATAGGGTATCGGTGACTAAGGTGACATCAGGGAAAATAGAAAAAAGTCAAAACCAAAAACACTATAGCTGAATATACGAAGTATTCACAATAAAATAGATGAATTAATAGCGCAGATAGAAATGAATAGGTTTGATCTAAAAGTCATTACGGAGACGTGGTTGCACAGTGACCAAGGTTGGCAACTAAATATTCCAGGATATATAGCTTTTAGAAGAGATCGGCAAAATGAAAAAAGAGGGTAGCCCTGATAATGAAGGAAAGCATAAAGACAGTAGAAAGAAAGGATCTTAGCTCGGAAAATCAAGAAGTAGAATTAGTTTGGGTGGAGCAAAGAAACAGCAAGTTGCAGAAAATATTGGTGGGAGTTGTTTATAGGCCCCCAAACAGTCGTGGTAATGTAGAGCACAGTATAAATCAGGAAATTAGAGGCACGTGTAACAAGGGTAATACAGTGATCATGGGGGACTTTAATCTATATATAGACTGGGCAAACCAAATTTGTAGTAATAGTGTGGAGGATGAATTAATGGAATGTATACAAGATGGTTTTCTAGATCAGTATGATGAGGAACCAACTGGGGAACAGTCTATTTTAGATCCAGTATTGTGCAATGAGAAAGGGTTGATTAATAACCTTGTAGTAAAAGCACCTTTAGGGAAGAGTGACCATGATATAATAGAATTTTATATTGAGTTTGAAAGCGATTTTAGTTAAATCTGAAACTAGGGTCTTAAATTTAAACAAAGCAAATTACGTAGGTATAAGGGGCGAGTTGGCTAAGGTAGATTGGGAAATGACATTAAAAGATATGATGGTAGAAAAGCAATGGTTAGCATTTAAAGAATGAATACATAATTTACAACAAACATACATGCCTTTTAAGACACAAAAAACCCACAGGAAAAGTGATCCAACCATGGCTAACAAACGAAGTTAAAGATAGTATGAGATCAAAGGAAGAGACTTATAATGTTGCCAAAAAGAGCAGTAGGTCTGGGGATTGGGAGGATTTTAGAATTCAGTAAAAGAGGATCAAGAAATTGATGAAGAAAGGGAAAATAGAATGAGAGTAAATTGGCGAGAGACAAAAATATAGACTAGAAGCTTCTATAGGTATGTAAAAAGGAAAAGATTAGCAAAAGTAAATGTGGGTCCTGTACAGACTGAGGCAGGAGAAATTATAATAGGGAATAAGGAAATGGCAGAGAAATTAAACAAATATTTTGTGTTTGTCTTCATGGACGAAGACACGAAAAACCTCTTGGAAATAGTGGAGAACCAAGGATCTAGCGAGAATGAGGAACTGAAAGAAATTAGTATCAGTAAAAAATTGTACCAGAGAAATTAATCTACTGGACCTGATGGCCTACATCCTAGGGTTTTGAAAGAGGTGGCTACAGAGATAGGATGCATTGGTAGTCATCTTCCAAAATTCCATAGATTCTAGAATGATTCCTGCAGATTAGAAGGTAGCTAATATAATCCCGCTATATTTAAGAAAGGAGGGCACTTAGAAAATAATAGGATTGGGCGGAGTCAACACAGATTTATGAAAGAGAAATATATTTGACAAATCTGTTCATTTTTTGAGGTTGTAACTAACAGAATAGATAGGGGGGAACCAGTGGATGTGGAGTGTTTGGATTCTCAGAAGGCTTTCGATAAGGTGCCACATAAAAGGTTATTAAACAAAATTAGGGCTCATGGGATTGGGGGTAATATACTAGCATGGATTGAGGATTGGTTAATGGACAGAAAACAGAGAATAGGAATAAATGGGTCATTTTTAGGTTGACAGGCTGTAACTAGTGGGGTACCGCAAGGATCGGTGCTTGGGCCCCAGCTATTCACAATCTATATCAATGATTTGGATGAGGAGGCCAAATGTAATCTATCCAAGTTTGCTGATGATACAAAGCTAGGTGGGAATGTAAGTTGTGAGGAGGATACAAAGAGGCTTCAAGGGGATATAGACAGGCTAAGTGAATGGGCAAGAACATGGCAAATTGAATATTATGTGGAAAAATGTGAAGTTATCCACTTTGGTAGGAAAAATAGAAAAGCAGAGTATTTTTTAAACAGTGAGAGATTGGGAAATGTTGGTGTTCAGAGGGACTTGGGTGTCCTTGTACACAAATCATTGAAAGTTAACATGCAGGTACAGCAAGCAATTAAGAAAGCAAAAGCCTTTATTACAAGAGGATTTGAGCATAAGAGTAAAGATGGCTTACTATAATTGTATAGGACCCTGGTGAGACCACACTTGGAGTATCGCGTACAGTTTTGGTCTCCTTACCCAAGGAAGGATATACTTGCCATAGAGGGAGTACAACGAAGGTTCACCAGGCTGATTCCTGGGATGGGGGTGGGGGTTGTCCTATGAGGAGATTAGGCCTATATTCTCTCGAGATTCGGTGAATAAAAGGTGATCTCATTGAAACATACAACATTCTTACAGGGCTTGACAGGGTAGATGCGGGGAGGATGTTTCCCCTGGGCTGGGGACTCTAGAACCAGGGGGGTCACAATCTCAGAATAAGGGGTCTGCCATTTTGGACTGAAATGAGGAGAAAATTCTTCACTCAGAAGATGGTGAATCTTTGGAATTCTCGACCTCTGAGCATCCGCAGCCCTCTGTCGTGGAGTATATTCAAGACAGAGATCGATAGATTTTTGAATATTAAGGGGATTGAGACACATGGGGATAGTGCAGGAAAGTGGAATAGAGGTAGATTACTCCTGCTCCTAATTCTTGTGTTCTTATGTTGAAGTGAGCCGATTGAACACTGACATTCCCCCCTCAAGTTGGCTACCTCCTTCTCAAAATGAAACATTCATACAGTTACAGACACATACCAGTATGTAATTCACTAAACATTGTTCAGGGTTTGATCAAGAAAATTAATTGACAGCAGTAATTTGGCTGTGGAGATAGTGGATGCTGTGATATCAGGTGTGGGAGAAAACATTGGCTGCGATGAATGGTATAAAATAGAATCCTGGACATTGGACAAAGAGGCTAGGAATATTTAAGAAAGTGTGGCATGGATATTAAGTCAAGATGACAAGATTGATGATAACTATAGAAAGTTATCAATTATGACCTGTTAAAACTGTCTGTAAAACATTAATGAGGAGTGAGTTCTGCATGCTGTACAATATGACTCTTAATGGAATTCTTCAAACACACCAAGGTTTTGTAGTTTACAAGGTTCCAATCAGCACATTGTGTTATTAGCGTCAAGAGGTTCACGACCGGCTTGTTAAGATATTAAACTGTAATTATCATGGCTCAGCCTCAATTGGATGATTAACTTCCCAACAAGCAAATGTTACTTTACTGTGGCCCAGAACTGCTGTATACCTGCTTGTTCAGCGTTGATTGAGCATAAAACAGTTCTCCTGTTTAAAAGCCCCAATTGATGACGTATGGGCCCCAATCTTAGTCTCTCTACTGCCTTGTTTTTCAGCACAAATTGGGTACCATGGCATCTTCTTCTCCTTCTTCTTCTTCTTCTTCTTCTTAGGGAGTCCCCCGGAGTCGAGAATGACTTGATTCCACACTAAAATGAGTTATAAGTTGACTGATGAGACCAATATGGGATCTACAGTCTCTGTCACAGGTGGGGCAGATGGTGGTTGGAGGGACGGGTGGGTCGGGTGCTTGATTTGTCCTGTGCTCCTTCCACTGTTTGTACTTGGCTTCCGCGTGCTCCCGGTGGAGAGAATCGAAGTGTTCGGCACCTTCCCCTCCACTTTGAGCAGTCTTGGGCCAGGGATTCCCAAAAGTCGGTGGGGATGTTGCATTTATTCAAGGAGGCTTTGAGGGTGTCCTTGAAGCATTTTCTCTGCCCTGCTGGGACTCACCTGCCAGGATATAGCTCAGAGTAGAGTGCTTGTTTCGGGAGTCTAGTATCGGGCATGCGGAAAATGTGGTCCGTCCATCGGAGCTGATCGAACGTGGTCAATGCCTCGATGCTGGGGATGTTGGCCTGAGAGAGAATGCTGATGCTGGTGCGCCTATCCTGCCAATGAATTTGCAGAATTTTGCAGAGGCAGCATTGGTGGTACTTCTGTAGTGCTTTGAGGTGCCTGTTGTACATAGTCCATGTCTCTGAGCCATATAGTAGGGCGGGTATCGCCATTGCTCTGTAGACCATGAGCTTGGTGCAGCGTTTGAGATCCTGGTCTTCGAACACTCTTTTCCTCAGGTGGCCAAAGGCTGCATTGGCACACTGAAGGCAGTGTTGGACCTCGTCATCGACGTCTGTCCTTGCTGATAGTAGGCTCCCAAGGTATGGGAAGTGGTTCACATTGTCCAAGTCTCGTCATGGATCTTGATAATGGGGGAGGCAGTACTGTGTGGCGGGGCAGGTTGGTAGAGAACATTTGTCTTACTGATGTTTACTGTAGGGCGTAGGCTCTCCTACCTTTCAGTGAAGGTGGTAATGATGGTTTGGAGTTCGGACTCCGAGTGTGCACAAACACAAGCGTCATCTGCATATTGTAATTCAATGACAGAGGTTTGGACAGAGGTGGTCAGCACATTTGGATTTCTGGATGGATGGTATGTTATTAGGGCCAAGAGGTTCATTACCGGCTTGTTAAGAGATTAGAAACATAGAAATTTACAGTGCAAAAGGAGGCTATTTCAACCCATTGTATCTGCCCTCGGTCAGCAGCCCTGAAGGTTACATATAAACCTATGAACAATGAACAATGGTGGACAGATAAAGAGCATCTGGCCCAACCAGTCCGCCCCACACAACCGCGATACACCATGCATCGTAACATTTTACACTCCACCCCACCCGGAGCCATGCGATCTCCTAGGAGAGGCAAAAAATCAAAATAACCCAAGCCAATTGGGGAAAAAAATCTGGGAAAATTCCTCTCCGACCCATCCAGGCGATCGAAACTAGTCCAGGAGATCACTCTGGCTGTATTAGATTCCCTGAAGTATTTACCATCATATCTGTGCCAACCAACAAGAGATTATCCAGTCTAATCCCACTTACCAGCTCTATGTTCGTAACCCTTCCAGGGACCGAATTCCAGACTCTTACAATCCTCTGCGTGAAGAAGCATCCTCTCAAATCCCCTCTAAACCTTCCACCAACCACCTTAAACCTATGCCCCATCATAATTGACCCTTCCACCAAGGGAAATCGGCCCTTGCTATCCACTATATCCAGGCCCCTCAAAATTTGATATACCTCAATGAGGTCTCCTCTCAGCTTCCTCTGTTCCAAGGAGAACAAACCCAACCTATCCAATGTGTCCTCATAGCTAAGATTCTCCATTCCAGGCAGCATCCTCATAAATCTCCTCTGCACCTTGTCCAGTGCAATCATGTCCTTCCTATAATACAGCGACCAGATCTACCCGCAGTATTCCAGCTGTGGCCTAATCAAAGTATTATACAATTGAAGCATAACCTCCCTGCTCTTGTATTCTATGCCTCGGCCAAAAAAGGCAAGCATTCCATATGCCTTCTTAACCACCTTATCCACCAGGCCTGCTACTTTCAGGGATCTGTGGACAAGCACTCCAAGTTCCCTTTGTTTACCTACACATCTACATGGCCTACCATTTAATGTGTATACCCTTTCCTTATTAGCCCTCCCCAAGTGCATTACCTCACACTTCTCTGAATTAAATTCCATTTGCCACTGCTGTGACCACCAGACCAGTAGATTGATATCCACCTGCAGTCCATGACTTTCCTCTTCATTATTAACAACACAGCCAATTTTAATGTCATCTGCAAACTTCTTAATCATACTCCCTATATTCAAATCTAGATCATTGATGTATACCACAAAAAGCAAGTGACCCAGTACTGAGCCCTGCGGAACCCCACTGGAAACATCCTTCCAGTCACAAAAACATCTATCAACCATTACCCTTTGCTTCTAACCTGTAAGCCAATTTTGGATCCAACTTGCCACTTTGTCCTAGATCCCATGGGCTTTTATCTTCACGACCAGTCTGCCATGTAGGACCTTATCAAAAGCTTTGCTAAAGTCCATATACACTACATCATACACACTACCTTCATCGACCCTCCTGGTTACCTCCTCGAAAAATTCAATCAGGTTAGTCAAACACGATCTTCCCTTAACAAATCCATGCTGACTGTCCCTGATTAATCCTTAACTTTCTAAATGTAGATTTATCCTGACCTTCAGGATTTTTTCCAATAGTTTTCCCACCACTGAGGTTAGGCTGACAACCCTGTAATTACTCGGCCTATCCCTTTTTCCCTTCTTAAACAAGGGTACCACATTAGCAGTCCTCCAGTCCTCCGGCACCATGCCTGCATCCAAAGAGGACTGGAAAATGATGGTCAAAGCCTCTGCTATTTCCTCTTTTGCTTCGCTCAATAGCCTGGGATGCATTTCATCTGGGCCTGGGGACTTATCCACTTTAAAAGCTGCTAACTCCTTAATAACTCCTCTTTCACGATATGTATTTCAACCATCATTTCACGCTCCTCCTCGATAACAGTATAACAACATAAGAACATAAGAAATAGGAGCAGGAGTAGGCCATACGGCCCCTCGAGCATGTTTCGCCATTTAATATGATCATGGCTGATCCGATCATGAACTCAGGTCCACTTCCCTGCCCGCTCCCCATAACCCCTTATTCCCTTAACGGTTAAGAAACTGTCTATCTCGGTCTTAAATATAAGACAACCTGTTCCTAAATATAGCAGTTTAAATGATGTTTCAGAGAAAAATAATCAATATTGCTGCAATCAAGCACTGGTCAAAAATGCTGTTACCTCTTATTAAAATGAACATATTTGTGCAGTCTACTGCCCTTGCTGTGAATCTCAAACCATAATTTTAAGCACATTAGAGACAGAATCATTTGGCAGCCAAAAATATGCTAATCATGGGGCACTTGGAGTGGCACCTCAGCCCAAAAGCAGCCAGTACGCCCCCTCTAAAGCTCGATGGTGATTATGCTAACATGTTGTGAAGTCAGAAAATCCAGTTAATATTCTGAAAGTGAAAAAATCTGCTCTGAGCACATGAATTTTAATACAATTGAGCCATAGATTTTTAGCATTTTCTATTGTTTACAAAAGTGAGACTGTTTTCAAATGTAAACCATAAATGTTACTGCAATTGGAAGCAATTTTCAGCCTTGACTCAGAGGTAACACTTTCAAGCCTCACTCCAACTGCATTGTCAGAGCTGTTGTTTCTCAGATAAGATGTTAAACTGGGACCCCATTAGCCTCCTCACATGTAGTGCCAATGCAAGAATTATACATTTACTATTTTATTTACATTAATAAACCAAAAATTGCTGTAAGACTCATACGTAAACGATGCCATGGCACTATTCAAAGAAAAGCAGAGGAGTTTTCCTGGTGTCCCAGTCAAATTTGCTGCCATGTTTGCCGACATAACAACAGTGGCTACATTTCAAACCGTAATTCAATGTCTGGCATGCACTTTGGGGAATCCTTAGATATTTTAAACAATGTATGAATGCAAGTTCTTTCTTTTGATTTGGAAATGGGAAAATAGTTCAAAACCTTTACATTGTTTTTATGGCAATTTACAGTTTCCTTGGTTGAATTTTAGTCTTCAGTGTACACTGGACAGGTGGTGGGCAGATAAATCACACCCACCTGATGTCATCAGCAAGAGGCTCTTAATAGTTGGACCTCATTTACATTTTTTTGGCGAGCTACCATTTTGGGATAGCCACCCAGCATGGGCTTACAGCAAAGGGTTAAAGGGGAGGGCTAGGGTGATTAGGGAGGAGTGCAGAAAAGGAAAGCATCAATGAAGGGGTGAAGGATTATCAACAAGCAGCAGGGGGAGCCTGATGCCAAAAACTGCCATATAAATTGAACTTTATTCCTTCAGTGACGCTGGTACAAGATAGAGCTGTAGAGTGGCAGAGAGAAAAATCTCCCTCGCAGGTATCTCATGTAGCACAAACTTATATATGCAAGTCCCATATTAATTAAAATAAATTAGTTCACAATCATGCATCAAACTCATTTAAATGTTCATCACGTATTTTATGTTCCTAGTGTGTCAAAATTAAGAGAGTCTCAACTGCTCAGGAACAAGATGAAACTGTTTAGCATTGCCAATCTGGCAATATTTAGAAAGACTGAACAGGAAATTGTTGCTAAAATAAATGCCATTCTCAGGGTCATAATGATAGGATGTATTTTAAAATTGTACATTTTATTTATTTTTACCCACTTTATTAGGTATTCTTTGCATTCATAAATATCCCTTAACTCTATCTGCCATTCCATGACTGGAGAAGGGTGGATTTATTTGTAGTGCCGATGCAAGAATTCTACATTTACTATTTTATTTACATTAATAAACCAAAAATTGCTGTAAGACTCATACTTTAAATCTGCTGTACAGAAAGATACCAAGCCCTCCAGCCACTGATTTAACAGAGTCTTAGCAGGGGATACATTGCGAACTAACATGAATAGAAATCACTGTGACAAATTATCACTCCTCTGCAGTCAATCATGGAGAATGAATTAGTAATAGGACTTTGTCATGTAACTCGACTATACAAAGCATCATAAAATTCACTCACCTTCAACTTTTTTTGCTTCTTTTGCAGACTTTACCTTTGCTAGAATAATGGATATATTACTGCATTAGATAGCTGCATGATTACGTGTGTCACAAATATTTTAATAGTGACAAATTACAAGGGTTTTCAACAAGGGGCCCAATGTTCCTCTCAGGGGTCTCTGGAGAGAATTCTCTGCATGGAGAAATCTTCTGCAAATACTGACTTACTCCAGGAGACTCCATATAATATGTCACACACTCCTGGTTTCCTCCTGCAGAGATTGACACTCTCCTGGGGACCACGATCTTAACCTCTATAGTGTCAGCTAACCATAAGAAAACTGCATTATCCTTTTACAAAAACGTTTTATGCATATACAGCAAGATGAATAATGGGTTAGTTATTAATCTGATGACCTAGCAGATCCCCAGGATCGGAAAACCCTATCTTGAAAACATTTGTTGGGAATGGAAGGATGAGTTGAAATCCTCAGAGATGCTTTTGTTTAGAAACATAGAAACATAGAAACATAGAAAATAGGTGCAGGAGTAGGCCATTCGGCCCTTCTAGCCTGCACCGCCATTCAATGAGTTCATGGCTGAACATGCAACTTCAGTACCCCATTCCTGCTTTCTCACCATACCCCTTGATCCCCCTAGTAGTAAGGACTTCATCTAACTCCTTTAGCCAGACATTAGCCAGAAGACACTGGATTCGTGTTATTTCTGCCAACTCTCCTGAGGGTCAAAGTTCTCAGCACTGCTCCACTGGCAGAAATGCAACAGGGTGGGTGCTAGCGATCTCCCCTCCTGGCCCTGCTGGAGTAACCAAAGTTGCATGACAGCAGCAGACACCCTTGCCACTATGGACGCACCTTACGCATTCACCAGAGAAGCAACACCGGTAAGCGCCTGTGCCATAGCCAGTGGCACCGGTACTGATTTTAAAAACAGAAAATACTGGAAATACTCAGCAGGTCAGGCAGCATCTGTGGAGAGAGAAACAGAGTTAACGTTTCAGTCCAATGACCTCTCCTCAGATCTTTCTAACGAAAGGTCATCGACCTGAAACATTAACTCTGTTTCTCTCTCCTCAGATGCTGCCTGACCTGCTGAGTATTTCCAGAATTTTCTGTTTTTATTTAGATTTCAAACATCCGCAGTATCTTCTTGTTATTTTGCCAAATTTTATTGGGGGTCCAGTTTGGGCTCCAGACCTAGATCCCTAGGTTGCCCCAATGTGTGGCTCAGAACATTCTTGTTTTCCTGGGTCATCCTGGCTTCCAGGGACGTAGGGAAGCCAGGGCCGAGGAAATTTCCAGTATGAGAATGTCTTTCCTCGGCATCATCCCCTCTGACATTAGCAGTCATGTTTGGTATGGATAGACATTCCCCTCAAACCAGGCCTCGGTGTAAATGGGCTGAGAGTACACCTCTGCTCAAATTTGAACTACCTAATAGCAGAACCAAATTTTTGCGCACCCTTGTAAGGGATTTTTTACAAGACTTAGAATGATTATACAGTGTTAAAGTATTCTGGAGGAGCCTATGATTTAGAAACAGGCTGACTAATCATAGAAATAGAAATTTACGGCACAAAAGGAGGCTATTCGGCCCATTGTGTCTCTGCCAGCCGAAAAAGAGCTATCCAGCCTAATCCCACTTTCCAGCTCTTGGTCCATAGCCCTGTAGATTACGCCAGTTCAAGTGCATATCCAAGTACTTTTCAAATGCGACAAGGGTTTCTGCCTCTAACATTCTTTCAGACAGTGAGTTCCAGACCCCCACCACCCTATGGGTGAAAAAAGTTCTCCTCAACTCCCCTCGAATCCTGCCAACAATTACTTTAAATCTATACTCCCAAGTTATTGACTACTCTGCTAATGGAAATAGGACCTTCCTATCCACTCTATCCAGTCTCCTCATAATTTTATACCCCTCAATTAAGTCTCCCATCAGCCTCCTCTGTTCCAAAGAAAAAAACCCAGCCTATCCAATCTTTCCTAATAGATAAAATTCTCCAGTCCTGGTAACATGCTATTAAATCTCCTCTGTACCCTCTCCAGTACAGTCACATTTTTTTCATAATGTGGTGACCAGAACTGCACGCAGTGCTCTTGCTGTGGCCTAGCTAGTGTTTTATATAGTTCAAGCATGTCCCTCCCTGTTCTTATATTCTATGCTTCGGCTAATAACAGAAAGTATCCCATATGCCTTCTTAATCACCTTATCTACCTGTCCTACTACCTTTAGGGGTCTGTGGACATGCACTCGAAAATCCCTTTGTTCCTCTACACTTCTCAGTATCCTACCATTTATTGTGTATTCCCTTGCCTTGTTAGCCCTCCCCAAATGCATTAACTCACACTTCTCCAGATTGAATTCCATTTGCCACTTTTCTATCCAACTGACTGGTCCATTGATATCTTCTTGCCATCTACAGCTTTTTTCCTCACCAATAACCACAAGGCCAATTTTTGTTAGTCAGACACAACCTTCCCTTGACAAATCCATGCTGACTGTACTTGATTAATCCATGCCTTTCTAAATCGCGATTAATACTGTGCTTCAGAATTTTTTCCAATAATTTGTCCACCATCGAGGTTAGGCAGACTGGCCTGTAATTACTCGGTCTATCCATTTCTCCCCTTTTAACCAATGGTACAACGTTAGCAGTCTTCCAGTCCTCTGGAACCACACCTGTAGCTAGAGATGATTAGAAAATGATGGTCAGAGCCTCCGCTATTTCCTCCTTTGCTTCTCTTAACAGCCTGGGATACATTTCATCCGGGCCTGGTGATTTACCTGCTTTCAAAGATGCTAAACCCCTTAATATTTCCTCTCTCACGATGTTTATCTCATCTAATATTTCTCACTCCTCCTCCTTAACTACAATGTCTGCATCGTTCCTCTCTTTTGTGAAGACAGACACAAAGTAATCATTAAGAACCATACCTACATCTTCCGCCTTCTCATACAGGCCTTAATAGGCCCTACTCTTTCTTTAGTTCTCGTCTTGCTCTTTATATATTTATAAAACATCTTTTGTTTTTCCTTGCCAATATTTTTTCATGCCCTCTCTTTGCTTTCTTAATTTTCTTTGTAATTTCACCCCCCACTTTCTATACTTCTCTAGACTTTCTGCAGTATTTAGTTCTCGATATCTGACAAAAGCTTCCCTTTTTTTCCTTATCCTACCCCGACATCCAGGGGAGCTCTAGGAGAAATTTAGAATTCATCAGAGGAGGACAAAGGGTTTAATTAGGAGGGGGGAAATAGAGTATGTGAGGAAGCTTGCTGGGAACATAAAAACTGACTGCAAAAGCTTCTATACATATGTAAATAGAAAAAGATTCATGAAGACAAATGTAGGTCCCTTGCAGTCAGAATCAGGTGAATTTATTATGGGGAACAAAGAAATGGCAGACCAATTGAACAAATACTTTGGTTCTGTCTTCATGAAGGAAGACACAAATAACATTCGGGAAATATTAGGGGACCGAGTGTCTAGCGAGAAGGAGGAATTGAAGGAAATCCTTATTAGTCAGGAAATTGTGTAAGGGAAATTGATGGGATTGAAGGCCGATAAATCCCCAGGGCCTGATAGTCTGCATCCCAGAGTACTTAAAGAAGTGGCCCGAGAAATAGTGGATGCATTGGTGATCATTTTCCAACAGTCTATCAACTCTGGACCAGTTCCTATGGACTGGAGGGTAGCTAATGTAACACCACTTTTTAAAAAAGGAGGAAGAGAGAAAACGGGTAATTATAGACCGGTTAGCCTGACATCAATTATTAAAGATGTAATAGCAGCGCATTGGAAAAGCAGTGACAGGCTCGGTCCAAGTCAGCATGGATTTATGAAAGGGAAATCATGTTTGACAAATCTTCGAGAATTTTTTGAGGATGTAACGAGTAGAGTGGACATGGGAGAACCAGTGGATGTGGTGTATTTGGATTTTCAAAAGGCTTTTGACGAGGTCCCACATAAGAGATTGGTGTGCAAAATTAAAGCACATGGTATTGGGGGTAATGTATTGACGTAGATAGAGAATTGGTTGACAGACAGGAAGCAGAGAGTAGGGATAAACGGGTCCTTTACAGAATGGCAGGCAATGACTAGTGGGGTGCTGCAGGGCTCAATGCTGGGACCCCAGCTACTTACAATATACATCAATGATTTAGATGAAAGAATTGAAAGTAATATCTCCAAGTTTGCAGATGACACTAAGCTGGGTGGCAGTGTGAGCTGTGAGGAGGATGCTAAGAGGCTGCAGGGTGACTTGGACAGGTTAGGTGAGTGGGCAAATGCATGGCAGATGCAGCATTATGTGGATAAATGTGAGGTTATCTACTTTTGTGGCAAAAGCATGAAGGCAGAATATTATCTGAATGGTGACAGATGAGGAAAAGGGGAGGTGCAACGAGACCTGGGTGTCATGGTACATCAGGTGCAGCAGGCGGTGAAGAAGGCAAATGGCATGTTGGCCTTCATAGCTAAGGGATTTGAGTATAGGAGTAGGGAGGTCTTGCTGCAGCTGTACAGGGCCTTGGTGAAGCCTCACCTGGAATATTGTGTTCAGTTTTGTTCTCCTAATCTGAGGAAGGACGTTTTGCTATTGAGAGAGTGCAGCAAAGGTTGACCAGGCTGATTCCTGGGATGGCAGGACTGACATATGAGAAGAGATTGGATCGACTGGGCCTGTATTCACTGGAGTTTAGAAGAATGAGAGGGGATCTCATAGAAACATATAAAATTCTGACGGGACTGGACAGGTTAGATGCAGGAAGAATGTTCCCGATGTTGGGGGAGTCCAGAACCAGGGGTCACAGTCTAAGGATAAGGGGTAAGCCATTTAGGACCAAGATGAGGAGAAACGTCTTCACTCAGAGAGTTGTTAACCTGTGGAATTCTCTTCCACAGAGAGTTGTTGATGCCAGTTCGTTAGATATATTCAAGAGGGAGTTAGATATGGCCCTTACGGCTAAAGGGATCAAGGGGTATGGAGAGAAAGCAGGAAAGAGTTACTGAGGTGAATGATCAGCCATGATCAAATTGAAAGGTGGTGCCGACTCGAAGGGCCGAATGGCCTACTCCTGCCCTATTTTCTATGTTTCTATGTTTCTTTGTGGGATATTTGCTCTGAACCCTCACTAATGTTCGTACTTAATGTTCAAACTCCTTACAATATATATAGAAAATACAATTGTTAGCAAACAAAGTTTTATTACCTGGTTCAGGAACAGCAGGTGTCTCTGCAAAATAAGACAGATACAAATTATTTCAGTAATATGAATATGATATAGGTAATGCACAACCAGGAATTTGTTTCCCAAGTAATGCATGGTTAAGCAGGTCCCATGTTCGCTTTTACATCTGAAATACTTAACTTTAACACAATTTTTCTAATGGGCTGATCCTTGTGCTTAGCAAAACATTATTTTTTCCTTTCATTCCCAGGCAGTGTAGTATTAGTGCTTGAGGACACTTTCGTTTTGAATAGATGTTGCCATTATAAGTTACTAGCGCAAAATACTATATCACGCTAGGCCAGATATTGTAGTAATTATTTAAAATGCATTTGTTAAAACAGCTACCAGTTTAATAGAAGCAATAGGCAAGGTCTTTTGTCACTGTTTGTGGGAAATTTTAGTTAAGCTTCACATCTTGCACCCACCAGCATCAGCATGTGCCATAATTCCAGCACACTTGCCATTCTGAGAAAGATTGTTCTACAGCAGCTATTATAGCCAATTATGAGAAATTAGTTCTTACAGTGTACATATGAGGTGATATTATGGAAGGGTTCTGTACAACCTTTTAGTTTAAACCATATTTCAACCCACATGCTGTAATATAATATACCTTTTTGTTCTACCAATATTTATTCTTAACCCACAATATTTTATTATTTTTGAATATTTGAACGTGGCTCCGCATTGTATATACGGATATAATAAGACATGGATTAGAGGAGATTTGGCTCATCCATGTGCCTTTTCCATAACATGTTTAATTCACTCAGTCAGACTCCACTCAGCTCATTTACCTTTCTATGGCTGGCTCTGCAAAGTCTTCACTATCATAACAACCATCACTACTACCACCAAAAAGGCAAACCAAATGAAAATTCAGAATACCTCTCTTCCCTCTACATTATTCATCCTTAATTTGTACCATCTTTGTTGTGACATTTTCATGGGCCTTAGCAACTAAAAATAGGACCAATTTTTCTGCCCCTTGCCCCTGGGAATGCTCAGTTCTTCAGGCACAAAGGTCAGGAAAAAGGAATGGAGATGCGAATTGCCATGTCTCTTTCCCTTTAACGCTGCCCAGAGATTTCTTGGACTTTCCTGGAAATGGAGCAGAGCCTGGTTTGTGCCTGCCACACCAATACAGTTGAGGCAGGTGGGGCAGACCTAGCTTCCTGCCTAGTTCTGTGTTGCAATTGCTAGTAGGTGCATCTGAAGAATATGCTGCAATGGTTTCTCCAGAAATCTTGCTAACTGGAGGGTCTGGTGGGGGTGGGGGGGGCGGTCTTGGAGCAGGTTAAACGAGGATTGGATGCCATTTTTTTACTCCCTCTAGAATTTTATATTGGAACTGGGGGACCTTGTTGCTGCCAATGGAAATCACTGCGGCCAGAGATACAGCTACCCCAATCTTCTTGTTCCTGTTGCTGGGGGAAGGCCCTTGCCATGTCAGCTGCTTTATGGTTGTCCCTGGAACAGGAAATTCAAGGTTTCCCAGAGCTAGACTGATGAACCCCACCCAAAGCCAGGGCAAAAATTTGGGGCGGACAAACCTGCCCTAATATCTTGTACACAGCGCTTGTTCATCTCTATCTGCTCTCAATCTTGTTAACCTCCTTTCTGTTTCTAACCACATAGTCATGAAGCACTTCCTTTAAAACTGTTAATCAATACATTATTGATTATCATAGGTCAGAGTCTATAACACATAGCCACTGCTGTATGGGAAAAATAAATTCTATCTAATCTCAAATCTTGCTTCATGATTTCGAATTTCAGATCTTCTCAGTCTTTGTCAATCAAGTTAAATAATCTTCTTGTATCTACATTATATATTTTTTTCAGACATCTTATTTCTTCTGAATCTTCTTTTTTGTGGTGAAAATAAACTCAGCCCTTCATAATTTAAAGCCCCAAGTTCCAAAATTATCCTTGTCCTTTTTCCCTGGACTGTCTCTAATGCATCAATTTTCTTTCAAATGTAAAATATTCAATTTTGCACACCATATTCCAAATTGCTTTTAGAATTGGTTCTCAACTTTAATTTTATTTATACAGGATCTCAATATTGTACATTATTATTATAATTTATGACAAAATAAGTCATTTTGCATGCGAATGTTGCTCCTTTAAAAGCAAGTTTGCTGCAAAATCTTCAATCATTCTAAAGTAGAAATTTGAATTGGGACACTTTAGGGGTCTACACCATAACGAATGGGCAGCCACTTTTATACCGAGCCCGATTTTTTTATTCTATGTAGTTTGTGGTGTCCTAAGTTTGGGGCAAAGTCTCAATTAGAAATACAGAAAGTTCTATCAGAGATCCTTTCCTTTCTATTACAGTCAGCGCTTGTTTGCCATTATTTCATATTCTATACCATTTGATCTCCATACAAGTTACTGGCCAGCTGGAAGCCCAGCATTGTAGATTGGCTGCCTGTTATAGAAACCATACATTTTCATTTCTATTGATTTCATTGGAAATTAAATTGAGGCAGTTTCTATAATGGGTGGCCACTCTGCAATGCCATTTTTACACCCCTGTTGGACATGCTGAAGAGATGTATGTTGGACATCTTGGGGAATTAAAGGTTAACAGTTGAACTTCTTCATTTCATGGAGCAACAGACTCTCCAATATAAACAGGATGACTTAGAAAAGTCAGGAGAGGACTGCATAGCTTGTCTTCTGATATGAAATAATGGCAAACAAGCGCTGACTGTAATAGAAAGGAAAGGATCTCTGATAGAACTTTCTGTATTTTTAATTGAGACTTTGCCCCAAACTTAGGACACCACAAACTACATAGAATAAAAAAATCGGGCTCGGTATAAAAGTGGCTGTGAGGAGAGACATGACAGTAATGATGTCAGCCATAAGTGATTAATGTGTAACTTTAGGGTAATAAACATAGGTAGAGGTATCCATTAGCTATAGTATAGAAAGATGATGGTTGATAAAGCCTATTCTTCAAAGATGTTGATAACTGTCACGCCAGGAAGTCTTGTTTAGGGGAAGTTGCTTTGGAATAAACAACTACAAATGTTTACATGAATGGTCTGTCTTCAAAGCATTCAGGAATAGATACATCATGAGGTCTTTTCTCTGAAATTTACCTTCGATGCAGGCAAAATAGTATTGTGTATAAAGGAGCATGGTTTTCAGCATTTCTTTGGAGGGCTCGAGAGAAACTGAAAAGTCACTCTCTGTATACAGTTAGGCTGATTACCTGTACTGTGCATCAATAAAGTCTGTTCTGTATACTACACTACGAAATGTCACATGCTTACTCGAACCATGATGTTGTGAACCAGAGTAGGTAAGATGTTGATTGCTAACACACCTGAGCCACAAGTTGAAAATCTACCCCAATATTTTGGCTAGGTTTAGCAATGCTTTCTGGAAATAATACCAAATAATAGATCATAATCCTTTTATACAGTTTAAAGATGATGTATGCTTTAATCAGTGATGTTGGTGTTAAATTCTCTGATATTCTGATTGTTTGAACCAATGATTTACTATTTAAATACATAGCTGTACAACAAATTCGTTTCAAGTAAAATAATTTTCTTCCCAATTAAAACATGTTGTCAACGTTCAGCCTGCCCCAATTTCCCATGTACTATGACTGCTCTGATAATGTGCATGTCACAGAAGCTGACCTGGAATGTGGGAACAGCTGGAAAGAGATGCTGAAGACTAACTCTAATAATGTATTTATAAATAAATTGCCCTCACGGAGGATGGCATTATATTATACTCTCATTTAAAAAGCACATTTCAATATATAACCAAATATACACCTTTAAATTTGGTCACAGGTTTACAGTTTTATAATTCAATTTTTTTTTAAATGTTTAATTTGAGTCATATTATTTGTCAATGAATGTTTTAAGCTTAATCAAGAAGCAGACATTGTGCAGAGTGAACAAATGCAAATGCAGCTATCCAATTAAATCGGGTTAACTTCCCAAATGAATAGTGCAAATGTGACGACAGACATGATGTCAACTGACACAGAATCATAATCAACTGGAGAAACTGAACAGTCATTCAAAATGAAAATAAAATAATGATGTTATAAGATGCAAGAACTCCTTGGTTTCAAGTGGGTTGAAGGATGCAATATTATTAGTGTACAAATATCTCTGTGAGGAAAAGGAATATTAATTTTACTTTTAATGTGGAATTGTTGTTAAATGCCTCTACAAATAGTAAACAGTTACAGAAATAATATGCGCATGCTGCTGAAGACCATCTTTCTCAAGCACACGAATGAAGCTTTTCAAGGCTTCTCCAACCCTCACACTGCTGGGTGAACCAAAATCCCACACCATTAACACACTGAATGCAGTAACAAGCACCATTTTCTCTTCAGTTATGAAAGGTCTGAATAACAGATACAGTGAATTTTGCTGAAAAGTACATTGTTTTTGCCACTGAAACAGGTTTGTGTATTTATGTGTTAACTGTGGCTCAGTGGGTAGAACATAACATAAGAAATAGGAGCAGGAGTAGGTTATTTGGCCCCTCGAGTCTGCTCTGCCATTCAATAAGATCATGGCTGATCTGATCCTAGCCTCAACTCCACTTCCCTGCCCTCTCCCCATAACTCTTGACTCCCTCTGTAGCACACTCGCCTCTGACTCAGAAGGTTGTGGCTTCAAGACCCAATCCAGGGACTTGAGCACATAAGTCTAGGCTGACAATCCAGTGCAGTGCTGAGGGAGTGCAGCACTATTGGAGGTGCCGTCTTTCGGATGAGATGTTAAACCGAGGCCCCATCTGCTCTCTCAGCTGGACTTAAAAGATCCAATAGCAATTTTCGAAGAGCAGGGTATTATCCCTGGTGTCCTGGCCAATATTTATCCCTCAATCAACCTCAGTAAGACAGATTATCTGCTCATTATCACATTGCTGTTTGTGGGAGCTTGCTGTGTGCAAATTGGCACCTGCATTTCCCACATTACGGTAGTGACTACACTTCAAAAAGTATTTCATTGGCTATATAAAGCTTGAGACGTCCAGTGGTCGTGAACACAAGAATTAGGAGCAGGAGTAGGCCATTCGGCCACTCAAGCCTGCTCTGCCATTCAATGAAAGTTTTACAGATTTGCACGCCTAGCATAGAGCTTCTAATGCCAGGTGTATCTATCAGAAATTAGGGTGCGGAGCTTAGTGGACCTTATGCTCAAATCCCTAATATACACCGCTGGTTAGTGACGATCTATGCCAGGAGTTCCAGTCATTTATCGTCATCGTTTTTTTTGACTAAGAAATCTTTGTTAGTTGACCAAGATATTATTGTAGTGTACTATGTCTTGTCTCCGCAATTGAACTTTTCCTTTTAATCTGGAGGTAGAATTTTTGTGACTGTACTCTTCCAAATTTCCTGCTGTAACTTCACTGGAAGATCACGGAAACCCCAGAAAAATGGCGTAAGCAGCTGATTCTCTGATGTTTCCATCGACCTTCACCAAAGTTACTGTGGGAAATTAGGGGCAGATCTGTGGAAATTTCACTACACCAAGCTTCATTTTGCAGTGTACTACCCATTAGAACTCTAGTTTTAAACAGAAGTGTGTTTAAAGTTCTGTCAGGCAGAGCACATTACCATAACAGTTTGCAGCACATGTTTTCAGGCCATTCCAGGGTTTCTTGTGTTGTGTTAAAAGTGGCATCCATTGGGGAGGCTGCCGCTGATGTACACTTACAAGCACAATTCACCTGCCATGTCCGTGTAAATTGCCTGACCTGTGTAATGGGGATGGGGGATAACATTTCTGAAAGTTGGTGTACTTAGGCCACACTTTCCTCAGTGGAGTGGAGCCAATGGATTTTCAGCCTTTGTGGTTTAATGTCCTATTTATAATGGAGTGTTCAAAATTGCACACACCTTGGGGCCGAAATTGCCCCTTTTTTGCTTCCCTGTTAGCACTGCCGGTAGGGGCGAACGAGACACAATTTCCTTTTCGCCCAGGGTCGGGCGGCGATAGTGCCTGGGACGGAATTGCCTCCGAGATTTTGGGGGTGATTTGGAGTTTGCACCACGCCCAGCGATTTGCGCCCCGGGCCGGTACACACCCAGTGATGATGCCATCGCGATGCACACCAACCCCTCACCGTCCCACGCCAACCCCTTTGCGCTCCAAGGGGGAAATTACCCCCCAGAACGCAAGGTTAAGCATTGCCATCTGAAAATCGTCTAGGATGCACGTAAAGTTCATGCTCACTTGTCGTTAAGATGATTGCAGTCATGATTCTTGTCAAAAAACTCAAGCTCATTGGCGTTACACTGAAAAGCTGGATCAATATCCGGGGCAGTCTAAACGCAAGTAACGATTCCCACAGGCTTTTTCCACTACTTAACGGGGAGGTTCATTGATGCTGCAGCACCTCATTCTCAGCATTGTTGGGTGTACAGTTGCCCCAACAAGCTTAAGACAAAGGACAAGGAGAAGGAGCACTTATTTACAAATCCTGATGGCAGATCCAGGGAGGTTATTGAATGAAGATTTTGAGGCATTGGTTTTTGCATTGGAGAGTGCGTTCCTGTACCTGGCAACTGGCAGGAAGCCCTTGCCATAGGTCTGTTGGACCATGCAGAGGGAGGTGGCACACCACGTCATAGGCAGCACTGTGCTCCCCAGGACTCGCACACAATGCAGGAGGAAGTTTAACGACCTCACAAGGGTGGTTAGGGTGAGTGAAGGCTTCAACAAATGCTATACCATCATTTCGACCACAAGCTTCACACACTGCTCAATGTACCACACCCCCAACACTCTCCCACCAACAATATCTTCCCATCAACACTCACAACCGCATCTCACACCTTGCACACAACGACGGCTATTCAACTATGGCAGGTACATCACCCAAACATATTGTATCACACTCACTCACACACTTTCCTTTCTCTTGCAGGCCAAGGTTGCTCACAATAGATGTGAGCAGGAGCTGACAGGTGGGGGCCAAGCCCACATTGAAGAGCTGAGCCAGTTGTAAACAAGAGTGCTGGAGATGATTGGGCGCTAGGTCATCGGTAGCATGACCACTGGCAACGTGACCTCCTTGGGGAAAACAACGGTATGTTCATTCATACTCCTTCTTCTCACATCCCACAATCTTTTCTCACTTTTAAGCTACTCATGCTGTATGCATATATTTCTGCCTTCCTGCCCCCTTTCCTTCAACATAACCCAAATCTTCTGTCTTTCTGCTTTCAGCAGTCTGTCCCAGAAGGCACTGATGAGCATGAGAGGGGAAAAGAGGAGGAAGAAGACATCATGTCACTGCATCTGTCACTCGCAGACACCACCTGGCACTATGCTTTTAGAGGCTAATGTAGTAGTGGGATCTGCACAAGGTGAGGCACCAGCACCAGTGGGATGCAGCAAGGCCAGGGGGAAAGGGTAGCTTAGGGACCAGCACCTCGGAGGGCAGGCTCATACACAAGTTCTGCTGCACAGGACTCGGATAAGGACCTTAATGGGGAGGCCTTCAGAAGAAGGGTGATGGGTATGCACTCAGAAATGATAGGTGCAATGGCAAGGCTGCCAGGGAGCCTCTCAGCAATGGCAAGGAGCATGGAGGAGTCCACCTCCAACATTGCACAGGTCTTTGCGAAGAGCATGGAACCCATAATTTCCAGTCTGGAAATGATGGTACATTCCCAGAGAGACTATGGCAACCCAGACGTGATGGTATGCATGATGAATGATGTCACAGCTTCCATTGCAGCACAAGTGGAAGCGATCCAATATCTTAGTGCTTCAGCAGAATCTCAGACTGTTTTCATACAGCCTCTGCTTGATGGTATCCAAGCTCAGACTGCTCTTTGTAGAATCAGCATGATGCCACCCAAGCTCTGAAGGCCGTCATTGTGCTTGGGCATCCCACCATCGACCAGGGCTTTCACGGTGTCTCAGCAGACCAGCAATCTGTGCTCTAAAAGATTGCTAGGAATACTGAGGCGCCTCCCCAGGGGAGTGGCAGTGTGTCTGGAGCAGGAACCTACTGTCCTCTCTCAGGATGACAGTATACCAACTCCTACCACTGCCTCTTTGCCGTTGCCCTTGCCTCAACCAACCAGCCCAAACTGCTGCCACCCATGCCAAGGTGGTGCAGTCTACAGCTGGCTTCTAGGTCCACAGCTGGTCGATGTCATCCAGCAAGGCCGTCTGAAGTGTCCCCCACTGAAACTTAGCAGCCTTCCACTAGCTGTGCTGCAGCCACTGGGGGTGCATTGCATACGAGCACTAGAGCAGGAAAAGGCACACAAGCGACAGGCACTAAGGGATTGCATACGGTTGTTTAGTTATTGATGTAATATATGTGAGATGTTTATTGATAAAGTGATTAATTGTGTTTGGAATCTTTTGTGGTGTCTGTATTTCCAGCTTTGTGCTCAGGAGAACGCTGTGATATGGCGTGAGACAGGGATGGTGTGATGGGGATGTGGTGGGCTATGGGGATCTGGGGTGTCATTGATGGGAATCAGAGTCTGATCAGATGGTCCAGAAGGCTGATTGTCACGCTGCCTCCACCCTCCCTCCTGTTGCTCCTCCTCCTCCTCCTCCTTGTGGAGCATGCAGCAGACCACCAGGAAATTGGGCACCCGCTCAGCTGAGTACTGGAAGGCTCCTCCCAAGCGGTCAAGGCAGCAGAACCGTTGCTTCAGTAGGCCGATGGTCTGTTTGATGATGTTCCTGGTAGCAGCATTGCTCTCATTATATGAGTGCTGAATAAGAGTGTTGTGGTTGCGGAGAGGAGTCGTGAGTTCGGTGGACAGCGGATGGCCCTTGTCTCCGAGCAACCACCCGCAAGCTTGACATGGTGTCGGGAATAGTGCTGGCACAGGATGAAGGCATTGTGGCTGCCACCAGCATAGCGGGCATTGGCATTGAGGATGCGCTGTGTGTGGTCATGCACCAACTGCACATTAAGTGAGTGGTAGCCTTAGCAGTTACAGAAGATCTCGGGATTGATATGCGGTGCCCGCAAAGACCCCTGGGTGCAGACAATTGTACCCAACACCATGGGGAAACCCGCTATCCTGGCAAAGCTACATGCATGCTCTCTGGTGATCGGGAAACCAATGTAGTCCCTTCTCCTGGTGTAGAGAACCTCAGTAACCTCCCGGATGCACCGATGGATGGCGAACTGTGAGATGTTAGCTTTGTCTTCTGCTGCAGACTGGAAGGATCTACTGGTGAAGAAATTGAGGGCAACGATGAGCTTGACTGTCACCTGGGAGAGCTGTAGTAGCCCTGGTCTGAGGTTAGAGGTCTAGTTGCTGGACATGGCAGAGTTCTGTGCCCACCTCCTTGGTGAACCTGCTGATAGTGTTCCTCACTTAATTGAAGGTAGAAAGGATGTCGGAAGACCCAAGGAGGGCAAGACCTCCTATTGAGAGCCCTGATGGCCCTCCTCTTTCCTGTACGCACAAGTTCCCATTTTTCACACTGCCTCCGCCATAGATCCTGGAGGGCGAGGTTGACTGCCACTACAGTACCTGTGACTTTTAGCATTTCAAAAATAATTAGGGAGCTTTATATTTACCAGAACACTCAAAGAACCTTGAAATGACTAAACAAAGCTCTTGCAGTTGGAGGAAGTAGCATATAGTCACTCAAACTGCAAAACCCTGTCAGATGCGAATGATTGGTGATGATCCCTTTAAATAGCATCACTGTAACCGGCTTCCTGCTGTCGCATGCCACCTCAACCGGTCGTTATTTACTCTAGTCAGTAAGTTCAATAGCCAAAATGGAGTTGGGAGATCAGGCGTCAAGTGAGCATTGCACACTCACGGACGGTTATGATGTCTGTGATGGTGAGATCCTCGGCGATCGAGTTTAGCAGCTGGCGGTAGAACATCAACCATTGTTTTAGTGCCACAAGATGGCACTAAATGTGTGGTGCTAAAAACACAAATTTCTTCCCCAATATGTCTTCTCTATGCCCCTGTTTACAAAACCCAAAATGCAATTGACTTTTTTTTACTTCAATGGAAATAAAAATGAAGGAAAGATGTAAAACAGGCTGCCTACTTGCTATCACCTATTTTGCACTATCGTACAAAGTTAAGATCTACTCCTGTCTTTAAGATATGAGTTCCGCATCTTTAAGGAGCTGGAGAGCAGAGCCGTTTGTTGAATGTAAAAGCAGATGTTGAATAAAATGCAACTGTCTCTGCAATGTGTTCAAATAGGAATCGATTGTCACCAGCCAGGTGAGAGTTAAGTGGCTGAGAATTTATTGAGCAATGGTATGAAATGTCTGGTCTGCAAGAGACATTGCGCTGCTGGCATAAAAATCCGTGCAATTAGTTGACTGAGTGGCCCATTACAAGCTATGAAAATCCGTGTACTTAAGGGGACATGATTTCATACAGTGGCTAGTGTTGACCTGAATTTTTAACACTGAATCCTATTGATGGTACCCACGCAATGAGGGATTCGTTTAGGGGGCACGCCATATTAGAAATGCTGGAAAGTCTAGTGGGGTGTTTTAGTCAGGGTGGGGAGCAGTTGGATCACCCTACTTAATGCTGTCTTAGCAGCTCCATTTATAAGGGAGCTGTCTAAAAAATATATTTTTTTAAATATTCTTCGTGGTCCAGGCCTTGATCCCAACCTTGAGCCGTTAATGGGCCCCACTTTCAGCCCTGTCAGGAGGTATGCCTGGTCTGAAGAGATTGTCTCAGTCAACCATCCACCGGGTCCCAATGAAGGACCAGGTTATGAGAACATTTGAACTCCCTGCCTCCATCTTTACCCTCCCCTAAGTTGATGTCCTTATTTGTGGTGGGTGGAAGCTCCGTCCCCAAAGTTTATTGAGGAGACTTCGGCCAAGGCTTGGCATTTGCTGCCCAATTCTGGTCATTCCAGCATACTCATACTGAAGTTAAAGCAGAAGTACTGAATGACCAGATAAGAATTAATAAGGGGAAAAAGTCACTGGTGGGCATAGTCGATACACACAATAACAGTAGCTACACTGTTGGACTGAGTATCAATCAAGAAATAATTGAGGCTTGTAAAAAAGGTACGGCAATAATCATGGGCGATTTTAATCTTCATATTGATTGGAGGAAGCCTTGAGGAAGAGTTCATAGAGTGTATCCGGGATGGTCTCCTTGAACAGTATGTTGCGGAACCAACCAGGGAGCAAGCTATCTTAGATATAGTACTGTGTAATGAGACAGGATTAATAAATGATCTCCTAGTAAAAAATCCTCGAGGAAAGAGTGATCATAGCATGGTTGAATTTCAAATTCAGTTTGAGGGTGAGAAAGTTGGATCTCAAACTAATGTCCTAAGCTTAAATAAAGGACATTACAAAGGTATGAAGGCAGAGTTGGCTAAAGTGGACTGGGAAAATAGATTAAAATGTAAGATGATTAATAAGCAGTGGCAGACATTTGAGGAGATATTTCATAACTCTCAACAAAAATATATTCCACTGAGAAGGAAAGATTTTAAGAGAAGGGAGAACCATCCGTGGCTAATTAAGGAAGTACAGGACGGTATCAAATTGAAAACAATGGAATACAAAGTGGCCAAGATTAATGGGAGGCCAGAGGATTGGGAAACTTTTAAAAACCAGCAAAGGATGACAAAAAAAAAATAAAGAGAGTGAAGATAGATTATGAGAATAAACTAGCAAAAAATATAAAACAGGTAGAAAGAGTTTCTACAGGTATATAAAAAGGAAGCGAGTAGCTAAAGTAAACATTGGTCCCTGAGAGAAAGAGACTGGGGAAACAATAATGGGGACCAGGGAAATGGCAGAGACTTCAAACAAATAATTTGTATCGGTCTTCACGGTAGAAAACACTAAAAGCATCCCAATAATGGATAATAAAAAGGCTATAGGGAGGGAGGAACTTAAAACAATCACCATCACTAAAGAAAAGTACTCAGTAAAATAATGGAACTAAAGGTGGACAAGTCCCCTGGACCTGATGGCTTGCATCCCAGGGTTTTAAAAGAAATGGCTGCAGAGATAGTGGATGCATTGGTTGTAATCTACAAAAATTCCCTGGATTCTGGAGAGGTCCCAGCAAATTGGAAAACCACATATGTAACGCCACTATTTAAAAAAGGAGGGAGACAGATAGCCGGAAACTATAGACCAGTTAGTCTAACATCTGCCATTGGCAAAATGCTGGAGTCCATTACTAAGAAAGCAGTAGCAGGACATTTGGAAAAACATAATACAGTCAAGCAGAGTCAGAATGGTTTTATGAAAGGGAAATCATGTTTAATAAACTTGCTGGAGTTCTTTGAGGATGTAACAAGCACGGTGGATAAGGGGAAACCAATGGATATGGTGTATTTGGATTTCCAGAAGGCATTCGATAAGGTGCCACATAAGAGGTTACTGCACAAGATAAAAGTTTATAGGTTTGGTGGTAATATATTAGCATCAATGGAGGATTGGTTAACTAACAGAAAACAGAGTCGGGATAAATGAATCATTTTCCGGTTGACAAACATTAACTAGTGGGGTGCCATAGGGATCAGTGCTGGGGCCTCAATTATTTACACTATATATATTCATAACTTGGATGAAGGGACCGAGTGTAATGTAGCCAAGTTTGCTGATGATACAAAGATGGGTGGGAGAGCAAATTGTGAGGAGGACACAAGAAATCTGCAAAGGGATATAGACAGGCTAAGTGAGTGGGCAAACAGTTGGCAGATGAAGTATAATGTGAGAAAGTGTGAGGTTATCCATTTTGGCAGGAAAAATAAAAAAGCTAATTATTATTTAAATAGAGAGAAATTGCAAAATACTGCAGTACATAGGAACCTGGGAGTCCTTGTGCATGAAACACAAAAAGTCAGTATGCAGGTACAGCAAGTAATCAGGACGGATGGAATGTTGGCCTTTATTGCAAGGGGGATAGAATATAAAAGCAGAGAAATCCTGCTACAACTGTACAGGGTATTGATGAGGCCACACCTAGAGTATTGCATATAGTTTTGATCTCCTTATTTAAGGAGGGATATGCTTGCATTGGAGACAGTTCAGAGAAGGTTCACTAGGTTGATTCCTGAGATGAAAGGGTTGACTTATGAAGAAAGATCGAGTAGGTTGGGCCTATATTCATTTGAGTTTAGAAGAATGTGATGTAATCTTATTGAAACATATAAGGTATTGAGTGGGTTCGACAAAGTAGATGCAGAGAGGATGTTTCCCCTCATGTGGGAATCTAGAACTAGGGGGCATGGTTTCAGAATTAAGGGTCATCCATTTAAAACTGAGATGAGGAGGAATTTCTTCACTCAGAGAGTTGTAAACCTGTGGAATTCTTTGGCTCAAAGATCTGTGGAGGCTGAGTCATTGAATATATTTAGGGTGGAATAGACAGATTTTTGAGCGATAAGGGAGTTAAAGGTTATGGGGAGCAGGCAGGGAAGTGGAGCTGAGCCCAAGATCAGATCAACCATGATCTTATTACATGGCGGGGCAGGCTCAAGGGGCCAAATGGCCTATTCCTGCTTCTATTTCTTATATTCTTCTGATAATGCATATTTGGGGCCATCATGTAGGAATGATCACAATGAACTATTTTAATTTGTTTCATAAACCATGAGAGCTCATCTCAAATAGACTACAACTGTTATAAGAGCATAAAAAAAATAAGAGCACGAGTAGACAGGATTCAATAATATCATGGCTGATCTTCAACACCAGCTTTCTCGCTTGATCCCCATATCCCTTGATCCCCTTCGTTCCAAAAATCTATTGTTAGTCCTGACTTTCCCAGCTAGCTTTGTATCGTCAGCAAACCTGGATTATATTATATTCGGTCCCCTCATCTAAATCATTGATATAGATTGTAAATAGCTGAGACCCAAGCACTAATCCTTGTGGCATTCCACTCGTTACACCCTACTATCCTAAAAATGTACAGCTTATTCATGCTTTCTGTTCAATAACCAATCTTCAATCTATGCTGATCTTGTATTACAACCACTTGTGTGGCACCTTATCAATTGCCTTCTGAAAATCCAAATATATTACATCCACTGGTCCCCCCCTTATCTATCCTGTAAGTTACAACTTCAAAAAACTCGAATGGATTTATCAAACACGATTTCCCTTTCATAAAATCGCATTACTCTGCCTAATCATATGATTTTCTAAATGCCCCGTACCACGTCCCTAATAATAGATGGTAGTATCTTCTCTACTAATGGTGTCAAGTTAACTGGCCTATAGTTCCCTGTTGGTGCTTTCCATCCATTTTTGAACAGTGGGTTAAAATTTACGACCTTCCAATCTGCAGGAACTGTTCCAGAATCTAGGGAATTCTGGAAAATCAAATCAATGCATCCACTACCTCTTTTAATTTTATATGAATTCTGAGAAAAATAATGGACTTGAAATCATTTATGATATTGAATGTTTCTAATAAACTCTATAAACATTATGGATAGCTTTATTCATCATTGGGACCCATTGATTGTTGACTTTGATCCTCATTTTTGAATATGACATCCAGCCCTCTCTGTCATTGATGTGTGATGATATTCACACCAAAGTATTAACATCCAAGATATGAGTATAATTTTGGTAATAAATAAGTTGCAGTTGGTCACCTATTACAGCTGATATTCTATGGCTAGCTTATATATTATTATACAATGGAAATAAGTATTGAAATGTCTCATATCTTCGAGTTGACTCTAAAGTATGTTCAGGTTGAAAGTTTTTACAAATAGCGGATTGGATGGCTCTTGAGTTGGAACATTGTCTTTCAAATCTATAGCAGCCTCCTGGGATGAAAGACACCTCTCCCTGCCAGCTTCACGAGCCCGAAGTGAAAGTACTTTGGGAAGTTTCAACCCAGTTGTGAGTGGTGAGGTTCCATACCACAGTATGTCCGTAACAGTACAAATTGATGTAAAATTGACAGTGCCACTCACACTGGTATAATAGAGGGTGTTCTTTTGAGCTTGGGGTTAGATTAAGAAAGCTATGCATTGTTGTATCAGCTCAAATTGATCTAGGAGTATTTGAGGTTGATGCTGGGTACAAAGAGTAGAAAAATGTCCCTAACTGTGGCGCTTCTTACCTTGACAATTTTTTTAAAACATCAAACATAAAAATGTGCCTTCTATACTGCAAGAAAGGATAAATGCAACTGGCCCAGCTTTATACTTGGGTCGAGCCCATCTCTGACATCCCCTCTTGGATCTGTACCCTGCCGTTCTGAGGTCTCTGCAGGGTCCCTGTTGCACCACTACAGGCACAAGGGCCCATAATTATTTAAATGGCTCCCTCATTAGGATTTGGGATAGGGGCGTAGAGAGGGTCAAAGCAGCAGGTTAAAATTCTGCCACAGCTCATTTCTGGTAGCCTAGCAGCACCTTGGAATTTATATGCTCTTTTATTTTGCATGATCCATTTTGCAGGCTGAAAGTAAAAATGATCCAGATATAGGGCCCAAATTTGCCCAGGAGTTGCTCCGCTTTTTTTGCAGCAACTTGATTTTTCTGGAGTATTTTAAAAATCCCCATGCTGCACATTTAATTTGCGCCAGTGTAAGTGAGCTAGTTAGAATCTTTTTTAGTTTCGTTTTTTTTTCAAAAGGGGTCATTACCAGCCATCCACGCCTGTTTTGGCAATTTAAGCCAGTTTGGACAGCTAATAGTTGCTTCAAACTAACTTAGGCCAGTATATGTGGCCACTTGTGGCTACACAGAAAACCCTTGCTGAGAGTTAAGAAATCAGCGCAGGTAGCCAGAGATAGGGGGGGAAGGGAAGCAGCGAGGACCTTGCAAAGCACTAAACTTCTTCACAACTAATACAGATCTTGTACTGTAACTTTTGCATAATTTACACATTCCACTATATAAAGCTTCATAAAATATGCACTTTTTAATATCATTTATATCAGAAGTCAAAGGGTTTCATAAAACCATTTATGAATCAAATATTTTGCTAGCAGGGCTATATTAAGGCAAGTTGTTATCTTGTGTCATCATACGATCATGAGGTAGTGATCGTGGGTGGTGCAATGATAGGAGTAATACAACTGACCTTGTTGTCATCGGGTGAGGGAGCGGAAAATCAACTGGGGTTCCAGCTCCTGGTCACAATCCATTGAGCCTGCTGGAACTGTTCTATGTGTAGAGGTCAGGTGAAAAGTGGAACAGGCTGTGATGTCCCTCGTGGTCACATAGCCTGCCTTTCTCCGATTTTCAAGGCTCGGGCTTACACACGAATAAACGATGGTCACTTGCACAAGATACCTGAGGGTGCCCAAGCAGTTACTCCTCAATAAGGCACCCGTGGGTGCTGATGCAATGTTCTTCGGGCATCCATGCAGTTGTTCACTAAGAATTGGTGGGATTTTTTTTTAAATTACCTAAGTCATGATTACTACCAAAACAAAAGCCATGACCAGATATTTGCTGGTACTGAGAGACCAAACCTAAGGAAAGTTTTCTCTGGTCATTCTCACCTCTTAACAGCCAGTTGTATTGTGCCATTGACAGAGACTTTTTCTGAATCATTTAAAGAAACTCTCCTCCTTACCACCCCCTTCCCCCAATCAAAACTCTTCAAAAGTCTCCCCACACCAACCTGTTTCTTGTAGCCCTCAGCACGGGAAGACAGCGGCCGGCCTGTGCGGCAAACCATTGGGCCCGGAATAGGGACAGGACGCATTGGGTCCCACGCTGCAGGCACGCATCATCACAATCATGGGAGGAGCTACCGCGCAATAGCGAATTGCTCTACTGCGCATGCGGACAGCTGCTGGCACTCTTTTAGGCGCAGGGCCCTAGCTCCGCCCCCTAATGGACTCGCCATGCTGCGCCAAGCCTAGGGAGAGGGGCCAGAGGGACCAGAATACGGGGATATCTTTTCGGCGCCGTTCTGAGCGCAGGAAGTCGGTGCACCTCACGTAAGTGCGCCAAAAAAAACGGAGAGCCAAATTTGGGCCCTACGATCTGAGGTCCCTGGTGAAGCAGTTTTGTTGTGTGGATTTCTATACAAGTTAACTCTGATCTTATCTATAGAGCTCCAGTACTTTTCAGGCATCAACTATAGCTAGAGAGCTACAGCTGTACTGGCTGTCCTAATGATGCAAACTGTTAGATGGTTGAATATTAAGTCTCAGAGTCCTGAAATACAAACATGTCCCACTTTGCTTTCCCTGTATTCATTCATAACTGAAGATTTTTTTGTGAAAACCAATTGCATAAACACTTTAATTACTTGATTTTTCTTTTCTCTCCAACAACTTCTTTGCTGAAAGAGAAAATGTAAATATGATTGTAAAATTCATCATAGAATCTGGCTTGCAAAGCAAGGCTACTGACATACATTTGATCCATTTAAGCAATGTATTTAATTGAAAAGTACTCAGCAAGGTCAGGCCAATTTATGATATGGATGGTAAGTGGACCCAGACATATTAAGTGCTGTTATGAGTGTAATGCACTTGTGCCCTGAGAAGGAGATACTGTAGTTTCAGCAATAATGTCCCAGCAAGTGTCAGCTAACATCTCACTCTGAGATTATACACTGCTGCAATCACTTATTTAGATTTATACACGTGTGACATTTTACCCTCTGAAACAATTTGCTTAATTTGCAAATCGCCATAAAATAACATGAACAGATCTACTTTACAAATCTCCTACTTTCCCCCTCCCTGAGGTAATTGAAAATCTCTTAAGTGGGCACACAGTCTAAATAACACGGGCTGTTTCTGTGCCAACAACTTAATAGTTTTATTCTTGGTCATAAAGCTCATGATATTTTTGCTGATTTGTGGCTGCATAGTAATTAAAAATAGAATTTTTAAATGAGCTCCATATTAGAGAGCAGAAAGAAGGCAATGAAAACAGATGTATTGAAAGTATCCCCCACAGTGCTTCAAAGAATCTGCACGTAGACAGAGCTGTTTTTACTCTGCTGCATAGTAGCAGCAGAATGTCTGAGGTTTCCTGGCCCCTAGCTCAGCCTTCATCACCACACATCACCCGTAGAAAAGATGTCAGCTCTTTTATGGGTGTGCAGTCCTCTGTGCTCAATATAGAAACCTAGAATCTTACAGCAAAGAAGGAGGGCCATTCAGCCCGTTGTGCATGTGCTGGTTCTTTGAAAGAGCTATCCAATTTAGTCCCACACCTCAGCTTTTTCCCTATAACCCTGCAAATTAGTCCTCTTCCTTTATTTTGGTGCATTCTGCCAAGGTGGTAAAAACAAAAAATCTACCTCCTTATGTCTAAACCAATCTTTGACTTAAAAAATGAACAATTCCAGTCACTGTCAACTTCTCTGGAACATTAATATAGATGGCTACAATGCTAGAACAAGGGGGGTTAAAAATTAAAACATGGGAAATACACCTACTTCCAGTTTTAGTGGAGGTGGGTAAGGGGGCAGGTGATCAATCCACTCTCAGGAGCCGGATCGGTCACTAAAATATTTTAAGGAGGCTACGTGCCTCCATTTTAACTAATGCCTTATTTTTGAACTGCTGCAGGCCGGGTTTCCCGAGACTTAAGAGTCCTGGCCGATGAAAGGGGGCAAGAAAGGCTGGATCCATGAGGTAAATTCCTTTACTGTACTGCAGGAGGAGAAGGAGTGTTTCCCCGGCCCACCAAGCCTTCCAAGCTAAATTCGGCAGGACCTGGGTTTCCGGTCTGCAAATCCTTCCCCCCACCCCACTCTCTTCCTAGCTCTGACTTATTATCAGGCCCAATGTTTCAGCATGGAATGGCTAGAATGACCCATCCTCACAAGTGAGAAAGAAACTATGCTAAATACAGCAAGTCGTTAAGGGAGGGAGGCACAAAGCATACAGAACATTTCTTTATTCACATTATCCACGAAAATAAATCTATTTACCATAGAAGTCTTAGTGTGAGCTTTTCGGAAACTGCATGCCATTATCCCAGTGAGATGTTTATTGAACCATAGGTATATTACTTGTGATTTTCCACTATTAATATCAATGGATGGAAAATCTTGGGCAGTATACCCACATTTTTCTGATAAGCTGTCCACTGATACCACCGCTAGTGCCATGGAGTCTCAGAATATTTTACTTTTAATGTCATCGTCATGAGTTGCAACACAATAAAGCACAATTATTATTTATTTTTATTTATTCTGAGTACTGAAATATGTTTGTATTGAGCTCTTTTTTTTTAACTATTGTCTCTCAATGACTAGGCAAGTTCAAACAGACAAGTCCACTTATTAAAAATTTGTCTGGTCCTTGATGAATGCAACATGGGCACCACATAGTCAAACCTTCAGTGTCATACTGTAAACAGCTTCGGTAACAAAACAGTGCAAATATTTTCAATGTCTGCATGAAACAAGTAAGAATCAATTTCAGTAGGGCCACTTCATTTTGAGTTTTCCATAGAAAAAAGGACAGAATTGCAGAATATGCTCACCAAAACAGTGGTAAAAATCTGAAAACTCCCATGTTACAAAAGTGAACTTTGATTCATTCAGTCTCTATAAATCATGGAGCCTGATTTTAAAAAGGATGGTGTCATGGACAATCCCCAAAACATTGGTAAAAAAGCCCAGAATCCCCTTGTAATAAAAAGACAGTTTGGCTTATTCAGTGAAACAGCAGACCTGAACATCATCAGACTTGAAGAAATATACTCCATGATTATTTTGTCTTACTGTTTCACAGCAGATATGAAGATACTCCCCAATGCACTGTGGAAAAAAAGCCAGAACCAAACACATGTGAAAAATTATAAATATTGTATTGCAAAAATAAATTAAAATCAGTATTCAAACATTAAGGGCATGAGCATAGATTTTCCCTGTTATGATAGTAAAACAGGTGATCAGCTTTAATGTGTTAGATTGTGACACTAGAGCTGGTCTCCAGTTGTTTTGGTTAACCCTTGCCACTAGACCAAGACCTAGCTCTGTCAAGCCCGTGTGGTGGCTGGTGTGCAACTGCCACCCCACGTTAAAAAATGCACGCACAGGCATCTTCCACCCTTCAGGATGTAGTTCGGGTCCTTCATTGAAGCACCTATGAACTCGTCCTTTTTTTGGTGTGGAAGCAAGTTATCCTCATTTCTAGGGATTGCCTATGATGATGATGTTTCTAATCTATGAATTGAGTCTGGGAACAGCGGAGCTATGGAATGGGCACTGAGTGGAACTCTGGTGCTTTCTCACAGAAAAAGGGCGGGAAGAAAAATTATCATCTCATATTGAGGTAGGTACATGAATAAGGGGAGCAGTGAAATATTGCCCAAGCTGTATCAAATTTGCACCAGTAAGACCAGCTAGTTGGTGATGGGGTGGCAATGCAATTATGCTGACATTTATTTATATTTCTGTAAGAAAAGTGAAAAATAAATGGTGGTGAAATGGTAATTGGACCTTTTTGATTTTTGTTTTCAATAAGTTGAATAAACGTACATTTCCAAGAGGCAATCTTGGGCTTACAACTGCTATAAGTGAACAACCCTTCCCATTTCTGAACAATGGCAGTCATTATGCATAAATGGTGCAAGGTAATTTGGAAATTCATATGCAAATAGTAGCACAGACTACCATGGGATGTCATCATCAAATGGAACATTACTTCTGTACGGGGATGTCAGCGACGATTAAATTAAAAGTTATCTAAATTTCCCGGATTTTGTAATAATGTTTCAAAAAAGTATTTGTACCTGATTCAGTTGCAGGTTTAGAACCTATAAACAAAATGGAAAATATTGATATATGAGAATATGGGTATGATAATCAAATAAAGTGAGCCAATAGAGAATTAGCTTATTTTATACTGCACAGTGTTCAAACAACACCACCATTTTACGGTTACTTCACACATGCATAAATGGAATGCATGAAAAATGAAATGCAAGCAAAACTTGGTTAAATAACACGGAATATACATACTTGCTGCTTTGGCTGGAGGTTTCTCTGGGAAATGAAATCACAGGATGAGATCCCTGCTGCTTTGTCTTAACACATTTTGTTTAACACAATAACATTTCATTGATTAAGGTTTAGAAAATCCACATCATTGATTGGCACAGAAAGCTCTAAGCAGGCAAGCAAAAAGCCAGGAGAATACCTGAAGCATCAATACTAATCAATTGATTGCTTTAATGCACTGCAGGCTTCAGTGAAGCAAAAGGAGCAAAGCTGAGTATAATGCACAAAAGGTACTTGAAGCAACAGTTTCAAAAAGGTACAAGTAAATCAAGAGCACTGCATTGGTTTATTGCATGCTGTTAATGCATTACTAAGCTTCAAGCAAATGATTAAACTGACAATATGTCTCAGAAATCATTAGAGATGCAAAGATTCTTAGATAGTCAGGTATGCCTATATCAAAGATCACTCTCAATGGACATATCAGGATTATACCACTTACTTTTGTTTAAATCTACCATAGCTCTTGCTGCCAAATTTGATTTGACCGAGTTGAACATTTAGCTCATATTCAATAACAGTGTTCCTTCCCTCTAGTAGTCATGTAATCTCTTGAGAGGCGCCACATACCAGATAATAAAACCCTAGGCTAATCCAGGGAATAAAATCTGGGAAATACCTCTCCGATCCCCTGGGGCAATCAAAAACAAGTTCCAGGAGATCACACTGACCATGAGGTACAAACCCTAGTCCCACTTACCTTCTGTACACGTGATATTAGTCACTTTTCCTTACCTGTCTAGCTCAAATAGTCTTTCCACACAGATTTATAAAATCTCTTGTTTATTCACTTTATGTTGACCACCATTCTTCTGTCACCCTCTATGTCTTAGACTTCCTAATCTCTATTTGTATAATTTTCAGTTCTCTTCTGGAGTATCCCCCTATATTTATTATATGCCCTTTTTAAAAATCTCATTTTTGCTCCAACCTCTTCTTTGGAACCCCCAGCCTTTATTACATCCTTTTTACTTCTAGTAGGTGGCGGCTCACCACCACCTTCTCAAGGGCAATTAGGGATGGGCAATAAATTAGGGATGGCCTTGCCAGCGACGGCCACATCCCAAAACTATTTTTTTTTTTTTAAAGGAATGTATTTAAGCTGCACCTTACTCAGCTCATATTTAAACATCTCCCACTGCTTGATCTGCCATTATTTCCATTCAATTAATCTGGTTGGGGAAAATGAGAGGTCATGCCTACATCCCCTCCTCATCTCACTAAATTAGCATTTTTTCAGAGGTTCCGGAGATTTTCCATCAATGTTACAGTGGATTCCTCCCCTATATCTGGTAGTGATTTACAGTGCACCTTACCATATAATAAATCATTTTGCAGTGTCACTCTAACCATATGATCAGAGTAGCAAACCTGAGGACTGGGAGAAATTTTGAATTCAGCAGAGGAGAACAAAGGGTTTAATTAGGAGGGGGAAAATAGAGTATGAGAGGGAGCTTTCAGGGAACATAAAAACTGACTGCAAAAGCTTCTATAGATATGTGAAGAGAAAACAATTAATGAAGACAAATGTAGGTCCCATGCAGTCAGAATCAGGTGAGTTTATAATGGGAAAGAAATGGCAGACCAATTGAACAAATACATTGGTTCTGTCTTCATGAAGGAAGACACAAATAACCTTCTGGTAATACTAGGGGACCGAGGGTCTGGCAAGAAGGACGAACTGAAGGAAATCCTTATTAGTCAGGAAATTGTGTTCGGGAAATTGATGGGATTGAAGGCCGATAAATCTCCAGAGCCTGATAATCTACATCCCATAGTACTTAAGGAAGTGGCCCTAGAAATAGTGGACAAATTGGTGGTCATTTTCCAATATTCTATAGGCTCTGGATCAGTTCCTATGGATTGGAGGGTAGCTAATGTATCCACACTTTTAAAAAAAGGAGGGAGAGAGAAAACAGGAAATTATATACCGGTTAGCCTGACATCGATAGTGGGAAAAATGTTGGAATCAATTATGAAAGACGTAATAGCAGCGCATTGGAAAGCAGTGACAGGATCGGTCCAAATCAGTATGGATTTGTGAAAGTGAAATCATGCTTGACAAATCTTCTAGAATTTTTTGAGGATGTAACTAGTAGAGTGGACAAGGAAGAACCAGTGGATGTGGTGTATTTGGACTTTCAAAAGGCTTTTGACAAGGTCCCACACAAGAGATTAGAGTGCAACATTAAAGCACATGGTATTGGGGGTAATGTATTGACGTGGATAGAGAACTGGTTGGCAGACAGGATGCAAAGAGTAGCAATAAACGGGTCCTTTTCAGAATGACAGGCAGTGACTAGTGGGGTACCGCAGGGCTCAGTGCTGGGCCCCCAGCTAGTTACAATATACATTAATGATTTGGATGAAGGAATTGAATGTAATATCTCCAAGTTTGCAGATGACATTAAGCTGGGTGGCAGTGTGAGCTGTGAGGAGGATGATAAGAGGCTGCAGAGTGACCTGGACAGGTTAGGTGAGTGGGCAAATGCATGGCAGATGCAGTATAATGTAGATAAATGTGAGGTTATCTACTTTGGTGGCAAAAACAGGGCAGCAGAATATTATCTGAATGGTGACAGATTAGGAAAAGAGGAGGTGCAACGAGAGTTGGGTATCATGGTACATCAGTCATTGAAAGTTGGCATGCAGGTACAGCAGGCGGTGAAGAAGGCAAATGGCATGTTGGCCTTTATAGCGAGAGCATTTGAGTATAGGAGCAGGGAAGTCTTACTGCAGTTGTACAGGGCCTTGGTGAGGCCTCACCTTGAATATTGTGTACAGTTTTGGTCTCCTAATCTGAGGAAGGACATTCTTGCTATTGAGGGAGTGCAGCGAAGGTTCACCAGACTGATTCCCGGGATGGCAGGACTATCATATGAAGAAAGACTGGATCGACTGGGCCTGTATTCACTTGAATTTAGAAGAATAAGAGGGGATCTCATAGAAACATATAAAATTAATTCGGGATTGGATAGGTTAGATGCAGGAAGAATGTTCCCAATGTTGGGGAAGTCCAGAACCAGGGGTCACAGTCTAAGGATAAGGGGTAAGCCATTCAGGATCGAGATGAGGAGAAACTTCTTCACTCAGTGAATTGTTAACCTGTGGAATTCTCCACCACAGAAAGTTGTTGAGGCCAGTTCGTTAGATACATTCAAAAGGGAGTTAGATGTGGCCCTTACGGCTAAAGGGATCAAGGTGTATGGAGAGAAAGCAGGAAAGGGATACTGAAGTTGCATGATCAGCCATGATTATATTGAATGGTGGTGCAGGCTCGAAGGGCCGAATTGCCTACTCCTGCACCTATTTTCTATGTTTCTGTGCATGAGCTTACATTACAAGTGCATTAACTGAAGCCACCATAGCAACACCGAGTAATGGCAAATCACCAATAATCTGCATCTTTACAAATAAATATACATTGTGAAATAAAAAATAATGGCTAGATAGAAGGGCAACGAACATAATCCAGGGGTGTGAATAATTTGCATAAACTACTCAAACTTTGATCACAATTCAGTTGGACCTCCTGGATGTGTTATTGTCTCCTGCTTGTTTACAAAAGATAACTTTCATTCATAGACAAATCAGAACAGTATTGAACAGCTGAAGTCAAACAAAAAAATAGATGGTTGCATGAGTGTTAAGATAGCATGCATTTAATTATCACTTGCAGGTTTAGTGTTCCCCAAACTACATACGTGATGTTTTTTGCTTTGTTGAACTGGCTGGAAAAAAATCAGGTGACAGTGAATTTTAAGTTACTAAAGGTTAGAATGAAAGATTGCCAGGAGTTTTATTTTCTTACCTTGACTTCCTAATCTGAATCTTAAGAGAAATCAATACAAGATTATTTCATATAAAGAAACTGGGTAGGGCACTAGGAGAAATCCTTGTTCTAATCTTCGCATAGTACCATGGGATGGTTTATATTCCTTGAATGAGCAGATGTGTTTGTGAATGATGGCATTCCCACAGTACAACACACCCTCATTACTGCACTGAAGTGTCAGCCCAGATCATGAGCTCAATTCCATGAATGGGGCTTAAATCTACAACTTCAGAGGCAAGAATATCACCATTAAGAAAAACTAGCTATGTGGATATGAAAAAGGCAATTATACTGTAAGTGTTAATGGTCCTTCAAGTTGCTAAGCCACCAGGCATGATGATCTGCACACCATAATAAGAAGAGAGGTGAGTGAGAAGCACTAGCCATCATTTTCAAAAATATTTGGAAATAGGAGTTGTACCAAAGGACTGGAGGGGATAAGTGCTACTATGTTTGTCAGAATACGGGAAAGGATTACGTTAGGTAACTATTGACTAGTCATCCCCATATTAATAGTATGACAACTACTAGAGACCATCATAAAGAATAACATCACTGTACACTTTGAAAGGTATGGGCTAATCAGAGACAATCAACACCAATTTGTTAAGGATGAACCGTGCTTCACCAATTTAATCTAATTCTTCAAGGAAAGTACCAAGCGCACAGAGAGACTAGAACGCATTAGGTGTCGTACATTGGGTTTCCAAAAATAATCTTATCCATAAGACATTTGTTGTGAGGATCAAGACCCATGGCATTAAAAACAAAGTGGCAGCATGGACAGAGGAATAGCTGATGATAAATACCGAGAGTAGGAATAAAGGGATGTCTCTTGGGATTGGCGAGATATAGTTAGTAGCATGCCCATAGAACTGTGCTGGCACCTCTTTTGTTCCCCAAAAGCATAAATCACTTGGACATTAGTAGAAAGAGAATGATACTGAAACTTGTTTGTTGGCACTAAATTAAGAAGCATGGCAGGCTTGAGAAAGAATATTAAAGACTGCAGAAGGACACAGACAGGTTGGACAAATGAGAAGATACATGGCTGATACCAGGAACAAGAGGACATAGGCTTCGGGGTAGAAATTTGGTAAATTTTGAAAAAGTAGCGCCAGGCGCTAATCATTCTCTCCTCCAGCGATATTCAGTTTTAACGCTCCAAGAGAGAAGTGGAGCACTAAATCACTTCTCTTAGGGTGCTAAAGACTGAGAGCGGGGCAGTAGCGGCAGAGTGCTAAACAATTTCGACCGCATTGGTGACGGCATGAGAGACTGCTTTCCTCACTTAAAGGGAACGACTAATTATGTTATGCAAGCTAGTTGTCGACAGTTCTGTTTTGCAAGGCAACCTGCTCGACTGCCATTACAGCCCCAAACACTCTCACGAAGTGGCGGCCTTGGACATCTTGCACCAGTGAAACATGAAAAACTTTGCGCAGGCACCAGACTAGTGAAAATAATAAAGGTTGCGTTAGCTGAAAACCATTTCCTTTAAATACTGCTCCCCAAGTGGCCAGCTGAGTTCACAGCGCCTCCTCTTGTCTGTGTGAGGCGATACAGAAGGGGGTGAGAATCAATTTTACATCTGGGGCAATAACGGGGCGCTGTGCACTTCATGACGTCACAATCTGCCAGGTGCTAGAGGCTCAGGCTCTACGAGTTAGCCCCAGTGCTAAACGGGCACTGAAGTTTGTGGGCTTCGCTACATTCGCCACGCCCGATCTCTAACCCTTTAGCGCCTCATTAGTGCCCATCAGGCATCTCTTCCGATGGATTTGTGAGAGCTGTCAATACTGGGACATGAAGACTTAAGACCGGAAAACTGTGGAATAATAAAATAAATCCAAAAAGTTTAATTACAAACTTGAGCAAGCAGGACAAATGCACCTTGAGCCACACTAGATAACTTTATTACCATACAGGATTTCCAAGAGAATAAACTGCCTCCGTGTCATAAAAAAATAAGAGTTTAAGCCATAAACATGAAAATAATCTGCACAAAAAATAATAAAAGTAACATTAGTAAACTGAAAAATATTCACGACCATCAGATATCCCAGAGCACTTTACAGCCAATGGAGTACTTTTGGAGTGTAGTCACTGTTTAAGCGTGGGAAACGCGGCAGCCAACTTGGACACAAACTCCCACAAACAGCAATGTGATAATGACCAGAAAATCTGTTTTTTTAAATGTTTATTGAGGGATAAATATTGGGCAGGACATTGGGGATAACTCCCCTGCTCTTCTTTGAAATAGTGCCATGGGATCTTTTACCTCCACCTGAGAGAGCAGATGGGGCCTCAGTTTAACAGCTCATCCGAAAGACAGCACCTCCGACAGTGCAGCACTCCCTCAGCACTACACTGGTGTGTCAGCCTAGATTTATGTGCTCAAGTTCCTGGAGTTGGACTTGAACCCACAACCTTCTGACTCAGAGGCAAGTGCACTATTCACTGAGCCAAAGTTGACACATTAGAACAACGGAACCATAATAGTTTCCAGCATACAAGGAAATCATTCTTCCAATCACTTCTGTGCCGACTCTTTGCAATCCAAATCTAGTCTCATTGTTTTGCAGAATTTTACGGCAATTCATTTTAATAGATAGAAAATCCTGCAGGATCTGTTAGCCTCCCCACCCAATATCCCCCCCCTCACCACCCCCCCGCGCCCCTCTCCCCCCTCTCTCCCCCCCCCCCCCGCCCCCACACTGGGGGCACAAATTTACAAAATGTACCCTTTGATGTGAATTGTTGATACAATGACACTTTTACTTGCATTACTTTTTCACTGAAATTAGTTAAGACAAGAGTGGTAGAGAGGCAAAGGTTGAGGGAGGACATTTCAGAGCTTAGAGCCTCAGAGCTGACAGCATGGCGGTCAATGGAGGAGAGAAGAAAATCGGGGATGGGCAGAGACCTCGTAGGGTTGTAGAGTTGGATAAGGTTATAGAGATAGGGAGGGGTGAAGCCATGGGTGGATTTGTAAAGAAGGAGGATCATTTTAAAATCGGTGTGTTACCATACCTGGAACCAGTGCAGGTCAGCGAGCACAGGGGTGAAGGCTAAACTGGACTTGGTGCAAGTTAGGATATGGGCAGCAGAATTTTGCATGAGCTCAATTTTACGGAGCGTGTAAATTGGGAGGCTAGCCAGGAGAGCATTGCAATAGTTGAGTCTAGAGGTAACAAAGGCATGAATGAGGGTTTCAGCAGCAGATGAATTGAGTCAGGGATGGAGATGGATGATGTTACAGGGGTCGTGGTAGGCGATCTTGGTGATGGAGAGGATATGGGGTCAGAAGCTCAACGCAAGGTCAAATAGGATGCGAAAGATTCAAACAGTCTGGTTCAGTCTCAGACCGTGACCAGAGAGAGGAACAGAGTGGGTGGCTAGGGAACGGAGTTTGTAGTGGGGACCAAAGTCAAAGCCTTTGGTCTTCCGAACATTTAATTTGTGGACATTTCTCCCCATCCAATACTGGATGTCGGTCAAGCAGTGTGACAAATCAGAGAGAGGAGCTGGTGAGGCAGAACTGGGTGTCATCTGGGTACATTTGGAAACTAACATTGTATTTTCGGATGATGTCGCCACGAGGCAGTATGTAGATGAGAAATAGGAGAGAGCCAAGGATAGATTCCTGGGGACTCCAGAGGCAATGGTGCAGGAGCGGGAAGAGAATCCATTGCAGGCGATTCTCTGGCTATGATTGGATAGATAGGAATGGAACCGGGGGGGGGGCAATCCCACCCAAATGGACAACAGAGGAGGTAAATGACTCAATTGGACATATTGTAACTATGTAACTAGTAGAGTGGATAAGGGAGAACCAGTGGATGTGGTGTATTTGGACTTTCAAAAGGCTTTTGACAAGGTCCCACACAAGAGATTGTTGTGCAAAATTAAAGCACATGGTATTGGGGTAATGTACTGATGCGGATAGAGAACTGGTTGGCAAACAGGAAGCAGAGAGTCGGGATAAACAGGTCCTTTTCAGAATGGCAGGCACTGACTAGTGGAGTGCCGCAGGGCTCAGTGCTGCGACCCCAGTTATTTACAATATCCATCAATGATTTAGATGAAGGAATTGAGAGTAATATCTCCAAGTTTGCAGATGACACTAAGCTGGGTGGCGGTGTGAGCTGTGAGGAGGATGCTAAGAGGCTGCAGGGTGACTTGGATAGGTTAGGTGAGTGAGCAAATGCAGTATAATGTGGGTAAATGTGAGGTTATCCACTTTGGTGGCAAAAACACGAAGGAAGAATATTATCTGAATGGCGGCAGATTAGGAAAAGGGGAGGTGCAACGAGACCTGGATGTCATGGTACATCAGTCATTGAAAGTTGGCATGCAGGTACAGCATGCGGTGAGAAGAAGGCAAATGGCATGTTGGCCTTTATAGCGAGAGCATTTGAGTATAGGAGCAGGGAGGTCTTACTGCAGTTGTACAGGGCCTTGGTGAGGCCTCACCTTGAATATTGTGTACAGTTTTGGTCTCCTAATCTGAGGAAGGACATTCTTGCTATTGAGGGAGTGCAGCGAAGGTTCACCAGACTGATTCCCGGGATGGCAGGACTGACATATGAAGAAAGACTGGATCGACTGGGCCTGTATTCACTGGAATTTAGAAGAATGAGAGGGGATCTCATAGAAACATATAAAATTAATTCGGGATTGGATAGGTTAGATGCAGGAAGAATGTTCCCGATGTTGGGAAAGTCCAGAACCAGGGGACACAATCTAAGGATAAGGGGTAAGCCATTTAGGACTGAGATGAGGAGAAACTTCTTCACTCAGAGAATTGTTAACCTGTGGAATTCTCTATCGCAGAGAATTGTTGATGCCAATCTGTTGGATATATTCAAGAGAGAGTTAGATATGGCCCTTACGGCTAAAGGGATCAAGGGGTATAGAGAGAAAGCAGGAAAGGGGTACTGAGGCAAATGATCTGGCGTGATCTTATTGAATGGCGGTGCAGGCTCGAAGGGCCGAATGGCCGACTCCTGCACCTATTTTCTATGTTTCTATATTCCAAGGGACTCAATGAAGAAGCCTGTAAATTAGATTATTTTTTAAACTGGTAGATGTAAAAATAACCAAATGCTTGAATCATGTCACAAGTATTAACCATTCTGGTACTTAGCCCTCGAGGTTCCTTCTCCTTTAAAATTCAGTAAAAAGGAAGCAACACTGCAGCCAGAATCTGTCACTAACAATAAGCACTTCTTTGTCCTGGAGAATCATAATCACTCTGTGCTCTTGTGAATGTTATACATAAAGCCAACAAAATTGGCCTTGGGCTCAACTGTAATGAGCACTCATTTTTTTTCATTTGGCTCATCCTGCACAAATTAAATGGAGAAAGGTTAAATTTAGATTGTTGAACACTTATTAGAATCTTTGTATGCAGTAGATACCTCCCAAATTTGATCATTCTAATGCCCCATGGACTAGCAGATGTTAGATCCTGTCATTTCTGCTGACATAACATATTCAGGAGTTTACTAAATATCCATGTACAGGACAAAAATAAACCTTGGAATTAGTCAAGTGCTGCGCACAACACATTTCATTATGAAGCACAAAATCTCTTTAATCCACTGCTGAATCCTACAACAATTCATGTATAGTCTCGCATTTCACAAAATTGCAATATACAGTGTTATTAATGATGGATAATTCTCACTTCCTACTAGTTTTTCCAAGTGCTTTCAACTGTGCCCAATAATATAAACATAAGCACCACCCATGGGGGTTCTGAATGTTTCCTGGTGGCAAACTGGTAGAACGTCCAGGAACAGCAGAGACCTGGTTGTGGAGAGTCCCCTCTGCTTCCAGGAGCTTCCTGGCTGCCCTGTGAAGGGCAAAATCTCCTTTTGGAGTTTCCATTCCTTAGGCTGGAGCAGGGCCCAGTGCATCAGTGGAGGCTGGCTTTTGCTCACCTGTCCCATTAGGTGCCTTCCGAGTGACCTGGTTAACTGCAGATTTTCAGTCCTAATTTTTTTTTTTTATTATGTGAAAGACTTCACATAAATTTGCCAGGATTAATAACAGTAGATTCAGGACTGTCAAAAAAAAATTATTTAGAACATGCTCACTTTCCCTTGGCATCATTTGTTCATGGGCTAAAAGTTTGTTGTGATTTTATCCTCTTCAAAACAATCACTACTTATGCCTTCTGCGACACTGGGAATGATTGCAGAGGTCACCAGTGTAAAGATACACCTGCTGCTGAACATAATTGCTATTTTGATTCTTTTAATTATATTTTGCCATTAGGTTTATTATTACAAATTTCTTAAATTATTTTTACAAGATGGTCTTGTGGGATAAATCTTTTTTCATTTTCTTTCTATTGCCAAGAGGAGGAGAAAACTGGAGAGTAGATTGATAGACATGATAACCCGTCCATCCCCAGAGACTCACTGGTAGTTTTATACTTCTAGCGTTGGAACAAAGGAGAGCTGTGAGGTTAAAAACAAACGTAAATATCTCATTGGTTTAATATTTGTGTTACCTTTCTCTGTAGGTTTTTGTTTCACTTGCTTCATGGTTTCTGCCTCTAAACATTTAATGAAGAATTGAATTAGGTTCAATGTTAATCATGCTATAATTGTACATGAATATTAACCAGATATTAGTCTCATATGATGCACATTCAACAAATTGGCCCAGAATCTGCGGTCAGCAGAAAAGCGATGGCGATCGCCGCTGACCTCGAAGAAAGCTGCCCAATCTCTGTGGCGAAGACATTCGGTTTCTTGACGTGTAATTGATTGTAGTGCTGTCAATAGGGGATTTCTGGTGAATGCAGCCATGATGTCATCAAGCTGTCTAAGCAGTCAATCACATTGAAGAATTCTCACAGAAAGCAAACCAGGAAATGAAAAGCACTGATTATGTGCACTTTTTAAAAATGATACTGAGAGCGAAATAAAGATTGGGGCATGCACATGGGGTTAAGGTAGAAACTGAAATATCATGAACAAACTTTAACATTTTCTTTCAAATATATTATTTGATCATAATGGAGAAAATTTAAATTCCACAAATATAACAATTCTTTTTACAGGGTCACAATGGTTGTCCAGCAGTCAATGCACTGTTAAAACTCCAGTTCCACCTATTCCAACAAGGTTTAACATTTAATGGGGTCTTTAATAGCGATATTAGAGCGGAAAAGCTCAAGTTTTCATCAGTTTAATTGATTTCACCGATTGATGGCTATGGGGACGGGGTGCTGGGGGGGGGGGGGGAGGGGGGAGGGCAGTGGGGTTTATGGCGCTGACTATGTCGGAGCAGTGAGTGACTGACCGCAATTTCAGGATTTCCGTGTTTAGGTATGCATGCGCTAAATCCTGAAGTTACAGTCAGTTTCAGGGGAGCAATGATAGCAAACACTGACAGTTCATCAAAGCTAGCCCGCCCTCCGCCTCAATTTAATCAGCTTCCTATGCATCAGCACAGTTTGCTTGGGGCAGGACATTCGATGTGGCAGCAGCTCTTAAAAGTTCAATTCAATGGGTGTTTTTATTGACAAACTGCAGCAAATGTGGCCAAAACTGTGTGAATCCTAAAAATCGCCTGGATATAGGAAAGTGTGGAAACCTCCTGTTGCTGAGAATGTCCTGGAGGTCCTGGTGCAGGAGGTGCAACAAAAGAAGGTGGCCCTCTTGGGAGGAGATGGTGACTAAAAAGAAGAGATCAAATCTGCTTGGATGGAAATAACAGAGTAAATGGATTTTTCCAGATCCACAGCATGAGAAAGATGTTTTGTGGTCTGAGGAGGAGTGAGAAAATAGGTGTACTGAACTTAACATACTTTATTTTACTCTGAAGCACAGTTCATATGAAGCAAATAAGATTTGTCAGCTGCAATGCCTTCAGAGCTAGCATGCAAAGCATGGACAATGCTTTCTACAGTGTTTTTTATTGCAGGAAAGCAGAAGTGAACATTTTGTGTGCAGTACACAAATAACTTGCACTGTTACATGCAAATGTTGAATGGTATGAACTGTTGTTACAAACTTAGCTCTAAGAATCCTTCCTCGGCAAGCCAGGCCAGTGCATTTGCCATGCACCAATATTTTAGCTTTGAGTTGAGAACCAGAATGGAGTTTGCCCACAGAATTGCAATTTGGATCTGAACTGAATGAATATAATTACCATAGTGCAATGATGCTGGTGGTAGCCGCAGTGAAGCCTCCTTGTGACTGTCATTTATCCCCATGATGAAATGTAATGCACTGAAAATCAGGCATGTGGACCTAAAAGCCTGATTTCATCACATCGAGCCATCAAAAAATCAGCGTTCATATATACAAGGCACAGTACAACAAGTCTTCATAAAACAACAATTGTTGGGGTTATTGTGATCTTGAGTCAAGTTGAGGAGATTAATGTTGAGAAGGAATAGACTGCAGCTAGGTTATTACTGTTGGTGACATCCGAACTGAAGAGCCACATTACATTAAAGTATAGCAATTGTTTATTCGGAGGTGCAACACTGAAACGCTGTGCCTTATATATATATACAGAAAAGAAAAGTACATTTCTTTCAAATCTACCATCAATTCAGTAAGCAAAGATATCAGAAAATTGATAGTGCTGTAAACTGAAAATTCATGCCCAGTTTGCTTTGTACATGCCAGCAGCTCAAATCATTTAACTCGACAGCAAACAGCAAGAATAAAATCTCCACAAGGATCACTCACTTGTTACTTTAGGCTTTACTGCTGTTTAAGAAAAAAAATGATGAAAATCTGAGATAAAAAGGTCGATATATTTTTGAAAGAGAAAACTCTCTGCTACTGATGGACTCATGTATTTTTGAATGGTGATCAGGTGTGACATCAATCATTTCGTCCTCCTTTGATTAGTAAAGCCCTACTCCTGACACATTGTTTAAAAGCAGCTCGATGATATCGAACACTGAGGTTAATTTGACTTTGGGTGATGGTGTAAAACAGGTGACATCGATTCAGCTGCCCTTAAATATATCTCTTGCTTTTCAGTCTATTGATTTTAATGAAAATGGAAATCAGGAGAGATGTATAATGTGCAACTGACCCAATATTGCCCATATTACACCATTGGCCAAAGTCAAAATTACCAACTGGTGTGTGAAGATAGTTACTGCTGCTGCACCTTATTCCTATTGTCACTTCTTGTAGTTCACCAGACACAACTAACATGTGCAGATTCTGTATGTTCATCAATGGTCATGTTGCTATTCAAAGTGTTCAAGGAGGCATTCTTGCCAAATTTTAATCTGAACATTATTTTATTCATCAATGTTTGGTTAATTATTTTAATTATCCTTTGCCACAAGCTTTATTAATTCAAGATTCTCAAATGATTTTTACAAGATGATCCCTTGCTGATAAACAATGATTTTAACTGTACTAATCTCCATTTTCTTTTCACTTCCAAGAGGTGGAGTTGGAGAGCAGAATACTAGACATGATAACCTGTCCATCCCCAGAGACTCACTGTAGTTTTTTAATTTTAACTTTGGAAGGAAGGAAAGCTGCAAGGTTAGAAACACACGTAAATATGGAATTGGTTGAACTTTTCTATTACCTTTCTCTACTGGTTTTCGTTTCACTTGCTTCACGGCTTCTTCCTCTAAATATTTGGTGAACAATCGAATTAGGTTCAATATTAATCATACTTTAATTGTACATGAATATTAACCAGATATTAGTCTCATCATTTGTACATTTAACATATCATCTATATACATGCAATGGTTAATATTGCACAGAAATGAAGTGGTCATGGCCCCGAAAATGACTGCCAGTCCCATTCACACACGGCTGCCTTTACAGGCTCATGACTACAAACAAAGAAAGGTCAAGTGAAGACATTTAGTCCTCAACATTTATGCTCATCACCTGAGCACTGTCAGTTCCTGCTGCTGCTCCTGCCTACAAACCCTAGATGGTACAACCCAGCTCATGGCATGAGCAAGGATTTGCAGACAGAAAGGAAGGCAGGGTTTTATGAATTTTGCAAAGCTATCTACCTTCCTCCTCAGTTTAATCAGCTATATAAACAGGGTGCAGGGAGTTTGAGCCGCAGCAGTTTGTTTCTGGACAGGAAATCTGGTGAAGCAGCAGTTCTTAAAGGGCTGTTACTTGCCATTGAAGAAAAGAAGAGATTTCATTGTGGTCACAGATGTGCTTGCAGAGATGAATAATGACCAGCTATAGGAAAAGTGGCCAAAACTGCGTGCATCCAACAATGTCCGGAAATAGGAATGTGGGGAAAATTTCTTTTACTGAGGATGCCCTGGAGTTCCTGGTGCAGAAGGTGCAACAAAGGAAGGTGGTCCTCCTGGGAGAAAATGGTTACCCCAGAGAAAAGGTCAAATCTGCTTGGATGGAAGTAACTGGAGTTTCCTAGATCCATAGCCTGAGGAAGAGGTTTTGAGTGTGAGGCGGAGTGAAAACATAGGTGTCTTGAACTTTGCATATTTTACTTTACTCTGGTGCACAGTTCACACAAACCAAAACAAAGCTGAGAAATGCATCGTCTTCAAAGAGCTAGCACACAAAGCTTTCTATGGTGTCTTTTACTGCAGGGAAACTGAAGTGCCAACTTTTTTGTGAGTAACAGAAATAACTTTCATTGTTACATACAAACATTGAAAGGGATGAATTGTTGCTACAGAGACCTAGCTCTAATAATCCAGCCTTAGCAACCAGGCCAGTGCATTAACGATATGCCAATTTTTCCGGGTAAGAGGAGAACCAGAATGGAGCTCACCCAAAGAACGTACAATTTGGATCAGAACATAATTAATATAATTACCATATTGTAATGATGCTGGTGGTAGCCACAGTGAAGCTTCCTTTTGACTGCCATTTATCTCCTCCATGAAATGTAACACACTGAAAATCAGGCATGTGGGCCGACAAGCCTGATTTCATCATATTGAGGCTCCAGAAAATCATATAAACAAGGCACAGTGCAACATGTCTTCATAAACAACAACTGCTGGGGTTGTTGTGATGTTGAATCTTGTTGAGGAGGTTAATGTTGAGGAGGAATAGACTGCAGCTTCTCATTACTGTTTGTAACATCCTAACTGAAGAGTCACATTATATTAAATTATATCTGGGAGTGCAACACTGAAACTGTGCCATAGGTATATATATAATTTATATCAACAGAAAAGAAATGCAAATTTGATTTAAATCCAATGTTCGGTAATCATTCATGAGCAAACTTATCAGAATATAAAAACAGCTGTAAACAAAGAATTCATGCACACATTTGCTTTGTATATGTCAACAGCTCGAATCATTTAACTCCACAGCATTTGCAAAGAATGAAAGCTCTAATCTTAAAAAAATATTATTACAACAAGAATAACATTTCCACAAAAGTCACTCACTTTTTATTATTGGCTTTGCCGCTGTTTAAGAAAAAAATTGATGAAAATCTGAGATAAGAAGGTCATTTTTGAAAGAGAAGATTCCCTACTAATTTGTTTTTGAATGATGATCAGGTGTGACATCAATCATTTTGTCATCCTTTGGTAAATGTCTATTCCTGACACATTGTTTAAAAGCAGCTTGATGACATCACACTGTCCATTTGTGCACATATCTGTTAAGAATGCATTTTCTACTTCACACCCAATGGTAGAAATTTGTACTAAAGTCAACAACAGTAGATTCCTGGTCAGTAACAGTAGATTCATCCACTCCACTGTCTTACATTGTTTGCTCATGTTCCTAGAATCCCAATCACATGCGACTCCATTTTGAACATTTCCACAACCAGATTTCAAAAATTCCTCTGGAGGCATGTTGTTGTGTGCTGTAGGCACATTATTTTAAAGTCGTACCATTCTAAAACAGAATTAGTGAACAAACAGAACTAGGAGCCGAAATTGCCCTGCGCTAGGTTTGGAGCGCATAATTTGAATTGAATGTTTCTTTTGCACCAACCCCGGCACAGAATTGGCCTCTTTGAGGAAAAAAAATGTTTCTTGTGCTAACAGAGCGTTTGCATAGCGCGCGATGCTCAGCACATCAGCGGCGCGACTTGTCACCCGGGCTCGCATCGCTACCGACTCCCGCTAGATTCCATGGGAATTTAGCAGCGGCGTTAACTGGTAGAGCCCATCTGTGCTGTGCCGGCGATGACAGCGTTATCACCGTGTGCAGCGACCCATTTTCGCCCCAGAGCAAAAAGAGCCAGCGACAGCTTCAGGGGGCAGATACCAGGGTGTAGGCCACTCGTGGGGCGCTAGTTAAAGGGGAGGTGACGCTTTTTTAAAAAAAAACATCCGACTTCCCGGTCGCGGCCTGTTGCATGGTGGATCGCGAGGTCCTTGCCCTGATGTTGGAGCCGGGCACTCCACTTGAGTGACAAGCTGATGCCACAGCACCCAGTGGTCCAGGTAGGGACCTGCAGAATCGGCAGTTTAGCTCTCCCCTTTCCTACCGCGTAACGCTGCGACCCTCTCAGATTCCTTCCACCCCCCTCACACCCAGAACAAGTAGAAAGCGATATTTTGAGAGCGATAACCCCAATATCGCGAGCAGGGCGGGACCTCTGTGCCTGGCGCAGGAAATCCTGCCTTGCGGCTGTTACCGACCCCAAAAGGGGCACTATGCAATTTCTCCCCTAAAATGTCTTCAACCCATCGCTGACTACAGCAATATTCAGGTATTGTCTCAGCATCACGATATTACAGCAAACATAGTCTTATTCGTGATGGAGCATTCCCACCTAACTAATTGTGCTTTTAACAGTGCCCAATAATGTAAACATAGCCACCAAGATTCCTTGGGGGTTCTGAAGGTCTCCTGCCATATGTCGGGTGGAAAACTGATGGAACTCCGAAAAAAAGGGCAGAGACCCAATTGTGCTAAGTCTCCACTGCTTCCAGGAGCTTCCATGTTGCCTTTTGAGCGGCACAATCGTCGCTAGGTGTTCTCGCTTCTAAGGCTGGACCAGGACCCAGTGCATCAGTGGAGGCCGGCTTTTGCCCATCTGTCCCATTAGGTGCCCTTGCAGTGGTTCAGTTAACTGTGGGATACCGATCTGCAGAATTTCAGCCCGATATTTTTTTTATTCTGTGAGCGATGTCACATGAGTTTTACTGGATACATAACAGCAATTTGTGAGCTGTCACAAACTATTTTCTTCAGAACATGCTCACTTTCTCTTAGCATCCTTTGCTCATGGGCTATCATGGTTGTTGTAATTCTGTGCCACACATTTTTATCCCCTTCAAAACAATCACTACTTATGCCTTCTGTGGCACTTGGAAATACTGCAATGGGCACCTTGGCCCCGATATTTACTCAGGGCTGTCAAGAGAGGGAAGGAAGGATTTCCAGACTGGAGACATGAAAGTACAGGTTTCCCGGACGCCCTGGAGAAATTAACGACAGGACGTCTTTAAAATTTTTTCAGCAGGGTTCCTGCCCAAAAGGACCAAGGAGAACGACCCCACTTCTCCAGTACTTTTAGCACTGGAAGGAAGGAGAGCTGTGAGGTTAGAAACACGTGCCACTATCTCATTGGTATAATTTTTATATTACCTTTTACTCGAGGTTTTGGTTTCATTTGCTTCACGGTTTCGGCCTCTAAACAGTTAGTGAACAATTGAATTAGGTTCAATATAATCATTTGTACATGAATATTGACATGATATTTGTTAACTTAGATGTACATTCAACATATTGTATGTATACATGCAATATCTAATTTTGAACAAAAAATGAGATGATAGTGACCCCAGAAATGGTTGCTTGTCCCACCCACTTACTCCTTCTTTTAGGGGTTATCCAATTTTGTAGATAAATCCCGGTGATATTGTCATAAATACAAACAAAGAAGGATCAAATGAAATACTTTAGACCCCAATGTCACATTTACGCTCATCCCCCGACTAGGACATCTATAAACCACAGATGGTACAGGTCAGCTCATGACACGGGCAGGCCTGTGCAAATAGAAAGGAAGGCAGGCCTCACTGAATATTTTCAGAGCTATCCCCGCCTCCCCTCTAATCAGCTGCACAGAGCCTGGGCAGCAGCTCTGTTTGCTTGGGGGCAGGGAATTTGGCGAGGCAACAGCTCTTCAGGTGCTGTTTCTTGCGATTAATGAAAAGGAGAGTTGTGGAAAAAGTTGAGCTTGCAGAGGTGGACAGTGACTAACTGCAGGAAACATGAACAAAACAGTGTGCATCCAAAAATATCTGTAAATAGGAAAGTGGGGAACGTTCCTTTTACTGAGGATGCCCTTGAGTTCCTGGTGCAGGAGGAGCCACAAGGGATGGCGACCCTCCTGAAAGAAGATGGTCACAATAAAGCAGAAATCAAAACTGTTTGGATGGAAGCAGCAGAGTGATAGATTTTCCCAGATCCATAGCAGGAGGAAAAAACTTTGTAGTATGAGAAGGGATGAAAAAAGGTGCACTGACCCACACATATTTTATTTTACTACTGGCATACCGTTGACATGAGCCAAATCAAATCCGTGAACTTCACAGAGATGGCATGCAAAACACGGACAGTGCTTTCTACAGTGTTTTTTACTGCAGGGTAATGAAGTGCACACATTTTGTGCAGTGCACAAAAAATGTTCACTCTTATGCACAAATGTTGAAAGGTATGAATGGTTGCTACAGAAACTTAGCTCAAAGAATCCAATTTCAGCCAGCCAAGCCAGAGCATTAGTCATGCAGTAATTTTTAGGGGCAAAGAGAGAACCAGAATGGAGCTCGTCCAAAGAACGTGCAATTTGGATCAGAACGTAATTAATATAATTACCATATTGCAATGATGCTGGTGGCAGCCACAGTAAAGCCATTTTGAATGCCATTTATCCCCATTATGGAAAGTAACACACTGAAAATCAAGCATGTTTTCAAATCAAGCATGATTTCATGGCTGACAAGTCTGATTTCATCATATTGAGGCGTCAGAAAATAAGCGTTCATATATACAAGGCACAGTGCAACATGTCTTCATAAAACAACAATTGTTGGGGTTGTTGTGAACTTCAAATAAATTGTAGATTAATGATGAAGTGGAATAGACTGCAACTTTGTCATTACAGTTTGTAACATCCTAACTAGGGAGCCATATTACACTATGGCTCTGCTGCACAGGAGGGCAGGAAAAAGAGTGGGAGAGCTATAGTGGTAGGGGATTCTATAGTAAGGGGCATAGATCGGCATTTCTGCGACTGCAATCGAGACTCCAGTATGGTATGTTGCCTCCCTGGTGCAAGAGTCAAGGATGTCTCGGAGCGGCTGCAGGGCATTCTGGAGGGAGAGGGTGAATAGCCAGCTGTCGTGGTGCATAAAGGTACCAATGATATCGGTAAAAAAACGGGATGAGGTCCTACAAGCTGAATTTAGGGAGCTAGGAGTTAAATGAAAAATTCCGACCTCAAAGGTAGTAATCCCAGGATTGCTACCAGTGCCACATGCTAGTCAGTGTAGAAATAGCAGGATACTTAAGATGAATATGTGGCTTGAGAAATGGTGCAAGAGGGAGGGATTCAAATTCCTGGGACATTGGAACCGGTTCTGGGGGAATGGGACCAGTACAAACTGGACGATCTGCACCTGGGCATGACCGGAACCTATGTCCTAAGGGGAGTGTTTGTCAGTGCTGTTGGGGAGGGTTTAAACTAATATGGCAGGGTGATGGGAATCTATGCAGGGAGATAGATGGAAGTAAAATGGGGGCAGAAGCAAAAGATAGAAAGGAGATAAGGAAAGGTGGAGGGCAGAGAAATCAAAGGCAAAAATCAAAAAGGGCCACATTACAACATAATTCTAAAAGGACAAAGAGTGTTAAAAAAACACATGCCTGAAGGCTCTGTGTCTCAATGCAAGGAGCATTTGTAATAAGGTGAATGAATTAACTGTGCAGATAGCTGTTAATGGATATGATATAATTGGGATTACAGAGACATGGCTCCAGGGTGACCAAGGCTGGGAACTCAACATCCAGGGATATTCAATATTCAGCAAGGATAGACAGAAAGGAAAAGGAGGTCGGGTAGTGTTGCTGGTTAAAGAGGAAATTAATGCAACAGTAAGGAAGGACATCAGCTTGGATGATGTGGAATCTGTATGGGTAGAGCTGCAGAACATCAAAGGGCAGAAAACCTTAGTGGGAGCTGTGTACAGACCACCAAAGAGTGGTAGTGAGGTTGGGGATGGAATCAAACTGGAAATTAGGGATGCGTGTAATGAAAGTACAGCAGTGATCATGGGTGACTTTAATCTACATATAGATTAGGCTAACCAAACTGGAAGCAATACAGTGGAGGAGTATTTCCTGGAGTGCATAAGGGATGGTTTTCTAGAACAATATGTCAAGGAACCAACTAGAGAGCTGGCCATCCTAGACTGGGTGTTGTGTCACGAGAGAGGATTAATTAGCAATCTTGTTGTGCAAGGCCCCTTGGGGAAGAGTGACCATAATATGGTAGAATTCTTCATTAAGATGGAGAGTGACACAGTTAATTCAGAGACTAGGTTCCTGAATTTAAAGAAAGGTAACTTCGATGGTATGAGACATGAATTGGCTAGGATAGACTGGCGAATGATACTGAAAGGGTTGAGGGTGGATAGGCAATGGCAGACATTTAAAAATCACATGGATGAACTTCAACAATTGTACATCCCTGTCTGGCGTAAAAATAAAACGGGGAAGATGGCTCAACTGTGGCTAACAAGGGAAATTAGGGATAGTGTTAAATCCAAGGAAGAGGCATCTAAATTGGCCATAAAAAGCAGAAAACCTGAGGACTGAGAGAAAATTAAAATTCAGCAGAAGAGGACAAAGGGTGTAATTAGGAGGGGGAAAATAGAGTATGAGAGTAAGCTTGCAGGGAACATAAAAACTGACTGCAAAAGCTTCTATAGATATGTGAAGACAAAAAGATTAGTGAAGACAAATTTAGGCCCTTTGCAGTCAGAATCAGGTGCATTTATAATGGGGAACAAAGAAATGGCAGACCAATTGAACAAATACTTGGTTCTACCTTCACTAAGAAAGACACAAATAACCTTCCGGTAATACTAGGGGACTGAGGGTCTACCGAGAAGGAGGAACTGAAGGAAAGCTTTACTAGTCATGAAATTGTGTAAGGGAAATTGATGGGATTGAAGGCCAATAAATCCCCAGGGCCTGATAGTCTGAATTCCAGAGTACTTAAGGAAGTGGCCCTAGAAATAGTGGATGCATTGGTGGTCATTTTCCAACATTCTATCGACTCTGGATCAGTTCCTATGGATTGGAGGGTAGCTAATGTAAACCCTCTTTTTAAAAAAGGAGGGAGAGAGAAAACAGGGAATTATAGACTGGTTAGCCTGACATCGGTAGTGGGAACAATGTTGGAATCAATTATTAAAGATGTAATAGGAGCGCATTTGGAAAGCAGTGACAGGATCAGTCCAAGTCAGCATGGATTTATGAAAGGGAAATCATGCTTGACAAATCTTCTAGAATTTTTTGAGGATATACCTAATAGAGTGGACAAGGGAGGACCAGTGGATGTGGTGTATTTGGACATTCAAAAGGCTTTTGACAAGGTCCCACACAAGAGATTAGTGTGCAACATTAAAGCACATGATATTGGGGGTAATGTATTGACATGGATAGAGAACTGGTTGGCAGACAGGAAGCAAAGAGTAGCAATAAACGGGTCCTTTTCAGAATGGCAATCAGTGACTAGTGGGGCATCGCAAGGTTCAGTGCTAGGATCCCAGCTAGTTACAATATACATTAATGATTTAGACGAAGGAATTGAATGTAATATCGGCAAGTTTGCAGATGACACTAAGCTAGGTGTGAGCTGTGAGGAGGATGCTAAGAGGCTGCAGGGTGACTTGGACAGGTTAGGTGAGTGTGCAAATGCATAGCAGATGCAGTATAATGTGGATAAATGTCAGGTTATCCATTTTGGGGACAAAAAACATGAAGGCCAAATATTATCTGAATGGCGGCAGATTAGGAAAAGGGGAGGTGCACGAGACCTGGGTGTCATGGTACATCAGTCATTGAAAGTTGGCATGCAGGTACAGCAGGCGGTGAAGAAGGCAAATGGCATGTTGGCCTTCATAGCGAGAGGATTTGATTATAGGAGCAGGGAGGTCTTACTGCAGTTGTACAGGGCCTCGGTGAGACCACACCTTGAATATTGTGGACAGTTTTGGTCTCCTAATCTGAGGAAGGACATTCTTGCTATTGAGGGAGTGCAGCGAAGGTTCACCAGACTGATTCCCAGGATGGCAGTACTGACATATGAAGAAAGACTGGATCGACTATGCTTATATTCACTTGAATTTAGAAGAATGAGAGGCGATCTCATAGAAACATATAAAATTCTGATGGGATTGGACAGGTTAGATGCAGGAAGAATGTTCCCGATGTTGGGGAAATCCAGAACCAGGGGTCACAGTCTAAGGATAAGGGGTAAAGCCATTTAGGACCAAGATGAGGGGAAACTTTTTCACTCAGAGAATTGTGAACGTGTGGAATTCTCTACCATAGAAAGTTGTTGAGACCAGTTCGTTAGATACATTCAAAAGGGAGTTAAATATGGTCATTATGGCTAAAGGGATCAAGCGGAATCGAGAGAAAGCAGGAATGGGGTACTGAAGTTGCATGATCAGCCATGATCGTATTGAATGGTGGTGCAAGCTCGAAGGGCCGAATGGCCTACTCCTGCACCTACTTTCTATTTTTCTATGTTTCTAAATTCTAACAATTGTTTATTTGGACGTGCAACACAAACTCTGTGCCTTATATACACATATATATACATCTAAAAAAACAGAGAAAAGAAGCAAATCCATTTCACAGCTACCCATCAATTCAGTGAGCAAAGGTATCAGAAAATTGATAGTGCTGTAAACTGAAAATTCATGCCCAGTTTGCTTTGTATATGTCAGCAGCTCAAATCATTTAACTCAACAGCAAACAACAAGAATAAAATCTCCACAAGAGTCACTCACTTGTTACTTTAGGCTTTACTGCTGTTTAAGAAAAAAATTATAAAAATCTGAGATAAGAAGGTCGATACTTTTTTTGAAAGAGAAGATTTCCTACTACTGGTGGACTCGTGTTTTTCAATGGTGATCAGGTGTGACATCATTCATTTTGTCCTCCTTTGATTGGTAAAGATCCACTCCTGGCACATTGTTTAAAAGGAGCTTGATAATATCACACAAAGGGGACAATTTTGACTTTGGTTGATTGTGTAAAATGGACGACATCGATTCAGCGGCACTTAAATACCTCTCTTGATTTTCAGCCTGATTTGAATGAAAATGGGAATCGGGAGAGATGTATAATGTGCGACTGATCCAATATCGTCCGTTTTACACCATTGGCCAAAATCAAAATTACTAACTGGTGTGTGAAGATACAACTGCTGCTGCTGCAGCTTATTCCTATTGTCACTTCTTGTAGTGCACCAGACACAACTAACATGTGCAGATTGTGTAAATTAATCATCAATGGTCATGTTGGTATTGAACATGTTCAAGGAGGCAACTTGCCAGACTTTAATATGAACAAAATTGTGTTGATTATTTAAATTATATTTCCCCATGAGCTTTATTATTACAAAATTGTCAAATGATTTTTACAAGATGGTCCTTTGTGGATAAACAATGATTTTGACTGGACTAATCTCCATTTTCTTTCCATTGCCAAGAGGAGGAGTAAACTGGAGAGCTGATTGCTAGATATGATAACCCGTCCATCCCCAGAGACTCACTGCTAGCTTTATACTTTTAGTATTGGAAGGAAGGAAATCTGTGAGGTTAAAACACACATAAAGATCTCATTGGTTTAACTTTTTCATTTCCTTTTTCTGTGGGTTTTTGTTTCACTTGCTTCATGGCTTCCTCCTCTAAACATTTGGAGAACAATTAAATTAGGTTCAATATTAATCGAACTTTAATTGTACAGGGATATTAACCAGATATTAGTCTCACAAGATGCACATTCACCATATTGTATGTATACATCTAATACTTAACTTTGCACAAAATGTGGCAGTAGTGGCTCCCAATATGGCTGCTAGCCCCACCCACTTACTGCTGTTTCTATAGGCATTAATATTTTCCAGTGGAGATGAATCCAGGAGAGATTCTCATGAATACAGAAAAAGAAGGGTGAAGTGATTTTAATTAGAACCCAACGCCACACATAAGCTCATTGCCTGAACACTGCCAGTTCGTGCTCCTGCCTAAAAACCACGCATGGTACAAGGCAGTGCGGATAGAAAGAAACTCAGGACTCACTGCATTTTCAAAGCTAGCCCCCCTGTAAGCATCGGCTCCCCAAGGATTGTTGGACATTATCTGGACATTGCTTTTTAATATTTCTCACTGCAGACAAGAGCTGGCAGCCCCTGTTGTGGGAAGGGCCCAGGTACTTTTCATTGTTGTACGCGAGAATTCCACATCTGATGGGCAGAGGTGGTCTTGGACACGTTACAATGGCCAGGAGAAGGCAACTCATCACAGGCAAAGATGGAGGGTCCATTGTCAAGTAATGTGAACTTGTCAGAGATAGATCAGATATGAACTGGTCAGTGATCAAGCCCTTACCTGGATGAGATAACCCCGAGAGGCGGGAAACCAGAACAATAGAAAACCATTAAGCCCCAGACCGGTTGGAAGCAAAACCCCATCAACCAGCCATCACTGGAATACACATGGGCCACTCAGACAGAAGCCTTGAAACAAGGAAAACTTTATTGGGCCAGAAGAAGCAAATAAACAGAAAGCCTCCAAACAAGGAAAAACTTTATTGGGCCAGAAAAGGCAAACAGACTTGGGATAGAAAAGGTATGGCCATAGCTCTCTCTCTCTTTTGCTCTCACTTGCTTACCTCTACAAGAACTGAGCACTCTATCTGGGGTGGAGAGAAGAAACCATAGACAGTACGGATCCAGAAGAGACACGTTTTCACCAGGAGAAGCAGCGAGTAAGCCAACGAATCGGTGAGCATCATCCCTGCCCACGCAGCTTTAAGATCACAGCCACTGTGTGAGGAGGTGTCATGTGTTCTCCCAACCAAGCCTTAGAAGGGTTTTAATGGGGAGGTTTTCCTGCGAGGACCATAGAGGTTCGCCCAGCCAGTCAGTACAAATTTGGAGGTACACTGTGGATCCGAGCAGAGGGTTTAGACGTTGGGTACTTCCTGATAGGGGTGGTTTAGACATGCCAGGGTATTAGATTGTACTTCATTGTCACTGTATTTACTTGTAGTTTTGCTGTGTTGAGGTAGCTTTAATAAAGCATTGACGGTTGAGACCGAGGTATTTGTCCGTGACTCATTCATCTGTTCAGTACAGTAATAACTCCCAGGTCTAGAACTATTGTAACATGGAGGTGCATCAAAAACACCTTAGGGAAACCACTTACAGCCCTCCTCCTCAATTTAATTAGCTTCCTAGGCATGAACAATGCATGCAGGGAGCCCGGATATCAGAACCGTTTGACTGGGGCAGGAAATTCGGTGAGGCAGCAGCTATTAAGGGGCTATTGCTTGCTGTTATTTAAAAAGGGAGTTTTTGTTGTGGCAAAGGTTGTGCATGCAGAAAAGAAATGGTCAACTCTCGGAAAAGTGGGTAAAACTGTGTAAATCTAAAAATTGGAAACTTCCTTTTACTGAGGATGCCCTGATGGTCCTGGTACAGGAGGAGCAACAAAGGAAGGTGGTCATCCCGGGTGAAGACTGTCATGCCACAGCACAGGTCAAACCTACTTGGATTGAGGTAGTGAAGTAAATTGAGTCTCCCAGAGCCATAACATGAGGAAGATCTTTTGTAGTATGAGGAGGTATGAAAACATAGGTGTAATGATCTTCACATATTTTATTTTGCTCTGAGGCACAGTTCACATGAATCAAATAAAATCTGTGAGCTGCAATGTCTTTACAAAACTAGCATGCAAAGCATGGACAACTCTTTTACAGTGTCTTTTACTGCAGGGAATATGGGCCGGAATCTTCCCAGCCCTACGAGTGCAGGTTTGGAGACACCTGATTGACAATGGGTCGGCATCCCGCTCTAAACCCACCTCCGTGTGAGTTTATGAACTGTCATATCTGCGTTTGGATTGCAGACCCAACAGCAAGTGACGGGACATATAATCTACATAACTAAAAAGGTACTTAAATGGTAGCTATGATAGTTAAAAGCAGGCACTTACAATTTTACCAACCTTTTGATGGGTTTGCTGTGTTTCGGGTTTCACGCCAGGTAAGTGGAGTCGGGTTCTCAGTGATTCTCTATTGCTTTGGCTGATTGACAGCTGCAGAAGTGGTATAAAAACTACCATTTCACAGCTGTTCACTTTCCAATGTTAGAAGCTGAAGCCTTCAAGATTTGGAAGAGACTTTAAGCTATATGCAGGTTTGAAGTGTTTGAGTGAACTCTCTGATCACTAAAATTTCCTTGAAACAACCTCTCTCATCATTGACAGTGTGCTTCTGTCATATCAACCTTAACCTTCAGCACCTATTCCAGCAGCATCGGTGCCCTTGAAAAAAATCTCACCTTGGTCCTTAGAATCCAACCACAATCAGCCCCAACACCAACATTACTAAACACACCAGCACCACCAACCTTCTCCGCAATCACCTGATGCTGCACAAAACACAGGGCATCAGCATGATGCGTCAGGTTGGTAACAACCCACACCAGCTCCATAAAGCATCCCTGTAATGTCCAACCCATTCCTTTCACACTCATCACCATTTTGGGGGCTACCCTTATGTCTCACCATTCTTGACAACTCATTAAACCACTTCCAAAGGTGCCCACAAATCTGTCCAAGAATGCAAAGTGCTGAAAATAAAGATTTCAATGTTGAACAATCATCAACATTAACTAAACAAGAACATTGGCTAAAGGACTCAAGTGCCTACCCTTGTGTGTTGTTAGTTGCTATGATTGGACAAGGTGAAGGTGAGTTTGAGGGCTGGCTCATGAGATGGGGATGTGATAATGTAGCTAGAGAGAGAGGGATGGATGGAGGTGCAAGATAAGTTGGTGTGAGTAAGGATGTGCAGGGGTAGAATAGGGAAGGTAGCGTGGTGGGGGTGTGTTGAGTGGCACAGCAGGATGAGATTGAGTGTGGCTTTGCAGTAACATTTCGTGGTCTACTGAGATCATTGAAAGGTTTGCACCACGCGGCCAGCTGACATCCCTGCTTGTGTCCTCCTGTGTAATGTGCAACCAGGCTGCGTTGATCTCCTGGGGAAGTCTCTTCCGTACATTCCGTAAGCATCTGGAGGGAGTCATGGGAGAACCTGGGTGCAGGCGGCACCTTTATGCAGTGTTTGTCAGTGTTTGCAGTAGCTCAATACTGCAAAAGACTGACAGAGGGACTGTCAAAAAAAAGTGGGAAACCAGCTAATGACTCCTCAAGGAGTCCGAGGAGCAGTCAGCCGCAAGGGCCGAGGTAGGAACGAGGCTTTTAGATGAGTTGAGCAAAGAAAAGCAGGAGAGACACACTCAGGAGGAAACCTCCCCTAACAAAAGGGAATACCTGCAGTGTCAGGTAACAGAGGCCAAACTCAAGGAGCAGGTCGCATGGGAGGAGACCGCTCATTTGGTGAGCAAAGTAAACAGGCTGGAGGGGCAACTGAAGGATATTAAGACAGCGTATAGGATAGCCACCAGTAAGGGTTTTGAGAGTGGGAATCACGGACCCTGCCAAGAGAAAATCCAAATCTTGACCCACACTCTATCCAAGTCCAAAGGAATGGTTTGTCTAATGGCCCCGGGGAGAGCCCAGGTGGACTGGGAAGAGGAAAGGGAAGACAGTGAGGATTGGGAGCTGGAAAGGGATGCACGACCTCCGCCAGAGGGGCCGGGACCCATGCATCCCATACGGCAGCGGAAATACAGTGCGCCCATTAGATGGCCAAGATCAGGGGGTGCTGCAAAGCGATTTTGTGGTCCTAGTCACAACCCCACAACTGCAAAATATGATTTCAGGGGTGCACAAGCTTACCAAGGAAGGAGATCCATCAGTCTATTTCATGGAGGTGGAACAGGTGGGAGGGATTAATGGGTGTAACGAAGCGGAGGTTCACAAGCTGCTATTATTTTCCTTGGAGGGGAAGATGTATCAGGCCCTATCTGCCGAAAGCAAGAGGGGGCAGGGAACCGTAGAGGGCTTAAAGGAGGAAATCCTAAGAGCCATGGGTCACGCCCAGGGTAGCCCATTCTCCAAGGTGGAAAGGATGCAGCAACTGGCTGGGGAAGCACCTCAGGCTTTTGCGGACCGGTTCTGGCCGGTCTATAATAAAGCCTGTCATGGAGTGCTGGACCGAGCGCAGTTGCAGGGGGAGCCAAGGAACCATTGGCTCAGGACGCTAGTGTCAAAGAGTTTGCCCTGGATTAGGGTAAAGTCCGAGAACTGGTTTGACCCTGAGGATCTCCAGAACACGGAGGCCGACATGCTCCACCATGAGTCTAGCATTTAAGGCCGGCGTGGAGGAGGTCAAACCAGTTAAAGGGAAGGTTCGCGAGATGAAGCCCAATTGGGGTAGTAAAAGGAAATGGTGCTAGGAAGGAGGTAGCTCAGAGAGGGTTAGGACGGGTTTCGGGTGTGGGAAACCGGGCCACTGGAGGAGAGACTGCCCAGCCCCAAGGAGGGGGCAAGGCACAGGGGATCCTCCAGTGCCTAAGACAAAACCTGTTGAGGCGAAGGGACCGACCACAGAACAATTTGATGTTCTGGTGGCCGCCCTTCGGACAGCTTTTGTCTTAGGTTGTCCTCAAAGTTGTCCTGAAGCAGCTGGCTAGGGGAGAAAAGGTAAAAGCAGCTTTAAAGGAGGAAATGCTTTTATGGGGAGATCAGCGGGTGGTCCCAGAACAGCACTAAAGGGAATTCCTCCAGATAGTCCACGGGGCCCAGGAGCGGGACACCCAGAGTGTAGAACAGGCAGGGTGGTGATCGCAACTGAGGGAGGACGTCCGCAATTTTTGAGCAAACTGTTGGGTGTGCGCAGCGAACAACCCCGATCCCCAGAAAAGAAAGTTTCCCATGGCTCACAAAAGAAGGGTATAGGGACCATGGCAGTCGGTACAGGTCAATTACATAGGGCCATTGCCCACTGCAAAGGAGGGTTACAAGTACTGTTTGGTCCTAGTGGACGTTTTCTTGGTGGGTTGAAGCCTTCCCTTGCCGTTCAGCCACAGCGTTGGCAATGGCAAGGATCTTGGTGAGGGAAGTGTTCCCTAGTTGGGGACTGCCACAGATTATGGAGTCCGACCAGGGGAGCCACTTCACAGGGCAGGTCATGCAGGCTATCTTGAAAGTGCTAGGGAGAGAAGGGAAATGGCATGTGGCTCACAACCCACAGTCATCAGGGGTTGTGGAGCGACTTAATTGGACCATCAAAAAAAGGCTGCGGAAGGAACAGGACAGTCCCTGAAAAAGTGGGTTGAGATCCTGCCATTTGTCCTGATAGGGGTCCGAGCCAGCCTCTCCAGAAGCACAGGATATTCCCCACATGAGCTCATGACTGGTAGGGTCATGCGCACGGCCACCTATGTTCTGCCGCTGGTTCTCACAGCGGGGCAGGTGAGAGAGGTAAACCAGGACAAGTTTGTCAAGAATCTGTTTGAGCACTTGAAACAGATTCATTGGCAAGCTGCCAGCAAACATGGGGAAGTAGCACTGAAGCAATCGGTTGCTGCTCGAGGCCCGGAGAACCCACGAGTGGAAGGTAAAGGATCAGGTCATGGTCCACAATTACACTCGAGTGGGCACGTTTGAGCATTTGTACATGGGACCCTACAGCATCGTAGATGAGGCCAATGCCATGGTGTACACAGTTAAGCTTCCGAAGTGCACAAAGTGGTTCCATGTGAACCAGTGCAAGTTGTTTAACCCAGGGGAAAGAGCAAGAAACAGAAAGAAGCCCCAAGGCGCTGTAAACAGCATGGTGGATGCGGGTCTTCCTCCCATAGTTTGGGACAGTGAGGAGCCCGTGGTGGTGGTTGTTAGGAGGAGTAACAGGATCCCACGGCCGAGAACGCCGTGGTCACCTCCTTATCGCCGAGGAGCCATAAAGGCCCAGGGTCGTAGAGCGGGGCCACCCAGAGATAGGTGGTGGTGTATATAGTTTCCTTCTCAGTTTTGTGTTTTTAGAGTGTGTTTTGTTGAAGCCAGACCTGTGGAAGTATATCCTCTCACAGAAAGGTTGTTGTTTCTTTATATCTTCACAGGAAGCCGAGAGAAAGATGGAAACAACCCTGGTAATCGTTCTTTGGAGCTTGGCAGGAACAGGGTACAGCAGGAGGGGGGACGCTAAGTTGTTCTTCCTCTACGGATATACTGGGGGAACGGACCCACCATGACACAGGGGGGTAGGACAGGGTACACAGACGGGATAGCAGCCTACTCCCACGAGGGAAGGTGGCCAGGGTAGCTGGGTTCGAATTCGATGAAATACTCCAGCCACGCCGGGTTCACATACGGGGAGGCTTCCATGCTGTGTGCCAGACTGAAGGCCACAGCCACACGGGTTAGGGTGACTGAGGGCAAGCGCGTATGCTTGAAGTGCAAGGGACACATTCCCCTGGGACGGTGGTGGTGGCTCAGGAAATTGAGTCAGGACACGGGGAACCAGACAGCGGACTGGGAACGACTGGGAAACGATACGTACCGACAGATCACAGGGTCAAAGGGGAGATTGGAATTGTGCTGGGACAAGTGGTGGAAGGAGGAACAGGGAATTTGTGTGTGTATGTGGGGGTTGGAGATGATCTGCCCAGCAGGTGTGTCGATTGCCTTTTCGAGGCAATGGCAGGACGCCGGGGCTGGGATCAGATGGGATCGGAGTATGGACTCCTGAGTGATCCCAGACCCTCCCAACACAATAAATGCCACTGAACTTGTGGCACACAAGAGAAAGCCCCTGCCCACAGCCCCACCGGTACAGACAACTGAAGTTAGATGTCCAGCCACCATACCGGGCCCAGGGAATGGTTTAGTTTTAGTCCCGACTGGAAAGGTTTTATTCCAGGGGGTGCATTACACAGTCGCATCAGTCATTTTAAACCTAACCGGGGTACATCTGCCTGAGTGGGGTCCAAAAGAAACTGAGCAGCTGTATGAGGCGCTCATTAAAGAAATGTTCCACCAGTTCTTTGAACTCGGTTGCGGGGATGTGCATCGGGAAAGATTGTATGTTATGGGAGTGTAAGATAACGTTGGTCCGGGGAGGCAGAAGTGAGGGGTGCTCAATGATGTTGCGACGGCATTTAGCGCGGGTACATAAAAGCCATTGAGCTCTCGCAGAAACATTATTTTACATTGGAACAGGGGGAGGAAATTAAAGGGATAATCTCCCCACCCTGGTGGGACCTTGGTATAGGTGCGGAGGGTCCTCCGTGGATCCGGATATGCTCACATGCTCTCGGCATTGTACAGTTTTTGATTGTGATATACCTGTTGTGTATTTCTTGTAAAAAGAGAAGTCAGGCGCTCCAGAATCGATGGAATGCCGTAGTTAACGAACCTTGAATGTAAATTTCTGTATCTATCGAGTATGAGAGGAAGCTTGCAGGGAACATAAAAACTGACTGCAAAAGCTTCCCTAGATATGTGAAGAGAAAAAGATTGGTGAAGACAAATGTAGGTCCCTTGCAGTCAGAATCAGGCGAATTTATAATAGGGAACAAAGAAATGGCAGACCAATTGAACAAATACTTTGGTTCGGTCTTCATGAAGGAAGACACAAATAACCTTCCGGATGTACTAGGGGACAGTGGGTCTAGTGAGATGGAGGAACTGAAAGATATCCTTATTAGGTGGGAAATTGTGTTAGGGAAATTGATGGGATTGAAGGCCGATAAATCCCCAGGGCCTGATAGTCTGCATCCCAGAGTATTAAGGAAGTGGCCTGAGAAATAGTGGATGCATTGGTACAATTTTCCAACATTCTATAAACTCTGGATCAATTCCTATGGATTGGAAAGTAGTGAATGTAACCCCACTTTTTAAAAAAGGAGGGAGAGAGAAACCAGGGAATTATAGACCGGTTAGCCTGACATCGGTAATAGGGAAAATGTTGGAATCAATTATTAAAGATGTAATAACAGTACATTTGGAAAGCAGTGACAGGATTGGTCCAAGTCAGCATGGATTTATGAAAGGGAAATCATGCTTGACAAATCTTCTAGAATTTTTTGAGGATGTAACTAGTAGAGTGGACAAGGGAGAGCCAGTGGATGTTGTGAATTTGGATTTTTAAAAGGCTTTTGACAAGGTCCCACACAAGAGATTGTGTTCAAAATTAAAGCACATGATATTGGGGGTAATGTATTGACATGGATAGAGAACTGGTTGGCAGACAGGAAGCAAAGAGTAGGAATAAACGGGTCCTTTTCAGAATGGCAGGCAGTGACTAGTGGGTTACCGCAAGGTTCAATGCTGAGACTCCAGCTATTTACAATATACATTAATGATTTAGGCAAAGGAATTGAACGTAATATCTCCAAGTTTGCAGATGACACTAAGCTGGGTGTTAGTGTGAGATGTGAGGAGGATGCTAAGAGACTGCAGGATGACTTGGACAGGTTAGGTGAGTGGGCAAATGCATAGCAGATGCAGTATAATGTAGATAAATGTGAGGTTATCCACTTTGATGGCAAAAACAGGAAGGCAGAATATTATCTGAATGGTGACAGATTAGGAAAAGGGGAGGTGCAACGAGACTTGGGTGTCATGGTACATCAGTCATTGAAAGTTGGCATGCAGGTCCAGCAGGCGGTGAAGAAGGCAAATTGGCGACCTGAATTGGAGCTAATAGAACCAGCAATAGCAGCAAAGGAGCTGAAAATGTAAGGAGTCTTAACTTTTTTATTTTTAAATATTTTTCAAAACTTTTTTTTACTAATCTGAGGAAGGACATTCTTGCTGTTGAGGGAGTGCAGCGAAGGTTCACCAGACTAATTCCCAGGATGGCAGGACTGACTGATATGAAGAAAGACTGGATCGACTCGGCTTATATTCACTGGAATTTAGAAGAATGAGAGGGGATCTCATAGAAACATGTAAAATTCTGACGGGATTGGACAGGTTCGATGCAGGAAGAGTCGGGAGCAGCGTCGAGGAGGTGCGTGGAGAGGCCTATAAAAGGCACAGCAGGGAGTCCGGGGCCCAGCGTCGGCGGCAGTCGGGAGCAGCGTCGAGGAGGTGCGTGGAGTGGCCTATAAAAGGCACAGCAGGGAGTCCGGGGCCCAGCGTCGGGAGCAGCGTCGAGGAGGTGCGTGGAGAGGCCTATAAAAGGCGTGACTTGTGCAGCTACAGGGAGAAGGCAAAAAAGAAGTAGAAAGAAATCAAAAGGTGACGTCACAGCCAAGAGGGTAAGTGATTGGCTGGTGATTGGTGAGTAGTTTTTCTTTTTTCTCTTCTATATCAGTGAGTAACTTTTAACATTGTTGTTGCCAATTTAAGTGTTTATAAGGGTTAAGTCATGGCAGGAGAGCTTGGTCGGGTGTTATGCTCCTCCTGTACCATGTGGGAACTCAGGGACACTTCCGGTGTCCCTGACGATTACGTGTGCGGGAAGTGTATCCGCCTCCAGCTCCTGACAGACCGCGTTGCGGAGTTGGAGCTGAGGGTGGATTCACTCTGGAGCATCCACGATGCTGAGAATGACGTGAGTATCACGTGTAGCGAGTTGGTCGTACCGCAGGGAAAGGGTCCACAGCCAGATAGGGAATGGAAGACCAACAGGAAGAGCAGTGCAAGGAAGGTAGTGCAGGAGTCCCCTGTGGTCAACCCCCTGCAAAACAGATACACTGCTTTGGGTACTGTTGAGGGGGATGACTCATCAGGGGAGGGCAGCAGCAGCCAAGTTCATGGCACCATGGCTGGCTCTGCTGCACAGGAGGGCAGGAAAAAGAGTGGGAGAGCAATAGTGATTGGGGATTCAATGGTGAGGGGAATAGATAGGCGTTTCTGCGGCCGCAACCGAGACTCCAGGATGGTATGTTGCCTCCCTGGTGCAAGGGTCAAGGATGTCTCGGAGCGGGTGCAGGACATTCTAAAAAGGGAGGGAGAACAGCCAGTTGTCGTGGTGCACATTGGTACCAACGACATAGGTAAAAAAAAGGGATGAGGTCCTACGAAACGAATTTAAGGAGCTAGGAGCTAAATTAAAAAGTAGGACCTCAAAAGTAGTAATCTCGGGATTGCTACCAGTGCCACGTGATAGTCAGAGTAGGAATCGCAGGATAGTGCAGATGAATACGTGGCTTGAGCAGTGGTGCAACAGGGAGGGATTCAAATTCCTGGGGCATTGGAACCGGTTCTGGGGGAGGTGGGACCAGTACAAACCGGACGGTCTGCACCTGGGCAGGACCGGAACCAATGTCCTAGGGGGAGTGTTTGCTAGTGCTGTTGGGGAGGATTTAAACTGATATGGCAGGGGGATGGGAACCAATGCAGGGAGACAGAGGGAAACAAAAAGGAGGCAAAAGCAAAAGACAGAAAGGAGATGAGGAAAAGTGGAGGGCAGAGAAACCCAAGGCAAAGAACAAAAAGGGCCACTGTACAGCAAAATTCTAAAAGGACAAAGGGTGTTAAAAGAATAAGCCTGAAGGCTTTGTGTCTTAATGCAAGGAGTATCTGCAATAAAGTGGATGAATTAACTGTGCAAATAGATGTTAACAAATATGATGTGATTGGGATTACGGAGACGTGGCTCCAGGATGATCAGGGCTGGGAACTCAACATCCAGGGGTATTCAACATTCAGGAAAGATAGAATAAAAGGAAAAGGAGGTGGGGTAGCATTGCTGGTTAAGGAGCAAATTAAGGCAATAGTTCGGAAGGACATTAGCTTGGATGATGTGGAATCTATATGGGTAGAGCTGCAGAATACCAAAGGACAAAAAACGTTAGTGGGAGCTGTGTACAGACCTCCAAACAGTAGTAGTGATGTTGGGGAGGGCATCAAACATGAAATTAGGGATGCGTGCAATAAAGGTGCAGCAGTTATAATGGGTGACTTTAATATGCACATAGATTGGGTTAACCAAACTGGAAGCAATACGGTAGAGGAGGATTTCCTGGAGTGCATAAGGGATGGTTTTTTAGACCAATATGTCGAGGAACCAACTAGGGGGGAGGCCATCTTAGACTGGGTGTTGTGTAATGAGAGAGGATTAATTAGCAATCTCGTTGTGCGAGGCCCCTTGGGGAAGAGTGACCATAATATGGTGGAATTCTGCATTAGGATGGAGAATGAAACAATTAATTCAGAGACCATGGTCCAGAACTTAAAGAAGGGTAACTTTGAAGGTATGAGGCGTGAATTGGCTAGGATAGATTGGCGAATGATACTGAAGGGGTTGACTGTGGATGGTCAATGGCAGACATTTAGAGACCGCATGGATGAACTACAACAATTGTACATTCCTGTCTGTCGTAAAAATAAAAAAGGGAAGGTGGCTCAACCGTGGCTATCAAGGGAAATCAGGGATAGCATTAAAGCCAAGGAAGTGGCATACAAATTGGCCAGAAATAGCAGAGAACCCGGGGACTGGGAGAAATTTAGAACTCAGCAGAGGAGGACAAAGGGTTTGATTAGGGCAGGGAAAATGGAGTACGAGAAGAAGCTTGCAGGGAACATTAAGACAGATTGCAAAAGTTTCTATAGATATGTAAAGAGAAAAAGGTTAGTAAAGACAAATGTAGGTCCCCTGCAGTCAGAATCAGGGGAAGTCATAACGGGGAACAAAGAAATGGCGGACCAATTGAACAAGTACTTTGGTTCGGTATTCACTGAGGAGGACACAAACAACCTTCCGGATATAAAAGGGGTCGGAGGGTCTAGTAAGGAGGAGGAACTGAGGGAAATCCTTATTAGTTGGGAAATTGTGTTGGGGAAATTGATGGGATTGAAGGCCGATAAATCCCCAGGGCCTGATGGACTGCATCCCAGAGTACTTCAGGAGGTGGCCTTGGAAATAGTGGATGCATTGACAGTCATTTTCCAACATTCCATTGACTCTGGATCAGTTCCTATGGAGTGGAGGGTAGCCAATGTAACCCCACTTTTTAAAAAAGGAGGGAGAGAGAAAACAGGGAATTACAGACCGGTCAGCCTGACATCGGTAGTGGGTAAAATGATGGAATCAATTATTAAGGATGTCATAGCAGTGCATTTGGAAAGAGGTAATATGATAGGTCCAAGTCAGCATGGATTTGTGAAAGGGAAATCATGCTTGACAAATCTTCTGGAATTTTTTGAGGATGTTTCCAGTCGAGTGGACAAGGGAGAACCTGTTGATGTGGTATATTTGGACTTTCAGAAGGCTTTCGACAAGGTCCCACACAAGAGATTAATGTGCAAAGTTAAAGCACATGGGATTGGGGGTAGTGTGCTGACATGGATTGAGAACTGGTTGTCAGACAGGAAGCAAAGAGTAGGAGTAAATGGGGACTTTTCAGAATGGCAGGCAGTGACTAGTGGGGTACCGCAAGGTTCTGTGCTGGGGCCCCAGCTGTTTACACTGTACATTAATGATTTAGACGAGGGGATTAAATGTAGTATCTCCAAATTTGCGGATGACACTAAGTTGGGTGGCAGTGTGAGCTGCAAGGAGGATTCTATGAGGCTGCAGAGCGACTTGGATAGGTTAGGTGAGTGGGCAAATGCATGGCAGATGAAGTATAATGTGGATAAATGTGAGGTTATCCACTTTGGTGGTAAAAACAGAGAGACAGACTATTATCTGAATGGTGACAGATTAGGAAAAGGGGAGGTGCAAAGAGACCTGGGTGTCATGGTACATCAGTCATTGAAGGTTGGCATGCAGGTACAGCAGGCGGTTAAGAAAGCAAATGGCATGTTGGCCTTCATAGCGAGGGGATTTGAGTACAAGGGCAGGGAGGTGTTGCTACAATTGTACAGGACCTTGGTGAGGCCACACCTGGAGTATTGTGTACAGTTTTGGTCTCCTACCTTGAGGAAGGACATTCTTGCTATTGAGGGAGTGCAGCGAAGGTTCACCAGACTGATTCCCGGGATGGCGGGACTGACCTATCAAGAAAGACTGGATCAACTGGGCTTGTATTCACTGGAGTTCAGAATAATGAGAGGGGATCTCATAGAAACGTTTAAAATTCTGACGGGGTTAGACAGGTTAGATGCAGGAAGAATGTTCCCAATGTTGGGGAAGTCCAGAACCAGGGGACACAGTCTAAGGATAAGGGGGAAGCCATTTAGGACCGAGATGAGGAGGAATTTCTTCACCCAGAGAGTGGTGAACCTGTGGAATTCTCTACCACAGAAAGTTGTTGAGGCCAATTCACTAAATATATTCAAAAAGGAGTTAGATGAAGTCCTTACTACTAGGGGAATCAAGGGGTATGGTGAGAAAGCAGGAATGGGGTACTGAAGTTGCATGTTCAGCCATGAACTCATTGAATGGCGGTGCAGGCTAGAAGGGCCGAATGGCCTACTCCTGCACCTATTTTCTATGTTTCTATGTTTCTATGTTCCTGATGTTGGGGAAGTCCAGAACCAGTGGTCACAGTCTAATGATAAGGCATAAGCCATTTAGGACCGAGATGAGGAGAAACTTCTTCACTCAGAGACTTGTGAACCTGTGCAATTCTCTACCACAGAAAGTTGTTGAGGCCAGTTGATTAGATGTATTCAAAATGGATTTAGATGTGGCCCTTATGCTAAAGGGATCAAGGGGTATGGAGAGAAAGCAGGAATGGGGTACTGAAGTGCATGATCAGCCATGATCATATTGAATGGTGGTGCAGGATCGAAGGGCCGAATAGCCTACTCCTGCACCTATTTTCTATGTTTCTATATTTCTATATGGTAAAAGTGCGATGCATAGTTGTATTTCAGGGATGTAATGGGTGTTTTAAAAGTAAAGTATATAGGGTTGGTTGGACCACGACGTGTTGTCACCAGCGGACGTTTAATATTCCAGAAGGATTCTTGAAATATCATAGGGGCGACTGTAAGATTTGGTGAAAACAAGCTTTTTGGACTTTTTAGAAATTGCTTGGACATATTCACTGTACAGAAGAAGAGCTGACCTGGAGCAGGTCCAAACATGTTTTAAGTTGAATACATATCAACTGGGCGGGAATGGACAGGCCTTTTGTCATGGAATAGGAACCCATCAGTGAGCTATTACGTAAAGTGGCCGGGGTTTCAGGCCATCAAAAGACAAAGGAAAAGTATTTACCACAGACTCATCGGAGCCACCAATCAAGGGACAGCCCAGTTTGACAAAGGGGCAGGCAAAGACTTGGTTTTGCTTTTCTGTTGGACAGCCTCAGACGAGAATGACAGTTGGACTTTAAGCAGTCTTGCAGGTATAAGAGAACAGCAGTTGGAAGCCATTTCTCTCTCTCCCCTCTTCCACGCTTGCAACACACAAGGACTCCATCTGGAACGGAGAGAAGAAACCACTATACGAGCCAAGAGAGCCTCGCTACTTCGACTGGGAGGCTGATCTTGAGACTGGACTTGAATACCACAGTTTGGGATAGACCCAGAAGATACGCCTCATCGGGAGAAGCAGCGAGTAATCCAGAGGGGTAATTGGTGAGCGCTTATCACAGCCCACGGATTTTTAAGACCACCGCATAGTGTGAAAGGATGTCGTGTGTCCCAACCAAGCTTTAGAGGTTTTAGTGAAGAGGTTTTTGCAAGGATCGTAAGCGTACATACATTTCTGTTGGACAAATTTAGTGGTGCAATTTTGAATCCGAGCTGGGGTGTTTTAGACGTGGGTACTTCACGTTAGGGGCTTGTTTAGATGGGCCAGACTGTGTATTGTATTACATTTGTTTGTTTTACACACCAGGATGTGTGTGGTTTTACTCAGTGCAGAAGTGTGTTTTAACTTAAATAAAAGCATTGCCAGTACTAGGACCAAGGTACCCGTCCCTGACTCATTCATCTGTTCACTACAGTAATCACTCCCAGCGTTAGAACTATTGTAAAGTGGGGGTGCTTCGATAACACCTAAGGGAAACCACTTACAAAATTTGGTGACCGCAAGCAGGACGCTGGATGTACTGAACAGAGAGTTGTGGAAGATATTAAGGTCAAGAGATCGGCAATGGGGGATAGGATTTCCTCATATATCTTTGGAAAAGTTAACGTAACACAACAGTGGGTACTAGACCTTTTGCGAGCTTAGAGTCCAAAGGACAAAGCTGCTGAGTGGACCGGGTGTAAGGAGCATAGAAAGGCAAAAGAAAAGGCCATCTGACTCCTGTGTCTGCAGAAGCAAGTCCAACTGCTTAGGGAGCAGGTTGGTGGACTTAAGGCAGAGCTCAAGGAGTCCGAGGAGCAGTCAGCCGCAAGGGCCGAGGTAGGAACGAGGCTTTTAGATGAGTTGAGCAAAGAAAAGCAGGAGAGACACACTCAGGAGGAAACCTCCCCTAACAAAAGGGAATACCTGCAGTGTCAGGTAACAGAGGCCAAACTCAAGGAGCAGGTCGCATGGGAGGAGACCACTTACACCACTATGAAATGTAATGCACTGAAAGTCAGGCTTGTAGAAATAAGCTGAATTTATCTCATTGAAGCTCCACAAAATTATATAAACAAGGAACAGTGCAGCATGGCTTCATCAAACAACAATTGTTGGGGTTGTTGTGATGTTGAGGAGATTAATTTTGAGGAGGAATAGTCTGCAGCTTCTTATTACTGTTTTTAATATCCTAACTGAAGAGTCACATTACACTAACGTTTTACAATTGTTTACTTGGGAGTGCAACACTGAAATTCTGTGCCTTTATACACACATATTATATATATATATATATATATATAAATAAAATAATAGAAAAGAGAAGCAAATTTGATTCAAATCCAATCACCAATTATCACAGTGAGCATAAATATCACAAAATTGAAACATTTGTAAACAGAAAATTCATGCCCAATTTGCTTTCTACCTGCTAGCAGCTCTTATCAATAAACCTGCAGCTTATATAAAAAATGAAAGCTCCAATCCCAACAAAATATTATTGTAAACAACAGGAATAAAATGTTCATGAAAGTCACTCACTTGTTACTTTGGGCTTTACCGCTGTTAAAGAAAAAAATAAATAGAAATATGAGATAACAGATAGGTTTTTTTTGAAAGAGAAGGGTCCAAACTACTGGTGGACCAATTTGTTTTTCAACACTGATTTGGAGTGACATCAATCAATATTTCCTTTTTTTGATTGGTAAAGTTCTACCCCTGGAACATTGTTTAAAAGCAGCTTGATGATATCACACTGTCCATTTGTCATTTGAGCACAGAGCTGCTAAGAATAGATTTTCTACTTCACACCCAATTTGTCCTTTACAGTCAGAATAATCCTGCTCCTGGTCAGCAACAGCAGATACATCCACTCCACTATCTCATATTGTTTGCTCATGTTCCTGGAATCCCAGTCAGATATCAAGACATGCGACTCCTTTTTGAAATGTTCCACAACTAGGGCCCCAAGTTTCCACATGATTTGCTCCTGATTTTTAGGAGCAACTGGTGTAGAACGGAATATCTTAGAAATCGGAATTCTCCACATTTAGTTTTCTGCAGTTCTAGTCAGATAGAACAGTTTCACTTTGGAACTGAATTTTTTTTTCAAAAGGGTGCGTGTCTGGCCACTGACTCCTGATTTGAAAGTTTCCACAGTAAAAGCGTACTCCAAACTAACTTAGAATGGAGCAAGTGAAGATTTTTGTATGCTTGAAAAAACCTTGTCTACACTTTAAAAAATCAGGCGCAGGTTACAAATTAGGCGTAGGGAACGAGGTGGGGGGGGGGGAGGGGGAGGGGGGGAAGGGAATTCATTAAATTCTACAATCAATCCTTAGTTATACTTATACAAATATTATACAAATAACTCCAACCTGAATAAAAATTTATAAGCAAAGAAAAGATTAAATAAACCATGTTCCTACCTGTGTGAAAGTGCTTCAGGCAGGCCTTTCAGGCAGCGGTGTGGCGTCGGTCTCGGGGGCAGGGGCAAGCAGCGCTTCAGGCAGCGGTGTGGCATCGGTCTTGGGGGCAGGGGCAAGCAGCGCTTCAGGCAGCAGTGTGGCATCGGTCTCGACAGCAGGGGCAGGCAGCAAGCAGCCTTGGTGCTTGAGGCAGGCCTTCATTCCCCGCGAAGATGCAGCACCCGGACAGACTTGAGGCCATTCGGCCATGGGATTGGAGCGGCGTCAGTGGCTGGCCAGGAGCCGAAGAAAGAACAGCAGAAGCCTTCGAGCTGTGAGGGGGACTGACTGAGGCCATTTGGACAGGGAGAGGCAGCCACATCGATATCTGTATATTTAAATTTGCAGAATGGGTGCACCACATATTATGCAATGGTTTGCTTCCTCATGCAAGAAATTCTTTGTTCTTGGTGGAAGTTGATCCATTGCAAAGTTGAATTGGCACTTTTATTTCTCCAAACACACAGTCCTTAATTTGCAGGCACCGGTTCTGCAAGTTTAGCAGTGAAAAGCTGAACTCACTGATTTCAGCAGGTGATTTATTCAGCAGTGCTGCTAAAAGCACTCCCTCACACACAGAAATATCAACAAAATTAAAATGCAAGCCTTTGCAGGGGTCCAAGAAAAAAATCTTCACTTTTTCTGCAGCACTTTTAAAAATGGCCGAGTGCCAATGTTTACTTCAGACTGCGCATGCGCGAACGCTCCAACGTGCACGTGCAGGGTTGCCGGCACCTAGAAGCCTCATTTAAATTGTACCCGCCCCCTCCTGCTTACAAAATCGGCGTGAGTGGTAGGCTCCGCCCCCTGTGCGCCGCGCCAAGCAGACATCTCTGAGGGGCGCCTTTTTCGCCGCGTGTGGAAACTTGGGGCCATAATTTCTAAAATTCCTATGGTGGCATGTTGTTGTGTGTTGTAGGGTCATTATTTTAAAGTCATACCATTCTAAAACAGAATTAGTGAACAAACAGAACTAAGCTCTCTTTGTCTCTGGATGATACATACTTCCCTAATGTGATCATTCTAATACCCCATGTACAGTATTTATTGGCAGATGTTAGATCCTGTATAACTACTTCTAAAAGTTTATTTAGTGTTCATGTACAAGACATCAATGAACCTTGGAAATAGTCAAGTATTGTGCACTACACATTTGACTATAAGGTACATTTGGCTGGAAATTTGTCACGGACGGTGGCATTAAACGGACGGTATCGGATCGGTCATCCATCATACGCAGGGCCTGATATTCAGTTCCAGTGCAGTCAATGTAACTGAACACCAGGAGCTGCATGTAACGGGCAGCTGATCCGAAACTCCCCGTTTAGCGCCATCGTCCGACACAAATTTCTAGGACAAAATCTCTTTAGTCCACCACTGAATCCTGCAAATATTCAGGTATGGACTCACTTTTCACAAGTTTTGCAAAAAAGAAAGCCTTATTAATGATGAAAAAAGAAAGAAAGAATGGCGGATTCTCAGCTGCTACTGGTTTTGCCAAGTACTTTCAACAGTGCCCAATAAAAAAAAAATGTAGGCACCAAGATTCTGGAGTTCCGGAGGTCTCCTGCCAAACGTCTGGTGGGAAACTGGTCGAACACCCAGGAAAACTGCAAAGTCCTGGTTGTGCCAAGTCTTCACTGCAATGTACCTCTCGTATATAAAACGATGGCTGCTGCTGATAATCATTATTCCTATTTACACTTCTGCCAGTGCACCAGACACAACTAACCTGCTCTGAATCTATAAAATAAGAAATATTGCTCAAGTTGCTATGCAAAGTGTTCAAGCAGGTAAGCTTGCCAGATTTTAATTTGGACATTATTTTGTTGATTGTTTTAATTATACTTTGCTATAAGCTTTAGTATTACAAAATTCTCAAATGATTTTTACAAGCTGTTCCTACTCAAATTTTAACTGAACTTATCTCCATTTTCTTTCCATTGTCAAGTGGTGTGGAAAATTGCAGTGCAGAATGCTAGATCTGCTCACACATCCATCCCCAGAGATTAACTGGTAGTTTTAGTCATTTGGCATTGGAACAAAGGAGAGCTGTGAAGTTAGCAACACGTGTAAATATCTCACTGGTATAACTATTATGTTACCTTTCTTTGTAGGTTTTGGTTTCACTTGCTTCATGGTTTCTGCCTCTAAACATTTGGTGAACAATTGAATTAGATTCAATATTAATCAATCTTTAATTGTACAAGAATATTAACCAGATAATAATCTCATAAGATTTGCATTCAACATATTGTATGTATACATGCAATAATTAATATAACAAAATACATGTGGATGATTTTTGTATCATTATAGTCCTGTTTGCGCACAAGAATGAGGTTAATAGCCCATCCTCCACCCCAAAATGGCTGCCCGTCACTGCTGCTTTTAAGATCAGTAAAGCTTTCCTAGTGGTGATAAATCGAGGTGTGAGTCTCATGACTACCTACATTGAAGGGTCAGGTGAAGTCATTTAGACTCCAATGCAGATTTTACCCTCACTGCCTGAATACGGCAAGTTCCTGTTCAACATCTACAAACCACAGCTGGCACAGGTCAGCTCACGCGTGGCAAGGCTGTGCAGATAGAAAGAAGGCTGGCCTCGCTGAATTTTTCAAAACTAGCCCCACTTCTCCTCAGTTTCCTGTGCATGAACAATGGGTACAGGGTACATGAGCAGTAGCACAGAATGTTTGTGCGCAGGAAATCTGGTGAGGCTTGCAATTAAGAAAAGAAAAGTTTTCATTGTGGCAAAAGTTGAGTCTGCAGAGATGAACAGTGAACAACTACAGGAAAAATTACCACAACTGCGTGAATCCAAAAAGTCTGGAGTCAGGAAGGTGGGGATAATTTCCTTTACTGAGGATACCCTGGCGGTCCTGATGCAGCAGGTACAACAAAGGATGGTGGCCTTCCTGGGAGAAGACGGTCACCATTAAATGAAGGTCAAATCTGCTTGGAGTAAATAGAGTATCCTAGATCCATTGGATGAAGGAAGATGTTTTGTAGTATAAAGCGGGATGAAAAATAGGTGTACTGACCTTTATATACTTTGTTTTACTCTGGGGCACAGTTCACATGAACCAAATTAAGTCTGTGAACTGCAACGTCTTCACAGAACTAGCATGCAAATCATGGACAACTTTTTCTACAGTGTCATTTACTGTAAGGAAACTGAAGTGCGCACATTTTGTGGTGTAAACAAATAACTTTTATTGTTCCATTCAAATGTTGAAAGGGATGAACTGTTGCTATAGAAACCTCGCTCTAAGAATCCATCCTCGGCAGGCCAGACCAGAGCATTAGTCATGCAGCAAAATTTAAGGGCAAAGTGAGAACCAGCAATAAAGCTCGCCCAAAGAATGTGCAATTTGGATCAGAACGTTATGAACGGAATTACCATATTGCAATGATGCTGGTGGTAGCCACAATGAAGCATCCTTTTCACTGTCACTTTTCTCCACCATGAAATGCAATGCACTGAAAATCAGGCATGAGTGCCAAAAAGCCCAATATCATCCCATTGAGGCTCCAGACGATCAGCATTCATATATTCAAGGCACAGTGCAACAGGTCTTCATAAAAGAACAATTGTTGGGGTTGTTGTGATGTTGAGTCAAGTTGAGGAGATTAATGGTGAGGAAGAATAGACTGCAGCTTCCCATTACTGTTTGTAACATCCTAACTGAAGAGTCACATTGCACTAAAGTTTAACAATTGTTTATTTCAAGTTGAACACTGAAACTCTGTGTGTTGTGTGTATATATATATATATATATATATATATATACATACAGAAAGCCGCAGCAAATTTCTTTCAAATCCAACCATAAAATTCAGTGAGCAATGTTATCAGAAAATTGATAATGCTGTAAACTGAAAATTCATGCCCAAATTGCTTCGTACACGCCAGCATCTCAAATCATTTACATCTGCAGCAAACAGCAAGAATACAATCTCCACAAATGTCACTCACTTGTTACTTTAGACTTTACTGCTGTTTAAGAAAAAAATGATGAAAATCTGAGATAAGAAGGTCAATGCATGGTGGAAAGAGAAAATTCTCTACTACTGGTGGACTCATTTATTTTTGAATGGTGATCAGGTGTGACATCAATCAATCTGCCCTCCTTTGATTGGTAAAGTTCTACTCCTGGCACATTGTTGAAAAGCAGCTCGATGATCCCACACTGTCCATTTGTCAATTGAGCACATATCTGCGAAGAATGCATTATCTACTTCACACTCAATGGTAGAAATTTATCCTTTACAGTCAGAATAATTCTGTTCCTGGTCAGAAACAGCAGATACATCCACTCCACTAGCTCACATTGTTTACTCATCTTCCTGGAAACCCAAATCATAGATATCAAGACAGGCAACTCCTTTTTGAAAAGTTCCACAGCTAGATTTTTAAAATTTCTATGGGGGGCATGTTGTTGTGTGTTGTGTACCATTCTAAAACCGAATTAGTGAACAAACAAAACTCAGCTCTCTTTGTATCTAGACAATACATACTTCCAAAATGTGATCATTCTAATACCCCATGTACAGTATTTACTGGCAGATGTTAGATCCTGTATAACTACTTCTAAAAGTTTATTAAATGTTCACGTACAAGACGTCAGTGAACTTTGGATTTCCTGGAGTGTATTAGGGATGGTTTTCTAGACCAATATGTCGAGGAACTAACTAGAGGGCTGGCCATCCTAGAATGGGTGATGTGAAATGAGAAAAGACTAATTAGCAATCTTGTTGTGCGAGGCCTCTTGGGGAAGAGTGACCATGATATGATAGAATTTTTTATTAAGATGGAGAGTGACACAGTTAATTCAGAGACTAGGGTCCTGAACTTAAGGAAAGGTAACTTAGATGGTATGAGATGTGAATTGGCAAGAAAAGATTGGCGAATGATACTTAAAGGGTTGACGGTGGATAGGCAATGGCAAACATTTAAAGATCACATTGATGAACAATTGTACATCCCGGTCTGGAGTAAAAATAAAACAGGGAAGGTGGCTCAACGGTGGCTAACAAGGGAAATTAGGGATAGTGTTAAATCCAAGGAAGAGGCATATAAATTGGCTAGAAAAAGCAGCAAACCAGAGGACTGGGGGAAAATTAGAACTCTGCACAGGTGGACAAAGGGTTTAATAAGGAAGGGGAAAATAGAGTATGAGAGTAAGCTTGCAGGGAACATAAAAACTGACTGTAAAAGCTTCCATAGATAAGTGAAGACAAAAAGATTAGTGAAGACTAACGTAGGTCCCTTACAGTCAGAATCAGGTGAATTTATAATGGGGAACAAAGAAATGGCAGACCAATTGAACAAATACTTTGGTTCTGTCTTCACGAAGGAAGACACAAATAACATTCGGGAAATACTAGGGGACCGAGGGTCTAGCAAGAAGGAGGAACTGAAGGAAATCCTTATTAGCCAAGAAATTTTTGTTCGGGGAATTGATGGGATTGAAGACTGATAAATCGCCAGGGCCTGACAGTCTGCATCCCAGAGTACTTAAGGAAGTGGCCCTAGAAATAGTGGATGCTTTGGTGATCATTTTCCAACAGTCTATCAACTCGGGATCACTTCCTATGGACTGGAGGGTAGCTAATGGAACCCCACTTTTTAAAAAAGGAGGGAGAGAGAAAACAGGTAATTATAGACTGGTTAGCCTGACATCGGTAGTGGGGAACATGTTGGAATCAATTATTAAAGATGAAATAGCAGTGCATTTGGAAAGCAGTGACAGGATCGGTCCAAGTCAGCATGGGTTTATGAAAGGGAAATCATGCTTGACAAATCTTCTAGAATTTTGAGGATGTAACTAGTAGAGTGGACAAGGGAGAACCTGTGGATGTGGTGTATTTGGACTTTCAAAAGGCTTTTGACAAGGTCCCACACAAGAGATTAGTGTGCAAAATGAAAGCACATGGTATTGGGGATAATGTATTGACGTGGATAGAGAACTGGTTGGGAGACAGGAAACAGAGAGTCTTTCTCAGAATGGCAGGTAGTGACTAGTAGGGTGCCGCAGGGCTCAGTGCTGGGACCCCAGCTATTTACAATTTACAACATGCATCAATGAAGTAGATGAAGGAACTAAATGTAAAATCTCCAAGTTTGCAGTTTGCAGATGACACAATGCTGGGTGGCAGTGTGAGCTGTGAGGAGGATGCTAAGTGGCTGTAGGGTGACTTGGACAGGTTAGGTGAGTGGGCAAATGCATGGCAGATGCAATATAATGTGGAAAAATGTGAGGTTATCCACTTTGGTGGCAAAAACAGGAAGACAGAATATTATCTGAAGGGGAGGTGCAACGAGACCTGGGTGTCATGGTACATCAGTCATTGAAAGTTGGTATGCAGGTACAGCAGGCGGTGAAGAAGGCAAATGGCATGTTGGCCTCATAGCTAGGGATTTGAGTATAGGAGCAGGGAGGTCTTAATGCAGTTGTACAGGGCCTTGGTGAGGCCTCACCTGGAATATTGTGTACAGTTTTGGTCTCCTAATCTGAGGAAGGATGTTCTTGCTATTGAGGGAGTGCAGCGAAGGTTCACCAGACTGATTCTCGGGATGGTAGTACTGACATATGAGGAGAGACTGGATCGACTGGGCCTTTATTCACTGGAGTTTAGAAGAATGAGAGGGGATCTCATAGAAACATATAAAATTCTGACAGGACTGGACAGGTTAGATGCAGGAAGGATGTTCCCGATGTTGGGGAAGTCCAGAACCAGGGGACATATAGTCTAAGGATAAGGGGTAAGCCATTTAGGACCAAGATGAGGAGAAACTTCTTCACTCAGAGTTGTTAACCTGTGGAATTCTCTACCATAGAGAGTTGTTGATGCCAGTTCGTTAGATATATTCAAGAGGGAGTTAGCTGTGGCCCTGACTGCTAAAGGGATCAAAGGGTTGAGAGAAAGCAGGAAAAGGGTACCGAGGTGAATGATCAGCCATGATCTTATTGAATGGTGCTGCAGGCTTGAAGGGTGAATGGCCTACTCCTGCACCTATTTTCTATGTTTAGACATAGTCACGTGTTGTGCACAAAACATTTGATTCTTAGGCACTTTGGGCTAGAAATGTTTCTCGGACGGTGGTGCTGAACGTGTGGTATCGGATCGGCCATCCGTCATACGCAGGGCCTAATATTCAGTTGCAGTGCAGTCAATATAACTTAACACCAGGCGCTGCGTGTAACGGGCAGCCGATGCGGCACCCCCCCATTTAGCGTCACTGCCCGACATGAATTTCTCGGACAAAATCTCTTTAGTCCACCACTGAATCCTGCAAAACTTTAGGTATAGATTCGCTTTTCACAATTTTGCAAAAAAAGAACTTATTAATGATGAATGAAAAAAGAATGGAGGATTCTCAGCTGCTACTAGTTTTGCCAAGTGCAATCAACAGTGTTCGAAGATCAGGCCCTGAAATCTGGCACCAAATCTATGCTCTACAATGATACCCTCCCTCCTGTATGGCTCAGAGACATGGACCATGTACAGTAGACACCTCAACGCGCTGGAGAAATACCACCAACAATGTCTCTGCAAGATCCTGCAAATCCCCTGGGAGGACAGACGCACCAACATCAGTGTTCCCGATTAGACCAACATCCCCAGCATCGAAGCACTGACCACACTCAACCTGCTCAGTTGGGCAGGCCACATTGCTCGCATGCCTGACACAAGACTCCCAAAGCAAGTGCTCTACTCAGAAATCCTACATAGCAAGCGAGCCCCACGTGGGCAGAGGAAACGTTTCAAGGACATCCTCAAAGCCTCCAACAACACCTGGGGGGTCCACGACCAAAGGTTGCCCTGAGTGGAGGAAGAGCATCCGGGAGGGCGCTGAGCATCTTGAGTCTCGTCGCCGGGAGCATGCAGAAAGCAAGCGCACATAGCAGAAGGAGTCTGCGGCAAACAGACTCACCACCCACCCTTTCCTTCAATGACTGTCTGTCCCACCTGTGACAGAGACTGTATTTCCCGTATTGGACTGTTCAGTCACCTGAGAACTCATTTTTGGAGTGGAAGCAAGTCTTCCTCGATTTCGAGGGACTGCCTATGATGATGATCAAAAGTGCACAACAAAAAAATACGTAGCCACCAAGATTCCTTTGGAGTTCCGGAGCTCTCCTGTCAAACGTCTGGTGGGAAACTGGTCAAACACACAGGAAAACGGCAAAGCCCTGGTTGTGCCTCTCATATATAAAGCTATGGCCGCTACTAATCATTATTCCTATTTTCACTTCTGCCAGTGAAGCAGACACAACTAACATGCTCTGAATCTGTGAGATAATCCTTATTGCTCAAGTTGGTATGCAAAGTTTTCAAGCAGGTAAGCTTGCCAGATTTTAATTTGAACATTATTTCATTGATAATATTAATTATACTTTGCTATTAGCTTTAGTATTACAAAATTCGCAAATAATTTTTACAAGCTGTTCCTACTCACATTTTAACTGGACTTATCTCCATTTTCATTCCATTGTCAAGAGGTGCAGAAAATTGGAGTGCAGAATGCCATCCATCCCCAGAGATTAACTGGTAGTTTTAGTCATGTAAGAAATCGTGAATTGGAAGAAATAATTTGAGACCAAAAAGTCTCTTCAGCCTGGTGTTAGAATTAAAGGATTCATTCCATGGTACAATAGCTAAAGCTACTTCAACAACGTGAACATAAATAACTGATAATAGGCAGCTCCAAACATCTGACAGCCAAGAATGGCATGTCTGACTCCAACCTTGGGAGGATAAATGTGAAGAGGGGAGTTTCACCCAAGAGTTGAGACAAAGAACTCGACATATCATAGGTTAAATGGTCCTGTCCATATCCTATACCAGGCCCAACCCTAAAAAGAGAATAAAAGAAAGACCTGGAAGGCTTTTCAGAGCAGACGGTGAAGATAAGAACTGTGCGGCCACCAGCCGCCTGTCCGATCGGGACTAATAACAGCTACTTGTCACGGTCGTTTGTCTACAATGCCTATCCTGATTGTGCGCTGTTTTTGACTATATTTGAACTACTGTTCCCGGAATAAAATGCCTTATAACTCCTAAGACTTTGGGTATCTCTGTGTGACCTGTGATTCTAATCTTACAGTCATTTGACATTGAAACAAATGAGAGCTGAGAGGTTAGCAATGGATGTAAATATCTCATTGTAATAACTTTTGTGTTACCTTTCTTTGTAGGTTTTGGTTTCACTTGCTTCATGGTTTCTGCCTCTAAATATTTGGTGAACAATTGAATTAGGTTCAATTTTAATCAATCTTTAATTGTACAAGAATATTAACTAGATATTAGTCTCATAAGATGTACATTCAACACATTATATGTATACATATACAATTAATAATGAACAGGGTAATGGCAGAGACCTTGAACAAATATTTTGTATTGGTCTTCACAGTAGAATACACTAAAAACATCCCAATCATGGATAATCAAGGGTCTATAGGGAGGGAGGAACTTAATACAATTCACTATCACTAATGAAGTAGTACTCGTTAAAATAATGGGACTAAAGGCAGACAAGTCCCCTGGACCTGATGGCTTACATCCTAGGGTATTAAAAGAAGTGGCTGCAGAGATAGTGGATGCATTGGTTGCAATCTACCAAAATTGTCTGGATTTTGGGGTGGTCCCAGCAGACTGGAAAATCGCAAATGTAACGCCCCTATTTAAAAAAGGAGGCAGAAAAAAAGCAGGAAACTATAGACCAGTTAGCCTAACATCTGTCATTGGGGAAATGCTGGACCCATTATTAAGGAAGCAGTAGCGGGACATTTGGAAAAGCATAATTCAATCAAGCAGAGTCAGCATGGTATTATGAAAGGGAAAGCATGTTTGACAAATTTGGTGGAGTTTTTTGAGGATGTAACAAGCAGGGTGGATAAGGGGCAACCAGTGGATGTGGTGTATTTGGATTTCCAGAAGGCATTCGATAAGGTGCCATATAAAAAGTTACTGCACAAGATAAAAGCTTACTGGGTTGGGGGTAATATATTAGCACGGATAGAGGATTGGCTAACTAAAGAAAACAGAGAGTCGGGATAAATGAGTCATTTTCCAATTGGCAAACAGTGACTAGTGGGGTGCCACAGGGATTGGTGCTGGGTCCTCAACTATTTACAATCTATATTAATGACTTGGATGAAGGGATCTAGTGTAATGTAGCCAAGTTTGCTGATGATAGGTGGGAAAGTAAATTGTGAGGAGGGCACAAAAAATATGCAAAGGATATAGACAGGCTAAGTGAGTGGGCAAACATTTGGCAGATAGAGTATAATGTGGGAAAATGTGAGGTTATCCACTTTTGCAGAAAAAATAGAAAAGCAAATTATCATTTAAATGGAAAAAAATTGCAAAGTGTTGCAGTACAGAGGGACCTGGGGGTGCTTGTGTATGAAACACAAAAACTTAGTATGCAGGTACAGCAAGTAATCAGGAAGGTAAATGGAATGTTGGCCTTTATTGCAAAGGGGGTTAGAATATAAAAGCAGAGAAGTCCTCCTACAACTGTACAGGGTATTGGTGAGCCACACCTAGAATACTGCGTACAGTTTTGGTCTCCTTATTTATGGAGGGATATGCTTGCATTGGAGGCAGTTCAGAGAAGGTTCACTAGGTTGATTCCTGAGTTGAAGGGGTTGATTTATGAAGAAAGGTTGAGTAGGTTAGGCCTATACTCATTGGAGTTCAGAAGAATGAGAGGTGATCTTATCGAAACATGTAAGATAATGAGGGGACATGACAAGGTGGATGCAGAGAGGATATTTCCACTCATAGGGGAAACTAAAACTAGAGGATATTCAGAATAAATGGCCGCCCATTTAATACTGAGATAAGGAGGAATTTCTTCTCTCGGAGGGTTGTAAATCTATGGAATTCTCTGCTCCAGAGAGCTGTGGAGGCTGGGTCATTGAATATATTTAAGGCGGAGATAGACAGATTTATGAGTGATAAGGGAATAAAGGGTTATAGGGAGCAGGCAGGGAAATGGAGTTGAGCCCATGATTAGTTCAGACATGATCTTATTAAATTGCGGAGCAGGCTCGAGGGGCCAGGTGACCTACTCCTGCTCCTATTTCTTATGTTCTTATGTTCTTATGTAATTAAGATAACAAAATACATCTGGATTATTTTTGTATCATTACATTTTGCACACAAAAATGAGGTGGTAGTCGTTCCCCCCTAAAAAATAGCAGTCAGTCACTGCTGCTTTTAAGGGCAGTAAAGTTTTACAGTGAAGATAAATCTGGGCGTTAATCTCATGACTACCTACAATGAAGGGTCGGATGTAGTCATTTAGACTCCAACCCCATTTTTATCCTCACTGTCTGAATACAGCAAGTTCCTACTCAGCACTAACAAACCACAGCTGGCACAGGTCAGCTCACGGCGTGGCAAGGCTGTGCAGATAGAAAGAAAAGCTGGCCTAACTGAATTTTTCAAAACTAGCCCCACTCCTCCTCAGTTTCCTGTGCATGAACAATGGGTACAGGTAACATGAGCAGTAGCACAGAATGCTTGTGTGCAGGAAATCTGCTGAGGCTGCAGCTGCTCTTCAAGGGCTGCTGCTTGCACTTAAGAAAGGAAAAGTTTTCATTGTGGCAAAAGTTGAGCATTTAGTGATGAACAGTGAACAACTATGGGAGAAATCACCAAAACTGCGTGAATCCAAAAATGTCTGGAAAAAGGAATGTGGGGAAAATTCCCTTCACTGAGGATGCCCTTGCGGTCCTGATGCAAGAGGTACAACAGAGGATGGTGGCCCTCCTGGGAGAAGGAAGTCCCCATTAAGCGGAGAACAAATCTGCTTGTATGGAAGTAGCAGAGTAAATAGAGTTTCCCAGATCCACAGGATAAAGGAAGATGTTTTGTTGTATAAGGAGGGATGAAAAATAAGTGTACTGACCTTTACATACTTTCTTTTACTCAAGGGAACAGTTCACATGAACCAAATTAAGTAGAAATGTAGAACATAGAAATTTACAGCACAGAAGGAGGCCATTTCGGCCCATCGTGTCCATGCCGGCCGACACAGAGCCGCATGGCCCTTGATCAGCAGCCCTAAAGGTTACATATAAACCTATGAACAATGACGGAAAGGCAAAGAGCACCCAACCCAACCAGTCCGCTCCACACAACTACAACACCCCTTACACTAAAAACATCTACACTCCACCCCAAACGGAGCCATGTGATCTCCTGGGAGAGGCAAAAAACAGATTAAAAACCCAGACCAATTTAGGGAGAAAAAAAATCTGGGAAAATTCCTCTCCGACCCCATCCAGGCGATTGAAACTAGTCCAGATCATCACCCAGGCCATATTCTATTCCCTGCAGTACTTACCATTATATCTGTGTCGTCCAACAAAAGTTCATCCAATCTAATCCCAATTACCAGCTCTAGGTTTATAACCCTGCAGGTTACGGCACTTTAAGTGCCCATCCAACCATCTCTTAAAAGTGGTGAGGGTTTCTGTATCCACCACTCTTCCAGGCAGCGAGTTCCAGATCCCCACAACCCTCTGCGTAAAGAAGCCCCCCCTCAAATCCCCTCGAAACCTTCCACCAACCATCTTAAAACTATGCTCCCTCGTAATAGCCCCCTCCATGAATGGAAATAGATCCTTACTATCCACTATGTCCAGGCCCCTCAATATTTTGTACACCTTGATGAGGTCTCCTCTCAACCTCCTCAGTTCCAATGAGAACAAACTCAACCTATCCAATCTGTACAAACTAAGATTCTCCATTCCAGGCAGCATCCTCGTAAATTTCCTCTGCACCCTCTCTAGTGCAATAACGTCATTCCTATAATATGGCGACCAGAACTGCACGCAGTACACCAGCTGTGGCCTAACCAAAATATTATACAATTTAAGCATAACCTTCCTGCTCTTATATTCTATGCCTCGGCTGATAAAGGCAAGTATTCCATATGCCTTCTTAACCACCTTATCCACCTGACCTGCTACTTTCAGGGGTCTGTGGACGTTTTCACAGAACTAGCATGCAAATCATGGACAACTTTTTCTACAGTGTCATTTACTGTAGGGAAACTAAAGTGCACACATTTTGTGGGCTAAACAAATAACTTTCACTGTTCCATTCAAATGTTGAAAGGGATGAACTGTTGCTATAGAAACCTAGCTCTAAGAATCCATCCTCGGCAGGCCAGACCAGAGCATTAGTCATGCAGCAATATTTTAAGGGCAAATTGAAAACCAGTAATAGAGCTCGCCCAAAGAACGTGCAATTTGGATCAGAACGTAATGAGCAGAATTACCATATTTTAATAATGCTGGTGGTAACCACAATGAAGCCTCCTTTTGACTGTCATTTATCTCCACCATGAAATGTAATGCATATGGGCCAAAAAGCCTGATTTCATCCTATTGAGGCTCCAGACGATCAGCATTCATATATTCAAGGCACATTACAACAGGTCTTCATAAAAGAACAATTGTTGGGGTTGTTGTGATGTTGCGTCAAGTTGAGGAGATTAATGGTGAGGAGGAATAGACGGCAGCTTCCCATTACTGTTTGTAACATCCTAACTGAAGAGCCACATTTCACTTAAGTTTAACAATTGTTTATTTTGAGTTGAACACTGAAACTCTGTGTGTTGTGTGTGTATATATATATATACAGAAAGCCACAGCAAATTTCTTTCAAATCCAACCATCAATTCAGTGAGCAATGATATCAGAAAATTGATAGTGCTGTGAACTGAAAATTCATGCCCAATTTGCTTTGTACATGCCAGCATCTCAAATCATTTACATCTGCAGCAAACAGCAAGAATAAGATCTCCACAAATGTCACTCATTTGTTACTTTAGGCTTTACTGCTGTTTAAGAAAAAAATGATGAAAATCTGAGATAAAAAGGTCAATACATTTTTTAAAGAGAAAATTCTCTACTACTGGTGGACTCATTTATTTTTGAATGGTGATCAGGTGTGACATCAATCAATCTGTCCTCCTTTGATTGGTAAAGTTCTACTCCTGGCACATTGTTTAAAAGCAGCTCGATGATCCCACACTGTCCATTTGTCAATTGAGCACATATCTGCTGAGAATGCATTTTCTACTTCACACTCAAATAGTAGAAATTTGTACTTCACAGTCAGAATAATTATGTTCCTGGTCAGAAACAGCAGATACATCCACTCCATTTCCTCACATTGTTTGCTCATGTTCCTGGAAACCCAATCACAGATATCAAGACAGGCAACTCCTTTTTGAAATGTTCCACAGCTGGATTTTTAAAATTTCTATGGAGGGACATGTTGTTGTGTGTTGTGGGCATATTATTTTAAATAGTACCATTCTAAAACAGAATTAGTGAACAAGCAGAACTAAGCTCTCTTTGTATCTAGATGATACACACTTCCAAAATGTGATCATTCTAATATCCCATGTATAGTATTTATTGCCAGATGTTAGATCCTGTATAACTACTTCTAAAAGTTTATTAAATGTTCATGTACAAGACATCAATGAACATTGGAAATAGTCAAGTGTTATGCACAACACATTTGACCATGAGGCACTTTCTTCTCGAAATTTGTCTCGGACGGTGGTACCAAACGGGCAGTATTGGATCGGCCATCCGTCATACGCAGAGGCTGATAGTCAGTTCCAGTGCAGTTAATGTAACTGAATACCAGGCACTGCGTGTAACAGCAGCTGATCCGATACCCCCTGTTTAGCGCCATCGCCTGACACAAATTTCTAGTCCACCACTGAATCCTGCAAAAACTCAGGTATAATCTCACCTTTCACAATTTTGCAAAATAAGAAAATCTTATTAATAATGAAAGAAGAAAGAAAGAATGGAGGATTCTCAGCTGCTACTGGTTTTGCCAAGTACTTTCAACAGTGCCCAATAAAAAAAAACGTAGGCACCAAGATTCCGGAGTTCCGGAGGTCTCCTCTAAACGTCTGGTGGGAACCAGGAAAACGGCAAAGTCCTGGTTGTGCCAAGTCTTCACTGCAATGTACCTCTCGTATATAAAACTATGGCTGCTGCTGATAATCATTATTCCTATTTTCACTTCTGCCAGTGAACCAGACACAACTAACCTGCTCTGAATCTGTGAGATGATCATTATTGCTCAAGTTAGTATGCAAAGTTTTCAAGCAGGTAAGCTTGCCAGATTTTAGTTTGGACATTATTTCATTGATTATCCTAATTATATTTTGCTATAAGCTTCAGTATTAAACATTCTCAAATGATTTTTACAAACTGTTCCTATTCAAATCTTAACTGGACTTATCTCCATTTTCTTTCCATTGTCAAGCGGTGTGGAAAATTGGAATGCAGAATACTAGATCTAATAACCCATCCATCCCCAGAGATTAACTGGTAGTTTTAATCATGTAATAAATCGTGAATTGGAAGAAATAATTTGAGACCAAAAAGTCTCTTCAGCCTGGTGTTAGAATTAAAGGATTCGTTCCATGGTACAATAGCTAAAGCTACTTCAACAGCATGAACATAAATAAATGTTAAAAGGCAGCTCCAAACATCTGACGGCCAAGAATGGCATGTCTGACTCCAACCTTGGGAGAATTAATGTGAAGAGGAGAGTTTCATCTAAGAGTTGCGACAAAGAACTCAACATATCATAGGTTAAATGGTCCTGTCCATATCCTATTCCAGGCCCAACCCTAAAAAGAGAATAAAAGAAAGACCTGGAAGGCTTTTCAGAGCAGACGGTGAAGATAAGAACTGTGCGGCCACCAGCCGCCTGCCCGATCGGGACTAATAACAGCTACTTGTCACGGTCGTATGTCTACAATGCCTATCCTGATTGTGCGCTGTTTTTGACTATATTTGAACTACTGCTCCCAGAATAAAATGCCTTATAACTCCTAAGACTTTGGGTATCTCTGTGTGACCTGTGATTCTAATCTTACAGTCATTTGACATTGAAACAAATGAGAGCTGAGAGGTTAGCAACGGATGTAAATATCTCATTGTAATAACTTTTGTGTTACCTTTCTTTGTAGGTTTTGGTTTCACTTGCTTCATGGTTTCTGCCTCTAAACATTTGGTGAACAATTGAATTAGGTTCAATATTAATCAATCTTTAATTGTACAACAATATTAACCAGATAATAATCCCATAAGATTTACATTCAACATATTGTATGTATACATGCAATAATTAATAAAACAAAATACATGTGGATGATTTTTGTATCATTATAGTCCTGTTTGCACACAAGAATGAGGTTAATATCCCACCCTCCACCCCAAAATGGCTGCCCGTCACTGCTGCTTTTAAGATCAGTAAAGTTTTCCAGTGGTGATAAATCTAGGTGTGAGTCACATGACTACCTACATTGAAGGGTCAGGTGAAGTCATTTAGACTCCAATGCAGATTTTACCCTCACTGCCTGAATACGGCAAGTTCCTGCTCAACATCTACAAACCACAGATGGCACAGGTCAGCTCACGGCGTGGCAAGGCTGTGCAGATAGAAAGGAAGGCTGGCCTCGCTGAATTTTTCAAAACTAGCCCCACTTCTCTTCAGTTTCCTGTGCATGAACAATGGGTACAGGTAACATGAGCAGTAGCACAGAATGTTTGTGCGCAGGAAATCTTGGGAGGCAGCAGCTCTTCAAGGGCTGTTGCTTGCAATTGAGAAAATAAAGTTTTCATTGTGGCAAAAGTTGAGCATGTAGTGATGAACAGTGAACAACTATGGGAGAAATGACCAAAACTGCGTGAATCCAAAAATGTCTGGAAACAGGAATTTGGGAAAATTTCCCTTTACTGAGTTAGCCCTGGTGGTCCTGATGCAGCAGGTGCAACAATGGATGGTGTCCCTCCTGGGAAAAGACGGTCACCATTAAGCAGAGGACAAATCTGCTTGTATGGAAGTAGCAGAGTAAATACAGTATCCCAGATCCATAGAAGAAACGAAGATGTTTTGTAGTATGAGGAGGGATGAAAAATAGGTGCATTAACCTTTACATACTTTGTTTTACACTGGAGCATAGTTCACATGAACCCAACAGCACTAGCAAACACTCCCCCTAGGACATTGGTTCCGATCCTGCCCAGGTGCAGACCGTTTGGTTTGTCCTGGTCCCACCTCCCCCAGAACCGATTCCAATGTCCCAGGAATTTGAATCCATCCCTTCTGCACCACTCCTCAAGCCACGTATTCATCTGAGCTATCCTGCGATTCCTACTCTGACTAGCACGTGGCACTGGTAGCAATCTTGAGATTACTACTTTTGAGGTTCTACTTTTTAATTTAGCTCCTAGCTCCCTAAATTCGTCTTGTAGAACCTCATCCCGTTTTTTTACCTATATATTTGGTCCCTATATGCACCACGACAACTGGCTATTCACCCTCCCTTTTCTGAATGTCCTGCACCCGCTCCGAGACATCTTTGACCCTTGCACCAGGGAGGCAACATACCATCCTGGAGTCTCGGTTGCGGCCGCAAAAACGCCTATTTATTCCCCTTACAATAGAATCCCCGATCACTATAGCTCTCCCACTCTTTTTCCTGCCCTCCTGTGCAGCAGAGCCACCCACGGTGCCATGAACTAAGTCTATGAACTGCAACGTCTTCAAGAACTAGCATGCAAAACATGGACAACTTTTTCTACAATGTTATTTACTGTAGGGAAACTGAAGTGCGCATATTTTGTGGGGTAAACAAATAACTTTTACTGTTCCATTCAAATGTTGAAAGGAATGAACTGTTGCTATAGAAACCTTGCACAAAGAATCCAGCTTTGGCACGCCAACCCAGAGCATTAGTCATGCAGCAAAATTTAAGGGCAATGTGAGAATCAGCAATACAGCTCGCCCAAAGAATGTGCAATTTGGATCAGAACGTAATGAACAGAATTATCATATTGCAATGATTTTCACTATCACTTTTCTCCACCATGAAATGTTATGCACTGAAAATCAGGCATGTGGGCCAAAAAGCCCTATTTCATCCCATTGAGGTGCCAGAAAATCAGTCTTCATATATACAAGGGACAGTGCAACAGGTCTTCATTAAAAAAACAATTGTTGGGGTTGAGTCATGTTGAGGAGGTTAATGTTGAGGAGGAATAGACTGCAGCTTCTCATTACTGTTTGTAACATCCTAACTGAAGAGCCACATTGCACTTAAGTTTAACAATTGTTTATTTTGAGAAGAACACTGAAACTCTGTGCCTTGTTTATATACATATATTTATATAAACAGAAAGCAGTAGCAAATTTGTTTCAAATCCAACTGTCAATTCAGTGAGCAAAATTATCAGAAAATTGATAGTGCTGTAAACTGAAAATTCATGCCCAATTTGCCAGCAGCTCAAATCATTTAACTCTAGAGCAAGCAACAAGAATACAATCTCCACAAATGTCACTCACTTGTTACTTTAGGCATTACTGCTGTTTAAGAAAAAAATGATGAAAATCTGAGATAAAACGGTCAATATATTTTTGAAAAAGAAGATTTCCTACTACTGGTGGACTCATTTATTTTTGAATGGTGATCAGGTGTGACATCAATCATTTCGTCCTCCTTTGATTGGAAAAGATCTACTCCTGGCACATTGTTTAAAAGGAGCTTGATGATATCGCACAATGGGGCTAATTTTGACTTTGGATGATTGTGTAAAACGAGCGAAATCAATTTAGCCACTCTTAAATATCTCTCTCGATTTTCAGTTGATTGATTTGAATGACCCAATATTGTCCATATTACACCATTGGTCAAAGTCAAAATTACCAAACTGGTGTGTGAAGATACAACTGCTGCTGCACCTTATTCCTGTTGTCAATTCTTATAGGCCATCAGATACAACCAACATGTGCAGATTCTGTATGTTAATCATCAATGGTCATGTTGCTACTCAACGTGTTCAAGGAGGCAACTTGCCAGACTTTAATCTGAACATTATTTTGTTGATTATTTAAATTATACTTGTTATGAGCTTTATTATTACAAAATTACAAATGATTTTTACAAGATAAACAATGATTTTAACTGGACTAATCTCTATTTTCTTTCCATTGCCAAGAGGAGAGCCGATTGCTAGACATGATAACCCATCCATCCCCAGAGACTCACTGCTAGCTTTATACTTTCAGTATTGGATGGAAGGAGACCTGCGACGTTAAAACACAGATAAAGATCTCATTGAATGAGTTTTGTGTTACCTTTCTCCGTAGGTTTTCGTTTCACTTGCTTCACGGTTTCTGCCTCTAAATATTTGGTGAACAATTGAATTAGGCTCAATATTAATCATATTAGTCTCATAAGATGTACATTTACCATATTTTATGCATATAATAGTTAATATTGCACAAAAATGAGATGGTAGCGGCCCCAAAAATGGCTGCCAGTCCCGTCCATTTAATGCTTCTTTTACAGGCAGTTAAATTTTTGAGTGCAGATGAATCAGGCAAGAAACTCATGAATACAAACAAATAAGGATCAAGTGGTCATTTAGACCTCAATGCCAGAACAGTTTGACTGGGGCATGTAATTCGGTAAGGCAGCAGCTGTTAAAGGGCTGTTGTTTTCGGTTAAATAAAAGGGTAGTTTTTATTGTGGCAAAGGATGTGTTTGCAGAGAAGAGCAATGGTCAACTGCAGGAAAAGTGAGCAAAACTGCAAGAATCCTAAAATGTCTGGAAATACTAATGTGGGGAAAATTCCTTTTTACTGAGGATGCCCTAGAGGTCCTGGTTCTCTTGGGAGAAGATGACATCCCAAAGCAGAGGTCAAACCTGCTTGGATAGAATAGCAGAGTACATGGAGTTTCCTAGATCCAGAGCATGAGGAAGAGCTTTGGTAGTATGAGGAAGAGCTTTGGTAGTATGAGGAGGATGAGAAGGAGTGAGAAAATACTTTACTTTACTCTGAGGCATCGTTCACATGAACCAAATCAAATCTATGAGCTGCAATGTCTTCACAGTGCTATCCTGCAAAATATGAACAACCTTTTCGACCGGGTCTTTTACTGCACATTTTTCAAGTGCACACGTTTTGTGGGGCAAACAAATAACTTTCACTGTTACATAGTGAAACAAGGGTTGAACTGTTCCGACTGAAATCAAGTTCCAAAAATCCATCCTCGGCATGCCAGAGCATTTGTCATGCGCCAATATTTTACGGGTGAGTTGAGAACCAGAATGGAGCTCGCCCAAAGAAAGCACAATTTGGATCAGAACCTAATTAATATAATTACTATAGTGCAATGATGCTGGCGGTAGTCATACTGAAGCCTCCCTTTGACGTATTTAGCTCCACTATCAATTGTAATGCACTAAAAAACAGGCATGTGAACGAACTGAGCTAGTTAGAGTGGGTGAGAGCTCAGATGAACAGGTCCCCAAGAAAGAATGCAAAAGGCAGGAGGCAACAGAGCAGAGTAGCACTGGGGTAAGTGTAAACCAAAAGGTGATAGGAAGGGACAATATGTATGAATATAAAGGGGCTGCAGGAGAGGTCAAAACTAAAAATGATGGTTTAAAAACTAGTATTAAATCACTCTACCTAAACGCACACAGCATTCGAAATAAAGGAAATGAATTGACGGCACAAATCATTACAAATGGGTATGATTTGGTGGCCATTACAGAAACGTGGTTGCGGGGGGCCAAGATTGGAAATTAAACATACAGGGGTATCTGACAATTCGGAAAGATAGACAAGAAGGGAAAGGAGGTGGGGTAGCTCTGTTAATAAAGGATGAGATCAGGGCAGTTGTGAGAGACGATATTGGCTCCAATGAACAAAGTGTTGAATCATTGTGGGGAGAGAGTAGAGATAGTAAGGGGAAAAAGTCACTGGTGGGCGTAGTTTATAGGCCCCCAAATAATAACTTCATGGTGGGGTGGGCAATAATCAAGGAAATAATGGAGGCATGTGAAAAAGGAACGGCAGTAATCATGGGGGATTTTAACCTACATATCGATTGGTCACATCAAATCGCACGGGGTAGCCTTGAGGAGGAATTCATAGAATGCATACGGGATTGTTTCTTAGAACAGTATGTTACAGAACCTACAAGGGAGCAAGCTATCTTAGATCTGGTCCTGTGTAATGAGACAGGAATAATAAATGATCTCCTAGTAAAAGATCCTCTCGGAATGACTGATCACAGTCTGGTTGAATTTGTAATACAGATTGAGGGTAAGGAAGTAGTGTCTCAAATGAGCGTACTATGCTTAAACAAAGGGGACTACAGTGGGATGAGGGCAGAGTTGGCTAAAGTAGACTGGAAACACAGACTAAACGGTGGCACAATTGAGGAACAGTGGAGGACTTTTAAGGAGCTCTTTCATCGTGCTCAACAAAAATATATTCCAGTAAAAAAGAAGGACGGTAAGAGAAGGGATAACCAGCCGTGGATAACCAAGGAAATAAAGGAGAGTATCAAATTAAAAACCAATGCGTATAAGATGGCCAAGGTTAGTGGGAAACTAGAAGATTGGGAACATTTTAAACGACAGCAAAGAATGACTAAGAAAGCAATAAAGAAAGGAAAGATAGATTACGAAAGTAAACTTGCGCAAAACATAAAAACAGATAGTAAAAGCTTTTACCGATATATAAAACGGAAAAGAGTGACTAAAGTAAATGTTGGTCCCTTAGAAGATGAGAAGGGGATTTAATAACGGAAAATGTGGAAATGGCTGAGACCTTAAACAATTATTTTGCTTCGGTCTTCACAGTGGAAGACACAAAAACCATGCCAAAAATTGCTGGTCACGGGAATGTGGGAAGGGAGGACCTTGAGATAATCACTATCACTAGGGGGGTAGTGCTGGATAGGTTAATGGGACTCAAGGTAGACAAGTCCCCTGGTCCTGATGAAATGCATCCCAGGATATTAAAAGAGATGGCGGAAGTTACAGCAGATGCATTCGTTATAATCTACCAAAATTCTCTGGACTCTGGGGAGGTACCAGCGGATTGGAAAGCAGCTAATATAACGCCTCTGTTTAAAAAAGGGGGCAGACAAAAGGCAGGTAACTATAGGCCGGTTAGTTTAACATCTGTAGTGGGGAAAATGCTTGAAGCTATCATTAAGGAAGAAATAGCGGGACATCTAGATAGGAATAGTGCAATCAAGCAGACACAACATGGATTCATGAAGGGGAAATCATGTTTAACTAATTTACTGGAATTCTTTGAGGATATAACAAGCATGGTGGATAGAGGTGTACCGAAGGATGTGGTGTATTTAGATTTCCAAAAGGCATTCGATAAGGTGCCACACAAAAGGTTACTGCAGAAGATAAAGGTACGTGGAGTCAGAGGAAATGTATTAGCATGGATCGAGAATTGGCTGGCTCACAGAAAGCAGAGAGTCGGGATAAATGGGTCCTTTTCGGGTTGGAAATCGGTGGTTAGTGGTGTGCCACAGGGATCGGTGCTGGGACCACAACTGTTTACAATATACATAGATGACCTGGAAGAGGGGACAGAGTGTAGTGTAACAAAATTTGCAGATGACACAAAGACGAGTGGGAAAGTGGATTGTGTAGAGGACATAGAGAGACTGCAAAGAGATTTAGATAGGTTAAGCGAATGGGCTAAGGTTTGGCAGATGGAATACAATGTCGGAAAATGTGAGGTCATCCACCTTGGAAAAAAAAAACAGTAAAAGGGAATATTATTTGAATGGGGAGAAATTACAACATGCTGCGGTGTAGAGGGACCTGGGGGTCCTTGTGCATGAATCCCAAAAAGTTAGTTTGCAGGTGCAGCAGGTAATCAGGAAGGCGAATGGAATGTTGGCCTTCATTGCGAGAGGGATGGAGTACAAAAGCAGGGAGGTCCTGCTGCAACTGTATAGGGTATTGGTGAGGCCGCACCTGGAGTACCATGTGCAGTTTTTGTCACCTTACTTAAGGAAGGATATACTAGCTTTGGAGGGGGTACAGAGATGATTCACTAGGCTGATTCCAGAGATGAGAAGATTACCTTATGATGATAGATTGAGTAGACTGGTTCTTTACTCGTTGGAGTTCAGAAGGATGAGGAGTGATCTTATAGAAACATTTAAAATAATGAAAGGGATAGACAAGGTAGAGGCAGAGAGGTTGTTTCCACTGGTCGGGGAGACTAGAACTAGGGGGCACAGCCTCAAAATACGGGGGTGCCAATTTAAAACCGAATTGAGAAGGAATTTCTTCTCCCAGAGGGTTGTGAATCTGTGGAATTCTCTGCCCAAGGAAGCAGTTGAGGCCAGATCATTGAATGTATTCAAATCACAGATAGATAGATTTTTCACCAATAAGGGAATTAAGGGTTACGGGGAGCGGGCGGGTAAGTGGAGCTGAGTCCACGGCCAGATCAGCCATGATCTTGTTGAATGGCGGAGCAGGCTCGAGGGACTAAATGGCTTACTCCTGTTCTTAATTCTTATGTTCTTATGTTCTAAGTCTGATTTCATCACATTGAGGTTCTACAAAATCAACATTGACATACTGTACAACATGTCTTTAATCAAAAAACATTTGTTAGGGTTGTTGTGATGTTGAGTCTAGTTGAGAAGATTAATGATGAGGAGGAATAGACTGCAGTTTGGTCATTACTATTTGTAACATCTTAACTGAATAGCCACATTCCACTCAAGTTTAACAATTGTTTATTTGGGTGTGCAAATTGATTTACCTCTGTGAATATCAGAACATAAGAATTAGGAGCATGAGTAGGCCATTCGACCCTTCGAATCTACTCCGCCATTCAATAAGATCATAGCTGATCTTCTACCTCAACTTCACTTTCCTGCACTATCCCCATATCCATTCATTCCCTTAATATTCAAAAATCTATCGATCTCTGTCTTAAATATACTCAACGACTGAGCATCCGCAGCTCTCTGAGGTAGAGAATTTCAAACATTCACCACCCTCTGAGTGAAGTAATTTCTCCTCATCTCAGTCCTAAATAGCCGACCCCTTATTCTGACCCCGGTCCGGACATGGATTGGGTCTGTAATGGATCCATTGGTAAGGATCACGGCCTGCATGTCGTCGTGGAGCAAGCGAAGGATGTTGACAAACATTGGGGGCATCCGAAACGGAGGAGGACACTCCGTAGACCCTCACGGTTGACAGTGTCAAAGGTCGAAAAAGGCCATGTATAAGGGCTGGCACTGCTCCCTGCATTTTTCCTGCAGCTGTCGTGCTGCAAAGATCATGTCCGTTGTGCCCCTTGGTTGACAAAATCCGCACTGTGACTCCGGGAGGAGCTCCGTGGTCACAGGGAGAAGATGGTTGAAGAGGATTCTAGCGACAACTTTCCCAGTGGCTGATAGCAGGGACATTCCCCTGTAATTGCCGCAGTCGGACTTGTCCCCTTTTTTAAAGATGGTCACGATCACTGAAATCACCCGGCATGCTCTCTTCCCTCCAGATGAGAGAGATGAGGTCATCTATCTGCGCCAACATCACCTCTCCGCCATACTTTAGCGCCACGTTGTTTAAAAAGTTTCTTCAGAAGTTTTAAAAGTTTCTCCAGAAATGTTAAAAGTTTCTCCTGAAGTTTTAAAAGTTTTCCCAAGTTGTTTAAAAGTTTCCCAAGTTGGTTAAAAGTTTAAAGTAAAATGAAAGTCAGTAGTAAGCTACCTCCCTTGGTACTGTTCCATGGGTGCTGTCAGCCCTCTGCAGCTGCTCAAAGCTCTGGCTGGACCACACCTGGAGGGAAGTAGAGGCCTAGTCGTCTCTGAAGTGGGCCGGAACGCCTGGACGCTGCTGAAGAGAGGTCTGAACGCCGCCGGGGGCATGAACACCTACCGCCGCCCGGGGGCCCAAACACCTGGTCGCCGCTGCGGGCCCAAATGCCTTTGTTCCCTGAATCGGCCTTGGGATCTCCCCGGACATTTTACTGTCGGCCGCTCCTCCGCTGCTGACTACAGGTGTGAGCAGAGGTGCACCGTCGTTGAGGAGGAGGTCGTCTGACATATATTCAATGACCCAGCCTCAATAGCTCTCTGGGGGTAAAGAATTCCAAAGATTCATCATCTCTGTTTTCAATGTGCGAACCCTTATTCTGAAACTATGTCCCCTAGTTCTAGATTCCCCCACTAGGGGGAAACATCCTCTCTGCATCCACCTTGTCAAGCCCCCTCATAATCTAATACGTTTCGATAAGGTTACCTCTCATTCTTCTGAATTCCAATGAGTAGAGGTCCAACCTATTCAACATTTCCTCATAAGTCAACCACCTCATCACCGGAATCAACCTAGTGAACCTTTTCTGAACTGCCTCCAAAGCAAGTATATCCTTTTGTAAATATGGAAACCAAAACTGCACGCAGTATTCCAGGTGTGGCCTCGCCAATACCTTATATAGCTGTAGCAAGACTTCCCTACTTTTATACTCCATCCCATTTGAAATAAAGGCCAAGATTCCATTGGCCTTCCTGATCACTTGCTGTACCTGCATACTATCCTTTTGTGTTTCATACACAAGGACCCCCAGGTCCTGCTGTACTGCGGCACTTTGCGATCTTTCGCCATTTAAATAATAACTTGCTCTTTGATTTTTTTTCTGCCAAAGTGCATGACCTCACACTTTCCAATATTATACGCCCTCTGACAATTTTTTGCGCACTCACTTAGCCTGTCTATGTCCTTTTGCAGATTTTTTGTGTCCTCCTCACAAATTGCTTTTCCTCCCATCTTTGTATCATCAGCAAACTTGGCTATGTTACACTCGGTCCCTTCCTTGCAAGTCGTTAATATAGACTGTAAATAGTTTTGGTCCCAGCACTGATCCCTGCGGCACACCACTAGTTACTGGTTGCCAACCAGAGAATGAACCATTTATCCCGACTCTCTGTTTTCTGTTCGTTAGCCAATCCTCTATCCATGCTAATATATTACCCTCAACCCTGTGAACTTTTATCTTGTGCAGTAACCTTTTATGTGGCACTTTGTCAAATGCCTTCTGGAAGTCCAAATACACCACATCCACTGGTTCCCCTTTATCCACCCTGTTCGTTATATTCTCAAAGAATTCTAGAAAATTTGTCAAACATGACTTCCCTTTCATAAAACCATGCTGACTCTGCTTGACTGTATTATGATTTTCTAAATGTCCTGCTACTACTTCCGTGGCTTGAGGAGTGGTACAGAAGGGAGGGATTCAAATTCCTGGGACATTGGAACTGGTTCTGGGGGAGTTGGGACCAGTACAAACCAGATGGTCTGCATCTGGGCAGGACTGGAACCAATGTCCTAGGGGGAGTGTTTGCTAGTGCTGTTGGGGAGGGGTTAAACTAATATGGCAGGGGGATGGGAACCTATGCAGGGAGACAGAGGGAAGTAGAATGGGGGCAGAAGCAAAAGATAGAAAGAAGAAAAGTAAAAGTGGAGGGCAGAGAAACCCAAGGCAAAAAGCAAAAAGGGCCACATTAAAGCAAAATCCTAAAGGGGCAAAGGGTGTTAAAAAGACAAGCCTGAAGGCTCTGTGCCTCAATGCGAGAGGTATTCGGAATAAGATGGCCGAATTAACTGCGTAGATAGCAGTTAACGGATATGATGTAATTGGCATCACGGAGACATGGCTCCAGGGTGACCAAGGCTAGGAACTCAACATCTAGGGGTATTCAACATTTAGGAAGGATAGACAGAAAGGAAAAGGAGGTGGGGTGGCGTTGCTGGCTAAAGAGGAAATTAATGCAATGGTAAGGAAGGATATTAGCTTGGATAATGTGGAGCTACGGAATAACAAAGGGCAGAAAACGTTCGTGGGAGTTGTGTGCAGACCATCAAACAGTAGTAATGAGGATGGGGACATCATCAAACAAGAAATTAGGGATGCGTGCAATAAAGGTACAGCAGTTATCATGGGCGACTTTAATCGACATATTGACTGGGCAAACCAAACTGGTATCAATACGGTGGAGGAGGATTTTCTGGAGTGTATTAGGGATGGTTTTCTAGACCAATATTTCGAGGAACCAACTAGAGGCTGGCCATCCTCGACTGGGTGATGTGTAATTAGAAAGGACTAATGAACAATCTTGTTGTGCGAGGCCCCTTGGGGAAGAGTGACCATAATATGGCAGAATTCTTTATTAAGATGGAAAGTGACACAGTTAATTCAGAGACTAGGGTCCTGAACGTAAGGAAAGGTAACTTCGATGGTATGAGATGTGAATTGGCTAGAATAGACTGGCGAGTGATACTTAAAGGGTTGACGGTGGATAAGCAATGGCAAACATTTAAAGATCACATGGATGAACTTCAACAATTGTGCATCCCTGTCTGGAGTAAAAATAAATGGGGAAGGTGGCTCAACTAGTGCTACCAAGGGAAATTAAGGATAGTGTTAAATCCAAGGAAGAGACATGTAAATTGGCCAGAAAAAGCAGCAAACCTGAGGACTGGAATAATTTTGTAATACAGCAGAGGACAAAGGGTTTAATTAGGAGGGGGGAAATAGAGTATGAGAGGAAGCTTGCAGGGAACATAAAAACTGACTGCAAAAGCTTCTATAGATATGTGAAGAGAAAAAGATTAGTGAAAACAAACGTAGGTCCCTTGCAGTCAGATTCAGGTGAATTAACCTGGGGAACATAGAAATGGCGGACCAGTTAAACAAATACTTTGGTTCTGTTTTCACGAAAGAAGACACAAATAAACTTCCGGAAATATTGGGGACCGAGGATCTAGTGAGAAGGAGGAATTGAAGGATATCCTTATTAGGCGGAAAATGTGTTCAGAAAATTGATGGGATTGAAGGCTGATAAATCCCCGTGGCCTGATTATCTGCATCCCAGAGTACTTAAGGAAGTGGCCCTAGAAATAGTGGATGCATTGGTGATCATTTTCCTACAGTCTAACGACTCTGGATCAGTTCCTATGGACTGGAGTGTAGCTAATGTAACACCACTGTTTAAAAAAGGAGGGAGAGAGAAAAGAGGTAATTATACACCGGTTAGCCTGACACCAGTAGTGGGGAAAATGTTGGAATCAATTATTAAAGATGAAATAGCAGCGCGTTTGGAAAGCAGTGATAGGATCAGTCCAAGTCAGCATAGATTTATGAAAGGGAAATGATGCTTGACAAATCTTCTGGAATTTTTTGAGGATTTAACTAGTAGATTGAACAAGGGTATTTGGACTTTCAAAAGGCTTTTGACAAGATCCCACACAAGAGATTGGTGTGCAAAATCAAAGCACATGGTATTGGGGGTAATGTACTGACATGGATAGAGAACTGGTTGGCAGACAGGAAGCAGAGAGTCAGGATAAACGGGTCCTTTTCAGAATGGCAGGCAGTGACTAGTGGAGTGCCGCAGGGCTCAGTGCTGGGACCCCAGCTCTTTACAATATACATCAATGATTTAGATGAAGGAATTGAGTGTAATATCTCCAAGTTTGCAGATGACACTAAATTGGGTGGTAGTGTGAGCTGTGAGGAGGACGCTAAAAGGCTGCAGGGTGACTTGGACAGGTTAGGTGAGTGGACAAATGCAGTATAATGTGGATAAATGTGAGATTATCTACTTTGGGGGCAAAAACTTGAAGGCACAATATTATCTGAATGGCAGCAGATTAGGAAAGGGGGAGGTGCAATGAGATCTTGGTGTCATGGTTCATCAGTCATTGAAAGCTGGCATGCAGGTATAGCAGGAAGTGAAGAAGGCAAATGGTATGTTGGCCTTCATAGCTAGGGGATTTGAGTATAGGAGTAGGGAGCTCTTACTGCAGTTGTACAGGGCCTTGGTGAGGCCTCACCTGGAATATTGTGTTCAGTTTTGGTCTCCTAATCTGAGGAAGGATGTTCTTGCTATTGAGGGAGTGCAGCGTAGGTTCATCAGACTGATTCCCGGGATGGCGGGACTGACATATGCGGAGAAGTTGGTTCAACTGGGCCTTTATACACTGGAGTTTTGAAGGATGAGAGGGGATCTCATAGAAACTTACAAGATTCTGACGGGACTGGAGACGTTAGATGCGGGAAGAATGTTCCCGATGATGGGGAAGTCCAGAACCAGGGGACACAGTTATAGGATAAGGGGTAGGCAATTTAGGACTGAGATGAGGAGAAACTTCTTCATTCAAGAGAGTTGGTAACCTGTGGAATTCCCTACCGCAGAGAGTTGTAGATGCCAGTTCATTGGATATATTCAAGAGGGATTTAGATATGGCCCTTACGGCTAAAGGATCAAGGGGTATAGAGAGAAAGCAGAAAAGGGGTACTGAGGGAATGATCAGCCATGATCTTATTGAATGGTGGTACAGGTTCAAAGGGCTGAATGGCCTACTCCTGCACCTATTTTCTATTTTTCTATGTTTAATATTGGACTCCAGCATTTTCCCAATGTTCGGCTAAGTGGTCTATAGTTTCCTGCTTTCTGTCTCCCTCCTTTCTTGAATAGGTGTGTTACATTTGCGGTTTTCCAATCTGCTGGGACCTCTCCAGAATCCAGGGAATTTTGCTAGCTTACAACCAATGCATCCACTATCTCTGCAGCCACTTCTTTTAAGACCCTAGGCTGCAATCAGGTCCTGGGGACCTTTCGTCCCACTAGTTTGCCTTGTACATTTTCTTTCGTGAGAGTGTTTGTTTTAAGTTCCGCCCTCCCTTTAGTCCCTGATTATCTATTATTATTGGGATGCTTTCAGTGTCTTCTACCATGAAGACCGATACAAAATATTTGTTCAAAGTCTCTGCCATTTCTGTTTCCCATTATTAATTCCCCAGTCTCATCCTCTAAGGGATCAACGTTTACTTTAGCTACTCGCTTCCTTTTTATATACCTGTAGAAGCTTTTACTGTCTGTTTTTATATTTTTTGCTGGTGTATTCTCATAATCTATCTTCTCTCTTTATAATTTTTTTAGTCGTCCTTAGCTGCTTTCTAAAATCTCCCAATCCTCTGGCCTACCACGAATCTTCGCAACATGATATGCCTTTGTTTTCAATTTGATGCCATCCTTACTACCTTTGTTATTCAAGGATGGTTCATCCTTCTCCGAGAGTCTTTCTTTCTCACTGGAATATATCTTTGCTGAGAGTTATGAAATATCTCCTTAAATGTCTGCTACTGCTTATCTACCATCTTACCCTTTAATCTATTTCCCCAGTCCACATTAGCCAACTCTGTCTTCATACCTTTGTAATTGCCTTTATTTAAGTTCAGGACACTAGTTTGAGATCCAACTTTCTCACCCTCAAACTGAATTTGAAATTCTAAAATGCTATGATCGCTCTTCCCTGGAGGATCCTTTACTAAGAAATCATTAATTAATCCTATCTCAGTACACATTTGTATATGCCAGCAGCTCGAATCATTGAACTCTACAGCTTTTGCAATGAAAGAAAGTCTTAATGCCAACATAACATTATTGCAAACAACAAGAATAGAATCTCCATGAAAGTCACTCACTTGTTACTTTGGGCTTTACTGCTGTTTAAGAAAAAAATAAAATAATAAAAATCAGAGACTACAAGATCGTTTTTTATTGAAAGAGAATGGTCCCTATTCCAGGTGGACCAATTAGTTTTTCAACGGTGATCAGGCGTGACATCAATGTTTTCCTCCTTTGATTGGTAAAGGTCTGTTCCTGGCACATTATTGAAAATGCTGCTTCACGATATCACACAATCACTGTCCATTTGTATAAATGACTGTTAAGAATATATTTTCTACATTACACCCAATTGTAGAAATTGTACTTTACAGTCAGGATAGTTCTGCTCCTGGTCAGCAACAGCAGATACATCAACTCTTGTCTTAGATTGCATATTCCATGTTTCTAGAATCCCACCCATACATATAACATGCAACTCCTTTTTGAAAAGTTCCACAGCCAGATCACTAAAATTCACATGGAGGTATGTTGTTGAAGTCAATAGAAATAAAAATCATAGAGACCAAAGTGAAAATTACCCCCTTGTGTGCAAAGGTACACTTGCTGCTGCTGCACATTATTCCTAGTGTCACTTCTGGTTGTGCACCAGACACAACTAAGGTGTACGGAATCTGCAAGTTACTGGTAGATGTTCGATTATGTTGTTCCTCCTACCATAACTAATTCAGAAGTTTACCAAGTGTCCATGTACAGGGCAACAATAAACCTTGGAAATAGTCAAGTGCTGTGCACAACATATTTAGCATAAGAGTCACAAAGTCTATTTAACCCACCACTGAATCCTGCAGAAATTCAGGTATAATCTCGCCTTTCAAATTTTGCATCAATCATACGGTTTTATTTATGATGGAGGATTCTTATCTGCTTGTGGTTTTGCCAAGTGCCCAATAATAAAAATTTAGTCACCAAGATTGCTTGGGGGTTCCAAAGGTCCCCTGCTATAAGTCTAGTGGGAAGCTGGTGAAATTCCCAGGGAAACCAGACCCGATTGTGCTAAGTCTGCACTGCAATAGACCTCGTGTGCAAAGATATACCTGCGGCTACAGAACATAATTCCGATTGTTAATGGTCATGTTGGTTTATCAATTCCTAGAAATTCGAGAGCGCCCATTTTGGGAAATTTTCCCTACGCACAAATGGTGAGGTCCAAGGAGCACTGGATACTGAACCTCAGACTTCATTCCCATACAGTCAGCGCTGCGGGAGGGGACACACATGCAGGAGGTTCAGGCTGCTGCTAGTGCAGAGGTCAGTGATGGCCTCGGGCGGTGAGCGGAGGTCGGGGACGGGGAAGGAAGGGAGGTCGAAGGCGGAGCCAAGACCTGGAGGTTGAGGATCTCAGATTGGGGGGCGCCGGTGGTTGAAAGCAGCAGTGCTTGGGAGGGTGGTTTACAGGTAAGCAATTTACTGTTTTCCTGCAAGAAATCTGCAGTGTTGATCTCCCTGAGTGCAGCTTCAGGGAAAACCAATGTTGCAGTCGGGCCCTTATTTTGCATCTGAAAAGGGCTGAATGCCTGCTTCAGTCATGGGTAAACAACCCCTCTTGTTTGTCGATTGCCTATAGGGCTTCCTACCCATCAGTGAGGCGACTTAGGAGGCTGCAAAGCACCTGAAAAATGGACATGACATGACCCAATTCCTCGGCCAAAGTTTTTAACATGATAAGCTTGCCAAATTTTAATGTGAATATTATTTTGTTGATTATTTTAATTATACTTTGCCATGAGCTTTATTATTACAAAATTCTCAAATGAATTTCACAAGACAGTCCTGTGCGGATAAACACGGGTTTCAGCTGGACTAATCTTCATTTTCTTTCCATTGCCAAGAGTTAGAGTAAACTGGAGAGCTGATTGTTAGACATGATAACCCATCCATCCCCAGAGATTCTCTGGTAGTTTCGTACTCTTACTTAGCATTGGAACAAAGGAGAGCTGCGAGGTTAAAACACATGTAAATATCTCATTGGATCAAGTTTGGTCTTACCTTTCTTTGCAGGTTTTGGCTTCACTTGCTTCAAGCGTTTTGCCTCTAAACATTTGGTGAACAATTGAATTAGGTTCAATATTAATCATATTCATCTGATAAGATGCACATTCAACAAGTTGTATGTATAATTAATAAAATACACATGATGATTTTGGTTTCGATACTGCCAAAAAATGCTCCCAATCCCACCCATTTACTGCTGCTTTTAAAAGCAATCATTTTTTCCGGTGGCAATAAAGCAAGGCAAGAACCTCGAACACTTACAGAAGAGGGTCAAGTGAAGTCATTTAAACATCAATGGGACTATTGCACACACCGCCTGAGCACCGCCAACAACACATGGTACAAGTCAGATCACAACACAGGCAATGCTGTGCAGAAAGAAAGGAAGGCAGGCCTTGCGGAAGTTTGCAAAGCTAGACCTCCTCCTCATCAATTTCATCATCTTCCTATGCGTGAAAAATGGGTGCAAAGAGCATGGGCAGCAGCAGTTTGCTTGGGGACAAGAAATTTGGTGAGTGACAGCTCTTAAAGTGCTGTTGTTTGCAAATAAAGAAAATAAGTTGGCATTGTGGCAAAAGATATGCTTACAGAGATCAACCACAGCAAAAATGGCCAAAACTGCATGAATCCAAAAATGTCTGGAAACTGGAATGTGGGGAAACCGCCTGTTGCTGAGGATACTCTGGAGGAGATGCGACAAAGGAAGGTGGTCCTCTTGGGAGAAGACTGTCACTATAACACAGAGATCGAATCTTCTTGGATGGAAGTATCAGAGTAAAAGGAGATTCCCAGATCCATAGCACGAGGAAAAGTTTTGTAGTATGAGGAATTGTGAACAAAGGTGTACTGACCTTTGCATATTTTATTTTACTCTGCGGCACAGTTCACAAGAAGCAAATCAAATTTCTGAGCTGCAACATCTTCACATTGATAGCATGCAAAGCATTGACAATCCTTTCTACTTGGTCTTTTTTGCAGGGAAAGTGAAGTGCACATTTTTTTGTGAGTTACACAAATAACATTCACTGTTACATAAAAATGTTGAACGTTATGAACTGTTGCTACAGAAACTGAGTTCTAAGAATCCATTCTAAGTAGGCCAGGCCAGTGCATTAGTCATGTATCAATTTTGTACAGGAGTTGAAAACCAGCAATCGAGCTGGCCCAAAAAATGTGCAGATCAGGTCAGAACCTAATTAATCCAATTACCAAATTGCAATGATACTGGTGGTCGCCACAATGAAGCCCTTGCGTGTCATTTATCTCCACAATGAAATGTAATGCACTGAAAATCAGGCATGTTGGCCTGATTTCAAATTTCATCTCAATGGGGCTCCACAAAATCAATGTTCATATAAACAAGGCACAGTGCAACAAGTCTTTCTAAAAAAATTGTTGGAAATGTTGTGGCGTTGAGTCTTGTTCAGGAGACTAATGGTGAGGAGGAATAGACTGCACTGTTTGCAACATCCTAGCTGAAGACCTAGATTATACTAACATACAATATTGTTTGTTTGGTAGAGCGACACTGGTACTATATAAATATACAAGGCACATAGAGTTCAACTGCAAAGTATTGCAAATTTGATTCAAATACAATCACTGAGAAAAGTTATCAGTAAATTGAAATAACAGTAAACAGCAAATACATGCACACATTTGCTTTGTATATGCAAGCAGATCTAATCATTTAATTCTACAGCTTTTGCAGAGAAAGAAAGCTCTGATCCCAACAAAACATTTTATTGCAAACAACAAGATTAAAGGTTCTATGAAGGTAACTCACTGGTTACTTTGAGCTTTACTGCTATTTATTACAGAAATAATAACAATTTGTGATAACAAGGTCAGTACATTTTTGAAAGAGAAGATTCCCTATTACTGGTGGAACAATAAGCTTTTGAATGGTGATCAGGTGCGACACCAATCATTTTGCCCTGCTTTGATTGGTAAAGTTCTACTCCTGGCACATTGTTTCAAAGGAGCTTGATGATATCACACAATAGGGGTAATTTTAATTTTGGATGATGTTGTAAAACGGTTGATAATGATTCAGCCGCTTATTATACATTTCTCCCGATTTTCATTTCCATCGGATGGGCATAACGATTTCACCCATTTTATTGACCAAAGTCCAAATTAACCCCTGTGAATAAAGATACAGCTGCAGCACATTCTTACATTCACTTCTGATATTGCACCAGTTACAACTAACATGTGCGGATTCCATATGTTCATCATCAATGCTCATGTTGGTACAAAAAGTGTTCAAGGAGGCAAGCCTGGCAGGTTTTAATTTGAACGTTATTTTGTTGATTATGTTAATTATACTTTGCCATTAACTTTATTATTACAACATTGTCCTGTGTGGATAAAAACTCAATTTTCTTTCCATTACCAAGAAAACACGAAAACTGGAGTGCAGAATGCTGGATCCGTCCATTCTGCAGAAACTCATTGGTAATTTTGTATTTTTAGCATTGGAAGAAAAGCGAGCTCGAGGTTAGAAACATGTAAATATCTCATTGATTTAACTTTTGTGTTACCTTTCTCTGCAGGTTTGCTTTTCACTTTCTTTACAGGTACTGCCTCTAAAAATTAGGCGAACATTTGAATTATTAATTCAATATTATTAATACTTTAATTGTACATGAATATTAACCAGATATTAGTCTCATAAGATATACATTCAACATATTTTATGTACACATGCAATAATTAATACAACTAAACATATAGGGATGGGTATTGCCTCGTAACTGCCCCGTTTGTCCCCGTGTAGTGGCCCTGAATAAAATGGCTTAGTCTCACCCATTTATTGCTGCTTTTACGGGCTGTCCGATTTTCCAGTGGATGTAAATCCTGTCGAGAGTTTCATGAATACATTAAAAAAAAGGATCAAGTGAAGTCAGTTAGACCCCAACTCCACTTTTACACTGACCGCCTGTTCCTGCTCAACGCCTACAAACCTTGGATGGTACAACTCAGCTCGCAACATGGGCAAGGTTGTGCAGATAGAAAGGAAGGCATGCTTTGCTGCATTTTGCAAAACTCCTCGATTTAATCAGCTTCCTTGGCAGGAAAAATGGATTTAACGGAGCCTAAGTATCAGCACAGTTTGCTTAGGGGCAAGAAATCAGGTAAGACAGCAGCACTTAAAGGGCTGTTGTATGGCATTAAAGGAAAGTTTTTGCTGTGGCTAAAGTTGTGCTTGCAGAAAAGAAAAGTGACCATCAAAGAAAAGTGAACAAAAATGTCTGGAAATAGGACTGTGGAGAAAGTTCCTTTTACTGAGGATGCCCTAGCGCAGGAGGTGCAACAAAGGAAGGTGGCTCTTCTGGGAAAAGATGGTCACGATAAAGCAGAAGTCAAACCTACTTGGCTAGAGGTAGTGTTTTCCAAATCCAGAGCATGAGGAAGAGCTTTGGTAGTATGAGGAGGATGAGAAGGAGGGAGAAAAAAGATGCACTGACCTTTGCATATTTTATTTTACTACTGGGGCACAGTTCACATGAACAAGATCAAATCTGTGAACTGCAACGTCTTTGCAGAACTAGCCAGCAAAACATGGACAGCCCTTTCCACTGGGTCTTTTACTGTAGGGAAACTGAAGTGCACACTTTTTGTGGGGTAAACAAATAACTTTCACTGATACATTCAAATGTTGAAAGGGATGAACTGTTACTGCAGAAAACTAGCTCTAAGAATCCATCCTCGGCATGCCAGGCCAGAGCATTAATTATGCAGCAATATTTTATGGGTGAGATGAGAACCAGAATGGAGTTTACCCAAAGAACGCGCAATAGAATCAGAACCTAATTACCCATAATTACCCATATTGCAATGATGCTGGCGGCAGCCACAGTGAAGCCTCCTTTTGACTGTCATTTATCTCCACAATGAAATGTAATGCACCGAAAACCTGGCATGTGGGCCGACAGAGCTGTTTCATCTCACTGAAGCTCCATAAAATCAGCGTTCATATATACAAGGCACGGTGAAACATATTTTTCTATGTTATTACTGTTGGTGACATCCTAACTATAAATCTATGCTACACTGAAGTAGAATCACGAATCATACAGCATAAAAGGACATTCGGCCCACCATGCCTGTGCCAATTAGTCCTACTGCCCTACTCTTTCCCCATAGCCCTGAATTTTTTACTTTTCAACTATACATCCAACTCCTTTTTGAAAGTTATTATTGAATCTGCATCCACCACCCTTTCAGGCAGCGCATTCCAGAACCCGCTGCAAAAAAACAAAACTCTCCTCAACTCCGCACTCGTTCTTTTGCCGATTATCCTAAATCTGTGATCTCTGATTTCTGACCCTCCTGCCAGTAGAAACAGCTTCTCCACAAAAAACTCTCATAATTTTGAACACCCCTATTTAGCCTGTCATTCACCTTATCGACTCTAAGGAGAACAATCCCAGCTTCTCTAGTCTCTACACATCCCTGGTACCATTCGAGTAAATCTCCTTTCCAAGGCCTTGCCACCCTTCTGAAGTGTGGTGCCCAGAATTGGACACAATATTCCATTTGTAATATAGGCAGTGGCGTCGATGGCAAATGCTCAGCTTATGCAGTCGGAGGCCTTCTAAAAAGCTCCGCAAGTTCCAGGTTTCCGCACGAGCTGCGATGCTGTTGGGGTAAAAAGAAGACTTCTCTTCCTCAAGGTGGACTCCCTGATATAAAGAATCGACACCTGCCCGTATTGTATAATGACCATGGAATCATTCAGACGAAACCTCGGTTAACCGGTTTATTCGAACATGCTCGGGAAGGTTCCAATGAACACTTCACCGATCAAAGGTTTTACAATTACAATTATACAGTTTTTCGAGGGATGCGACCCTCCTCTAAACAACCAATTGGTTTACTGCTCAGACTGGCTCTGAGTGGTTCTCCCCCAGCTGTCCATCTCCCATCACATGTCACCCTTCTGGAATGTGTTATTGAGTGGTGTCAACTTTGCCTCAGTTCCTTAACTACGTGTGAAGTAACCTTGCTTCCCAGGGTTTGCTATCTTTCTAGATGTTGAGTCTCTACTGCCCTTGTTATTCAGTACTGAGTGTATGTTTTCATCTTCTATCAGTGTGTGCTAAGGGTCAATGCAGTGTTGGCTACTTATAATGGTTCATTAACCATCAAGCTTTGCAACATAGCAAGCTTTGTTGCTTCCCCTTCTTTAAACCCATTCAAGAAAGTGTATAAGCATGCTTCACATACTTAAGCGAGTTTTACATACAATTACAATCCCTATAAAGACAGGGGGACTCCCGATTCCTCAGAACCTCCTAATACTGATAAGCCCTACAATTCAGTTCGGGTACCGGTTTTCCTCCCCTTACACATGCTGAAAACCCAGTCCTTGCGATCTGTCAAGGTACGCCTTGATAGATCTACCAAACCAACTAGATATTCACTTTCGCTGGTGCTGAATTGGGCTATTTGCCCAACTACTGCCAAGCAAATGCCCACGAATCTCTTGTGGCATAGGGCCTACTTTCACCAGCGTAAGGGGTAATATAAATCTTAAGTTAAAAATATATATTTTTTAAATGATGCACAAAGACTTAAAATCACTTTATGCAAATTTTGGCCCATATTAAAATCTTCTAAATTTTTTTTTCAAAATTAAAAAAAAAATTGTATTTGAAGTATTGAATTGACTTTTAAATAAATTTGAAAATTAGAACATTTATTTTTATTAAAATTGTGTAACTTCTTTAATTATTTGGGGATTCCATTGCTTGTCATTCGGGTATTCCGTTTGGAAATTACAGCAATGAAATCCTCCTTTCTGATTGGATGACCTGGCCCACGTGATTCCAGTGATGCTTCCAAACCGCCTGTGCTCTGGGATCCATAGGCCTTTACCCAGGCGTATGCCTGCAGGCCTAAGACCGGAAGTCTCCACAGCCAGTGAGCCTGAAGGTAGATGAATATATTTTAGTGGGTTGGAGGTGTACTCTGGAGGTATGCCTCTGACCCACTAAATTCCGAGCCAAAATAACTTTTTATTGGGGGATGTGACAGTAATAAACCCTGTGCTCTGTATATATATATTAACAGAAAAGATTAGCATTTTTTTTTCAAATCCAAACATCGATAATCAATGAGCAAAGTTATCAGGAATTAACAGAAAATTCATGCAAAGATTGTATATGCTAGTAACTTTAATCAACTCAAAAGCTCTACAGCTTACGTAAAGAAAGTAAGTTCTAATCCCAGCAAAACATTATTGCAAACAAGAATAATAAAATCTGCACGTAAATCACTCACTTGTTACTTTGGGCTGTACTGCTGTTGAAGAAACAAACAAAGAAAATCTTAGGTTTTTATTGAAAGAGAAGATGCCCTACTACTGATGGACCAGTTAGGTTTTGAATGGTGATCAGGTGTGACATTAATCCACTTTTCCCTCCTTTTTGTATGCATGTCTGCTAAAAGATTTCTACATTTCTACTTTGCACCCAATGCTACTTCAGTCGATATTGTTCTGCTCCTGCTTACCAACAGCAAATTAGGTCCAGCTCTTTGTCTTGAATTATTTGCTCATGTTACCAGAATCCCATCTACACATAGTAAGACATGCAACTCCTTTTTGAGAAGTTCCACAGCTACACTTCAAACATCTGTGTAGAGGCACGTTGTTGTGTGATAGAGAAGAACTATTTCAAAACAGAATTAATGAAAAAAACAGAACTAAATTAAATCCGAGGCAATACTTACTGGTAAAAAAAAAATACATGTTCAAAAAGGCTAGTAAACCCTAACGGGGCAAAATTGCCCCTTTTTTGCACCTCGTTAGCACCGCCGAGAGGCGCTAACGGGGCACAATTATCTTTTTGCCCGGGGTTGGACAGCGGTTGCACCGGGAGCAAAATTGCCCCCATGATTAGTGCCCTGGGCCGGCACACATTACGTCATCGGCGTGCACTCCGATCCCTCACTGCCCCGCATCCACTTTGCAGGATGCAGACATCCGCCTGGGGCACCCCTTAAAGGGGAGACCGTGTGCACCCGGGCCGGCATTTTTTTTTTTGTTGGCCGACTTTTTATTCGGCCTGACAATGGCAGCCCTCGTCTCGACCGGGCCGCCATCATGCAGTCCGTCACACTTCTTTGGGTGCTGGGCCACTGGCCTGGTCGAGATTGTCCCTGGTAGCCCAGTGGTGGCCACCAAAGAGCCTGCAGAGTCCGCAGCAGCCCTCCCCTTTAACTGACAGGGAGGGATGTTATGGCACAACAAAGCCACGTGGAGCTTCCATGTAGAGCTGACCTCTTCAGCGTGACGCTGGACTCAGTGTCACGCTGACACCTTGGGAGCACCCCTCCAATGAGGTGGTGCGGCTGAGACATCACTCCCTCTCGTTTGAGGAGCGCAAGGGATAATTCCACACCTGGGGCGGGACTTCCTGCCCGGGCAATAACTGACCCGGGCCCGGAATGTTACCGCCCCCACATGTGGCGCGGGGCAATTTCGGCTCCTAAATGTTTCAAGTTTAAAAAAGAAAAATGATTAAATAAATGTTTAGAGATGTCATCTAGGTAGCCTGAACATGACACATGAGCTTAACACATCAACTGAAACCAATACATCATCTTTTGTTTAACTTTAGTGACTGAACTGTACTTAAAACCTTTGGCTCTGGTACTGTGAGTTGAATAAAATACATAAACGTAGTCTGAGGCTATGTAGAAATCTTGTTTGGATTTTAAATCAATCAGGGGGTCAGGACGTTAGAGTACTAAGGGGTGGTCACACAGATGGTAAGTCCTCGTTTTAACCTCACTCCACTAGATATTGAATTGTATCAGCTGCACCACTGTGAGGAACTGAGCAAAGGACAGGTCCTTCCCCACAAAACAGGAGGGGAAAAAAGTCAAATGAGTTGTGCATCCACTAGGAGCCGTGTCAGAGCATCAATGGCAGAGGCTTGGAAATGGGTATTCTGCCTATCATTTCAGCTGCAGCTGGTGGATGGCCTGGAAAACCAGGGAAGAAAAGGTGGCAAATAACACATTGGGGTAGATCTTGATTTTGTGCGACAGTGTAAAACAGGTGATAGTGCGTTGGCTGCTCATTTTACATCTATCCCTATTATTATTTCCAATGTCTTCCAAACCAAACTCTTACTGGACTGAATAAAGTGTTTTGTGTTTCTTGCTTTGGCCTAATATTGCTGCAGTTTGTCATACTTACCACTCAAGCCTCACAGAAACATTGTGGAGAGTAAAGATCGAAAGCTCAGGAATGCAGCATGCTGATATGTCATAACGCTGCACTGCTGAGAGACCAACTGCTTGTAATTCCTCAGAAAACATCTTCCAGGTAAAACAGTGATTTACTTGTATTTCTATCGATTTAGTATACTGTATTTGCTGCTCATGATGCGGTCTCTTCTACATTGGGGAAACCAAACGCAGATTAGGTGATTGTTTTGTGAAACACCTCTGTTCAGTCGACAAGAGTGACCGTGAGTTTCCGGTCACTTATCATTTTAATTCTCCATCCCCTCCGACCTTCAACACTGTTCTAATGAAGCTCAATGGAAGCTCTTGGAACAAAACCTCATCTTTCGATTAGGCACGTTAAAGTCTTCTGGACTCAACACTGAGTTCAAACAATTTCAGATCATAACCTCTGCTGGTAATGGTTCTGCTTTTGCCATTTTCAGCTCCTCCAGACCCACCTTTTATTTCTTTTCTTGTCCCATTACCACTCCCTTTTGCTTTGCACCATCATCCAGACTTTCCCTTTTTATTCTTTCCTCCCCGCTCTTTCTCTGTCTCTGTGCTTGCTTAAAACCTGTTACATCTCCAACTTTTTCCAGTTCTGACGAAAGGTCATCGACCTGAAACGTTAACTCTGTTCTCTCTCCACAGATGCTGTCTGACCTGCTGAGTAGTTCTAGCATTTTCTGTTTTTATTTCATTATATAATTCGTTATATTTTTCTATGTTTCTATGTTTGAATATAAAAGAGTGAATAAAATTGGGGCCTCTTCAAAGTATCGAAACCTCTTTACTGTTGAAAAGGTAGAGCCTATTTTTTTAAAATCAGGGCTTACTAAAGGTAATAAAACTGGGACTTGTGTAGTTTTTAAAATATCAGAACTTTTTCAAGATTAGAAAAGTTGGGACTCCTCATTCACTGAAACATTGGAGACATCTCCACTGAGGCACTTTTCCAAAAGCCCCACATTACACAGTTCCTCCCACCCCTATCCCTCGCAGGCACCTTTCCAATCCCACCTCACTAAGATAGTTTCCCCTCCCACTCCTTCACAGAGGTTCTTTTCCAACCCCACTCACTAAGCGTTTTCAACTCCTCCCCTTCTGAGGAAGTTTTCAATGTCCCTAGCTCATAGAATCATAGAATGGTTCCAGTACAGAAAAGTGCAATTCGGCCCATCAAACCCGTGCCGGCTCTCGCAAAAAGCACTTCAGCTAGTCCCACTTCCCCGGCCTTTCCCTGTAGCCCTGCAATGTTTTTTCCTTCAGATACTTATCCAATTCCCTTTAGAAACCACGATTGAGTCTGCCTCCACCATCCTTTCAGGCAGTGCATTCCAGATCCGAACCACTCGCTGCGTTAAAAAAGTTTTTCCTCATGTCGCCTTTGGTTCTTTTGCCAATCAACTTAAATCTGTGAGCTCTGGTTCGCGAACCTTCTGCCAATGGGAACAATTTCTCTCTAGCTACTCTGTCTAGATCATGATTTTAAATACTATCATTTTTCGAACCACCTTCCACCTCCCAACCTCTGTTGAAATACATTTGTTGCATTCCCCTCCCACAGAGACAGTTTTCTGTATCCCCATCCAAGCCTCCCACCCACCCCCCGCCCCCACTCCCCCGCTCCACCCCATCCCAATTACTTCCAGCTCCCTTCCCTTCCTTCCGGAAGTCAATGTAGGTTATCGAGCATAGGGGTGATGGGGGGAATTGGACAGAGATAGGGAAGGAACAAGGCCACGGAGGGATTTGTAAATAAGGAAGATCATTTTAAAAATTGAGGTGTTGCCAGACTGAGAGCCAGTGTAGGTCATTGAGCACAGGGGTGATGGGTGATCTGGACTTGGTGCAAATTAGGAGACGGATAGCAGACTTTTGGATGAACTTAAGTTTGTGAAGGGTGGATGGTGTGGGGCAGGTCAGGAGATCATTGGAATAGTCGAGACAGGAGGTAACAAAGGCATGGTTGAGGGTTTCAGCAGCAGATAAGCTGAGACCGGGGCAGAGACGGGTGATATCACTGGGATGGAAATAGTTGGTCTTTGTGATGGAGAGGATACGAGAGAAAAACTTGCATCAGGTTTCGTAGGACTATACTACAATGACAGTAGCATCTCTGCTTTTAAAAAATATATGGCCCTCAATTCTTACAAAATATTAAATAACAATTTTGAAATTATATGTTACAATTTTGTTCCGCTATGTGTTCTTTATTACCTTTAGTTTTAGTTGCTGGTGCTGGTTTTGCTTTTTTGAGTTTTCTTGGTTCTGAAGATAATAAGAATATACATTAGTAATTATGTAACAAACATATTATTCATGTACACCCTCTAGATATAACTATTCTTAATTAAAATCCATTACAAATAGAAGAACTCAGTAGCAATTCTGTCATAAAATCAGCAACAATATTTGATTAATATTGAGTCTTGGCTGTGAAACAAAATAAAATATTTAAATGGCCATTGTGTTGGGAAGTTTCTACAAGCTAAGTTCCTGGAACAACTCGAAGAAATTTAACTTTAAAACTCTGTTAAAATTCTACCAGGCTAGCTGCCAAGGCAAGATTGTGGCTGCATTAAACCATTACAGGTTGAATCTCCCTTATCTGGAACCTCTGGACCTGGCCTGTTCTGGCTAAGGGACTTTTCCGGATGAAGGGTGATCACGTTAAATTGGATGGTACAGGTACTGAGCAAGAAAATATCTGAGCTGGCTGGCTTGGGGCTGGGAGTGTGGCAGAGAGATCATGGAGTGGGGGGGTGGGGGGGGTCGGTGGATCGCGGGGTCAGACCAGCGATTGCGGGAGTCAGCAACGAGGGACGACTTCAATTTGTTCATGTTGGAGTTCTGCGCATGCACCACCCAGTGGCCAGGAATGGTTCTGGATGAGGGATGGTTCCGGATAAGGGAGTTCTGGATAAGGGAGGTTCATGAAACCTGTACCTGTACAACCTATTTTTTTTATAATCCAAATCTTGAAAGGTGCCTCATCAGATGGTAATTCCCCTTTTAAAAAGGTGCACACATGTGCTTTTCTGTTAGAAATGTTCTTTAAGAAGAACAATGTGAGATTATCACAAAAAGTAATCCGAGGAAGAAATTTGGTATAATTCCTGCTCGTCAAGTAGGACCAATATCAGGTGTGCCTCGGGCCTGCACTCAGCACAAATTTTTAGGCTAACCACTTTATCTGTTACAATAAATTTCCCATGATTTCACATATGATTTATGTAAGAGGGAAAATTTGGCATTAGGGGAATATACAAAATGTTTTAAGTTAGTTATCCAGAAAAGCGGTATGGCTGAAATCCCATTTCCAGTACTCAATAAACCTCACTGTGTTTCAAAGGTTTATGGGCACATTGGAATGTTATCTTATCTCTCTTGCTTGACCAGATAGAGTTTTCTATTGTCACTTTTGACCCCTTGCCCTGTTTACCTGCCCCTCTGGGTTTCATGTGAAGGGACCTCCTGTAATTAATCACTCAGATATGTTATTCCCTTAATAAACCCTTATAAAATGGACTACTACAATCACTCAGATATGTTATTCCCTTTATACACCCTTATAAAATGGACCACCACAAAGGCTGAGGTTTTAAATTCCGAGGTGAGGTCCAGTCTTAACCATATAATTATAACAAAGTCCGATAGCCCCAATAACCAGAAGGTCACCAGGTCAGCATATTCTAGCAAGATGGGGTCACCTTAGGAAGGCCTGAACCTGGTCTGTCAATCCAAGGTATTACTGATAAGGTAACCAATCAGGAGTCATGGGAGGTTGTATTGCGGAAGCAAATGGTCTTTTGAACAGTGTATAAAAGATAGCTGATTTTGCTGTTCAGAGAACATTTCCACTCACAGGAGGCTGTGTTGAGAAATTGCTCCCGGACGGTTCGTGATTAAAAGATCGTTGAACCTTGCCTTCCGTCTCCGTCTATTGACTTCGAGGGTTGCTACATGGATTGGGACGAGTGTCGACCACTTATATCAAGGGGCCTGCTCGTGGAAAGGGAAGCCTTTCCGCTATCCCCCTACAATTTGGCGCTGCGAGCAGGGTGCAGATTTCCCGAATGGAAAATGATCAGCTGTTGGGGTGAGTATGTTTTGATTTACCACCTTCAAGTTAGAGCTGTGACATTGTAGACCGGGAGGGAAGAACATCTGTACAAAAAGAACCAACTGTAGCAGGCCCCGGAGGGACGGAGGCAAAGGACAAGGACAATCAGGAGGTGAGAGGGGGGTTAAGGGTATACTCTGAGACGCACGCGTGTAGGAGGCGCAGCAGTGCGAGGGTACGACGGACAGGGAAGACTATATAGAAGATGTCCTCATAGGGACGAGACATATTGACCCAGAAGCGGTACGGGCGTATGGCACAGAGACGAGACATATTGACCCGGAAGCGTGGCAGTACGAGTGTATGGTGCAAACGGGAGACATATAGACGACGTCCTGCATCCTGAACACGAACTAAAGGGATTATCAGAAACCCCTATACTTTCCCTAAAGTAAGATGGGTAAAAAGGTTAATAAAAAGGCAAATAAAACAGATGAGGAAACAGAACCCCGGGCCAGCCAAGGACAGGACGAAGAATGTAGCTGGGGACCAGAAGGGTCTCTGTTAGATTTGCTCGGCAAAAAAATACGCAAAACTAATAGAGGCAATGAAAAAGAAAAGGTGGCAGCCTGAGGATGCCCCGATAGACTGAAAAAATGGTGGGATAATCAGACCAAACACAAGGTTGAAATAAGCCAAGTAATTATCCTCCCCTGCTGTCGGGAACAAGTAACAGAAATAGACACCCACACTAAATTGATCCAGGAACAGCTGCCAGCAGCCCCCATCAATTAGAAACAGTGGGGGGTGAGCAGGGGTAAGACACCCGAAGTCTGTTATAACTGCAATAGACTGACAAACGTGGTGGAAATGTAGAGAGAGAGTGGCTTTTAGTGATGCAAGAAATGAGGGGTTGAAGTTAGTTGCTACGGTGACCATTTAAAAAAAAAAGCAGGAAGCAATTTAAAGGAGATGTTTAGTGGGAATCCAAACCATGAAGTGTAGGCAGATAGCAGCAGAACGTGCTAAAACCTACAGAGGCAACAGATTATGGTACAGATTATAAAACAAACATTAAATGGTAGGACACTGAAAAGTGTAGAGGAACAAAGGGACCTTGGAGTGTAGGTCCACAGACCCCTGAAGCTAGCAGGCTAGGTAGATAAGGTGATTAAGAAGGCATATGGAATATTTGCCTTTATTAGTCGAAGTATGGAATGCAGGAGGAGAGATGTCATGCTTGGACTGTAGAAAACTCTAGTTGGGTCACGTTACAGGAAAGATGTGATTGCACTGAAAAGGGTGCAGAGGAGATTTACGAATGTTGCCTGTACTGGAGAATTTTGGCTGTGCGGAAAGATTCGTGATACTGGGTCTCTTTTCTTTGGAACAGAGGAGGCCTGAGGGGAGACTTTATTGAGGTGTATGAAATTAGGTAGGGCCAAGATAGAGTGAGAGAAAGATCCTGTTTCCTTTGGTGGAGAGGTCAACAACCAGAGAGCATAGGTTTAAAGTAATTGAAGGGAGGTTTAGAGGAGATATGACAGGGATCAGAAATTGAAAATTGATTTAAGGAATAATGAGTAAGTAATTATGACTGAATCAAAAGGAGAAACGGGAAGATCATGATTCCTTCTTACTGTTCTCATGTTTTTCTTTGATGTTTCATTAAAGTTTTAGGAAAACCTGTGTGACTGTTCCTTTGTTTGGCTCCTCCCCCTTTTTCAAGTGGCATTGGGAAGTTTACTATTGGAGTTATTGAGATTAATTAACCTATTACAAACCAAACTTTTAAAATTCTCAGCTCTCATGTGCAAAGTTCCTTTTCTGAATGTTTATTTTGAGAATAAAAACACGGAGGCTTTATAAAAATAACATTTTTAACAGGAGAGTTTAAACTGAAAAAGGCTGTAGGCTGATGTTGACATTGATTGACGGTGTCTGTGTTTGTCAGCTTTTGAAACTAAGGAAGTTAACTCTTTCACAGACAGTTGTGAACCCTGTTTTGGGAAGCCTGACAAATAGATTTTACTGGACCACTGCCCAGCCAAAGGGGAAAAAAACCATGAAGCAGGCTTGTTAGGGATTAAACAAAAATTTCACATCCCACACCACCTGGAGACCTCCAGATTGGTAGAGCGAATGAATAGGACCTTACAAGGACAAGATACGGAGGTTCATGATGGAACTCTGTAAACAATCACGAGTTACGAGCGCAAGATCAACAAACTATTAGGGATTTAGAAAGGGACACGAAGGAACAAAAGGCTCAGGTACCACAAATAGGGAACCGGGTCATGGTAAAGATAAATCCCGAAAGACCCGGGTTTTCACCAAAATGGACCGGTGATCATGGTTAGCGACATGCGCCTGCATAGACATGGGCGGTATCGGAAAATGGAAACACTGGACTCAGTTGAAACATATGGATCCTAACCACCGGGAAATATTACGTTTTACATGATTTTATCCCTCCTTGAAGCAGGAACATCCACTAACGGAGGAAGTAACAGTCCTCAAGGCCTGTATTACAGGGATTCAGAAAACATTAGTTGCGATCCGGATTCAGGAACCCTAATGATGATAGTCGGCACAATGGTGGATTTAAATTGCAACATTGGACTAACGGGCATAAAACAACTAAACAGAGAATCTAACCGACAGTGGGGGTGGACCACTGACAAGGGTATAACACTAGCAGTAAACGAGACCGCAGTGTGCTTTGTATTAGAGGAAGATCGAGGAAGTTGCACCCACAGGGAGCGGTTACAGATAAGGTGCACGCCCGTCTTCACTCAATTTCCGGAAAACCACGGCAAGGGGATATCAGGTGGAAGATATGTCAGGCCTCCCCTTGCGTGGGTACCGAGCAGTGGTGTTGGGACATCCTTATCCAAGATAGAACCCCCACCACTGCCCCGACAACCACTGTAGTGACAGCGACTGTCCCAGTACAAACACGCAAGTCCCTCCGACATGTCCACTCACGAGAGCTGAAGCCAAAGGGGGGCTAGTTATAAAGGAAACTAAAGAAAAGATATATTTTGGAGTACATCAGCGAATACTTACAGTCGTCTTAAATCTTACAGATATCACCCTTACTACTCTTTATGGGAATAAAACCATAAGTTTATACCAGAACCTGACCCAACGAGTCCTCAAAGGCCCTGGATCCACGACCATGAGATTTAATATCAGAAAGGGAATGGAACGAGGACGAAAAGGGGAATATTGGAAACGCTAGGCACGGGTTATGCGGCGGGGGTTGCAACGGTAAATACTATAGACCTGTACGCAATAGACGACCGAGTTAACACTTTAACGCAAACCTTAAGGGGTTTATTGGGGAGGGAAATAGATAGCCAAGCCCTACAAGCGCAGTTGGGAGATGGCGCAGAAGGGGAACAAGTGGCCCACACATTACAGGAACATGCTAAAACCATAAATTTGATCCATACAATGGGAAACGACCTAAGTAAATAAGTGCAAGCCGAAATAGTTTGCTTTGGGTTTGGGGCATGGATACTTAGTGAGGTACAACATAACCTAGAGCAACTCCAAAATGGACATATACCAGATTGGGTCCAGAACAATATATTTAATAATTGGACTCTTGACAAAAACATGAATAATATGTGCAAGGTATGGAAAAGTAGTCACGCATGGGTGCCAAAATTTACATGTATTGCTGGACATGTGAATATGATGGGATTTGCATTATCAATACCACAGTATGATGGAACAAAGGGAGACCCCTTATAATAAACCGATAATATTGGAGAAGTAAGAAATCGAACACGATTACGTTACCATGAACCTTCCAGACATGTGATTAAAAATAACAATAGTACCAAAGGCATTGACATAACCGACTGTTATAAAATTACCCAAGTGATTTTGTGTCGAGGCATGCCAAGAATGACGGAGGATGATTGCGGATTCCACCAAACTAATGAATGCACACTGAGTATTAACCCGCTGGGACGCGATTCCGAAACAATCGCTGCTCCACAAGGGAAGGGAGACTGGTGCGTGAGTACAGGAGCAACCAATCTGACGATTAATACCAAGGGAGGAGTCAGCCCCCGCGCCATCGTCAGACCTAACTTTTGTTTCAGCCTCATGGGGGAGATAGACATAAATGGATACCACATACACCCCGAAACAACGGAAATTGTCGACGGGACGGTCATGGACATCATCCGAGAAGGATACGAGAAGGTGGTATGGGAACCACAAGGAAGGCAAATACCTGAACTAAGTGAGGAACAATTGCAACTGGTGCAAGGAATCCAAAACCAAAGACGACAGTATATCCGGCTAATGGAGGAAATAGACAACCTACAAAGAGACACTAATGCGACACTGGCCGATCAGCCGTGGTACTCAAAACTATGGGACATTGAACTTAATATTCAGATCCACCCATGGATAAGTATTATATCACATGTACTTGTTGTAATACAGGGTCTGGTACTGATAATATTGGTGGGGTTAAACTGTGCACGAATCAATTGGGGCAGGCGAATGCTATGGCACGCACCGTGGTTAATGCAATGAGGGACAAAAATTCAAACAGTCCAGCAGAAAGGACTTACCTCGTTGTGTATCTGTAAAGCATGCACTCCCATGTTCCGCCACCAGGGAGCTCATCCCTTGAAGTCCCAAGGGATACCAGCATCCCTTGGGAGCATTGCATATAAGCCAGCCCCTAAGGCCTGTTCCTCACTCTGGAGTGTCTTATTAAAGACTGAGGTCACTGTTACTTTAACCTCCCTGTGTGCAGCCTCATCTGTGTTAGGAACACAATAACTGGCGATGAGTATACGAATCCAACGCAAAGATGCAGCAAATTGTGGGCATCCTGGAGAAGTTCTCGAAGGGTGAGGACTGGGAAGCCGATGTCGAATGGCTAGACCAGTACTTTGTAGCCAACGAGCTGGACGGAGAAGGAAGTGCTGCAAAAAGGAGAGCGGTCCTCCTCACAGTCTGCGGGGCACCGACCTACAGCCTCATGATGAACCTTCTGGCTCTGCTGAAACCCACAGATAAGTTGTATGAGGAGCTGTGTACACTGGTTCGGGAGCATCTTAACCCGAGGGAGAGCGTGCTGATGGCGAGGTATCGGTTCTACACGTGCCAGCGATCTGAAGGTCTGGAAGTGGTGAGCTACATCGCCGAGCTAAGGCGTCTTGCAGGACAATGTGAGTTTGATGGTTACCTGAAGCAAATGCTCAGAGACGTTTTTTGTACTGGGCATTGGCCACGAGACCATCCTACGAAAGCTTTTGACTGTAGAGACACCAACCCTCAGTAAGACCAGTGTGATAGCACAGACGTTAATGTCCACCAGTGATAATACCAAACAAATCTCTCAGCACACAAGTGCCAGCAATGTTCATAAGTTAACTGGAACTGTGTTTGCGAGCAGAAATGTACAGGGCAGAACCCATGAGTCTGTAACTGCCAGCAGGCGTCAGGTTACCCACACGACTCAGAGTCCCCAACAAAGGATGAATGCAAGGCAATTCACACCTTGTTGGCATTGTGGAGGCTTCCATTCAGCCTATTCATGCCGCTTCAAAGGGTATGTTTGCAAAAGCTGTGGAACAATGGGGCACCTCCAACGAGCTTGCAAACAAGCTGCAAGCTCTGCAAAACCTGCTAACCACCACGTGGCAGAGGAAGATCGGTCCATGGTGGATCAAAGCAATTTCGAGCCTCAGAGAGAGTAGGCAGATGCTGAAGTACACGGGGTTCACACATTTAGATGAAATGTCCACCTATAATGCAAAACGTAAAATTGAATGGCTTACCCATAGCCATGGAATTGGACACTGGCGCTAGCCAATCCATCATGAGTAAAAAGATGTTTGAGAGACTGTGGTGCAACAAAGCATTCAGACCAGCCCTGAACCCCATTCACACGAAACTGAGAACGTACACCAAAGAGCTTATCACTGTCCTGGGCAGCACCATGGTCAAGGTCACCTATGAGGGCACGGTGCACGAACTGCCACTCTGGATTGTCCTGGGCGATGGCCCCACACTGCTTGGAAGAAGCTGGCTGGGCAAAATCCGCTGGAACTGGGATGACATCTGAGCGCTATCACATGTCGATGAGGCCTCATGTACCCAGGTTCTTAACAAATTGCCTTCCCTTTTTGAGCCAGGCATTGGAAATTTTTCTGGGGCGAAGGTATGGATCCACTTGGTCCCAGAGGCACGACCCATTCACCACAAGGTGCGAGCGGTACCTCACATGATGAGGGAGAGAGTGGAAATCGAGCTGGACAGGTTGCAACGTGAGGGCATCATCTCCCCAGTGGAATTCAGTGAGTGGGCCAGCCCGATTGTTCCAGTACTCAAAAGTGATGGCACGGTCAGGATTTGCTGTGATTATAAAGTAACTATTAATCGTTTCTCGCTACATGACCAATACCCGCTACCGAAAGCAGACGACCTATTTGTGACACTGGCAGGAGGCAAGACATTCACCAAGCTCAACCTGACTTTGGCCTACATGACGCAGGAGCTGGAGGAGTCTTTGAAGGGCCTCACCTGCATCAACACGCACAAGGGACTGTTCATCTACAACAGATGCCCGTTTGGAATTCGGTCGGCTGCAGCGATCTTCCAGAGAAACATGGAGATCCTACTCAAGTCGGTACCACACACGGTGGTCTTTCAGCATGACATATTGGTCGGGACACCGCCGAGCACCTACAAAACCTGGAGGGGGTCCTCCAGCAACTGGATCACGTGGGGCTGCGGCTAAAGAGGTCGAAATGCATCTTCATGGCAACAGAAGTGGAGTTCTTGGGGCGAAAAATCACGGCGGACGGTATTCGGCCCACAGACGCCAAGACAGAGGCTATCAGGAACGCGCCCAGGCCACAGAACATCACAGAGCTGCGGTCGTTCCTGGGACTCCTCAACTATTTTGGTAACTTCCTAGCGGGGTTAAGCACCCTTTTAGAGCCCCTACATGTGTTATTGCGCAAAGGTGAGAACTGGGTATGGGGAAAAAAAATAAGTAATTGCTTTTGAGAAAGCCAGAAACATTTTATGCTCCAACAAGCTGCTTGTATTTTATAACCCGTGTAAAACACTTGTGCTAGCATGTGACGCGTCGTCATAAGGAGTCGGGTGTGTATTACAACAAGCTAACGTTGCGGGGAAGTTGCAACCTGTCGCCTATGCTTCCAGGAGCTTGTCTAAGGCCGACAGGGCCTACAGCATGATTGAGAAAGAGGCATTGGCATGTGTGTTCGGGGCAAAGAAAATGCATCAGTACCTGTTTGGCCTCAAATTTGAGCTGGAAACCGATCACAAGCCCCTCACATCCCTGTTCGCTGAAACAAGGGGATAAATACTAATGCCTCAGCCTGCATACAAAGGTGGGCACTCACTTTATCAGCATATAACTATACCATCCACCGCAGGCCAGGCACCGAGAACTGTGCGGATGCTCTCAGTCGGCTACCATTGCCCACCACGGGGGTGGAAATGGCGCAGCCTGCAAACTTATTGATGGTGGCGCAGCCCGCAGACTTGTTGATGGTCATGGAAGCGTTTGAAAATGATAAATCACCTGTCACGGCCTGGCAGAATAGGACTTGGACCAGCCAACATCCTCTGCTGTCCCTAGTAAAAAACTGTGTACTGCATGGGAGCTGGGCCAACATCCCCGTTGAAATGTAAGAGCTAATCAAGCCATTCCAGCGGCGAAAGGACGAGCTGTCCATTCAGGCAGACGGCCTATTGTGGGGTAACCGCGTAGTGCTACCCAAAAAAGGCAGGAAGACGTTCATCTTGGATCTCCACAGCACACACCCAGATGTAGTAATGATGAAAGCGATAGCCAGATCGCACCTGTGGTGGCCCGGTATCGACTCTGACATAGAGTCCTGTGTACGGCAATGCAGCATATATGCTCAGTTGAGCAATGCGCCCAGTGAGGCACCACTAAGTTTGTGGTCCTGGCCCTCCAGACCATGGTCAAGGATCCATGTTGACTATGCGGGCCCGTTTCTCGGTAAAATGTTCCTGGTGGTGGTGGATGCTTTTTCAAAATGGATTGAATGTGAAATAATGTCGGGAAGCACTGCCACCGCCACCATTGAAAGCCTGAGGGCTATGTTTGCCACCCACGGCCTGCCTGACATACTGGTCTGTGACAACGGGCCATGTTTCACCAGTGCCGAATTTAAAGAATTCATGACCCGCAATGGGATCAAACAAGTCACCTTGGCCCCGTTTAAACCAGCCTCCAATGGACAGGCAGAGCAGGCAGTACAAACAATCAAACAGAGCCTTAAACGAGTCACAGAAGGCTCACTCCAATCCCGCCTGTCCCGAGTACTGCTCAGCTACCGCACGAGACCCCACTCGCTCACAGGGGTGCCCCCGGCTGAGCTACTCATGAAAAGGACACTTAAAACCAGACTCTCGCTGGTTCACCACAACCTGCATGATCAGGTAGAGAGCAGGCGGCAGCAACAAAATGTAAACGATGGTCGCGCCACTGTGTCACGGGAAATTGACCTGAATGACCCTGTGTATGTGCTAAACTATGGACATGGTCCCAAGTGGATCGCAGGCACGGTGATAGCTAAAGAAGGGAGTAGGGTGTTTGTAGTCAAACTAGACAATGGACAAATTTGCAGAAAGCACCTGGACCAAACGAGGCTGCGGTTCACAGACTGCCCTGAACAACCCACAGCAGACACCACCTTTTTCAAGCCCACAACACACACCCAAAGGATCAACGACACCACACCGGACCAGGAAATCGAACCCATCACGCCCAACAGCCCAGCAAGGCCAGGCTCACCCAGCAGCCCTGCAGGGCCAACAATACGCCAGCCCAGCGAGGGCAGAGCCAACACACCAGAACAGACATTTGTACCGAGGCAGTCCACCAGGGAAAGAAAGGCTCCTGACCGCCTCACCTTGTAAATAGTTTTCACTTTGACTTTGGGGCGGGGGGGGGAGTGATGTTGTGTATCTGTAAAGCATGCACTCCCATGTTCCGCCACCAGGGAGCTCATCCCCTGAAGTCCCAAGGGATACCAGCATCCCTTGGGAGCACTGTATATAAACCGGCCCCTAAGGGCTGTTCCTCACTCTGGAGTGTCTTATTAAAGACTGTGGTCACTATTACTTTAACCTCCCTGTGTGCAGCCTCATCTGTGTTAGGAACACAATATACCTTATAAAGCCCTGGGAGGAAAGTCACAGGAGATCCTGAAGTTTGGGAAATGGCCATCCAGATGGACAGACATACCTGGGACTCACCCACAGCGAAGTAGTTTTCGGGGAATATGGCCTACTTGGTATATAGCCAAGGGCCAAAGGAGGAAATTGTAAGAGGGAAATTTTGGCATTAGGGAATATACAAAATGTTTTAAGTTAGTTATCCAGAAAAGCGGTATGGCTGAAATCCCATTTCCTGTACTCAATAAACCTCTCTGTGTTTCAAAGGTTTATGGTCACATTAGAATGTTATCTTATCTCTCTTGCTTGATCAGATAGAGTTTTCTATTGTCACTTTTGACCCCTTGCCCTGTTTACCTGCCCCTCTGGGTTTCCTGTGATGGGACCACCTGTAATTAACCGCTCAGATATGTTATTCCCTTTATACATCCTTATAAAATGGACCACTACAAAGGCCGAGGTTAGGTCGTTTAAATTCCGAGGTGAGGTCTAATCTTAACCATGTAATTATAACAAAGTCTGATAGCCCCAATAACCAGAAGGTCGCCAGGTCAGCAAATTCTACCAAAATGAGGTCACCCTCGGAAGGTCTGCACCTGGTCTGTCAATCCAAGGTATTACTGATAAGGTAACCAATCAGGAGTCGTGGGAGATTGTATTGGGGAAGCAAATGGTCTTTTGAACAATGTATAAAAGATAGCTGATTTTGCTGTTCAGAGAGCATTTCCGCTCACAAGAGGCTGTGTTGAGAAATTGCTCCCGGACAGTTCATGATTAAAAGATCATTGAACCTTGCCTTCCGTCTCCGTCTATTGACTTTGAGGGTTGCTACATGGATTGGGACGACTGTCGACCACTTATATCAAGGGGCCTGCTCGTGGAAAGAGAAGCCTTTCCGCTATCCCCCTACAACTCACCGTAGCTTTTTTCACTTGCCTCTGTCATACACTATCTACACCATTCGCCTACAGCTGATGATGTCGATTACTTTATCCCACTACCTACTAATTGCTACTCATATTGTTTCTGCCATCTCACTTTCTGTTGTTAAATCCACACTTTATTCCTTAACATTCCAGAATTGATTTACCATTCATTTTCATCTTGTGCCAGTGCAATCACTAGCATGAACACTGATATATGTACATGGTTTGTCATTTGTCTAATTGTAACCAGAAAAATGATTTACTGCAGTGGAATGTAACATTCCTCAACAAATGCTTTGATATTCCTCTCACAGCACAATATCCCTCATTTCTCCCTTCCCCTGCACGAGAGAATATCAACATTTTGGTGAACTGCATTTCGCAGCCTGCCTAACAAGTAAATCAAGTTTCTGTCTAGTTACTGTAACAGCTGCTCGTACAGTCTTCGAGCACTCAACCCACTGACCCTGTTTAAAACTAGAGTCTGAATTAAAATGGCTGTTATCCGAATGTTGGGTTTCGGTATCAAGGGGTACAGAGCAAAGGCAGTTAAATGGAGTTGAGGTACAGTTGAGCCCTGATCTAATTAAATGGTGGTACAGTCTCGAGGAGCTGAATGGCCTGCTTCTATTCCCGTGCTCCCATGCTGACTGTAGTAGCAGCTGTTACAATAACCAGATGGAAGCTTCCTTCATTCTTAAGTGGACAGAATGGGAACAAAACACTTACACTTTAAAACATGAAGCTGGTTAAAATTGAAGCTCTGGTGAGGGGAAAAACTAAGTGAAAGAACAAGAAAAACTCCAGAGCTATCCATGATTTTATCACTTCCTCTGTAATTTCCATTTGGTTTTTGGCAGTTTTGCCTTGATTATAACACATGATATGCTTGGCTCCAGAGAGCTGTGCTTTATTGAGGGTCATATTGTTTCTTTAAACCTTGAAGGATTAATCTCGATTGAACAACAACGAATAATCCAATTTTTTTCCTGAATTTACCATTTCTGATTAAGTGCTGGTTTACGATTCAGGGCAGTGTTGTTCTGGTTTCTTTAATCCCTCAGCTATATTGAACTACACATTTCTCCTCTGGGAGGGACTGGAGATAAACTGTGAGAACAGGTCACATTTTATTTGTTGTTTCTTATGTTTAAAGGGTATCACTAATAAAATTACCATTCTGTACACACTAATGAGCTTTGCTCGCATTTTAAATTAACCACTGCATGCAAACATATTCTGGCAGCAGGTCTGCGAGACAAAGCTGGCTCTGAATACAATCTGGTATTTATCATGATGACTTTGTACAAAGGCAGGCATTATAATTCTCATTTATCCTTTGGTGATACACTGAAATTAAAAGAAAAACAGAAAAGTAACTCTCTTTTGAGATATTTTAGGAAATATTACAGGAATGGGAGGACAAATGCTAACCAGAGGGTATTTTATTCAAGTCTGTATTGGTAAAATGGATAATATAAGCTTTACTGCTTTGTAGGACCATCAGAACAGCCTCATACAGAGAGAATAGTGGACTAGCATACTGTCCTTTCACTTCTGGGACCCTGGTCTAAGTTCAGGCAAGACTAATAGAATGTCTCACTCTCAGTTATAGTGGTGCTCCATGCAATGAATTTAAATAGCCTCAATCCAATTCTTAATTGGTGTAGATCCACTGCACAAACCTGCCTCTGATTTGGTACTCAGTGATACTAACTGGCAATCTCATGCAAAGGGATCTTAACCTTAATACTGACAATCATGAGGTGTTCCCCCCAAATTCCCGATGTATGCTCCTGCTGTGCAAAGATCAGGACTGAGATTGCTTAAGGTGGAACATTTTCCCAGGAATCCTTGATACTGACGCTGGTTAAAAAGTGAAAATGTTCTATTCTCCAATACTGGCATTCTTCACCTTGATGAACACAATTTTATTTTCAAATGCCATGTATGGTCAAGTTCTTCACTTTGACCAATCATCATACCTGGTTGTGTGAGATGTGGCTTTTTCTCTTTTACAATTTTTGCCTCTGTTTGACAATAACGATTGATAAGTTATTTCAGAGTATACGTGCATAATAATCTATTCAAAGAATTACATTTTGTTCAACATCTATATACAGACCTTACGTCATAATAATTCACAAAAAGCTTATGAATAATTGTAATACATGATGCAAAGTCTGACCCAGTTTAAACAGATGTAGCATCAAATGAGCTATCTGAAATTGTTGAAGACATGCATAGGTATTTTATATAGATTTAAATAATAAAACTCTGCCATGCAACAAAACTATATTAAAAAAAGCCCAAGGGCTAGAACCTCCACCTTTGTGCAAAAATGGGCATTATTTCCGGCGTAGGCATTAAAAAAGGGTTTTCTGATCACTGGCTTCTCGCTCATTCTCAAAACACCTAGTTTCCATTTTTGAAAATGGGCGTCACTGCAAGCAATATCAAATGGGCGGTAGCGTTAAATTTTTTTGACCTTCTACAGTAAAGTGTGGCTGTCCTTAGCAACGGCATGGCAACGCTCGATTCCCGTGATTCAGGAGGTCGAGGGTCATCATGACATGTGCAGAAGAGGAGACAGAGAGAGAGGGAGCTCAGAGGCACTGAAAGCGTGTGTGGCTGTGGTGTGTGCTGTCTGGCTGTTGTGGGAGACACAACGGAGATTCACCAGCAGCAAAAAGCCTACTAAGCACCAAGAACATAGTTGGCACCGAGTTTTTGTCCAACAAATAAGATGTAACATGGAAGGGATGGAGGAGGCCCTGGAGCTGGTAGCCAGGAACACTGGTGGCAGAGGGCTCCCAGTGGTCCCGGAGCGCCGCACTGCACCCCAAGGTGCCACACCCCCATTGCCAACCACACAAGAGCCAGCAACAAAATCTTGTTTCTGGCTCGGAGCACGTTCCCACCTCAGGACCGTACTCTCCCATATCCGTCCAAGCAGCGGTTCTGCCGTCATCCCATCCCCCTCCCCCCCCCCATTGAAGCATCACCTGAGGAGCTCCTCGGCCAGGCGGCTTGGAGTCAGGAGGGGAAGGGGTAGAGGTGGGAAGGACAAGCGGGGGGGGGCAAAGGGGAGGGTTATTTTTTACTGAAATATTGATGATTTCAGACTAATATTTGGTTTAAATGTTTTTTATTTAACAGAACCTTGTAGCACATTGGCTCAGTTGGGTGCACCATTACATGCTGGTGATTCCTTAACATCAAAGGGTATAATCACACTTAACTTCAATCAACTTAAACTTTAACTGTCACCAAGGTGATGCCCACCATTGAGGTATGACCTGCACACCCAGCAGTGTGTCAGTCTTGTAAATAACACCAACATTATTTCAGGCAAAGCGATCATTGATGAGTTCCTGATGTAAGGCTCTTGCAGCTAAGATGCCACCATGGGCCCTTTCATCGAGCTACAAGGAGGCGGGGGCATGGCTTCAGCGTCAGTCTGATTATCTGGGCCGATGTCAGCATCCGCCTCCTCATCCTCCTCTTCCTCTCTCTGGTGAGGTGGACTTTCAGACTCATCAGGCAATTCTTGTCCCTTCCTGATAGCCAAGTTGTGTAGCATGGAGCACACCACCATGAATTGAGCTACCTGCTCAGGGTGGTATTGGAGCTTGTCTTCCGAGTGGTCCAGGCATCTAAAGCACTGCTTCGGCACTTCAGTGGTTTTCTGCACAATATTGCGAGTTGCTCTGTGGCTCTCGTTGTATCACCTCTCGGCCTCGGTGTGGATCACGCAGGGGGGTCATCAGCCAGGTGGCGAGGCCATATCCTTTGTCACCAAGTATCCAGCATTGAACTTGTGGCTCATTGTTAAATAAGTTAGATACAGTGCTCTCACACAGTATGTGAGCATCATGGATGCTGCCCGGAAATTGAGCATTCACTACCAGTATAATTTGCTGGTGGTCGATAACCAGTTGGACATTCAGGGAGTAGAATCCCTTCCGGTTCCTGAAAACCTCAGCATCCTGAAAAGGTGCCCACATCGCAATGTGCGTACTGTCTATTGTTCCCTGCACCTTGGGGAAGTTTGCAATTCTGGAGAATCCTAGAGCCCTCTCACTCAGTGCCTCCCTGGTCATAGGGAAGCTGATCAAGTCCCTGCTGCATGTGTACAGGGCTTCAGTGACCTGTCTAATGCAGCGATGTGTGGCATGCCGAGAAAGTCCGCAAATGTCGCCAGCTGTGGCCTGAAAAGAACCCGAGGCATAGAACGACAGTGCCGCGGTGACTTTGGCCTCGACGGACAGTGCAGTACTGATGGTGCTGGCTGGCTGCAGATCTGCCCTTATCAGCTGGCATAACTCAGTGATAACCTCTTTGTGGAAGCACAGTCTCCAAAGGCAGGTGGTGTCGGGCAAGTCGAGATAAGAATGCTTCTCCTTGTACTTGCGGGGGTTGTAATATCTGGTCCTCCTTATCTGTCTGTCACTTCTTACATTGAGCACATAATGCAGTGCAGCGTTCCTTCGGTGATGTCGAGCCTGCTGCATGTATTTGGTCACCAAGAGAGGGTGAGAAAGGACAGGCCCCATTGCAGTAGCTCTCTGTTTTCCACCGATTGCTCACAAACAAGGAATGTCCCGATGAAGACACCTATTCAATTCCAATCGGTCATAGTATGGTCAAGATGTTTTTACAGATGTTCACATCAACTCCAACGACCTGCAGAGTACATCCGAACTCCGCCGAGGTTGAAACACAGCAGCCTTTTAAAAGATGCGACATGTGATCTAGAACATGGCGTCCATAACGCTGTGATTCGTTCTGATTAGTTCCACTTTTTGTGGGCGTTTTTTGGGGCGAGCGATATTGTGGGCGATATGTGTGCGAGGTGGTGAAATTGATGATGGGTGATTTCCATGGCCACTAATTTGGGTAAATATGCTCTTTATGACAAAAAACAGCGGGCGGGCGTTAATATTGAATCTCAGCGTTAATTCTGTGTGGAAAGTATCGCTGGGCGATATTATGGGCGTTGAATTCACCCATTCTGCTGATTACTCCCAAAAAAAGTGGGCTGGCAGTAATATTTTTTCTCGCTGTTAAGCACATGGGGAAAGTAATGCTCGGCGATAAGTTTCTGAAAAATGTCTGCCAGTTTCCATTTTGTGCCAAAATGGTTGATATATGGGCGTTATACGTCATTTCAGCGGTAAAATAGGCGTTAAGTATGCAAAAGAAGTGGAGGTTCTAGCCCATAGTCTTTCCCCATAAAGCAGTATTTCTGGGTGCTTTGGTGAGATTGCAATTTGATGCCAAAATGGTCAGTTCTTTGCCATTCACCCATACCCACAAGAAACAGGGAGAGATTATTGAAACTCATTTTCCATAGGGCCTTTGCAGCCAGCAGAGAGAGGACATTTTTATCCAATATTTCGAGGTTGGATTTAAACATCGGCCCAGAGAGCAATATGATGACCAGTTGCATGTTTTTAATTTCTGCAGATACATTGCACCCAGACCTCATGCTGCACATTTAATGCAGACACATTGATTAAAAAATAAACCTGCTGTTTTTCCATTACTATTTTCATCCGAAACCAAGGCACTGTTTAAACCATTTAGGCAGCGGCATAATTATGAAAGAGCAAAAGCTTGGAAGGCAGGCTGTAGCCATATATTTTTTACTGACATGCCAATAATCTCTAAATTACACAAATATCTGTACAGATTTAATCCATGTGCTGAAAATACATAGCCTAAACTCAACTACAATGTCAAATCAAAAAAGTGATTGTCACTGTCTGTTGCAATGCTGATCTATTATTTCCTAATAATCTATCCTTTTCTGCTCGTGCCTGTGGCCACTTTCACAGATAGCTCCTTAGTTTGGCAGAAGATCCCATTTAATTACATCAGATTCTGATTCTGAGAAAAATGGATTGGATAAGACAGATGGCAATTGGATCAAGGTGATCCCAAGGACACATTTCACTTCAGAAGCTCATTTACTTTTACAGTTCTATCATTTTTAGTATCAGCCTATTTGTGCTCTGGGGAGGAGGACAATGCTTCTCAAAAGCTGATTATCTGAAACCTGAATTTTATGAAATTCAAAACACATATGGGAACGCAATAGAGAAAATCAGCCCAAAGTCTTGAAAACTGACAGAGTTCAGATGTTGCACACAATTCAGAAAAAAAAGATCCAATATATTTAAACAATTTATGTTCAGGGCTTTCCACTGGAAGACAGATGCACAGTACTGAAGCTCTTCCCGGGAACCATACTTATATCTGATAAACAGATTAGAGTTTAGCAACATGGTGATTTGAGAGGCTGCTCTATTATTTTCATCAAATGGGATTAAATTGTTCATCAATCACTTTGAGATAGGTCACTGTTTGGTCAACATAACACAATATATGAGTGAGTGACGGCCAGAACCCATGCATCTGAGATTGTCGGTCCTTGAAAAATAATAACTTTTGTCTGCTTTATAAATGTATTCTCATTTAACATAAAGCTAACTCAAATTATTCACCACTAATGTTGAGATTATTTGAAATCATACAATAAACTATAAAAAGACTGTGAATCAGAAGAGGAATACAGGGAGTATGCTACTGCAACTTCAACTATGAAACGTGAAGATGTAATACAGTTGTTTGAATTTATAAAAACATGCACAAACTATATACTATTTACTTAAAGACAATAATGTTAGTTTCTCAATCAAGAAAATAAAGTATACTTGTATACAATGTTATTACTCCAGCCTGTTTAGATGTGGCTGATATCCTATCAGTTTTCTATTAATGGGTTTATCGATATGTCAACAAATCTCCAAACAGCTTATATTCTAAAATTTCCCTACATCTTGGGTAAGAGTTTTGCTGTTCATTTCCTGTAACAAAATCATAAATATGCTCTTTATAAACAAATTAATAATTTTGCACAGAGGAAATCTTCCTTGCTTATGCACTTAAAAGGCACAAATAGTGACTAATTCCTGCCACAAAAGAAATCTGCTAATTAGTTTAACAACCAGTTTGCTTGACTTAACAACATGTACAGAAACAGTCAATGTATCTAAAAATAGATCAGCATTGCAACACATAATTCAACAAGTTAAAGATTAAAGCAAGAAAAACAGAATGGTAAGTCAACAGTGAATTTATCATCACATCCACACACAACTCCATGTGAATATTGTCACTGGAAAGCAGAGCAGAATTGGGCATACTCACTTTCGAGTTTGGCTTTAAGAAGAACACACAAAGAAGCATAGTCAGTGAGGATATTGTCATCAAGATGGGCATGGGCAAGATGGCCACTGGAGTGGCAGCTCCCGAGGGAGTTCCCCTGCCAAAACAACTTTACCCTCATCATCTTCCGCCATCCGACAACTTTCCACCCTCAACCCACCCCCCCACTGTCTAAACTTCCCCTAAACTTAATAGACCCTAATAAGAGGTCCATTTTCTTAATAGTTTACTTTAAACCCTAATCCTACAAATCCCACAAATTTGGGCCTGCCTCAGGCACGAACCTTCCCTCCAAATGTCCACGTCTCTCATTGGTGACGACGACCAGACTACCAGTGACCAAGCCTCCTGCAACGGCGACCTGGACCTGGACCTGGACCTCTTTCTTCAACATCGATTCAGGTGCCTCACCCGATTCCCGATCTTCGACGATGCCCAGCGAGCCAGATGAGCCTCCGCCCAGGCGATCGGACCCCCTCCAACCACGATCAGACCTCACCCCCGACGGCAATCGGGCCCCTCCAATGGTGATCGGGCCCCTCCAACACAATCGGACCCCTCCAACGGCAACCGGGCCCCTCCAACAGCAATTGGGCCCCTCCAACGGCAATCGGGCTCCTCCAACGGCAATCGGGTCCCTCCAACGGCAATCGGGCCTTCACCCCTCCAACGATGATCGGACCATGCCCAACAACAACCGGATCCCCTCCAGTGACAGTGGCTGGGCCTCTCCTCCTCGGCGGCGATTGGGCCTCCTCTCCTTCAGCGACGACTGGGCCTCTCCTTCTCCACTGGTGACCTGACCTCTCCTCCCCCTCCAGCACATGGTGAGTACCATGGCTGTGACCACCCTGACCTTCCACACTGAACTCCAGCAGACCGCTGACCCTCTCAATGCCTGCCCCCAACCAAACAGCAGGACACCTACCATCAATGGCACTACTCAGCGCCGAGCTTGCGGCCAACATCTCGCCGTAGGCAACTAGGCTCATACAGCAGTGCCTGGTCTCCAGTCGTCTTGGACCCCCTTGCCACTGGACCAAGACCGTGCTCAGCTAAGCCCGTGTGGTAGTCGGTGTGCAATGACCACCCCACGCTTAAAGAACTGACACACAGGCATCCTCATCTAATATGAAGTTCGGGACCTGGAACGTCGGAACCCTAATGGACAACTCCAACAGCGACAGGCCGGAATGCCGCACTGCCATAGTTGCCTGGGAACTCAGACGCTTTGGCATCGACATCGCTGCCCTAAGCGAGACCCGGTGGGCAGGGGAAAGCCAGCTCAAGGAACATGGTGGAGGTTATACCTTTTTCTGGAAAGGAAAACCAGAGGAAGAACGCCGCCTTCAAGGAGTCGGCTTCGGTGTAAAAAATGAACTGGTCAGCCACCTCAAAGACTCCCCCTGTGGGGTTAACGAACGCCTCATGACCTTTCGTCTTACCCTATCCCGGAACCAATGCGCCACAGTCATCAGTGTGTACGCCCCAACACTCGATGCAACGGATGAGGCTGAAGAGGGTTTTTATTCCAACCTCGAGACATCTTTGTCCCGTGTCCCCACGGGTGACAAATTGATCCTCCCAGGTGACTTTAATGCCAGAGTCAACAAAGACACAGCCCTCTGGGGAGGCGTGATTGGCAGAGAGGGGGTAGGGAAATCCAACTCCAATGGCACCCTACTCCTGACAAAATGTCTAGAACATGAACTCCTCATCACCAACACCCTGTTCCACCAGAGGGACAAATACAAGGCATTGTGGCAACACCCTCGCTCCAAGCACTGGCGCCTGCTGGACTATGTCATCGTCTGAGCCAGGGGTCGCAAGATGTGCGGATCACCCATGCCTTAACAGTTGCTGATGACTGCTGGACGGACCATCGTCTAATCCGATCTGTCATCAATATTAACATAGCCCCAAAGCAGAGAGGACAGCAGAAGCAGTGCCGCAAAAAAGTTAATACTGGGTCACTTAAAGACCCAGCTAAGAGAGCCCTATAAAGCCAGCGCCTCACAGCCATTCTAGCGTGCCTTGATGACCCTGAGCACTTGGTCTGCCCTCCAGTCCTCCATAACCAGTGCCTGTGAAGAGACACTTGGTTACTCAACCAGAAAATACCAGGACTGGTTTGATGAAAACGATCAGGGGATCCAAGCGCAAATGGATCGTAAGCGCAGAGCATTTCTGAGCCTCAAGCAACAGCCCAGCTCGGAAGCTACAAAGCAACATTACAGACAGCTCAAGGCTGAGGTCCAACAAAAAACCCGGGACCTAAAGAACAGGTGGTGGATGGAGAAAGGTGATACAGCAACTAGCTGACAGCCACGTCACGCGAGGATTCTTCATCGCAGTCAAGGCCACCTATGGTCCAAACTCCCAAGGCCCCACCCCACTCCTGGCCAAGAACGGGGAAACACTCATCAAGGACACTGAGGCTGTCAGGGCCCGTTGGAAGGAGCACTTTGAGGATCTCCTCAATCGAGATTTTGCCTTTGACTCGAGTGTTCTCAACTCCATCCCGCAGCATGCGACCCGCCACCACCTCAGTGAAACCCCAACGCTGCACGAGGTAGGCAAAGCCATAAAACAGCTCAAGAATAACAAGGCTACAGGTGCAGATGGAATTCCTGCTGAGGCGCTAAAATATGGTGGAGAGGCACTGTTGGCGTGGATACATGACCTCATCTCTCTCATTTGGTGGGAGGAGAGCATGCGGGGAGATCTGAGAGACGCAGTGATTGTGACCATCTTTAAAAAGGGGAACAAATCCGACTGCGGCAACTACAGGGGAATCTCTCTGCTATCAACTACTGGGAAGGTTGTCACTAGACTTCTCCTCAACCGTCTTCTCCCTGTGGCCGAGGAGCTCCTCCCGGAGTCACAGTGCAGATTTCGTCCCCTACGGGAGCAATGGACATGATCTTTGCAGCACGACAACTGCAGGAAAAATGTAGGGAGCAGTGTCAGCCTTTCTAAAAGGACAAAGAGTGTTAAAAAAACAAGCCTGAAGGCTCTGAGTCTCAATGCGAGGAGCATTCGTAATAAGGTGGATAAATTGGCAGCGCAGATAGCTGTTAATGGATATGATGTAATTGGGATTACAGAGACATGGTTCCAAGGTAACCAAGGCTGGGAACTCAACATCCAGGGGTATTCAATATTCAGGAAGGACAGACAGGAAGGAAAAGTAGCATTACTAGTTAAAGAGGAGATTAATGCAAAAGTAAGGAAGGACATTAGCGTGGATGATGTGGAATCTATATGGGTAGAGCTGCGAAATACCAGAGGGCAGAAAACATTAGTGGGAGTTGTGTACAGACCACCAAACAGTCGTAGTGAGGTTGGGGATGGCATCGAACAGGAAATTAGGGACGCGTGCAATAAGGGTACAGCAGTTATCATGGGTGACTTTAATCTGCATATTGATTGGGCTAACCAAACTGGTAACAATACTCTGGAGGAGGATTTCCTGGAGTGTACAAGGGATGGATTTCTAGACCAATATATCGAGGAACCAATGAGAGAGCAAGCCATCTTAGACTGGGTCTTGTGTAACGAGAGAGGATTAATTAGCAATCTGGTCATGCGGGGCCCCTTGGGGAAGAGTGTCCATAATATGGTAAAATTCTTCATTAAGATAGAGAGTGACACAGTTAATTCAGAGACTAGGGTCCTGAACTTAAAGAAAGGAAACTTCGACGGTATGAGATGTGAATTGGCGGGGATAGATTGGAGAATGATATTAAAAGGGTTGACGTTGGATAGGCAATGTCAGGCATTTAAATATCACATGGATGAATTACAACAACTGTGTGGCGTAAGAATAAAAAAGGGAAGGTGGCTCAACCGTGACGAACAAGGGAAATGAGGGAAAGTGTTAAATCCAAGGAAGAGGCATATAAATTGGCCAGAAAAAGCAGCAAACCTGAGGACTGGGAGAAACTTAGAATTCAGCAGAGGAGGACGAAGAGTTTAATTTGGAGGGGGAAAATAGAGTATGAGAGTAAGCTTGCAGGGAACATAAAAACTGATTGCAAAAGCTTCTATAGACATGTGAAGAGAAAAAGATTAGTGAAGACTGATGGAGGTCCCTTGCAGTCAGAATCAGGGGAATTCATAATGGGAAACAAGGAAATGGCAGACCAATTGAACAAATACTTTGGTTCTGGCTTCACTAAGGAAGACATGAATAACCTCCCGAAAATATTAGGGGACTGAGGGTCTATCGAGAAGGGGAACTGAGGGAAATCCTTATTAGTCAGGAAATGGTGTTAGGGAAATTGAAGGGACTGAAGGCCGATAAATCCCCAGGGCTTGATAGTCTGCATCCCAGAGTACTTAAGGAAGTGGACCTAGAAATAGTGGATGCATTGGAAGTCATTTTTCCAACATTCTCTAGACTCTGGTTCAGTTCCTATGGATTGGAGGGTAGCTAATGTAACACCACTTTTTAAAAAAGGAGGGAGAGAGAAAACAGGGAATTATAGACCGGTTAGCCTGACATCGGTGGTGGGGAAAATGTTGGCATCAATTATTAAAGATGTAATAGCAGCGCATTTGGAAAGCAGTGACAGGATCTGTCCAAGTCAGCATGGATTTATGAAAGGGAAATCATGCTTGACAAATCTTCTAGGTTTTTTTGAGGATGTAACTAATAAAGTGGACAAGGGAGAAACAGTGGATGTGGTGTATTTGGACTTTCAAAAGATTTTCAACAAGGTCCCACACAAGAGATTGTTGTGCAAAATTAAAGCACATGGTATTGGGGGTAATGTCTTGATGTGGATAAAGAACTGGTTGGCAGATAGGAAGCAAAGAGTGGGAATAAACGGGTCCTTTTCAGAATGGCAGGCAGTGACTAGTGGGATGCCGCAGTGTTCAGTGTTGGGACCCCAGCTATTTACAATATACATTAATGATTTAGATGAAGGAATTGAGTGTAATTTCTCCAAGTTTGCAGATGACACTAAGCTGGGTGGCAGTGTGAGCTGTGAGGAGGATGCAAGGAGGCTGCAGGGGGACTTGGACAGGTTAGGTGAATGGGCAAATGCATGGCAGATGCAGTATAATGTGGATAAGTGTGAGGTTATCCACTTTGGTTGCAAAAACAAGAAGGCAGAATATTATCTGAGTGGTGGCAGATCAGGAAAAGGGGAGGTGCAATGAGACCTGGGTGTCATGGTACATCAGTCATTGAAGGTAGGCATGCAGGTACATCAGGCAGTAAAGAAGGCAAATGGCATGCTGGCCTTCATAGCGAGGGGATTTGAGTATAGGAGCAGGGAGGTCTTACTGCAGCTGAGACCACACCTCGAGTATTGTGTGCAGTTTTTGTCTCCTAATCTGAGGAAAGACATTCTTGCTTTTAAGGGAGAGCAGCGAAAGTTCACCAGATTGATTCCCGGGATGGCAGGATTGACATATGAAGAAAGACTGGATCGACTGGGCTTATATTTACTGGAGTTTAGAAGAATGAGACGAGATCTCATAGAAACATATAACATTCTGATGGGATCGGACAGGTTAGATGCAGGAAGAATGTTCCCGATGTTGGGAAAGTCCAGAACCAGTGGTCACAGTCTAACGATGAGGGGTAAGCCATTTAGGACCGAGATGAGGAGAAACTTCCTTCACTCAGAGAATTGTGAACCTGTGGAATTCTCTATCACAAAAAGTTGTTGAGGCCAGTTCGTTGGATATATTCAAAAGGGAATTAGATGTGGCCCTTACGGCTAAAGGGAACAAGGGGTATGGAGAGAAAGCAGGAAAGGGGTACTGAGGTTGCATGATCATATTGAATGGTGGTGCAGGCTCGAAGGGCCGAATGGCCTACTCCTGCACATACTTTCTATGTTTTTATGTTTCTATGTTATACATGGCCTTTTTTGATCTTACAAAGGCCTTTGACACTGTCGACTGTGAGGGCTTATGGAGTGTCCTCCTCCATTTTGGGTGCCCCCGAAAGTTTGTCATCATCCTTTGCCTGCTCCACAACGACATACAGGCCGTGATCTTTAACAGCGGATACATTACAGATCCATTCCATGTCCGGACTGGGGTCAAACAGGGCTGCATCATCGCTCAAACCCTCCTCTCAATCTTCCTCGCTGCCATGCTCCACCTCACTGTCAACAAGCTCCCCGCTGGAGTGAAACTAAACTACAGAACCAGTGGGAAGCTGTTTAACCTACACCGCCTCCAGGCCAGGTCCAAGGTCATCCAACCTCCTGTCGTTGAGCTGCAGTACGTGGACGACGCCTGCGTCTGCGCACATTCTGAGGCTGAACTCCAGGATATAGTCGATGTATTCACCGAGGCATATGAGAGCATGGGCCTTACGCTTAACATCCGCAAGACAAAGGTCCTCCACCAGCCTGTCACCGCCGCACAGCACTGAACCCCAGTCATCAAGATTCAGGGCGCGGCCCTCAACAACGTGGACTTCCCATTTCTCGGGAGCCTCTTTTCAACAAAGGCAGACATTGATGCGGAGATTCAACATTGCCTCCAGTGCGCCAGTGCAGCCTTCGGCCACCTGAAGAAAAGAGTGTTCGAAGACCAGGCCCTCAAATCTACCACCAAGCTCATGGTCTACAGGGCTGTAGTAATACCCGCCCTCCTGTATGGATCAGAGGCATGGACGACGCACAGAAGACAGATCAAGTCGCTGGAGATATATCACCAACGATGACGCACCAACATCAGTGTCCCCGCCCAGGCTATCATCCCCAGCATTGAAGCACTAACCACTCTTGATCAACTTCGCTGGGCAGGCCACTTAGTTTGCATGCCAGACACGAGATTCCCTAAGCAATTGCTCTATGCGGAGCTCCTTCATGGCAAACGAGCCAAAGGTGGGCAGCGGAAACGTTACAAGGACACCCTCAAAGCCTCCCTGGTGAAGTGCGACATCATCTCTGACACCTGGGAGACCATGGCCAAAGACTGCCCGAGGTGGAGAAGGTGCATCCGGAATGGCATTGAGCTCCTCAAATCTTAACGCTGTGAGTGTGAAGAGGTCAGGCGCAGGCAGCGGAAGGAGCATGCGGCAAATCAGTCCCACCCCTTCCCCCGACGAATATCTGTCCCACCTCTGACAGGGTCTGTGGCTCTCGTGTTGGACTGTTCAGCCACCAAATAACTCATTTTAGGAGTGGAAGCAAGTCTTCCTCGATTTCGAGGGACTGCCTATGATGATGTCATCAATGTTACAGTTAGTTTACAAATCTGCTCCTATTCAGTTCAACACATGAGCAAAAACAAAATAAAGCATAAGCTTAAAACATTTTTTGTTATTCCTGTTTTCAAATCATCACTATTATATAATATATATATATATAACATATCGAGTGATATGTGATAACAGTGGCATGCTGTTTTTCATCCACAATAGGCACTGTTATGTTCAACCCCAAAATCCAGGTCCATTGATATCTAACTTTAAATCATAGGGGTAAATTTCCACCATCAGCACATCAGGAGTTCAGATACAAGCCCCCATGATTTCCCATTCATTAATTTTACTTGCGACAATTTTTTGTATAATCGAGAAACCGGCCAAAATTACATGTTTCAGATAATTTCCTTATTTCTGAGAAACATTTTTGTTATCCCTTTGCCTCCTCTGGTTAAACTTGAATTGTTCCAGAATAACAAGCAGCTTCAGGCTCAGAGTCCTTTAGGCACTTGGACCAATGCCTCATACAATTTGTCTTTAGTCTGGGCAGGGAGCAATCAGATTCTGAATCAATGTCTATGTTGCAGGTCTGCAGATAATAAGCAAAACTGCTCTCTTGTCGGCTTCTATTGCAAGGGCATTTGCTTCAAAATGAAAATTTTCTACATAGTCACTCCAGCCTGACCCCATTTGATACGCTCCAATTTTTCCAACTAATACCGAGATAATTAAAAATAATTCAGTGACAAGGTAGACCACTACCTAAGTAACAAAATTATCAAATATTCAATCTTAAAAATGCACTGTCTGTTATCCTTGTCACCACTATTATGCCTAAATAAATACTTATATTTGGTGTGGTGATAACTAGCTGCTTTTATTTCCAGGCCCTCTAGAATATTCCGTGAAAGAGTAACAAAGTTATATAAGATACGATACTGGAGTGTAATTGCTACAATTACTCCCAGCAGGGGGCCATCTAATGTTCAGTTAATGCGCATGTACCATATCTATTATCTGTAAATGAACTCACAACCTGATAGTGAATTACAACTTCCAGAATGCACGAGTGTAAATCTGTAAAGGTACTGCATGGAGCACTGCTCCAATTAAAGGTGAATCCGCGCAGCCCCCGCCACCCCAGCAGCAGAAGCGCTTTCTGACAGCAGATAGATTCATAGAAACATAGAAAATAGGTGCAGGAATAAGCCATTCGGCCCTTCGAGCCTGCACCGCCATTCAATAAGATCATGACTGATCATTCCTTCAGTCCCCTTTCCTGCTTTCTCTCCATACTCCTTGATCCCCTTAGCCGTAAGGGCCATATCTAACTCCCTCTTGAATATAATCAATGAACTGGCATCAACAACTCTCTGCGGCAGGGAATTCCACAGGTTAACAACTCTCTGAGTGAAGAAGTTTCTCCTCATCTCAGTCCTAAATGGCCTACCCCTTATCCTAAGACTATGTCCCCTGGTTCTGGACTTCCACAACATCGAGAACATTCTTCCCGCATCTAACCTGTCCAGTCCCGTCAGAATCTTATACGTTTCTATGAGATCCCCTCTCATCCTTCTAAACTCCAGTGAATAAAGGCCCAGTTGATCCAGTCTCTCCTCATATGACAGTCCAGCCATCCCTGGAATTAGTCTGGTGAACCTGCGCTGCACTCCCTCAATAGCAAAAACATCCTTCCTCAGATTAGGAGACCAAAACTGAACACAATATTCCAGGTGAAGCCTCACTAAGGCCCTGTACAACTGCAGTAAGACCTCCCTGCTCCTATACTCAAATCCCCTAGCTATGAAGGCCAACATACCATTTGCCTTCTTCATCGCCTGCTGTACCTGCATGCCAACTTTCAATGACTGATGAACCATGACACCCAGGTCTCGTTGCACCTCCCCTTTTCCTAATCTGCCGCCATTCAGATAATATTCTGCCTTCGTGTTTTTGCCCCCAAAATGGATAACCTCACATTATACTGCATCTGCCATGCATTTGCCCACTCACCTAACCTGTCCAAGTCACCCTGCAGCCTCTTAGCGTCCCCCTCACAGCTCACACCGTCACCCAGTTTAGTATCATCTGCAAACTTGGAGATATTATACTCAATTCCTTCTTCCAAATCATTAATGTATATTGTAAAGAGCTGGGGTCCCAGCACTGAGCCCTGCGGTACCCCACTAGTCACTGCCTGCCATTCTGAAGAGGATCCATTTATCCCGACTCTCTGCTTCCTGTCTGCCAAGCAGTTCTCTATCCACGTCAGTACATTACCCCCAATACCATGCGCTTTGATTTTGCACACCAATCTCTTCTGCGGGACCTTGTCAAAAGCCTTTTGAAAGTCCAAGTACACCACATCCACTGATTCTCCCTTGTCCACTCTGCTAGTTACATCCTCAACAAATTCCAGAAGATTCGTCAAGCATGATTTCCCTTTCATAAATCCATGCTGACTTGGACCGATCCTGTCACTGCTTTCCAAATGCGCTGCTATTTCATCCTTAATGATTGATTCCAACATTTTCCCCACTACTGATGTCAGGCTAACCGATCTATAATTACCCGTTTTCTCTCTCCCTCTTTTTTTAAAAAGTGGTGTTACATTAGCTGCCCTCTAGTCCATAGGAACTGATCCAGAGTCGATAGACTGTTGGAAAATGATCACCAATGCATTCACTATTTCTAGGGCCACTTTCTTAAGTACTCTGGGATGCAGACTATCAGGCCCCGGGGATTTATCGCCGTCATTCCCATCAATTTCCCAAACACAATTTCCCGCCTAATAAGGATATCCTTCAGTTCCTCCTTCTCACTAGACCCACTGTCCCCTAGTACATTCGGAAGGTTATTTGTGTCTTCCTTCGTGAAGACAAAACCGAAGTATTTGTTCAATTGGTCTGCCATTTCTTTGTTCCCCATTATAAATTCATCTGAATCCGACTGCAAGGGACCTATATTTGTCTTCACTAATCTTTTTCTCTTCTCATATTTATAGAAGCTTTTGCAGTCAGTTTTTATGTTCCCTGCAAGCTTCCTCTCATACTCTATTTTCCCCCTCTTAATTAAACCCTTTGTTCTCCTCTGTTGAATTCTAAATTTCTCCCAGTCCTTAGGTTTGTTACTTTTTCTAGCCAATTTATATGCCTCTTCCTTGGTTTTAACACTATCCTTAATTTCCCTTGATAGCCATGGTTGAGCCACCTTCCTCGTTTTATTTTTACTCCAGACAGGGATGTACAATTGCTGAAGTTCATCCATGTGATCTTTAAATGTTTGCCATTGCTTATCCACCATCAACCCTTTAGGTATCCTTTGCCAGTCTATTCTAGCCAATTCACGCCTCATACTGTCGAAGTTACCTTCCCTTAAGTTCAGGACCCTAGTTTCCGAATGAACTGCATCAGTCTCCATTTTAATAAAGAATTCTACCATATTATGGTCACTCTTCCCCAAGGGGCCTCGCACAACAAGATTGCTAATTAGTCCCTTCTCATTACACATCACCCAGTCTAGGATGGCCAGCTCTCTAGTTGGTTCCTCGACATATTGGTCTAGAAAACCATCTCTAATACACTCCAGGAAATCCTCCTCCACCGCATTGCTACCAGTTTGGTCAGCCCAATCAATATGTAGATTAAAGTCACCCATGATAACTGCTGTACCTTTATTACACACATCCCTTATTTCTTGTTTGATGCCGTCCCCAACTTCACTATTACAATATGGTGGTCTGTACACAACTCCCACTCGTGTTATCTGCCCTTTGGTATTCCGTAGCTCCACCCATAATGATTCCACATCATTCAGGCTAATGTCCCTCCTTACTATTGCATTAATTTCCTCTTTAACCAGCAGCGCCACCCCGCCTCCTTTTCCTCTCTGTCTATCCTTCCTAAATGTTGAATACCCCTGGATGTTGAGTTCCCAGCCTTGGTCACCCTGGAGCCATGTCTCCGTGATGCCAATTACACCATATCCGTTAATTGCTGTCTGCGCAGTTAATTCGGCCACTTTATTCCGAATACTCCTCGCATTGAGGCACAGAGCCTTCAGGCTTGTCTTTTTAACACACTTTTCCCCTTTAGAATTTTGCTGTAATGTGCCCATTTTTGTTTTTTGCCTTGGGTTTCTCTGTCCTCCACTTTTAATTTTCTCCTTTCTATCTTTTGCTTCTGCCTCCATTTTATTTCCCTCTGTCTCCCTGCATAGGTTCTTATCCCCCTGCCAGGTCAGTTTAACTCCTCCCCAACAGCACTAGCAAACACGCCCCCTTGGACATTGGTTCTGGTCCTGCCCAGGTGCAGACCGTCCGGTTTGTATTGGTCCGACCTCCCCCACAACCGGTTCCAATGTCCCAGGAATTTGAATCCCTCCCTTTTACACCTCTCCTCAAGCCACGTATTCATCTGGGCTATCCTGCGATTCCTAACCTGACACAGGTCTAACTTGTGAGTTGTGACTAATTCGATAGCTCGTTCAAAGATCCAGCGTAGACATGAAGGGCCTAATGGTCTCCTTCTGTGCTTATAAATCTATGGTATTCAAGCTTGTTATAATTGTACCCAAAATAGAATTAAAGTTAAAATAATGCTGCAATAAATGATAAATTATTGCTAATATTAGCTATTGCTAACATTACCACAAACTGGCTAATTCCACCTACTTTTATTTAAACATTAATATTATATAAGATATAATCTAGGTCAATAACTCATATTGGTAATCTTTAAATCTTTAATAAAGTTACTGAATCTACCATTAGTTTCTGATTTTGTTCTGTTTGAGATCAAATGATTTGAGGTTCATCAACAATGACTTCCTTTAGAAGTAATGTGTATAAATTGGAATGAATGTGTATTCATTAGACAACCACAAGGAGGGCATGCAAGTTGCCAAGAATGAAATACAAGGTAATTCCCAACTTGATTGTCCTAATAACTTACAAGAACCTCTAACCACTCTGTGATGCAAGGTGATTATATGAAAGTATGATTCTATACAGACTCAGTCCACTAACAAGTTCCCTTGATTAAGCCATAAATCAAGACCTAACAAAATCAATAATGCATCAAAGAGACAGACTGAACAACCTATTCACTGAACTGCTTGAATATGGAAATAAGTTGTCTGCAAATTTGGGAATACTGACATAAAGAGGATCTTCCGAATGGAGGCCCTGTCATTTTCAGCGGTATATCACGTCAATCATCCCTGGGTAACATTACAAGTTTAATGAGGCAGAGCATCATATGGGCATGCTCCAAGAGATTTAACATTTTGGGGTTAACCACAAGTGACATGATGTCAATATCTTGCAAATTACTTTCAGCATCATTAGTTGTTTCCTTCCTGCATTTATGTAATGTTTTTTTTAAGAACTTGAGGTACCTTAAACTTGATAGTTTAGCAGAGAAATATATTTGTCCCTCTGTTATCAATTTCAGTCGGGATGTTTCTGGAAATACATCTTAAAATCCATTGTAAAGCTCTTGTCTTCATACAGGCTGTTATGGCCGCAAACATGCAGTGTAATGTTGAAATTTGGTCAGAAAACATAACAATTGCAAGTTTAATTTTTATACAAATGCACCAAATCACTTTTTGGTTTTCACATCCACCTTCATTCTAAGATGGTTAATGCTTACCTTGTGGACTTTAGTGGCATGATGTGTGCCATAGTTTATTGTTTGCAAGTGTCATAAAACAATGTCACTAATAATAAGGGCATATCTGACCACTTCTTGTATCTCTCATCATCCACCCCATCCTATCATCTTTCAACCCCAATTCTGCATTCATCTCATTTACTTGAGAATACCGGGTGTACAACTGGCTTAGCCATCCTTTGCTAGATCTAGCTCAACCACTTCTATCTTTACCAGACCTGACTCTCTTTTGCTAAAACTGTCAACTACTCTCGGATCATCAGCCCAGGTTCCTTTTCTTTTCTACCAACCCCCTCTTTAAACCCCTCTCCCCTACCTGCTTCCCTCTCACCTCTAACAAATATTCCCTGAAATATGGAAGGATAGAATCATAGAATGATACAGCACAGAAAGAGGCCATTCAGCCTATCTTGCTTGTGCTGGCTCCTTGGCACAACCATCCAACTAATCCTACGTTCACTCTTTTCCCCGTAGCTCTTCAAGTATTTATTCAATTCTTTTTTCAATATTACTATTGAATCTGCTTCCACCACCCTTTCAGACAGTGCATTCCAGATCGTAACAACTTGCTGCGTAAAAAAAATGTGTCCTCATGTCACCTCTGGTTCTTTTGCCACTCTGGGTCCTCTGATTACTCAACCCTTCTGTTAAGGGGTGATTTGATGAAGGTTATTGGGATTTTTGAAAGGAATTAATAGGGTAGATAGAGAGAAACTTTTTCCGCTGTTGGGCGAGTCTAGGACAAGCGAACATAATCTTAAAATCTGAGCCAGACCATTCAGGAGAGAAGTTAAGAAACATCGTCATAAAAGGGTGGTAGAAGTGTGGAATTCTCACCCACAAACAAGCAGTAGATGCTAGCTCAACTGATAATTTTAAATCTGAGATCAATAGATTTTTGCTAGTCATTGGTATTAAGGGATACAGAGCCAAGGCAGATAGATGGGATTAAGATGGAGATCAGCCATGATCTTATTGATTGGCGGAACAGTTTTGAGGGGCTGAATAGTCTACTCCTGTTCCAAATTCCTAAATGTGAGGAGTTCATAGATTTCTTTGTCACCATGATACAGATCATCAGTTCAGTTACCTTTGCTTCTTTCTCCCTTTCCTATGCTGAAAAGGAACAGTAGTGTAGTGATTATGTTAGTGGACTGGTAATTCAGAGGCATAACAGAAGGATAAAATGGCTTGTGAGGATCAATGGTATGTTAAGAGTGCCAGAAAAAAAAGTGATAACTTAATTATTTATGACATTATAAATCATTCCAGCATGTCCAACCAAACAGCATCCGGTGCTCCAGTCCTCACAAAGCATTTTCAGTGAATGAAGGTACCTTGAATGTGTGCACTCAACCGTGGTGTGATTTCAGGATTTCACGGCACCTCTTTATGCTTTAATTTAATTTATAAAAGCATTAGATGGTGCTGGGAAAGACTTATCCAAGTTGAGAGTATCCTTGCTTTACTCTGCTACATGGTTGTAACATCTCACAATTGTCAAGCATGTGGATGAAGCCCATAAGGTTCGAATATAAGTGTCTTTCAGATGAGATGTTAAACCGAGGCCCCATCTGCTCTCTCAGGTGGACTTAAAAGATCCATGGTACTATATCAAAAAAGAGCAGGGGAGTTATCCCCGGTGTCCTGGCCAATATTTATCCTTCAATCAACATCATTAGACAAATTATCTGGTCATTATCACATTGCTGTTTGTGGGAGCTTGCTGTGCACAAAATGGCTATCGCTTTTCCTACATTTTAAAAAGTACTTCATTAGCTGGAAAACGTGTTGGGACCATAGTCATGAAAGGCACTATATAAATGCAAGTCTTTTTTTTCAGGTACCATCATAAAATTATGCCATAGCATTTCATTACCAATGAGCTCAAAGATTGCTCTCTAGCTTTAATATGTTATTTATTATCATTCTATGGGGTAGAAATTCACCTTGGATCTTGTCACAAACCGGGCGGTATCACGTGGGTCACTTGTTATACACCCACCCCATATTCAGTTACACCTGCGAGCACCATCGGAGCAGGCCGGGGAGTGGAAGGAGCAGTGTGGAGGCATACCACTCCCGGGAGCAGCATGTGCTGGAGCAGGAGAGCAATGGCAGTGAAAAGGGACGTCACCAAATGTCCAGGTCAGTGATTGGAGCGTGGGCAGGTACATCAGGAGCGGCGAGGTCGGGGCGAAGGAGCGGCGAGAGAATGTAGAGGGACGTGATCGGGGCCCAGGAGAGGCGAGAGTTCAGAGCCCAGGAAAGGCGTGGGCCCAGGGACAGCACAGGCCAGCCCACACTGTGATATGTGTGCGCACTAGATCCATGCAGCAGAGCTTGTCTGCAGTCGTCTTGGTTAACCAAGACCTAGCTCTGTCAAGCCCGTGTGGTAGCTGGTGTGCAATCCATGCACAGGCATCTTCCACCCTTCAAGATTTAGTTCGGGACCTGGAATTTTAGGTCCTTCATTGAAACATCTGTGAACTTCTTGATGTGGAAGCAAGTCATCCTCGATTCGAGGGACTGCCTATGATGATGATTCAGTTACATTGAAGACATAATACTCAAGTGCATTGTTGAGGAATACTACATTGTCATAGGTACTATTCTTTAGCTAGGATATTAAACCAAGGCCCCATCTGCAAGATCAGATTCTAGGACACTTTTTGAATAAGAGCAGAGAGTTGTCATGGCCTCCTGACCAACATTCTTCCCTCAACCAACGCCAACAAAACCCAGATTAACTGGTCATTCAATTGCTGCAACTAGGGATAAACAAATCTTAGTAGATCTAGCTTTTAGCAAAGACCCTAGTGTTTTATCAAACCTGCATGTGGGGAACACCTGGCCAGCTCTGATCATAGTTTAACTAAGTTTAATCTTATTGGTCAATCTACAGCTGCAGTCAATCTAATGCTGGTCCCAGATTTTAAGAAACTTTACATAAATGGTTGAAGATCTGGCAAAAGTTGACTGGGCAACACTTCCAGATAGGAAATCAAGTTCTGAGGACCAATGGGTTCTATTTAAAACCATTCTCAAACAGAGTCAAACCATTTATGGCCCAATGGTTAAAAGAAGGACAAATAAAAAAAATATATGGTTGCGAAGGAAGATGCAGAGGCAAATTTGATTGAAACAGATAGCATTTTACACACTTAAGACATTTAATTCACACGAGAGCAGGGGAAAGTATTGCATGCAATTGAGGGAGACAAAAACAGCCATAAGAGTAGCTAAGAGATCTCTGGAAAAGAAGATGGTGTGTAATTGTGGCAGTAATAGCAAAAGCTTTTCCAGCTATGTCAGAAGTCAGAAGACCATTAAGGACTGTTTGAGCCACTAAAGGTTACTTGTAGGGCAGATTCAAACTAATTCTCAGGTTATGGAAGATCTGCTAAATGACTATTTTCATCTGTCTATGCATGCGTAGATGATGCTTAAGTTACAGATGCAGGGGTGGAGGGTTCTGTATCGAATAGCATTATTAATATTAAAATAATTAGTACTGTCATCTTGGTTAGATTAGGAAAGATCAAAATTGATAGGGCTCCAGGTCCAGATAATATCCATCTAATGGTGATGAAAGAGATGACAAGGTGCTCTGTGAGCCCTTGCCCATACCTTCAATAATTCACTAGAATCAGGGATAGTCCTTTAGACTGAAGCTAGCTCATGTAGTTCCTATATATTTTTTTTTAAAGGGCCAAATCAAAGCCAGAGAACTACAGGCCTATTAGCCATTATTGGGAAGATGCTAAAAGGAATCAGAAGAGTTGCAATTTATGATCATTGGGAAAACGAAGTGGCCATTAGAAATGCACATCACACAGCTTCTGAAAAAATAGGTCATGCCTAACAAATCTGATAGTTTTTTTAAAAAGTCACTAGGTTAGTAGATGAGGAACAACCAGTAGACATTATCTACCTGGACTTTTAGAAAGCCTTTAATAAGGAATGTCACACTAGGTTGCTTCATAAAATAGAATCTTGTGGTATCAGTAGGAATTTGAAATGTTGAGCTATGTCATTGCCATTGTCTTCGGTCCCATCCACAAATTCCTTTCCCTATCCACCAACTCCATCCCTCTCCCTGGCAACTGTCTGAGGTTAACCCAGACTGTTCGCAACCTTGGTGTCATATTTGATACCGAGATGAACGTCGGACTACATATCCGTGCCATCAGCAAGACCGCCTTCGCCCACCTCCATAACATCTTCCAACTCCACCTCTGCCTCAGCTAATCTGCTGCTGAAACCTTGATCCGTGCTTTTGTCACTTCTACACTTGACTATTCCAATGCACTCCTGGCTGGCCTCCAATCTTCCACCCGACATAAACTTGAGCTCATGCAAAACCCTGTTGCCCATATCCTAATCGCACCAAGTCCTGTTCACCCATCACCCCTGTGCTCACTGACCTACACTGGCTCGCGGTCCGGCTTCATCTCAATTTTAAAATTCTCATCCTTGTTTTTAAATTCCTCCATGGACTCGTCCCTCCCGATCTCTGTAGCCTCTTCCAAATCTTTGAGATCTTTGCGCTCCTCCAATTCTGGCCTCTTGTGTACCCCCGATTTTAATTGCTCCACCATTGGCAGCTATGGCTTTAGCTGCCTTGGCCCTAAACTCTCGAATTCCCTCCCTAAACCTCTCTGCTCCTTGAAGAAGCTCCTTAAAACCTACATCTTTGTCCAAGTTTTTGGTTATCTGTCCGAATATCTCCTTGTGACTCAATGTCAAATTTTGTTTGATAACGCTCCTGTAAAGTGCTTTGAGGCATTTTACTATGTTAAAGGAGCTATATACATGTTATTGTTGTTGGATTAGGAATTATTTCCAGTTCCGCAGCTAGACAACTGTAGTTAATGGATTTGAGTCAGCCTGGAGACATGATACTCGCAGTGTCCCCCAGGAATCGGTCCTGCATCTGCTACTCTTCACAGACTTTATTAATGACCTAGGCAGTGGTGTTAGTAAATTTGCAGAGTACACCAACATCTGTGCAATGGTTAAGATAGTAGAGGAGTGGAATCACATCCAAAAAGGTTTAGACATGCTAGGGGAGTAGACCACACAATAGCAAATGGTGTTTAATTTTGATAAATGCATATTGGTAGGGCCAACACAGAATACATGATTCGTTTGCAGGGAACAATACTGAAAGAGGTTCAGACAGAAAAAGGTCTTGGTCTTATTGTGTACAGATCATTGAAGGTTCATGACCAACAGAGCTAACAGAGCATTGGGTTGTATTAATAGAACCCTTCAGCATAAATCAAAGGAGACCTTTTGATAATATACAGATCGCTGGTCAGGCTACATCTGGAGTACTGTGCCCAGTCTTGGACCCCGCACATGGTGGGTGATATTGTGGCTTTGGGAAAGGTCCAGAGGTGAACTACAAGAATGATTCCTAACTTAAAGAAACTCAGTTACTCAGATAGACTCAAAAACCTTGGTCTATTTACAGCATAGACTTAGAGGGGACCTGATTTAGGTCAATAAAATAATTAAAGGGCTGTATAGCATCCCTATTGATGGACTATTTCAGTTTGACATATTGAGGAGGACCAAGGGACACGAGCTTAAACTATGTAAGAGTAGGAATAAACTGGATGTTCAACAGCTTTTATTTTCCCAGCGAGCGAGGGGCCCTGGAATACATTGCCAGCTGGTGTGGTGGGAGAGAAGAAGTGTTTGGTTCTGATGCTCCGGCTATCATGGTGTGGCAGTCTTGATGTACTAGCTGGTCTTTTCCTGGCTGTCAACTTTGTATTTTCATATGTTTGAAGTTTAGAAATGCATTTCCACAGCTACACAACAAACATTATTACCTTTTTCCTTTGGCTTGATTGTAGGCTTTCTCTGTTTTTCCTTTTCAATCTCTACCAAATAAAATGAATGTTATAGTTATTCAAAATGTTGCACTAATGTATATAAGACTTATTTATCTGAGAAATATTAATAATCCTTTTACTTTGACACCAATGACTTTTACCAGGAGCTTAGGCTTGAGAAAACTTTATAACATATATTTAGATAAATAAATGTATTGACTAATTTGTGCAATAAGAATCCACAGAAACACATATCTTTCACACAAAGTTACCCCTACGTGCTCTGGCCATATATAACAACAATTTGAATTTATATAGATAGCACCTTTAACGTAGTTAAGTGTCCCAAGGAGCTTCACCGGAGCGATTAGCAAACAAAATTTGACACCTAGGCACTAGAGATATCAGGACAGGTAAACAAAAGCTTGGTCAAAGAGGTAGGTTTTAAGAATCATCTTAAAGGAGAGCGAGAGCGAGGTCCTAAAGGAGTTCTGTAAGGTTTATTTAACTACATGTACATAGTGCCAGAAGCTGCCTTCCCTTTTCATTCCAAATAACACATTATTACAAACACTAATATTTCATGATATAGTTGAGTACAGAAAAAATATTAATGATGGATTCAAGTAAACAAAGGAACACCCACTAGTTGTGAGGCCGAGGTGAAATTTGATGGCGTCATACACGTTTTTCAAGTGCAAGATCACACCTATGCATTCATTATGGCACACGGCCTCAATGCACTGGAATTACACCACTCGCCATATTGGTAATGGCAGAAAAGGAAGCGTCCAGGGCCCGTGCCTGAAACAGACGTTAGCCCCTTTGCATATGTAAATAGGGGCCCTGATGCCTCTTTGAAGCCCTCTTTGAAAAATTGGGCTGCCCTGAACACAGACTGCGTGGAGCTAGCTGCATTCAGGAAAACTGGCTACATGGTGCCGTCATCAAAATAGTAAGTTCTTTAAAAATAACTGACCTGAATTTGGTGCCGGAATGTAAAGGAACTCTACTCCCGGCTCCAATGCAGTACCGAATTATGGAACTTACATTTGTAGATTTTTATGATTTTTCATAGTCTATGCCAAGATAAACCACTATAATAATACCAGTTTACATGAAAGCTGCTAAGGGGGCTGATATTACTTAAGCTGCCAGATTTCTGATGGTGGGTTGGGCGGCGTCCAGTTCAGGCTCCATTTCAGTCACTCAAAGGCCCTGCACGCCAGATTTATTCCAGCATTCACTTGCGGCCTTGCCTTTAGCCATCTAGATCTGAAGCTCTCAAGTTCCCTCTCCAAACCTCTTTGCCTCTCCACCTCTCTCTCTTTCTTTCAGGCACTGCTTAAAACTCACCTCTTTGACCAAGCATTTGGTCACCTGTCCTAATGGTTTGGTGTCAAATTATTTTGATAACGCTCCTGTGATGCACCTTGGGACATTTTACTACATTAAAATGCTATACAAATGCATGTTGTTATTATTATTGACCACATTGCTGGCTGATAGGCCAGGGCTGGGAATTCTCTGTTCTTCTCCCCCCCACCCCACCACCCCCCTGACATCAGGGGCCATGTTGTGGGTGGAAGAATTTCAGCCCATTCTAGCTCTCTGCATGAACTGAATGCAAGTGAATTTGAGCTGTGAATTGGTGTCCTTGCAACTTGCCAGAAATCCTGCTTCTACAGGCCTCCTGTGTCTGACATATGCCACAAGATACTGTTGGCCCCAAGGATATAACAGCTAATTGTAGCTAAATAAGACAGACTTGAAACTGGATGAAGGGTCCTCATTTATTTACAATTTCTTAATCATTATGATAGTCAGCAAAGAACCACTTACTTCTTTCTTTGCCTTTGGATGGTTCAACTGAAAAAATTAAAAATCTGTGTTAGATACAGTGAAATCTTTGTTTTCTCTCCTTTATTCGCGACAAATATTTCAATAAATTGGGATTCATTGGGGCAAAAATTACGGACTTGCCAGGTCTGTACGGAATACGTATGGCCCCAGCGAGGCCCCACAAAAGCCGGTTTTCAGCATGCAATGCGCAAGTTTTGGCTTGACAGATCGAACGCATCCCCGCAACCAGGACATTTGCGCTGGCAAGATTGGGCTATTTGCGCAAGTCTTGCCCAGCGAATGTCCTTAAAACTCTTGCGCATGGTAAAGCTTTCACCAGTGTAAGAGTTTTAAAACATATAAAAATAAACTTTTAATACACATTTTTATATTAAAAACCCTGTTCACTAAGGTAAGTTTATTTTAAACCCTATTAAAACAGTTAAAAAAAAATCCAAAAAATAGTTTTTTTTCTGAAACATTTAATTAACTTCAATTTTAATTATGTGAGGTGTTTTTTTTATTTTTTAATGTTGTGTTTAATGTGTTTTGGAGTTTTTTTCTCATTGATAGCAATAAGAACTTGGAGATACGGAGTTCTCATTGCGATCAATGAGAATACTGTACCTGATTGGTTGTCTAGTCACACGTGACTCCACCTCTTCGTGCGAATCTCGAGGACGGGGGCACCCTCCGAAGCACAGGAAGAGAAGGCCTCCCTCCGCAATCACAGGCGCCTCCGGGAACACCAGGTACTTTCATTAAAAATTTTCAGGTCGGAGTATTTATCAGTTGTAAACTCAATGAGCATTATTTCCTCTTTAACTAAAAGAAAACACTTTTTCCATAGCAACTTATTATGTCCTCAGGTGATCTCAAAGGCCTTTACAGTCAACGGATTACTTTGGAAGTTCAATCATTTCTGTAACAGAGGGTATCCGTCCCTAAAACCAGCACCACCCCAAAATAGATTTTGTGCTCATTCATTCATTTGTTGCTTGTGCAACTTTGCCGTGTGCAAATTGGCTGCCACATAAGCCTACATAACTACAGTGAATTAACTTGATTATAATGCTTTGAAACATCCTAAGGACATGAAATGCACTATATAAGTATAAGTTCTTCCTTTCTTTAAAATGGAAATTGTACAAAGCACTGCAATTACAATGAACTGCATTTCATTATTTTTTTCTACAAAGTGAGTCCATGTACTTACAATAAAGTTTTGTTTTGATATTACATTTGAAATATATTCCATCTAGTTTTTGATATATCATGTTTGTAGAAACATATGTGCGGGCAAACTTGCCTTCACATTGATTAAGGACAGCTTCAAACTAAGCTTTAGCTACCTTTCTCTTTTGTAGGCTTTGGTTTTTCTTTCTTTGACACTATAAACAACAAGAAATGTTTGGTATTACTCATTTATACATGATATTCCTACTTCAATGTATCAAGCACTGTATACACCATAGGGCTTGGGTACATGAGCCCTATATTTTTGGGTGCAGAGACCTGAAGCCTACTCTTTTCCCCATCTGCAGTGCGCACGGTAATTTGTATAGAAACATAGAAACATAGAAAATAGGTGCAGGAGTAGGCCATTCGGCCCTTCTAGCCTGCACCGCCATTCAATGAGTTCATGGCTGAACATTCAACTTCAGTACCCCATTCCTGCTTTCTCGCCATACCCCTTGATCCCCCTAGCAGTAAGGACCTCATCTAACTCCTTTTTGAATATATTTAGTGAATTGGCCTCAACAACTTTCTGTGGTAGAGAATTCCACAGGTTCACCACTCTCTGGGTGAAGAAGTTCCTCCGCATCTCGGTCCTAAATGGCTTACCCCTTATCCTTAGACTGTGACCTCTGGTTCTGGACTTCCCCAACATTGGGAACATTCTTCCTGCATCTAACCTGTCTAACCCCGTCAGAATTTTATATGTTTCTATGAGGTCCCCTCTCATTCTTCTGAACTCCAGTGAATACAAGCCCAGTTGATCCAGTCTTTCTTGATAGGTCAGTCCCGCCATCCCGGGAATCAGTCTGGTGAACCTTCGCTGCACTCCCTCAATAGCAAGAATGTCCTTCCTCAGGTTAGGAGACCAAAACTGTACACAATACTCCAGGTGTGGCCTCACCAATGCCCTGTACAACTGTAGCAACACCTCCCTGCCCCTGTACTCAAATCCCCTTGCTATGAAGGCCAACATGCCATTTGCTTTCTTAACCGCCTGCTGCACCTGCATGCCAACCTTCAATGACTGATGTACCATGACACCCAGGTCTCTTTGCACCTCCCCTTTTCCTAATCTGTCACCATTCAGATAATAGTCTGTCTCTCTGTTTTTACCACCAAAGTGGATAACCTCACATTTATCCACATTATACTTCATCTGCCATGCATTTGCCCATTCACCTAACCTATCCAAGTCGCTCTGCAGCCTCACAGCATCCTCCTCGCAGCTCACACTGCCACCCAACTTAGTGTCATCCGCAAACTTGGAGATACTACACTCAATCCCCTCATCTAAATCATTAATGTACAGTGTAAACAGCTGGGGCCCCAGCACAGAACCCTGCGGTACCCCACTAGTCACTGCCTGCCATTCTGAAAAGTACCCATTTACTCCTACTCTTTGCTTCCTGTCTGACAACCAGTTCTCAATCCATGTCAGTACACTACCCCCAATCCCATGTGCTCTAACTTTGCACATCAATCTCTTGTGTGGGACCTTGTCGAACGCCTTCTGAAAGTCCAAATATACCACATCAACTGGTTCTCCCTTATCCACTCTACTGGAAACATCCTCAAAAAATTCCAGAAGATTTGTCAAGCATGATTTCCCTTTCACAAATCCATGCTGACTTGGACCTATCATGTCACCTCTTTCCAAATGCACTGCTATGACATCCTTAATAATTGATTCCATCATTTTACCCACTACCGATGTCAGGCTGACCGGTCTATAATTCCCTGTTTTCTCTCTCCCTCCTTTTTTAAAAAGTGGGGTTACATTGGCTACCCTCCACTCCATAGGAACTGATCCAGAGTCAATGGAATGTTGGAAAATGACTGTCAACGCATCCACTATTTCCAAGGCCACCTCCTTAAGTACTCTGGGATGCAGTCCATCAGGCCCTGGGGATTTATCGGCCTTCAATCCCATCAATTTCCCCAACACAATTTCCCGGCTAATAAGGATTTCCCTCAGTTCCTCCTCCTTACTAGACCCCCCGACCCCTTTTATAACCGGAAGGTTGTTCGTGTCCTCCTTCGTGAATACCGAACCAAAGTACTTGTTCAATTGGTCCGCCATTTCTTTGTTCCCCGTTATGACTTCCCCTGATTCTGACTGCAGGGGACCTACGTTTGTCTTTACTAACCTTTTTCTCTTTACATATCTATAGAAACTTTTGCAATCCGTCTTAATGTTCCCTGCAAGCTTCTTCTCATACTCCATTTTCCCTGCCCTAATCAAACCCTTTGTCCTCCTCTGCTGAGTTCTAAATTTCTCCCAGTCCCCAGGTTCGCTGCTATTTCTGGCCAATTTGTATGCCACTTCCTTGGCTTTAATACTATCCCTGATTTCCCTTGATAGCCACGGTTGAGCCACCTTCCCTTTTTTATTTCTATGCCAGACAGGAATGTACAATTGTTGTAGTTCATCCATGCGGTCTCTAAATGTCTGCCATTGCCCATCCACAGTCAACCCCTTAAGTATCATTCGCCAATCCATCTCAGCCAATTCACGCCTCATACCTTCAAAGTTAGCCTTCTTTAAGTTCTGGACCATGGTCTCTGAATTAACTGTTTCATTCTCCATCCTAATGCAGAATTCCACCATATTATGGTCACTCTTCCCCAAGGGGCCTCGCACAACGAGATTGCTAATTAATCCTTTCTCATTACATAACACCCAGTCTAAGATGGCCTCCCCCCTAGTTGGTTCCTCGACATATTGGTCTAAAAAACCATCCCTTATGCACTCCAGAAAATCCTCCTCCACCGTATTGCTTCCAGTTTGGTTAGCCCAATCTATGTGCATATTAAAGTCACCCATTATAACTGCTGCACCTTTATTGCACGCACCCCTATGATTAGAACCTGTGCACACAGAATCGACAAGGCTTATTAAGTCCCTCAATTTTATATCGAAGTCCCATAACATAGCTGGAGCACCAGAAAAGAGCATCATGTGCTCAGTGCTGCGATGATTTGTGGAGATATTGCAACTCCAGTAAGGTAACTTGTTACTTTATACATTAATGAAAGGATGATACTCTTTTGAACAATACCTTTCTAACAATACGCATACTATGAAAAGCGGTATTGATAGAGTACACATCAGATTGGATGTTATAATCAGTCCCATCTTTAAAAAGCTGGGCAATTAAATATTTAAATGAGCTGACATTGCATTATGGTATAAGGTTAGAGACTTGTCCACAGTGTGCGTGCAGTACCCAACACGCACCAATTCTGGTGCTGCTGCACTAGGGAGAAATTATCTCCTCCATAAGTGATCAGCCTCCTTAAAGTCTGGGTCTGTATGTCTCTATCGCAGTTTGTCAATGCCTGTGCTTACAAAGCTTTCTCTTCAGACTCTGAATTATCATCTAAGAATTATAGGAAGTATTGATTTTGTATAGAAATATGGGCATTACAATGTTACGCTGTGAGTTTATGATCTCAACTAGGTTATTAATGCAGCAGTCACTGACAAGAATGAAAAATTGCAAAAATGGGTGGCAGTAAATTTGGCATAAACAGTAACATTTTGTGGAGATTAGCCAATTTGTAGCTCATCTCTGGTCTTTCAAATAATCAGGATCGACTGCAAACAAATCTGGTGGGTACATTGTGTTTAATCGGAGTTTACGATGGAATATAACACACGAGTTATACAGCAAAAGCATACGATCGTGACAAGCAGCTAGTACCGATCCCGATCAGATAGACGGCTGGTGGTGCGAACAGTTCTCTGGCTTATGGCCTCTCTTTCTCTCATCTAGAACCTCCAAGAGTGTTAACTTAGGTCAGCATATGTCCACTCTCAGAAGAACGTTACACCAGCCTCACTCTTGTATGGCTCACCACTCCACTGTCTGTGCTAAAAAGCTCTCAAGGACTTTCTTTTATTCTTCTTTTAGGGATGGGCCTCGGATGGAATATTAACAAGACCTTTTAACCTATAGATGTTCCCCTAACAACTCGGTACATAATGGCATGTCAAGTTCTGTATCTCAATTCTTGGATGAAAGCCCTCCCCTAAAGGGGTCACACGTTCTTTGCCAATTTTTCTTTCTTGTTTAGTGAAGATAAACGTAGGTCCCTTGCAGTCAGGTTCAGATGAATTTATAATGGGGAACAAAGAAATGGCAGACCAGTTGAACAAATACTTTGGTTCTGTCTTCACTGAGGAAGACACAAATAACCTTCTGGAAATACTAGGAGACCGAGGGTCGAGTGAGAAGGAGGAACTGAAGGAAATCCTTATTAGGTGGGAAATTGTGTTCGGGATATTGATGGCATTGAAGGCTGATAAATCCCCGGGGCCTGATAGTCTGAATCCCAGAGTACTTAAGGAAGTGCCCTAGAAATAGTGGATGCATTCGTGGTCATTTTCCAACAGTCTGTCGACTCTGGATCAGTTCCTGTGGACTGGAGGGTAGCTAATGTAACACCACTTTTTAAAAAAGGAAAGAGAGAGAAAACGGTTAATTATAGACCAGTTAGCTTGACATCAGTAGTGGGAAAAATGTTGGAATCAATTATTAAAGATGAAATAGCAGCACATTTGGAAAGCAGTGACAGGATCGGTCCAAGTCAGCATAGATTTATGAAAGGGCAATCATGCTTGACAAATCTTCTGGAATTTTTTGAGGATGTAACTAGTAGAGTGGACAAGGGAGAACCAGTGGATGTCGTGTATTTGGACTTTCAAAAGGCTTTTGACAAGGTCCCACAGAGATTGGTGTGCAAAATTAAAGCACATGGTATTGGGGGTAATGTACTGATGTGGATAGAGAACTGGCTGGCAGACAGGAAGAAACATAGTAGATAGAAACATAGAAAATAGGTGCAGGAGTAGAACATTCGGCCCTTCGAGCCTGCACCGCCATTCAATGAGTTCATGGCTGAACATGCAACTTCAGTACCCCATTCCTGCTTTCTCCCCATACCCCTTGATCCCCCTAGTAGTAAGGACTACAACTAACTCCTTTTTGAATAGATTTAGTGAATTGGCCTCAACAACTTTTTGTGGTAGAGAATTCCACAGGTTCACCACTCTCTGGGTGAAGAAGTTTCTCCTCATCTCGGTCCTAAATGGCTTACCCCTTATCCTTAGACTATGACCCCTGGTTCTGGACTTCCCCAACATTGGGAACATTCTTCCTGCATCTAACCTGTCTAAACCCGTCAGAATTTTAAACGTTTCTATGAGATCCCCTCTCATTCTTCTGAACTCCAGTGAATACAAGCCCAGTTGATCCAGTCTTTCTTGATATGTCAGTCCCGCCATCCCGGGAATCAGTCTGGTGAACCTTCGCTGCACTCCCTCAATAGCAAGATTGTCCTTCCTCAAGTTAGGAGACCAAAACTGTACACAATACTCCAGGTGTGGCCTCACCAAGGCCCTGTACAACCGTAGCAACACCTCCCTGCCCCTGTCCTAATTTATCACCATTCAGATAATAGTCTGTCTTTCTGTTTTTACCACCAAAGTGGATAACCTCACATTTATCCACATTATACTTCATATGTCATGCATTTGCCCACTCACCTAACCTATCCAAGTCACTCTGCAGCCTCATAGCATCCTCCTCGCAGCTCACACTGCCACCCAACTTAGTGTCATCCGCAAATTTGGAGATACTACATTTAATCCCCTCGTCTAAATCATTAATGTACAATGTAAACAGCTGGGGCCCCAGTACAGAACCTTGCGGTACCCCACTAGTCACTGCCTGCCATTCTGAAAAGTACCCATTGACTCCTACTCTTTGCTTCCTGTCTGACAACCAGTTCTCAATCCATGTCAACACACGACCCCAAATCCCACGTGCTTTAACTTTGCAAATTAATCTCTTGTGTGGGACCTTGTCGAAAGCCTTCTGAAAGTCCAAATATACCACATCAACTGGTTCTCCCTTGTCCACTTTACTGGAAACATCCTCAAAACATTCCAGAAGATTTGTCAAGCATGATTTCCCTTTCACAAATCCATGCTAACTTGGACCTATCATTTCACCTCTTTCCAAATGTTCTACTATTATCTTTAATAATTGATTCCATCATTTTACCCACTACCGATGTCATGCTGACCGGTCTATAATTCCCTGTTTTCTCTCTCCCTCCTTTTTTAAAAAGTGGGGTTACATTGGCTACCCTCCACTCGATAGGAACTGATCCAGAGTCTATGGAATGTGGGAAAATGACTGTCAAGCAGAGAGTTGGGATAAATGGGTCCTTTTCAGAATGGCAGACAGTGACTAGTAGGGTGCCGCAGGGCTCAGTGCTGGGACCCCAGCTATTTACAATATACATTAATGATTTAGATGAAGGAATTGAGTGTAATATCTCCAAGTTTGCAGATGACACTAAGTTGGGTGGCAGTGTGAGCTGTGAGGAGGACGCTAAGAGGCTGCAGGGGGACTTGGACAGGTTAGGTGAGTGGGCAAATGCATGGCAGATGCAGTATAATGTGGATAAATGTGAGGTTATCCACTTTGGGGGCAAAAACACAAAGGCAGAATATTATCTGAATGGCGACAGATTAGGAAAAGGGGAGGTGCAACAAGACCTGGGTGTCATGGTACATCAGTCATTGAAAGTTGGCATGCAGGTACAGCAGGCGGTGAAGAAGGCAAATGATATGTTGGCCTTCGTAGCTAGGAGATTTGAGTGTAGGAGCAGGGAGGTCTTACTGCAGCTGTACAGGGCTTTGGTGAGGCCTCACCTGGAATATTGGGTTCAGTTTTGGTCTCCTAATCTGAGGAAGGACGTTGATTCTATTAAGGGAGTGCAGCAAAGGTTCACCAGACTGATTCCCGGAATGGCAGGACTGACATATGAGGAGAGACTGGATCGACTGGGCTTGTATTCACTGGAGTTTAGAAGGATGAGAGGGGATCTCATAGAAACAGAAAATTCTGACGGGATTGGACAGGTTAGATGCAGGAAGAATGTTCCCGATGTTGGAGAAGTCCAGAACCAAGGGACACAGTCTAAGGATAAGGGGTAAGCCATTTAGGACTGAGATAAGGAGAAACTTCTTCACTCAAAGAGTTGTTAACCTGTGGAATTCCCTACTGCAGAGAGTTGTTGATGCCAGTTCATTGGATATATTCAAGAGGGAGTTAGATATGGCCCTTACAGCTAAAGGGATCAAGGAGTTAGGGGAGAAAGCAGGAAAGGGGTACTGAGATGAATGATCAGCATGATCTTATTGAATGGCGGTGCAGGCTCGAAGGGCCGAATGGCCGACTCCTGCACCTATTTTCTATGTTTCTATGTTTATACATTCTGAAGGTTCATTCCATTGGAATTCATCTTATCTCTCTTATCCCAGGTGCAACCAGTATCCTCTTAATCAGGGGGCCCAAGCCAGAGTTGGCTCGCTCATCCAATCATTATCCAAACTATCTCCCTTTAATCTAACAGACTGCCCCATCCTGAGATGGATACCTAACTCACCTAAATTTCTTCTATTCTATGTTTTTTATACGAATTAACTTTTAATTATCTTCAGAAGCAGTTGTGTTAAGCTAACTCCAATTCCTACATTGGCATTATAACATGATTATTAGTAATAGAAATGTAGACATTGAATCTTAGTTGGTCAAATTAAAGATATTATCTATCTAGTTATTCAAATACTAGTCTGAAGAGACTTTTTGTCTCAAGTTCTGATACAATCATGTAAACACAGCATCGTTCGCATTCATTTTAGATACCCCTGATTTCTAACATCTTGCTACCCACTCGGGGAAAACCCCAGGTCCAGGATTGGAGTGCAGTGTTCTAGTATTGTGGTGACATTTCCTCACTACCCCGAAAGGGCCGAGTGCAGACTGGCCAGCACCCTCCTGGGAGGATGCGTCCTCACATATATGGAGGTGCCTGATACCTCCCCTGCAATCTCCCTCCATGCATTATGTATTGGTGGTCTGCCAGGTCTCCCCACGTCAGGAAACAGCATTCTTCTTCTGTCCTCCACACCGTCCAGCAGTGTCTCCAGCTCCATATCAGTGAACCTTTTGGCTCTCCTTGTACCTCTTACACCAGCCATCCTTCCAAACTCATTCCAACCTCCTTCCAAACTCTTTGCCCCCTCAGGGCCTCGCTGCAAACCCTGGTCTTAGAAACTCTTACCTGCATGCTGAATTTCTCAGTGGTGATAAAGCTCAAATTAAGACAGCCACACCGCTGAAAATCCACTTTGGAAGGGTTCTTTCGTGCTTGAACCCATTTTTTCACTTTTGGAGCTGAATATGGGGTGGCCCAACCACAAAAAATTTTCGGCGCTAATGGCCCCAAAAAGGTGAAGGGAGCACCAGCTTTCCAGCAGTACTGAATTTCGGGTCCATAGTATGCCCCCCAAAAATCACACTTCTGACGTGGGACTGTCCTGCTGAGAGGTAATTGTATATGTAAAATGGAAATAATAGGTTTAGATAAAATAGGTCTTACAACCCATTTGATCTTATGCAGGGAGTTAGGTAGCAACATGTTCAGAATCAGGGTTGTCTAAAAAGTATATGGTTATGCGAACGATGCTGTGTTTACATGATTGCATACTTACAAATGCACACACTGATCCTACATTGCTATACCAAAACCCATCTGCCATTTACCATACAGGGCTGCTTTAACGGCAGGAGTGTTGTCCAAGGCAATCCTGTCACTAACGAAACTGGGCTGCTATTGGAGGCACAACACTCCCCTTGGGAGGGGATTTTTCTGGCTATCTCTGACCCCGAGTGTCAGTGCCTGCAACTATAAACAACTGCTGCCACCAGCATTTGAGGTTGGGTTTGGATGGGCTGAGCTCTCAGATTGCCCCCATGGGCCATTGATGCTCTTTTACCACTGCCTGTCGGTACAGGCTGTCAGGAAATAGTTACTTCCTAACGTGTATCTTTTGCCTGCTAGGCGAGTTTCTGTTAGAAGGCTGGAAAAGTCAGTTTTGTTTGCCAGACAGAGACTTTAGCAGATAAGCATTCAGCTACAAGCTTTCTCTGTCTTAGCAGCTGTCCTCCGAGGGATTAGCTCCTCCAAGGACACATCTACACAAGGCAAGTGATAACTCATCCAGTTGAAAGATTTGATTGACAACTCAGTCACAATAAAGCCTTGATAAGGTGTATGTGAGGCCTTCTTGCTAAACCTGAAATTCATTAACTGAAAAACAGGACAAGGTAATACTTTCAAACATGTGGATATCTAAGGAATAAGAAGAGAGCTGATGGAATACATAGTTCAGAATTCGATCACCTTGAGCTCGAAACCTGTGACACAGTAAATTCTCCAGTACTCATTTTATCGTGGGTTAGAAATTCACCAGTGTGAGGATCGATAGCTCCAGTTTTTGGAACTAAAAGGTTTTTTTTGGAGCTAAATAAATTTAAGGTGATTTTGCTAGTTTCGCCAGTGGAGTAACACCGTCCTTAAAAAATAAGGGCCGATTTTTTTGAGAATTGTTTTTGTGACGTCACTCAGGGTCAAACCCAACGATAATGCTGTTTTTGCGAGTTTCTCCAATAAGGATATTTTTAAGGACAATGCTAAATACCACTTTGCAAAAGCTTGCCTTACCTAGTCGAGTCCGATCGAAATCGGCGCCATCTTGGGAAAAGGAACTACAAGTTAAAGCTTTGGGAGGGAACAAAACCTATATTTTATATAAAAACTACTTAAAAATGCATTGAACATTTGAGGTTTTAAAAGTTGAAGGACCACTTTGACTACGAAGCAGCAATTTCAAAAATTTAAACTTTTCGGTAATTTTGTTTTATTCTTCAGCTTGCACTGTCAGCCACATTGCACTGCAGCAATTTCCCTGCCCTCCTCCTCAAAGCAGGCACACTGGCCGTAACTGTCCTCAGTACTCAACCTGGGAGGGCGCATCACCACCGGCAGCGGGGAAATAAAGAGCAGCAGGCCAAGGAGTAAGTGCGTCATCCCGACCCGACCTGGGAGGGAGCACCACCACCGGCAGCAGGGAAATAAAGAGCAGCAGGCCAAGAACATGAAACTATACAGACATTTCAGTCTCATTTGCAACCGAGGCAGACTTGTGAAAGAGGTTTAGGGGAGTGGTTACGAGAGAAAGAGAGGAGACAGAATGAAACGAGACAGAGAGAGAGAAAGAGAGAGAGTGGAAAGAAACAGAGAGAGATTGAACTCAAAACTCTATGTGTTCAGGCCATGTTTAAAGAAAATAGGTGCAGGAGTAGGCCATTCGGCCCTTCGAGCCTGCACCACCATTCAATAAGATCATGGCTGATCATTCACTTCAGTACCCCTTTCCTGCTATATGTGTAATTGTTGGTTATAATGGTTATCATTGTATGCTTTATTCCTATAAAAACCAGTAAGTGCCTTTGAACCTCAATATCTTGTGGAATAACTTATAAATTTACAAGTAAGAATATCCATTCCCTAACCTTCCCCTGACATCAAAGGAGGTCTCAGCCAGACTGGTAAAATCACAAGTGTGCAAGATTTGTCGGCACGCAGCTGCCTTTAAAGTTGCATTTGCAGCATTCAGTAGCAAGGAAATGAGGTTGTCTTACAGAAATACTTCCAGTGGAAAGAGTTCTGCAGTACAAATAGATTGTCGGTATCTGCACAGCATTAACTATATGAATAATAACACAGTAGATTCTAACAGGCTTAACCTCATGCAGAACCATGCAGTTTGTCGCAAATTTTAATTTTTTGCAAATTTCCAATTGAAATAGTTAAATTTACATTCCTGTACCATGGTGCTGCTGCTTCTTGGATTTACCTGTTTGACTATTATTATACTAAATACACTAGTAGCAGTGCTGAGAAAAACCCCAAAGTGTGAAGCCCGTAGATTTCAAACAGGTAGAACTAATGAAAGAAAGTAACAGCAGCATCTGGCAGTGTGAGACAGGAGCCCATCTACAGGGGGAGCTGAATTACAAGAATAAGCAGGGAATTATAGCCATCTAAAGAGAAGCAGCAGCCTTCCATCCTCCCCTCTGCCTCATCCTCCCTGGCACTGCCCACCTCTGTCTGCAGTCATTCCTGGGCCTGCTGGTGCACTTCACTAGTTTGTTGGCTTTGGACATCCCAGCCAATGTATGGTTAAAATGCCTGCCCCAGTGTGTCTCAATTCTCTTTCCCTTTGTGCGTCTGTATGGCCCAGATTTTGCTCTCAGCGGCGAAGGAACAGTGCTCACTGTTCACTTCGCTGACAGTTGGCCACAAAGTTTTTGCAGGCTTGTCAACAGAGATTTCATCTAATCTGTTGTCTGTTTCAGCGTGGCACCCTCTACAGGGATTTTATGGTGTCTGTGAGCAGGAAAATAACAGCAATGCTCTTCAACCAATCAGATTGAAGAATTCTTACTAAGACACACAGAGTCCATACCAGAAAGTATAAAGCAAGAAATATAAATTAGAATTAAATGATGTACAGAAAGCAAAATAAAGATTGGGAAATATAGATGGATTAAGGGAGAGATAAAAGAGACAGACAGATGTCTAGATTTTCCTTAAAGCCCCCCACCGCTGGATTACCGCCCAAAAAGACCACTAAGATTCTTCAAATAATGCTGGTGAAAAACTCCATAAAAAAGGGAAAAATACCATCGGGCGAGAAAGTGGATCTTACACGTAGATTCTCGGCGGTTAAACGGGAAACTTGGCAAAATGGGTGGTTCTTACCAGAATGAATGGTAAGTACTCAAAATTTAGACCAAGGCTGCGAGTTGGGCGTAGGGGTGGGAAGGAGGTGGGGGGGGGGACTCAAAAAATATGTTTTCAATGAAACAAAAAATAAAAACTTGGGAAACATTCTCAAAACCCTTTTTAACTTAATCGTCATGAAGGAATTTTAAAATAATTATATAAAAACCTTTAACTTACCTTTCTTTGCAGGGTACTTACCTACCGCTCTGTTTCCGTGGGCATTTTTTTCGATCTTACGTATGGGTCACCGTTGAGACAAAAATTGGACGGTGGTGGTTTTCTCGGCGGTGTACACAGATGCATGTGGGTGGTCTGCTCCCCAGCGGCATTTTGCAAATGTCGGCAAAACTCTTTAAAAAATGAAGAGGACATTTTTGCCGAGTGGTTTTCCGCCAAAAAAGAGTTGTACCGCCGAGAAAACTGCCGAAAATGAGGAGGAAAGTTGAGTCCAGAAAAACTAAAGAAACATTATTGTAATGTTTTTAAATCTCCAACATTAATTTTCTTCTGAGAGCATGAGGCTCCACACTTTTAAAATTAATTTTTCAGGGCCAGAGAAGTTGTTCAGCAGCAATTATTACTTATCATACCATTAAAGACTCACCTACTCCTGAATGCACCAGCCCTAATTTTTTCAGCCATTTTTAGAGCAGAACCAGTGGGCACGTACCCCAAGTTCACGGCATTGCACTAATTTCAATGCCTGTCTATCGGCGAGGACTGCAACAGTGCACCCTGGGGAGGAGCAGGGTATCTCTGACAGCAACTTCTGGATTTCCGAGTAGACTGCACATGTGTGGATGCCAGAAGTTGCCTTCAGATTTATCATGTAATAACACTGACAGCCTCGCCATTATTATTGGAGCAAAATCCGGGGCATTTTCTTGTCTCTGGGGATCTGAATTTCTATCTTGCATATAGTTATGTGGAGAGACGAGATACTGGGACTATTTCCTCAGAAACAGAGAGGGCTAAAGTGAGATTTAATAGAGGTTTTGAAAAATGGTGAAAGGTTTTGATAGAGTCAATAGAGAAAGTCATGTTCCTCTGGTTGAGGAATCAGTGATGAGGAGTCATAAATGCAAAAATTGTCACCAAGAAAGATTAGGAAAAATGTCTTTGCAGAATTGCAGAATGAAATGCTTAGCTGTCGGGAGTTGAGAAAGCCTTTCCAGCTTAAATAACAGGAGCATCCCTAATGTCATGCAGAAGCCCTTTACGGAAATGCCTTCTCTACATTTCAAAAACCGATACCCATTTTTCTATTTTTTTGAAAATAAGTTTTAAAAACTGGACCTTCCCCAAAGTTGTGAACAAGCCCTTTAAAAAAGCCCCACCCCAGTTTAAAAGTAAGTTTTTGGTTAGGTTCAGAAATAGGCTTTTAAAGTATGGCCTGTGACAGGCAAGAGGGAAAACAGAGCAGGCCTCAGGGGTAGGAATAGCCAGAGGAATGGGGAGTGGTAATAATCAGGAAGCTGCAAGGAGTGAGCCTCAGCAGTAGCGATGGCCACAGGAGAGCAAGCGGTGACACTGTGAAACACCAAGAGACCCAAGCGACTATCATTAATGTCGTCCAGCAGATGAGAGGTAACTGGGAAGCAGCTGGAAGTCATCAACCAGTATTACCCTGGGAATGCTCTTCCACACCACCCCAACTACTCTGATCAGCTAAAAGCCACAATATCTACTGGAAATGGTTCAATTCATGTTAACTACAATATCTGTCAAAGCTGAGGAGGCCAAATCGCAGTGAAACTGGGAGATGGGATTGTGGAGGTGCACAGCATCACCAATGGTGTGAGGTCTGCAACTCTACCATGACAGGCAGGTGTGTACATTGGAAATGCCCTTTATAAATATTTACATCAGCAATTTCAATTATATATATTGGCATAAAAAATATTATTCAAAATGATGACAAAGACTTTAAATAATATATTGATAATATTACTGGTAAAATAAGTGGAGGTTATTGCCTCCAACTGGCATTCAATGTGAAGAAACCTTTAATCATGTCAGCATGCAGACAGATCAGAAATAAGTGAGGACTTGGGCTAAGGTCATTTCCTTTGGGAAATGATTGCTAAGAAATGCCATTAATTACCTGTCTTTGTTGTAACAGGAGCTGTAGCTTTTTGTTTTACTGGTTCTGCAAAAGTGAAAAAGGAACTGTTAAATATATTACCCTGCCTTCTACCATTATTAGTGATCAACCCACATTTATCCACTGAATAAATAGAAAACACAGAATGCAGCAAGCAGCTATTCATACTGGGATGCAATTAAATACCTTAAAACATTAACATACCATACTTCCTGAAAGATCACATCTGTTGATTATATTTTCAATTAATCAAAAATAGAACATCTTAAAAGAAAATTTAGCAGAGTCTTTAATGGAAAATATGCAGGTAAAAAAAACAGCCAGAGTTGCTAAAAAAAAAATCTATATGCCGAGGTTTCCGAGCTATTTAGCTGCTTTGAAACTGGATCTTTTTGATGAAAGATGGTTCAGGGCCTTGGTGAGGCCCCACCTGGAATATTGTGTACAATTTTGGTCCCCTAATCTGAGGAAGGACGTTCTTGCTATTGAGGGAGTGCAGCGAAGGTTCACCAGACTGATTCCAGGGATGGTTAGACTGTCATATGAGGAGAGACTGGATCAATTGGGCCTTTATTCACTGGAGTTTAGAAGGATGAGAGGGCATCTCATTGAAACGTATAAGATTCTGACGGGACTGGACAGGTTAGATGCGGGAAGAATGTTCCCGATGTTGGGGAAGTCCAGAACCAGGGGACATAGTCTTAGGATAAGGGGTATGCCATTTAGGACTGAGATGAGGAGAAACTTCTTCACTCAGAGAGTTGTTAAACTGTGGAATTCCCTGCCGCAGAGAGTTGTTGATGCCAGTTCATTGGATATATTCAAGAGGGAGTTAGATATGGCCCTTACGGCTAAGGGGATCAAGAGGTATGGAGAGAAATCAGGAAAGGGGTACTGAGGGAATGATCAGCCATGATCTTATTGAATGGCGGTGCAGGCTCGAAGGGTAAAATGGCCTACTCCTGCACCTATTTTCTATGTTTCATGACTTTTCAAGTTATGATTAAACCATGGACAAAAAGTTCCAGCAATTGTTGTTGGTTGTTACTTAAACTAGTTGGGCTGCTTGTCTACCTCCCTCAAGATAAGAGGGGCAGTACGTTTACTTGTGTGTCCAACTTGACCTCTACTGAAGCCATATGGTTTACCAGGTAAGTGTTGGACAACCACCAGGTTGGACTATCCCATACCTGAATAGGGCTGGGATGGTGTGTGCTGCTGTAGGAAATAAAGGCCCATAGCAGTATGAATAACCAGTGTAAGTTTGCCTTTGTGGCTGCTGTCAGAAGTAACAGGCAAACGTCCTCCACCCTCTAAGCTGCACCAAACAATTGCAAAAAAAACCTTAGTTGTGTTAAGAGAAGATAGCTGGCTGCCCCTTGACAGAGTCTCCAATCAGAAGTTGCAGCCCACAACTCCTTCCACCTAGCTTCCATGGGTTCTCTTCAGGCCAGGTTCCGGGGGTGGGTGAGGAGTGAACAATTGGAGGGGGGAAAACTTCAGGTCAGCAGTAGCCCTCAGAGTGCTGTGGTGTCAGAAAGTGCACTCATATTCCTCTTGGTTCTACAACAACCTTAAATAAAAATTACCTGCTTTTCAGGTAGTGGATGCTTGCTAAGCCACATCCACATCCAGAAAACCTGAGAGTGCAGCCCAATTTATTAGAGGGGACCTAAAACATGCGTTAGACCCCTTATTAGCATATGCAAGGGATCTATTTTAGGTGACTGCCCCGTGCACCTGAAAACAGCCTGAGGCGAGTTCGATGTTTTACAGGTGCCCTTGCAAGATTGATTATTTTTACCCTAATTTTCCATCAAGATAACAAGCGCAATGATGACCAATTTCTACGCATTTTCCCGCACCCCCCCCCCCCCCCCCCGTCGCAAATATCAAATTGTGCACCTATCAAAATTTTAAAAATCATAATATCAATGGCTAGAGTAAAGCTCACAGACTCAATACACAAATCTCCAGCCGTTATTTCTGAATTAGCCTTTTAACTTTGAGTTGCACAGTTGAAGTCAGAGTGAAAATGTAAAGAGTTTTTAAAAATTGATTTTAACTTTCAAAACTAAAAGGTAAGTCAGAAAAAGTTAAGATTAAAGATTTTTTTCATTTAATTTAATAGGAACAACTTATGAAAATGATCAGAAAATGGAAATAAATATTACATTTTAACCAACAGTAAAAACAAATTTGCTAAACTTTGATTGAGTGGAAAGAGTAGAATGAGAGATTACACACTATCCCTTCATATAAAAGTGCTCATGGTATAGTTTACAAAAATAATTTAAAATGTATGAATTCAGGGAGTGAGCATGAAGAATCTAGAAATCTCATTTACATTATACACCAATACTTAAATTGGGATCTATCAATGCACTGTAAATACCTGTAATAAGAAGATCAGGTTTGGATCACTGCCTTGACAATAATATTGCACAGAGATAAACATTTTGTATAACATTGTTTTAAATAGTAAGTTTTAATTCTTATTAACGATCGGAATGTTAGCCAAGCTTTTGTTAAATTACCAGAGAAGTCAACTAATCTTTCCCACATAAGCTCTATTCGTTAAAATATATAAATGCTGTAATGCATGCAAGTATGAAGTGCCAGATTATCATTCGCCATCTTAGCAAAGCTAAATTAAATATAGGCCAAACAGGTAGTTTCCAAAAAACAGCTCATTTCTGGAGAAAAAACGAAAAGCACACATTAATACAAGTACATGGTGCTGCTTTTATTTTGTCAAGAAAGAGAGCCAAACAAAAGTTTCATACAACACTTACTTGCTTTTTCAATTTTTTCACGTTTGGCTGAAAAATGAAATGATCACAGAGTAAGGAATGTTTCCTTCAGAAAACAACGATCTCGTTACTGAAACCATTTCGAACAATAACCAGACCAGGCTATCTGATGGCTGGAAGACATATTGCAACCAAGATCTTGAGATTCCTTTTACTTGAGAAACAATTACCCACAAGAATGGGCTTACTGGGCTTGATGACCTTTTTCTCATGCCTGGACTTTTTATATATAGCAATCATATAGAGAATCAGTTGGTGAATCATACATTAAATGGATCAAATCACATAGCACTGAGGAAGAGTCTCATAAAGTTACACAGTGACATGGGCTAGCAATTCCCTCTGTCTCTCCAATTATTGTTTCATCTCTAACCTCTCTTTCTTGTCTAAGATCCTTGAATGCATCATCACATCTCCGCTGCATGCTTACCTCACCTGCAAATCCCTGTTCAAATAGTTTGTCTATTTTCTCCCTGCCCAAAGTCACCAATGATATTACTGCAATTCTGACTATGAAGTATTGTCCCTGTTTGTTACTCCGAACCCTCTATGGTATTCAATACGGTTGATCATGATGTCCTCATCCAATGCCTCTCCCCTGAAGTCCACCTCCCTCGCGTTGTTCGAATCCTACCTGGCCCAAAGCAGCTAGTTTATCTGCAGCAATGGCTTCTCCTGCAGCTCCTGCATTGCCATCTCTGTGTTCTCAAATTATTCATTCTTGAACCCACCCTCTTCTTCATTTAGTGATGACATCTGTAAATATAGAGTCATCTTCCATATATTTGCTGATTACAAACAACTCTACCTATCTACGACTTCCATCAACCCCCATGGACATCACTGTGCTATTAGATTGTCTGTATGATTTTAAGCTATGGATGACCCGGAATTTCCTCCAACTCAACATTGGAAAGTCTGAAGCCACAGTTAAACTCCATAGCCTTTGCCATTGACACCATCCCATTCCCTCCCAGTTCAGTCAGGCTGAACTAGGCTGCACGTAATCACTGTTCTGTTCAATCCAGGACTGACCTTCAGAGCCCTCATCCTATCCATTACCAAGGCCATTTACGTTACAAGCTTCCACTGGTAACTTATTCCTAAAGCTGCTGAAACCCTTATCCAACAACATTGATTCCTTCAATGTCCTTTTTGGTAGCATCCTAAACGTCACTCCCCAAAAACTCATTATACAAATTCTGACACCCACATCCTTTCTTGCACTAAGGCCTGCTCACCTGTCCTTACTGGCTTACACTGGTTCTCCATTCCCAATAGATTGAATTAAAAATCTTCAAATCTACAAATGCCTATGTGGTCTCACCCCACCATATTACCCCACCCACAAGGTCGCAACCTTTTCTATTCTTACATCATCTCCTGTGCTGTCTGGCCTCCTGAGCACCCCACTTCCTCTGCTCCATATTTCTTGGCACAGACGTTCATCACCTAATCATTACCCTCTGGAGCTCCCTCTCCAATAACCTCCATCTTCCTACATCTCTCCTGACCTTCAAAATTCTTCTTAAAACCCATCTCTTCATCATCGTAGGCAATTCCTCAAAATCGAGGAAGACTTGCTTCCACTCTAAAAGTGAGTTCTCAGGTGACTGTGCAGTCCAATACGGGAATTACAGTCTCTGTCGCAGGTGGGACAGACAGTGGTTGAAGGAAATGGGGGGGTGGGGAGTCTGGTTTGCCGTACACTCCTTCCATTGTCTGCGCTTGGTTTCTGCATGCTCGGCGATACGACTCGAGGTGCTCAGCGCCCTCCTGGATGCTCTTCCTCCACTTAGGGCGGCCTTGGGCCAGGGATTCCCAGGTGCCGGTGGGGATGTTCAACCAAGCTTTCAGTCAACTATCCTAACCCAAAAGGCTTAGGGCCTGTACATTTTCTCCACTGTGAAGCACCTTAGAGTATTTTTCTACATTAAAAGAGTTACATAAACATAACTGAAGAACTGGATATTTTCTATGATGAACTAACCTGGTGCTTTCTCTTTTGTCAGCTTCGCTGCAAATACAAAAATAAAAGTTGTAAATGCACAGGAAATCTTGATAAAAATTAGTCTGTAGATTATAAAGTGAATCACAAGATAGTTTTGGATGAGGAAAGTAATTAGGACCATCTTAGTTCATCCACCCAGGAAGATCCCAAACTCGCTCCATCTCAGCATCCAATTTTTTCTTAAAAGATTCCAGGGTTTCACTTCACTACTCCATTCTGTGTGATGATCACTCTTGTGCGTAAAGAAGAATTTCCTGATATTAGTAAGTTTACATTTTACTAGTCTGATTCTATGTCACCTTATCCTTCTCTTGATATTTTCCGGCTTTACTTTTTCCATCTCCTGAACTATCGTGTAAACCTTTCTAAGATCACTTCTCAGACATCTCCTGTCCAGGCTTTCCTCATAACCTCAGGCCTTTAACACTAGGGGGAATGTTAACTTTTGGACCCACTGGGAAATGGGGTTGGAGGTGGGGGGGGAGGGGGAGGAGGGGGAGGTGGTGGTAGTATGCAGAAGACCCAGGAGTCCAGATCTCCCCACACACTGTGGAATTTTAACTCATTGACATATTTGCCTAATAAATAGAATTGCCTAAATAACTCAAGTTATCCCTTCCCCTACACATTGGATAGAAATCCTATCTTGCTCCAAAGTGTGTGGAATCATCTGTATCATCATTTATTTTAAGAACAGGTCCCACTCAACACCAACATTTTAATTTCTTAACACCAGTTAATTTGCAAAAGAACCAAAGACAACATGAGGAAAAAATGTTTACACAGTGAGTGGTTAGGATCTGGAATGCACTGCCTGAAAGGATGGGGGAGGCAGATACAGTTATGGTTTTCAAAAGGGAATTAGATAAGTACCTGAAGGAAAAAAAATTGCAGCACTACAGGAAAAGGGCGGGGGAGTGGGACTAGCAGAAGTGCTCTTGCAGGGAGCCAGCTCAGGCTCTATGGGCCGAATGGCCTCTTCTGTGTTGTAACCATTCTATGATTCCATGACAGGTTAACCGCTTAGAGGTCAGAATGATTGACAGGTTTGACTTCCATCCAAGGGGGGGAAACGCTGGAAAACAGGCTGCAGCCCCGGGTAGGTCCGAGATCTGACCCCGCGGGTGGTTCTATATCGGGGGTTCCGATCTCGGCGGGGGGGAGGGGGGTGCGTTCCAATCAATGACCCCGGGCGGGTTTCTGATCCTGAATGGGAGGGCTTGGGTCCGATCCTGTCCCAGGGGTGATCTGATACCGGAGGGTTTGGATGCGGGGGTGTTGATGGTGGAGGTGCTTGGTGGGCTGGGAGAAAGCACTCCTGCTCCTCCCGGCCCACAAGGAATGCTCCCCAAGGCTGTCCTCGTCTTGCTGCAGTTGCCGGGATTGCCAAGGATTGGGCACCCTGATTGGTCACAGTAAAACATGCAAAGCAAGTTAAATCCAGAACAGACGGGAATGTAATTGGCAACAGCATAAACAAAAAAACTGATTGAGAAATAAACTATTAACTGTGCCTTTAGGAGTCCACTCGAGGCCCTTTCAATTTCTTCCTGCTTTCTCGGTGGTGTCTTTCAACTTTGAGCAGTCATTTTATATTGGCATGACTATGAACATAAGAACAAAAGAAATAGGAACAGGAGTTGGCCATATGGCCTCTTGAGCCTGCTCCGCCATTCAATAAGATCATGGCTGATCTTCGGCCTCAACTCCACTTTCCAGCCCGATCCAGATATCCCTTGATTCTCTAGAGTCCAGAAATCTATCTATCTATCTCAGCCTTGAATATACTCAACGTATGATATTATTGCTTCATGACTGTGTCAGTTGCATGCTTCTACTCATTTTGAACACTGTTAATGATGATGAAAATGGAGCTGGTGTCAGCTGGTGGTGATCGGGTGTTAGGGATTTCCGTTCAGTTACGCACTGCCACCTGTTCAATTAGCACCACAAAATTGGCCAGATTCCAGCTGAAAATCCAGGCATCAGAACCTATTATATGAAGAGAAGTTAGGCCATTTTCTCATAAGGAAATTTGTTTTTTAATCCCATATGTTCTATGACAGAAAGTAAAATATCATGATCCTTCATAGATAAACATGCTTGTATTTGTCATACTCACCTGGTGCTTTCTCTTTTGCAGGTTTAGCTGTAACACGAAGTCAAAGACGTAAGTATCAAGGTGCTGGTTATAAAAAATACCACAAAAACTTTTTAACCAGACGATCTTTTGTGCACTATTATGGAAAACATATTAATAATAGCATTAGTAAAAACAGTGGAGTTATTCATTTCATACATGAAATGTAGAAGAAGGTTTAAGTTGTATTGGGGAGTGATTAAAAATGACTAGATGAATTTAAGAAAATTACAATTAATTACATCCCTGAGTTCTCCATGTGAGTGTAATTAGCTCACGTGCTGTCGGGCTATTCTAAGCAGCAATGTTGTACAGTTATTCTGTGAAAGTATAATTGTTTATTTCCTACATTCCTCATCATCATAGGCAGTCCCTCGAAATCGAGGAAGACTTGCTTCCACTCTAAAAGTGAGTTCTCAGGTGACTGTACAGTCCAATGTGGGAATTACAGTTTCTGTCACAGGTGGGACAGACAGTCACTGAGGGAAAGGGGTGGGTGGGGAGCCTGGTTTACCGCACGCTCCTTCTGCTGCCTGCGCTTGTTTTCTGCATGCTCTCAGCAACGAGACTCGAGGTGCTCAGCGCCCTCCCGGATGCTCTTTAGGCGGTCTTGGGCCAGGGATTTCCAGATGCCGGTGAGGATGTTGCACTTTATCATGGAGGCTTTGAGGGTGTCCTTGAAACATTTCCTCTGCCCACCTGGGGCTTGCTTGCTGTGCAGGAGTTCTGAGTAGAACGCTAGCTTTGCGAGTCTCGTGTCAGGCATGCGGACAATGTGGCCCGCCCACGGCCTACCTACATTACAACAGTGATAACATTTCTAAAGTACTTCATTGGCTGTGAAGCATTTGAGATGTCCTCAAGTTATGAAAGGCGCTATATAAATGCAAGTCTTTTTTTTATTTGAGGCCAAGCTTTTACATGTGATCCAACTAGAGCAAGTAGGTAATGTGATTGAATGCTGGAATATTTTTAGCTTAGGTTCTGCAGTACTCACAGGGAAAATACACAACTCCATTGGCTTTTAGCCTTGATTCTCGCATTGAATACAGTGTGGTAGGTATGATACCATTTGTATCAAATAGGTATTTCACTGCAGGGGTAATTCTATGAAATTTTGTTCTTGGCACAGAACTCCACCCGCTAGGAGAATGGATCTGGATTTCAGAACCTGAATTCTCAATATCTGATCTCAGCAATGAACTGTACTACAAAAACTTCCATTCCACCTGGATTCAAAACTGCAACTATTGTGGGCAGTGTTTCCCTTGTCATTACGATCCAACAGCACAAATTGCTTTTACCTTTTTCAGCAATAGTAGGTTTCTTTTCCTTTCCTTTATCTGTAAAACAGTAATGGTTCAGTTTGATTTCTCTTACTATGTCATTTTCTTTTCTTTTACGAGTTCCATTTCCCCCTTTGCCTTTTGTATCTTTCTCCCTTTTGTTTTCTTATCACATTTGTTTTATTTCTCCCCTTTATTTTTCCCTTCATCATTAATTTTATTTGTCCATCTTCCATTCTATGGGCTTACAAACTTTGGCGGGTCTGTGGTGAGTGACGTCGGTGACAGGTCCCGACCCCGGTGTTGGCTCCATCCCAGACTCTGAAATTAATTTCCTCTGATTGTGCTTGTAAAGCCCGCCTAGCGTGTTTGACAGACAATTAGAAGGAAGCAGGTCTGGTGACGTCATTAGATGACAAGTCATCAGCCGGTTTCCTTAACGGGAGCATGGCCAACTTTCTTTTGACATTTGTGCTGTCAGTGTTCTGCAACATTGAGGTGTTGCAAACACTGAGAAGCACTGCACAAAAGTGCATGGCTGCACCCAGGTTCTCACATGACACAGCACACAGGGAGGTCCTCTTCCCTTCCACAGTATCAGCTGTGGCTCAGTGGGTAGCACACTCGCCTCTGAGTTAGAAGATGGTGGGTTCAAGTCCTACTCTAGGGACTTGAGCACATAAATCTAGGCTGATACTCCAGAGCAGTGCATAGGGAGTGCTGCACTGTCGGGGGTGCCGTCTTTCGGGTGAGATGTTAAACCGAGGCCCCGTTTGCTCTCTCAGGTGGACGTAAAAGATCCCATGGCACTATTTCAAAGAAGAGCAGGGGAGTTATTCCCGGTGTCCTGGCCAATATTTATCCCTCAATCAACATAACAGAAACAGATTATCTGGTCATTATCACATTGCTGTTTGTGGGAGCTTGCTGTGCACAAATTGGCTGCCGGGTTTCCCACATTACAACAGTAACTATACTCCAAAAGTACTTAATTGGCTGTAACACACTTTGAGATGTCCAGTGAAAGGCGCTATATAAATGCAAGTCTTTCTTTCTTTCCCATGGGCGGAAGAGACCTTCCTAGGAGATCAACACAGTGTGGTGGCACATTGCACAGGAGGGCACAACCAGGGATGTGGTCAGGAGGATCTGGATGCAGTGTCGCAAAGCTTCCAATGCTCTCAGTAGATCATAAAACGTTAGTACAAACCCATACTTAACCTCATCCTGCTGTGCCTCTCATCACATCCCCATCACTCTGCCTTGCCTACCCTACTCCTGCACATCCTTACTCACACCAACTAACCTTGCAACTCCACCCATCCCACTCTATCTACATTATCACATCCTCATCCTAGTACAATCATACCAACTAACAACACACAAGGGTAGCCACTTGAGTGTTTTATGCAATATTCATGTAAAGTTTCTGTTAATGTGGTGTCAAACATTGAAACCTTTATTTTCAACACTTTTGTGTTCTTAGACAGATTCGTGTGCACCTTTGGAAGTGGCTCAGTGAGTTGCAGTGAATGGTGAGAGATAACGGTATCCCCACAATGCTGATGCATGTGAAAGGAATGGCTTGGTCATTGTAGGGATGCCTAATGGTGTTGGTGTGGGGTGGTGCCAACCTGGCCCCCCAGGCAGCAATGTGCTAGGGTGCTGATGCCCTGTGTTTTGTGCAGCATCCGTTGATTGCGGAGAAGATAGGTGTTGTTGTTGGTGCTGCTGGTGTGCCTACTGATGCTGGTATGCCTGCTGATGCTGGTGTTGGGGCCGATCGTGATGGGATTCTGAGGGCCAAGATGAGAGAGTATAAAGTGCAGCAATGCTGATGGAATAGCTGGTCGGTGAAGTAGAGATGACAGAAGCGATCTGTCAATGATGGGAGAGATAATGAGGTCCAACTGGATGGAGACTTGTGTAAAGACTTGCAGCATTCTGAATCTGTAATGGAAATGCATATAAGAGAAGCTAATAGATAAGAGAACATTTCTCAATCAACTGGGAGCTTTGACTTGACATTTGAAGCCGTCAACTCATCAGCTGATTTAATGGCCACTGACCTCTGCTTCACTGACAAGGTCTAGGTACAGCGGGAAACCGTTGGGCGACCTGTCAAATTCAAAAAGCTGGGAAAAAAGCTATTGTTAAGTGGCTGTAAAAGGGCCACTAATGCTTTTAATTCGCTCCCCCGCTGCTGCATGTCAGGTCTGCTCAGCACTGACAGAGCCGACATTGGGAAAGGCGCGTAGCGGCGGGTTCACAGCGGGGCCCAGACCCACTGGGGAAAAAAACACTTTCCCACCTGACTTGTCACTGATCGCGCCTGCATAAAGGAATGATAAAGCTGATGAAGACTACAATAAAAGATTCCATCCAATCTGTTTGTGCTGAAGTAGTAAACATTCAGGTATTTAAACTATAAAATGTGACTTTAATCTTTAATCTGCTCTGTACAGGTGGTGCTGGAACTTTCATCACAATTGCAGTAAATCATCTTCACAGCCTACTTGTCCTGTTTATAACACACTTTTCAGTTCAGTGGGAAAGTACCATGGGCTAGACTTTCCACATTTTTTGCATGCTTAATTAACGCCCACTTAACGTCAATTTTACCGCTGAAATAATGTATAACGCCCATATATCGCCCATTTAGCCACAAAATGGAAACTGATGGACATTTTTCAGAAACTTATCGCCGAGCGTTACTTTCCCCATGTGCTTAACGCTGGGAAAAAATAATACTGCCCGCCCACTTTTTTGGGGCGGAATCATCAGAATGGGCGAAATCAACGCCCATAATATCGGACAGCGTTACTTTCCGCACGGAATTAACGGCAAGATTCAATAATACCGTCTGCCCATTTTTTTTTTGTCGTAAAGAGCAAATTTGGCGAAACTAACAACCAGGAGATCGCCCGCAATCACTTTCATCACCTCGCACACATATCGCTCACAATATCGCTCGCCCAAAAAACCGCTCAGAAAAAGTGGAACTGTTCTGAACTAAAGCCAGCGGTGTGGCTGCCATTTTTAAAATCGCAGGTCGTTTCATTCTAAAGGCTGCTTCAACTTCGGGGGAATTTGCATTGACTCTGGATTTCTTCTCCGGTGAAGTGACCATCTCCACAGACATATTTTCAGACTCTGGACTATTGGGGGTTTACTCGAGGTGTATTTTAGTGAGGAAATGATTGATTCTGATCAATCGCTATTATACTTTGATTGCAATGGGGCCAGCCATTTCTCAGTCTGCATCGATTAATACGCAGATGCTGCAGAGTGCAGATGGCTCAATGTGTGATGCACATCATTATGTCCCCAATTTAAGACGTGCAAGAATGAGGAGGAGGGCCAGACCATACATACCCCGCACGTACAGGGAAAGGAGGTCTGACTTTGACGTTTCAGACCACACCTGTCTTCGGAGACTACGCTTCCACAAGGTGGTGATCAATGAAATATGTGAGCTCATCAGGCCACATATGTAGCCTGCCATCAGGACATCAGTGTCTGTCGAGGTCAAGGTCACCGCGGAACTGTCTTTCTATGCGTCCGGTTCCTTTCGGGCCTCCGCGGTCGAGATTTGCCCTCTGTCTCACTATGTCACACATCGCTGCATTAGATAGGTCACGGAAGCCCTGTACGCGAGAAGGATGGACTTTATCAGCTTTCCCATGACCACGGAGACTCAGTCTGACAGGGCTGGAGCATTCTACCGCATTGCTAAGTTCCCCAGGGTGCAGGGAGCTATACAGTGCACTCACATCGCCATGCGGCCACCTTCTCAGGACCCAGAGCGTTTTCGTAACAGAAAAGGATTTCGCTCCCTGAAGGTCCAACTAGTTGTCGACCACAACCAGATCATCATAGCAGTGAATGCCAAATGTCTGGGCAGCTTCGATGAGGCTCACATCGTGCGTGAGAGTGCTGTCTCTGACATCTTTAAGAGTCAGCCACAAGGACAATGCTGGATGCTTGGTGATAACTGATATGGCCTAACCACGTGGCTGATGACCCCCTTGCGTGACACCCACACCGAGGCCGAGAAGTGATATAACCAAAGCCCAGAGACACACGCAATGTGGTCCACAAAATAATAACTGTGCTTAAGCAGCGCTTCAGATGCCTGGACCACTCAGGAGGGGAGTAGCAATACAGCCCTGAGCAAGTAGGTAAATTCGTGGTCGTGTGCTCCATGCTGCACATCTGGCTATCAGGAGGGGCCAAGAATTGCCAGAAGGGACTGATGCTCCACCTCAGGAGAGAGAGGAAGAGGACGATGGTGGGCTGGACATTGATCTAGGGCCAGACAATCAGGCTGGCTATGCAACCATGCCCATGAACTCCTCTAGACCGCAGGAAAGGGCCCATGGTGGCTACATAGCTGCAAGACTCTTATGTGTGGAGCTGATATCTGAATGATTTGCCTGAAAGAACGTTGCTGTGAGTGACAACACTGACACACTGCTGTGTGTGTGCAGCTCAGACATCAATGGTGCCGATCATCTTGGTGGCAGTTAAAGTTTACATTGATTGAAGTTAAGTTTTATTTAAACCTTTCATTTTAAGGAATCACCAGTGTGTAATGGTGCTGCAATCTGAGACAATGCGCAACAAGGTTATGTTCAATAAAAACATTTTTATACCAACATTGGTCTGAAATCATATCACAGGCAATAACACACAACCCCTGCCCACACCCCACTTTTTCCACCATTGACATCAATCAAATGTTCAACATGTCCAGCAACACAGAATACAAAGGCAAAGCAGGAGGGTGGTCCCCTCCCCCCATACATTACAACTAATTGCATTCACCCAGATGGAGAAAGTGACTTGCACCTCACTTTCCTTCCCCCCTCTCCTTCTTCTCCCCACTTCTACCCCTTCCCCTCCTCGCTCCACGGCGCCTGGCCGAGGAGCTCCTCAGGCGATGCCTCATTGTGGGGGGATGAAGGCAGAGGCGGTGGTTGCACGGGTACGGGAGCGGGGGGGTGCCGAGGGTGGAACATTCTCTGATGCAGAAGCAGGACCTTGGTCGTTGCTCTCATCTGTCGTTCGCAGTGGTCGTGCGGAACCTAGGGGTGGAGTGCCGTGCTCTGGGACCACTGGGAGGCTTGTGCCAGCAGTGTTCCTGGCTATCGCCTCCGCCATCCATGGAATGTACTCAGTCATGGTGGCCAGCTGTCGGGATATGCCCCCCAATGCTTCAATGAGCTGGTCACCAATGTCTACAGTCCTCCTGGACAACTGTACCATCTCTCAGCTCTCATGTGGTGCTCGTGGACCAGACCTGCTGCATCCACGAAACCTCCGCGGGGTCAGCCTCATCCTGGGGACAAATGGGGTGCCCTGTGGCGAGGTGCTTGGGCCCGGTACCTCCAGAGTGGAGGCGGGAATGACTGGAAGACCACTAGATGGCCTTGGGTTGGAATGACTTCTGGAGTGTGGTGATGCAGGTTCCTCGAAGTTGGTGCTCTCATCCGTGGAGAACAGACCCAGCTGATTGACGGGTGAGAATCGGAGCTCCTCAGCACCAGATGTAGGATCGTCCGGAGAATTGGGTCCCGCGCCCCCACCTTCTGGCCTCTGTGGTCTTGCCTGGGGCCACGCTACTGGCTGAGCTGCAAAGCACAAAGGAGAAGGGGGTGCTAGGGTCACAAGGTGAGTCCAACGCTACACACAGCATATGCATGACAAAAGGACTACCGCTATCAAAATCATCACAGGCATCATATTTCATGACCATCAACACATTTGCATTGCAATGATTTTCATTAGGCCAGCATTATTTCTAGGATAATTTTAGAAATCATCTATCATATATGATTGTTCGGATATGAGTGGGTGTGACATCTATTGACTTTACATGATGCAATGGTGTAAGCTTTACTCACGTGACATCACGTCAGGGTCTGCAGATGCTTCCGTGGCTGTCCGGGTGTGCTTCCCCATGAGTGCGAGCACCCGCTCCTCCGTCTCAGTTATGTCGCTGGGGACTGCTGGCCCCCCACCCGTTCACCTCTGCATGGACCTCATCGTCGATTCTTCTGTAAAAGATGACAGGATGACATGGCATGAGATCATTGCGTGATATCATTGCTAGGTACTGTCACAGAGACTGATACAACACATAACCGACAGATGTAATCATGCTTATTATGATAATTATCATTCTTTACCGAAAGACGTGCAGAGTGACCGCAGTCTTTGAGTAAAACATTCCTGGTAAAAGTGCAAGCCCTCACATCTGCTGATAGTCACTCATGACTGTTACAAATCAAATTATATAAATACGTAAGTACATGTAAATAAATATAATACTTACTCTTACGGATTCCACAAGGTCGTTCCATCGTTTGTGGCATTGGTTGCCCTCATGCACCTCGTTGGTCGTCGACGAGACCACCTCTGCTATCTCTGTCCATATCTTCTGGTAGGCCTTTGGGGTGGGCTTCCCACACCCTCCCTGTGTCAAATCACCCCAGTGTAACTCGACCTCCTGCAAGAGGGAGACATTTGCCTCGTCCGAGAACCTCCTCGCTCTTTTGCACCCTCCAATGTGCTCCTCTCCCACCTCACTGCTTTCTCCAGCGTCCGTCTCCACAGCGTGCTGTGATGCCTCCTCCTCTCCCTCCATTATAGGGCAAATTCGAGCACATATGTGGCCGGTAACAGCTAATTTTTGTTTTCCTATTTGCTGTGAAGCTCTAAAGTCTCCCTCCTTCCTCCCAAAGCAGCCACACCACACCCACATATGCCTTCAGTCCCTCTCACTCTGTCTCTTCTTCTGCGCATGTCATGATGACCCTTGACCTCCTGAAACACGGGAATCAAGCGTTGCCAAGCTAAGGACAGCGACACTTTACGGCAGAAAGTCAGCGAGATTTAACGCTGACGCCCATTTCATATCGCTCGTGATAACGCCCAATTTCAAAAATGGAGACTAGGTGCTTTGAGAATGGGTGAGAAGCCAGCGATCTGAAAACCCATTTTTTCCGCCCACGCCAGAAATAACGCCCATTTTTGGGCAATAAGCACAAAAAAGTGTAAAATCTAGCCCCATATGTCTTGAATGAAAAATTGACACAGATGAAAGATAATGATATGATAAATTGTGAATCGTGTACATTTATGTTAACAAAGAGGTTAGACTCCAAAGCAATATTAATTTTGCTACAATTCGTTTTTTTCTGACTAATCCTCTGTGAGTTAATTGCTGTTTATCGCTTTGTTAATATATATTTTATAGAAATTTCCAGGTGCTTGCTGCACATAAACATCTGAGTTGTTTCAGTGAAGAACTCACCTGGAGCTTTGTCCTTTGCAAGTTTAGCTGTAAATATACAAAAGAAAAGAAAACCTTTAAATTTCAGGCATTGTTAAATAGAAGCTGTTTTTTTTTGTTCCTCAGCATAATTATTAAGTGGTTGATAACCCTCCCATTGACAATAATATGATCTAAATGTTGTAACTTCATTGCACATTTTCAAATGCTGGGTTGATTTGAAATACTGAAGCAATTCTTCAATTAAGACATAAGTGGTCCTGAAGGGGTAATATATGCATCGTATCAGTGAGCATCAAATCAGCTAAGTGAATAAAAGCGGTCATAGGAACAGGAATATGCCAATCAGCCCCTCGAGCCTGTTCCGCCATTGAATTTCCTCAATTCTACTCCCTCTGCTCTCTGGGTATGACGGCAGGGTTTTACATTAAACATCACAAGGGCTTCTGATAAGTAGGTCCACAAATGCGTGAGTGTAGTCTAATAAGTGTATCACACATTATGTTGCAAGATTTTGGTACTTTAAAACATTTATGTTTATGTAAATATTTATATAGTACTGAGATATAAGGGCCAGTTTTCTTGACCTTTGCAAAAAGGAAGACGCATTCCCTGTGTGGAAAGGTCTGGAAAACAGGAGCAGAGACCAATTACATTGAGGGGAGGTGGGGTGATGAGGGACAGAGTTGGGTTTGTGGCTGCATTCGTGGGGAACAGTTCCTCAGGAGCCACCCATCGTTTGGTACCTCACTAAGTGACTATTCTTTATGTGTGTGTATAGGAAGTATGATAGTTATTCAAACTTGGAGGAGGAAAAAAGCACACAGCCAACACTGATCCTGCTAATATACAGAAATAAACAGATGTGATCAAGAACTCTCAGTCTGCTATTAGACACTCACTGCATCATTAGGCTCAAATTAAACAAGTTGCATGAACATCTAGCAGTGGCAATTCATCAATGGTGTCTAATTTATGTTAATCCATATAGACATAGACCACAAATGTCAAAGAAAAAGTGCCAGAGATCTTCAATTCCAGATCATAACAGGTGATCAAAGAGCAATCTTACTGCCTACTTCTACATCTGTAATATCGCATGTCCTTGCCCTCTGCCTCAGCCTATTTGCTGCTGAAACTCTTATCCACACTTTTGTCACCTCCAGACTCAACTATTCCAGTGCACTCCTGGCCGGCCTCCCATCCTCCACCTCCACAAAATTCTGCTCATCTAAAACTCTGCTGCCCATATCCTATCCAGTCCGAAGTCCCGCTCACCTATCACTGCCATGCTTAACCTCCTCCAACCGTTAAATAAGAACATAAGAAATAGGAACAGGAGTAGGCCTTACGGCCCCTCGAGCCTGCTCTGCCATTCATTAAGATCCATGCTGGTCTGATCATGGACTCAGCTCCACTTCCCCGTCTGCTCCCCATAACCCCTGATCGTTTCAGAAACTGTCTATTTCTGTCTTAAATTTATTCAATGTCCCAGCTTCCACATTTCTCTGAGGCATCGAATTCCACAGATTTACAACCCTCTGAGAGAAGAAATTTTTCCTCATCTCAGTTTTAAATGGGCAGCCCCTTATTCTAAGATCATGCCCTCTAGTTCTAGTCTCCCCCAATAGTGGAAACATCCTCACCTTGTCAAGCCCCCTCATAATCTTATATGTTTCGATAAGATTACCTCTCATTCTTCTGAATTCCAATGAGTAGAGGCCCAACCTACTCAGCCTTTCCTCATAAGTCAACCCCCTCATCCCCAGAATCAACCTTGTGAACCTTCCCTGAACTGCCTCCAAAGCAAGTATATCCTTTCATAAATATAGAAACCAAAACTGCACGCAGTATTCCAGGTGTGGCCTCACCAATACACTGTACAACTGTAGCAAGACTTCCCTGCATTTATACTCCATCCCCTTTGCAATAAAGGCTAAGATACCATTGGCCTTCCTGATCACTTGCTGTACTTGCATACTATCCTTTTGCGTTTCATGCACAAGTACCCCAAGGTCCCGCTGTACTGCGGCACTTTGCAATCTTTCTCCATTTAAATAATAACTTGTTCTTTGATTTTTTTCTGCCAAAGTACATGACCTCAAACTTTCCAACATTATATTCCATCTGCCAAATTTTTGCCCACTCACTTAGCCTGTCTATGTCCTTTTGCAGATTTTTTGTGTCCTCCTCACACAATGCTTTTTCTCCTATCTTTGTATCATCATCAAACTTGGCTATGTTACACTTGGCCCCTTCTTCCAAGTCGCTTATATAGATTGTAAATAGTTGGGGTCCCAGCACTGAACCCTGCGGCACCCCACTAGTTACTGGTTGCCAACCAGAGAATGAACCATTTATCCCAACTCTCTATTTTCTGTTAGTTAGCCAATTCTCTATCCATGCTAATATATTACCCCCAATCCCATGTACTTTTATCTTGTGCAGTAACCTTTTATGTGGCACTTGTCAAATGCCTTCTGGAAGTCCAATTACACCACATCCATTGGTTCGCTTTTATCCACCGTGTTCGTTACATCCTCAAAGAACTCGAGCAAATTTGTCAAACATGACTTCCCCTTCATAAATCCATGCTGACTCTGCCTGACCGAATTTTGCTTATCCAAATGTCCTGCGACTGCTTCGAGATGTCTGCGTTCCTTCAACTTTGGCCTCTTGTGCATTCCCCAATCCCTCATTCAACCACTGGCGACATGTCTTGAGCCATCTAGACCCTATTCTCTGGAATTCCCTCCCTAAACATCTCTACCACCCTTTCCTTCTTTAAGGCCTTCCTTAAAACCCACCTCTTTATCCAAACTTTTTGTCACCCCTCCTAATATATATTTATTTGGTATAGAATCCATTATTGTCTGATTATAGAAACATAGAAACATAGAAATTTACAGCGCAGAAGGAGGCCATTTCGGCCCATCGTGTCCACGCTGGCCAACAAAGAGCCACACGGCCCTTGGTCAGCAGCCCTAAAGGTTACATATAAACCTATGAACAATGACGGAAAGGCAAAGAGCACCCAGCCCAAACAATCTGCCTCACCACAACTACAACACCCCTTCTACTAAAACATTCTACATTCCACCCCAACCGGAGCCATGTGATCTCCTGGGAGAGCCAAAAAACTGATAAAAACCAAGGCCAATTTAGGGAGAAAAAATCTGGGAAAATTCCTCTCCGACCCATCAAGGCAATCAAAACTAGTCCAGGAGATCACCCTGGCCGTATTCTATTCCCTGCAGTACTTACCATTATATCTGCTCTGTCCTACAAAAGGTCATCCAGTCTAATCCCAATTACCAGCTCTAGGTCCGTATCCCTGCAGGTTACGGCACTTTAAGTGCCCATCGAACCACCTCTTAAAAGTGGTGAGGGTTTCTGCATCCACCACTTTTCCAGGCAGTGAGTTCCAGATCCCCACAACCCTCTGCGTAAAGAAGGCTCCCCTCAAATCCCCTCGAAACCTTCCACCAACCACCTTAAAAGTATGCTTCCTCATAATAGACCCCTCCACCAATGGAAATAGACCCTTACTATCCACTATGTCCAGGCCCCTCAATATTTTGTACACCTCAATGAGGTCTCCACTCAACCTCCTCTGTTCCAATGAGAACAAACCCAGCCTATCCAATCTGTCATCATAACTAAGATTCCAGGCAGCATCCTCGTAAATCTCCTCTACACCCTCTCGAATGCAATCACATCCTTCCTATAATACGGCGACCAGAACTGCATGCAATACTCCAGCTGTGGCCTAACCAAATAATTATACAATTTAAGCATAACCTCCCTGTTCTTATATTCTATGCCTCAGCCAATAAAGGCAAGCATTCAGTATGTCTTCTTAACCACCTTATCCACCTGACCTGCTACTTTCAGGGATCTGTGGACAAGAACTCTGTTGTGTATCTGTAAAGCATGCACTCCCATGTTTTGCCACCAGGGAGTGCATCCCCTGAAGTCCCAAGGGATCCCAGCATCCCTTGGGAGCACTGTATAAAAGCCGGCCCCTAAGGCCTGTTCCTCACTCTGGAGTGTCTTAATAAAGACTGAGGTCACTGTTAATTTAACCTCCATGTGCAGTCTCATCTGTGTTAGGAACACAATACACTCCAAGGTCCCTTTGTTCATCTACACTATTAAGTGGCCTACCACTTAACGTGTACACCCTTTCCTTATTAGCCCCCCAAATTGCATTACCTCACACTTCTCTGAATTAAATTCCATTTGCCACTGCTCTGCCCACCTGACCACTAAATTGATATCCTCCTGCAGCCCATGACTTTCCTCGTCATTATCAAGCACACAGCCAATTTTAGTGTCATCTGCAAACTTCTTAATCATACTCCCTATATTCAAATCTAAATTCTATGAAACACATTATCTATTAAAGGCACTAAATATATGCAAGCTGTTGTTGTTCTTGTCATGTATCTTACATTATTATACACCCATCTCTTGACCAGCTGTGGCTCGAAAACATACGCTTTAATGAAGGATCTGTTGGCACCCGAGAAACCAGCAAGCAAGTCGTTTGAAGAATTGAGCACACTGGTAAGAGACCACCTGAAGCCAGCGAGCAGCCTACACATGGCCAGACACAGGTTCTACAACTACAGACGCTGTGTGGGCCAGAGCATACCCGACTTCGTGGCGGAACTGCGGAGATTGGCTAGTTTATGTGAGTTCTCCGATGAACTGAGGAGAGAAATGCTGAGGGACTTTTTCATTGAAACATAGAAACATAGAAATATAGAAAATAGGTGCAGGAGCAGGCCATTCAGCCCTTCTAGCCTGCACCGCCATTCAATGAGTTCATGGTTGAAGGAATAGGCTATGCAGGCATATTCCGAAAGCTCATAGAGACCAAGAACCTGACCTTAGAGGCAGCAGCACTGGTTGCACAGACATTCTTGGTAGGGGAAGACGAAATGAGGTTGATTTACAATGCAGGTACGACAACGAACAAAATATCGGAACAAGACGTTCACGAAACAAGCTTCTACCCCCACACACAGACAAAACCGGGAGAACAGGCTCTCGACAGCAGGCAGAAGCCATCGAGGGCCACAGGAATGGCCGTTCACACATCATCAACCCACAATGCGAGCAATCAACTACAAACTGAGAAAAGCTCAAGAGAGATCAGCCAGGCGCAGCTCATTCTTTGGGAACACTTTAAACAATAGAACAGGTTGGTGCTGGAGGTGTGGGGGTGGGCAATCATCAAGGGAATGTCGATTTCAGCAGGCTGTTTGCAGAATTTGTGAATATACAGGGCATTTGGCCCACATGTGCAAAAAAACGGCAGCTTGGCTGGTATACGAATCGAATGGGTCGGAAAGCGGACCAGAAGATGGTGGGGACAGTACCCGGGACACCGATGTACAGCGGGTCAACACGATCAATGGCCATTGCTCCTACAATAGGATGCCTCCTATAATGATGAGGGTCCTACTCAACGGGATATCTGTCAACATGGAGTTGGATACGGGAGCGAGTCAATCTCTCATGGGTGCTCAACAACTTTGAACAACTGTGGCCGCATAAAAGAGACAGACCAAAACTCACAAGGGTTGACACCACACTAAGGACCTATACCAAAGAAATCGTACCAGTCCTCGGCAGTGCCATGCTCTCTGTCACATACAAAGGGACAGTGAACCGACTTCCCCTGTGGATTGTCCCCGGAGACCCCCCAACACTGCTGGGGAGAAGCTGGCTGGCAAAACTAAACTGGAAATGGGATGATGTCCATGCCATGTCATTAGAGGAACGGACCTCCTGCTCAACAGTTATAAAGCAATTTCAGCCAGGTGTGGGCACTTTCAAAGGGGCCAAAGTCAAAATCTACATCACACAGGATGCTAGACCGGTCCATCACAAGGCCAGAGCTGTACCCTATGTGATGAGGGAAAAGATTGAACATGAACTAGACAGGCTTCTGTGGGAATGCATTATATCACCTGTGGAATTTAGCGACTGGGGATCCGTATGAATCTGTGGGGACTCCAAATCTACCATAAACAGAGTCTCCCTGCAGGACCAGTACCCGCTGCCCAGAGCGCAGGACTTATTTGCCACATTGGCTGGAGGTAAACTTTTCTCAGAATTAGACCTCACATCTGCGTATATGATGCAAGAATTGACCAAGGAATCCAAGCTACTCACCACCATCAACACACATCGAGGCCTTTTCATGTACAATCGATGCCCATTTGGCATCAGGTTGGCAGCTGCCATATTCCAGCGCAACATGGAGAGTCTGCTCAAGTCCATCCCGGGGACGGTTGTATTTCAAGACGACATACTTATCACGGGCAGGGACACCGACTCCCATCTCCGTAATTTGGAGGAAGTACTAAAGCGGTTGGATCGGGTAGGCCTACGAGTCAAGAAATCCAAGTGCCTGTTTCTCGCACCCGAGGTTGAATTTTTGGGCAGAAGGATTGCCGCTGATGGAATCCGTCCAACAGAGTCCAAAACAGAAGCAATTCGCCTGGCACCCAGGCCCCGGAATGTCTCAGAACTGCACGCCTTTCTCAAGCTACTCAATTACTTTGGAACTTTATGCAGAACTTAAGCACGCTGCTGGAGCCTCTCCACGTGCTACTCAGGAAGGGGTGAGATTGGTTTTGGGGGATGCCCAGGAACGCGCCTTCAATAAGGCACGCAACCTTCTGTGTTTCAACAGTGTTTTGACTTTCTTTGACCCAGGTAAAAAGCTAGTTCTCACATGTGATGCGTCAGCGTATGGGGTCGGATGCGTTTTGCAACATGTCAATAGTGCGGGCAAATTACAACCCATAGCTTATGCCTCCAGGTCACTTTCGCGGGCGGAGCGCGGGTACGGAATGGTAGAGAAGGAGGCGCTCGCGTGCGTGTACGGAGTCAAAAAGATGCACCAATACCTTTTCGGGGCCAAGTTCACGTTAGAAATCGACCACAAGCCCCTCACGTCTCTCCTATCCGAGAGCAAGGCAATAAACGCCAATGCCTCGGTGCGAATTCAACGGTGGGCACTCATGCTGGCGTCCGATGACTATACCATAAGGCACAGACCAGGCACAGACAACTGTGCTGACGCGCTCAGCAGGCTACCCCTGGCGACCACGGAAGGGTCTGACGAACAGGACTGTGAGATAGTCATGGCAATCAATGCCTTTGAGTCCACAGGTTCGCCCATGACGGCTCGCCAAATCAGAGCCTTGACGGCCAGCGACCCCACGTTATCCTTAGTAAAAAGATGTGTCCTAACCGGTGACTCGGCAGAGGCTCGCGATGCCTGCCCCGAGGAATTAAAACACTTTCACAGGCGCATGCATGAGCTATCACTATAAGCAGACTGCCTGATGTGGGGCAGCCGAGTAGTCATGCCTCTGCGAGGCAGAGAGGCATTTGTCCGGGAGCTCCACCGCGAGCACCCGGGGATCGTTCTCATGAAGGCCATAGCTAGATCCCACGTCTGGTGGCCTGGTATTGACGCGGATTTGGAGCTCTGCATCCGAAGGTGCACCATTTGTGCCCAACTCAGCAATGCCCCCAGGGAGGCTCCACTGAGCCCCTGGCCCTGGCCTACCAAACCGTGGTCGCGGGTGCACGTAGACTATGCAGGCCCATTCATGGGCAAAATGTTCCTCGTAGTTGTAGATGCATTTTCAAAGTGGATCGAATGCACCATTTTAAACTCGAGCGCAACCTCCACCACTGTGGAGAGCCTCGCAACCATGTTAGCAACGCACGGAATCCCTGACATATTGGTCAGTGACAATGGTCCGTGCTTCACCAGCGCAGAATTCGAAGACTTTATAATTGACCACGGCATAAATCACGTCAAGACGGCACCATTCAAGCCAGCCTCCAACGGCCAGGCGGAGAGAGCAGTGCAAATCATTAAACAAGGCATGCTTAAAATCCAAGGTCCCACACTGCAGGGTCGCCTGTCGCGACTGCTGCTGGCATACAGATCTCATCCGCACTCACTGACTGGGATCCCCCCGTGCAACTGTTGATGAAAAGGACTTTAAAAACAAGGCTCTCATTAATCCTCCCAGACATGCACAAAATCGTTGAGGCAAAGCGCCGTAAGCTGACTGAGTACCATGACAGAAGTTCGAGGGGGAGATGGAATGAGATAGGGGACAAAGTGTTTGTACTAAACTATGGCAGGGGTCCCAAATGGCTTGCTGGGACAGTAACGAGCAAGGAAGGAAACAGGCTACTGGTAGTACAAATGGACAATGGCAAAACCTGCCGGAGGCATGTAGACCAAGTCAAAAGCAGATTTACCAACAACACTGCGGAACCAGAGGCAGACTACAATGTGGAACTCGCACCACACCTGGTGGACAGGCAGAGCGAACAACCTGAGGAAAGGGCAATCCCAACAGACAGCCCAGGCGAGTCAACAACAATCACATCAATCGAAACAGACAGCCCAGGCGAGATACCAGCAAACACACCCAAAGAAAAACAGACACCAAGGCAAACAACTGAACCACAACTCAGACACTCCACGCGAGAGCGTAGACCACCTGAGAGAATGAACATATAAAGACAATAAGACCTTGGGGGAGGGTGATGTCATGTATCTTACATTATTATATATAACTGTATCCTAACATGCTATACATGACTGAAATAAGATATGACCTGTAACCACCAGCATACCTTACCACCAGGGGTGCACTTGCAAGAGACAGGTATATAAGGACAGGTCTCAGGCAAGTGCAGCATTCCAGAGCTGTGAAATAAAGGTGCAGGTCCAGAGTGACCTTGACTTCACTACATGCCTCGTGTGAATCTGTACTGAGGGGACAGGACTTTACAGTTCTTGTTACTGATGGACCAAAATATTATGACACGTCGATGTGACATGGCACGAAAACCATGCAAAGGGCAATAGCTGGGAAGCATGTATGTGCTTGTTTGTATTCTTCAAAATCAGGGTTGACACAGTGCTGGGGTTGGCACATCAGATATTAAATGGCTACATGCAATGCTGGGCTCCAGCATTTCCTATTGCAATGCAATTTATATAGCTCTCCTATCCCTTTTAATCATATGTTACTTCCCTTACCCACATTCACTATCCTCAGGGTTTTTTTTGAATAAAAGTATGAAATTGCTGTTAGTGTTCAATTCAGAGCATTTTCCAAACACTTATATTGATGTGAAAAATAGACTGAAATTGAGTCAAAATGAATGTCATTGAATATCCACCAGAAAACGCAAATTAATGCACGTCCTCCTCTTTTGTGTCTATTTAAACTGGGGTCACAGAAGTGAAAGTGCATTTCCAAACATGAATCAGCATCACTCAGTATCACCGAGTATCCACTCCAACAGGACTCAGAACGGGAACTACTGCAAGTATTTCTCTTACTGTCAGCCAATACAACAGCACTGTGACAAGGCAATCTGAAAACTCTTTACCTTTTCCAGCAGCAGTCATTTTGTGTTTCTTTTCTTTTTCTGCAAAAGGAAAAGATTAAATTTAACGTAAAACTTTAGAAGGCATCACGAAGGAGGAATTAATGAAGCATCGACAAAATACAGAATAGTAAACGAGAATCACCGTGGCTTTAAAAATACTGGTCTGGAGTACAATTCCAGCGATTACACCTGGATCACATAGGCGGCTGAACTTTGCCATTGTTCCTGATGTAATCCCTGGGATCAGCAAGAGTGCCTGGAAGAGTTGGGCTTTGACAACGTGCACCTCCTCCCCACTGAAGAGGCTGGAAATACTGACCTCATCGGGAGTGTGGTGTGGTGCCGGGTCACCCCCAGAATGGTAAGGATGTTGCTCCTCATGGCTTCCTATGTCAGGAGCTGATAAAGAACCTGTATAAAATATTGGTTTTGGCCTCACTTGTCGTACTGTATGCAACTCTACAGTACTACAATGAATGAAAAGAAAGAAAGACTTGCATTTATATAGCACCTTTCACGACCACCAGATGTTTCAAAGCACTTCACAGTCGATGAAGCACTTTTTGAAGTGTAGTTACTATTGTAATGTAGGAAACGCGGCAGCCAATTTGTGCACAGCAAACTCCCACAAACAGCAATGTGATAATGACCAGATAATCTGTTTTTGTTATGTTGATTGAGGGATAAATATTGGCTAGGACACCAGGGATCACTCCCCATGCTCTTCTTTGAAAAAGAGCCATGGGATCTTTTCCATCCACCTGAGAGAGCAGACAGGGCCTCAGTTTAACATCCCATCTGAAAGACAGCACCTCCGGCAGTACAGCACTCCCTCAGCACTATACTGGAATGTCAACCTAGATTTTTGTGCTCAAGTCCCTGGAGTGGGACTTGAACCCACAACTTTTTGATTCAGAGGCGAGAGGTGACCCACTGAGCCACCATTGACACTATGAGAACATCCTGGCATGAAAGGGGGTACAGAAAAAGTTGACAAAATTGATACCTTGAAATGAGCAACTGAGCTACTAGGAGAGGCTATGAAAACTGGGAATATTAACAGAATAAATAAACAAAACCTAAATAATTGTTTGCCAAAATTACAAATTGTGCATGGGCCTCATAGCTAGAAGAAGGAAGGTGAACAGATGGTTTTGATTTAATGAGGTTGATGACTATATGAAACAGAGTGCCCAAGTAAGCTGTGCAGACAGATGCAATTAACAAATGCAAGAGGGAACTGGATAGATATTGGACAGAGAAAGAAATTGAGATGGAGAAGCATATGGTATTTTTTGAGCTATTTGATCAGCCAGATGGACCATACCATAATGTTTCTGTTTTTTCTATCATCCATTTTTTGTATTCCTTTCCATTATGTTCTCACTTTTAAGGGCCAATTCTGTACTCCCAGGGAGCACCTGGTGGAAAGCCGTAAAGAAGCAGGTGACCAGATCGTTTAAAGGAATGACTGACATCACTGAACCCAAGTAGATATTCGCAGCAGATCTGAAGCACAGGGCAGAGGTGAGTTGCTCGATTTTAAAAAAATGGAAAGCTTTGTTAGATCTATACCCTTCAGTATTCATTCTAAGCAAGCTGTTCAGCTTCTTCAAGCACATTATGAAGTGGCCACCTACTTAACATTAAAGTCAAGGAACTAATGAAATCGTACATGACATATAAAACTCATAGAAGCTGACGAACAGCTTTAAAAGAATCATTGCATGTCGTAATACTTAAAAGAAAATGTAGTGCACAAAAATCGGGTTGCCGGCATAGGGAACTGAACTTGTTGCTTTCAGGTACACTTGACTAATTGCCTCCAGTCTGGGGGTGGCTATGATACTGTTATTAATTATTGATGTCATTTCATTTTTCTGGCAGCAGCTCACACTTTTAATGTGGAGTAGGGTGGAGTTTAGTGCTCCTCCCAGCAGGTAAGGACTTTTAAAAAATTACCTTTGTGGTGGCAGCTGTGTTCCGAGTAAATTAATTTCTAGCTTGGGTCTTAAAACAGGCGTTAGACCTCCAATTAGACTCCCATATTCAAGGCGGCCAACACATGTTTTAGGCATCTGCAAAGGATGCCTCCAAAGTGCCCAATATAGAATCCTAGAAATTTACAGCACAGAACGAGACCATTTCGGCTCATTGTGTCCGCGTCAATCGAACAAGCAATATCCAGCCTAATCCCACTTTCCAGCTCTTGGTCCATAGCCCTGTAAGTTATGGCACTTCAAGTGCATATCCAAGTAATTTTTAAATGTGGTGAGGGTTTCTGCCTCTACCACCCTTTCAGGCAGTGAGTTCCAGATCCCCACCACACTCTGGGTGAAAAACATTCCCCTCAAATCCCCTCTAAACTTCCTATCAATTACTATCTCCCCTGGTTGTTGACCTCTCTGCTAAGGGAAATAGGTCCTTCATATCCACTCTATCCAGGTCCCTCATAATTTTATACACCTCAATAAGATCTCCCCTCAGCCTCCTCTGTTCCAAAGAAAACAAACACAGACTATCCAATCTTTTCTCAAAGCTAAAATTCTGCAGTCCAGGCAACATCCTCGTAAATCTCCTCTGTACCCTCTCTAGTGCAATCACAACTTTCCTGTAATGTGGTGACCAGAACTGCATGCAGTACTCTAGCTGTGGCCTAAATAGTGTTTTATACAGTTCAAGCATAATCTCCCTGCTCTTGTATTCTATGCCTCGGCTAATAAAGGTATGTATTCCTTATGCCTTCTGTTGTGGACTAGTGGATTACTTCCTCTGGTGGACTACAGATGTAATAATTCTGGATGCAATAACAATAAAAGGCCATGGGGTCACAGTTCTGTTTGGAGCCATCTTGTAAGTGTGTGTGCTTCTGTAGCCATGTCTGAAGATATCACAGTTTGGCAACGAAGAAGCAATTTTTGGATTCCCTAGCTGAAATTTTTATTGGTGGATAATCCTGCGAACCGACGGTGTGACTTTAAGAGATTCTTGGTTTTGCAGAACAGCTGAAAATCCAATGTAAATTTCAAGCAAACTTGGCTGAACTGTCAATGCTGTCAGAGTCCAGATGGCCAAGCCTATGGGAATAATAAGGGTGAGTTCCACTGCGACCGAGAGACATTCAGAACATATGTGGAGGGGCTAAAAAATTTTTTTCACTGTGAATATTATCGTCGAAGACTCGGATGATGCAAACTGTAACCGGGTGCTTTTAGAAAGGAAAGGGGCTATTTTCTTGACTGAAGCAGGCCCAGAGGTGTATGAAACTCTGAAAAATGTGCTTGTTCTTGTCAAGCCAAACGACACGCCACTGATGGAGATCCTAAGCAAATTAGAACAGCGCTGCAGTCCTGAGCCCCTGGAAATGCCGAAAGTTATCATTTTGGAACATGAAATCAATTAAATGATGAGGGTATCAGTGGGAACATTGTAACTTTAAAAAAGCTATCCATTCACTGTCATTTCAGAAACTTTCAGGACCGAGCATTGCGTGACCGCTTTGTTTGTGGGTTGAAACATGAAGGAATCAGAAGGAAATTATTGACAACCTCTAACTTGACCTTTGATTTAGGTTGTCAGAAAGCTATGTCGATGGATATGGCCGATCAATACTCCTGAGAATTTTGCACCATTTCCAGTCATCAGATAACCAAGGTGAATTGGCTGCAGGCTAAAAGTAAAAGGCGGTTGGGCCCCAAGGGCCAAGGTAACAGTGCATTGAAGTCATGCTATCGGTGCCTGGAACAACACATCACTCAAAGCTGTCCATATGTGAAGGCAGAATGTTTCTGTTGCAAGAAAACTTGGCATCTTGCAAAGGCGTTCAGACTGAAGAGTAAACCAACTTTCAATGCGAGAAGTAGAAATCACCAGACACTTCATGGCATTGAAGAGAAACAACAGGACGAGGAGGTTCTGGAGATACACGCCATCAGGAGCATGAATGTATCTATCAGCGATTTGCAAAGTATCGTCATCCAAGTAGCCGTTGCAGGAACCAGGATACCCATGGAAATCGACACTGGTGCATCCATGAGCATAGTACCAGAATCGCTATATCTCAACAAGTTGTACGATTTTCGACTGGAGAAATTAAAGATGGAGATGCGAAGCTGTTCAAGAGAGTAAATCCCTGTTGTAGGAAGTATCACCATACCAGTGAAATACAAGGATCAGTTTCAGAGCATGCCTCTCATAGTAGTGGCAGTAGACAAGTCTGCCTTGATAGGTAGAAATTGGTTGGGATCACTGAAGCTGGATTGGAATTTGATTTTTTGTGTGGAAACGTGATTTGCATCAAAAGATGACTTCATCAAGCAATATCCAAAGGTGTTCCACAAAACAGGCAGTCCGATCCACATCTGTCAAAGTACAGAAGGATGCAAGACCAGCTTACTGCAAGCCACGTCCCATATCCGATGGAGAAAGTTGAGCAAGAACTCTAAAGACTAGAAACTGAAAACATTATGTCTAAGGTAGATCTAAGTAATTGGGCTACACCCATTGTTGTTGTACCCAAGTCAGATGGTAAGAGAAGGTTGTGTGGTGATTATAAAGTAACCATAAACCAGGTTCTAGAGAGTACCATATTAGTTCACTATGACGTATCTAAGGAGATCAAGCTAGCATGTGACGCCTCACCGCATGGAGTTGGGGCAGTGATCTCTCATGTACTAGATAGTGGGGTGGACAGACCAATTGCTTTTGCTTCATGCACTCTCAGTGCCAGTGAGCGGAATTATGTGCAGATCGAAAGGGAAGCTTTGGCATTGATTTTTGGAGTCACAAATACTTGTTTGGTCGTAAGTTTACCATAGTGACTGAGCATAAACCCCTGACAGCAATCCTCCATCCAAAGTCCACTGTTTCAACCTTAACTTCAGCCTGAATGCAGAGATGGGCTTTGATTTTGTTAGCATATATGTATGACATTGAATACAGATGATCAGCTGATCACAGTAATTCTGATGCTAATTCCAGGATGCCATCCCCATTACAAATTACACCCAATAGGGAAGAAGTGTTCTATTTTTCATACATTGATGAGCTGCCAGTCACAGCTGAAGAGATTGATAGGGCAACCAAATGTAACCCAGTGATGTCAAAGGTGTATGATTACATAGCAAATGGATGGCCAAACCAGGTGTCATAGGAAGAAATTCATCCCTACTTCATTCGGAGGAATGAATTGTCAGTGGATAAAGATTGTATCATGTGGGGAGCAAGAGTGGTTATCCCAAATAAGTTCTGGTTCAAATTGTTAGGAGAATTCATGACCAGCACCTGGACCTGGGAATGTGCTTGACTAAGAGTTTTGCACGCAGTTACTTATGGTGGCCAGTTTTAGATAAAGAGATAGAGTACACCATCAGTCAGTGTACAACATGTCAATCGGTGACCAAAAAACCACCATCAGTAGCATTACAGCCAAGAAAATGTCCTCCCAGGGTGTGCAAAGGTTACATGTAGATTTTTCTGAGCTAGAAGGACAGCAATTGTTCATAAGAACATAAGAAATTGGAGCTTGAATAGCCCATTTAGCTGCTCAAGCCTGTTCTACCATTTAATAAGATCATGTCTAATCTGATCTTGGGCTCAGCTCCACTTCCCTGCCCGCTCACCATCACCCTTTACTCCCTTATCATTCAAAAATCTGTGTATCTCTGCCTTAAATTTATTCAATGAACCAGCCTCCACAGCTCTCTGGGACAGAGAATTCCACAGATTTACAACCGTCTGAGAGAAGAAATTCCTCCTCATCTCAGTTTTAAATGGGCGGCCCCTTGTTCTGAGACAATGCCCCCTCGTTTTAGTTTCCCTTATGAGTGGAAATATCCTATCCGCATCCACCTTGTCGAGCCTCCTCATTATCTTATATGTTTCGAGAAGATCAATTCTCATTCTTCTGAACTCCAATGAGTATAGGCCCAACCTACTCAACCTATCTTCATAAGTCAACCCCCCACCACATCTCCAGAATCAACCCAGTGAACCTTCGCTGAACAGCCTCCAATGCAAATAAATCCTTCCTAAAACTGTATGCAGTACTCGAGGTGTGGCCTCAACAATACCCTGTACAGTTGTAGCAGGACTTCTCTGCTTTTATACTCTATCCTCCTTGTAATAAAGGCAAACATTCAATTTGCCTTCCTGATTACTTGCTGTACCTCATACTAACTTGTTGTGTTTCCTGCACAAGTACCCCCAGGTCCCTCTGTACTGCAGCACTTTCCAATTTTTCTCCATTTAAATTATAAATTGTTTTTCAATTTTTTTTGCCAAAGTGGATAACCTCACATTTTCTTACATTGTACTCCATCTGCCAAATGTTTGCCCACTCACTCAGCCTGTCTATATCCCTTTGCTGATTTTGTGTCCTCCTCACAATTTTCTTTCTGTGATATATTCACGGAGCACAGCACACACAGCTTCTAACATGGCAGGCAGCTCTGTCGGAAGCCTCCGGAACAGTCTGGTTCTATTTATTATTAACTCTGCAGTTGCAGTACATAATACGTCCACATCCACAGTGTGGAGCTACAAACATTACAAGCTTACAGACATTACACCTCTCCCTCCTTAATGAAGAAGTTATTATAACAAACATCATACATAACTTTCATTTTTATACATAACACGGGATATAGACTTATTGTTTTTTCCATATTTACAAATTTAACTTTACCACTTGTTTTCTGTTTTAAAGAGAATACCTTCGCTCTCGAACAGAACCTTTCAAACATGGTGTCGATTTCACACTCATTCGAGGCTCATCCTGAGGAACGTTTTCCTCCACGGAATTTCCTTGATTTTTATTTGAACTCACTAACTTCAGGCTCTTTGTTTTCCTGACTCGGACTCATACTTTCATTCTGATTCTCTCCTGGATTTGTTTCTAGTACATTGGATTTAGGATTTGCTACTGGTTTATCAAAACTATCTGATGAGTCAGAAATAATTGAATCATTCCCACCTTCAACTCCTTCCATGTCTGTAGGTAAAATATCAATATGAACAAACCTAACCTGTCCATTGTCAAACATCTTTACCAAATATGTGCGAGGACCACATATCTTCACCACTCTTCCTGGTAACCACTTTAACCATTTATGGTGATGGTTCTTCACTCTCACTTTCTGGTTTAATTTCACACTTCTCGCTTTTACTCTACTCTATCATGATTCTTTTTCTGTCTTAATGGTGTCTCTTCGACAGACTGTGCCAAATTTGGCCTTAACAACAAGAATCTGGTTCGTGGCTGTCATTTGAGAAACAACTCTGCTGATGTTCTACCAGTAGTTGTATGAGGAGTATTTCGATATGTAATCAAAAAATTAGCGAATTTGTGATCCAATGACAACTGTCGTTTCCTTGGATTTGGATCTAACATTTGTTTTATGAGGGCACGTTTTACAATTTGTACAGTGCACTCTGCTGCACCATTCGAAGCAGGATGGTATGGTGGAACCTTGGTATGTTTTACACCATTTTTGCTCGTGAATTGTGCAAATTCTTCTGAACGAAATTGTGGTCCATTATCCGAAACAATTTCTTCAGGGAGGCCAAATGAAGAAAATGTTTTACTTCTTGTTATTTTCCGCATTGGAAACACCTCAACCCACTTCGAATGGCTATCAATCACAATGAACAATTGTTGCCCTTCTAACTCAGCAAAATCAATATGTAGCCTTTGCCACACCCTAGGAGGCCATTTCCATGGCTGTAATGGTACTGATTGTGGTTGCTTGCTTACCGATTGACATGTCATACACTGACTCACGATGTACTCTATATCTTTATCAAGACCTGGCCACCATAAATAACTGTGTGCAAAACTCTTGGTCAAGCACATTCCCAGGTGCTGATCATGGAGGTCTCCTAATAATTGGACCTGAAATTATTTGGTATAACCAATCTTGCACCCCACATCATACAATCTTTATTGACTGATAATTCATTCCTACGAATGAAGAATGGATGTGTACCTTTGTCTGTTACCTGGTTAAGCCATCCATTTGCAATATACTCATACACCTTTGACATCATTGGGTCACGTTTGGTTGCTCTACCAATCTCTTCAGCTGTGACTGGCAGTTCATCAATGTATGAAAAATAAAACACTTCTTCCCTATCGGGTGTAACTTGTGATGGAGAAGGCAATCTAGACATTGCAACAGCATTACTGTGATCAGCTGATTGTCTGTATTCAATATCATATGTATATGCTGACAAAATCAAAGCCCATCTCTGCATTCGGGCTGCAGCTAATGTTGGAACTGGGGACTTTGGATGGAGGATTGCTGTTAGGGGCTTATGGTCCGCAACAATGGTAAACTTATGACCATACAACTATTTGTGAAACTTCTTGAACCCAAAAATTAATGCCAAAGCTTCCCTTTCAATTTGCGCATAATTACTCTCACTGGCACTGAGAGTGCGTGAAGCAAAAGCAATTGGTCTCTCCTCCCCACTACGTGATACATGAGAGATCACTGCACCAACTCCATATGGAGAGGCATCACATGCTAGCTTAATCTCCTTAGATATGTCATAGTGAACTAACATGGTGGTCTCTACCAATTTGCTTTTACACTCCATGAAAGCTGTATCGCATTCTTTTGACCACTTCCAGTGGACCTGTTTTTTTAAAAAGTTCATTCAGTGGATGTAATACTGCAGCCAAATTTGGTAGGAACTTCCCATAATAATTCAAAAGACCCAAGAATGAACGAAGTTCAGTGACATTCCTGGGAGTGGGTGCATTTCTGATTGCATCCAGTTTTTCCTTGGTCGGATGTAAACCATCTTTGTCTACTCTGTACCCTAAGTACTCCACTGAGTTTTTAAATAACTCACACTTAGGAGCTTCTCTAGCCATTTGAGAACTTCATTCAATATGTTATTATGAATTTGCCTATTTGGTGCTGAAATTAGAATGTCATCCAAATAACATACTAGCCCTTCAATACCTTGCAAAATCTGGTTCATCACCCCTTGGAATATGGCAGGGGCAGAAGACACTCCAAACGGTAGCCTATTAAATTGATATAGGCCTAGATGAGTATTTATAGTCAAACATGACTTGGACTCCTCATCTAGTTCAAGCTGTAAGTAGGCATTCGTAAGAAGATCTGACCACCTGTCAGTGTTGTGAACAAATTTTCTATATTCGGCAATGTATTGGGGACATTACCCTCTAGAACCTGGTTTACGGTTACTTTATAATCACCACACAATCTTACCTTACCATCTGACTTAGGTACAACAACAATGGGTGTAGCCCAATTTCATCGATCTATCTTACAAATAATGTTCTCAGTCTCTAGTCTTTTGAGTTCTTGCTCAACATTCTCCTTGAGTGCATATGGTACGGAACGTGGCTTGTAGTAAACCGATCTAGCGTTCTTCTGTACCCTGATACTCGCCTTGAAGCCTTGGATCGGACTGCCCGTTTCGCAGAACACCTTCGAATACTTCTTGATAACCTCATCCATTGATGAAAATCTCGCTTCCACACAGAAAATCTTACTCCAATCCAGCTTCAGTGAGCTCAACCAATTTCTTCCTAGTAAGGCAGGCTTGTCTCCTTTCACTACTATTAGAGGCAAGTTCTGAAATTGATCTCCATATTTCACCGGTACGGTGATACGACCTACCACAGGAATTTTCTCTCCCGAGTAGCCTCGCAGCTCTATCTTGGATTTCTCCAATTGGAAATCACGCAATTTGTCGAGGTAAGCAACTCTGGTACTACACTCACGGATGCACCCGTGTCGATTTCCATTGGTATCTTGAATCCCGCAACAGCTATTTGGATTTTGATACTTTCCGAATCGCTGTCCGTTAACCTCGTGCTCCTAATGACGTGTAACTCTAACATCTCCTCATCCTGTTGTTGTTCTTCCATGCTATGTAGTCTCTTGGGATTTCTACTCATAACTTTGAATGCTGGACTCATAGCTTTGAACGCTGATTTACCCTTCAGTCGGCAGGCCTTCGCAAGATGCCCAGTCTTTCTGGGAAGAAACACTCTGCCTTCACGTATGGACAACTTTGAGCAATGTGTTGTCCCGGGCACCTATAGCACGACTTCGACGCTCTGTTAGAATTTCCAGTTTCTGAGACTTTGGGCCCCCACTGTCTTTTACTTTGAACCTGCAGGTGATTCCCCTCGGTTGACTGACGACCGTAATTATTATTTAATTCTCGGGAATATTGTTCGGCTAAGCCCAGCGACCTCGCTGTCTGACAAGCAATCTCAAAAGTCAAGTCATCCATCGTCAATAACTTCCTTCTGATCGCATCATTTTTCACCCCACAAACAAAACGATCCCGTAATGCTTGGTTTTGAAAGTTTCCAAAATTACAGTGCATCGATAGCTGTTTTAATGCTACGATGTAATCACTGATACTTTCATTCAGTCTGTTGATTCCGAATCCCGAAACGATACCTTTCAGCAATTTCTAATGGTTTGAGGTTATAGTGTTGCTCCAGCTTCGTTAAAATCTCTTTAAGCGTTGTGTCCTTTGGCTCGTCAGGCACAAGCAGATTTACAAGGGTTTCGTATAATGCCGGACCTGTCTCCGATAAGAAAATCACTCTCTTACGTTCCAACACAGCTCGGTTCTGGACTGCATTATCTGGAACTTCAATTATGTTATTTGCAGTGAAATACATTTCTAGCTGATCCACATACGCTTTAAAACGTTCCCGGTTGTGTCTATATTCCCCCAAATGTCCGATTACACCTGCCATTTTAATCTCACACCGTGTGCTGTATTTTACCTTGGATTTTTGTAGCTTTTTCCAAAGACAGAAACTTCCAAAGTCTCTCTGTCGGCTGGCTGAATCCTTCACCATCAAAATTTAAGCTTTAAATCATCCAAAAAAATCCCATCCTCATCGTCAAATGTAATATATTCACAGAGCACAGCACACACAGCTACTAACATGGCAGGCAGCTCTGTTGGATGCCTCCGGAACAGCCTGGTTCTGTTTATTATTAACTCTGCAGTTGCAGTACACAATACATCCACATCTTACAGACATTACACTTTCCCATCCATCTTTGTATCATCAGCAAACTTAGTTATATTACACTTGGTCCCTTCATTCAAGGGAATTTTGATAGATTCGATGCATCCATTATCTCTGCAGTCACTTCTTTTAGGACGCTAGGATTCAAGCCACCAGGTCCAGGGGACTTGTCCACCTTTAATCCCATTATTTTACCGAGTACTACTTCTTTAGTGATAGTGATTTCATTAAGTTCCTCCCTCCCTATAACCCCTTGATTATCCACTATTGGGATGTTTTTAGTGTCTTCTACCGTGAAAACCAATACAAAATATTTGTTCAAACTCTCTGCCATTTCTCTGTTCCCCATTATTAATTCCCCAGTCTCATCCTCTAGGGGACCAATATGTACTTTAGCCACTCTTTTCCTTTTTATGTACCCGTAGAAACTCTAACATAGAAACATAGAAACAGAAATTTACAGCGCAGATGGAGGCCATTTCAGCCCATCATGGTACATGCCGGCTGACAAAGAGTCACATGGCTCTCGGTCTCAGATGGTGGGGAACTCAGGAGGAGACCAAGATGGATCATCCACTTGGCACTTCTGACTGAAGCTGGTTGTGAACAAATTAGCCATATTTTTTGCACTAAAGTGCAGGGCTCTGCGATCATTGAGGATGAGAATGTTCATGGAGCCTCTTCCTCCCATTAGTTGTTTGCTTGTTCACCACCATCGAGTCCAAGAATGGGAGAAGCGGCGGAGGATAAAAGGTGCGGTCCACAGCAGCTCGAGTGAGTCTGAGAGCGGGAGAAGCTCGCCCCGGAGGCTGCAGCAGCACCAACCGACCTGGGAGGATAAGAGGTGGAAAGATTCAAGGTGTAACATCACTGGAAAGCAGGAAAGTGATTGATTGGTAACGGTCACATTGTTTTTTCTTTGCTATTCAGATTCGAGGCCGGTGAGTATCACTTTTCTTTTGTCTCTTGTCTTTTAGTCTTTACTAAAGGCAGTGGGGTATACTAAAAATGTTTTTTAATTAATTTATTTACTAGAGACATGGCAGGGCAGCTCAGTCCCATTGAGTGCGCATCCTGTGCCACGTGCAAAGTCCTGGACACTACATGTAGCCTGGAAGACCACATGTGCAGGAGGTGTCTCCAGCTGCACCAACTTGAGCTCCACGTTTCGGAGTTTATGATGCAGCTGGAGTCACTGCAGTGCATCAGCGAGACTGAAAATTACATGGATAGTACGTTTCTAGAGGTGGTCACCCCGCAGCTTAAAAGTATGCAGGCAGAGAGGGAATGGGTGACCACCAGACAGAAGGGGAAGACTAGGCAGGTAGAGCAGGAGTCCTCTGAGGCCATCTATTCTGAATACTGGTGGGGGTGATGGTGCCTCTGGAGAGTGCAACCAGAGCCAAATCCATGGCACCACGGGTGGCTCAGCTGCACAGGGCGGGAGGAAGAGAAATGGAGGAGCAATAATGGTAGGGGATTCAAATGTCAGGGGAGCAGACAGACGTTTCTGCGGCCGCAGACGTGACTCCAGGATGGTTTGTTGCCTCCCTGGTGCCAGGGTCAAGGATGTCACCAAGTGGCTGCAAGACATTCTGGAGGGAGAGGGTGAACAGCCAGAGGTCGTGGTCCATATCGGTACCAATGGCATAGGTAGAAAGAGGGATGAGGACCTGCAGGCAGAGTTAGAGAGCTAGGAGAGAGATTAAAAAGCAGGACCTCAAAAGGTAGTAATCTCCAGGTTACTGCCGGTTCCACGTGCTGGTGAGTACAGAAATAGGAGGATAGAGCAGATGAATGCGTGGCTTGAGAGATGGTGTAGGCGGGAGGGCTTTAGATTCCTGAGGCATTGAAACTGTTTCTGGGGTAGGTGGGACTGTACAAACCAAACGGGTTGTACCTCAACAGAGCCAGGACCAGTTGCCTCACTGCAAGGTTTGCTAGTGCTGTTGGGGAGGGTTTAAACTAGCTTGGCAAGGGGATGACATCCAGGGAATAAATTCAGTAAGGAGAGAAGTAAAGCTGGAATTGGGCAGCAGAAAAGTAGAAAGTGAATTTGGAAGACAGAGGAAACAAGGGCTGTAAAATAGGCAACACGGGAGTTTGGCACCACTAAATGGTATATACTTCAATGCAAGTCATATAGGGAATAAGACAGATGAGCTGAGAGCACAGATAAGACACTTGGGAGTACGATATTATAGCTATTATTGAGACATGGCTGAAAGAAGGGCGGGTATGGCAGCCCAATATTCCTGGTAACAGGGTTTTCAGATAGATAAAAGAGGGTAAAAAAAGGAGGAGAGGGTCACAGTATTAATTAAAGAAACAATTACAGCTGTGAGAAGGGATGACATGTTAGAGGGGTCATCAAACGAGGCCAAATGGGTTGAATTGAAGAACAGAAAAGAGGCGATCACACTACTTGGGCACTACTCGGGGTGTACTATAAACCCCCAAACAGTCAGAGGGAGATAGAAGAACAAATATATGGGCAAATTGCTGCAAAGTGCAAAAACTACAGAGCTGTAATCGTGGGGGATTTCAAGAACCTTATATTAATTGGGAAAAAAGTAGTGTAAATGGTGCAGAGGGTGTAGAATTCCTAAAATCATTCAGAAGAACTTCTGTAGCCAGCATGTAACAAGCCCAACAAGGGAGGGGATGGTTCTGGACTTGGTTTTAGGGTATGAAGAGGGGCAGGTGGAAGGGATATCAGTGGGAAAGCATTTTGGTGCAAGTGATCATAATTTAGTTAGATTTAGGGTAGTTATGGAAAAGGACAAAGGTGGACCAGGAATAAAGGTTCTCAATTGGGGTATAGCAAATTTTGCTGAGCTGAGATGGGATTTGGCTGAAGCGGACTGGAAACGGCTATTTGATGGTAAATCAGTGTCAGAGCAGTGGGAGGCATTCTAGGAGGAGATCCTGAGGGTATTGAGCAAGTATGGTCCGTTAAAAAATAAGGGTGGGGCAAACAAATCTACAGTACCCTGGATGTCAAGGGACATACAGGGTAAGATAAAGAAAAAAAGGGAAGCTTATGACAGATACCGAGAACTCAATACTGCAGAAACTCTAGAGGAGTATAAGAAGCGCAGGGGTGCAATTAAAAAAGATATCAGGAAAGCAAAGAGAGACCATGAAAGAATGTTGGCAAGTAAAATCAGGGAAAACTCAAAGATGTTTTACAAATACATTAAGAGTAAGAGGATAACTAGAGAAAGAGTGGGGCCTATTAGAGACCATAAAGGAAATCTGTGTGTGGAGGCAGAAGATGTGGGTATAATTCTCAATAAATGCTTTGCATCTGTTTTCATAAAAAAAAGGGGCGATGCAGACTTTGCAATGAGGGAGGAGGAGTGTGAAATATTAGACGCGATAAATATAGTGAGAGAGGAAGTATTAAGGGGCTTAGCAGCTTTGAAAGTGGATAAATTCCCAGGCCAGGATTAAATGTATCCCAGGCTGAAGAGAAGCAAAAGCGGAAATAGCAGAGGCTCTAACCATCATTTTCCAGTCCTCTCTGGCTATAGGTGTGGTGTCAGAGGACTGCTAATATTGTACCTTTGTTTAAAAAGGGATAAAAGGATAGACCGAGTAATTACAGGCCAGTCAGCCAAATCTCAATGGTGGGAAAATTGTTGGAAAAAATCCTGAGGGACAGGATAAATCTTCATTTGGAAAGACATGGATTAATCAAGGACAGTCAGCATGGATTTGTTAAGGGAAGGTCATGTCTGACTACCTCCAACAAGCGAAGGTCTAACCACCGCCCCTTGACATTCTATGGAATTACCATTGTCGAATATCCCACTACCAACATCCTGAGGCTCACCATTGACCAGCCACATAATTATTGTGGAAAGGCTTTGGGGAGTCAGGAGGTGAGACGCTCACCACAGAATACCCAGCCTCTGACCTGCTCATGTAGCCACAAGATTTATCCTGTCCCTCAGGATTTTTTCCAACAATTTTCCCTCCATTGAGATTTGGCTGACTGGCCTGTAATTACTCGGTCTATCCTTTTATCCCTTTTTAAACAAAGGTACAACATTAACATCTACAAGGCACAAGTCAGGAGTTTATTGGAATACTCTCCACTTGCCTGGATGAATGCAGCTCGAACAACACTCAATAAGCTCGACACCATCCAAGACAAGGCAGCCCATTTGATCAGCACCCCATCCACCACTTAAAAAATTTACTCACTTCACCACCGGCACAACGCGTAGTCAAAATCAGGTGAATTTATAATGAGAAACAAAGAAATGGTAGACCAATTGAACAAATACTTTGGTTCTGTCTTCACTAAGGAAGACACAAATAACCTTCTGGAAATATTGGGGACGGAGGGTCTAGCGAGAAGGAGGAACTGAAGGAAATCCTTATTAGTCAGGAAATTGTGTTAGGGAAATTGATGGGATTGAAGGCCGATAAATCCCCAGGGCCTGATACTCTGCATCCCAGAGTACTTAAGGAAGTGGCCCTAGAAATAGTGATGCATTGGTGGTCATTTTCCAACATTCTATAGACTCTGGATCAGTTCCTATGGATTGGAGGGTAGCTAATGTAACCCCACTTTTTAAAAAAGGAGGGAGAGAGAAAACACGGTATTAAAGATCGGTTAGCCTGATATTGGTATTGGGGAAAATGCTGGAATCAATTATTAAAGATGTAATAGCAGCACATTTGGAAAGCAGTGACAGGATCGGTCCAAGTCAGCATGGATCTATGAAAGGGAAATCATGCTTGACAAATCTTCTCGAATATTTTGAGGATGTAACTAGTAGAGTGGACAAGGGAGAACCAGTGGATGTGGTGTATTTGGACTTTGAAAAGGCTTTTGACAAGGTCCCACACAAGAGATTAGTGTGCAAAATTAAAGCACATGGTATTGGGGGTAATGTATTGACGTGGATAGAGAACTGGTTAGTAGACAGGAAGCAAAGAGTAGGAACAAACGGTCCTTTTCAGAATGGCAGGCAGTGACTAGTGGGGTACTGCAAGGTTCAGTGCTGGAAACTGAGCTATTTACAATATACATTAATGATTGAGACGAAGGAATTGAATGTAATATCTCCAAGTTTGCAGATGACACTAAGCTGGGTAGCAGTGTGAGCTGTGAGGAGGATGCTAAGAGGCTACAGGGTGACTTGGACAGGTTAGGTGCGTGGGCAAATGCATGGTAGATGCAGTATAATGTGGATAAATGTGAGGTTATCAACTTTGGTGACAAAAACAGGAAGGCAGAATATTATCTGAATGGTGACAGATTAGGAAAAGGGGAGGTGCAATGAGACCTGGGTGACATGGTACATCAGTCATTGAAAGTTGGCATGCAGGTACAGCAGCCAGTGAAGAAGGCAAATGGCATGTTGGCCTTCATAGCGAGAGGAATAGAGTATAGGAGCAGGGAGGTCTTACTACAGTTGTACAGAGCCTTGGTGAGCCACCCTTGAATATTGTGTACAGTTTTTGTCTCCTAATCTGAGGAAGGACATTCTTGCTATTGAGGGAGTGCAGCGAAGGTTCACCAGACTGATTCTCGGGATGGCAGGACTAACATATGAAGAAAGATTGGATTGACTAGGCTTATATTCACTGGAATTTAGAAGAATGAGAGGGGATCTCATAGAAACATATAAAATTCTGACGGAATTGGACAGGCTAGATGCAGGAAGAATGTTCCCGATGTTGGGGAAGTCCAGAACCAGGGATCACAGTCTAAGGCTAAGGAGTAAGCCATTTAGGACCGAGCTGAGGAAAAACATCTTCACTCAGAGAATTGTGAAGCTGTGTAATTCTCTACCACAGAAAGTTGTTGAGGCCAGTTCGTTAGATATATTCAAAAGGGAGTTAGATGTGGCCCTTACAGCTAAAGGGATCAAGGGATATGGTGAGAAAGCAGGAATGGGGTACTGAAGTTGCATGATCAGCCATGATCATATTGAATGGTGGTGCAGGCTCGAAGGGCCGAATGGTCTACTCCTGCACCTATTTTCTATGTTTCTATGTACCATCTATAAGATGAACTGCAGCAACATGCCAAGGCTTTTTCAATAGCACCTCCCAAACCCGCAACCTCTACCACCTAGAAGGACAAGGGCAGCAGGCGCATGGGAATATCATCACCTCCAAATTCCCCTCAAAGTTACATACCATCCTGACTTTGAAATAATGGCCCCAAGTTTCCACACGCGGCAAAACAGGCACCCCTCTGAGCTGGGCGCCCGTTTTTCGCGCCGAAAACGGCGCCTGAAAAAAAACGCGCTATTCTCGAGCGCTTTGTAGCTCGATGTGTGCTTGGCGCGGCGCACAGGGGGCGGAGCCTACCACTCGCGCCGATTTTGTAAGTAGGAGGGGGCGGGTACAATTTAAATGAGTTTTTTTCGTGCCGGCAACCCTGCGCGTGCGCGTTGGAGCGTTCGCGCACGCGCAGTCTGAAGTAAACATTGGCACTCGGTCATTTTAAAAAGTGCTGCAGAAAAAGTAAAAATTTGTTAATTGAACCCTTGCAAAGGCTTGTATTTTAATTTTCTTGATATTTCTGTGTGTGAGGGTGAGGGAGTGCATTCTGTAATTAAAGATAGACTCTGATAAACGGGACACATGCACTTGTTTGAGACTATTCAAATTCTTTGTAGCTGTTCAATTTTTAACATTTTTCAATAAAACCACATTGCCCTTCCATGATCAGCACTGAGGCTTCTTGCAGCTTTCTCCCTCCCTCCCCCCCCCTGCCATCGGTCAGACCCGATGGCAAACGGCTGCCTGAAGTACTCAGGCTTCTTGCAGCTTTCTCCCCCTGCCGTCGGTCGGTCCCGACGACAAACTGCTGCCTGAAAGGCCTGCCTGAAGCACTTTCACACAGGTAGGAACATGGTTTATTTAATCTTTTCTTTGCTTATAAATTTTTATTCGGGTTGCATTTATTTGTATAATATTTGTATAAGTATAACTAAGGATTGATTGTAGAATTTAATGACTTCCCTTCCCCCCCTCCCCCCCCCCCCCACCTCGTTCCCTATGCCTAATTTGTAACCTGCGCCTGATTTTTTTACTGTGTCGACAAGGCTTTTTCAAGCCTACAAAAATCTTCACTTGCTCCATTCTAAGTTAGTTTGGAGTACATTTTCACTGTGGAAACTTTCAAATCAGGCGTCAGTGGCCGGACACGCCCCCTTTTGAAAAAAATATTTTGTTCAAAAGTGAAACTGTTCTACCTGACTAGAACTGCAGAAAACTTAAATGTGGAGAATTACGATTTCTAAGATACTCCGTTCTCCACCAGTTGCTCCTAAAAATCAGGAGCATATCATGTGGAAACTTGGGGCCTATATAATGTGGTCCTTCATCGTCGCTGGGTCAAAATCCTGGAACTCCCTCTCTAACAATACTGTGGTAATTCCTTCACCACATGGAATGCAGTGGTTCAAGAAGACAACTCAACACCACCTTCTCAACGGCAATTAAGGAGAGGCAATAAATACTGGCCTTGCCAGTGATGCACATATTTTGTGAATGAATAAATTAAGAAAACATTTCTTTTACAATTTAGGATTCTATTCAACGAGTGTTACAGACTTGTTACAAGGCATTTTTATTCGCTGTACCATATTGTTTACCAGTAAAATGCTTCCTGATCAATGCCATTTATCATACCATGGCAGATTAGCTGTTCATGAGTTATCAGGCATGGAGACCTGCGCAAGGCACCAAAGTGGCAACACAGTGCAAAGTGGGCCTTTGTGCACAAGCAGTGTGCGAGCTCAGTTACATGTTAACTATCAGTTTTTGAAGCTGATAGTCAGCTTTTCAACCTATATGCCAACTTGACAGCATTTAACAAGAACATTTTTTTAAACTAGGACTGGAGGTTGTCAGTTTGAACCAATCAGATCAGTCAGATGGAAACTAAAGGCAGATAGAACCAATTTATTCTCCATTGTTGCTTACACACAAACTTGAGGCAGATGAGTGCTGATTTCTGAGAATTGCACTTAATTGTGTATTAAAAATAAAATGCGAATGTGCAACGTTTAATAACTTTAATTTTTTGAGCAAAGGGATTTTCTGGGGCATGCCTCCCTGTTGTCTTATATGATGATTAATTTTCTTCAAGACTAGTTGAAACCACTTTTTTAAGATAAGGAGAAGGTTCTTTCTGTGAATGGATTAACTGGCTTTATTAATTATTGTTGTCACTGCAGAGGTGGAACTGTCAGAGTTTGGAACTATGATAAGGTGAAATTGGACCTTGTTGCGCCCGTTTCCTAGGCAGAAAATGGGTGCAAAGAAATCTGATTTAGGGGGCCAGCCTCCGATGCCTCAATCATGAGAGAAACAGATCCAATGCCATATTTAGAAAGACATGGATTAATCAAGGACAGTCAGCATGGATTTGTTAAGGGAAGGTCGTGTCTGACTAACGTGATTGAATTTTTTGATGAGGTAACCAGGAGGGTCAATGAGGGCAGTGCGTATGATGTAGTGTATATGGATTTTAGCAAAGCTTTTGATAAGGTCCCAGATGGTAGACTGGTCACAAAAGTAAAAGCCCACGGGATCCAATGCAAAGTGGCAAGTTAGATCCAAAGTTGGCTCAGAAGCAGGAAGCAAAGGGTAATGGTTGATGGGTGTTTTTGTGACTGGAAGGCAGTATCTAGCAGGGTTCCGCGGGGCTCAGTGTTGAGTCGCTTGCTTTTTTTGGTATATATCAATAACTTGGATTTGAATGTTGCGGGTATGATTAAAAATTTTGCAGATGACACTAAAATTGGCTGTGTGGTTGATAATGAAGAAGAAAGCTGCAGACTGCAAGATGATATCATTATCATCATAGGCAGTCCCTCAGAATCAAGGAAGACTTGCTTCCACTCCTGAAGTGAGTTCTTTAGTGGTTGAACAGTCCAATACGAGAGCCACAGTCTCTGTCACAGGTGGAACAGATAGTCGTTGAGGGAAGGGGTGGGTGGGACTGGTTTGCCGTACGCTCTTTCCGCTGCCTGTGTTTGATTTCTGTATGCTCTCGGCGTTGGGACTCGAGGTGCTCAGCGCCCTCTCGGATTCACTTCCTCCACTTAGGACGGTCTTGGGCCAGGGACTCCCAGCTGTCAGTGGGGATGCCGCACTTTATCAGGGAGGCTTTGAGAGTGTCCTTGTAGCGTTTCCGCTGCCCACCTTTGGCTCATTTGCCTTGAAGGAGCTCCGAGTAGAGCACTTGTTTTGGGAGTCTCGTGTCTGGCATGCAAACTATGCGGCCTGCCCAGCGGAGCTGATCGAGTGTGGTCAGTGCTTCAATGCTGGGGATGTTAGCCTGGATGAGGACGCTGATGTTGGTGCACCTGTCCTCCCAGGGGATTTGTAGGATCTTGCAAAGACATCGTTGCATGATATTTCTCCAGCAACTTGAGGTGTCTTCTGTACATGGTCCATGTTTCTGAGCTATACAGGAGGGCAGATATTACTACAGTCCTGTAGACCATGAGCTTGGGAGCAGTTTTGAGGGCCTGGTCTTCAAACACTTTTTTCCTTAATTTACAGATCAGGTGGGAAAATGGTATTCAATCCGGATAAGTCTGAGGTAATGCATTTGGGGAGGTCTAACAAGACAAGGGAATACACATTAAATGGTATGACACTAAAAAGTATAAAGGGACAAAGGGACCTTGGGGTGCAGGTCCACAGATCCCTGAAGGTAGCAGGCCAGGTGGATGAGGTAGTTAAGAATGCAAATGGAATACTTGCCTTGATTAGTCGAGGCATGGAATACAAGAGCAAGGCACAGCAAGGAACTGTACAGAACACTGGTTAGGCCGCAGCTGGAGTACTGTGTGCAGTTCTGGTTACCACATTACAAGAAAGATGTGATTTCACTGGAAAGAGTGCAGAGGAGATTTACAAGAATGTTGCCTGGGCTGGAGAATTTTGGCTATGAGGAAAGATTGGAGATGCTGTGTCTTTTTTCTTTGGAACATAGGAGGCTGAGGGGAGACCTGATTGAGGTGCATAAAATTAAGAGGGGCCTGGATAAAGTTGATATAAAGGATCTGTTTCCCTTGGCAGAGGGGTCAACAACCAGGGGGCATAGACTTAAGTAATTGGGGAGAGGTTTAGAGGAGATATGAGGGGAAAGTGGAATTAGGCTGGATAGCTCTTGGTCGGCCGGCGCGGACACGATGGGCCGAAATGGCCTCCGTGCTGTAAATCTCTATGATTCTATGATGACTGAATGTGGCAGGACTGCAGACCTTTGATCTGATCCGTTGGTTGTGGGATCGCCTAGTTCTGTCTATAGCATGCTGCTTCCATTGTTTAGCATGCTATAAACTGTTTAGCATTCATGTAGTCCTGTGTTGTAGCTGGCACCTCTTTTTCATTGTATGCCTGGTGCTGCCCTGGCATGCTCTTCTATACTCCTCATTGAACCAGGATTGGTCACCTGGCTTTATGGTAATGGTAGAGTGAAGGATATGCCTGACCATGAGGTTACAGATTGTGGTGGAATACAAATGTGAATGGTTTATCGAATCTTCCACGTGTCAAGACTGCACTAAAGCCTGAAGCACATTCCTATATAGTGTGGATTTTTAAAAGATATTTTCTGCGTTTTTTTTTTCTAACATTTATGAATCATTATTGATGGAGTTTATGGCTTCATGGCCATGGCCTTGCCCCTCCTTATCTCTGTAATCTCCTCCAGCCCCACAACCCCCCGAGATATCTGCGCTCCTCTAATTCTGGCCTCTTGAGCATCCCTGATTATAATCGCTCAACCATTGGTGGCCATGCCTTCTGTTGCCTAAGCCCTAAGCTCTGGAATTCCCTGGCTAAACCTCTCTTTCTTCCTTCAAAACAGTCCTTAAAACTTTCCTCTTTGCCCAAGCTTTTGGTCACCTGCCTTAATTTCTCCTTATGTAGCTCGGTCAATTTAAAAAAATCTCATAATAATTCTGTGAAGCGCCTTGGAATGTTTCACCACATTAAGGGTGTTATATAAATACAAGTTGTTGTTGTTGTTGTTATTCTGTTAACCCCTGCAGAATTGTTGCGGCCATTATAGCTTCCAAATAATTTTTACACAGATCTGTATCTTGTGACAGGAAGAACAGGTATTTATAATGTTTTGATGACAAGCCAGAGTTATAATGATGTCCATCCACTGACAGGTAGAGAAAATGTTAATAAGGCACTTACCTATACTCTTTACAGATGTATACTCCACATATACTCCTCACAGTATACTATACATACACTCCTTACAGAGGTATTCCTGCACATATTATACTTCAACAGATCAAACCTACAGACTCTTTACCTTTTTCAGCAGCAGCAGGTTTCAGCTTCTTTCCTTTCTCTATAAAATGAAATTGTCAGCTTAGTTTTTTTTCACTCGATGTGCATCAGTACAACTTGTACAAAGTATAGCCTTAATAAGAACAGCAAAGACAAATTGTGCCATTTTTGTGGGGCTTCTGCCGATCCTCCGGCAAAGTTATTGAGAGAGATCAGGGAACACCATGATCAGCCATGATCTAATTGAATGGGGAACCAGCTACAGGGACTGAATGGCCTATTCCTGTTCATGTTCCCATGTTCCTAACATCTACAGAAATTCTACCCCACAGATAGTTTTATTATTTGATGATATATCTTGTCAGGTTTTCGAGGAGTTAGATTTAAAGTAATTCCTCCACTTTTTTGTCCTTTCTATTCCAGTAGGTATGGACTCATGTTATGGCACAGTTCCACAGGCATTAGCTCCTCTCCAGTATTTTATCAAAATAACCATTCTTCATGAATGAGCTTAGACAGTAACTATTGGCAAGCTGTTTGACAACGGATAGCATCACATTGCAGCACAATCATTTCCTCACCCAATAACAACATATGCACTTTGCAAATAGAAAATCAAGAGCAGAAATCTTAGTAAATCGCCCCATTATTTCTGGGGCACTGAATCCAAGGAAAAACTTTCACCTTAAGCACAGGCTTTGTGAACTATCAAGAATCTGTGCACATGCCCCCACAAATTTCTGTCCATTCATTTCAATGGGAAGAAAATTGAGAAGCGGGGGAGGTGCTGTTTACCTGAATTCCCGATGTGCACTTTTGGCGAAGCTGTGCACTGGGATTGCTGATGATGAAAATTTAAACCCAATCGTAAGTCATACTATTATATATGCAGACTATAGATATGTTCTCTGTGTAGTCACTGTATAGTTACATAAGATGGAGACTTGTTACCTGATGTACTATCAATAAGGTTTACACTAGCTGGCACCTCTAGAGGGTGCAACTGGTGGAGACCGGGGTTTCCTGCCCCTGTGGCAGAGGCTGTCCACCAGAGGGCACTGTAGTGGGAGACCTGAGGGTCACCGGTATAGGTGTGCAGGGTCCAGTATAAAAGGCTGCTCACTATGCTTGTGCCTCACCCTGGAGTTATGAATAAAGGACCAAGGTCACTACAGTTTGAGTACAACACATTGCCTCGTGGAGTCATTCATAAGTGCATTACAGACATAATACATACCAGTTCTCCTCACCCCAGAGTTATTTTTACAATGAATGCTTTTAAGCAATATTACTCAAAGGATCTATAAAGATGTCAAGTGTGGGAAATGTGATACTGGTACAGTAGGGGCTCACAGCCATACATAACTCCTGGCGCATAGTCATATAGTCAATGGAAGACATTTTTGGAATAACTTCACCATGCATTCCCAGGAAGCTGCCATTCTCGAAGGGAGAATGGGTCAGAGAAAGGACAACAATGTTCCAGTACTGAGTCTTAGAACAGTGCTGCCCATTAGGATCAGTGGATTTACCCTTAACTAGTGTTAGATTTTTTTTTTAAGAACATTTTTTGTGAGAATAGTTCATAGAACCAAATTCATTAATTTAGTGTCATGAAGCTTAAAGTGCCAATTTTAAAAAAGAATAATAGTTTTAATAATCATGAAGAGGTAAAGTTGCACCTGAGAAATAGTTTTTATGATTATTTAATAGGAATAAAATCAAATATCAGAAGAAGTGTCAAACAGTGAGTTCACACTATATATATTTAGCAATAGTGCAAAACCACTTTGCACCAACATTAAACTTATGAAATGTTAATCGGTGTAAAACCCCAAATTGACCCTGAAGCTCAGTGTAGATAGAGTGACCCTCCTACAAAAAGTCTCACCTCCATACACTGGAGTCCAGCTGAATTTGCACCAAAGAAAAAACACTTCACATTGATATTACAGTTGTAGTGTAAATCAATCCAAATAAAAAGTAATTTTTAATTAGAGGTTTAAGTTCTATTCGGTTTAAACACATGCACCAGTTTAGGGCAGCTTTACACTGATCAGAACTGGATCTTCAATTTTTGCTATCTCTGCTTTTAGAGATGAAACCATCTCTCTAATATTTAAACAGCTTATGGCAAGAATGCTATTATATATCCAATACTTTTCCATTGATTTAAATGTCATTCTTCTGTTGAACTTCAGTATCTACTAATTTTTTTCAGTAAATACAATTGATTTGTAATAATAGAGGCCAGAAGATAACCCAGTCAAACCTCAATTAAGCAGTAAAACTCAAAGTTTTTGGGTGAGTGAACCATATTTTCTAACCAAAGTAATCTGATGTCAACCTTGGCTTGATTTAGATATTTCTGAGTTTGGATGTATGGCCTAGAAATCCGTTAACACCAAAAATTGGTGGTGTCACCACAGGGCGAAGTTTGCTTACATCTGTAAAATGATTTGAATGATTGGAGTGCACGGCCTAGCAAGAAATGCGCTGCCCCAGGCTATGCGCTCAGCAGGTGGCCCAATGTAGCGTAGCCACAGCATCCCTGGAGCAAGACTGCCTTTTCTTAAAGCAAGACAGTCATTTTAGAAAGCAGTCTCGAGCCCTTAAAGGGGAACTGCATTTTTTAAAAAAACATTTAAAAACAGTCTCTAGTCCTTAGAGCTTAACTGCCTTCTGAAAAAAAATAAAAATCATTCCAAACTAGGCAGTCTTCAACAGGCCAGGGAAAGGGCACCCAGGGTCTCGCATGCAGCATTCCAACTTTGTGTGGGGGGTCAAAAGTGGAAGAGAGGTCCTCTACTCACAGGGGACTGGGATGCCCTCCAGAAAAAAGTATGTGGGACCAGATTGCCAAGGCCATCACTGCCAGCAATGTCGCTCCAAGGACCTGATCCCAGTGCCCAAAGTTTCATGACCTGAGAGCAGTGATGAAGGTCAGTGAATGCATTTTCAAAAGCCGTCTCCTACCAACTGCACCACTAGCCTCACTCACTAGTCAGTGCATGAACCTCCATCCCCCATCACTCACCTGCCAACAATCTCTATGAAATACCAGGCACATCTTCTATTCCTAGCTTCACCTCACCTTGGAGGAGACAGCGCTGGCCATTCTTGACAGGTCATGGCTGAGCCCTTGGCCAGATGCGGGGCTGAAAGAATACAAGATTCTGGTATCCTCATACGTTATCCTCCTTTTTACATGCAACAACCCTCATCCCACAATCTCTTCTGTTGTACAAGCTTCAGATGTAGTAAGCATGCAGCTCTTGCCTTCCCCTCACCAAAAACGCTACCTTGTGCTACATTTCAGACACGCAAGAAATCCAACCCACCCAGTCAGTGGTTGGAAGGAGAGGAAGAAAGAAAGAAGAGGAAGGAGAGGAAGGAAGAAAAAAAACACACCATTACCCAATTTCACACATCCAGCCACCTGCTCAGCAAGATTGTCCTGCAAGTCCATTTGCTGTGTCCCCCACTGAAAGTCAGCAGCCTTCCACCAGCCATACTGCAGCCACTGGGGTAGCACTGTGTGACATCAGTAGGATAGGCAAAGGCACACACAAAATAGTTGCTCAGGAAATGCACAATGATTTCTTGACATCATATTGGATGCATATATGGCTAAAGTTGAATTGGAAGGCTTGCTTTGAAGAACTTAGCAAATTGATCGGGGAGCACCTCAAACCGGCGAGTAACATACACATGGCCCAACACATATTCTACACCCACCGACGTCGTGAAGGACAGAGCATACCGGACTTCGTAGCGGACCTCCGGCGTTTGACCAGCCTCTGTAAGTTCACAGACACCTGCAGGGGGGGAGATGCTAAGGGACTTTTTAATCGAGGGCATCGGTCATGCAGGAATTTTCCGCAAATTAATTGAGACCAAGGATTTGACCTTGGAAGCGGCGGCGTTGATAGCTCAAACTTTCATGGCGGGGGAGGAAGAGACGAAAATAATATACGCGCGCAATTCTGCCTCTAACGCGGCGATGGATCAGAGAGTCAACATCATCAATGCGATTCAGAGCCCCGCAGGCAGGGGCAGGGGCAGTCCGACACTCCCCAGGCAGCAGTAGACCACAGAGTAGGACTTCAACAGAGACAATGGCGGGCTGAATGGACATTCACGCCATTACAGTAGACAATGCAGCCCGGGATGGAGCCATTGACACCCACTAATAGGGTACTTAAGAGCAGTCAAAGGGACAGTCAGTGCGGAATGCCTGGCCCAAGTCCCTTTGTTGGCAACAATGGAAACTTTAACTCATGCTGGAGGTGTGGGGGGAAACACTCAGCTAGATCTTGCAGATTTCAACAGTTTGTCTGCAGGAACTGAAATCTCAGTGGCCACTTAGCTCGAATGTGCAGGAAGTCATCAACCAGACTAATATATGAGGCGGATGAACCAGAAGAGGGTTCTTTGAGGCAGGAAGACTTTTGGGGCAAATTGATAGACGCCGAGGTTCAACAGGTCCATGTGGCGAATATTCACAGTTCATATACCAAAATGCCACCAATGATGATGAGGGTTTTATTAAACAGTATCGCATGGAGCTGGACACTGGGGCCAGCCAGTCACTCATGGGCGTTCAGCAATTTGAGAAGCTATGGCCACTTAAAGCCAGTTGACCCAAATTAGCACGTATTGAGACACAATTATGGACGTACACTAAAGAAATTATTCCGGTGCTAAGCAGTGCAATGTTGGCTGTCACACACAATGGGTTAGTGAATCGGCTGCTGCTCTGCATTGTCCCGATCAATGGTCCCGCACTGTTGGGGAGGAGCTGGTTAGCCAAGATGAACTGGAAATGGGGGGATGTTCACGCAATGTCATCTGTGGAGCGAAGTTCGTGCTCAAAAGTCCCACAATAATTCGATTCACGATTCCAACCTGACGCGGGACTTTCAAAGGCACTAAAGTAGTGATACACATCACCACAGACGCCAGGCCAGTGCACCACAAAGCCAGAGCGGTGCCGTATGTGATGCGGGAAAAGATCGAGAGCGAATTGGACCGGTTGTTGAGAGAGGGCATCATCTCGCCTGTTGAATTCAGTGACTGGGCGAGCCCCATCGTCCCGGATGGCTCTGTCAGGATCTGTGACGACTACAAGGCCACCATCAATCAGGTCTCCCTACAAGATTAATACCCGCTCCCGAGAGCGGAAGACCTCTTCGCCACGCTGGCAGGCGGCAAGCTGTTCACCAAGTTGGACCTCACTTCAGCCTATATGACCCAGGAACTGGCCGACGAATCTAAACTACTGACCACCATCACCACGTACAAGGGACTGTTCATTTATAACAGGTACCCGTTTGGCATTCGATCAGCGGCCGCGATTTTTCAAAGAAACATGGAAAGCCTGCTTAAATCCATTCCTGGAACAATCGTATTCTCAGACGACATCCTCATCATGGGTTGAGACACCGAGGAACACCTCCACAACCTGGAGGAGGTGCTACGCCGACTGGACCAGGTAGGCCTGTGACTCAAGAAGTCTAAATGTGTGTTCTTAGCTCCTGAGGTTGAGTTTCTGGGAGGGTTGCTGCAGATGGGATTCGGCCCACCGAATCCAAAACAGAGGCGATTCGACGAGCACCCAGGCCCTGCAACACATCGGAGTTGCTTTCATTCCTGGGACTGTTAAACTATTTTGGGAACTTTCTGCCGAACTTGAGCACGTTGTTGGAGCCGCTACATGTGCTCCTGCGTAAAGACTGCGATTGGTTTTGGGGGGACTGTCAGGAATGGGCTTTTGATCGGGCGCGAAACCTACTTTGTTCAAACAAGTTGTTGACCCTGTACGACCCCTGTAAAAAATTGGTTCTGACATGTGAAGCATCGTCCTATGGGGTTGGGTGGGTGTTGCAGCAGGGCAATGCTGAGGGTCAACTACAACCTATGGCTTATGGCTCCAGGTCGCTCTCTCAAGCAGAACGGGGATATGGGATGGTCGAGAAGGAATCGCTTGCATGTGTCTATGGTGTAAAAAAAATGCATCAGTACCTCTTTGGTAGGAAGTTTGAATTAGAGATAGTCCACAAGCCATTAACATCCCTGTTGTCAGACAGCAAGGCTATCAATGCCAATGCATCAGCTCGCATACAGCGATGGGCCCTTCTCGCTGGCTGCTTATGACTACTCCATCCGGCACCAGCCCGGCACTGAAAATTGCGCTGACACGCTCAGCAGGCTTCCACTGGCCACCACTGAGGGGGCAGCGGAGCAAAGCGCCGAAATGGTCATGGCTGTTGATGCCCTTGACAGCGCAGGCTCCCCCATCATAGCCCGCCAGATCAAAATCTGGACAAACAGAGATCCCCTCCTATCCCTGATTAAGAAATGTGTCCTGACTGGGGATTGGGCGCCCGCACACGGAGCATGTCCTGAGGAGGTCAGACCGTTCCACAGACGGATGGATGAGCTCTCCATCTAAGCCGACTGCCTACTATGGGGCAGCCGGGTGGTTATGCCCCAGAAGGGGAGGAAGGCATTCATCAGGGAACTCCACAGCGAGCACCCAGGCATTGTGATGATGAAAGCCATTACCCGGTCACATGTTTGGTGGCCTGGAATTGATTCAGACCTGGAACTGTGTTCGCAGGTGCACGACGTGTGCCCAGCTAGGTAATGCCCCCAGGGAGGCCCCGCTCGGCCAGTGGTCACGCATTCATGTTGACTACGCAGGCCCGTTCATGGGAAAGATGTTCCTTATTGTGGTATGCTTACTCGAAATGGATCGAGTGCATCATTCTGAATTCATGCACGTCATCCACCACCGTGGAAAGCCTACGTGCGATCTTTGCAACCCATGGCTTGCCGGACATCCTGGTTAGTGATAATGGCCCATGTTTCACAAGCTACAAATTCCGAGAGTTTATGTTGGGCAATGGCATCAACCACATCAGGACTGCGCCGTTCAAGCCGGCCTCCAATGGCCAGGCAGAACGTGCGGTCCAAATCATTAAGCAAAGTATGCTCAGGATTCAACGACCCTCCCTACAAAGACGCCTATTGCGCCTCTAGATCCCGACCGCACTCGCTCACGGGGGTCCCGCCCGCAGAGCTACTAATGAAACAGACACTCAAAACTCGGTTGTCCCTCATTCACCCAGTCCTGACCGGCATAGTTGAGGGCAAGCGCAAGTCACAAAACGAGTATCATGACCATAATTCGAGGGGGAGATGTATAGAAATAAATGATCCTGTATTCATCCTCAATCATGCCATGGGGCCCAAATGGCTTGAGGGCATTGTAATTGACAAAGAGGGGAATAGGGTCATCGTGGTAAAACTCAAAAATGGTCAGATATGCCGTAAGCATCTGGACCAAGTCAAAAAAAGGTTCAGCATCGACACGGGGGAACCTGAAGAAGACCATGAGATGGAGCTCACAACACCGCCAGTGAACGAGCAACAAGAGCAATCAGAAGAATGCACAGTCCCTGTGGTCAGCCCGGACAGGCCGGAATCACCACAGGTGACAGACACTCACGTCAGTGTCCAACAACCAGAGCCCCAACTGCGGCGCTCCACGAGGGAGCGTAGACCACCTGAAAGACTAAACCTATGATCCCAATAAGACTTTGGGGGGGGGGGGGGAGGTGATGTCATGTATGTAACCACAATGCAACACCACTGTATTACTGTATACACTCAACCTAGATGCACACCTTGACCACAAGGGGTGAACTTGTGGGAGACACTCCTTACCTGATCACACAGGTATAAAAAGGGAGGTCTCATGCAGGGTCAGCGTCTTTGGATTTCTGTGAATTAAGAGTTAAGGTCACAGAGTGACCTTGTCCCCAGAATGTGCCTCGTGTGGTTTCATACTGTAGAGTAAGGACTTTACATCCCCAATACCATGTGCCTTAATTTTGCACATTAATCTCTTGTGTGGGACCTTGTCAAAAGCCTTTTGAAAGTCCAAATACACCACATCCAGTGATCTTCTCAGAGGCAACATACTGCAGATGCTGGAAATCTGATACAAAAGCATCAAATGCTGGAAATACTCTGCAAGTCAGGCAGCATCTCGACCTGAAATGTTAACTCTGTTTCTCTCTCCGCCCTGACCTGCTGAGTATTTCCGGCATTTTCTGTCTTCTCAGAGGCCTTCCTTTTCCATCCAAAGCCTTGCAATTGTAGGGTGTTTGTTTTACACTCTACCTTGATTCGTGGACCTCGGGAATTACAGGACACAGGACTGCATGTGACGCAAAGTTTAAGCTTAACCCAGTGTCAGTTTTATTACCCAAAAACTAACTAAAAACTACAGAACTAGACTTCTGAGAGAATTGACTGAAGACATACAATCACCCATCCAGTTCATAGCTGTAGTCGTAGATTGTTGGTTTGTGGTCGTTGATTCTGTGACCGGTTGTTCCCTTTTCTAGTTGTTCTCTTCAGTCTGTTCCTTCCCGTTTGCTTCCGTAATTCACTTCTGAGCTGCTTCTAGATTGTAAACTTATATCCATTTTATGAATAATACCCCCGCTGAGCTGTGGTTTCCGATAATGTGTTTGGATCGATATGTTGTTTGTGGTGATCTATTTGACTGACTGCCATGATGGGCCTGGGTGTCCCTGATTTGCACATGGAGTCTACAGGGCAAAAGATAATTCCTTATCTTAAGTACCCCGTTCTCCAAAAATGTACACCTTGTGGGGTCCCTTTGTTGTTCTTGTTCCTTGCAGACTTGGAGTCTCCAGAGAGAATTGCTTTTCCCCCTCTGGCCAATCAGTTCAGGGGCTCTTCTGTGGGTTCATATCAAGTGTACCAAACCCATTGTTTCTATGCATAAAACCAGTCTGGCTCTCTACCGCAGAAGATTGTCCTTAATTGGTGATGAGTCACCACCTGCCCCAGGCTGGCGCCCTTTTTCTCCCTTTGTCTAGTCAATCCCAAAAGTTTGTGTTAAATCAATTTAATCAATTTTTAGTTTGTGGCCTCTTTCTGTGCCTTCTGGAAAAGTGCGCAACCTTACACAAGCATCAAACAGCACTCCCTGCACACTTTAACACTTTTTCAAAAGTATTGCACCAAGCAACTACTTCAATAAAATATAAAATATTCCAAAAGCTGAAACTTACCTGAAAGATTTTTGTGTCCCTTTAAGAAGTGCTGACAGCATCTCTGCAGTATTGCTGCACACATGTTCTTCCGCATGTGGTTTGGAGAGGGCGCTATGGTGTGCAGCGATGTCCAAAATCGCAGTCGTGCATCAAATCAGGCGTCGCACGCTGATTGACATCACAATCTGCTTAGTTGAAATTGAGAGGCCAGCACTGGCAATGGCAGTGCTATCGGCCTGCCCAAAATGGCGACCAGTGTGTACCATGCTGGAAGTGAGGCGGCTGCCATTTTTTGCTGAAATACAGCACTGGCGGTCAACGTTAAGGTAGGAAATTTCTGGACTTATGTATTTTTTTTTTAAATGGCAAAAGAGTGGAAAAAGTCCATTTACATATAAACACAACTATCAGCGAATAGGAACCGGCTCAAAATCACAAGCTGGGAAACACTTAAGCAGAAATTCCCAGTCATCAGACCGAGTTGCAGGCAAACTGCCATTGGTTGTGGCCAGAGCTACAGCAATTAAGTAACAATGACACCGTATTTTATTTTAAATTATGGAGTAGAAACTGAACTTGCGTGCAAAACAGGCAGCAGATCATTGGAGTGATTACTCCACGCTCCAGTCCATAATAGCCAGATTTGGTACGGGGCACAAGGCCTCATCTGCATTTAACTGGTGAGGTGCGGGCGCCAAGCGGGGATGTGGAAGCCAGTACCAATGGTACATCGCCGACAGTGGCCATCAGGTAGGTCCAGTGAGTAGGGGGCGGTGCGGGGGTGGGATGGGAGGCAATGCTGAGAGGGGGTGAGCGGGGCTGTCGTTGTTTTGTGGAGGAGTCAGGAGGAGAACCCCATGAAATAAAAACATTTTTCAAGTTCATTGGGCCTTTTTTCAGCGACCTCCGGCAATCCCTTGAGGAACCATTGGTTAAGCCGCTCTAGGCCCATGCAACGCAAGCTCCACCTAATAACTGTCCAATTTTACATTGGGGTCTTACAGCCAGCATAGAACCCCGATTTGAATAACCAAATCAACCTGCTTCCTATTTCTGGCAGGTGTCTTGGGTGACTAAAATGATTCAATTTCATATGAAGTGCATTTCCAGGTTTAATCAGGTGTGGGAGATCGTGACCCAATTATGGATCTCATTTCACCTAGTTCATACCTGAAAAATGGTGACATCAATGTCCAATTTCCTCCCCCACCCCTCCCCCATTACTTTTTTTCTCCCACAGCCAGGACCTACATGACTTCATAGATGAGGGGTAACGTTCTTAACTGTGCAAAAATGTGCAGTCTCAAACTTCAAACAATGCATGTTCTAAACATTCCTTCTTAAGTGAACCTGTTCTGCAACTTTATCCTTAAAGTTAAACAGAAATTAACAGCTTAACCTGTTCGACAGATCAGTGGTTCTATGTCTATTTTAATTTACATACCATGGCTTAAAAAGTAATCATTCAGGTCAGAGGACATAGATCTTGTATCCTTCAGAACCAAAACTGAACCCAAAATTTGAATTCACTTAAACTCTAATAGGTGCCCAATCCTTGTTTATGTATTGGCACTGGTTGGAGAAGGAAAAGCATTCTTCTATCCGACTGCACTTCTATCTCTCATCCTAAACAGCACAGAATTCATAACAAATCCTCAATGATCCTTGATGGAAATCGTGCTTCCTGTAAAATATTTGTTATCATTCCACAGTGGTTTAAATAAATGTTAATTAGCAGCTGAAGCCTTTTCTCAGCGGCACCATAACGCTTCAATTCAATGTGCTCTTATGCTAGCTTGCAATCTTAAAGAAAAATCACTTTCATGATATTGTGAACCTTTCTTTCATTTGTTTACAAATTCACAACATGATGCTTTGCTTGGATGTGATGCCACTGTATTGAACGTGATGCATGTTCTTCACACTTCTTCTCCCTCCCCACACAACAAGGCATGCCAAACATTTTTTCTTAATGGCGGTGTCCTTTTAACTGAAGACAAAAAGCACTAACGAATCATTGGATAATTTTATATTTTCAGTACCTGGTTCTGTTTGGCAACTGCAGATTCTGCAAGAATCCAAATGTAGACAAACTGTTATTGTTGTGTCCTTAAATGCTCTAGTAATGACTCCACGAGGCAGTGTGTTGTACGTGAACTGTAGTGACCTTAGTCCTTTATTAGTTAACTCCAGAGTGAGGATCACACCTGCCTTTTATACTCGGCCAGACACAACTGTACAGCTAACCTACGAGTCTCCCACTGCTGTGCCCTCTGGTGGCACATCTTGTGATAGTACCAACAGTAGTCATGTAGGATACATGACAGTTATGAAGCACTGTTGAGAGCAACTTCAGTGGAATATATACGATGTATGCACCATACAGAGGTTTGTCAATTCATACAAACACCAAGCTTACTCAATGAAATGTCCTTTAAAGTGAAACAATGCATTTATGTATATTAGTGAAATGTATCACTGTAATAACCTCTTTCCCTGGTCGCAGCTGAGAAGTTTGGCCATTAATGGAATTGAATCTTCATTAAATGAACAACTTTGCGCTGATGCTCTAATGTGCTGCACTGCGTAACATAAGGCATGTGTTCAAGGTTGAGATATCCCCTGCAGTGAGTTCATCCTCTCAGCTGTGCCAGAAAGGTGCAGTGCTGACTGGAAGCTTCTCAAACAGGATGAACAGAAACACAGAGGATCAATCAACCAGTGCTGCACCTGTACATCTCCAAGTCATTAGTTTAAGAGCAATTTTGGCAGATGACTGGAAGTAAACTGCTTGTCTGTGAATGGTAAGTGCCACAGGGAAAACCTAAAGCAAGGAAAGAAAATTACATTAAATGAGGCAATGTAAAATAGATCAGGTGAATCCATGATATAAATATTGTGCCCCATTTGTAAGTCTGTGACAATGAGTACCAAACCTGAATTGAATTCCAATTTGCATATGTTCCTGTGTTTAGAAATACAGCTTTCTATGCCCCATCAGTTGTTCTATGCACATAACAAAGATGTCCTCCTGGCTTTATAATTATTTCTATTTTAAAATGTTTTTACTTTTCAAGCCAATGAATGACCTTGGCTTTGTGAAGGTGTCTGATTTCTGTCAGTGTCGTGCGGCATGCAGTTTAGTTGTAAAGTATGTGTCAGATTTCTTTTTTTTTTAAACAATTGTTATAAAAGTCCTGTGGATGTGGTGAAAGTGCTTGGTTGCCAGGAGTACAGCAATTGGGCCGCAGCAGCCAATTTTCCACTAAGCTGTTTTCCCCACTCTTACTCCAGGATCGTGCCTACCCGTGCCCTCCAGCAGGGAAAGGAAGAGGGCACCTATTTTACATAGGCTAGCACTCCCAGCACTATGTGTGCATGCTGGCTGCCTTCCTGCCCCAAGCTGCTGGGAAATCCAGTTATTGCCCGATCGACTTAGGTGTCTAGACTGACCCTTCAAAACAAAGAAAGTGGTTCCCAAGCGGTCCCATTTGTAAGCGGCCTGAAGTTACAAGAAAAAAATGTTACTTAGTTTGAGGACCAAGCCGCTTCCCTGGCTTAGATTTCACCCACTCCATTGGGGCGCTCTAGGAGATCAGCACATCTCATCTCAATTGCTGGATCTGTAATATCGTTCCACCTTATGGACTACTGCTCCACCTAGTGGACTACGGTGGTAATGCAGCCATTGCTTTTTTCACAATAAAACATCAGGTGGCAGGTCACCTGACAAGTTCCTGTGTTAACAGTCATCTTGTGAAGTCCAGTGTGTTTATGATGTCGTAAGGAATATACCACATTGGCAATGAAGGATCGGTTTTCTGGATTCCCTAGCTGAAATTTTTGTTGGTGAATGATTCCAGCCAAACAACAGAGAGACTAGAGAGGTCCTTCGATGGCAGAACAGCTAAAACTCCAAGGTAAATTACAACCACACTTGGCTGAATTCCAGAGTCCAGATGGCCATGCCTATGGGAATAATAGGGCGCTTGGGTGAATTCTTACGTGACCGTGAAACTTTCGAAGCGTATGTGGAGCGGCTAGAAATGTTTTTCACCGTGAATAGTATTATCGAAGTCACCAACGATGAAAATCATAATCGGGTGGTGTTGGAAAGAAAATGGGCTATTTTCTTGACTGAAGGAGGCCCCGAGGTGTATGAAACCCTAGAAAATATGCTTGTTCCCATCAAGCCAAAGGATACATCATTTATGGAGATTCTAAGGAAGTTAGAACAGCTCTACAGTCCTGAGCCCCTGGAAATTGCTGAAAGTTATCGTTTTGGAACACAAAATCAATTACCTGACAAAAGTATTAGTGAGTAAATTGCAGCATTAAAGAAGCTATCTATTCACTGTCATTTCAGAAACCTTCAGGACCGAGCATTGCGTGACCGTTTTGTCTTTGGGATGAAAAATGAAGCAATCAGAAGAAAGTTATTGACAACCACTAACTTGATTTTTGATTTAGCTTGTCAGACAGCTATGTTGGTGGACATGGCCGACCAATATTCCTGAGGATTTTGTGTTATTTCCAGTCATCAGACAACCAAGCCAGCAGGTTAAAAGTAAAAGGCAGTTGGGCCCCAAGGCATCAGCAACTGGCAACGGTATCAGAGCATTGAAGTCATGCTATCAGTGCCTGGGACAATATATTGCTCAAAGTTGTCCATATGTGAAGGCAGTGTGTTTCTTCTGCAGGAAAACTGGGCATCTTGCGAAGAGTAAACCAACTTTCAAGGCTGTAAGTTGAAATCCCCAGAGAGTACATAGCATGGAAGAAAAGCAACAAGATGAAGAAATACACATCATCAGGAGCACGAGGGTATCTAACAGCGATTCAAAAAGTATCATCATCCAAGTAGATGTTACAGGAACCAGGATACCCATGGAAATCGACACTGGTGCATCCATGAATGTAGTACCAGAATAGCTATATCTTGACAAATTGCATGATTTCCCATTGGAAAAAATCCAAGATAGAACTGAGAGGCTACTCAGGAGAGAACATTCCTGTGGTAGGTCGAATCATTGTACCGGTGAAATACAAGGATCAATTTCAGAGCTTGCCTCTCTTAGTCGTGGCAGGAGACAAGCCTGCCTTACTAGGAAGAAATTGGTTGGGATCACTGAAGCTGGATTGGAGTGAGATTTTTCATGTTGAAACGAGATTTGCATCGAAGGATGATGTCATCAAGAAGTATCCGAAGGTGTTCTGTGAAACAGGCAGTCCGACCCAAGGCTTCAAGGCGAGTGTCAGAACCCTAGACCAGTTTACTGCAAGCCACGTCCTGTACCATATGCACTCAAGCAGAAAGTGGTGCAAGAACTCAAGAGACTGAAAACGTTATCTCGAAGATAGATCTATGTAATTGGGCTACACCCATTGTTGTTGTACCTAAGTTGGATGGTAAGGTAAGGTTGTGTGGTGATTATAAAGTAACCGTAAACCAGGTTCTAGAGGGTAATCTCCCCAATACATTGCCAAATGTAGAAGATTTGTTCACAACGCTGACAGGTGGTCAGATTTTCTCAAAGTTGGATCTTACAAATGCCTACTTACAACTGGAAATAGATGAGGAGTTCAAGTCATGCTTGACTATAAATACTCATCTAGGCCTTTATCAATATAATAGGCTATCGTTTGTCTTCCGCCCCCACCATTTTCCAAGGGGTGATGAACCAGATTCTGAAAGGCATTGAAGGGATAGTATGTTAATTAGATGACATACTAATCTCAGCACCAAACAGGCAAATCCATAATAGCATATTGAATGAAGTGATCAAATACAGAGAAACACAGAGTACGGCTGACTGCTCGCAAGTGTGAGTTATTTCAAAACTCAGTGGAGTACTTTGGACACAGAGTAGACAAAGATGGTTTACATCCAACCAAAGGAAAGCTGGATGCAATTAGAAATGCACCCACTTCCAAGAACGTCACTGAACTTCGATCATTTTAGGGTCTTTTGAACTATTATGGGAAGTTCCTACAAATTTCGCTACAGTGTTACATCCACTGAATGAACTGTTGAAAAAACAAGTCCATTGGAAGTGGTCAGAAGAATGCGATGCAGCATTCAAGGAGTGTAAAAGCCAATTGGTAGAGAGCACCATGTTACTTCACTGTGATGTATCTAAAGAGAATCATGTTAGAGATAGAGTAAGAGACTGAATTGCGAAATTAAATCAGAAGGTGAGAGTGAAGAACCATCACCATTAATGGTTAAAGTAGTTACCAGGAAAAGGAGTGAAGATATGTGGTCCTTGCACATATTTGGTCAAGATGTTTGATCATGGACAGGTTAGGTTTGTTTACATTGATCATATTTTACTTACAGATGTGGAAGGAGTTGAAAGTTGGAATGATTCGATTATTTCTGACTCATCAGATAGTTTTGTTACAAGTAGTGTACCAGTAGCAAATCCTACATCAGATGTACTAGAAACAAGTCCAAGAGAAAGTCAGAATTTAAGTCTGAGTCCGATTCAGGCAGACAAACAGTCTGAGGTTGTAGGGAGTTCAAATGTAAATCAAGGGTATCCCTTGGAGGAAAACTTTCCTCAGGATCAGCCTAGAATGAGCCTAAATGCGGCATGATGTTTGGAAGTTTCTGTTCGAGAGTGAAATTATCCTCTTCGATATAGAAAAACAGTGGTTAAGTTTGGTTTGTAAATATGGCAAAATAAGTCAATGGGCTAGATTTTACAGTTTTGTGCTTATCGCCCAAAAATGGGCGTTAAAGTAGAGTTTTCAGATCACCGGCTTCTCGCCCATTCTCAAAACACCTAATTTACATTTTTGAAAGTGGGCGTTACCGCGAGCGATATCAAATGGGCGGTAGCGTTAAATTTTTTTGACATTCTGCCGTAAAGTGTGGCCATCCTTAGGAACTGCATGGCAACGCTTGATTCCCGCGATTCTGGAGGTCATGGGTCATGAGCAGAAGAAGAGACAGAGAGAGAGGGAGCTCAGAGGGACTGAAGGCGTAACTGGGTGTGGTGTGGCTGCTTTGGGAGGAAGGAGGGAGACTTTAGAGCTTCACAGCAAATAGGCAAACCAAAATTAGCTGTTACCAGCCACATATTTGACCAAATTTGCCCTATAATGGAGAGAGAGGAGGAGGCATCACAGCACGCTGTGGAGACTGACGCTGGAGAGAGCAGTGAGGTGGGAGAGGAGCATATTGGAGACTGCAAAAGAGCGAGGAGGTTCTCGGACGAGGCAAATGCCTTTCTCCTGCAGGAGTTCGAGTTACGCTGGGATGATTTGACACAGGGAGAGCATGGGAAGCCCACTCCAAAGGCCCACCAGAGGATATGGACCTAGATAGCAGAGACGGTCTCGTCGGCGACCAACGAAGTGCGTGAATGCCACAAACGATGGAACGACCTTGTGGAATCCGCAAGAGTAAGTATTAGATTGATTTATATGTACTTATGTATTTATATAATTTGATTTGTAACAGTCATGAGTGACTATCATAATAATCATGGTTACATCTGTCAGTTATGTGTTGTATCAGTCTCTGTGACAGTAGCTAGCAATGATCTCATGCAATGATCTCATGCCATGTCGTCCTGTCACCTTTTACAGAAAAAGTCATCAACGATAAGGTCCGTGCAGAGGCGAACAGGTGGGGGGCCACCAGTTCCCAGTGACATCACAGAGATGGAGGAGCGAGTGCTGGCACTCGTGGGGAAGCAGCCCCAGACAGCCACGAACGCATCTGCAGACCCTGAAGTGATGCCACGTGAGTAAAGCTTACACCATTGTAAAGTCTATAGATGCCATACCAACTTATATCCGAACAATCCTATATGATAGATGATTTCTAAAAGTGTCATACAAAGAATGCTGGCCTAATGAAAATCATTGCAACGCAAATGTGTTGATGGTCATGAAATGTGATGTCTACGATGATTTTGATAGCGGTGGTCATGTATATGCTGTGTAGCGCTGGACTCACGTTGTCACCCTAGCACCGCCTTCTCCTCTAATAACCTCATTTGTGTTTTGCAGCTCAGCCAGCAGCGCTGCCCTAGGCAAGACCTCAGAGGCCAGAAGATGGGGAATGATACTACTACATCTGGTGCTAAGGAGCTCCGATTCTTGCCCGTCAATCCGTTGGGTCTGTTCTCCACGGATGAGAGCGCGGACTTCGAGGAACCTGCATCACCACGCTCCAGAAGCCATTCCACCCCAAGACCATCTAGTGGTCCTCTGGTCATTCCCGTCTCCACTCCGGAGGTACCGGCCCCAAGCACCTCTCCACAGGGCACCCGAATTGTCCCCAGAATGGTGCCGACCCCACAGAGCCCTCGTGGACATGGCAGATCTGTTCCACGAGCGCGAAATGACAGCGGAGAGATGGTACAGTTGTCCAGGAGGACTGTAGACATTGGTGACCAGCTCATTGAAGCATTGGGGGGCTTATACCGACAGCTGGCCACCATGACTGAATACATTCCGTGCATGGCAGAGTCCCTGGATGCGATAGCCAGAAACAATGTTGCCACAGGCCTCCCAGTGATCCCTGAGCTCGGCACTCCACCCCTAGGTTCCACACCACCACTGCGAATGACAGATGAGAGCAAAGACCAAGATCCTGCTTCTGCATCAGAGAATGTTGCCCCCTCGGCAGCCCCCGCTCCTGTATCCGTGCAACCACCGCATCTGTCTTCATCTTCCCCAATGAGGCACCGGCTGAGGAGCTCCTCAGCCAGGCACCATGGAGCGAGGAGGGGAAGGTGTAGAGGTGAGGAGAAGAAGGAGAGGGGAGAAGGAAAGTGAGGTGCATGTGAGCAGGTGATAGCTGTGTTATATCTCCATCTGGGTGTATGCAATTTGTTGCAATGTATGGGGGCTGGAGACCATGCTCCTGCTTTGCCTTTGTATTCTGTGTTGCTGGACATGTTGAACATGTGATTTATGTCAATGGTGGAAAAAGTGGGGTGTGGGTGGGGTTTGGGTGTTATTGGCTGTGATACTTATAATTTCAGACCAATGTTGGTATTAAACTTTTGTTATTGAACATAACCTTGTTGCGCATTGTCTCAGATAGCTGGACCGTTAAACACTGGTGATTCCTTACCATGAAAGGGTTAAATACAACTTACCATCAATCAACGTAAATTTTAACTGGCACCAATCTGATGGGCACCATTGATGTCTAAGCTGCACACACACAGCAGTGTGTCAACGTTGTCACTCACATCAGCGCTCTTTCAGGCAAATCTTTCAGATATTAGCTCCTCACACAAGAGTGGGAATTAACAAATGCCAGCCACACTGCTGCCATTCGTTCCGGTTAGTTCCACTTGTTGTGGGCATTTTTTTGAGCGAGTGATATTATGGGCGATATGTGTGCGAGGTGCTGAAATTGACAATGGGCAATCTCCATGGTCGCTAGTTTGGGTAACTATGCTCTTTAAGACAAAAAATAGTGGGCGGGCGTTCATATTGAATCTCGGCATTAATTCCGTGTGGAAAGTAACGCTGGGCGATATTATGGGCGTTGATTTTGCCAATTCTGCTGATTCCGCCCCAAAAAAGTAGGCGGGCGGTAATATTTTTTCCCAGCGTTAAGCACATTGGGAAAATAACGCTCGCCGATAAGTCTCCGAAAAAGCCCGTCAGTTTTCATTTTGTGCCAAAATGGGCGATTATATGGGTATTATACGTCATTTCAGTGGTAAAATGGGCATTAAGTGGGCGTTAAGCATGCAAAAAAAGTTGAGGTTCGAGCCCCATATCTTTTGTTATGTATAACCATGCAAGTTATTTATGATGATTGTTTGTTATAATTACATCTTCATTAAGGAGGGAGAAGTGTAATATAGTTCCACCTTATGGACTACTGCTCCACCTAGTGGACGACTGTGGTAATGCAGCCATTGCTATTTTCACAATAAAGCACCAAGTAGCAGGTCACCTGAGAAGTCCCTGTGTTAACAGCCATCTTGGGAAGTCTGTGTGTTTGTGATGTCGTCAGCAATATACCACAGTATCGACCTCCATACAGACAATGTGTGCCAATGATAAGAACATAAAAACATAAGCAATAGGAGCAGGAGTAGGCCATACGGCCCCTTGAGCCTGCTCCGCCATTTAATACAATCATGGCTGATCCGACCATGGACTCGGCTCCACTTCCCTGCCCGCTCTCCATAACCCCTTATTCCCTTATCGTTTAAAAAACTGTCTATTTCTGTCTTAAATTTATTAAATGACCCAGCTTCCACAGCTCTCTGAGGCAGCAAATTCCACAGATCCACCACCCTCTGAGAGAAGAAATTTCTCCTCATCTCAGATTTAGTGGAAACTGACCCTAAAGATGTAGTTAAATACAACTTCAGTGTTTACACATTTCACACCATACTCCATTTTTTCAATTAAAAAAAAATGTAAAATCTTAAATCTAAAAAATGTAAATGCATATATTCTAAAATAATAGTCTTCAAGAAGTGCTACTGGAGCATACCATGGAACCATTGATATTTACAACACAGAAGGAGGCCATTCAGCCCATTGTTCCATGCCAGATATTTATTCCAGCTGTCTAAATCAATCTCACTACCCGTTCTCTCTCTGTTGCCTTGTATCTTCTTCTGCTTCAAATATTTATCAAATTTTCTCTTAAAACGTGCTTTTCTCTCTGCCTCATCCAATCCCTTTGGCAAAGCATTCCGTGCTCCATCCAACAACACGCTACATAAAGAAATGTCTCCTAACTTCTCTCCTCACACCTTAATGATAATTGTAAATTGATGATCTCTTTTCACTGATTCTTCAACCAGAATTCCAATTCACTCTATTAATAATTTTTGTGAACTCCAATCAATGTTCTCTTAGCTTTCTCTGCTCCAATGCAAGTAGTCCCAGCATCTCAAGTCTCTCCTCATATCTATAATTTCCAATCTTTGGCACCACCCTGCTAAATCTACATTACATGCGCTCGATGAACTATAATAAAGTTCCCAAAAACAGCAAACAGTACAGTAATTGGTGCCAAACTAATGTTATGCAGACATTCCCTCTGGTGGATGTTGTAATAAAATGAGTTTGTTCTTTCACATCACAGCGCAGATTACTGCATTCTGAAGTATGCACTATAGTGATTCAGTATAACAATTTTCACTTGGTCCCAGAGAGCTGGAGCTGTTATTTTATACAATTTGCAAAGAAAGAAATTACACCTTATTCCCATTGGGAGATTTCCAGTGTCTATGATGCTGATGAACTTTCTTTAAAATAGAATAGTATGCTGTAGATTACAGGGAAATGCGATGTGTATTATGTATTTGAAATATTGATTCCATTATTTTAGCTCTAATTGTTAAGCTATTTCCCTGGTATTATTACAGCAATTCCTGTGTACAACATTATTGAACAGTATAAGTCTCAAAGTACTTGAAGTATATCTTATTTCAAATCCATGCAAATAATTGAATTATAACTTCAATTAAATCTATTTCCTCTACTACAGTTCAGGTTCTAAGAATTTGCATATTAGAATGATCAAAGATGCACAAGCATTTGGGTTATAAGAAAACCAGATCATAATTATGTACTTTGATACCTTTTGCTGATTTCACTGCTGCAGCAGGCTTGACTGTAAAAGAAAAAGAAAAGGAATAAAAAATATAGCTGCCATTCGTTGCAAGCAATAATACAATTTTTCTTTAAATTAGCGTTCCTGTAGCCTTGGTATCCAGGTGCAAATTCTGTTCCAGGTAGATGTATTGAAAATGCTCATTATTAAGGATGTTAAGTTTCTCCAATGAAGTGAGTGGAGCCACTCGCTAACACTTAATCCAGCTGCCTGTGGGGAATCACAGCATAAAACTATTCTGAAATTCAGTGCAACTAATTCAGAAAACTCACTCAAACAGGCGATATCAAGGTTCAGCATGTTATTTGGAGATTAGAATTTATGTTCACTAAGCCTTAGTTTAGAGATTTTTCACTGATTTAAATATGTTTTGGACCAATCTTAAATGCAAAATATTTTTGCACCATGTACAAAAACAAATACCAAGCATCTGTGGGAACATAACTTGGTACATTCAAGAAATATTGGTCTCAGAAAATGTTGCTCACTCCCAATGTCATCTTGGATTTGATAAACATTCAAACCACATTCTGGAGCTTAATGCGCTGCTGTGCCATTTGTCTTTGAGCCTTAAACTTTCAGCCTATTGCCATGCAGAAAAGGGCAAACAGCAACCAATATCTATAACATAATGGTAGACACTACATATCCTCTTAAATTCAGTGACATTTGTTACAATACAAAAGTTAGATATTTAAGGTTTGAATTCATGTTACAGAGAATGCACTGAAATGTTCCAAGCACTGTCAGGAGACTAGGCCGGAATCTTCGCAGCCCTGCGAGTGCGGGTTTGGAGGAGGGCCCGCTGTCAAAATGGTTCTGATTGACAGCGAGGCGGAAGTCCGCTCTGAACCCAGCTCCGTGCCAGTTTCTCAACTGTCGTGTCTGCATGCAGATTGAAGACCCGACACCAAGTGGTGGGTCAGGGAATTAAGATGCTTAAGAGGTAATGTAAAGGTATTGAAATGGATTTTACCCAGGCATTTAACATTTTACCAAGTTTTCAATGAGTTTGCCGTCCTGCGGGTTTCATGTCAGGTAAGTGGAGTCGGGTTCTCAGTGACTCTCCATTGTTTTGGCTAGTTGACAGCTGCAGAAGTGGTATAAAAGCTATCATTTCACAGCTGTTCACTTTCCAATGTCAGAAGCTGTTGCCTTCAGGATTTGAAAAAAACTTTTGAGTTGTATGTAGGTTGGAAGTGTTTGCAGTGAACGCTCTATCCACTGTCACCTTCTTGGAGCAACCTCTCTCACCATTGACAGAATGCTTCTGTCATCTCAACCTCACCTGCTATTTATTCCAGCAACATCAGTTCCCTTGAAAGAAATCTCACCTTGGTCCTCAGAAACCCACCACGATCAGTTCCAACACCAACGTCATAAAGCACACCAGCATAACCAATAATAACACCAACCTTCTCCGCAATCACCTGATGCTGCACAGGACACAGGGCATCAGCACCCGACCACATTGCTGCTTGGGAGGCCAGGAATGGCCTCACCATGGCCACATTTACTTCATTTCATACTGTACACCCTGACTGCCACATGATGCACCAGGTTGGCACTACCCCACACTACCATCATAAAGCACCCCTGCAATACCCAATCCATTCCTTTCACATTCATCACCATTGTGCGGGGTACCCTTATGTCTCACCATTCACTACAACTCATTAAGCCACTTCCAAAGGTGCTCACAAATCCGTCCAAGAACACAAAAGGGCCGAAATTCGATCGCGCCGCATTTGGGGTGATCATTTTTAAAAGATTGACGATTTAGCCCGGCAAGATGGACAGCAAAATTGTAGGAAATAGGGCACTTTTCCCTCAGAAATTAAGCGAGGCGGTATCGGAGGCACTAATGGTCTCAGTGGAGTGCTGCAGGGCTGCTATTACTGGGGCATCACCCAATTTCACCTGACTTTCATTCACTGATAATGAGTTTGCTGTTCTTTCCAGTTATTAAAGGGGATGCCATTTCAGGCAACACCTGGTCAATCTCATCATTTCTTCAGTTGACTGAGCTGCAAGGAAAGTGTGCAATGGCTGCTGCAAGGCATTATACAAGGAGCACTCAGTTCAGCGACCTGGCCTTGGAGACATTGGTGGGGGCAGACAAGGAAAGGAGGGAGGTACTGTTCCCTCCATCTGACAGAAGGCCAACTCATAAGAACATAAGAACATAAGAACATCATAAGAACATAAGAATTAGGAACAGGAGTAGGCCATCTAGCCCCTCGAGCCTGCTCCACCATTCAACAAGATCATGGCTGATTTGGCCGTGGACTCAGCTCCACTTAACCGCCCGCTCCCCGTAACACTTAATTCCCTTATTGGTTAAAAATCTATCTATCTGTGACTTGAATACATTCAATGAGCTAGCCTCAACTGCTTCCTTGGGCAGAGAGTTCCATAGATTCACAACCCTCTGGGAGAAGAAATTCCTTCTCAACTCGGTTTTAAATTGGCTCCCCCATATTTTGAGGCTGTGCCCCCTAGTTCTAGTCTCCCCGACCAGTGGAAACAACCTCTCTGCCTTTAACCTGTCTATCCCATTCATGATTTTAAATGTTTCTATAAGATCACTCCTCATCCTTCTGAACTCCAACGAGTAAAGACCCAGTCTACTCAATCTATCATCATAAGGTAACCCCCTCATCTCCGGAATCAGCCTAGTGAATCGTCTCTGTACCCCCTCCAAAGCCAGTATATCCTTCCTTAAGTAAGGTGACCAAAACTGCACGCAGTACTCCAGGTGCGGCCTTACCAATACCCTATACAATTTCAGCAGGACCTCCCTGCTTTTGTACTCCATCCCTCTCGCAATGAAGGCCAACATTCCATTCACCTTCCTGATTACCTGCTGCACCTGCAAACTAACTTTTTGGGATTCATGCACAAGGACCGGCCGTCCGGACACGCCATGGCGTACCATCTTGCCGTCCGGAGGAGGCGGGGGTCCCCGATGGAGGGCACTCTACGCAGGGGTCCTCCCACTATTCATCGGGGACTTGGCCTGGAGGGTGGTGCACGGAGCAGTGCCGTGCAATAAATTTTTAAGCCGGTTCACGGACTCCCAGGCCGCCTGCAATTTCTGCGGTCTGGAGGAGTCCGTGTTCCATGTTTTTATTGAATGCACAAGGTTGCAGCCCCTGTTCCACTATTTGAAGGGGCTGCTCCTGAAATTCTGGCTGCACTTCAGTCCCACTCTCCTGATCTTTGGGCACCCTGTGCGGAGGGGAGCGGGTAGGTCCGAAGGCCTCCTCGTAGGACTGCTCCTGGGCACGGCCAAGGGTGCCATCAGCCGGTCCAGGCAGCGGGCGGTCGAGGGGGTCGTTCAACCTGACTGCCTGCCTCTCTTCCGCTCTTACATCCGGTCCAGGGTGTCCTTGGAGATGGAGCACGCGGTGTCCACCGGTACGCTCGCGGCCTTCCGCGAGAGGTGGGCACCGGAGGGACTGGAGTGCATCATCACGCCCGGCAACCAAATTTTAATTTGATTTTACGTTTTTTAAGTTTAATTTGTTTTAATTGCCGGTGCTTTTAGTGTCCCCCTTCCCTTTTATAGGGGGCACTGGGGAAAATTGTGAATTTAGTGCCCAAAAAAAAAAAAAAAAAAAAGAAAAACACAAAAAAAACAAAAAAAAGGGGGGGAAAAAAAGGGCCTTGTAAATGTCTGGAGTGTCACCCAGGTCGGGTGGCACCATTTAATGTTTTTATGTTTTGCAGGTAAACTCAAAAGAGTTTCATGCACAAGGACCCCCAGGTCCCTCTGCACCTCAGCATGTTGTAATTTCTCCCCATTCAAATAATATTCCCTTTTACTGTTTTTTTCCCCAAGGTGGATGACCTCACACTTTCCGACATTGTATTCCATCTGCCAAACCTTAGCCCATTCGCTTAACCGATCTAAATCTCTTTGCAGCCCCTCTGTGTCCTCTACACAACCCGCTTTCCCACTAATCTTTGTGTCATCTGCAAATTTTGTTACACTACACTCTGTCCGCTCTTTCAGGTCATCTATGTATATTGTAAACAGTTGTGGTCCCAGCACCAATCCCTGTGGCACACCACTAACCAACGATTTCCAACCCGAAAAGGACCCATTTATCCCGACTCTCTGCTTTCTGTTCGCCAGCCAATTCTCTATCCATGCTAATACATTTCCTCTGACTCCATGTACCTCTATCTTCTGCAGTAACCTTTTGTGTGGCACCTTATCAAATGCCTTTTGGAAATCTAAATACACCACATCCATCGGTACACCTCTATCCACCATGCTCGTTATATCCTCAAAGAATTCCAGTAAATTAGTTCAACATGATTTCCCCTTCATGAATCTATGCTGCGTCTGCTTGATTGCACTATTCCTATCTAGATGTCCCGCTATTTCTTCCTTAATGATAGTTTCAAGTATTTTCCCCACTACAGATGTTAAACTAACCGGCCTATAGTTACCTGCCTTTTGTCTGCCCCCTTTTTTAAACAGAGGTGTTACATTAGCTGCTTCAATCCGCTGGTACCTCCCCAGAGTCCAGAGAATTTTGGTAGATTATAACGAATGCATCTGCTATAACTTCTGCCATCCCTTTTAATACCCTGGGATGCATTTCATCAGGACCAGGGGACTTGTCTACCTTGAATCCCATTAGCCTGTCCAGCACTACCTCCCTAGTGATAGTGATTGTCTCAAGGTCCTCCCTTCCCACATTCCTGTGACCAGCAATTGTTGGCATGGTTTTTGTGTCTTCCCCTGTGAAGACCGAAGCAAAATAATTGTTTAAGGTCTCAGCCATTTCCACATTTCCCATTATTAAATCCCTCTTCTCATCTTCTAAGGGACCAACATTGACTTGAGTCACTCTTTTCCGTTTTATATATCTGTAAAAGCTTTTACTATCTGTTTTTATGTTTTGCGCAAGTTTACCTTCGTAATCTATCTTTCCTTTCTTTATTGCTTTTTTAGTCATTCTTTGCTGTTGTTTAAAATTTTCCCAATCCTCTAGTTTCCCACTAACCTTAGCTACCTTATACGCATTGGTCTTTGATTTAATACTCTCCTTTATTTCCTTGGTTATCCCTTCTCTTACCGCCCTTCTTTTTCACTGGAATATATTTTTGTTGAGCACTATGAAAGAGCTCCTTAAAAGTCCTCCACTGTTCCTCAATTGTGCCACCGTGTTCTGTGTTCCCAGTCTACTTTAACCAACTGTGCCCTCATCCCACTGTAGTCCCCTTTGTTTAAGCATAGTACGCTCGTTTCTGACACAACTTCCTCACCCTCAATCTGTATTACAAATTCAACCATACTGTGATCACTCATTCCGAGAGGATCTTTTACTAGGAGATCGTTTATTTTTCTGTCTCATTACACAGGACCAGATCTAAGATAGCTTGCTCCCTTGTAGGTTCTGTTACATACTGTTCTAAGAAACAATCCCGTATGCATTCTATGAATTCCTCCTCCAGACTACCCCGTGCGATTTGAGTTGACCAATCGATATGTTGGTTAAAATCCCCCATGCCGTTCCTTTTTCACATGCTTCCATTATTCCCTTGATTATTGCCCGCCCCACCGTGAAGTTATTATTTGGGGGCCTATAAACTATGCCCACCAGTGACTTTTTCCCCTTACTATCTCTAATCTCCACCCACAATGATTCAACATTTTGTTCATTAGAGCCAATATCGTCTCTCACAACTGCCCTGATATCATCCTTTATTAACAGAGTTACCCCACCTCCTTTCCCTTCTTGTCTATCTTTCCGAATCATCAGATACCCCTGTATGTTTAATTCCCAGTCTTGGCCACCCTGCAACCATGTTTCTGTAATGGCCACCAAATCATACCCATTTGTAATGATTTGTGCCTCCAAAGGATTTTAGGGCCATGTAGGCAGAGCTAGCTGTCAAGGTGTCGGGTAGCATGGTGGTGGATAGAACACCCACACAGTGTCGCAAGTGAGTACATGTTTCCACAACTATTACACACCAGCCTCTGGGCCTCTGTCTGTGAACACTTTGCAAACCAACACTTAACCCAGCAGGCAACCATCAACCAACAGTGCCTACTCACACTCACAACTTCATTTCACGCCTTGCATACATTCGCAGCTATTTAACCACGGCAGGCATATCTTCCACATACATAACTGGACTCTTACTCACACACCCTACTTTCTTTTACAGGCAAAGATGGCACACAACAGGATGCAGCAGTGGACTGGAGGGGGGAAAACTGAACTGCACCAGAAGTGAACTGGAGGAGTAAGTACTGTGTCTCATTGGCCCACAGATGGTGGACCCTGTGGCCGCCGGAGATGTCGAGCGCGCTGGGGGCAACAATGGTATCTTAACCCCCTCTTCTCATTCCACTTCTCCCTTAAGCCAGAAGGCCTTATCACTTTCCACCTCCTCATTTTGTCTGCCATCCTTGCTCCGTTCCTGCCCCCCTGCCCTCACCTTAATGTGACTTTTGTGCCATTTATGCTTTCAGATAATCAGCCAGCAGATGAGCAGCCTGTGCCTGAGCCCCCCAACCCAGTCACAAGGGAGAAGAACAGGTGGAGGAGGATGAGGAGGGGGGAGGGGAGGAGGACAATCCAAGCACTGCGTCAGTGCTTCTCTCACCCATTGGCACTAGCTCAGATAGTAGCACTACGTGATCATTAAACGATAGTTTAGGACACGGATATGCGCTAGGTGATGCACCAGGGCCTAGTGGGCTGCAGCAGAGTCAAAGGGAAAGGGAAGCTCGGGAGCCATCTCCCCAGAGGGTGAGTTCACATGTGAGTTCTGCTGCACAAGACTCAGATGAGGATCTCGATGGGGAGGTGTTCACACAAAGGGTGATAGGTGCAATGTATGTACATAAGGTCTGCCCACCAACAGGGAGCATAACCGTCAGAGGTCCTAGGATCATAGGTACACTCGTGCTGGGCCCGGTATATAACCTGAACATCACCTTTGTATCTTCTCTTCTGGAAGCCATTAAAGACTGACCAGGTTACACCTAGTCACTGGCTCACTGTACGGAGTTCATTGTATCATTTCATAAATCGCAACTGGCGATGAGGCAAATACGAACCCATGCAAAAGTATGGCAAGCACAGCACGATTGAGTACTGTTAGAATTCTTGAGAAATTCAATGAGGGAGAGGATTGGGGAGATTTCACGGATCGTCTTGATCAGTAATTCATGGCAAACAACCTAAACAAAGACAAGGATGCAGAGAAGTGCAGGGCAGTTCTTCTCACCATCTGTGGCCCCACAATCTATGCATGCATCAAGATTCTGCTCTCACTCACTCTTCCTACAGAAAAGGATTACAAAGAACTGTGTGCTCTAGTTCAGGAATACTGTAAACCCACGGAAGGAATCCTCCTATTCAGATATCGTTTCTATACGTACGTTCGTCCAGAAGGCCAGGACATAGCGGCATTTGTTGCCGACCTGAGACATCTTGCAGGGCCTTGCAAATTTGGGCCTGCATGGGAAGACATGCTGTGTGACTTTTTCGTGATCGGGTCAACCACGAGGTGATCTTAAGTAAGCTGCTGGCTTCGGAGACGCCGGACCTCAGCAAGGCCATCACCATCACCCAGGCTTGTATGCCCATGCAGAAAAGCATGAAGTAGATATCGTGCCAAAACAGGAACTCCACAGCAAGTACTGTGTACAAAATTGTACCGACGGCTGGCAGAGCTGCACATGGCAGGGCCTACTCGACTGCGTCTGCAAGACCAGGAGCCACTCAAAGTTTGCCATCGAGGGCCTACTCGACTTCGTATGCGAGAACGGAAGCCGCTCAAAGCCCGCCATCGGGCGCAAATCCGAGCTCACTGTGTTGGTGTTGCGGGGGCAATCACCGACCTCATCAGTGCCGCTTCAGGCAGTATGTTTGCAGAGGGTGTTCGAAGACGGAGCATCTTCAGCGGACATGTCCACAACAGAGCAAGCGAGTTGCGACACACCACGTGGATGATGATCAATTCAGTGTGGATCTGGCGATGCAGCCCGAAGCATTTGAGAGCTCCAAGGAGAAAGTGTATAGCGTACGTGCATGCCTAACAAAGAGCTAACCGATAATGATAGAGGTAAAATTAAATGACATGCCAGTATCCATGGAATTAGACAGGGGTGCGAGTCAATCGATAATGAGCCAGAAGACTTTTGAAAAGCTGTGGGAGACCAAGGCAGAGAGACCTAAGCTGAATCCGATCAATGCAAAGTTGCGAACCTACACCAAAGAGCTCATACCAGTGATCGATAGTGCAGCAGTAAGAGTGTCGTACGAGGGAGCGCTTCATGATCTACCGTTTGGATTATCCTGGGCAACAGCCCATCGTTATTCATCAGGAGTTGGTTCGAGAAAATAAAATGGAAATGGTACGATATCAAAGCTTTGTCATCAGCGGATGATGATTTATGTGCTCAAGTGCAAAGCAAATTTCCCTCACTGTTTGAACCGGGAATTGGCAGCTTCAAGGGAGCCAAGGTGCAGATTCACCTAGGCCCAGATGCAAGGCCCATCCATCACAAAACCAGGGCGGTCCCGCACATGATGAGAGAAAAGGTTGAGCTCGAATTGGATAGGCTACAACGCGAGGGGGTCATCTCACTGATCGAATTTAATGAATGGGCCAGCCCCATTCTTCCGGTGTTAAAGAGCACAGTCAGGATTTGTGGAGACTACAAGGTCACGATCAACCGAGTTTCTAAACAAGATCAGTACCCGCTACCGAAAGCTGATGACCTGTTTGCAATGCTAGCCAGGGGAAAATCGTTCACCAAATTGGATCTAACGTCGGCCTACATGACACAGGAACTGGTTGAATCATCAAAGAAACTTACGTGCATCAACACGCACAAAGGACTGTTTATTTACAACAGGTGTCCTTTTGGCATTCGTTTGGTGGCAGCCATATTTCAGAGAAACATGGAGAGCCTATTGAAATCCGTCCCCAGGACTGTGGTGTTCCAAGATGACACCCTTGTCAAGGTCGTGACACCGCCGGGCACCTGCACAATCTGGAAGAGGTTCTGCGTCGTCTGGACAAAGTGGAACTCAGGCTGAAACGTTTGAAATGAGTTTTCATGGGACCAGAGGTCGAATTCCTTGGACGAAAGATTGCTGCAGACAGTGCCACCAGAGGGCACTGCTGTGGGAGACCTGAGGGTCACCAGCATTGGTGTGCAGGGCCCACTATAAAAGCTGCCCACCATGCATGTGACTCATTCTGGAGTTACAATAAATGGGACTAAGGTCACAACGGCTCAAGTACAATACTAGACCTCGTGGAGTCATTCATAAGAGTATTAAAAACATAACAATTGGCGACGAGATTACGAACTTTCACATAAAAATGACTAACGTTGGTGCATTAGAAAAGTTCTCAGAGGGTGCAGATTGGGAAGCCTTTACAGAGCGGCTCGACCAATATTTTGTAGCAAACGACCTGATAGGCGATGATCCGGCCACACTGGCAGATAAACGCAGAACTATCCTGTTGACCAGTTGTGGGCCTGCGGTCTACGGCTTCATCAGGGACTTGCTTGCACCAGAAAAAACAATGACCAAGTCATACGAGGAGCTGAAAGTGATAATTCGGGACCAACTCAAACCAAAGGAGAGCATCCTCATAGCCAGGCATCGATTTTATACACACCCCGCCCCGAGGGCCAGGAAATCGCGAAGTACGCTGCCGACCTCAGGAGGCTGGCAGGACCGTGTGAATTCGACGCATCCCTCACCGATGCATTGTGGGACATCTCCGTAATTGGCATCGGTCATGAGGCTCTTCTTCACAGGCTACTGTCTGCCGAAACCACCGTCACTCTACAGAAGGCCATTAGCATCAGCCAGGCATTCATGACTTCAAGCTGCAGCTTTAAGCAGATGATGACTCACTCTTAGGACTCAAACCCGGCAAGTACTTTAAGTAGAATGGCGCCTTTCACAGGCAGAACTGTTGAACGTGAATCTGCCCAGAGCAGAGCATACAGGCCCCCGAGTCCTTTAACTCAGAGTCCGCCGAGGGGTGCAAACGTAAGCCGAGTAGCACCATGCTGGCGTTGCAGAGGAAATCACAGGGCTCATCAGTGTCAGTTCAGAAACTATGTGTGCAAAGGCTGCAGCACAAAGGGTCACCTCCAGCGAATGTGCAAAAGAGCTGTGACTCACCATGTGGAAGAGGAGTCAGCAGATGACTGTGAATCCAGCGCAGATTACGAGGAGATGGCTAGAGAGGCAGCCCAGTCCCAGGATGAAGTGTATGGAGTATATGCCTGCACGACAGATTGTCCTCCAGTGATAATGGAAGTTGAGAGAAATGGCGTTCCAGTCTTCATGGAAGTGGACACGGGGGCGAGTCAGTCAGTAATGAGCCAGAAAGCCTTTGAGAGGCGATGGAACAATCAAGCTGAACCTCCCAAGCTGGTCCCGGTTCAGGCAAAGCTGTGCTCCTACACCAAGGAACTGATATCAGTTGCTGGTAGTGCGGATAAGTGTATCCCATGATAGCGCGGTGCACAATTTACCATTGTGGATGGTTTCAGGTGATGGACCAACGCTACTTGGAAGAAGATAGATGGGGAAAATTCATTGGAACTAGGAAGACGTCATCCCTCCAGCGATCGACGTCCCCCGTGCTCAGAGGCAGAGCAAGCTCCCACCTTTGGTTGGACCAGGCACCGGAGAGCAGATCCGCGCAGCCCCCGAGGCACAGACCGCTCATCACAACTGCATGGCGATGATCCGGCCGAGACGACCCGAACGCACCTTCCCGGTTTCAGTGGCAGGACTCCTGGGGAGGAAGATTGGATCCGAGGGCGCCTTCCCAGCTTCAGTGGCAGAATCCCTGGGAAAGAAGATCGCGGCAGTCGACATCATGGACAGGGAAAAGATAGCGTCAAATCACGAAGTGCAGCACTAATGGAGCAACGACTCATGATTCCACGCAAGGAAAACGATTGGGGTAAAAGTAGTAAGGCCATTTTAAAGGAGACCAGCAACCGCCATTTTTGAATGAACTGCTTGAAATTGGTAACCAATGTAAAAGTCCAGCTGTAATGAGCAAAATATTGTTGAGCAATGTCGGTTGCAAATTGCAATCAGCCAATGTAGCGGGCGAACACCTAATGGCGTATACAGGTTCAGCGGGCTACCCAATACTGTAGCCTGCGTCCCCCGGACCAGAACGATGTATCATAAAGTGTCCCCACAGCTGACAGAAGTAGACAAGTCACAGAGTAAACGATACCCGGAGAGCAGAGGCACCGGTAGCGATACCCTGCCTCAGATCAGTTTAACATTGCAGGCACCCGTTGGCATGAACCGCCACGGGCCAGAAACAGTAAACTGCGCCTATGTTCGCAGTCGGCTACCGTCGCCCACCACCCGGGTGGAAAAGGCGTAGCCCACAAACCCACTCGCCACCACGGCAATGCCCAAGAGTGAAGAGTCACCCGCAATGGCTCCTCCGACCGGGACCTGGACCAGCTAGGATCCCAAACTAGAGAGTGCTCACAACAGTGCCCTCAAGATGAGGCAGCCCCACCGTCGCTTAGACGAAACGCTCACTCGCTCAGACCGCTTCCCAGGGAGCAGCAGTGACACTGGGCAAACGAAAAGGACACGGAGGTCACAGACATATCAGCTGTCTTTGGGCCTGCCCGACACTAGGAGTCACGGCAAGAGCCCTGAGCTACGGCAACTCGAGCAAAATGAGCTCACCTCGTCCACAGTCCCACTAGCATGGGGCGCTGCTCCGCCACCAGACGACCCGGATCTCATCCGGCCGTGCTGGAACTAGACTGTCCTTGTGTACCTGTACTGAGATACCTGTACTGATCATGTAAATGTTCCACACTAAAAGAAACGCAACTGTAATCCACCCAACAAATGTACCAAGATGTAAATGTAAAACCCATGTGATGAACTTGAATGCAACTTGCATGTAACGGGTCATTAGCATGATCTCTGTGTGGGGGGAGGGGGGGGAGGAGAATGGAGTAGTCATGGACTCACAACCAGAAACCACTGGGAACTCCACTGGCAACAAATCTCACTACCAACACACCCAAGCCAGAAGTGACCCTCCGATGGTCAACCAGCAAGAGCAAAGCCCAGGTCACCATCAATTTACGAGTCAATTTGCATTAAAGACTTGAGGAGAAGTGATGTCATGTATGTAGACCATGTATACTAACTGTATAGTCACATAAGGTGTGCCACCAGAGGGCACTGCAGTGGGAGACCTGTGGGTCACCTGCATAGGTGTGCAGGGCCCAGTATAAAAGGCTGCCCACCATGCTTGTGCCTCACTCTGGAGTTACAATAAATGGGACTAAGGTCACAACAGCTCAAGTACAATACTAGACCTCGTGGAGTCATTCATAAGAGTATTAAAGACATAACAATTACAGTACAAATGAAGGCCTTTCAGCCCGTTGAGCCTGTGCCGGCTCTCTGCAAGAGCACTTCAGCTAGTCCCACTCCCATGCCCTTTCTCCATAACCCTGCAATTTTTTTCTTTTGGGTACTTAGTCAGTTCCCTTTTGAAAGCCACGATTGAATGTGCCTCCAACTTCCTTTCACGCATTCCAGATCCTAACCACTCGCTGCGCAAAAAAGTTTTTCCTCATGTCTCCTTTGATTCTTCTGTCAATCACCTTAAATCTGCGTCCTCTAGTTCACGACCCTTCCACCAATGAGAACAGTTTCTCTCTATCTACTCTGTCCAGACCCCTAATGATTTTGAACACCCCTATCAAATCTCCTCTCGACCTTCTCTGTTCTAAGGCATCCCACTAGTCACAGCCTGCCAACCCAAAAATTACCCGCTTTTCCTACTATAATAAAAACAGAAAATGCTGGAAATCTCAGCAGGTCAGGCAACATCTGAGGAGAGAAAGCAGAGTTAACATTTTGGGTCAATGGCCCTTCGTCAGAACTGGAGAGTGTTCAAAAAGAACAGATTCTTATCAAGCACTTATTCCTACTCTCTGTTTTCTGTCTGTTAACCAATCCTCAGTCCATTCCAGTATATTATCCCCAATCCTATGAGCCCCACTTTGTTTAATAACCTTTTGTGTGGTACCTTATCGAATGCCTTCTGAAAATCCAAATACACCAAGTTAACTGGTTCCCCCTTATCTATTCTATTAGTTACAACCTCAAAAAACTCTAACAGATTTGACAAACGTGATTTCCCTTTCATAAATCCGTGTTGACTCTGCCCAATCCTATTATTATTTTCTAAGTGCCCTGTTACCACATCCTTAATGGGGAACGGGCGGGTAAGTGGAGCTGAGTCCACGGCCAGATCAGCCATGATCTTGTTGAGTGGCGGAGCAGGCTCGAGGGGCTAGATGGCCTACTACTGTTCCTAATTCTTATGTTCTTATGTTCTTAATAATAGCTTCTACATTTTCCCGACTACTGATGTCAGGCTCATCATCATCATAGGCAGTCCCTCGGAATCGAGGAGGACTTGCTTCCACTCCCGAAGTGAGTTCTTTGATGGCTGAACAGTCTGATACGAGAGCCACAGACCCTGTTACAGGTGGGACAGACATTCGTCGAGGGAAGGGGTGGGTGGGGCTGGTTTGTTAGCGCTTGGCCTCTTCATGCTTTTTGCGTTGAGACTCGAAGAGCTCAACGCCCTCCCAGATGGACTTTCTCCACCTCGGGCGGTCTTCGGCCAGGGTCTCCCAGGTGTCAGTGGTGATGTCGCACTTTACCAGGGAGGCTGTGAGGGTGTCCGTATAATGTTTCCGCTGTCCTCCTTTGGCTCGTTTACCATGAAGGAGCTCTGCATAAAGCATTTGCTTAGGGAGTCTCGTATCTGGCATGTGTACTATGTGGCCTGCCCAGCGAAGCTGATCGAGTGTGGTCAGTGCTTCAATACTGGGGATGTTAGCCTGGTCGAGGCCACTGATGTTGGTGCGCCTGTCCTCCCAGGGAATTTGCAGGATCTTGCGGAGACATCGTTGATGACATATCTCCAGCGACTTGAGGTGCCTCCTATACATCATCCATGCCTCAGATCCATACAGGAGGGCGGGTATTACTACAGCCCTGTCGACCATGAGTTTAATGGTAGATTTGAGGGCCTGGTCTTCAAACAGTCTTTTCCTCAGATGGCTGAAGGCTAAGCTGGCGCACTGAAGGTGATGCTGAATCTCCGCATCAATGTCTGCCTTTGTTGATAAGAGGCTCCCGAGATATGGGAAATGGTCCACGTTGTCCAGGGCCGCGCCGTGGATCTTGATGATTGGAGGGCAGTGCTGTGCAGCGGTGACAGGCTGGTGGAGGACCTTTGTCTTACGGATGTTAAGCGTAAGGGCCATGCTTTCATACCCTGGTCTGTAGTTCCCCTTTTTTTTCTCTCCTTCCTTTCTTAAATCGCGGGGCTACATTTGCTACCTTCCAATCTGTGGGAACCGTTCTAGAATCTATGGAATTTTGGAAGATGACAGCCAATGCATCCACTATCTCTATAGCCACCTGTTCCAAAACCCTAGGATGTAGGCCATCAGGTCCAGGGGATTTATTGGCTTTCAGTTCCATTAATTTTTCCAGTACTATTTTTTTTACTAATAATAATTTCTTTCAGTTCCTCATTCTCATTAGACCCTTCATTCTCCACTATTTCTGGGAGGTTTTTTGTGTCTTCTTCCATGAAGACAGACACAAATTATTTGTTTAATTTCTCTGCCATTTCCTTATTTCCCATTATAATTTCTCCTGTCTCAGCCTATAGGGGATCCACATTTACTTTCGCTAATCTTTTCCTTTTTACATACCTATAGACCTATCAGTTTTTATGTCTCTCGGAAGTTTACTCTCAGATTTTATTTTTCCTGTCTTTCAATTTTTTGATCCTCCTTTGCTGAATTTTAAATCCTCCCAATCCTCAGGCTTATTGCTCTTTTTGGCAACATTATAAGCCTCTTCCTTTGATCGAAGACTATCTTTGACTTCTCTTGTTAGCCACAGTTGTACCACTTTTTCTGTGGGGTTTTTTGTGCCTTAGAAGAATGTATGTTTGTTGTAAACTATGTATTAGCTCTTTAAATCCTGAGTGTAACAAAGCCAAGTTTGCTGAAGATACAAAGATGGGAGGAAAAGCAATGTGTGAGGAGGACACAAAAAATCTGCAAAAGGACATAGACAGGCTAAGTGTGTGGGCAAAAATTTGGCAGATGGAGTGTAATGTCGGAAAGTGTGAGGTCTTGCACTTTGGCAGAAAAAATCAAAGAGCAAGTTATTATTTAAATGGAGAAAGATTGCAAAGTGCCGCAGTACAGCGGGACCTGGGGGTACTTGTGCATGAAACACAAAAGGATAGTATGCAGGTACAGCAAGTGATCAGGAAGGCCAATGGTATCTTGGCCTTTATTGCAAAGGAGATGGAGTATAAAAGCAGGGAAGTCTTACTACAGCTATATAAGATATTGGTGAGGCCACACCTGGAATACTGCGTGCAGTTTTGGTTCCCATATTTACGAAAGGATATACTTGCTTTGGAGGCAGTTCAGAGAAGATTCACTGGGTTGATTCTGGGGATGAGGGGGTTGACTTATGAGGAAAGATTGAGTAGGTTGGGCCTCTACTCATTGGAATTCAGAAGAATGAGAGGTGAGGAGAAATTTCTTCTCTCAGAGGGTTGTAAATCTGTGGAATTTGCTGCCTCAGATAGCTGTGGAAGCTGGGACATTGAATAAATTTAAGACAGAAATAGACAGTTTCTTAACCGATAAGGGGATAAGGGGTTATGGGAGTGGGTGGGGAAATGGAGCTGAGTCCATGATCAGATCAGCCATGATCTTATTGAATGGCGGAGCAGGCTCGAGGGGCCGTATGGCCTACTCCTGTTCCTATTTCTTATGTTCTTATGTTCTTATATCTACTGCCATACCTTGTAATGTAGTTTCCCAATCTACCTTAGCAAACTCACCCTTCATACCTATGTAGTTTGCTTTGTTAAGATTTAAGACCCTAGTTTTTGGATTGAACTTAATCACTTGAATCACTTTCAAACTTAATATAAAATTCGAACATTATGGTCACTCTTCCCCAAAAGGCCCCTTTACTACAGAGTTATTAATTAACCCTTTCTCATTGCAAAGAGGCTACAGGTTGACTGAGCGGACAAGAACTTGAAAAATGGAATACAACAGTTCCAGTCTCCCCACCCAAGGAAAGATACACTCACCACAGAGGGAGCGCAATGAAGATTCACCAGACCAGCTCCTAGAATGAGGGGACTGCCACATGAGGAGAGACGAAGCAGACCAAGCTTGAAGGGCCAAATGGCCCACCCCAGCTATTACCTCCTATATTTTTACAATTGTTCAACCATTGGTGGCCATGCCGTCTGTTGCCAAGGCCCTAAGCTCTAGAATGCCCTCCCTAAACCTCTCCAAAAAAAAAAATTGTCTTATAATACTGTGGCTCAGTGGGTAGCACACTCATCTCCGAGCCAGAAGGTTGTGCGCTGAAGTCCCACTCCGGGAAACTGAGCACACAAATCTAGGTCGATACTCCAGTGCTGCACTGAGGGAATGCTGCACTGTCAGAGTTGCCGTCCCTCAGACGAGACATTAAACTGAGGCCCCATCTGCTCTCTCAGGTGGACGTAAAAGATCCCAGGGCACTGAGAGTCCGCCGCTGCTTGGGGCAGAGTAGCAGAGGGAAGACTTCCACCCCTCCCTGCAACCCTGACTCATTTTCCTGAGGACCATTGGCCATGCAGGACAGGCTCCTGTGGGAATTTTCACTCAGATTACTGATACAGAGTTTGCTCTCCCACAGGTCAGCAGGAGTGTTGAGCTGCTGACCAGGAGCAGGGGCAGTGGTGCAGTGGAAATGGAACATGATGCCATCTCTCATGAATGAAAACACGTCTGTGCCCTTGAGATCCCCTGAACAATGCCTGGGCTACTGGCAGAAAGCAACCTCAGACAGGTTGTTCTGGCAGACACCGAGTTGTTGCAGTCTGCAGCTGGGAACTCTCTCAGGCCCAAGCTCTTTGAATGAACCACAGCAGTTACCCTCCTACCGTGTTGCAGGCATGGAAGAACACCTCGTAGAAACATTAGAATAGACAAAAATTCACTTTAGTTAGGCACTCGGAGCTGCACCAGGATGAGAAATAATTTGTAGGCCTGTCTGAAAGCAACTTACTTTCACATGCAGAACAGTGCCTCCATCTCCACCTCAGCCCCTCTGCCACTAAAACCCTTATACACGGCTTTTATCATCTCCAAACTTGACTATTACAATGCTCTCCCATCTTATTGCTGGCTTATTCCTAGGAACCTCCTAAAATTAAAAGCAAGGTACTGTTGACATCCATAGACACTGACAGCATTTACAAAAAGTCATTAAAATAGTTTAGATCTCCTGATAGTATCTGACAGAGCTCAGATATTTCCATGATATGGTCAACCTGATTAAATTTTTTTCTTGGGGCCCTCCTTTATTTATTCATGTTAGCATATCTTGAGAGCTTAGCTTGAACTTCTTTTTGAGGTCATGAAACTGCTTACACATCTCCTTCCATTTGTGTATGGTGATCAAAGCTGAGTTTACCCAGTTAATAAGTTTCTTCCAAGCTGTTTAATGACAGGCTGGGACAATAGTGATCACTACTGTACCAGAACGAATGTAATTCCTGACGACCATGTCATCACCTGATCTATAGCTCAGTCAGTAAACACACTACAAAAATGGTGGGCCTTCTTCTTGAATTGCTGAAATTTTTGTAGTGGTTTGATACAATGGAATGGCTTGGTAGGCCACTTCAGAGGACAGTTAAGAGTCAACCACGTTGGTGTGGGACTGGAGTCACATATAGGCCAAGCCAGCTAATGACGAGAGGTTTCCTTTCCTAAAGGATGTTAATGTTGGGTTTTTAAGACAATCTGACAGTTTCATGGTCACTTTTAGTGATACCAGATTTTTAATTATAATAGCAGGCCCAATGCCAGGTGTTCTGGGAGTCTATTATAACATGCAGTCGAATTTAATGAGCCAATTCTGCAGTTTACAAATAATAAACACACGTTAAGAAATCTCTAAATTCTATTTGCCGTACACTGTATTAATGGATTGCATAAGCTTTAGAATACAGACTTGTTTCATAAGAACATAAGAACATAAGAAATAAGAACAGGAATAGGCCATATGGTCCCTTCAGCCTGCTCCGCCATTTAGTACGATCTTGGCTGATCCGATCATGGACTCAGGTCCACTTCCCTGCCTGCTCCCCATAACCCCTTATTCTCTTATCGGTTAAGAAACTGTCTACCTCTGTCTTAAATTTATTCTATGTCCCAGCTTCCACAGCTCTCTGAGGCAGTGAATTCCATAGATTTACAACCCTCTGAGACAATAAATTTCTCCTCGTCTCAGTTTTAAATGGGCGGCCCCTTATTCTAAGATTATGCCCCCTAGTTCTAGTCTCCCCCATCAGTGGAAAAATTCTCTCTGCATCCACCTTGTCAAGCCCCCTCATAATCTTATACGTTTCGATAAGATCAACTCTCAATCTTCTGAATTCCAATGAGTAGAGGCCCAGCCGACTCAACCTTTCCTCATAAGTCAACCTCCTCATCTCCGGAATCAACCTAGTGAACCTTCTCTGAACTGCCTCCAAAGCAAGTATATTCTTTCGTTAATATGGAACCCAAAACTGCATGCAGTATTCCAGGTGTTGCCTCACCAATACCCTGTATAACTGTAGCAAGACTTCCCTGCTTTTATACTCCATCCCCTTTGCAATAAAGGCCAAGATTCCATTCGCCTTCCTGATCACTTGCTGTATCTGCATACTGTTATGTATGCAATAAAAGTTCAAACTGAGTACTGTTTAACTAAGCAAGGTACAACCTTGCTTCTGCTTTATTTCGGCCCAGAGTGTCTGACGCTCAAAACGCCTTTTATACCTAAGCAGCACCATGTGCGTGCTGCTCAGTGGCCTCCAAAAATGACGCCATGTGGTGGCTACAAACAGCATGTACATACATGACAATATGCCCATCTGAGATCTTATCACAGTCTGTCACAGGTTGAGACGGTCCGGTGCTTTGCGCTCCCGGGATGACCGTCTCAGTTCGATTCCAGCCTTGGGTGAGTGTGCAGGGTCTGTTGTGGCTGATGGCTGGATGACTGACTTGTTGGGGGTGGCAGTGGCCAGGTCAGGAATTGCAAATCCATTTTTATTGAACAGGTCCATGATGGAAATTCCGGGTTCACTGATGACCCTTGAGTCCTCTGAGGACTGCTGGTCGGTTGGTTGGTCGTCGATGGTTTCTTCGTCCGACTGTTCTGGCTCGTCTGTGTGCCTCAGCTTTGTCTGATCCATGTGTTTCCTGCAAGTTTGCCCGTTCTTGAGCTTAATAAGGAATACTCTGCTGCCCTCCTTGGCCATGACCATACCAGCGATCCATTTGGGACCCTGACTATAGTTCAACATATATACAGGATCATTAACAGAAATCTCGTGTGACACAGTTGCGTGATCGTGGTACCCTTGTTGACTTTGTCTTCTGTATTCAACATGATTATTTAAATCCGGATGTACCAGAGATAGCTTGGTCTTAAGACCTCTTTTCATCATAAGTTCAACAGGCGAGACTCCTGTGAGTGTGTGGGGTCTTGTCCTGTAACTCAGCTGTATGCAGGACAAGCGGGTCTGCAGTGACACTTGGGTTACTCTCCTCATGCTTTGCTTGATAATTTGTACTGCACATTTAGCTTGCCCGTTGGATGCAGGCTTGAACTGACCTTACATGTTTTATACCATTAAGTTTCACAAACTCCTGAAACTCCTGACTAATGAAGCACGACCCATTGTCGCTCACCACTATGTCAGGCAGACCATGTGTCGCGAACATGATATTGAGATTCTCTATGGTTGCCGTAGACGTGCTGGATTACATGATTATGCATTCTATCCATTTCGAATGAGCGTCCACAACCACTAAAAACATCTTTCCCAGCAAGGGATCTGCAAAACCTACATGGATCCTGGACCAAGGTTTGGATGGTCACGACCACAGACTCAGCGGTGATTCCACTGGTGCTTTGCTGAGCTGCATGCAAGTGTTGCACTGATGCACGCATGCTTCCAGCTCAGAATCAATACCTGGCCACCATACATGGGACCTGGCGATGGCCTTCATTATCACTATACCAGGATTTGTGCTGTGTAACTCACGCACAAACTTCTCTCTCCCTTTCTTGGGCATTACAATGCGATTGCCCCACAATATGCAATCTGCTTGAATAGACAGTTCGTCCTTGCGACGAATGTATGGTTTGGCTTCCTCGCACATTTGCTTAGGTATGGCAGACCAATCCCCTTTGAGGATGCAACTCTTTACCACCGATAAAATCGGATCCTGGCTGGTCCAGGTCTTAACTTGTTGAGCCGTGACAGGGGTTCCTTCACTCTCAAAAGCATCCATGATTAACATTAGATCTGCCGGTTGTGGTGTTTCCACTTCCGGTGTGGGCAACGGCAACGGGCTCAAAGCATCGGCACAATTCTCTGTGCCAGGTCTGTGGCGAATGGCATAATCATAGGCAGATAATGTCAGCACCCACCTTTGGATGTGGGATGAAGTGTTGGTATTGATACCTTTCCTCTCGGAAAACAATGAAATGAGCGGCTTGTGATCGGTCTCTAATTCGATCCTCAGACCGAACAGGTATTGATGCATCTTTTTAACACCGTACACACGTGCTAAAGCTTCTTTTTCTACTATGCTGTAGGCTCTTTCTGCTTTAGACAAACTTTTGGATGCATATGTGACAGGTTGAAGTTTCCCCAATTCATTGGCTTGTTGGAGTACACAACCAATTCCATATGATGATGTGTCACAGGCCAAAACTAAACCTTTACATGGGTCATAATGTACCAGCAGCTTGTTCGAGCAAAGCAAATTTGTGGCTTTCTCGAAAGCTCTGTCTTGAGATGCACCCCATACCCAGTTGTCGCTTTTTCTCAATAGCATGTGCAGTAATTTGAGTAAAGTGCTCAATTTAGGTAGGAAGTTACCAAAGTAATTGAGTAGACCCAGGAATGAATGCAGCTCTGTCACATTCTGCCGCTTGGGTGCATTCTTGATGGCCTTGGTTTTCATGTCAGTAGGTCTGATGCCAACAGCTGCGATTTTCCTCCTGAGGAATTTGACCGCCGGTGTCATGAAGACGCACTTCGAGCGTTTCAGTCTGAGTCCCACTCTATCCGAATGCAGTAGAACCTCTTCCAGGTTGTTCAGATGTTCCTTGGAGTCACGACCGGTGATCAGGCTGTCATCTTGGAACACGACGGGTTCTGGAAATGGACTTCAGTAGACTTTCCATTTTCCTCTGGAATATTGCTGCAGCCGAGCGAATTTCGAAAGGGCACCTGTGGTAAATAAACAGTCCTTTGTGTGTGTTAATGCATGTAAGTCTCTTCGATGTCTCGACCAACTCCTGTGTCATATAGCCGACATCAAGTCCAGTTTTGTGAACTAATTCCCTCCTGCTAGCGTCGCAAACAAGTTGTAAAGTCCTGTCCCCTCAGTACAGATTTACACGAGGCATGTAGTGAAGTCAAGGTCACTCTGGACCTGCACCTTTTATTTCACAGCTCTGGAGTGCTGCACTTGCCTGAGACCTGTGCTTATATACCTGTCTCTTGCAAGTGCACCCCCGGTGGTAAGGTATGCTGGTGGTTACAGGTCATATCTTATTCCAGTCATGTATAGCATGTTGGGATACAGTTATATATAATAATGTAAGATACATGACACAAGTCATCAGCCTTCGGTAACGGGTTCTCATCTTGTTTCGAAACCCTGTTGATCGTAGCCTTGTCGTCTCCACAGATTCTGACTGCGCCATTACTTTTCTGCACAGGAACAATGGGGCTGGCCCATTCATTAATAGTGATATGATCCCTTCACGCTGGAGTCTGTCCAGTTCAATTTTGACCTTCTCCCTTATCATATACGGCACTGCCCGAGCTTTATGATGGACGGGTCTTGCATCTGAGTCCACGTGGATCTGCACCTTGGCTCCCGTGAAGTTGCCGATACCCGATTCAAAAAGCGAGGGGAACTTGCTCAATACTTGGGCACATGTATCTTCCTCCGATGACAACACCTTTATGTCGTTCCAGTCGCATCTGATTTTCTCCAACCAACTCCTGCCGAGCAGCTTTGGGCCATTGCCTGGAACAATCCACAGCGTGAACCGCACCGTTATATGACACTTTAATTTGTGCACTGTCAATCACCTTTATCAGTTCCTTGGTGTACTTGTGCAGCTGAGTTAACAGGGTTCAGCTTGGGCTTCACAGTCTTAGTATCCCCCAACTTATTAAATGCCCTCTCGTTCATGATCGATTGACTCGCCCGCGTGTCCAGTTCCATCGATACCGGTATCCTGTTAAACTTCACATTAATCAAAATTGGTTTACTTTTGGTTATGAAGGAGTACAGTCCATACACTTCCTTGTCTGGCATCTCGGATTGCGTATCCGGATCCGCGTGGTCTGACTCTCATCCTCCACGTGGTGTGTTGCAGCTCGCTTGCTCATCTGCGGACATTTGGGCTGGAGAAGCCCGGCTCTCAGACAGCCTTTGCAACTATATTGCTTAAATCGGCACTGCTGGTGCCGATGATTTCCCCCACAACGCCAACACGGAGAAGTCATTCACATTCCCGCTGCGGACTTTAGGCAGCCACAGGTTTCGCGAACGTAGCCGGATATGCCCTGCCATGTGCCGCTCTGCCGAACACCGAATCAATCGCATTTACAGTAGTTGCCGAGGTTCGGTTCTTCACCGATATTTTCTTTAAACTCCTGTCCGTCAACATACATGATTGAGCGATCTGGATGGCCCTTTTTAAATCCAACTCCTCCACCACCAGAAGTTTGCGCAGGATCACCTCGTGGTTGATACCGATAACAAACAAGTCCCGCAGCATGTCTGCCAACACCGTCCCGAACTTGCACGGTCCCGCTAGATGTCTCAGGTCGGCAACGAATTCCGCCACGCTCTGGCCCTCCGATCGAACATGTGTATAAAACCTGTATCTCGAGATGATGATGCCGTCGTCTGGCTTGAGGTGCTCCCGTACCAATGTACACAACTTCTTGTACATTTTCTCTGTTGGATCATTTGGCATGAGTAGATTCTTTATCAGACCTTAGATCTTTGAACCGCACACAGTGAGGAACACGGCCCAGCACTGATCTGCATCGTCGACCCCCTTCATTTTGTTGGCCACGAAGTAGTGGTTCAAATGGCTCACAAAGTCTGCCCAATCTTCTCTCTCCACGAATCGCTCTAAAAATCCAATCATGCTCATTTTGCAAACAAAGGTTCTTGTATTCTAGTCACCAAATGTTATGTATGCAATAAAGATTCAAACTGAGTACTGTTTAACTAAGCAAGTACAACCTTGCTTCTGCTTTAATTCAGCCCAAAGTGTCTGACTCTCAAAATGGCTGGCCTTTTATACCTGAGCAGTACCATGTGCGTGCTGCTCAGTGGCCTCCAACAATGATGCCATCTGGTGACTACAAACAGATGTACATACATGACACATACTAACCTTTTCTGTTTCATGCAAAAGTACTGCCAGGTCCCGCTGTACTGCAGCACTTTGCCATTTTTCTCCATTTAAATAATAACTTGTTCTTTGATTTATTTCTACCAAAATGCATAACCTCACACTTTCCAACATTATACTCCATCTGCCAAATTTTTGCCCACTCGCTTAGCCTGTCTATGTCCTTTTGCAGATTTTTTCTATCCTCCTCACACATTGCTTTTCCTCCGATCTTTGTATCATCAGCAAACTTGGCTACGTTACACTCAGTCCCTTCTTCCAAGTCATTAATATAGATTGTAAATAGTTGGAGTCCCAGCACTGATCCCTGCGGCAGCCCACCAGTTACTGGTTGCCAACCCGAGAATGAACCATTTATCCTGACTCTCTGTTTACTGTTCATTAGCCAATCCTCTATCCATGCTAATATATTACCCCCAACCCTGTGAACTTTTATCTTGTGCAGTAACCTTTTATGTGGCACCTTGTCAGATGCCTTCAGGAAGTCCAAATACACCACATCCACTGGTTCCACTTTATCCACCCTGTTCATTACATCCTCAAAGAATTCCATCAAATTTGTCAAACATGACTTCCCCTTCATAAATCCATGCTGACTCTGCCTGACCAAATTATGCTTTTCCAAACGTTCTGCTACTGCTTCTTTAATAATGGACTCCAACATTTTCCCAACCACAGATGTTAGGCTAACTGGTCTATAGTTTCCTGCTTTTTCTTTGCCTCCTTTTCTAAATAGGGGCATTACATTTGCAGTTTTCCAATCTGTTGGGACCTCCCCAGAGTCCAGGGAATTTTGGTAAATTACAATCATTGCATCCACTATCCCTGCCGTTATTTCTCTTAAGACCCGAGGATGCAAGCCATCAGGTCCAGGGGATTTACCTGCCTTTAGTCCCATTATCTTACTGAGTAGCACCTCCTTAGTGATTGTGATTGTGTTAAGTTCCTCCCCTCCTATAGCCCCTTGACTATCCACTGTTCGGATATTTTTAGTGTCCTCTACTGTAAAGACTGATACAAAATATTTGTTCAGAGTTTCTGCCATCTCCATGTTCCCTATTACTAATTCCCCAGTCTCGTCCTCTAAGGGGCCAACACTTACTTTAGCCACTCTTTTCCTTTTGATATACCTATAGAAACTCTTGCTATCTGTTTTTATATTTTGTGCTATTTTACTTTCATAATCTATCTTCCCTTTCTTAATCATTTTTTTAGGCATTCTTTGCTGGCTTTTCAAAGCTTCCCAGTCTTCTGTCCTCCCACTAGTTTTGGGCATTTTGTATGCCCTTGTTTTTAATTGGATACCATCCTTTATTTCTTTGGTTAGCCATGGATAGCTATCTTTTCTCTTACACCCTTTCCTCCTCACTGGAATATATTTTTCTTGAGAGTTGTGAAATATCTCCTTAAATGTACACCACTGTTCACCAACTGTTCGACACTTTAATTTATTTTCCCAGTCCACTTTAGCCAAATCTGCCCTCATACCGTCATAGTCTCCTTTATTTAAACTTAGTACACTGGTTAGAGATCCAACTTTCTCATCCTCCATTGATTTTGAAATTCAATCATGCTATGATCACTCATTCCAAGGGGGTCCTTTACTAGGACATTATTTATTAATCCTGTCTCATTACACAGGACCAGATCTAAGATAGCCTGTACCCTGGTAGGTTCTGTTACATACTGCTCAAGGAACCCATTCCTTATGCACTCTATGAACTCCTCCTCAAGGCTACCCTGACCAATTTTATTTGTCCAATCAATATGGAGGTTAAAATCACCCATGATTATTGCTGTTCCCTTTTTACAAGCCCCCAATATTTCCTGGTTTATGCTTTGACCAACACAGTTGCTACTGTCAGGGGACCTATAGGCTACGCCCACCAGCGATTTTTCCCCTTATTATTCGTTATCTCCACCCAAACTGTTTCAGCATCTTGATCATTTGAACCAATATCATTTCTCACTGTTGCAGTGATTCCATCCTTTATCAATTGAGCTCCCCCACCTCCTTTTTCTTTCTGTCTGTCCTTCCGGATTGTCAAATACCCCTGATTTCAAACTTGAAATTCTTCCATTGCACAACATAATCACCTCTCACATTGAAAAGCAAAATTAAACACAAATATAATTAGAAGAAAATCATTTCCTTTAGTTTTACACTTTTAAAAACGTTACTTTTAGTTTTCCACCATCAGTTTGTAAATGTAACACAAGGAAAATATTTACTCACCTTCTTTCTTTTCTTTCACTGTAATAAACAAAATAATTACTTTATAATATATCTTTACTAGTCCGTAAATACAGCTTGCATATTTATTAGATTTTGCCTTTGTTAACAGTATATATGCTTCAATAAATATTTTGATAATTTAAGAAGAATTACCAGTTTTATACTTTTTGCAATTATTATGACCAGTAGATGGCATAATTGTATTTTAATTCCCATCAGAAACCAAGAAATTCTGGATTGTGCAGAATTTACCTGATGTGACTTTGGATGGTCTGTGTTTCGTTGAAGGGGCTTCCACTGGTTCTATACAAGGAAGATAAAATATCCTTAAAGAAAGTAGAATACTTTGAAATTTCGATGATCATTCTCTGTTGTATCCCAAAATCAAACTGACATATAAAGATTCTGCAGTGCAATGTACAGTGCCATCCACTTTAGTTGGTAGTATGAAGTTTTCATAGAATCATTGAATGTTAGAAATTTACAGCACGGAAGGAGGTCATTTCGGCCCATCATGTCGGCGCCAGCCAACAAAGAGCTATCCAGCCTAACTCCTTCACGGCAAATGAGCCAAAGGTGGGTAGATGAAACGTTACAAGAACACCCTCAAAGCCTCCCTGATAAAGTGCAACATCCCCACTGACACTTGGGAGTCCCTGGCCAAAGACTGCCCTAAGTGGAGGAAGTGCATTCGGGAGGGCGCTGAGCAACTCGCGTCTCATCGCCGAGAGCATGCAGAAATCAATCGCAGGCAGCGGAAAGAGCATGCGGCAAACCAGTCCCATCCACCCTTTCCCTCAACGACTCTCTGTCCAACCTATGACAGAGACTGTGGTTCTCGTATTGGACTGTTCAGCCACCTAAGAGCTCGTTTTTCAAGTGGAAGCAAGTCTTCCTCGATTCCGAGGGACTGCCTATGATGAAATTCCAGCCTAACCCACTTTTCAGCTCTTGATCCGTAGCACTGAAGGTTACGGCACTTCAAGTGCACATCCAAGTACTTTTTAAATGCGGTGAGGGTTTCTGCCTCTACTACCCTTTCAGGTAGTGAGTTCCAGACCCCCACCAACCTCTGAGTGAAGAAATGACCCCTCAAATCCCCTCTAAACCTTCTACCAATTACTTTAAATCTGTGTCCCCTGGTTGTTGACCCCTCTGCTAAGGGAAATAGGTCCCTCCTATCCACTCTATCTAGGCCTCTCATAATTTTATACACCTCAACAAGGTTTCCCTCAGCCTCCTCTATTCCAAAGAAAACAAACCCAGCCTATCCAATCTTTCCTCATAGTTAATATTTTCCAGTCCAGGCAACATCCTCGTAAATCTCCTCTGTACCCTTTCTAGTGCAATCACGTCCTTCCTGTAATGCGGTGACCAGAACTCCACACACTACTCTAGCTATGGCCTAACTAGTGTTTTATACAGATCAAGCATAACCTCCCTGCTCTTGTATTCTATGCCTCGGCTAATAAAGGCAAGTATTCTGTATACAAAAGCAAAATACTGCGGATGCTGGAATCTGAAATAAAAACAGAGAATGCTGGAAATCTCAGCAGGTCATACAGCATCTATGGAGAAAAAAACAGAGTTAACGTTTCATGTCGATGACCCTTTGTCAGAATTCCGTATGCCTTCTTAGCCACCTTATCTACCTGGCCTGCTACCTTCAGGGATCAGTGGAGCTTGCACTCCGTTGTTCCTCTACACTTCTCAGTGTCCTACCATTTAATGTGTATTCCTTTGCCTTGTTAGCCCTCCCCAAATGCATTACCTCACACTTCACCGGATTGAATTCCATTTGCCACTGTTCTGCTCACCTGACCAGTGTCATGTATCTCACACTACTGTATATAACTGTATCTTAACATGCTATACATGACTGTAACTAGATATGACCTGTAACCACAAGCATACTTTACCACCAGGGGTGCACTTGCAGGAGACACTGCATACCTGTTCCACACAGGTATATAAAGGCAGGTCTCAGGCAAGTGAGGCACTCGAGAGCTGTGAAATAAAGGTGCAGGTCCAGAGTGACCTTGACTTCAGCATATGCCTCGTGTAAGTCTGTACTGCAGGGTCAGGACTTTACAACCAGTTCATTGATATATTCCTGCAGTCAACAGCTTTCTTCTTCATAATCAACCACACAGCCGATTTTAGTATCATCTGCAAACTTCTTAATCATACCCATTACATTCAAGTCTAAATCTATTTGTTCCATTGGTCGCATCGTCATATATTAATTTGAATAATATTTGTGTAATACATTGATGTAATTGTCAGTATGGGTGTTATTGGGTCACTGGGAAGAAATGCTTTCAAATGGTATGGGGTGTCGGGGCAATTACTTTATCACATCACCCAACCCCCCCCCTCCCGCCACCCACCCCCACCCCGACCCCCCCCCCCCCCCCCCCGGCTCCTCCCCATGACTACCACCAAAGATCTACAATAAAACTGTCAAAAATTGATAGAAAAAGAGGCCAAAATATTTTATCTAAATGTATTCTTTGTCCTCATCTACAAACCCTTCACAGTTTTGCTCTTTATTCTACGTTCCTTTATTCAGTTCTACATTCCTGCACTCGCCATCTGTTCTTTCAATTCTGGCATATTTTGCATTTCTCCTTTTCTTCATTCCAGTTAAGGTTGCACAATGATCAACTACTTCAGCTACACATTCTGGAACATTCTACTAGGCCCATCTACCTTGCTACCTCTCTCCCCACCTTCAAAAACCTCAAAATCTACCTCTTCTGTTTGGGACAGATTGTAGCGTCTTTTAACATGTACGAAGCTATTTGCACTGTTTCACTTGACTGTATAGTGAAATTCCTTAGAATATTCTATACTGTTCTTGCCCAAAATGATTCTGGGTTTTTGAAGACAAATTGTAATTCATAATCAACTGTAATCTATTAGCTTCATATTATTGAAAGTTAGGGCATTTTGGAGTTTAAATCCTTTAGTGTGCCATTTATAAAAGCTAATTTTCCAAATGAACACTTCCTAATATGAATAGAAAATCGAGAGAACAACACTTGAAATTTCCCGATTCGTGCTCCAGGTGGCTAAGGCTTCATACCCTTGAGAAACCTATCATCACACTATTACCTTCCACTGCTAGTGCACCAGCTGCTACTTGGTAGATGACTATTAGTCCCATAAATTGTGTACCGCTTCTTCCTGACTCATTTATAGTCCCCGTGTTTAATCATCTCCTCTCCTCCCCCACAGACAGATCATTGAAGGACTTCACTTGTCACTTCACTGGAGTCACTGAAACCGGTTCTGGGGGAGGTTGGACCAGTAAAAACCGGACGGGCTGCACCTGGGCAGGACCAGAACCAATGTCCTAGGGGGAGTGTTTGCTAGTGCTGTTGGGGAGGAGTTAAACTAATATGGCAGGGGGATGGGAACCAATGCAGGGAGACAGAGGGAAACAAAGAGGAGACAAAAGCAAAAGACAGAAAGGAGATGAGGAAAAGTGGAGGGCAGAGAACCCAAGGCAAAGAACAAAAAGAGCCACTGTACAGCAAAATTCAAAAAGGACAAAGAGTGTTAAAAAAACAAGCCTAAAGGCTTTGTGTCTTAATGCAAGGAGTATCCGCAATAAGGTGGATGAATTAACTGTGCAAATAGATGTTAACAAATATGATGTGATTGGGATTACGGAGACGTGGCTCCAGGATGATCAGGGCTGGGAACTCAATATCCAGGGGTATTCAACATTCAGGAAGGATAGAATAAAAGGAAAAGGAGGTGGTGTAGCATTGCTGGTTAAAGAGGAGATTAATGCAATAGTTAGGAAGGACATTAGCTTGCATGATGTGGAATCTATATGGGTAGAGCTGCAGAACAGCAAAGGGCAAAAAACGTTAGTGGGAGTTGTGTACAGACCTCCAAACAGTAGTAGTGATGTTGGGGAGGGCATCAAACAGGAAATTAGTGGTGCATGCAATAAGGGTGCAGCAGTTATAAAGAGTGACTTTAATATGCAAATAAGTTTGGCTAACCAAACTGGAAGCAATACGGTGGAGGAGGATTTCCTGGAGTGCATAAGGGATGGTTTTCTAGACCAATATGTCGAGGAACCAACTAGGGGGGAGGCCATCTTAGACTGGGTGTTGTGTAATGAGAGAGGATTAATTAGCAATCTTGTTGTGCGAGGCCCCTTGGGGAAGAGTGATCATAATATGGTGGAATTCTGCATTAGGATGGAGAATGAAACAGTTAATTCAGAGACCATGGTCCAGAACTTAAAGAAGGGTAACTTTGAAGGTATGAAGAGTGAATTGGCTCGGATAGATTGGCGAATGATACTTAAGGGGTTGACTGTGGATGGGCAATGGCAGACATTTAGAGACCGCATGGATGAACTACAACAATTGTACATTCCTGTCTGGCATAAAAATTAAAAAGGGAAGGTGGCTCAACCGTGGCTATCAAGGGAAATCAGGGATAGTATTAAAGCCAAGGAAGTGGTATACAAATTGGCCAGAAATAGCAGCGAACCCGGAGACTGCGAGAAATTTAGAACTCAGCAGAGGAGGACAAAGGGTTTGATTAGGGCAGGGAAAATGGAGTACGAGAAGAAGCTTGCAGGGAACATTAAGACGGATTGCAAAAGTTTCTATAGATATGTAAAGAGAAAAAGGTTAGTAAAGACAAATGTAGGTCCCCTGCAGTCACAATCAGGGGAAGTCATAACGGGGAACAAAGTAATGGCGGACCAATTGAACAAGTACTTTGGTTCGGTATTCACTAAGGAGGACACAAACAACCTTCCGGATATAAAAGGGGTCAGAGGGTCTAGTAAGGGGGAGGAACTGAGGGAAATCCTTATTAGACGGGAAATTGTGTTGGGGAAATTGATGGGATTGAAGGCCGAATAATTCCCAGGGCCTGATGGACTGCATCCCAGAGTACTTAAGGAGGTGGCCTTGGAATTAGCGGATGCATTGACAATCATTTTCCAACATTCCATTGACTCTGGATCAGTTCCTATCGAGTGGAGGGTAGCTAATGTAACCCCACTTTTTAAAAAAGGAGGGAGAGAGAAAACAGGGAATTATAGACCGGTCAGCCTGACATCAGTAGTGGGTAAAATGATGGAATCAATTATTAAGGATGTCATAGCAGCGCATTTAGAAAGAGGTGACATGATAGGTCCAAGTCAGCATGGATTTGTGAAAGGGAAATCATGCTTGACAAATCTTCTGGAATTTTTTGAGGATGTTTCCAGTAGAGTGGACAAGGGAGAACCAGTTGATGTGGTATATTTGGACTTTCAGAAGGCTTTCGACAAGGTCCCACACAAGAGATTAATGTGCAAAGTTAAAGCACATGGGATTGGGGGTAGTGTGCTGACATGGATTGAGAACTGGTTGTCAGACAGGAAGCAAAGAGTAGGAGTAATTTGGGACTTTTCAGAATGGCAAGCGGTGACTCGTGGGGTACCGCAAGGTTCTGTGCTGGGGCCCCAGCTGTTTACATTGTACATTAATGATTTGGACGAGGGGATTAAATGTAGTATCTCCAAATTTGCGGATGACACTAAGTTGGGTGGCAGTGTGAGCTGTGAGGAGGATGCTTTGAGGCTGCAGAGTGACTTGGATAGGTTAGGTGAGTGGGCAAATGCATGGCAGATGAAGTATAATGTGGATAAATGTGAGGTTATTCACTTTGGTGGTAAAAACAGAGAGACAGGTTATTATCTGAATGGTGACAGATTAGGAAAAGGGGAGGTGCAACGAGACCTGGGTGTCATGGTACATCAGTCATTGAAGGTTGGCATGCAGGTACAGCAGGCGGTTAAGAAAGCAAATGGCATGTTGGTTTTCATAGCGAGGGGATTTGAGTACAGGGGCAGGGAGGTGTTGCTACAGTTGTACAGGGCCTTGGTGAGGCCACACCTGGAGTATTGTGTACACTTTTGGTCTCCTAACCTGAGGAAGGACATTCTTGCTATTGAGGGAGTGCAGCAAAGGTTCACCAGACTGATTCCCGGGATGGCGGGACTGACCTATCAAGAAAGACTGGATCAACTGGGCTTGTATTCACTGGAGTTCAGAAGAATGAGAGGGGACCTCATAGAAACGTTTAAAATTCTGATGGGTTTTGACAGGCTAGATGCAGGAAGAATGTTCCCAATGTTGGGGAAGTCCAGAACCAGGGGTCACAGTCTAAGGATAAGGGGTAAGCCATTTAGGACCGAGATGAGGAGAAACTTCTTCACCCAGAGAGTGGTGAACCTGTGGAATTCTCTACCACAAAAAGTTGTTGAGGCCAATTCACTAAATATATTCAAAAAGGAGTTAGATGTCGTCCTTACTTCTAGGGGGATCAAGGGGTATGGCGAGAAAGCAGGAATGGGGTACTGAAGTTTCATGTTCAGCCATGAACTCATTGAATGGCGGTGCAGGCTAGAAGGGTCGAATGGCCTACTCCTGCACCTATTTTCTATGTTTCTATGTTTCATGGAATCATAGAATGATACAGCACAGAAGGAGGCTAGCATGCCTGTGCTGGCTCTTTGAAAGATCTATCCAATTAGTTCCCACTTCCCTGCTCTTTCCTCATAGCCCTGCAAGTGTTTCCTCTCCAAGTATTTATCAAATTCTCTTTTGAAAGTTATTATTGAATCTGCTTCCACCACCCTTTCAGACAGTCCATTCCAGATCACAACAACTCGCTGCGTAAAAAAATGTTTCCTCATGTCACCTCCGGTTCTTTTGCCATTTACCTTAAATCTGTGTCCTTGGGTTATCTATCCTTCTGCTACTGGAAACAGTTTCTCCTTATTAAGTCTACTAAAAGCATTCATAATATTGAACACCTCTACCAAATCACCTGTTATCATTCTCTGCTCCAAGGAGAACAATCCCAACTTCTCTAGACTCTCCACATAACTGAAGTCCCGCATTCCTGGTACCATTTTAGTAAATCTCCTCTGCACCTTCTCAAAGATCTTCACATCATTCCTAGTGTGGTGACCAGAATTGACCATAATATTCACCTGGAGCATAACCAGTGTTTTATAAATGATTAGTGTAACTTCCTTGCTTTTGTACTCTATGCCTCTATTTATAAAGCCAAAGATCCCGTATGCTTAGAACATAAGAACATAAGAACATAAGAAATAGGAGCAGGAGTCGGCCATTTGACCCATCGAGCCTGCTCCACCATTTAATATCATGGCTGATCTGATCATGGACCCAGCTCCACTTCCCTGCCCGCTCCCCATAACCCTTTATTCCCTTATTGCTCAAAAATCTGTTTATCTCCACCTTAAATATATTCAATGACTCAGCCTCCACAGCTCTGGGGCAGAGAATTCCACAGATTTACAACCCTCTGAGAGAAGAAATTCCTCTTCATCTCAGTTTTAAATGGGCAACCCCTTATTCTGAGACTATGCTCCCTAGCTTTTTTACCAGCCTTCTCAGCTTGTCCTGCCACTTACAAAGACTTGTGTATGTACACGCCCAGGTCTCTCTATCCCTGTACCCCTTTAAAATTGTACCATTTGGTTTATATTGCCTCACCTCATTCTTCCTACCAAATTGAATCACTTCCCACTTCTCGGCATTAAATTTCATCTGCCATGTGCTTGCCCACTTCATCAGTCTATCTATGTCCTCCTGACGTCTGTTACTATCCTCCTCACTGTTTACTATATTTCCGAGTTTCATATCATCTGCGAACTTTGAAATTATGCACTGTATACACAAGTCGAGGTAATTAATATATATCAAAAAGAGCAGTGGTCCCAACATCGAACCCTGGCGAACATCAATTCACACGTCGCTCCAGTCTGAAAAACAACCCTTCACCACTACTCTCTGCTTTCTGTCCCTTAGTCAATTTCGTATCCAGGCAGCCACTGTCCCTTTAATCACAAAAACCCGGGACTTAAAGAACAGGTAGTGGATGGAGAAAGCGCAAGAGATATAGCAGCTGACCGACAGCCATGGTGTGCGAGGATTCTTCACCGCAGTCAAGGCCACATACGGACAAACTCTCAAGTCCCCACCCCACTCCTGGCCAAGAATGGGGAAATACTCATCAAGGACACCGAGGCAGTCAGAGCCCACTGGAAGGAGCACTTCGAAGATCTCCTCAATCAAGACTCTGCCTTTGACTCGGGTATTCTTGACTCCATCCCACAGCATGCTACCCACCACCACCTCAGTGAGACCCCAACACTGCACGAGGTAGAAAAAGCCATAAGACAGCTTAAAAACAACAAGGCTATGGGTGCGGACGGAATCCCTGCTGAGGCATTGAAGTATGGTGGAGAGACACTGTTGGCGCGGATACACGACATCTCTCTCATTTGGAGGGAGGAGAGCATACCGGGAGATCTCAGAGATGCAGTAATCGTGACCATCTTTAAAAAAGGGGACCAGTCTGACTGCGGCAACTACAGAGGAATCTCCCTGTTATTAGCCACTGGGAAAGTCGTTGCTGGAGTCCTCCTCAACCGTCTTCTTCCCGTGGCCAAGGAGCTCCTCCCGGGGTCACAGTGTGGATTTTGTCCCCTATGGGACAGAATGGACATGATTTTTGCAGCGCGACAGCTGCAGGAAAAATGCAGGGAACAGCACCAACCCTTATACATGGCCTTCTTCGACCTTACAAAGGCCTTTGACACTGTCAACCGCGAGGGTCTACGGAGCAGCCTTTTCCGTTTCGGATGCCCCCAAAAGTTCGTCACCATTCTCCACCTGCTCCACACCGACATGCAGGCCATGATCCTTACCAACGGATCCATCACAGACCCAATCCATGTCTGGACCGGGGTCAAACAGGGCTGCATCATCGCCCCAACCTTCTTCTCAATCTTTCTCATTTGGAGGGAGGAGAGCATGCCGGGAAATCTCAGAGATGCAGTCATGCTCTCCTCCCTCCAAATGAGAGAGATTGAGAAGAAGGTTGGGGCGATGCTCCACCTCACAGTCAACAAGCTCCCTGCTGGAGTGGAACTAAACTACAGAACCAGTGGGAACCTGTTCAAACTGCGCTGTCTCCCTGCCAGATCCAAAACAACCCCAACCTCTGTCGTCGAGCTACAGTATGCGGACGACGCCTGCGTCTGCGCACATACAGAGGCTGCACTGCAGGACATAGTCGACGTATTTACTGAGGCGTATGAAAGGATGGGCCTTATGCTTAACACCCGTAAGACAAATGTCCTCCACCAACCTGTCCTCACTGCACAACACTGCCCCCCCCAGTCATCAAGATCCACGGCGTGGCCCTGGACACCGTGGACCACTTCCTATATCTTGGGAGCGTCCTATCAACAAGAGCAGGCATCGATGACGAGATCCAACACTGCCACAAGTTCGCCAGTGCAGCCTTTGGTTGCCTGAGGAAAAGAGTGTATGAAGATCAGGCCCTCAAAACTTCCACCAAGCTCATGGTCTACAGTTCTGTAGTAATATCTGCCCTCCTGTGTGGCTCAGAGACATGGACCATGTACAGTAGACACCTCAAGTTGCTGGAGAAATATCACCAATGATGTCTCCGCAAGATCCTACATATCCCCTGGGAGGACAGGCGCACCAACATCAGCATCCTTATTCAGGCTAACATCCCCAGCATTGAAGCACTGACCACACTCGATCAGCTCTGCTGGGCAGGCCGCATAGTCCGCATGCCAGACACGAGGCTCCCAAAGCAAGTGCTCTACTCGGAGCTCCTTCACGGCAAATGAGCCAAAGGTGGGCAGCGGAAACGCTCCAAGGACACCCTCAAAGCCTCCCTGATAAAGTGTGACATCCCCACTGACATCTGGGAGTCCCTGGCCCAAGACCGCACTAAGTGGAGGAAATGCAACCGAGAGGGCGCTGAGCACCTCGAGTCTCAACGCCGAGAGCATGCAGAAATCAAGCACAGGCAGCGGAAAGAGCGTGCGGCAAACCAGTCCCACCCATTCCTTCCAACGACTATCTGTCTCATCTGTGACAGGGTCTGTGGCTCTCATAGTGGATTGTTTAGCCACCAAAGAACTCACTTCAGGAATGAAAGCAAGTCTTCCTTGATTCCGAGGGACTGCCTATGATGACGTGGGCTTCAATTTTGCTAACAAGTCTATTATGTGGTACTTTATCAAATGGCTAGTTCCCCCAGCCAGAGTTTTTTCTTCCATTTATAACCTTCTAGTTCCTATTGCCAAGTCAATTTATATTCCAACTAGCCAACTGGCCATTACATCCTACAACTGGAAGCTTCTGTAAAAGCTTCATAAGTGGATCATTATCAGATACCTTCTAAAATCCCAAGCAAATTATAGCACCAATAATACCATTCGTGACACCTGAAGCACTGCATCATATTGGGCATTGGTATCTATTATTATTAGGTGACTAAGTGCTCAATGTGCTCAGCACCTCAGAATGTGGGTCCCAAGCACTGTCAGCATTTGTAGCCAGTTCACAAATTATGTTTAAAGCTCATTAAAGACCCTGCATTTTTTCAAATTAGGAATAATTCCACAATTGCTTGCTTTCAATGGAGGCCTGCAGTAAAATGCATATTGGGGGAGAACGTCGAGAGTGCTAACTTTTAAAAGTTGAAACATTTAGTACTAGATGCTAATGATTTTCAACTTTGAAAAAATTTGGTGTTTGCGCTCCAGGAGAGCTAAATCAAGCGCTCCACATCCTTCCTGGAGTGCAAGAGGCAACAGGCGGGCGGTAGATGTGTAGCATTGCACAATGGGCCATGCAGCGCCTCCGCGTTGGAAGGCTCCTTCCATCCCTTAAAAGGAAGGGCCATCGCTGCAGGCTCTGCAAGGGAAAAACTTACCTGGTCCCCCACGGCAGCGACGATCCAGCCTGATCAGCCGGATGCACTGCAGTAAACTGCCCGGCTGATCGATCGGGACGGAAAAGGCTTGGAAAAAATGGAGTTAGAACATTTCAGAAATGTTTTTCCTGACATCGGCCACCTCGCCTTTAATCATCGCCCCCGAAGCACCCATCCTCCCATTGAATGCATCCTGCAACTGCTAGTGTATTCGCCTAGCGATGCTGCAGGGGGCGGAATCGAAGTTCAAGTCCGGGTTGCTACCGGGACGATGCACACGACGATGCCGTCATGATCTCCGGGTGAGGGATATTGGGGCACAGCGTCCTACCGCCGCTGCAAACCTTCCACCGAATTTAGCGGGAGTCAATCATCTTACCGCGCCCAGTTGGTAAGTGCTTTAGCGCCCCATCATCGCCTTTATCAAAGCAGTCTTTGCCTGCATGAGCACTTCAGTACTATACTGATCCAAGGGTGCACGTAGCATGCAGAAGGTCGGACAGGAGAAGCCTTAAATTAGTTCAAGGGAGCTAAGAAATATTTCTTGAGAAGTAATTTTTCCATTCCAGGATTGATTACCTCCAACTTGGAAAGGCCTCAGAACTTGCCAAGAGTCTCAATCGACCACATGCCATTAGATTCTATTGGGCCTTACAGGAGCATAATGGAGTGATTCCTGGGATAGTCCAGGAACCGCATTGGACAGGCACTGTTTACATTACATGTGTTTACATTATTAAACTCAGTGAACCATTGACAATTGCAGAGTACATTTAAATATCCTTCTCACAGAGTTATCTGAGAATAACAGAATACTGAGCACATACTTTTGGTCGCCCTGTCAGCGAGCTTCTTTTTAACTGTGCATAACAAGAGAAAAAAAAGTTAAAAAGCTGTTATTTTAATGTATCAATAGTTTTCAATTTAAAAAATAACTTTCTACATTAAAACCTATTGCCGCATACAAAACAATTCTTTCGTATTTTCCAATCAAATAAATTATTTTACAACTGGTATTGATAAATAAAGCGAGGAATGCAAATAAATGTATTATCCAGTGTGATGATGGAACTGGAGCTGCATATTCCTCTCTCATAACTTTTGTAGCTGTTTCAGTGTGGGAATGGTGATTTTTTTTCAGTACAGTAGCTAATATTAATTTAGCCACAATCACAGTACTGGTCAGCACTTTCAGGAGGAGAAGGTGGTTAAAAAAAAAATCAGAATTTTAAATTTTGTTTCATGTATTTTTAATGCAGTTAATTGTTACATTAATAAATCAATCACTACTTCTATGCAATGATTTTATCATTCCACCCCTATATTTGAAATATATATTTGTTAAATATTCCTTAGACAGTTTTAAGCAGTTCTTAGCACCTTTTTATGAACATATTTATGAAAATATTTGCATTTAGTCTGATGAGCTTGTGCTAATTAACAATTCAGAATGGTTACTTGAATAGCCATTGTTTTTTTGTTGATATTTTCACAATCAATCTTATTCGTTATAAAAAATTTGGAGCCTATTGTAAGTATGAAACAGTTCTCAGCCAGGACGATCTGTGACATGGCACTTCCATTAAAATATTAAATCAGAAAATAATGTGAAATTACTACACGGAATAATTAATTTACCATTAAGAGTTGAAAGAAATGCTTGAAGTACATGCCTTAGGTAAAGAAGCAAGCAGTTGGACAATTGAAAAATTACACATTTTTAGGTTCTGCAAAACTTTCACATAGCCATCACATTAAGCCTTTAGCAAATTTATAATGAAAGACATTGCCATTAGAATGCCATCAATCTCAATGAAGAATTTATTGAAGCATTGTTTCAGTCATGCAGTTTATTCTTTCAGGTAAATCATTCTTTATATATATATGTGTGTGTGTTTGTGTACGTGTGTATGTATCTGTCAAACCTTTTGTTTCTTTGATGGCAGGAGGAGGCAATTTCTTCTTTTCTAAATAAAGGAATGTTAATCATTTGCTATTATTATGTGCAACACATAATACTTAATTAAATGTCAGAGACAATAAATATGTTGTACAGTTAGAATTTACCGATAGACTGACAGCAAGTCCAGGAAAATTTCTATCTCCCTTGCCAAACTGATTACTCATGCACTAGGATATTGAGACAACTATTAATATTAAAGTAATATAGCTACTGCAATATCAGGAGTTGCTTTACTATTGTAATATTTACCCTGAACTAAAAGATAAACCACTAAAAATAAGTAAAAATAAAATTAGGGTTGAATTCCTGCCCAATGCACCTGGTGAATGCTCCCTTAACAGGCACAAAGGATAGGAAAAGGATTGGAGATCCATGACATTGGGTTGCCACCCGCTTCATGTCACCTGGAATTTCAAACCATCCCTGGGGACAGGACAGAGTATTTGTACATGCAAAATGATCAAACAGAGACAAGCAGTAAGGACTAGAGGACCCAAGAAAGGAAGTTCCTTTTCTTTCTGGGACAGTAGGGCAGGGAATGAAGCTGCAGCCCATAGAAACATAGAAACATAGAAAATAGGTGCAGGAGTAGGCCATTCGGCCCTTCGAGCCTGCACCGCCATTCAATAAGATCATGGCTGATCATTCCCTCAGTACCCCTTTCCTGCTTTCTCTCCATACGCCTTGATCCCCTTAGCCGTAAGGGCCATATCTAACTCCCTCTTGAATATATCCAATGAACTGGCATCAACAACTCTCTGTGGTAGGGAATTCCACAGGTTAACAACTCTCTGAGTGAAGAAGTTTCTCCTCATCTCAGTCCTAAGTGGCCTACCCCTTATCCTAAGACTATGTCCCCTGGTTCTGGACTTCCCCAACATTGGGAACATTCTTCCCGCATCTAACTTGTCCAGTCCCGTCAGAATCTTATACGTTTCTATGAGATCTCCTCTCATCCTTCTAAACGCCAGTGAATAAAGGCCCAGTTGATCCAATCTCTCCTCATATGACAGTCCAGCCATCCCTGGAATCAGTCTGGTGAACTTTCGCTGCACTCCCTCAATAGCAAGAACGTCCTTCCTCAGATTAGGAGACTAAAACTGAACACAATATTCCAGGTGAGGCCTCACTAAGGCCCTGTACAACTGCAGTAAGACTTCCCTGTTCCTATACTCAAATCCCCTAGCTATGAAGGCCAACATACCATTTGCCTTCTTCACCGCCTGCTGTACCTGCATGCCCACTTTCAGTGACTGATGAACCATGACACCCAGGTCTCGTTGCACCTCCCCTTTTCCTAATCTGCCGCCATTCAGATAATATTCTGCCTTCGTGTTTTTGCCCCCAAAATGGATAACCTTATATTTATCCACATTATACTGCATCTGCCATGCATTTGCCCACTCACGTAAACTGTCCAAGTCACCCTGCAGCCTCTTAGCATCCTCCTCACAGTTCACACCGCCACCCAGTTTACTGTCATCCGCAAGCTTGGAGATATTACACTCAATTCCTTCATCTAAATCGTTAATGTATATTGTAAAGAGCTGGGGTCCCAGCACTGAGCCCTGCGGCACTCCAGTAGTCATAGCCTGCCATTCTGAAAAGGACCCGTTTATCCCGACTCTTTGCTTCCTGTCTGCTAACCAGTTCTCTATCCACGTCAGTACATTACCACCAATACCATGCGCTTTGATTTTGCACACCAATCGCTTGTGGAGGACCTTGTCAAAAGCCTGTTGATCCGAATACACCACATCCACTGGTTCTCCCTTGTCCACTCTGCTAGTTACATCCTCAAAAAATTGGAGAAGATTCGTCAAGCATGATTTCCTTTTCATAAATCCATGCTGACTTGGTCCGATCCTGTCACTGCTTTCCAAATGTGCCGCTATTTCATCCTTAATGATTGATTCCAACATTTTCCCCACTACTGATGTCAGGCTAACCGGTCTATAATTACCTGTTTTCTCTCTCCCTCCTTTTTTAAAAAGTGGTGTTACATTAGCTACCCTCCAGTCCATAGGAACTGATCCAGAGTCGATAGACTGTTGGAACATGATCACCAATGCATCCACTATTTCTAGGGCCACTTCCTTAAGTACTCTGGGATGCAGACTATCAGGCCCCGGGGATTTATCGGCCTTCAATCCCATCAATTTCCCTAACACAATTTCCCGCCTAATAAGGATATCCTTCAGTTCCACCTTCTCACTAGGCCCGCTGTCCCCTAGTACATTCGGAAGGTTATTTGTGTCTTCCTTCGTGAAGACAGAACCGAAGTATTTGTTCAATTGGTCTGCCATTTCTTTGTTCCCCATTATAAATTCACCTGAATCCAACTGCAAGGGACCTACATTTGTTGTCACTAATCTTTTTCTCTTCACATATATATAGAAGCTTTTGCAGTCAGTTTTTATGTTCCCTGAAAGCTTACTCTCTTACTCTATTTTCCCCCTCTTAATTAAACCCTTTGTCCTCCTCTGCTGAATTTTAAATTTCTCCCAGTCCTCAGGTTTGTTGCTTTTTCTAGCCAATTTATATGCCTCTTCCTTGGCTTTAACACTATCCTTAATTTCCCTTGTTATCCACGGTTGAGCCAATTTCCTCATTTTATTTTTACTCCAGACAGGGATGTACAATTACTGAAGTTCATCCATGTGAGTTTTAAATATTTGCCATTGCTCATCCACTGTCAAACCTTTGAGTATCCTTTGCCAGTCTATTCTCGCCAATTCACGCCTCACATCGTCGAAGTTACCTTTCCTTACGTTCAGGATCCTAGTTTCCGAATAAACTGTGTCACTCTCCATTTTAATAAAGAATTCTACCATATTATGGTCACTCTTCCCCAAGGGGCCTTGCACAACAAGATTGCTAATTCATCCCTTCTTAGTACACATCACCCAGTCTAGGATGGCCAGCTCTCTAGTTGGTTCATCGACATATTGGTCTCGAAAACCATCCCTAATACACTCAAGGAAATCCTCCTCCACCGCATTGCTACCAGTTTGGTTAGCCCATCAATATGTAGATTAAAGTCGCCCATGATAACTGCTGTACCTTTATTGCACACATCCCTTATTTCTTATTTGATGCTGTCCCCAACCTCACTACTACTGTTTGGTGGTCTGTACACAAATCCCACTAACGTTTTCTGCCCTTTGGAATTCCACAGCTCCACCCATACCGATTTCACATCATCCAGGCTAATGTCCCTCCTTACTATTGCATTAATTTCCTCTTTAACCAGCAACGCCACCCCGCCTCCTTTTCCTCTCTGCCTATCCTTCCTAAATGTTGAATACCACTGGATGTTGTGTTTCCAGCCTTGGTCACCCTGGAGCCATGTCTCCGTGATGCCAATTACATCATATCCGTTAATTGCTGTCTGCACAGTTAATTCGTCCACCTTAATCCAAATACTCCTCGCATTGAGGCACAGAGCCTTCAGGCTGTTGCTTTGGACAGCGGCCATAAAGCCCTAATGACAGCGGCTTCATTTTCACACCCTGTCCAAGTGCAAGGCTTTGTCAAGGATAGGCCTGCACCCAAGATGTGTTGGGGCTAGGTTGATAACCAGAACCTACAAATACAGACAGATTCATGTCAGGTCAGCCAGCGCACACCTCAGCTGTGGTTCACGTCATTAGCATCTGGTCCAATAGGAACAAGACATTGGCCCCTTTACTTGGACTGATTTGGCATTTATTCCGCACAGTCTCTATTCTATCTATTTTATTCCCCACACCACCCTCTAATATTTAAAGTTCAAAAAATGTAATTATGTTGAGCCACATTTCACATCTCACGGCGGTCCCAATTAGTTAGACTTGTTTGTGCATGTTTAGGTTTTAAAAAATGTGCCCACAAAGTTGCTGGAAGTGCGAGCTGATAATGGCACAGTGAGAGCAACAGGGCCTCTGGGACCTTGGTGAACAACGGGACAAATAGTGTATCTCCTTAAGCAATGAGATTTCAGCATTGATAATTAAACAGAGGAAGGAGTGAGAAGGAGGATGATTTAGAGGGAAAGAAAGATTGGATCAGGAGAGAGGAAAAAGGAAACAGAAAGGAAAAGTAAGAAAAAAATGTCAAATGTAAAATTTTACATTTCTACAATCTTCTAAAGCCATTCACAACCTGAAGGAATGACACTCCATATCTATGATTGTTCACATTCTGGGCTAGAGGGGTTGATTGGCAGTCATTAACAATTATCACATTGTTAAAAGGGTACTTACACTATTAATTACTAGACTTAACTTTCTGTGGTGAGTTTAATGGGAAAGTAATATGCAAATGCTGCAACTTCATAAAACTCACAGGGAGATGGCATTTTCGCGAAGCTAATGGTGCAAATCGGCAAGCAACTTGTGGCAATTCAATTCACAGGGTATCTCTTCCTCGCTACAATTTCCTGGTCGATTTACACATTAATGATGGTGTGCATTGTTCAGATGCCATTAGTTTTTTCAGCAAAATTGGCTCCTTGTTTTCCTCTAACTTCTGGAGCATATGTGTGTCACGTTTCAAGATTTTGGACTACTTGGTCTTGGAGGTATTTTGGATCAATTTTTATTGCTATTAAGTTAAATTTAGCTTATCAAGGATTAAATCTCCAATTTATAGTTTAGGGGAATTCTGATTTATTCAGTCAAAGCATCAGTCTAGAATATTGCTTTTCATATATCACGTCAGTTTGAGATTATAGAGGTTCATTGAGACAATGAATTAAGCTTTCACAATATGTTAGAATAGCTTTATTTATGTGCACTCAGACTTAGGATGGCTGTAGTGGGTTTAGAACATAAGAACATAAGAAATAATTTAGCCACTTGAGTCTGCTCCACCATTTAATAAGATCATGGCTGATCTGATCTTGGGTTCAACTCCACTTCCCTGCCCGCTCCCCATAACCCTTCACTCCCTTATCACTCAAAAATCTATCTCTCTCCACCTTAAATATATTCAATGACCCAGCCTCTACAGCTCTCTGGGGCAGAGAATTCCACAGATTTACGACCCGCTGAGAGAAGAAATTTCTCCTCATCTCAGTTCTAAATGGGTGACCCCTTATTCTCAAACTATGCCCCCATAGTTCTAGATTCCCCCACGAGTGGAAATATCCTCTCTGCATCTATCTTATCGAGCCCCCTCAGTATCTTACATGTTTCAATAAGATCACCTAAACTCCAATGAGTATAGGCCCAATCTGCTCAACCTTTCCTCATAAGTCAACCCCTTCATCTCAGGAATCAACCTAGTGAACCTTCTCTGAACTGCCCCTAGTGCAAGTATAACCTTCCTTAAATAAGGAGACCAAAATTGTACGTAGTACTCCAGATGCGGCCTCACCAATACCCTGTACAGTTGTAGCAGGACTTCTCTGCTTTTCTACTCTCTTCCCTTTGCAATAAAGGCCAACATTCCATTTGTCTTCCTGATTACTTGCTGTACCTGCATACTAACTTTTTGTATTTCATACACAATGACCCCCCCAGATCCCTCTGTACTGCAGCATTTTGTAGTCTCTCTCCATTTAAATTATTATTTGCTTTTTTATTTTTCCTGCCAAAGTGGATAACCTCACACTTTCCCACATTATAATCCATCTGCCAAATGTTACCCACTTACTTAGCCTGTCTATAAAAACAGAAAATGCTGAAAATCTCAGTGGACCAGGCAGCATTTGTGGAGAGAAAAGCAGAGTTAACGTTTCAGGTCAACGACCCTTCATCAGAACTGGAGAGTGTTTGGAAAGAACACATTCTTAACAAGCACTGAAAGGGGGAGGGGACGAAAGAACAAAAGGGAAGGTCTGTGATAGGGTGGAATGCAGGAGAGATTAGAGAGACAAATGGGATGATGGGCCGAATTGAAATGGTAATGCCAGGAGTTAGAAAGACAACTGCCTTCCACCCCATCACAGACCTTCCCTTCCCAGAGATTATTACCTTTGTGGTTCTGTTTTTTAATTTAACCCCTAGCTGCTCATACTCCCTCAGCAAAAACTCTTTCTTTGTTCTATCTGTGTCATTGGACCACAACAACTGGATCTTCCCCCTCCCACTCCAAGTTCCTCTCCAGCCCAGAGATGTCCTTAACCCTGGCACCAGGCAGGCAACACAACCTTCGGGACATACGCTCTCAGCTGCAGGGAACAGTATCTATCCCTCTAACTATACTGTCCCCTACCACTACCATATTTGTTTTAACACCCCCCACTTGAATGGTCCCCTGTACCACGGTGCTGCCATCAGTTTGCTCATCCTCCCTGCAGTCCTTGCCCTCGTCCACACAGGGAGCATGAATCTCGTACCTGTTGGGTCCCCCATACCTGCCTCACTCGTAGTCACACCCTCCTGTCCCTGACCATGGACCAAATTTAAATTAATTAATCTAAGGGGTGTTACTGCCTCCTGGAATACAGCGTCCAGGTAACTCTCCCCCTCCCTGATGTGTCGTATTGTCTGCAGCTCGGACATGAGCTCATCAGCACGAAGCCGAAGTTCCTCGAGCTGCAGACACTTATTGCAGATGTGGTAGCGAAGACCTCAATGGGGTCCACCAGCTCCCATATGCAACAGCAGAAACATAGCGCCGCCCCTGCCATCTCTAATGTATTTAATTAGTTAAGTTCTCAAGTTTTTAATGTTTAGTTTTTAATCCCGGCTCTTAATTTAAACCAATGCCCAAGAAAAGAGAGAAAAACTCACCAACCAATCACTTCCCTGCTTGCCTGTAACATCACACTTTGATTTCTTTTAACTACTTATCTTCCCAGGTGGGTTAATGCTGTTGCAGCCCGCTGTATTTGTTCTCCCCGCAGCTCAGCTGCTCTTGCAATACTCAGGCCCGCTGCTTTTGTTCTAATACCAGTCCGACTGACCAATTTTTAAAAATTAATTCATGGGTTGTGGACATCAGTGGTAAGGCCAGCAGTTATTGCCCTTGAGGAGGTGGTGGTGAGCCTTCTTCTTGAACCGCTGCAGTCCGTGTGGTGACAGAACTCCCACAATAATGTTAGGGAGGGAGTTCCAGGATTTTGACCCATTGACAACGAAGGAACAGCGATGTATTTCCAAGCCAGGATGAAGGTGATGGTGTTCCAAAGTGCCTTATGCCCTTGACCTTCTAGGTGGTAGAGGTCGCGGGTCTGGGAGATGTTGTCGAAGAAGCCTTGGCAAGTTACTGCAGTGTATCTTGTGGATGGTACACACAACAGGCACAGTGCGCCGGAGGTGGGGGGAGTGAATGTTTAAGGTGGTGAATGGGGTGCCAATCAAGCAGGCTGCTTTGCCCTGGATGGTGTTGAGATTCTTGACTGTTATTGGAGCTGCATTCAGCCAGACAAGTGGAGAGTATTCCATCACATTCCTGACATGTGCCTTCTAGATGGTCGAAAGGCTTTGGGGAGTCAGGAGCTGAGACACTCGCCACAGAATACCCAGCCTCTGACCTGCTCTTGCAGCCTCTGTATTTATGTGGCTGGATCAATTAAGTTTCTGGTCAATGGTGACCACCATGTTGTTGATGGTAATGCCGCTAAATGTCAAGGGGAGGTGGTTAGATGTTCTATTGTTGGAGTTAGTCAATGCCTGACACTTGTGTGGTGCAAATGTTACTTGCCACTTATTAGCTCAAGCCTGGATGCTATCTAGGTCATGCTGTATGTGGGCATGAACTGCTTCATTATCTGGGGTGTTGCGAATGGAACTGAACACTGTGCAATCATCAGCGAACATCCCTACTTCTGACCTTATGATGGAGGGAAGGTCATTGATGAAGCAGCTGAAGATGGTTGGACCTAGGTCACTGTCCTGAGGAACTCCTGCAGCGATGTCCTCGGGCGAGATGATTGGCCTCCAACAACCACAACCATCTTCCTTTCTGCTAGGTATGACTCCAGGCAGTGTATAGTTTCCCCTTGATTCCCATTGACTTCAATTTTACTAGGACTCCTTGATGTTACACTCAATCAAATGCTGCCTTGACATCAAGGGCAGTCACTCTCACCCCGCCTCTGCAATTATGCTTTTTTGTCCATGTTTGGACCAAGGCTGAGTTCTGAAGCCCGAGTGGTCCTGGTGGAACACAAACTGCGCATCGGTGAGCAGATTATTGGTGAGTAAGTGTCGCTTGATAGCATTGTCGACGACACCTTCCATCACTTTGCTGATGATTGAGAGTTCATTGATGGGGAGGTAATCGGCCGGATTGGATTTGTCCTGCTTTTTGTGGACAGGACATACCTGGGAAATCTTCCAATTTGTTGGCAGGTGTCAGTGTTGTAGCTGTGCTGGAAAAGCTTGGCTAGAGGCATGGCTAGTTCTGGAACACAAGTTTTCAGCACGACGGGCAGGATGTTGTCGGGGCCCATAGCTTTTGATGTATCAAAAGCGCTCAACCTTTTCTTGATATCATGTGGAGTGAATTGAATTGGCTGAAGACTGGCTTCTGTGATGGTGGGGACCTCGGGAGGAGGCCGAGATGGATCATACACTCAGCACTTTTGTTCCAAATGCTTCAGTCTTGTCTTTTGCACTCATGTGCTGGGCTTTGCCATGAATGAGAATGGAGTTATTCATGGAGCCTCCTCCTCCCATCAGTTGTTTAATTTTACACCACCATTCACGACTGGATGCGGCTGGACTGCAATTTCCAAGCATGGAGAGCTCATGCAGGGTCAGAGGTCACATCATTGACTTCCTGTCCAACTAAGCAAGTACAGTCTGCAGAAGTCTTATGGATTGAAAGTTCCCTAATGTTTAGTGCTGACCAGTTTCAGAGAAATTCTTAGTCAGTAACCTATATTTAGGCCACTAACAGTGATATTCTGGCTTACTTTGTCATTTTTAAGTTATGAAATAAATTGAAATTCACAGTACACATTACTTTGTCCACATTTATATGTAAAATAAATCAGCCTGTTGATTTACAATTGGCCTCGTCTCACAACAGTCTTCTTCAATCCACTTTTTGGAAGATAGGAGAAATTAAGAGGTTTCATTGTGATGACTCCTGGTTCATGGTATCATATGATTAGATATTGGGCAGTAAAGGTAAACTCTTGGTAGTAGGTGAAATGGGATCCGCTTATGGAAGAGTTCAGCAATGCTGAACCTGAGGGAATACTTAGTGCAGGCCCATATTTTTTCACAGTGTGTGGTTACACATTACCGGCCCAAGTTTCGAGCCGCGCCTAGAACGGCGCAGTCCCGACCTGGACGTCCGTTTTTCGCGCCACAAAGTGCGCCTAAAAAAACACTCCAGATTCTCCACCTCCCTGCAGGTCCTCTGGCCCTCGGCGCAGCGCAGCACGAGCTGTAGGGGGCGGAGCCAGGACCTCGGCACATGCTCCAGGCGCCCGAAACTGTATGGGAGGGGCCCGAAGCACGCAGCCCCTAGCCCTGGCCGAATGGCCTCACTGGGGCTGCGTGAATAAGGCTCCTCCCACGGCCAGCTCCTGCTTCCTCCCGACCCGACTCGACTCCCGCTTCCTGCCTCCGGACCGGACCCGACACCGACTCCCGCTTCCCCCCCCCCCCGCCATCGGACCCGACACCGACCTGACTCCTGCATCCCCCCGCCCCTGGACCGGACCCGACTCCCGCTTCCCCCCCACCCCCCCCTCCCCCGCCTCCGGACCCGACCCGACTCCCACTTCCCGCGCCCCCCCCCGCCCCCGGACCGGACCCGACTCCCGCTTCCCCCCCCCCGCCTCCGGACCCGACCTGACTCCCGCTTCCTCCCCCCCGCCTCCGGACCGGACCCGATCCGACTCCCGCTTCCCCCCCCCGCCCCCCTCCGGACTGGATCCGACCTGACCTTCCTCCCCCCGATCTGACCTCTCACTCCCTCCCTCCCCCCGACCCGAACCGAACCGATCTCCCTCCCACCACCCCCCCCCGACCCGACCCAACGCCACCTACCTGTAAATCTGGTGCTGGGGACAGGCCCTGCCTGAAGTCTCGGGCCCAGCCCGTTCAGCCTCCCTCCCCCTTCTCCTTTCCCCCCACCGCCATCTCCTTCCCCCCCCATCTCCTTCCCCCATCTCCTTCCCCCCCATCTCCTTCCCCTCCCCCATCTCCTTCCCCTCCCCCCCATCTCCTTCCCCCCCATCTCCTCCCCCCCCATCTCCGTCCCCCCATCTCCTTTCCCCCCCTTTTCCCCTTTATCCCCTCCCCCCCTCCCCTTCTCCCCCTCCCCCTTCTCCCCTTTCCCTCCCTCTGCTCCCTCCTCTCTCCCTCTACCCCCCTCCTCCCCCTCCCCTCTCTGTCAGAAACACAGACACTGACAGACAGAGAATGAGAGACACACACAGACAGACAGAGAGATAGAGACACTGACAGAGACACACTGTGGGGGGGGGGGGGGGGGGGGCATCCTAGCACGCTGTTGGAGGGCTCCCGGTGCTGCAGTCGGTAAGTAGAAAATGTTTTATTTATTGATTTAAAAAAAAAAATATTTCTTATTAATTTTTTGGGATTGATTTATTGGTTGATTTATTGATGTATTTATCATTTATTATTGATGATGGCTCTTTATTTGTAAAACTGAAGTGTTTAATGTATGTAAACTTCCCTTTAAACCCCACCCCCCCCCCATTCCCTACGCCTGATTTGTAACATATGCTTGATTTTCTAAAGTGTAGACAAGGTTTTTTCGAGCGTGCAAAAATCTTCACTTACTCCATTTTAAGTTAGTTTGCAGTAAGTTTTCACTGACGAAACTTTGAAAACAGGCGTAAGTGGCCGGACACGCCCCCTTTTGAAAAAAAAATTCTGTTCCAAAGTGAAACTGTTCTAACTGACTAGTACTGGAGCAAACTAAATGACGAGAATTCCAATTTCTAAGATACTCCGTTCTACACCAGTTGCTCCTAAAAATCAGGAGCAAATCATGTGGAAACTTGGGGCCTACATGTTGGATTCTACATTCATAGGAACGCAGAACACTGCTGAACTAAATAAATCTGCTGATGTAAATGCAGCAGTGTTGTTTAATGGACCTTACCGGCAACCATAATGCAACACAGGCAATGGTGAATTCATCTGCATCCTATTTAATGTGAATAGGATAACAACCAAAGAAAAATATTTTCCATTACCAAGAGTTCGCACAGCTCAATGAGGAATTCTAACTCCGTTCACTGATAATACGAGAAAATTGAGGCCAAATTAATTTGTCAGTCACTCAGTTGAGCACTGATTTGTAATATATGCCACTAACCTTATCTATTTCAAGTGATTAGGTCCCAGACAATCAATTAAATCTAAATAATGAATGAAATTGATTATTTGTTAAATAAAGGTCTTTGCGTGATTGCAGAATTTCTATTTTAAAAAAGTGCAGTTCCGGCCCACTAATTGTCACAGCAACCCTGGGCAATTAAAATTCTGGTATTAAGTTTGTAAAATCAAGTTTAAAAAAAATTGAACCAAGAATAGTATAAAATATAACTGAATAAATAGGAAGGGAGGCAGATGTATTAGCCCCAAACTTTATTCCATTATGGAGGTGGAAAATCACATAATTTGGCTGGAGGAATTTTGGGTGGGACCTGGAAATGGTCTCTGCTTCCTTTCTCCATTTGTCATAAATGTGCATCAGCCCCGTTCCTTGTGGATATCAGGAAAAGATGCAAAATTGGTGAGAAGACATCATCTATCGTAATTCCCACCTGCCTCTATTGCCCCTAAAGCAATGCACATGCATCAAAAGGCTTACTTTCTTGTGAGCAAAAACCTGTTCCTGGCAAAAAAAAATGTGGCTAGCAGAATTTACAAATGTCGATTTCCCTGTGGGAAATTCGGGGCAAAGGTTAGGTACTATCAGAAAATTGAGTGCAAACTGTGCTTGAAATTGCGCTGATTAGGTTAACAGTTCAAGTTTCCATTAAAATGCATTTGCATAATCACAAACATATGAACCAACACAATCGGTCAGCATAATAGAATGTAATCCTTAATTTTTTTTCTTTGAATTCTTTGCTTGATATATTTAAGAAAGGTAACCTGATGCAGTTTGACGAATACAGCTGAAAATGTATTTACCATAAAAAAATAAGCATTTTTAAGAAGAGTGTCTAGTCCATCACTTGTGAGCAACATGATTTTAAGTCACTGAAAATGACTAAAAGAAACTATACCGAACCATTTACTCGTTTCATTGGTGTACACTAGTAATTTTTATGTTCAATATTTTTTTTTAACATGTAAAAACTTTAAAAACCTATCTGCCTAAAAAACAAACTCAATTTGAAGAGCTCAATTTGTGGCCAGTTTTGTAGGTGGGGCTGACTTCGGGTGAAATTATTTTTAAACCAACGTTAAAGATTTATGCTTGACGTAACATTCATTTATTATTCCCCGATCTTCTGCATGGTTCGACTGATTTCACCCTGATTGCACTGATAAAACTAGTGCAAGCTAGCGAAACTCTACCCCAAGAAGTTTAGAAATATTTTTTAAGATCTTTGGCTAGCACACTTTACTTTGTGGCTAGGTGTTGCAGCGATATTCTGCTACACCCAGTAGGCTAAAATGGACGGAAACTGCAGCCGAGGGCAGATCCGTGATTAAGCGTGCAATTCCAAAGGCCATCCGACACTTAATGTGTAATCAGAAAGGACTAATTAGCAATCTTGTTGTGTGAGGCCACTTGGGGAAGGGTGACCATAATATGGTAGAATTCTTTATTGAGATGGAAAGTGACACCGTTAATTCAGAGACGAGGGTCCTGAACTTAAGGAAAGGTAACTTCGATGGTATGAGATGTGAATTGGCTAGAGTAGACTGACTCATGATACTTAAAGGGTTGACGGTGGATAGGCAATGGCAAACACTTAAAGATCACATGGATGAACTTCAACAATTGTACATCCCTGTCTGGAGAAAAATAAAACGGGGAAGGTGGCTCAACCGTGGCAAACAAGAGAAATTAAGGATAGTGTTAAATCCAAGGAAGAGGTATATAAATTGGCCAGAAAAAGCAGCAAACCTGAGGACTGGGAGAAATTTAGAATTCAGCACAGGAGGAAAAAGGGTTTAATTAAGAGGGGGAAAATAGAGTATGAGAGGAATCTTACTGGGAACATAAAAACTGACTGCAAAAGCTTCTATACATATGTGAAGAGAAAAAAGATTAGTGAAGACAAACTTAGGTCCCTTGCAGTCAGAATCAGGTGAATTTATAATGGGGAACAAAAGAAATGGCAGACTAGTTGAACAAATACTTTGGTTCTGTCTTCACGAAGGAAGACACAAATAACTTTCTGGAAATACTAGGGAACCGAGGGTCTAGCGCGAAGGAGGAACTGAAGAAAATCCTTATTAGGTGGGAATTGTGTTAAGGAAATTGCTGAGATTGGAGGCCGATAATTCCACAGGGCCTGATAGTCTGCATCCTAGAGTACTTAAGGAAGTGGCGTTAGAAATAGTGGCTGCATTGGTGATCATTTTCCAACAGTCTATCGACTCTGGATCAGTTCTTATGGACTGGAGGGTAGCTAATGTAACACCACTTTTTAAAAAAGGAGGGAAAGAGAAAACGGGTAATTATAGAATGGTTAGTCTGACATCAGTAATGGGGAAAATATTGGAATCAAATATTAACGATGAAATAGCAGTGCATTTGGAAAGCAGTGACAGGATCGGTCCAAGTCAGCATGGATTTATGAAGGGGAAATCATACTTGACAAATCTTCTGGAATTTTTTGAGGATGTAACTAGCAGAGTGGACAAGGGAGAACCAGTGGATGTGATGTATTTGGGCTTTCAAAAGACATTTGACAAGGTCCCACACAAGAGATGGTGTGCAAAATTAAAGCACACGGTATTGGGGGTAATGTACTGATGTGGATAGAGAACTCGTTGGCAGACAGGAAGCAGAGAGTTGGGATTAATGCGTCCTTTTCAGAATGGCAGGCAATGACTAGTGGGGTGCCGCAGGGTTCAGTGCTAGGACCCCAGTTATTTACAATATACATTAATGATTTAGATGAAGGAATTGAGTGTACTATCTCCAAGTTTGCAGATGACACTAAGCTCGGTGGCAGTGTGAGCTGTGAGGAGGATGCTAAGAGGCTGCAAGGTGACTTGGACAGGTTAAGTGAGTGGGCAAATGTATGGTAGATGCAGTATAATGTGGATAAATGTGAGGTTATCCACTTTGGGGGCAAAAACACGAAGGCAGAATATTATCTGAATGGAGGCAGATTAGGAAAAGGAGAGGTGCAATGAGACCTGGGGGTCATGGTACATCAGTTATTGAAAGTTGGCATGCAGGTACATAGAAACATAGAAACATAGAAAATAGGCGCAGAAGTAGGAAATTTGCCCCTTCGAGCCTGCACCACCATTCAATAAGATCATGGCTGATCATTCACCTCAGAACCCCTTTCCTGCTTTCTCTCCATACCCCTTGATCCCTTTAGCCGTAAGGGCCAGATCTAACACCCTCTTGAATATATCCAATGAACTGGCATCAACAACTCTCTGCGGTAGGGAATTGCACAGGTTAACAACTCTCTTGAGTGAAGAAGTTTCTCCTCATCTCAGTCATAAATGGCTTGCCCTTATACTTAGACTATGCTCCCTGGTTCTGGACTTCCCCAACATCGGGAACATTCTTCTTGCATCTAACCTGTCCAGTCCCATCAGAATTTTATATGTTTCTATGAGATCCCCTCTCATCCTTCTAAACTCCAGTGAATACAGGCCCAGTTGATCCAGTCTCTCCTCATATGGTAGCCGGGCCATCCGGGTTGAATCAGTCTGGTGAACCTTCGCGGCACTCGCTCAATAGCAAGAATGTCCTTCCTCAGATTAGGAGACCAAAACTGAACACAATATTTCAGGTGAGGCCTCACCAAGGCCCTGTACAAGCAATAAGACCTCCCTGCTGCTGTACTCAAATCCCCTAGCTGTTAAGGCCAACATACCATTTGCCTTCTTCACCGCCTGTTGTACCTGCATGCCAATTTTCAATGACTGATGTACCATCACACCCAGGTCTCGTTGCACCTCCCCTTTTCCTAATCTGCCACCATTGAGATAATATTCTGTCTTCGTGTTTTTGCCCCCAAAGTGGATAACCTCACATATTTCCACATTATATTGCATCTACCATGCGTTTGCCCACTGACCTAACCTGTCCAAGTCATCCTGCAGTCTTTTAGCATCCTCCTCACAGCTCACACCACCACCCAGCTTAGTGTCATCTGCAAACTTGGAGATATTACACTCAATTCCCTCATCCAAATCATTAATGTATATTGTAAATAGCTGGGGTCCCTGCGGCATCACACTAGTCACTGCCCGCCATTCTGGATAGGACTCATTTATCCCGACTCTCTGCTTCCTGTCTGCCAACCAATTCTCTATCCACACCAGTACATTACCCCCAATACCATCTGCTTTAATTTTGCACACCAATCCCTTGTGTGGGATCTTGTCAATAGCCTTTTGAAAGTCCAAATACACCACATCCACTGGTTCTCCCTTGTTCACTCTACTAGTTACATCCTCAGGCGGTGAAGAAGGCAAATGGTATGTTGGCCTTCATAGCTAGAGGATTTGAGTATAGGAGCAGGGAGGTCTTACTGCAGTTGTACAGGGCCTTGGTGAGGTTTTTAAAGTTTTTAAAACTTTATTTTAACTTTTTCTTTCTGTCTCTTTTTTCTCTCTTAATCCAATCTTTCTTTCCCTCTCTTTATTTTTCTCTCTTAATCCAGTCTTTCTTTCCCTCTCTTTATTCCTCTATCTGTAGCTGATGTGACTGGAATTCATGTATTCTTACACTTCCTTGCCAGACCATGCACTGTTTATTTCACAATCCTTCAACTTGATTGGTTAAGGAAATACACAGTTGCTTGCCTTGTTTACTCAGATCCCAGATGCCCGGCAGAGAGCGCCACGCTATTTGTATCACACTCTTCCAGCAACTTGCAGCAAAAAATATCTTGTAGATTAAACAGGCAAGGGCAAGTATAACTAACTTATAGGCACCTTTCTTTGACAAGTTACAGGCATTTTTGGCCCAATAACTTTCCCATACTTAAATACGTACTTGGATAGTTTGAACCATATTGAGAGTTGCTCTGCGTATGAATCACAGGTTAGGGAATATAAGCAATAGTTACCTGGTTCCTTTGACGATGGAGGAGCTGGTTTCTCTTTGGCTGGTTCTTAAATCGAAAGACAAAAACAGGTGTTTTAAAGAACAATATTTCTCGAAGAAATACAATAATAAAACATAGAGGCACACACATCAAAATAAAAGCAAGAAGCTGCTATTTTTGCTGAGGGTGCTATATCAGCAATTTTGATGTCAATTTTGCAGTTGCTATAAGAGACTCTTGCAAATCCGTGCATTGTTCTGCCTTTGGTGTCCCATATCCAATTTTTCTGTGAAACAAATTATACCTAAAAGTGGCAAGTATCCTAGCAACAAAATTAGAACTATAATTTAACTTTAAAAATGATCCTCCTTATGTGTTATAATGCTTTGTTTCGTTGTAAATGTCTGCAATATGATTTTGTTTAGACTATTTTATGTATTTTTAAAATTTAAATTAGACCACAGCCTAATGGTTGTGGTAATCTGGAAACAACTGCAAACCTTAAAATATTTACAGTAAAAAATGTTTGGTAATTGTTGAAATTTGACTTCCATTTCAACTAAAATGGATGTATTTTGAACTGTCGTTGAATTCTTATTTAAGTAAAGTTATTTATGCAGCATAAAATATTCGAACTGCGTTGGAGCTATTTTAGACCACTAAATATGTAAGGTTTCTAGTACTAAAGGTTTCAATGGGAAATTTAGCATAAAGCTGTTCCTTTGGCTACTGTTAAAAATAAAAATGGCCCAATGCACTGGTACAGAGTGCTCGAACTCAGCTTCTCACCTGTGATGTTACTCACAGTGAGAACCCAATCAGGGAGGTAAAATATATCACATTCTCTCAGTGGGAAACAGAAAGATGGACAGGTAATGAACCTGGTTGTCATGTGAGAGCATCACTGTGAGTGATTTGGAGTAACACCCTTCTCGTTAAGAAATGGTGTGTGGCAGGGGTGTGTTGGTGGAGAACCCAAAGAAAGAGAAGGAAAATACATAAAACCAATCATGTAACAATGAAAACTTTACAAAGAATCCATAAGTGCACAAAAGTAGAAACAATTTTAGAGCACAATTGATGCTGCAGATGATGCAGTTGTCATGCCATTGAAATGCAATATTTACTTGCTGCTGGTTTTGCTGCTCGAGGTTTCCCTTTCACTATAGTGAACAAAAATGAAAACAAGATGGAATAGAAATGTCAAACATACGTTAACATGCTGTTAAAGAAAGACATGAAATCTGACAGTGAAATATCAGATCTGGATGTTATGTACAGTGACTATGGGAGTTCACGTTCAGAAAGTATCAATTGGAACTGTGCATGGCAGTTTTTTACCAGCAGGTGGTGTCTCCTAGTTGTTTGTATACACCACACATAAGGAAAACTTGGGCCGAAAATTCCAGCCTTGCCGGGACCGTACGAAGCGTGCACGGACCCGGCGAGGCCTCGCAAAAGCCGATTTTCGAGGCGAGATGCGCATGCGCCGAAAACCGGCATTGCCGATCTGTCAAGATTTCTCTATTTGCCCAACTCATGCCCAGCGAATGTCCTTCAAACTTTTATGCCTGGTAAAAAAAGACGCATAGCTTACTTTTAAGAACATAAGAACATAAGAAATAGACGCAGGAGTAGGCCATTTGGCCCCTCGAACCTGCTCTGCCATTTAATAAGATCATGGCTGATCTGATCATGGACTCAGCGCCACTTCCCTGCCCGGTCCCCATAACTCTTTATTCCCTTATCGCTCAAAAATCTGTCTATCTCCACCTCAAATATATTCAATGACCCAGCCTCCATAGCTCTCTGGGACAGAGAATTCCACAGATTTAAAACCCTCTGAGAGAAGAAAGTCCTCCTCCTCTCAGTTTTAAATGGGCGGCCCCTTATTCTTAGACTATGTCCACTAGTTTTAGTTTCCCTTATGAGTGGAGATAGCCTCTCTGCATCCACCTTGTCGAGCCCCCTCATTAACTTATATATGTTTCGATAAGATCACCTCTCATTCTTCTGAACTCCAATGAGTATAGGCCCAATCTTCTCAACCTATCTTCATAAGTCAACCCCCTCATCTCCGGAATCAACGTAGTGAACCTTTTCTGAACAGCCTCCAATGCAAGTATATCCCTCCTTAAATACGTAGACCAAAACTGTACGCAGTACTCAAGGTGTGGCCTCACCAATACCCTGTACAGTTGTAGCAGGACTTCTCTGCTTTTATATTCCATCCCCCTTGTAATTTGCCTTCCCGATTACTCGCTATACCTGCATACTAACTTTTTGTGTTTCATGCACAATTTCTTTAGTGATAGTGATTGTATTAAGCTCCTCCCTCCCTATAGCCCTTTGATTATCAACTATTGGGATGTTTTTAGTGTCTTCTACCGTGAAGATCGATACAAAATATTTGTTCAAAGTCTTTGCCATTTGCCTGTTCCCTATTATTAATTCCCCAATCTCACCTTTTAGCCACTCTTTTGCTTTTTATGTACCTGTAGAAACTCTTACTATCTGATTTTATATTTTATATTTCGTGCTAGTTTATTTTCATCGGGAGATCGAGAGCTAGCGGCAGTTGGTGAGAGGGGAGCGGCCTATAAAAGGCCCAGCGGGAGATCGAGAGCCAGCGGCAGTTGGTGAGAGGGGAGCGGCCTATAAAAGGCCCAGCGGGAGATCGAGAGCCAGCGGCAGTTGGTGAGAGGCGGGAGCGGCCTATAAAAGGCCCAGCGGGAGATCGAGAGCCAGCGGCAGTTGGTGAGAGGGGAGCGGCCTATAAAAGGCCCAGCGGGAGATCGAGAGCCAGCGGCAGTTGGTGAGAGGGGAGCGGCCTATAAAAGGCCCAGCGGGAGATCGAGAGCCAGCGGCAGTTGGTGAGAGGCGGGAGCGGCCTATAAAAGGTCCAGCGGGAGATCGAGAGCCAGCGGCAGTTGGTGAGAGGGGAGCGGCCTATAAAAGACCCAGCGGGAAATCGAGAGCCAGCGGCAGTTGGTGAGAGGCGGGAGCGGCCTATAAAAGGCCCAGCGGGATATCGAGAGCCAGCGGCAGTTGGTGAGAGGCGGGAGCGGCCTATAAAAGGCGTGCTTGTGCAGCTACAGCGGGAGAGAAAACAAAATAGAGGTCGAAAGGAATCAAAAGGTAACGTCACAGCCAATGGGGTAAGTGATTGGCTGGTGATTGGTGAGTAGCTTTTCTTTCTATTTTTTATATCAGTAAGTGAACTGTAACATTGTTATTACCAATTTAAGGGTATCTAAGGGTTAAGGCATGGCAGGAGAGCTCGGTCACGTGATATGCTCCTCCTGTACCATGTGGGAACTCAGGGACACTTCCGGTGTCCCTGACGACTACGTGTGTGAGAAGTGTATCCACCTCGAGCTCCTGACGGTCCGCGTTGCGGAATTGGAGCTGAGGGCGGATTCACTCTGGAGCATCCACGATGCTGAGAATGACGTGAGTATCACGTGTAGTGAGTTGGTCTTACCGCAGGAGAAGGGTCCACAGCCAGATAGGGAATGGAAGACCAGCAGGAAGAGCAGTGCAAGGAAGGTAGTGCAGGGGTCCCCTGTGGTCATCCCCCTGCAAAACAGATACACCGCTTTGAGTACTGTTGGGGGGGATGACTCATCAGGGGAGGGCAGCAGCAGCCAAGTTCACGGCACCGTGGCTGGCTCTGCTGCACAGGAGGGCAGGAAAAAGAGTGGGAGCGCGATAGTGATAGGGGATTCAATGGTGAGGGGAATAGATAGGCGTTTCTGCGGCCGCAACCGAGACTCCAGGATGGTATGTTACCTCCCTGGTGCAAGGGTCAAGGGTGTCTCGGAGCGGGTGCAGGACATTCTGAAATGGGAGGGAGAACAGCCAGTTGTCGTGGTGCACATTGGTACCAATGACATAGGTAAAAAAAAGGGATGAGGTCCAACGAAACGAATTTAAGGAGCTAGGAGCTAAATTAAAAAGTAGGACCTCAAAAGTAGTAATCTCGGGATTGCTACCAGTGCCACGTGCTAGTCAGAGTAGGAATCGCAGGATAGCGCAGATGAATACGTGGCTTGAGCAGTGGTGCAGCAGGGAGGGATTCAAATTCCTGGGGCATTGGAACCGGTTCTGGGGGAGGTGGGACCAGTACAAACCGGACGGGCTGCACCTGGGCAGGACCAGAACCAATGTCCTAGGGGGAGTGTTTGCTAGTGCTGTTGGGGAGGAGTTAAACTAATATGGCGGGGGATGGGAACCAATGCAGGGAGACAGAGGGAGACAAAAAGGAGACAAAAGCAAAAGACAGAAAGGAGATGAGGAAAAGTGGAGGGCAGAGAACCCAAGGCAAAGAACAAAAAGGGCCACTGTACAGCAAAATTCAAAAAAGACAAAGAGTGTTAAAAAAACAAGCCGAAAGGCTTTGTGTCTTAATGCAAGGAGTATCCGCAATAAGGTGGATGAATTAACTATGCAAATAGATGTTAACAAATATGATGTGATTGGGATTACGGAGACGTGGCTCCAGGATGATCAGGGCTGGCAACTCAACATCCAGGGGTATTCAACATTCAGGAAGGATAGAATAAAAGGAAAAGGAGATGGGGTAGCATTGCTGGTTAAAGAGGAGATTAATGCAATAGTTAGGAAAGACATTAGCTTGGATGATGTGGAATCTATATAGGTCGAGCTGCAGAACACCAAAGGGCAAAAAACATTAGTGGGAGTTGTGTACAGACCTCCAAACAGTAGTAGTGATGTTGGAGAGGGCATCAAACAGGAAATTAGGGGTGCATGCAATAAAGGTGCAGCAGTTATAATGGGTGACTTTAATATGCACATAGATTGGGCTAGCCAAACTGGAAGCAATACGGTGGAGGAGGATTTCCTGGAGTGCATAAGGGATGGTTTTCTAGACCAATATGTCGAGGAACCAACTAGGGGGAGGCCATCTTAGACTGGGCGTTGTGTAATGAGAGAGGACTAATTAGCAATCTCATTGTGTGAGGCCCCTTGGGGAAGAGTGACCATAATATGGTGGAATTCTGCATTAGGATGGAGAATGATACAGTTAATTCAAAGACCATGGTCCAGAACTTAAAGAAGGGTAACTTTGAAGGTATGAGGCGTGAATTGGCTAGGATAGATTGGCGAATGATACTTAAGGGGTTGACTGTGGATGGGCAATGGCAGACATTTAGAGACCGCATGGATGAATTACAACAATTGTATATTCCTGTCTGGCATAAAAATTAAAAAGGGAAGGTGGCTCAACCGTGGCTATCTAGGGAAATCAGGGATAGTATTAAAGCCAAGGAAGTGGCATACAAATTGGCCAGAAATAGCAGCGATCCTGGGGACTGGGAGAAATTTAGAACTCAGCAGAGGAGGACAAAGGGTTTGATTAGGGCAGGGAAAATGAAGTACGAGAAGAAGCTTGCAGGGAACATTAAGGCGGATTGCAAAAATTTCTATAGGTATGTAAAGAGAAAAAGGTTAGTAAAGACAAACGTAGGTCCCCTGCAGTCAGAATCAGGGGAAGTCATAACGGGGAACAAAGAAATGGCAGACCAATTGAACAAGTACTTTGGTTCAGTATTCACTAAGGAGGACACAAACAACCTTCCGGATATAAAAGGGATCAGAGGGTCTAGTAAGGAGGAGGAACTGAGGGAAATCTTTATTAGTCGGGAAATTGTGTTGGGGAAATTGATGGGATTGAAGGCCGATAAATCCCCAGGGTCTGATGGACTGCATCCCAGAGTACTTAAGGAGGTGGCCTTGGAAATAGCGGATACATTGAAAGTCATTTTCCAACATTCCATTGACTCTGGATCAGTTCCTATCGAGTGGAGGATAGCCAATGTAACCCCACTTTTTCAAAAAGGAGGGAGAGAGAAAACAGGGAATTATAGACCGGTCAGCCTGACCTCAGTAGTGGGTAAAATGATGGAATCAATTATTAAGGATGTCATAGCAGCGCATTTGGAAAATGGTGACATGATAGGTTCAAGTCAGCATGGATTTGTGAAAGGGAAATCATGCTTGACAAATCTTCTGGAATTTTTTGAGGATGTTTCCAGTAAAGTGGACAAAGGAGAACCAGTTGATGTGGTATATTTGGACTTTCAGAAGGCTTTCGACAAGGTCCCACACAAGAGATTAATGTGCAAAGTTAAAGCACATGGGATTGGGGGTAGTGTGCTGACGTGGATTGAGAACTGGTTGGCAGACAGGAAGCAAAGAGTAAATGGGTACTTTTCAGAATGGCAGGCAGTGACTAGTGGGGTTAATGATTTAGACGAGGGGATTAAATGTAGTATCTCCAAATTTGCGGATGACACTAAGTTGGGTGGCAGTGTGAGCTGCGAGGAGGATGCTATGAGGCTGCAGAGTGACTTGGATAGGTTAGGTGAGTGGGCAAATGCATGGCAGATGAAATATAATGTGGATAAATGTGAGGTTATCCACTTTGGTGGTAAAAACAGAGAGACAGACTATTATCTGAATGGTGACAGATTAGGAAAAGGGAAGGTGCAACGAGACCTGGGTGTCATGGTACATCAGTCATTGAAGGTTGGCGTGCAGGTACAGCAGGCGGTTAAGAAAGCAAATGGCATGTTGGCCTTCATAGCGAGGGGATTTGTGTACAGGGGCAGGGAGGTGTTGCTACAGTTGTACAGGGCCTTGGTGAGGCTACACCTGGAGTATTGTGTACAGTTTTGGTCTCCTAACTTGAGGATGGACATTCTTGCTATTGAGGGAGTGCAGCGAAGATTCATCAGACTGATTCCCGGGATGGTGGGACTGACCTATCAAGAAAGACTGGATCAACTGGGCTTGTATTCACTGAAGTTCAGAAGAATGAGAGGGGACCTCATAGAAACGTTTCAAATTCTGATGGGTTTAGACAGGTTAGATGCAGGAAGAATGTTCCCGATGTTGGGGAAGTCCAGAACCAGGGGTCACAGTCTAAGGATAAGGGGTAAGCCATTTAGGACCGAGATGAGGAGAAACTTCTTCACCCAGAGAGTGGTGAACCTGTGGAATTCTCTACCACAGAAAGTAGTTGAGGTCAATTCACTAAATATATTCAAAAGGGAGTTGATGAAGTCCTTACTACTTGGGGGATCAAGGGGTATGGCGAGAAAGCAGGAAGGGGATACTTAAGTTTCATGTTCAGCCATGAACTCATTAAATGGCGGTGCAGGCTAGAAGGGCTGAATGGCCTGCTCCTGCACCTATTTTCTATGTTTCTATGTTTCTATAATCTATCTTCCCTCTCTTTATTATTTTTTTGTCGTTCTTTGCTGGCTTTTAAAATTTTCCCAATCCTCTGGTCTCCCACTCGTCTTGGCCACTTTGTATGCCCTTGTTTTCAATTTGATACCATCCCTTATTTCCTTAATTAGCCACGGATGGTTATCCCTTCTTTTACAGTCTTTCCTTCTCATTGGGATATATTTTTGTTGAGAGTGATGAAATATCTTTTTAAATGTCTGCCAGTGTAAGCGTTTTAAAACATATAAAAATTAAATTTAATCATTCATTTTTATGTTATAAATCCTGTCCATTAAGGTAAGTTTAATTTTAACCCTATTAAAACACATAAAAAATTTCCCCCAAAATATTTTCTTTTCTAAAACATTTAATTTCAATTAATTTTAAACATATGAGTTTTTTTTTTCATTTGTTATGTTTTGTTTCTTGTTTTATGAGGGTTTTCTCATTGATAGTAAGGATAGAACTCGCACAAACGGAGATCCCATTTTTATCAATGAGAATACTACCTAGTGATTTGTGGTCCAGGCCCATGTGGCTCCAGTATTTCTGTACATACTGGCAAGTCATCTCCCCATACGCGAAAGGCCTCCGAACGCAATCGCAAGTGCCTCCGTGACCACCAGGTATTTTCGTTAAAAAAATTTTGGTCGGAGGCGTTTGTCCGAAGGAAGCCTCTGACCGCAATTTTCCCCCATTATTTACAAGCATATCAGTATAGCCGCAGATAATCTGCACTGGTCTCACACATGTCCAGAAATAGACCATTATAACACATTCAGCCCATCAAGTCTGCACTGGTGATTTTATCCCCATAGGATACCCCATTTAATCCCATTCTCCTCTTTACTCCCCATACCCAATTCCAATTGAATTCAGAAATGTACTTCCTTTCTCTTTTGCCATTTATCTGATTCCTTTCTCAGAATTTTTCATCTAAGTGACGTGACTCAATAGTTAGTCATGGCCTCTCCGTGGCCTCCAACTCTCACAAGTCTAACTCAGGAATGTTGCCAGGACTCAAAATCCTGCACTCGAGAATGGGAGTTCAGTGTTTTTATCACTTCTTCTCCCTTCCAATTTTCCCCTGATGTTCTGTCCTTAACTGAAGACTTTGGTTGTGAAACCATTCTATGGGTATTAATGACCATCTGATATCTTCCCCAAGTGGCAGATCTTCATGTATAGTAATATCAAACCAGAAATGTTGTTATTCATTCATTGATTCTGAATCACTGTTTTCATGTGCATGATTCAGGGGGACAGAAGAAATTGAGAGATAAAGACGGCTCAGAAAATGAACCAGGGTATTTCTACTTTTATTTTTGGTGGGGCAGAAGCTGCACTCCTGTCCCTTCCCAGCCCCTCAAATAACTTTGGCCCACAAGTGGCCCATGCGAGTCCCCCTCCACCAAAGGATGCCCTCCCGATCCAGGCTCCGATTTTTATCCAGTTCAGCTTAGGAGACGGCTGATTTCCTGCACTCCCACAACTGGTGAGCTCCATTTGATGCCCGGAGCTCACCAGTTGTGTGTAAACAAGGCCTAGGCCTCAAAATGTTGTGCGCCTCAAGTTAGACAGGAAAATAGAACTAGAGAACATCAATTTTAATTAGCGAAAAATAAATTTTACATATATATTAGACAGAATTTCTTCACTCAAAGGATGATAAATTGGAATAATCTGCTGGGCAAGATAGTAGAGAAAGACAGTGGCCCTGAATTTCCAGATGGTTTTGGGTATAGTCAGGGAAAGTAATGATTTTTGGCAACAAAATAGGGCAGTAGCCGTTTCTAAAATGTTTTGGCTTCAATTGCGCAGAATTCCTTCATGTTGTTTGGCCTTTTTTGCAATCTTCCTAATGAGTTCCGAGTTAACACATTTTACATTGAGGGCCAGTGGTGCTGCAGCCCTGAATTTCTGTGTTATGCACTCACAAAGCACTCGGGATAAATTAGACTGAGAATTATAAGGTGCAGCAGTTGTCAAGATCAGTGGAGACAGGCAGAAGTGGGGAGTGTGTGAGCCTGAGCAGTATGGAAAGTTTCAATTGTGATTCTTGCAGCATGGAACGTCCTTTTCCAGTGATTTTTGACTAACTGCTACACAATCTTGGATTTATTTCTGACTGCTTCTGAGAGTATGAGACCATTGGGAGATTTGGACCACAGTGAGGAGATGTATATAAAAAGATAGCACTTCACCAAAGAGACAACAGGGTAGCTCTACCATTTACTGTGTAAGGATCTGCAGCCACGGTCACCTGCTCTGTGGCAATGAAGGTGACCACTGCACTCAACTTTCACAGACATGTGATCTCCAGAATATCAGCCAGGCTGCAGTGCAGGCATACATTCATCAGATGACTGATGTACTTTATAGAAGAGCTGGGAAATTCATCACCTTTGGCATCACAGCAAAGCAGCAGTGATATTGGACCTTCCATTTATACAGGGTTGCTGGCTTTTCCAAAGTCCAGAGTGCAATTGATGGCACACATGTTGCTTTGTGAGCCTTTACAGAAAACACCCTTCAACTTCCTCAGCAGAAAGGGCTTGCACTCCCTGAATGTACAGATTGCGAACATGCAGAGGATCCTTCATGACAACATCCAATATGCTGGAAGTTGCCACAATGCCTTCATCCTTCAAAATTCAGACCTCTTTTGCCTCATCAGGGATGAAAATCAATGTTCATTGCTGCATATACCTTTACCCACCTGGTTTTACTGCCAATGCTGGAGCAGCTACTTTTTTCTTTGAAGCTACTTCTACTTCTAAAGAGGAAAAACAATGCAAACCTTTAAATTTATCATTAACAATTGGAGTAATTAGTTCAATGTATATGCAATATTAGGCACAATGAGAAATAAACACTATCCATTTTACAGAATAACCAAGCAACCATCACATCACAATCACTGTTCAACTGCATCCCCAGTAGAAAATGAATGATAATATCAAAATCATGGTGAGGAATGCAGATGAAAATTAGTAGATAAATTAATGGAAATGAATATTTCAACTGGCAGAGAATATACATCCCTAAAATGAGTATAGTAGATCAAAAGTGAAAATGTGCAGGAGTTTTTAATGAACTTGTAGACACACTTGATTTATAAGAACAGGAACAATTGCCTTATCTAACATGGTTATAATGAATGCCCCATGCTTCAAGTTGAATTGGAAGCTGTAAGAGAAATTTGGCATTAGGGGTACCAGCGGGACAAGGGTTAAAGTGCTGGTTCCTGCAATGGCCCATAAGGAGGTAAAAGGCCCCTCATCGGCCTTGTACCAAGGCTCCAGAAGTTATCAATTCAATAATATTCCGACAGGATACGATGTGAGAACCTAAACAGACATTGATAAGACCTTGCGAAGAGGCTCGAGGCACCAAGGAAATGTATAACAAATTCCGACCTAATGAAGTCATTCTAGTCACGGCCAAAAGCGGTCACGAGGGTCTAGGCCTGTCAATCCAAAGTAGCACTAATAAGGTAGTCCAATTAGAGAAGTAGCACTGATAAGGTAGTTCAATTAGAAATCTAGGGAGGTCTTGTCCGGGAACAGAGGGGTTTTGAAATGTATAAGAGTTGTATGATTGTGCTGTTCGGAGAGCATCTTCACTCACAGGCTACTGTGATAAGAGGTGTTCCCGGACATTCGTAATAAAGATCGTTATACTTTGCCATCCGTCTCTGTCTGCTAACTTCGAGAATTGCTACGTGGGCTGGGGCGAGCGTCGACCCTCTATATCAGTGGGAGAGGAAGCCTTCCCATCTCCCCCTAACAGAAGCCTTCATATTGACAAAAGCAGTTCAGTTGCACCTAAGATTATAAGAAAGATTAGAGCAAAAATAATCTCTTTGGCTCCTTAACCCTTTTTCCTTCTTTTACACCGGTGACTTGAACAGGCGGACTTCTGTGCTACAGTGGGTTGAATTGCTGGGTGTCAGAAATGCAGGCACTTATCTAAAACCCAGAAATAACAATGCTGTGCCAATCAAACCTGTTGTTTGTTGGGAATAGATGGAGGTTATCAGTCCGTCATAAGATCCGTAATGATATTGAATGCTACTCATTGTGGCTACAATCATTCTCTTACTAAATCTCCTGTTCCAAGAAAAGAAACTTCATACATATTTCTGGTTCATACCAGATATTCATATGAATTTTAGCCTGCTGCCGATAGGAATCATTATATAAGGCCTGTATCAAATAAATGTGTCACAAGCCTCAATTTTCCAATTTGGGTGCAGTTTACACCCAAATAGTTTGAAATAAGTGTTATTGGAACACAAATAGATGTGTGGCTTTTGAACCCAAATTTTTAATGGTCAGCTTATTCTCATAATTATGCATAGCTTCAGATGGGGTTGTTTTTTATAGTAGTTATGGTACTGGACTAATAACCCAGAGGCCTTGAGTTCATAATCCGACCAGGCAAGTTGTAAAACTGAATTTAATAAATCAGGAAAAACAAAATGACCAAGGCACAGCCAGTTTGATATAAAATCCCAGCTGATTCACTAATGCCCTTCAGGGAAGGGAACCGACCACCTCTACACAACGAAAGTCTCACAGTACGAAGTTGACTCTTCGTGCCTTATGGTAGTTTATCAGGCCATTAGGTTGTACAGACAATCAATACTTTAAGGCCCACCGCCACTTTCGAAGGGAAACTAGGGACGTGCATATCCCAAGAGTAAATTTTAAAAAGTGCAGATTGGGATATGTGTAGAGAATTAACTTTTGTTGTACAACTAGTTTTGGGAGAACGTTAATTCAAGTGCCCTTTTTGTAAGGGCACAAAAAAACACAAATTAACTAACAAATATTAAAGGGAACCTTGACAAATCAAATTAACTTAAAATTTTGTTCCCTGCTGAAATGATGCACTCCAGTCCCTCCAGTGCCCACCTCTCGTGGAAGGCCACGAGCGTACCAGTGGACACCGCTTGCTCCATCTCCAGGGACACCCTGGCACGGACATACTTTTGCTGTACACCCGCCTGTGGCACAGGTGCAAGCTTACACAGAGGGAGCAGAAAATTGCACGTAGATGAAAGAAATGGTGCAAATAATTAAACGGAGGCGTCAGAATCGAAGCACTGGGAAAAATTAATGGAAATGAAATCTAAGGTGCAGGCGTGAGTCTGCATGCAAGTGACTGCTTGATAGTTGCTGTTGTGGAAGTGAAGATAGTTGTAAGGGGGGGTTGCCATTCTAACACATCATCCTCATAGGTCAGCATTGCAATAATTGAGCAAAGTTCAGGCCATAGCTGACCATTACTGTCACCAGATGTGCCAGTCCTATTCTGCATGGCAGCTGTACATATCTGTGCAGCAGATAACACAACTCTGCATCAAGTTCTCTAATGACCAGTGAATGTAGGTGTTTCCACGCCTAGAGTGGTAGATAGTGGGATCTTAGCAGGTGAGTCCAATCAGAATGTGCTGGCTGTTAATCACCCGGGCATACCTTCTTTCACATGACTTACTATGACTGGGCATCCCACAATATCTTCTGATTTACACGCTGTACATGGTGTACGCATGTACTTCTTGCTTTACCCCCTCCCATTACCACAACCCTACCCTACCCTCATTTCACACATCCCAAAAATCCAGCCCGCCCAGCCAATGGTTCAACAAAACAGGGAGAGGAGAGTGAAGAAGAAGAAACACCGTCACTCGATTTGACACTCCCAGCCATCAACTCCTCGAGGTCGTCCTCCAAGGCCATCTGCAGTGTCCCCCACTGAAAGTCAGCACCCTTCCACCAGCCATGCTGCAGCCACTGGGGTAGCACTGCATAAGAGCACTAGGATAGGCAAAAGCACACACAAGACACTCATTAAGGGAATCCACAAGGGTGATTAGTTAATTTTTTGATGTAATATTGCATGCATATATGGATAAAGTGGGATTGTAAAGTTTGCTTTGTGGTGACTTTTATTTCAGCATTGTGGCCAAGAGGACATGGTGATAGTCAGTAACAGAGGGAAGGTAAGGTGTGGGACAAATGTTGAAAGGGGAATTGGGCTTGTGTTCACTGATACCACATGCGGATGATTTGATCCTGGATATCCCGGCCTGAAAAGGGCTGCTGGGTTGTCTCCTTGCTTCCGCTTTCTCCTCTTCTGCTTCCTCCTCTTCCTCCTGTTGCTCCCCCTCCTCCCACTGCTAGCGACTTGTCCCCTTTGCTGCCTCTGCTCCATCTCCATGTCATGCTGCAGCCCAAGAGGGACTGCAACCAGAGCCCCCATGACTGTGAGCAAGTGTTGTTTTCAGAGGCCTTAGTTAAGAGCCAGTGTTGCAAATATCAAGCAGTACTCCCTGCACACTTTAGCAATTTTTAAATGTCTTACACCAAGCCACTACTCCAATAAAGTGTAAAGAAACCAGTACAAAATCAAAAATCTAAACTTACCTGAAAGTTGCGCATGTCTCTTTAAGAAGCGCTGACAGGGGTCCATCGTACAGTTGCACGTTCAGCTGTGCGGCTTTGGAGAGGGCATTAGAAGGAGCGGTGACAGCCAAAATACCAGATTCTGCGCCAATTCAGCATTGCACACTGACGTCACAATCTGACTAATTACCATATCTGGAGTGAGCACAGGAACCAGCAGCATTTCCGACCTGCTCAAAATAGCAGCCTCCGCGTTCTACGCCAGAAGTGGGTGAAAGCAAGGCGGCCGCCATTTTTTCATCCAAACCAGCCTTAACAGCTGCGGCAAATGGGCCGAATTTCACGGCCAGAGATTGATAGATTTTTTTGGACTCTATGGGAATCGAGAGATATGGAGATTGGGCAAGAAAGTGGATTTGAGGTAGAAGATCGGCAATGATCTTATTGAATGGCTGAGCAGAGTCGAAGGGCCGAATGGCCGAATACCAATGCTCCCGTTAAACTGCGCAGTCGCGCAGCACTCTGGAGGTTCCTCACAAGCCGCTCCGTGGCTTTACAATAGAAAAACCGCACATGTGCGGAAATTTGAATGAGCCGTACAGCCCGTTAAAGGGACCATGCACCCAAAAAAATATTAGTGGGAACATTGACTACTCCTGTTCCTATTTCTTATGTTCTTATCTTATGTAACTATCTTGTATTTATGGCCCTAGTTTGGGATTCCCGCACAAGTGGAAACATTCTCTCCACATCTACGCTGTACAAACCATTCATGAAAAAAAGCCCCAACTTGTTCAATCGTTCCAGATACAGGTCGCTGTAATTTCTCAGTTCTGGTACCATCCATATTTATTGCACTTTTTTCAGTGCTTCTCTGTCCTTTTTATAGTATGGGGACTAGAACTGTGCACAGTATTCTAATTGCAGCCTGACCAGGATCCTAAACAAGTTTAATATAACTTCACTATTTTTAAATTTTGTACCCCTGGAAATAAATCCGAGTGCTTTGTTAGCATTTTTAATTGCTTTGTTGACCTGCGATGTTGTATTTAATGATTTGTTCACCTGTATCCCTAGATCCCTTTGTTCTACTTCCAAAGATATCAGATAGGGGCATTTTGGGGGGAAACTCACTGTTGCCAATAACGGTGCTGGGGGTAAATAAAATGAGAACAACTGGCATAATAGCTCATGAGTACCTAAGTGCCAATGGGGAAAAAAAATTGAGAAAATGGTTAAGAAATGGCTGAAGTACATGGAGCCGAAATTCAGCTCCCCAAAAAGGTCACTTACCGCCAGAAAGCAGCGGTCAGGCAGCGGAGTCGAGCGGCAGCCGACTTCCGGCCCAATGGCCACCACCAGTGAAATTTAGCTCAGGGATTTTTCTGGCAGTCCCCACTTCCATCCTGCTGCTGCTGACCATCCTAAATATGTCATCAAAGGGTGCACCGTTGATCTCCTGCACCTCCATCGCACCTCCAGCCAAATTCACCTGCAAAGATCTTCAATCCGCCGAGCGGTGTCCCCGACAGCTTTTTCTGTTGGTGCACCTTGTTTTCTGTGTGTGGGACTTGGCTGTGCGGCGGCCATTAAAGGTGAGGGCCCACTGCCGCGGCCACCATTTTATTTCTTTTGCCTGCTGACTTCCAGTTCATCCGGACAATTATGCCCCTGGGTTCGGCCGGGCCACCAACAGGCAGCCTGGCACCCCCTCTTGGGTGTCGGACCACTGGCCCAGCCGAAACCCTCCCTGGTGGCCCACTGGACCGAACCTAAAGAATCGCTCCTTCTCTCCCCTTTAAGTGACTGATAGCCGCGGAGACTCCATCCTGCCTCCACTTTCACCCCTCGAGAGTACTTACCACCCCACTTCCACCCCCATTATGACCGACTTCCAGTCCGTTTAAAAAAAAAAACGACAAAGAGCTGAATTTACTGAAAGAGGCGACCTCATCCGACGCGGCAGAAATAACACTTCAGGAGCGGATGGTGAGATCCATTTCGGGTGGGGGTGAATTTCGGCAACCACCTGTCTTAACATTGCTGTATCCTTTCCATGTCCTGCAATGTCTAGCAATCCTGGATGCCTATTTCTCACACATATGATTATGAATCAACATCCTGCACAGAAGAGCCAGAGGCAAGCATTTTGATTTCAAATAATTTATTGGGGCCTGTTTTCCTGTCTCTAGCATCCCAGGTGAGTCAGTTCCTGGGGCATTACAGAGAAGCAAGGGAGGCAGAGTCCCATCGCACTGGATACCTGTCCTTTTGCAAATGACATGCATTTCCTGGGGCTCAAGGGGTGGTAGTGGGAAGCTCCCTCCTGAAACAAGCAGAAGCATTCAAATGACATTAAAATAACATGCAAGCAACATAATAACAGCTTCCGTGTCATTTCCAGTATTAATGATGGATGAACGCCTGGGTTACAAAATGCTGACAGAAACTGCAGGTTCAGCATTGTGAGAGTACCTCGAGACTGCAGGAGCATTAAAGTGGCAGCCAGTATTTTTCACTTAGCTTAAGGATAGCCCACTCTCACAAACACTTTGGTGCAACAGGATAACACTGCATGGATGGAGGTGATTTTGTTGTGATACCAGCAGCCACCAGGACACTCTGGCTTTTAAAGCCTGCAGCAGCTCACAAATATGCAATAGTGAAAGAAAGAAAAGCAAGACTTGTATTTATATAAGCGCCTTTCACAGACACCAGACGTCCCAAAGCACTTTACAGCCAATGAACTACTTTTTTAAAGTGAAATCACATTCTAATGTAGGATATGTGGCAGCCAATTTGCACACAGCAAGGTTCCACAAACAGCAATGTAATAATGATCTGTATTAGTGATGCTGATTGAGGGATACATTTTGGCCAGGACACCGGGGATAACTCCGAAATAGTGCCATGGGATCTTTTACACTCATCTGAGAGAGCAGACAGCACCTCAGTTTAACATCTCATCCGAAAAACAGCACCTCCAACAGCACTGCACTGGACTGTCAGCCTAGATTTTTTTGTGCTTGAGTCTCAGTGTGGGACTTGAACCCACAACCTTCTGACTCACAGGCAAGGGTGCTACCAACTGAGCCATAGGTGACACTGATACGTACAAAGATATATATCAAGAATTCTGTGCTACCTCAATTAATGAATGAGGCACAAAGATATGCATTATATCAAATATAATCAAATTATGTTCCATGGGATTATTAAATCAGGTTATGTGAATCATTACCAAGACCGTTGTCAAGATTTCTCACTAGTAGTAAAGAGTTGTCAAGAGACATTGGGACGGATTTCCCTCCCCTTTCTACCTGAGTTCCAGTCGGGTAAAACCAACTCAAAATGCATCCGGGCATGACGTACCCACCCCAGGCGTCGACTGCTGGCTCCAGCAAAGTCACAGACCTGAAACGTTGACTCTGTTTCTCTCTCCAAAATGGTGCCTGACCTGCTGAGTATTTCCAGCATTTTCTGTTTATATTTCAATATACACTCATCCTGAAAGGACTTGAACCCATCTATATTCACAGATTCAGGCTGTTCCCATGTCCCCAACATTGTCCTAGCGGAGGAACACCCTTTGGAAGAGGTTTGCATCCAAAAGTGGAGGAGGAAGGTATATTGCTGCTCCAGACCTGAGAGGCCTATAGCACCATTAATAGCCTTTGACTTTAGGACCTTCTGGCTGCTGTCCAAGAATGGCTTCCTGATCCTCTGACTGCCCCTGAAAGAAAAATATTTACCTGTTTGGAGTGCAAGGAGATCGTTGATAGCCAATTCTACAATCTGATGGTGTGCGTGAAACCTCTAGGGGACTTTATATATTTTGGGCCTCCACCAGGTGAAGACCCAGGAAAATGTGGTGGGAGCATGTTGACTCCAATGTGTTTTTCTCATTGCATCTGAAAAATATACTTAACCCTACACAGGATTGTGTCACACTTTCAGATCATAAATATCACTCTTAAGATTTCCTCCAGGAGAAAAGTATAGCGTTGCTGCAGGCCTGAGAGGTTATAAGTAATTTACATTTATAAACAGAATGAGTGACTGTCTATCCAAATGAATCTTGGAAGGTCTGCTCTAGTGTTATGTAATGGCTGTTTACTTTGAGTAAACCTTGAAGTAGGCCTTGGAAACCCACAGGGATGTGCGGGGGTTAAGGGTAAGGAAGATGTCTTCCAGGCTAAGTGGCAAGATGTGCCCATCTCAGTCTGCTGGTGGTCCCACCAAATTTCCCAGGGTCAGTGAGAGGTCCACGAATTCATATGTGATGAGCGGGAACCTACACAAATAGGAGCGCATCTAGGGCACTACAGTTGTATAGGGCCTTGGTGAGGCCATACCTGTACAACTGTATTGTGTACAGTTTTGGTCTCCTAACTTGAGGAAGGACATTCTTGCTATTGAGGGAGTGCGGCGAGGGTTCACCAGACTGATTCCCGGGATGGTGGGACTGACATATCAAGAAAGACTGGATCAACTGGGCTTGTATTCACTGGAATTCAGAAGAATGAGAGGGGATCTCATAGAAACGTTTAAAATTCTGACAGGTTTAGACATGTTAGATGCAGGAAGAATGTCCCCAATGTTGGGGAAGTCCAGAACCGGGGGTCACAGTCTAAGGATAAGAGGTAAGCCATTTAGGACCGAGATGAGGAGAAACTTCTTCACCCAGAGAGTGGTGAACCTGTGGAATTCTCTACCACAGAAAGTTGTTGAGGCCAATTCACTAAATATATTCAAAAAGGAGTTAGATGTAGTCCTTACTACTCGGGGGATCAAGGGGTATGGCGAGAAAGCAGGAATGGGGTACTGAAGTTGCATGTTCAGCCATGAACTCATTGAATGGCGGTGCAGGTTCGAAGGGCCGAATGGCCTACTCCTGCAACTATTTTCTATGTTTCTATGGCCCCAAGTTTCGGCCCCCACCGAAAACGGCGCACCTCCGAGCTGGACGTCTGTTCTTCGCGCCTAAAAGTGCACTAGAAAAAAACTTCGATATTCTCCGGCTCCTCGGAGCTCGAACTCAGTTTGGCACGGCGCGCTCTTCACAGCGGGGGGCGGAGCCAAACACTCGCGCCGATTCTGTAAGTAGTGGGGGGCGGGTCCAATTTAAATGAGCCAACGTGGTGCCGGCAACCCTGCGCGCGCGTTGGAGTGTGCGCGCACGCGCAGTGTCAAACAAACATTGGCACTCGGCCATTTTTAAAAGGACTCAGCTGCCGTCGAACCACTGACGCCGCCCCTTAAGCGTGGCCGAATGGCCTCAACCCCCTTAAAAAGCTGCGTGCGTCCGGTGTTGATCCTTCGGCTGCTGGCCAGCCACTGACGCCGCTCCTATCCCATGGCCGAATGGCCTCAACCCCCTTGAAAAGCTGCATGCCTCCGGTGTTGATCCTTCGGCTGCCGGCCAGCCACTATCAGCTCGAAGGCTGCTTGCTGCCGCTGTTGGGGCTGCCATCGAGACACTGACGCCACACCCCTGCCTGTCTCCAACATGAAAGGCCTGCCTGAAGCACTGCAGCTCAAAGGCTGCTGATGTTTCACACAGGTAGGAACATGGTTTATTTAATCTTTTCTTTACTTATAAATTTTTACTCAGGTTGGATTTATTTGTATAATATTTGTATAAGTATAACTAAGGATTGATTGTAGAATTTAATGACTTCCCTTCCCCCCCCTCCCCCCCACCTCGTTCCCTACGCCTAATTTGTAACCTACGCCTGATTTTCTAAAGTGTAGACAAGGTTTTTTGAGTGTACAAAAATCTTCACTTACTCCATTCTAAGTTAGTTTGGAGTAAGTTTTCACTGTGGAAACTTTGAAAACAGGCGTAAGCAGCCGGACACGCCCCCTTTTGAAAAAAAATTCTGTTCCAAAGTGAAACTGTTCTAACTGACTAGAATTGGAGCAAACTAAATGCCGAGAATTTGACTTTCTAAGATACTCCGTTCTACATCAGTTGCTCCAAAAAATCAGGAGCAACTGAGGCCGAAACTTGGGCCCTATGTTTCTATGTTACTAGTCCACCATAGAGGCTGCACATTGCAACTGAAGAGTGCTGGGCCTTTGGGCGGCCCATAGAAACTGAAGGTAACTGCCCAACAGTACTCTTGGTAAAAGTGTAACATTGATCTGTTTTTTGATTTTAAAAATTCAAGGTTGAATTTGTGGGGGGGGGGTGGTTGGTGGGAGGCAGGCTCGATTCCTTGTATAGACCTCCTGTGGGCCCACGGCTGCTAATCAGCAGTCACACCAGGTGTATCAACCTACCACATCCACATCGATTGAGAGAATGCAGATGTGGGAACTCGAATGCTTGGAGTCCCCAATCCCACTCCAGTCCCCTCTTAAACCACTGGGCTTGTAACAGGTAGGTGGAGGCTTCATTTCTTTCAAGGTCAAGTAAGAGTACCCACACAAGACTAAGAGCCAACATATCCAGATCCCGGCCTAAAATCTGACACTTGCAGCAGAGTCCTGCCAACTCGGAGTATGATTGAGGATCTGTAAATTTTCAGGGTCATTATATCTCATGACATTGAAGAACTCAATGATGTTTGTTTTCATGTTTGCTTGAGATGGACAAGCCAGTGGGACCAGAAATAGCCCAGGATCTGGCCGCAAGTATTATAATTAGCCTAACACCAGCTAATCCACTGGGTTCAGGGCAGAAAAAAATGGCAGAGTATAAAGGTTGCACTGCCACCAATTCATTGTGATTCCCAGCAGACCTGAAAATCCAGATCCTGGCATTGTGTTGATTGCTCTGTTTGACAGTTTATATTATGCCAAGAAGTTCATAACTGAATGTAATTTGGTAAAGGATGAATGTTCTGAGAAATGTAATCTCAATAGATTCCAGAATTTAAATTTTCTTTCTTAAAATAAAATTGATATAGCAACTTGGTTTATCACAGTATTGTCATATACTAAGATTACCATTATAGAGAGCTGATTAGCACTGCATAAATTGGAGGCAGAGCTAGCCTGGATCCCAGATAGGCTAGCTGCATACGCACCAATAAATTGTCATGCTGGTGGGAATAAACCAGTTAAGTTATCTATCAAGATTTAAATTACTTTTTGTTAATCCTTGAGCAAACACATCAGCATAGTAAAAAAGTACACTTCCATCTCATATTTTTCCGACCTTTCTGGTGTTAAATCTGCTAAGCCTATGATTGGTTTTCTGATTGAACCTTGTTGCAGTTTTTCACTAAAATACTTCTTCAGTTCTTCAAATGATGACACCATACATTTTTTAAAGTTTTTTTACACAGCACAGTATTTTGATCCAAACAATTAATACTTCATTCTTACTTCCAGGCTATACTAGTATTTAACTGAACTGCACTTTGTTAGATATTTTAGAAACTTTAACTATCACATGTATCCTAGCTGGGCTATCACCTCGACAGCACTAAATCAAGATACATTGGGGGTCATGTTAACTTTGTGTAAAATGGATGTTAGAGAATCGGCAGCCCCTTTTACATCTCTCACGATTTTTATTTCCATTGATAGCACCCATTTTGCAATATCGCACAGTTTAGCCTTACATCTTGCCAGTCAAGATAGTGAAACTGATAAGATATGATGGGTGCCTGATTCCCAGAAAATAGTGCACAGAGACTGAGCTCTACAACATAACCAAGGCAATCAGTGTGCCCCAGTGTGGACATGGAATGCAAAGGGGGCTGGAGTCAGCTCACAAGTTGTGTATGCTGCTCATTAGGTTCCCGATTTCTATTCAGATCTGCTTCACAATGTAGCTGGACTGCTTGAGCAATGCTCAAGTTCCACACAGCCCATTTAGAATGTGAGCTGAAGGGGGCAGACAGCATGAAAAATTGTTTTAAAAAGGGCTAAATTAAAGGTCCTCCTTTAGTATACAGTTCTCCAGTTGTCTAATTCATTCCATCACTGCATGAGGTTTTAAAGATTTCTGGCCAATTTCAAACTACATATTTTTTGCCTTCTTTTAGTATTTATGTGGACAGATTTTCGTCTGCCTGGATTCCAAACAGCACATTTGAAAAGGTATCACATGAAATATTGCTAGAGTGATACATTTTGGTCGGAAGAATGAGGAGAGGCAATATGAACTATATGGTACACTGTTAAAGGGGATGCAGGAACAGAGAGACCTGGGGGTGAATGTGCCCAAATCTTTGAAATTGGCAGGACTCGTTGAGAAGATTGTTAAAAAAGCACGTGGGAGGCTTAGCTTTATTAACAGAGAGATAGAGTAGAAAAGCAAAGAAGATATGCTAAACCTTAGCCCTCAGCTGGAGTACTGTGTTCAATTCTGAACACCACACTTTCGGCAGGAATGCAAGGCCTTGGAGAGGGTGCAGAAGAGCTTAACTAGAATGGTACCAGAGATGAGAGACTTCAGTTATGTGAAGAGATTGAGGTTGTTCTTCTAAGAGCAGAGAAGGTTAAGAGGAGATTTACTAGAGGGCCCCAAAATCATTTTTGTTAGAGTAAAAAAGAGAAATTATTTCCTGTGGCAGAAGGGCTAGTAACCAGAAGACACAGATTTAAGGTGAATGGCAAAAAATACAGAGACAACATGAGGAAATGAGTTATTGTGATCGAGAATACACTGCCTGAAAGGGTGGTGGAAGCAGATTCAATTGTAGCATTCAAAACTGAATTGGATATTTTTTTTTATTCGTTCCAGAATGTGGGTGTCACTGGCAAGGTCAGCATTTATTGCCCATCCCTAATTGCTCTTGAGAAGGTGGTGGTGAGTCACCTTCTTGAATCGCTGCAGTCCTCGTGGTGTTAGGGAGTGAGTTCCAGGATTTTGACCCAGCGACGATGAAGGAACGGTGATATATTTTCAAGTCAGGATAGTGTGTGACTTGGAGGGGAACTTGGATGTGCTGGTGCTCCCTTGCACCGGCTGGCCTTGTCCTTCTAGGTGGTAGTGTTTGCGGGTTTGGGAGGTGCTGTCATAGAACTGGCGAATTGCTGTAGTGCATGGTACACACTGCAGCCACAGTGCACTGGTGGTGGAGGGAGTGAATGTTTAAGGTGGTGGATTGGGTGTCAATCAAGCGGGCTGCTTTGTCTTGGATGGTGTCGAGCTTCTTGAGTGTTGTTGGAGCTGCACTCATCCAGGCAAGTGGAAGTATTCGATTACACTCCTGACTTGTGCCTTGTAGATGGTGGAAAGGCTTTGGGGAGTCAGGAGGTGAGACACACGTCACGGAATACCCAGCCTCCAAACTGCTCTTGTTGCCACAGTATTTACTTGGCTGGTCCAGTTAAATTTCTGGTCAATGGTGACCCCCAGAATGTTGATGGTGGGGGATTCAGCAATGGTAATGCCATTGAATATCAAGGGGAGGTGGTTTGACTCTTGCTTGTTGACGATGATCATTGCCTAGCACTTGTGTGGCGCGAATGTTACTCAGCCCAAGCCTGAATGTCATCCAGGTCTTGCTGCATTCGGGCACGGACTGCTTCATGTTCTGAGGAGTTGCGAATGGAACTGAACACTGTGCAATCATCAATGAACATCTGACCTTATGATGGAGGGTAGGTCATTGATGAAGCAGCTGAAGATGGTTGGGCCTAGGACACTGCCAAATACTTGGAGAAAAAAATTACAGGACTATGGAGAAAGAGCAGGGATGTGGGACTAATTGGATAGCTCTTCCAAAAAGCTGATAGAGGCAGACTGGGCTGAATGACCCCATTCTGTGCTGTAACAGTCCATGATTCTATGATAGAGAAGATTAAAGGCTATAGAACTAAGTCGTGGATAGCAAATTGCAGGATAGCACAAGGGGCTTTTATTGCACCTTCCCCTTTAATATTGCAGGGCCTGCAATGGGAAATAGGGATGGAAACAGGAGTGGAATTGTGGACCTGGCTGCCAGCCCGAGGGCCTTTTGGCTGCTACTCTCTAGAAGGCCCCAAAGCCCAAAGATCAGGTGGACCATTACAGACAACTTTTTTTAACATACAATTAGGTAGACTTTGACTTGATGCTAGTCCTTCCTAGACCTTACAACCTGAAGGGTAGCCTATTTCAAGTCCATAGCCAGCTTCTTGGGATGCCACTCCCTGTAGGAACTCCTGGGCTACAATGTCAGGTAATTGAGGAGGGTGCTAGGATTGCCCCTGCTGTCTCATTACCATAGCAATGCAAGGCCTACTCTTTTCAGAGACACAACCCCTGTTCCATCCCTTGGGGGAAGCTACAGTAATCCCAAGGCAATGCAGTAAGGGGCAGAGACTTTGCATAGCTGCTGTCCAACTTCTTTTCCCTGACCTTTTTTGGGAAATAGCTGTTCCCCAGTGCAAAATTTAGTAAAATCAGCTCCTATATATTCCACAGGTCCATTCAATAAACTGTTTTCCTTCAATGACATGTCGTAAGAACCTTAATAAATGGATTTGAACCACTAAACTTTTGCACCCCACTGGGAAACAATTCCCAATGTGCATTTATTTATTTAGAAATGGTATTCTATAAGCATGGCTTCCCTAATTGATTAGGCTCATCTCTACCTCTGTCAACATTTTGCTAGAAGTCCTTTATATATAAGAAAAACATTTCAGTGAAAAATTCTAACATTGTGAAATGCAAATGAAGATGAGGAAATATTAGGAAAGAGTTCAGTTATGTTACGCAAATTAGGTTCAAACATGTCATCTGTCTCTGGAACTGAACATTATCATTGATCATAAATGTTTGCTAGTCAAGTTTTAATAATCCACTTGACACTTACTATATTTAATAGAGAAATTAATTATCTTTTGTTTTGGTCCAGTTAGCTCGAAATGAAAAAACATTTGAATACGTCATCAGGACACAGAAATACATCACTGTAAAGGACTCCTGTAAATGTTTTAATTAAAGTTCTACCAACTTGGTCTTCAGGTAAAGAGCTTCATTTCCAAACAAAATTAATTCTGTTTTATCTACTGAGGTGAATTACTTACTTTTAATCTCTTTGGGCTTGGTAGCAGTGACAGCATCTTTCTTTTCTGTAAGAATACAAAAAGGAAGGGATATTATACTCGTAAGAAGGCAGTATTTACATCTGGCAATGATTTGAGTGCTGCAAAAGCAGCAAGAAGACTATAGTCAATGCTGGATCTTTGGCCTGAATACAATTCTTTACACATTAAAAGACCACGATATCTTATGCAACAATATATTTGTGAACATTTTTGAAGATATTTTGTTGTTCAGTTCCTTTTTTATGTGAGAGTAGTATTGGAACTTACAGGTTTACTGTTTACTGTTCACTTGCTGTTGGAGGTTTGAAGCGGACTTTTGAAATACACCGGGAGACTTTCTGGGACACTTTGTCAAGACTTCACCAATACTCTATCAAAATTTATTCTAAAATTCTATGGGGACTTCACCTAAAGAGAGTGAGTGCTGTGCTATTGTACCTTATTGGACACTTTATAGGAGTCACCAGGATTGCTCGGGATTGCCCTTGATCTGCAGAAGGAATGGGAGGATGACACTAGGCCAGGCTGAGCAGCACCTGCTGCTGCAGGAGAGCAGGACAGGAGGGTGAGGTGGAGTCCTTCCCCCCTGCGGGTACAGACCCTCCCTCCTCCTCTGGACCTTTTCTACCAGGATCTTCAGTGCCGCGTCCAAGAACCTGTGCGCTCACTTACTCAGTCTCTGAGCCATGTTGAAACATGCCGTTGTGTGTCAGCCAGCATACTCCATACCTTCAATGGAAGTGGGTGCGTGGGGCCCACATATACTGCTCCATGAAAATTGTGTCTAATCAGTGCTTGAGTGCTAAACCTGCAGGTGTCTTCTTTAATCCTCCAGGCAAGTTCAAATTATGGTAATCAGCAACTAGGACCAAAATCGCGTGGTAAAACCAGGCTTTCAAACAGGCGTGTCTTATTAGCACAGCACCCATTTAACTCCTGTTTCCACTATTTCACCAAAATAACCATGCTGATGTTTGTGTTGGGCTCAGTGCAATGGGTTATAAATTGCAAAATGGTTATTAGACAAGTTTCTCTCCAGTTATCCGTTAGAGGGGCTATCAACAACACTATAGAGAAACTTAAATAATAACGTAAAAGGCACTCAGGCAAATGTAATATCCCCAAAGCAGGAAGTTAATAAGAAAATTGTAATGAGCTAAAATGAATCAATTCAAGTAGAAGCCTAGCATTAAAATCTCGCATCATCAAAAAAATAGTGTAGTAAGAGATACTCAGCATTTTGTATTGTGATTTGCTGCTGGAGGAATATTATTATCACTGATTTTCCTCCTATCTTCAGTTGATATTATACATCATCATTATACAACATACAGTATATACCATTATTGTTCAACAATTAATTTCACTTTTACTGCTGCAATGTGACAGGTTGTTCAATAGATGTGTTGTGGATTGTTTGAAATCTCATAAAGGCCATTAGAAAATTATGGGCTAGACTTTCCCTAAAGCCCCTCAACGCCCGATTGCCCGCTGAGAAGAAACATAGAAACATAGAAACATAGAAAATAGGTGCAGGAGTAGGCCATTCGGCCCTTCTAGCCTGCACCGCCATTCAATGAGTTCATGGCTGAACATTCAACTTCAGTACCCCATTCCTGCTTTCTCGCCATACCCCTTGATCCCCCTAGCAGTAAGGACCTCATCGAACTCCTTTTTGAATATATTTAGTGAATTGGCCTCAACAACTTTCTGTGGTAGAGAATTCCACAGGTTCACCACTCTCTGGGTGAAGAAGTTCCTCCGCATCTCGGTCCTAAATGGCTTACCCCTTATCCTTAGACTGTGACCCCTGGTTCTGGACTTCCCCAACATTGGGAACATTCTTCCTGCATCTAACCTGTCTAACCCCGTCAGAATTTTATATGTTTCTATGAGGTCCCCTCTCATTCTTCTGAACTCCAGTGAATACAAGCCCAGTTGATCCAGTCTTTCTTGATAGGTCAGTCCCGCCATCCCGGGAATCAGTCTGGTGAACCTTCGCTGCACTCCCTCAATAGCAAGAATGTCCTTCCTCAGGTTAGGAGACCAAAACTGTACACAATACTCCAGGTGTGGCCTCACCAATGCCCTGTACAACTGTAGCAACACCTCCCTGCCCCTGTACTCAAATCCCCTTGCTATGAAGGCCAACATGCCATTTGCTTTCTTAACCACCTGCTGCACCTGCATGCCAACCTTCAATGACTGATGTACCATGACACCCAGGTCTCTTTGCACCTCCCCTTTTCCTAATCTGTCACCATTCAGATAATAGTCTGTCTCTCTGTTTTTACCACCAAAGTGGATAACCTCACATTTATCCACATTATACTTCATCTGCCATGCATTTGCCCACTCACCTAACCTATCCAAGTCGCTCTGCAGCCTCACAGCATCCTCCTCGCAGCTCACACTGCCACCCAACTTAGTGTCATCCGCAAATTTGGAGATACTACATTTAATCCCCTCATCTAAATCATTAATGTACAGTGTAAACAGCTGGGGCCCCAGCACAGAACCTTGCGGTACCCCACTAGTCACTGCCTGCCATTCTGAAAAGTACCCATTTACTCCTACTCTTTGCTTCCTGTCTGACAACCAGTTCTCAATCCATGTCAGTACACTACCCCCAATCCCATGTGCTCTAACTTTGCACATCAATCTCTTGTGTGGGACCTTGTCGAACGCCTTCTGAAAGTCCAAATATACCACATCAACTGGTTCTCCCTTATCCACTCTACTGGAAACATCCTCAAAAAATTCCAGAAGATTTGTCAAGCATGATTTCCCTTTCACAAATCCATGCTGACTTGGACCTATCATGTCACCTCTTTCCAAATGCACTGCTATGACATCCTTAATAATTGATTCCATCATTTTACCCACTACCGATGTCAGGCTGACCAGTCTATAATTCCTGTTTTCTCTCTCCCTCCTTTTTTAAAAAGTGGGGTTACATTGGCTACCCTCCACTCCATAGGAACTGATCCAGAGTCAATGGAATGTTGGAAAATGACTGTCAACGCATCCACTATTTCCAAGGCCACCTCCTTAAGTACTCTGGGATGCAGTCCATCAGGCCCTGGGGATTTATCGGCCTTCAATCCCATCAATTTCCCCAACACAATTTCCCGGCTAATAAGGATTTCCCTCAGTTCCTCCTCCTTACTAGACCCCCCGACCCCTTTTAAAACCGGAAGGTTGTTCGTGTCCTCCTTCGTGAATACCGAACCAAAGTACTTGTTCAATTGGTCCGCCATTTCTTTGTTCCCCGTTATGACTTCCCCTGATTCTGACTGCAGGGGACCTACATTTGTCTTTACTAACCTTTTTCTCTTTACATATCTATAGAAACTTTTGCAATCCGTCTTAATGTTCCCTGCAAGCTTCTTCTCATACTCCATTTTCCCTGCCCTAATCAAACCCTTTGTCCTCCTCTGCTGAGTTCTAAATTTCTCCCAGTCCCCAGGTTCGCTGCTATTTCTGGCCAATTTGTATGCCACTTCCTTGGCTTTAATACTATCCCTGATTTCCCTTGATAGCCACGGTTGAGCCACCTTCCCTTTTTTATTTCTATGCCAGACAGGAATGTACAATTGTTGTAGTTCATCCATGCGGTCTCTAAATGTCTGCCATTGCCCATCCACAGTCAACCCCTTAAGTATCATTCGCCAATCCATCTCAGCCAATTCACGCCTCATACCTTCAAAGTTAGCCTTCTTTAAGTTCTGGACCATGGTCTCTGAATTAACTGTTTCATTCTCCATCCTAATGCAGAATTCCACCATATTATGGTCACTCTTCCCCAAGGGGCCTCGCACAACGAGATTGCTAATTAATCCTTTCTCATTACATAACATCCAGTCTAAGATGGCCTCCCCCCTAGTTGGTTCCTCGACATATTGGTCTAAAAAACCATCCCTTATGCACTCCAGAAAATCCTCCTCCACCGTATTGCTTCCAGTTTGGTTAGCCCAATCTATGTGCATATTAAAGTCACCCATTATAACTGCTGCACCTTTATTGCACGCACCCCTAATTTCCTGTTTGATGCCCTCCCCAACATCACTACTACTGTTTGGAGGTCTGTACACAACTCCCACTAACGCTTTTTGCCCTTTGGTGTTCTGCAGCTCTACCCATATAGATTCCACATCATCCAAGCTAATGTCCTTCCTAACTATTGCCTTAATCTCCTCCTTAACCAGCAATGCTACCCCACCTCCTTTTCCTTTTATTCTATCCTTCCTGAATGTTGAATACCCCTGGATGTTGAGTTCCCAGCCCTGCTCATCCTGGAGCCACGTCTCCGTAACGCTGGCGAGAATTTCCATTTTTATGTTTAAAGTAATTAAAAATAATTACCCGGTGAGAAAATGGACATTGTACACTCATTGTCGGCAGATTTCTCAGCGGTTAAGTGGAAAGTTAGTAACATGGGTGGTCGTTACCGGAATGGACGGTAAGTACTAAAATTTAGTCCGAGGCTGCGATTGGGCCTAGGGAGGGGGGAAACTTAAAAAAAAATTTCAATTAAAAAAAATAAAAATGTACAAAGCATTCCCAAGACACTTTAACACCTAATCGGCATTTTAAAATTTTTAAATAAATAAAGAACCTTTAACTTAGCTTTCTTTGCAGAGCACTCATCAACCGCCCTGTTTAAGCAGCTTTTACAGGGCGGTTCTCTCGGCGATCTGGACGTCGGCGGTTGAGGCCAAACTTACGCCCTAGCGATTGTTCTCGGCATTGCACGTGGGCATTTGGTCCTAACAGTCGTCTTCAGATGTGGGCAATACCATGAAGAAACTTAAGGAGAAACTTTTGTCGGGTGGAAAAACAGCTGTACCGCCGAGAAAGTCACCGACAATGAAGGCGAAAGTCTAGCCCTATATAACTGAAGTTACTTTCAAGAAGCTACTTTAAATGTTATATCTTAATAAATTATCAATTAAAATTAACTTATTTTATATTACAAACTTTCTTTAGTTTAGATTTTTAGTAATGTTTTAAGTTAAGGTGTAAAGATGGATGGGCTTCACCTGATTCAGACCGGTACCATTGTCTTTGAAAAGAGGTGAAGTGTGAAGTGGGGAAGGATTTAAACTTATACAGCAGAGGGAAGGACTAATAGAACAGACTTAAAGGGGAAATAAAGAGTGATGGAGGTACTCAATGGCATGGTATAGAGGGGGCCTTGAAGGTCCTGAGGATATCCCAGAGCATTTCAGATTAAAACTTCTCATTCCTGGTGACTATTTGGCTGATGTGAGCCTCTGTACCTTCCCAATGGCATTGACATCCTTCCTAAAGTAGGGCATCCAAAAATGGACTTGATATTCTAATTGTGGGCTAACTAATAGTTTGTACAGCTTTTGCATTACATCATTTATAATGTAATTTATGTAATTTGTAATTTATGCCCCTATTTATAAAAGCTATGTTCCCATGTATTTTTAACAGTTTTATCAACTGCTACTTTTAAAGGCTTGTGAATCTGAATCCCTATGTCTATGTGCTATTCCACTACTTTTAAGTTTTACCATTTAGTCTGTATATCCTTCCCTTAGTCTTCCACCTAAAATGTATCACCTCACATTTTGTCACATTAAATTGCATCCAGTAGCAATCTGTCCAATATAGAATGAAAACACAAAATGCTGGAAATCTCAGCAGGTCAGGCAACGTCTGTGAAGAGGAAGCACAGTTATCGTTTCGGGTCGATGACCCTTCGTCAGAACTGGAGAGTGTTCGGAAAGAACAGATTCTTAACAAGCGCTGAAAGGGGGAGGGGAAGAAAGAACAAAAGGGAAGGTCTGTGATAGGGTGGAAGGCAGGAGAGATTAGGGAGACAAAAGAAATGATGGCCCAAATGCAAATGATAATGCCAGGAGTTAGAAAAACATTAGCAAGATAGGATGTGAATGGCAGGGAGACTAAGCGTAGATTCGGCGACCGCTTTGCGGAGCACCTCCATTCAGTCCACAAGTGTGACCCTGAGCTTCCAGTCGCTTGTCACTTTAATTCTCCACTGCATTCCCACTCTGACCTCTCTGTCCTCAGTCTCCTACACTGTTTCAATGAAGCTGAATGCAAGCTCGAGGAACAGCACCTCGTTTTTCATTTCGGCACTTTACAATCTTCTGGACTCAACATGGAGTTCAATAATTTCAGAGCGTAACTGCTGCAAATCTTTGGCTCCCTTTCTCCCCCGCAACCCCCCCAACATCAGTCACTGAAGGTTGGCATGCAGGCGGTGAAGAAGTCAGATGGTATGTTGGCATTATCATTTGCTCAGCCAGCCTAGCACCCTAAGGGAGGTGTAACGCCTCCGTTAGCACTCCGCCCCACACTCAAGGCCCAGCTCATGGATTTTGCTGACTGAGGCGCAAACTGTTCCCGGGTGCAAACTTTACCGCCCCTATTATATATGTGGACTTGTATTTACTCTGTACAGCCACCAGAGGGCTCATTCCTTGGAATCCCAAGGGATCCCATAATCCCTTGGGAGCACAGGTATTTAAGAAGGCTTCACAGGTTGGAGATGCACTCTGGAGACCTGCAATAAAAGACTAAGGTCACACATTACTTTGAGCTCACAGTGTTCCGTCTGATTCTTGCTCCATACATTAAACTGGCGACGAGATACAGATAGCAAACTCAAAGAACAGTAGGCATCCTGGAGAAATTTTCGGAGGGAGATGATTGGGAAACTTTTGTGGAGCAACTCGACCAATACTTCATGGCCAACGAGCTAGATGGGGAAGAGAGCGCTGCTAAACATAGAGTGATCCTCCTCACCATCTGCGGGGTACCAACATATGGCCTCATGAAGAATCTGCTCACTCCAGCGAAACCCACGGAGAAATCATGCTACGATTTGTGCACACTGGTCCGAGAGCATTTGAACCCGAAGGAAAGCGTTCTGATGGCGAGGGACCGGTTCTACACCTACAAAAGGTCTGAAGGCCAGGAAGTGGCAAGTTATGTCGTCGAGCTGAGACGCCTTGCAGGACATTGCGAATTTGAAGGACATTTGTAGCACATGCTCAGAGACTTTTTCGTACTTGGCATTGGCCACGAAACCATACTTCGCAAGCTTTTGACTGTAAAGACCCCAATCTTGAGTAAGACCATACCGATAGCCCAAGTGTTCATTGCCGCCAGTGACAATACTAAGCAAATCTCTCAGCACACAAGTGCTGCCACAAGTACTGTGAGCAAAGTGATGTTGTTTTTGAATCGTAACGTACAGGGTAGGTCCCACATAGCTGCAGCTACACGTCCGCAGATGTCTCAGAGTCCACCATCAAAGGTGATGAATGCAAGGCCATTAGCAACTTGTTGGCGCTGCGGGGGTGATCATCGTTTCCATTCATGCCGATTCAAAGGATACATTCTCAAGGGCAGTGGAACAATGGGACACCTCCAACGAGTGTGTAGGCAAGCTGCTAAGCCTCTTAAACCTGCAAACCACCACGTTGCAAAGGAGGACAGATCCACGGAGGATCACTAAGAAACAGAGCCTCAGATAGAGGAGGCAGAGGTACATGGGGTGCACACATTCACCACGAATTGTCCCCCGATAATGCTGAATGTTGAACTAAATGGACTCCCGATGTCAATGGAGCTGGACGCGGGCGCGAGCCAGTCCATCATGGGCAAAAAGACTTTCGAAAGGTTGTGGTGCAACAAGGCCTCAAGGCCAGCCTTAACTCCAGTTCGCACGAGATTAAGAACTTACACTAAAGAACTGATTACTGTATTCGGCAGTGCTATCGTAAAGGTCTCCTACAATGGAGCGGTGCACAAACTACCACTCTGGGTGGTAACGGGCGATGATCCCACGCTGCTCGACAGGAGCTGGCTGGGAAAGATACACTGGAACTGGGATGACGTTCGAGCGCTATCGCCTGCTGACGACACTTCGTGTGCCCAGGTCTTAAACAAATTTCCTTCGCTGTTCAAACCAGGCATCGGGAAATTCCAAGGAGCAAAAGTGCAGATCCACCTAATTCCAGGGGCGCGACCCATCCATCACAAGGCAAGAGCAATACCGTACATGATGAGAGAAAGGGTAGAGATTGAGCTAGACCGGCTGCAAAGAGAGGGCATCATTTCACCGATCGAGTTCAACGAATGGGCCAGTCCTATTGTCCCAGTCCTCAAGGGAGACGACATCGTCAGAATCTGTGGCGATTACAAAGTAACTATCAATCGTTTCTCCCTGCAGGACCAATACCCACTACCAAAAGCCGACGACCTCTTTGCAACGCTGGAGGGAGGAAAGACTTTCAGGAAGCTCGATCTGACTTCAGTCTACATGACGCAGGAACTGGAGGAATCATCAAAGGCCCTCACCTGCATCAACACGCACAAAGGTCTTTTTGTTTATAACAGATGCACGTTTGCAATCCGATCAGTGGCAGCGATATTCCAGAGAAACATGGAAAGTTCACTGAAGTTGGTCCCGCACACCGTGGTCTTCCAGGACGACATCTTGGTCACAGGTCGGAACACAGTCGAGCATCTGCAGAACCTGGAGGAGGTTCTTTGTCGACTCAACCGCGTGGGGCTCAGCTTAAAACGCTCGAAGTGCATTTTCCTGGCAAATGAAGTGGAGTTCCTGGGAAGGAGGATTGCGATGGATGGCATCAGGCCCACCAACGTGAAGACGGAGGCAATTGAGGACGCACCAAGGCCACAGAATGTGACGGAGCTGCGGTCGTTTCTGGGACTCCTGAACTACTTTGGTAACTTCTTACCGGGTCTCAGCTCCCTGCTAGAACCACTACATGTCTTACTATGAAAAGGGGACGAATGGGTTTGGGGCAAAAGCCAAGAAAATGCCTTTGTAAAAGTGAGAAAATTGTTATGCTCAAGCAAATTGCTTGTGTTGTATGATCCATGTAAGCGTTTGGTACAAGCATGTGATGCGTCGTCATATGGCGTCGGGTGTGTATTGCAACAAGCTAATGATTTCAGGAAACTGCAACCGGTTGCTTATGCATCCAGGAGTCTGTCTAAGGTCGAGAGACCCTACAGCATGATTGAAAAAGAAGCGTTAGCGTGTGTCTATGGGATAAAGAAAATGCATCAATACCTGTTTGGGCTAAAATTTGAATTGGAAACTGACCATAACTCAGTTATATCCCTGTTTTCCGAGAGTAAAGGGATAAATACCAGCGCATCGGCCCGCATCCAGAAATGGGCGCTCACATTGTCCGCATACAACTATGCCATCCGCCACAGGCCAGGCACAGAAAACTGCGCCAATGCTCTCAGTAGGCTGCCATTGCCCAGCACGGGGGTGGAAATGGCGCAGCCCACAGATCCAGCCATGGTTATGGAAGCATTTGAGAGTGAGCAATCACCCGTCACTGCCCGGCAGATCAAAACCTGGACAAGCCAGGACCCTTTATTATCTCTAGTCAAAAGCTGTGTGCTTCACGGGAGCTGGTCCAGTGTCCCAGTGGAAATGCAGGAAGAGACAAAGCCATTCCAGCGGTGCAAAGATGAAATGTCTATACAGGCAGACTGTGTTTTGTGGGCAATCGAGTAGTGGTCCCCAAGAAGGGCAGAGACACCTTCATCAATGACCTCCACAGTACCCACCCAGGCATCGTAATAATGAAAGCAAAGCCAGATCCCATGTGTGGTGGCCCGGTATCGATGCGGACTTAGAGTCCTGCGTCCACAGATATAATACATGCTCGCAGTTAAACAATGTACCCAGGGAGGCGCCGCTAAGTTTATGGTCTTGGCACTTGAAACCGTGGTCTAGGCTACATGTCGACTATGCAGGCCTGTTCTTGGGTAAAATGTTCCTTGTGGTTGTAGATGCGTACTCCAAGTGGATTGAATGTGAGATAATGTCGGCCAGCACGTCCGCTGCCACCACTGAAAGCCTGTGGGCCATGTTTGCCACACACGGCCTTCCCGATGTCCTGGTGAGCGACAACAGGCCATGTTTTACCAGTGCTGAGTTCAAAGAATTCATGACCCGTAACGGGATCAAACATGTCACATCTGCCCCGTTTAAACCAGCGTCCAATGGTCAGGCAGAGAGAGCAGTGCAAACCATCAAGCAAGGCTTGAAGAGAGTAACTGAAGGCTCGCTGCAGACTCGCCTATCCTAAGTCCTGCTTAGCTACCACACGAGACCCCACTCGCTCACTGGGATCCCACCTGCTGAACTGCTCGTGAAAGGAGCACTTAAGACAAGGCTCTCGTTAGTTCACCCTGATCTACATGAACAGGTAGAGAGCAGGTGGCTTCAACAAAGTGCATACCATGATAGCGCAAATGTGTCATACAAGATTGAAATCAATGATTCTGTATTTATGGACAAGGTCCCAATTGGCTTCCCGGCACTGTCATGGCCAAAGAGGGGAGTAGAGTGTTTCGGGTCAAACTTTCAAATGGACTCATTCACCGGAAACACTTGGACCAAATCAAACTCAGATTCATGGACTACCCTGAGCAACCCACCTTGGACCCTACCTTTATTGATCCCCCAACACACACACCAGTGGCAACCGACACTACGGTTGACCATGAAGCAGAACCCATCATCCACAGCAGCCCTGCAGGGCCCAACACACCAGGCAGCCCAGCAAGGCCAGCTGCACAGCAGCCCAGTGAGGGCCCAACAAATGATTCAACAACACCAGCTTTCACACCGAGACGATCAACCAGGGCAAGAAGGGCCCCAGATCGACTCACATTGTAAATAGTTACATTATTGACTTTGGGGGGGGAATGTTGTTTATATGTGGACTTGTATTTACTCTGTACAGCCACCAGAGGGCTCATTCCTCGGAGTCCGAGGGATCCCATAATCCCTTGGGAGCACAGGTATTTAAGAAGGCTTTACAGGTTGGAGAGGCACTCTGGAAACCTGCAATAAAAGACTAAGGTCACACTTTACTTTGAGCTCACAGTGTTCAGTCTGACTCTTTCTCCATACACTACAACCCTAAAATGAGCAAAGCTGAAAATCCAGCCCAAAGAGTGCAATGGAATTGAAAATGTGATCTTGAACATAATATTGGGTTCCTACATGAAAGGATTAGTCAAATAACTCTCAGAAGCATGAGCACTATTGAACCTGATATTAACTAACAATCAGAAGATGATAAGATCAGATCAGAGCAGAAAATGCATTGGGAACAGTGACCAGAATATGGTGGATTTTATGGTTAGGCTTATGAGGATAAAAAGGAGCACAAAAGAAATATTCAGCTTTAGAAAAGTAGATTTTGATGGGATGAGTAGTGAGCTAAGGAAACTAGACTGGACAGCACAATTAGAGAGGAAAAGAACAGAAGAAAAGTGAATTGTGTTTAGAAATACCACATGTGAGGTACTAAAGAGATACATACCAACAAGAAGAAAGGGAAATAAAGGGAACATCAGAGCATAGGAATTTAGAGCAGAAGTAATGTAGGGAATAAGAACAAAAAGTGTTCATCCCTAAAGTAAAAAGGCACAGATAGCACAGCAAATTGAGATGAGGGGAAATAGGCAAATTAAATACAAAGGGACCTGGATAGGTTGGGAAGTTAAACCGATGAGTAACAAGTGGAACTTAAAATAAAAGTGCCCTTTGCACCACTGGAAGTGTGGTGGAGCAGAACTTCTGCCTGCCAGTCTGTCCTTTGTTATGAAGAGGAGGAGGATGAAGACATGGAAGAGGCTGGACACTTTTAGTGAAACATATGACTATCACTGTAATGATCACACATGGCCCATTGCTGGAGCTTATCACCTTGTGACCTTTAGTTTTAATGTAAACTCCAAAAGTGAAACCTGCAGGGGGAGCCTGCTTTATATAGGGAGGCAACACAAGGTGCAGTAATGTCTGCCTCCCGGGCTTTCCCCATCTGTTGGCTGCTACATGTAACTACATGGTACAATGCATGGTACAGAGCATGGCTGCAAATACATCGCAACACTTGCCCCCCAAGTCTTAGATGCAGTTGACAGGTCGAGCCTGACCGGGGGTCTGCGCTCTCTGGTTGAGCGTCTGAGTTGGATGTGGGCAGCCTGACCGGAGTGTCACTGCCTTGCGGTGCTGCGGCTCTGGTCGGACTGTCCGGTGCGACGGGTTCTGTCTCCTGGTGAACCGCTGGTTCTGTTGCTTGTGGTTGGAAGTCGATGTCATTGTAGTCATCCAGCAGTTCTGGATCATCGGTGAACCTCAATTTGGTTTGATCGATGTGCTTCTTGCAGGTTTGGGCCATTAGTGAGTCTTACCATGAATACCTTACTCCCCTCTTTAGCTACGACAATGCCTGCGAGCCACTTGGGGCCCGTAGCTTAGTTCAGCACGAAAACAGGGCCATCGACTTTGATACAACGCGTTACAGAGTTGGGGTCATGATATGTACATTGCTTAAGACGCCGGTTTTCGACAATCTCACTTAAAACCGGGTGCACGAGGGACAACCTTGTTTTGAGGGTCCTCTTCATGAGGAGTTCGGCGGGTGGAACCCCTGTGAGTGAGTGGGATCTCGTCCGATATGCAAGCTGCACGCAAGACATACGGGTTTGCAAGGGGCCTTCCGTCACTCGCTGCATGCCCTGCTTTATGATCTGTACTGCCTGTTCAGCTTGGCCAATGGAGGCTGGTTTGATCGGGGCCGATCTGACATGCTTTATGCCGTTACAGCACATAAATTCCAAAATTCGGAACTCGTAAAGCATGGTCCATTGTCACTAACAAGGACGTCGGGCAGGCCATGGGTGGCGATCATTATCCAAAGGCTCTCTATTGTGGCGGTGGATGTGCTGGACAACATTATAACACATGTGATACATTTAGAATAAGCATCAATTACAACCAGGAACATTTTTCCTAGAAAGGGACCTGCGTAGTCTACGTGGATGTGGGACCAGGGTTCGGAGGGCCAGGACCACAGGCTCAGGGGGGCTTCCCTGGGTGCGTTGCTGAGTTGCGCGCACGTGTTACACTGGCGTATGCATGACTCTTAAGTCTGCGTCGATGCCGAGCCACCACACATGCGATCTCGCAATGACTTTCAGCATTACAATGCCGGGGTGTATGCTATGGAGATCCTTGACAAATAAATCTCTGCCCTTCTTGGGCAGAACTACGCGATTTCCCCACAAAATGCAGTCGGCCTGGATGGATAACTCGTCCTTGCGTCGGTGAAATAGCTTAAAATTGCCATGAATCTCTCCATACATGGTTGCCCAGTTTCCACTTAATATACAGTTTTTCACCTGGGACAGCAGTGGGTCTTGGCTGGTCCAGATTCTTATCTGGCGTGCCGTGATGGGTGACCCTTCGCCCTCAAAGGCTTCCATGGCCATGACCAGTTATGCGGGCTGCTCCACTTCACCCTCGGTGGTGGCGAGCGAGAGCCGGCTGAGCGCATCTGCGCAGTTATCGGTGCCTGGTCTGTGGCGGATCGTGTAGTCGTAAGCAGACACCTCTGAATGCGAACTGAGGCATTGATATTAATGCTCTCAGAGAATAACGATGTGAGGGGCATGTGGTCGGTTTCTAGTTTGAACCGCCGGCCAAATAGATACTGGTGCATCTTTTTTACCGCATACACACAAACTAGGGCCTCCTTTTCGACTATGCTGTACCCCCTTTCAGCCTTGGAAAGGCTGCGAGACACATACGGTGCAGGTTGGAACTTACCCAACACGTTCGCTTGCTGAAGCACACACCCGATCCCGTAGGATGACGCATCGCATGCTAAAACAAGATGCCTACAGGGATCATACAGCACCAGTAGTTTGTTTGAACACAATAAGTTTCTGGCCTTCTCGAAGGCAGTTTCTTGGTTTTTACTCCAGACCCAGTCATCACCCTTACGGAGCAATACATGTAATGGTTCAAGCAACGTGCTCAGCCCAGGCAGAAAGTTACCAAAGTAATTCAGTAGTCCTAGGAACAAGCACAGCTCCGTCGTGTTGCGTGGTCTCAGGGCGTTCTGGATCGCCTCCGTCTTGAAGTCTGAGGGTCTGATGCCATCTGCTGCGATTCTCCTTCCCAGGAATTCCACCTCTGGTGCCAAGAAGACGCATTTGGTTCGTTTCAATCTTAGACCTACTCGATTTAGTCAGCGTAGCACCTCTTCCAGGTTATGGAGGTGTTCATTGGTGTCATGTCCGGTGATCAAGATGTCGTTTTGGAAGACGACCGTTCCCGGGACAGATTTCAGCAGGCTCTCCATGTTTCGTTGGAAGATTGCAGCCGCTGAACAGATCCCGAAGGAGCACCGGTTGTATACGAACAGCTCCTTGTGTGTGTTAATGCACGTCAGCTCTTTGGACGATTTTGCCAGCTCCTGGGTCATGTATGCCGAGGTGAGGTCCAATTTCAAAAACAGCTTTCCGACCGATAGGGTCGCGAACAAATCCTCCGCCTTGGGTCGCGGGTACTGGTCATGTAACGATACTCGGTTTATGGTTACTTTATAATCCCCACAGATTCTAATTGTCCCATCACTTTTAAGAACGGGGACAATGGGACTGGCCCAGTCATTAAATTCCACTGGCAATATAATGCCTTGGTGCTGAAGCCGATCTAGCTCGACTTCTACTTTCTCCCGCATCATGTAAGGGACCGCTCTGGCCTTATGGTAAATGGGTCTCGTGTCTGGGCTGAGGTGAATTGTCACCTTGGCTCCTGTGAAGTTGCTGATGCCAGGCTGGAACAGTGATGGAAACTTGTCTAAGACCTGCACACACGTGGCTTTCTCCACCGATGATAATGCTTTTACATTGCCCCATTTCCAGTTAAAATTCCGTAGTCAGCTTCTGTCAAGCAGCGTGGGCCCGTTACTGGGAACAATCCATCGTGGCAATTTATGCACAGAACCATCATACAGCATCTGAACCATTGCACTTCCGAGGACCGGGATAATCTCTTTGGTGTAGGTGCTCAGCTTCGCGTCGATCGGGCTCAGCTTGGGCCTGTGTGCCTTGTAGTCCATAACTTCTCAAAGGCCTTCTGGCTCATGATCGATTGGCTCGGTACGTAGCGGAGGATGGGAGGTCAAGCGTAGATCCTGAGGATTGCGCAGAGATGACCGAGGAGGAAGAGGTACATGGGGTGCACGAACATGAAGTGCACACCTTTACCAACAAGAGTCCCCCGAATATGATGAAAGTTAAGCTGAACGGCATACCGGTACCGATGGAATTGGACACGGGCCTTCTGGCTCATGATCGATTGGCTCGCACCCGTGTCCAGTTCCATCGGTACCGGTATGCCGTTCAGTTTAACGTTCATCATAATCGGGGGACTCTTGTTGGTAAAGGTGTGCACTTCATGCACGTGCACCCCATGTACCTCTTCCTCCTCGGTCACCTCTGCACTATCCTCAGGATCTACGCTCGACCTCCCATCCTCCGCTACGTATCGAGTTGTAGCACGTTTCTACATTCATTGGAGGTGCCCCATCATCGAGCAACTCTTGCAGACATATTGTTTGAACCTGCACTGGTTTGCGCGATGAGCCCCTCCACAGCGCCAACAGCTAGCTGATGGACTTGCATTCACAGGTACTGATCTCTTCGCATTAGTCCATTGTTGTGTTAAGTGAGTCATCTCAGGTTGAGCAAAGATCGCATTAGCCCGGCTGGGGGCACTTCTCCTGTCTGCCAATGAATGTAGCTTATTCATGGTGTTTGGCCCTGGGTGATTCCGAAGTTGTGAGTAGAGTAGCTTTGTTTCTTCCTCTTTGGCCATGTATGCCTGAGCAATCGGGGTGGCTTTGGCTAAACCCAAGACTTCCTCCGCTAGCAATTTGCAGAAAATCCCTTCGTGCCTGATTCCCAAAACAAAGAAGTCTCTTATCATTTCTTCAAGAACTGTCCCGAATTTTCATGGCCCAGCAAGATGCCTTAGCTCAGCGATGAACGCTGCCACAACCCCGTGCCGGTGGGTGTAGAAACGCTACCTCGCCATGAGCGCACTGCGTTTCGGCTTTAGGTGATTTCGAATTAGCTCGCACAGTTCTTCATAACTTTTCTCAGCGGGTTTCGTCGGGGCCAGAAGGTCCTTGATCAATGCGTATGTCCAATGATCCGCAAACCGTGAGGAGGACGGCCCTACGTTTGCTGGCATTTGCGTCTCCCTCTAAGTCTCTCGCGACAAAGCATTGATCCAGCCAGTCAGTGAAGTCATCCCAGTCTTCCCCGACACAATACCGCTCGATGTAGTCAACAGTGACCATAGCTGCGTGTTAGTATCCCACCTTCGTCGCCAGTTGATACATATGATTATCACTGTAATAAATCACACATGGCCCAATGCTGGAGCTTATCACCTTGTGACCTTTAGGTTTAATGTAAACTCCAAAAGTGAAACCTGCAAGGGGAGCCTGCTTTATATAGGGAGGCAGCACGAGGTGCAGTAATGTGTGCCTCCCGGGCTTTCCCCATCTGTTGGCTGCTACATGAAATCACATGGTACAATGCATGGTACAGATTATGGCTGCAAATACATCATATTTAGCTTCAAGCATGGCTAAATGTATCTCTTCCCTACACACTGGGCATCAAGCAGTTATCTATGTTATTTGGTTCCAAAGATCCAAAACCACCTGGATGTTGATTTAATTAAATCCTTTGTGATACATACATACATAGGATAGTCGCTTGCTGTCCTGATGCCTACATGACTGCCATCATGAGGCCCAGGACTTTAGGGAACCCAGCCATCTGGTAGAAGTGCTTCACAACCTCAAGTTGTTCTCCCCTTCCAGAAGAAAACATGACAAATGTGTTGCTGCTGGCAACCAATTTGTTACTGATGTATCACAGCACAGATGATAGATTTATCTGATAAATTTTACCAGTAATGCCTTGAAATGATCCCTTAGGATAAAAATTCAAGGCAGTGGTGGCTTTAACTGTACCAGGTAGCACTGGCTCATATCAGTGACCCACTTACCAGAGCAAACTAAAAAAAAAGGGCTAATCTTATGATGCCCCATGGGAATTTAAGGGAGAGGAAAATCTGGTGAGATACATGATGGGTGGCTGATCTGCTATGGCTCATTTTTCACCAAAGTTCAATTTCACTCCCAGTGGTTCTTAAGCCCAAGTAAACAAACTGGAAAAGGTCAACTCTTTCATTATTTACGATTCCATGATGCTAAATTGAATAACCACTGCGCTGACCTGGTCTTATATAGACAATCATATAAAACACTAGGTCAGACAAGAGAAAAGATCCAGGAGTTGGTTCAAATGCCCTGCTGGTAAAATCAACATTTCATTCAACTTTTGTTTCCTGCTATCAATCGGGCACATGCATTTCTGAGTTTTTGTATTTTCATGACAAATAATTCCATATATGTTGCAATATGTTTCATCTTCGAATCTCCAACACAGTCCTTGGGGAAGGGTTGCATATTCTCCCTGATTCAGATATTTTGTTTTTCAGGGGCCACACTAGCACGTATATCTGCTGACACTATTTAAAATGCAAGCAAACACAAGATTTCCTAAAGCAAATGAGAAATACAATCCATGTCGTTTATATTCCCTGGGCATAGAATAAGACACAAATATCGTGAATGCCAGAGACCCAGTGGAGAAGATAATTACCTCCTAAAAACACAAAGTCATGTTCAGAAATGAGTATAAAAAATTCAATGCCACATCACTGTCACATGCAGGGTCACTGCCCTAATAAGAGCCTTCATTAGGATGAAATGCCTCAGTCTACAGAAAAGACCATCAAATAAAATCATGATATAAATTGACTGACCCGGCCGTTTGGTTAGAATTTATCAGATGTACCTGGACCCACCATACATTGGGTCCTAATGAAAGCCCGGGATGAGAACTCCCATATTCGGAGTCCCTGCCCCCTTTACATTGACAGCCATTTTGGGGGTGAGCAATGCATCCTTCCCCAGCAGGCCATCAGGAAAACTTTAGTACTAGGCTGGACCGAGCATATCAGGTCCTTGCCTAGCTTATGGTTATTCCAATGTTATGGCAGGAGAATGTTAGAACAGCTGTGGATTTTTGGGCTGATACACTTATCATACAGTACACCTCACTTGTTTATACGTCAATTGCTTCCTGACATGACCATCGAGTCAAGAACTCCAAACGTCAGAGCTCTTATGCAAAAATTACATCCTAATTTTAAGCTAATTTATGCTGGACCTGAAAAATGTTATCAAAAATATTATTATTACTTAAAGATTTGCTCGAGTCTGAGCAGATTTACTCACAAAGGTAGAAATTAGATGCTTGCTTCAATGGAAATTCATCGAGACATGGGGTCATTCATATCGAAGGACACCCAAGGTTCTCTCAATCATCTACTGAAATTTAAATGGAAGATCCACGGAAACCCCAGTGAAATGGTGTAAACAGTACTTACGCTGTTTCTCCGGGGTTTCCACAGATCTTACACCTAAGTTATGGCAGATGATCTGATGAATACCTGCAGAAATTCAACCCCATTTTAAAAGGAAATCTACTGATGGAATATGAAGGAATGGTGGGAGTACACGAAAGTGTGACAGTGAAAATGAAAAGATACAAAAGGAAGAGGTAGAGCAATTTGATAGCACAGCTATAGAAACAGATAGTAAAAGCTGCAAAACATAAAAACAGATAGTAAAAGCTTTTACAGATATATAAAACGGAAAAGAGTGACTAAAGTAAATGTTGGTCCCTTAGAAGATGAGAAGGGGGATTTAATAATGGGAAATGTGGAAATGGCTGAGACTTTAAACAATTATTTTGCTTCGGTCTTCACAGTGAGAAGACACAAAACCATACCAAAAATTGCTGGTCACAGGAATGTGGGAAGGGAGGACCTTGAGACAATCACTATCACTAGGGGGATAGTGCTGGACAGGCTAATGGTAGACAAGTCCCCTGGTCCTGATGAAATGCATCCCAGGGTATTAAAAGAGATGGCGGAAGTTATACCAGATGCATTCGTTATAATCTACCAAAATTCTCTGGACTCTGGGGAGGTACCAGCGGATTGGAAAGCAGCTAATGTAATGCCTCTGTTTAAAAAAGAGAGCAGACAAAAGGCAAGTAACTATAGGCCGGTTAGTTTAACATTTGTAGTGGGGAAAATGCTTGAAACTATTAATAAGGAAGAAATAGTGGGACATCTAGATAGGAATAGTGCAATCAAGCAGACGCAGCATGGATTCATGAAGGGGAAATCATGTTTAACTAATTTACTGGAATTCTTTGAAGATATAACGAGCATGGTGGATAGAGGTGTACCGATGGATGTGGTGTATTTAGATTTCCAAAAGGCATTCGATAAGGTGCCACACAAAAGGTTACTGCAGAAGATAGAGGTACGCGGAGTCAGAGGAAATGTATTAGCATGGATAGAGAATTGGCTGGCGAACAGAAAGTAGAGAGTCGAGATAAATGGGTCCTTTTCGGGTTGGAAATCGGTGGTTAATGGTGTGCCACAGGGATCGGTGCTGGGACCACAACTATTTACAATATACATAGATGACCTGGAAGAGGGGACAGAGTGTAGTGTAACAAAATTTGCAGATGACACAAAGATTAGTGGGAAAGCGGGTTGTGTAGAGGACACAGAGAGGCTGCAAAGAGATTTGGATAGATTAAGCGAATGGGCTAAGGTTTGGCAGATGGAATACAATGTCGGAAAGTGTGAGGTCATCCACCTTGGGGGAAAAAAAACAGTAAAAGGGAATATTATTTGAATGGGGAGAAATTACAACATGCTGAGGTGCAGAGGGACTTGTGGGTCCTTGTGCATGAAACTCTTTTTGGAGTTCATCTGCAAAACAAAAAAAACATTAAACGGTGCCACCCGACCTGGGTGACACTCCAGACATTTACAAGGCCCCTTTTTTTTTTTTCCCCCTTTTTTTTTTGTTTTTTTTTTTGTGTGTTTTTTTTTTTTTTTTTTGGGGCACTAAAATCACAATTTTCCCCAGTGCCCCCTATAAAAGGGAAGGGGGACATAAAAGCACCGGCAATTAAAACAAATTAAACTTTAAAACGTAAAATCAAATTAAAATTTGGTTGCCGGGCGTGATGATGCACTCCAGTCCCTCCGGTGCCCACCTCTCGCGGAAGGCCGCGAGCGTACCGGTGGACACCGCGTGCTCCATCTCCAAGGACACCCTGGACCGGATGTAAGAGCGGAAGAGAGGCAGGCAGTCAGGTTGAACGACCCCCTCGACCGCCCGCTGCCTGGACCGGCTGATGGCACCCTTGGCCGTGCCCAGGAGCAGTCCTACGAGGAGGCCCTCGGACCTACCCGCTCCCCTCCGCACAGGGTGCCCAAAGATCAGGAGAGTGGGACTGAAGTGCAGCCAGAATTTCAGGAGCAGCCCCTTCAAATAATGGAACAGGGGCTGCAACCTTGTGCACTCAATAAAAACATGGAACACGGACTCCTCCAGACCGCAGAAATTGCAGGCGGCCTGGGAGTCCGTGAACCGGCTTAAAAATTTGTTGCACGGCACTGCTCCGTGCACCACCCTCCAGGCCAAGTCCCCGATGAATAGTGGGAGGACCCCTGCGTAGAGTGCCCTCCATCGGGGACCCCCGCCTCCTCCGGACGGCAAGATGGTACGCCATGGCGTGTCCGGACGGCCGGCGAGGATGGCAAAGTTGAGGGTGTGCAGGAGCAGCCCGTACAGGAAACCCCTCCGCGCGGAACTGAAAGGCACGGAGGGGATTTCCCCGAGGCGGCTCAAGTTGTGAGGCGCCGGCCCCCGAGGGAGGTTCCGGGGTTTGGCGCCGATGAGTAATTCCGTCCGGACGGGGGTCAGTTCGGACGGGATCTCCCCACGTGCTTGAGCCTCCTCGATGCACCTAACGGAGTCAGGGCCCAGAGCTGTTTTTAGCGACTCGATGGCATCGGCCGCGTGGCGGACGTTGGCAGAATTTAGGCGCCGCGCCAGCGTGTCTGGCGCCATCCAGCCCGCTCCTCCGCCATCGAGCAGGTCCCTGACCCTGGTCACCTCACCAGCCACAGCCCTCTCTTCCGACCGCCACATAAAACCCCGGTCGTGGAGGTACGGATTCCCGAGCAGCGGTTCCTGCAGGACGGCCGCCACTCCAGCCGGCGGAGAGCTGCGCTCGGTGGAGACTTTGTTCCAGACCCTGATGAGTTCCCTGTAAAAGACAGGCAGCTCCCGGAGGGCGGTCCTGGCACCCCCCAAGTTCACAAACAGGAGCTGCGTGTCATAATTGAGGTCGCGCTGCTGGCGGAAGAAATACCTCGCCAGAGCGCACCACCTAGGAGGGGGCTCGACGTAAAGGTATCTCTGCAGGGTCTGAAGACAGAAAGTCGCGAGCTGGGCGCTGACCTTGTGCATGAATCCCAAAAAGTTAGTTTGCAGGTGCAGCAGGTAATCAGGAAGGCAAATGGAATGTTGGCCTTCATTGCGAGAGGGATGGAGTACAAAAGCAGGGAGGTCCTGCTGCAACTGTATAGGGTATTGGTAAGGCCGCACCTGGAGTACTGCGTGCAGTTTTGGTCACCTTACTTAAGGAAGGATATACTGGCTTTGGAGGGGGTACAGAGACGATTCACTAGGCTGATTCCGGAGATGAGGGGGTTACCTTATGATGATAGATTGAGTAGACTGGGTCTTTACTCATTGGAGTTCAGAAGGATGAGGGGTGATCTTATAGAAACATGTAAAATAATGAAAGGGATAGACAAGATAGAGACAGAGAGGTTGTTTCCACTGGTCGGGGAGACTAGAACTAGGGGGCACAGCCTCAAAATACGGGGGAGCCAATTTAAAACCGAGATGAGAAGGAATTTCTTCTCCCAGAGGGTTGTGAACCTGTGGAATTCTCTGCCCAAGGAAGCAGTTGAGGCTAGCTCATTGAATGTATTCAAGTCACAGATAGATAGATTTTTAACCAATAAGGGAATTAAGGGTTACGGGGAGCGGGCAGGTAAGTGGAGCTGAGTCCACGGCCAGATCAGCCATGACCTTGTTGAATGGCGGAGCAGGCTCGAGGGGCTAGATGGCCTACTCCTGTTCCTAATTCTTATGTTTCTTATGTTTCTTAGTACTGAAAAGATTGGTGGAACTTGTTGTGTATCTGTAAAGTATGGACTCCCATGTTCCGCCACCAGGGAGCGCATCCCCTGAAGTCCCAAGGGATCCCAGCATCCCTTGGGAGCACAGTATATAAGCCAGCCCCTAAGGCCTATTCCTCACTCTGGAGTGTCTTAATAAAGACTGAGGTCACTGTTACTTTAACCTCCATGTGTGCAGTCTCATCTGTGTTAGGAACACAATCGAACTCAAATTGGAAAAGTCAGACCACTTAAGGAATGGCTGACCTATCAAGAGGAACACTGTGCCCACCCATCACTGCCAACATGTCCACATCCATGGATAGAGATAACTGCACCTCGATTTCGCAGATTATTACTGCAAATAGAGACCCCCGCATCTCTGAATGTAGGATGTCTCAGAAAGGCACATTTTGCAAGATGGTTCTTCAGAGGAACACCCCAATTACAGCATGTCATGCTTTATATGGCATTGCATGAAAGGAGGCATGGCAGGGCCACATTGCCATAATGCCACCAAATACATTTGCAGGCATTGTCACACTTACTGAGCTATTACTGAGCAATAAAAGCCTCTTCACAAGACCTGGGTCAGCAGACTCAGATGCAGAGCAGTATCATTTGCTGCAAGGACATCTGGTGCTAACATGTACAGTCATTAAAGACTAGCCAGCTTCTGACCTCAAGTATGCACATGAGGCATCCTTCCTTCATTCTTAGCTTAATCCCCTATTTTCAGCTTTGTCAAAGGCTACGAATGGGTTGAAATGCCTTTTGAGTCTTTTTAAAGGTTTTCAGAAATGTTGTTTCCACATTGTAACAATCCCTTTCATTGCTTCCCATACCATTAACTTTCACTTACACACAATTTTCTGCTCCATGACTAGTGTGTTCCTTACACTTGATTTGGTCTGCAAATGAATTCTGCAAATGAGTTGACCGAAGAAATTTGAAGGCTATTCGTACATTATCACTCAGGCAATGATACCATTATATTTTAACCTTTTAGATATGACTTACACCAGAAGAGGAAAATAGGCTGCTGTCAGATTTTATTATTAGTTTAACAAAGATCCAAAAGAGAGAGAGAGAGAGATAGAAAGGAATAAAATAACTAAACAAGAAAAGAAAAAGAGAAAGGAAGAAAAGATAGATAGATAGATAGATAAATAGATAGATAGATACATAGATAGATAGATAGATAGATAGATAGATAGATAGATAGATAGATAGATAGATAGATAGAAACAAAACAAGAAACAAAACAAGCAAGTAAGAAACAACAACAACTTGTATTTAAATAGCACCTTTTTAGAAAGGTGCTATTTGGAAACATCCAAAGGGGCTTCACAAGAATATTATGAGATAAAAAAAAGATTGACACCGAGCCACATAAGGAGAAATCAGGGCAGGTAACCAAAAGCTTGGCTAAAGAGGTAGGTTTTAAGGAGCATCTTGAAGGAGGAAAGAGAAGGAGAGGTGGAGAGGTCTAGGCAGGGAATTCCAGAGCTGAGGGCCGAGGCAACAGAAGGTACTGGGGCAAAGGGTTTAAAAAGACGGTTAGCAGCGGAGAATAGAAGCCGGGGTTTATCTTTACATTCCAGAATGAGTCTGGAATAGTGAGCAATTTTGGCAGACAAGAGCAGGACCCAATAGTGCTTTATGTGATCCAGCCAGATCTGGTGGACAACTAAACCAGTTGTCTGCCATATCTGTTCAAGTCTGCGTGCCTTGAACTTAAGGGAGCGAAAATCAGGGCTGTACCAGGGAGAACGGCCAGGGTGAGAGAGAGTAACTGTTTTAACCGGGACTAGGGCATCAAGGGTGAAGGTGAGGGTGTGACTGAGCAGATCGGTAGCTGCAGAAATGTCATGGTGAATGGAAGGCCAAAGGCTGGGCAGTTGGGAGTTCATAAGTGCAGTTGTAAGAGAGTCGGGAGAGTTTTTTCCAGGGGCGGACACACAATGAGGTAGGGTTGGGGGGGGTGGAGGCGGTGGAAGGGGAATGTGGGTGGAGAGTGATATGAGGAAGTGGTCAGAAATGGCTTTATCTGTGATTGACACGATGGGAGTAGTGAGACCACGAGAGATGGCAGGTTCAATGGGTGGCCATGAATATGAGTTGGGGAGTTTACATGGAGGGAGAGTTTAAGGGAGGATAGGAGGTCAGAGGAGAGAGAATATGGTGAATTGAGATGGAGGTTGAAATCACCGAGGATGAGAAGTCGTTTGATACAGAGACAGAGGGAGAAAAGTAATGAAGAAATGTCGGTGTTAAAATGTTTATGGTGGGCGGTCAAGAACGAGAATTTTAAATGAGAGGTGAGAGGGGTGGAATAAGGTGAGATGCTCAAAGGGAAACAAAGTGTCAGAGGAGTAGGGGGATAAACCAAGCTGTGATTTGCTGATGAGAGCCACACCACCACCATGGCGATCAGTGTGGGGCAAGTAGTGGAAGATATAGCCAGGCAGGGGAGGCTTGATTTAAAGGTAAGGTGTCATCGCCCTTAAACATGTTTCCGTCAGGGCCATGGTGGCGATGCCCTCATCCATGATAAGCTCATGGCTGACAAGGGCCTTGTTCGCAAGTGAAAGAACATTCTGGAGGAAGATGAGGAGAGAGTTGGTGATTGCGGCCAGCTGGGGCCAGCAGGTCATCGCTGGGGCGGGGTGTCGGGGGTGGGGGGTGGGGGGAAAGTGAGTTGGACGGGGAGGAGATTAGCCCCCAGTGGGCAGGCAACGGGTGGGAAGGTCGGCGAGAGAGTAGGATGGGACAGTTGGAGTTGTTGCTCATAAGGAAGCAGCGATGAGTGCCTCGATGGGTCCTTCGTAGGATGCCAAGAGAGGCACTAAGGGAAGCTGCAGGCTTAACTAGGAGGGAGTCAATCTTGGGACAGCAGCAGGAGAGTGGGAAGGTCGAAGAGTAATGAAGGATTGTGGTAGGGAATTGGAAGGGCAGAGTATCCAAGAGCGGAGAGATGAAAGGAGGCATGACGATAGGAGAGAACAGTCATGGAGGGACAAAGAGAAAAGGAAACATAGAAACATAGAGACATAGAAACATAGAAAATAGGTGCAGGAGTAGGCCATTCGGCCCTTCGAGCCTGCACCGCCATTCAATGAGTTCATGGCTGAACATGCAACTTCAGTACCCCATTCCTGCTTTCTTGCCATACCCCTTGATCCCCCTAACAGTAAGGATTACATCTAACTCCTTTTTGAATATATTTAGTGAATTGGCCTCAACAACTTCCTGTGATAGAGAATTCCACAGGTTTGCCACTCTCTGGGTGAAGAAGTTTCTCCTCATCTCGGTCCTAAATGGCTTACCCCTTTTCCTTAGACTGTGACCCCTAGTTCTGGACTTCCCCAACATTGGGAACATTCTTCCTGCATCTAACCTGTCTAAACCCATCAGAATTTTAAATGTTTCGATGAGATCCCTCTCATTCTTCTGAACTCCAGTGAATACAAGCCCAGTTGATCCAGTCTTTCTTGATATGTCAGTCCCGCCATCCCGGGAATCAGTCTGGTGAACCTTCGCTGCACTCCCTCAATAGCAAGAATGTCCTTCCTCAAGTTAGGAGACCAAAACTGTACACAATACTCCAGGTGTGGCCTCACCAAGGCCCTGTACAACTGTAGTAACACCTTCCTGCCCCTGTACTCAAATCCCCTCGCTATGAAGGCCAACATGCCATTTGCTTTCTTAACCGCCTGCTGTACCTGCATACCAACCTTCAATGACTGATGTACCATGACACCCAGGTCTTATTGCACCTCCCCTTTTCCTAATCTGTCACCATTCAGATAATAGTCTGTCTCTCTGTTTTTACCACTAAAGTGGATAACCTCACATTTATCCACATTATACTTCATCTGCCATGCATTTGCCCACTCACCTAACCTATCCAAGTCACTCTGCAGCCTCATAGCATCCTCCTCGCAGCTCACACTGCCACCCAACTTAGTGTCATCCGCAAATTTGGAGATGCTACATTTAATCCCCTCATCTAAATCATTAATGTACAATGTAAACAGCTGGGGCCCCAGCACAGAACCTTGCGGTACCTCACTAGTCACTGCCTGCCATTCTGAAAAGTACCCATTTACTCCTACTCTTTGCTTCCTGTCTGCCAACCAGTTCTCAATCCACGTCAGCACACTACCCTCAATCCCATGTGCTTTAACTTTGCACATTAATCTTTTGTGTGGGACCTTGTCGAAGGCCTTCTGAAAGTCCAAATACACCACATCAACTGGTTCTCCCTTGTCCACTCTACTGAAAACATCCTCAAAAAATTCCAGAAATTTGTCAAGCATGATTTCCCTTTCACAAATCCATGCTGACTTGGACCTATCATGTCACCTCTTTCCAAATGCGCTGCTATGACATCTTTAATAATTGATTCCATCATTTTACCCACTACCGATGTCAGGCTGACCGGTCTATAATTCCCTGTTTTCTCTCTCCTTCCTTTTTTAAAAAGTGGGGTTACATTGGCTACCCTCCACGCCATCGGAACTAATCCGTTATTTCCAAGGCCACCTCCTTAATTACGCTGGGATGCAATCCATCAGGCCCTGGGGATTTATCAGCCTTCAATCCCATCAATTTCCCCAACACAATTTCCCGACTAATAAGGATTTCCCTCAGTTCCTCCTTCTTACTAGACCCTCTGACCCCTTTTATATCCGGAAGGTTGTTTGTGTCCTCCTTAGTGAATACCGAACCAAAGTACTTGTTCAATTGGTCTGCCATTTCTTTGTTCCCCGTTATGACTTCCCCTGATTCTGACTGCAGGGGACCTACGTTTTTCTTTACCAACCTTTTTCTCTTTACATATCTATAGAAAGAGGGGGAAAAGTGGAAAAGTATTGAAAGTAAGAAAGCAAGAAACAAGAAAGCAAGTGCAGCTGATGCCTCTTTTCCAAATGGAAAGTGATGAAAATGCTACTCTTTGCCAACATAGCACCTGTCACTTACTTGGTGTATTCATGGATTACTGACCACTTGATCTGGCATATGTCACCTGCAGTGGTTTCAAAGAATGCAATAGCATAAAAGCTTAATGCTGTGGTAACCTTTATAGCTACCAGAAAGGGCTGTCTCTATGATAGACGTTGCCTGATCGCCAGATGGCGTAACTCAATGACAGCTTCTCAAGTGAATCCAAGGCAGTGAGGACGGGTGTCCAGTGATCAGTCCAAATAGTAGTGTCAGGGTCTATAATGGGTGTTTTGGATTAGTAGCAGGTGCCTATGTAATGCCTCATGTCTTGGTGCACCTGCATTTCATATCCTGTCAGAAACCCGCTTTCTCGTCTAAATCATGAAGCCAGAAAGGAATTCTCACCTTCAGTATTTTGTTTTCTGCATCTTGAATTTCAGCAGCAAGCAACAATATTTTTATTTAAAGATGATCAGAAATTATGCCCTTCAAAATAGCAGAAGTTAGTGCAAGGAGCAAAATGTAACCAGGCATCAATGCTTTAAAGCATCCCTCAAGCTTAGTACCAGCTGTTATGTATGCAACCCTATGTAACCAGCATTCTACCACCACCAGAAGGCGTATCTGTTGGAGTCCCAAGGGATCCCAGCATCTCTATATATAAGCAGGCCTCCCATGATGTACCAACACTCTGGAGTTAGAATAAAGAGACTAAGGTCATACTTACTCACATCTACAGTACTCAATCAAATTACTTTATTATGGACTTAACAACTGGCGACGAGATAACGAACCATCACACGAAAATGCAGAGAACTGTTGGTATCCTGGATAAATTCTCAGAAGGTGACGATTGGGAAGCCTTCGTGGAGTGACTCGACCAATACTTCATGGCCACTGAGCTGGAAGGGAATGAGAACGCTGCCAAACGAAGGGCGATCCTTCTCACCGTCTGCGGGACAACAACCTATGAACTCATGAAGAATCTTCTTGCTCCGATGAAGCCAACAACCAAATCGTATGAAGAACTGTGTACGTTGGTCCGGGAGCACCTAAATCCGAAGGAAAGCACTCTGATGGCAAGGTATCTATTTACAAATGTCAATGGTCTGAAGGCCAGGGAGTGGTGAGCTACATCGCCGAACTAAGGCGCCTTGCAGGACATTGCGAATTTGATCGATTCCTAGAGACGTTTTTTGTGCTTGGCATTGGCCATGAGGTTATACTTCGCAAACTATTGACTGTTGAAACACTGAACTTGAGCAAAGCCATAACGATAGCCCAGGAATTTATGTCCACCAGCGATAACACCAAACAAATTTCACAGCATAAAGATGTTTCGACAAATACTGTACACAAAATAACATCGTTTTCAGGCAGGAATCCATATGGCAGAACATACACGCTGGCAGCTGCACGACCTCAGATGACCTAGAGTCCGTCATCAAGCATGAATGCGAGGCAGTTAACACCTTGTTGGAGCTATGGAGGTGATCATCGAGACCATCGATGCTGCTTCAAAAACTATGCGTGCAAAGACTGTGGAACAATGGGACACCTCCACGAATGTGCAGGCGAGCTGCAATCCCTGCAAACCACCACGTTGCAGAGGAAGACCGATCCATGGCGGATCAAACTGAACTAGAGACTCAAACCGAGGAGGCAGAAGTATACAGGGTACACACCTTCACCATGAAATGTCCACCGATCATGTTAAAAGTTGAACTGAACAGAATTCCAGTATCCATGGAATTGGACATGGGTGTCCATCATGAGCAAAAAGGCCTTCGACAAGCTGTGGTGCAACAAGGCACACAGGCCCAAGCTGAGCCCCATTCACACCAAGCTGAGAACTTACACTAAAGAGCTGATCCCTGTAATTGGCAACGCAACAGTAAAAGTCTCCTATGATGGAGCAGTGCATGAACTACCACTATGGATAGTACCAGGAGATGGCCCCACATTGTTTGGCAGAAGCTGGCTGGGAAAAATCCGCTGGAACTGGGATGACATCCGAGTGCTTTCGTCCGTCGATGACACCTCATGTGCCCAGGTTCTGAGCAAGTTTCCGTCGTTGTTTGAGCCAGGCATTGGAAGTTTCTTGGGGCCGAAGGTGCAGATCCTGGTACACAACCCATCCACCACAAGGCACGGGCGGTGCTATATATGATGCAAGAGAAAGTGGAGATTGAGCTGGACAAGCTGCAATGAGAGGGCATCATCGCGCCGGTGGAGTTCAACGAGTGGGCCAGTCCGATTGTTCCGGTTCTCAAGGGCGATGGCACAGTCAGAATTTGCGGGGACTATAAAGTAACGATTAACCGTTTTTCTCTGCAAGATCAGTACCTGCTACCCAAGGCAGACGACCTATTTGTGATGCTGGCAGGAAGAAAGACATTTACCAAGTTGGACCTGATCTTGGCTTACATGACGCAGGAGCTGGCGGAATCTTCGAAAGGCCTCAACTGCATCAACACACATAAAGGTCTGTTCATCTATAATAGATGCCCATTTGGGATTCGATCGGCCACGGCTATTTTTCAAAGGAACATGGAGAGTCTGCTAAAGTTGGTTCCGCGCACCGTGGTTTTCCAAGACGACATACTGATCACAGGTCAGGACACCATCGAACACTTGCAGAACCTGGAACAGGTTCTAAGTCGACTAGATCATGTGGGACTCAGGTTGAAACGCTCGAAGTGTGTTTTCCTGGCACCAGAGGTCGAGTTCTTGGGGAGAAGAATCGCGGCAGAAGGCATCAGACCCACCAACGCCAAGACGGAGGCCAACAAGAACCCGCCGAACGGCCAGGCAGAACGGGCAGTCCAAACCATTAAGCAAAGCTTGAAACGCATGTCGGAAGGCTCCTTGCAGACCCGCCTGTCCCGAGTCCTGCTCAGCTACCGCACCAGACCCCACTCGCTCACCGGGATTCCCCCAACCGAGCTGCCCATGAAAAGGGCGCTCAAAACAAGGCTTTCTCTCTTCCACCCTGATCTCCATGATCACGTCGAGGGCAGGCATGTACCATGATCGTGCAAATTTGTCACACGATATTGACGTCAATGACCCTGTATTTGTACTCAATTATGGACATGGTCCTAAATGGCTTGCTGGCACTGTCATAGCCAAAGAAGGGAGTAGGGTGTTTTAGGTCAAACTCGCAAATGGACTAACTTGCAGAAAGCATTTGGACCAAACCAAACTGCGATTCAGAGACAGCCACGAGCAACCTGAAGAGGACACCACCAACTTCGACCCTCCGACACACACACAAGTGGCAACCGACATCATGGTTGACCATGAAGTTGAACCCATCATCCCCAGCAGCCCAGCAAGGCCAGCTGTGCAGCAACCCAGGGAAGAACCAACCAACTCACGTGCACCTATATTTGTACCGAGACGATCGACTAGGGAGCGCAAAGCCCCAGATCGTCTCACCCTGTAAGTAAGTGTTCTATTGACTTTGGGAGGGAGTGATGTTATGTATGCAACCCTATGTAACCTGCACACTGCCACCACCAGAGGGCATATCTGTTGGAGTCCCAATGGATCCCAGCATCCCTTGGGAGCACTGTATATAAGCAGGCCTCCCATGCTGTACCAACACTCTGGAGTTAGAATAAAGAGAAAAAGGTCACACTTACTCACGTCTATAGTACTCAATCACATTACTTTATTATAGACTTAACACCAGCTTATACAAAAGATTCCAACAGGCTAGATGAGTGGATCAGAAATAGCCCCATTGGTATAAGTAAGGTAAGCACTGGGTTGCTGCAATTGCACAAATTATGTTAAATTCAGCACGGGACCTGATTACCATAATTTCATATTGCTATAAAGCTTGCAGTGGTCTGAAGTGTAGCTGCTCCTTGTCTGACATCTTTCTTTGCCACAAACTTTGCTGCAGTATGAATCAGGCACGTATGTGTGCCCATATCCCAATTTGTGTTTGTCCCTTAGCAAAGCTTCTTGCCAACAGTGGAGCCTCACAAAATCAGAGCTATAATTACATATATAGTAGCGCTGAATTTAAGTGACTTTTGTTAAATAATGTGCATTAATTTCCTTTACAATAACACTGAATAGATAAAAGTATACCTTACAGTCCAAATGTAGACATTTTTTGTTTATGATTAACAAGGCTTTCCAAGTATCATTGATTGTAACTCAAAGTCTAAAAGGTACACTGACTCCTGCCTCATCTTAATTTGTGCAGTGGCCTAGTGCAAGCGGAATTTCTTCCCACTCCAAATGTGGCCCTGATGTCAGAGGGGACAGGGCCAAGGGTAGGGAATTCCCTCACTGGAAACGTTCCTTGCCCCAGACTCCCTATCACCAAACAACCAAGATGCCAGGACTAATACAGTGTGAAAGTCAGCTCAATGACGCTTGTGGGGCCAACCTGAGGGTCCAGGTCTGGCACCCCATACAAATGCTGCCTCCATTATTGATGTCAGTCTCCCATATAAAGGGGCCAAATGGGGTGTTCTTTGCCAGTAGCTGGTCAGTGATTATCTTGCCAGTGCCATTTTTCCCATCTCCCCATTACAGGCACTCAAGATGACACAGGCACCCGCCACTGGCATTTAAATTATGTCATCCTGCCCTGACTCTGAATATCCAATGAAGTCAGGAATGACAGTCACCAGCATCGGCTCTGCCTTACTTCTGCCAGAGGAACACCACTACATTGCAACCTCCATCAAAAGACTATAAGTTACTAAGTAAGCCCTATTGCACAGCTGTTGGCAGCGACTTGGCTATTTCATGCACTCCAGCATCAGAAGCCTGGCTTCAACTCCAGTGGATCACTATAAAAGGAACAACTGCATAGACTGAAGTCCAAACGATAAAAAGGCTATGGAGCCAGCAGGGCTAGTCAGACCTGAATCAAGAAGAACAGGGCAAAGTTGACAAAGAGTTAAAAAGAAATTCTCAGCTACAGTGTCTGACTCTCAAATACTGTACTTCAAACATTTGTGGAGCAAGAAAGTTAAAACTGTCATTATGGGCCTGAGCACATGAATGACTCATTGGTTACTCAAGATGTTTTGAATTGTTGTTCGGTTATTTTCCATATAACTTGCACTTTCCCTAGGTGGATTAACAAACCTTTCAGTTAAGTGAAATAAAAGCAGTAAGTGCTGGAAATATGCAGCAGGGTGCATACTCCTGGTAAGAATAAGAATTCTGTCTTTTCTCTTTAAAAATGCTGTGGATTTGCAGTGTATTTCTGGCATTTTCTGTTCTTATTTCCAATTTCCAGCAGTTTGTAGTGTTTCTCTTTTCTCTTTGGTTAAATGTCTTGTTAGCTACTTCAGAAACATTAAAGAATCATTATTTGGAGTGTGTCGTGATTGACTTCTGATGAAATCACATACCCTGGAAGCGTACATTTTAAAATCATGCGTTCCCCTGATTTCATTAGCATGTCATAAATTATAATGAAAAACATGCATTTCATTAGTTGTTGATCAAGGAGGAGAAACTAGCCCTGGGTATTTTTAGCACTATGTGTAGTTGCAATATACTTACTAATGGATGATTCCTCACAAGCCTAGATTAGTGAAATATCTGTCTTTCCTTATCACTCGAGCACTTAATGCATGCGTAAAAAAATAGGTCTCTGAGTTGAAGAACTGAAAGGTTCCAGACTAGCATTGCTGGAGCTGGCACATGTCAACAGACAAGCTGAAATGTCGAAACAGTTTTCATCATTCAATAGATAAGTGTTAATGTTTGGGTAGCTTTTTCCATTACACCCACTTATAGAACAGCAAGATTCAGTGTGACTGTGTGAAGTCCTAACATTTTGCTGATAAACAGGTAACAAATATGTTATAAAAAAACGCTGCACAGGTCAGTTCATGTGCAGTAAATTACAGCCATTTCAGTCTTTGACAGGAGTTAATGCAACAATTATAGTTTGGTACTGTAAAATCCTGTCTTTTGTAAACATTCACTGGATACTTTGCTTATTAATCTATGAAAGGTCCATGTTGGCTAAGAACATCTGTGTTTACTGATAATATTTGTTGAATTATATATTTCAGAGGCAATGAATATCTAAACAAATTTTCAATCCAAACATGCATTCCTGCTCCTCATGGCTCCATAAAAATAAAATGTGAAAATGGTTTTGAGCCATTTTTCTAGTGGCCTCTTTAAGGACCGCAAGTTAGGTTAATCAATGGTCGGACAAATTAGATGGAGTGTGCACAAAGCACGCTCTGCCCATTTATACCTCAAAATTACAATTGGCATCCTATGTACATCATAGGACCCAATTTGTATATTGAAGTGGACCTCATGCCTGAAATAGCCAGGTGCGACAGCTGCCCATCTGAAGGTTCCTACTAATCTGGCTGTAGCTGGGGTGCCAAGGTAAACGGGATGGTAGGTGACTCAATTCCATGATCAGGCTGCTATTTACACAGGGTGGCCAAAGTGAAAATCAGTCCCATTATATTTACACCCCTACATCTCTCTCTTCCTCCATTACATTGAGAATATTACTATTTAGGATTTATTTCCAATCTTTACTTTTCCTCAAAGTGAACTGCTTCTGATTTATCTCCTTTAAATTGTATTTTCCACATATCTTTTCACTCTCCTAAAATGACTAACCTCCTGCATTCTCCTCACAGTTTGCCATGGCCCCAAATTAAGAATTGTTGACACATTTTAATTTAATTCTTTTTAACCCCATATCAAATCATTTTATATGTAAGGAAAATATACCCAAATCCTTTTCCTTTTCCACCTCTGCCAACAGGAGCACGTCCATTATATACACATTTACTGATCTCTTTTCCACATTTTGCATTTATTGGCATTAAAGTCCATCTACCAGTCCCGAGTCTATTTATTTGATTGATTGAGATCTTTTTGAATGCTGTTTGTCGACCCTTTACTTGACATCTTGTCATGTAAGTTAGTATCATTAAATTTTATTGTATTATTATAAGATATACTTTTGACAAAATTAAGCATGTTATATGATGTATTATGTTATGGGCTTATTTCTTCTATCGTGTTACATATAGACTTAAAAGCCAGATTAACTCACAACAAATAGCCAAGCTTGTTTTATACAATAGCTCCAGATTACAAAAATTACTGAGGATGAACTGGCAGGAATGGTGAGGAGGGTAAGCCAAAGAATGGAGCCCGGGCCCAGGGCGGGAGCTTAGGACAGGTTCGGGTCCCGGGCCCAGCAATGTGATGTAGAAGATCAGCCACGATCTTATTGAATGGCAGAGCAGGCTCGAGGGATCGTATGGCCTACTCCAGCCAAGTCATGTCTGGCAAGGTATCCAAAGTGGCAGGGAGGGTGAGGGAGGACAAGCCATTCAATTCAAATATAAACATCTTGTGGTTTTTATTTGTATTTATCTTTAATTGCCATCTACAGTCTACAGTAAATGCTTTCATTTACGTCTTCATTTACTGGTCTATAACCTAAGCATTGGTGCATTGAAGTATTTATCCTACTGCCTTCCATAGATCACGATTATGTGAGCGCACACAATATAACCAACAGAAATGAGCGTTTTCTTTTTGATCCCTGGGCTCAGTACAGATCACCTCGATATTGCACAGGTAAAGACACATTCAAGATCATAGAGAATGAGAACTCACTTACAGGTGCAGTCCGATATGTTGATCCTAAGAAAAATATCTAGAGTACAAACCCAAAAACCTAATAAGTCATTCAGGATTTCAAAATATACCACATCATAACAGAAACAGACAACAACAAAGTACCACAGACACTATTGCTGTATCAGGACAGAATCATTCCCCTTTCATTTCAAAAGTTAAGAATCTTGATGTGTTCTTTACACAGGCACTGAACACAATCAAGGAGGTGTCAGAAAAAGACTGAAAGAAATGATCAATGAGTGAGACAATTCTGGCAACGATAGTTGTGAACCATGAAATAAAGCAACAAAAGATCACTTAAAGCTAAGCAAGTATATCATCAATTTACCACATATGAATTAAACGACATGGGAACATGGGAGAGAAACATATATTCATGTGTGATAAGAAAAGAATCACCGACTGCAGATAGCCAGGGATCACACAGAGACAAAAATCAAAGTCCATGTAGTCAAAGACAAAAATTGAAGATGTACTGTAGGATAAATCAAAAATGTAAATGTACTCTCGTGAATTGTTTAAGAAAGACCTAAGATATGGGCCTCATGTCAACATATTTTATCAAAGCCAGCATTAAAAATGAATAGTGACAGGATAATGTAGAACATCAATAAGGAGTTAAAATACAATAAGGTACAAGGATATTTGACTAACCCCTGAGGACCAGAATCAGCATAATTAGGATAATTTAAGAACTTAGATTATTGCTTCATTGAGTTTCGAACAGAGGCTTAGACGCTTCAACTTGTCCTGATTGCAACAAAGAAAATTGAAGGGAATATGAATTAAATGCTTAAAATTGACAAGGTGAAATTTAAGAAGCTCTTCATGTGAAACCAGGAACGTAGAATAAGAGGTCACTGCTATAATCTTACAAAAGCACAACCTAGAGATTACTTAAGATTCAATCTCCTAGCAGAGTTGTAAACCTGCAGATTAGAATACTTAAAGGAATGGCAGTATAAAGTACCTGGACCATGGATCCAGAAAATCGACTTCAATCATAGCAAGTTGAACGATATACTTTAGTTTTATCCTTAATTTTATTTTTAATGAACTTAACCCTGATATTCCTTCCTCACTGGCCCAGTGTAGAGCACTCTGAGACGTTCTTCTGTGTAAGAAATGCTGTACAATTGTAAGCTGTTGATGTTGCTAACCATGCAATTAATTTGTTCAAGTTTGCACTTCTCTGGTACATTCTGTTCTTATTGCCACAGAAAATCTGATGTACCCTGAAGGTTTGAATTAGCTCATGCCCATATTGCCAACCATTCTGCTTTAACAGGAGCAAGTAAATGAATTATTAACAGGCATACTCCTTGCTGTCCTTTTCCAAAGGATTATCACTAGATTCAAGTTAATTATTCACCAACTCCTAGAACGGTTAGTACTTTTTCAAAACTATGATGATTAAATCAGACATCGAGCTTAACAGGAGATATGTGTTGGGGTGTTAAATTTTACACTGTAATGGCACAGAAAGTGCAAATAAGTAATACCTGTCATAATGGGGTGTTGTGTAAACACAGGTACATAATGACACTTGTAAACTTATTATTTTGCACCATAAATAATGAAAAAAGCTTCAAAGCATGCAAATAGTCCAGCTGCCTCGGCCCCAAGCTCTATTCTCTCACTAAACCTCTCTGCCACTCTACCTCTCCTCCTTAAAACCGAAATCTCCTTATGTGGCTCAGTATTAAATTTTTCTTGATAATGCACCTTGGGATGTTTTACTATGTTAAAGTTGCTATATAAATGATGTTATTGTTGAAATTTCAGAAGCAGTAGTCAACCCCTGGGTATGGGGGGAGGGGGGGGATTTTAACTCTCTCTACTTGGCGGAACAGAGCAGGCAAGCAGTTAAAATGGAGCAACTCCATTTCCACTGATTCCTGATTTTAAAGCCATTGGTTTGGACAGCGGATACGGTACCCACTGGATTGAGGTAGGAGTCTCATGACGTCACTAGGACCTTGATGACATTTAAACCCCATCCTGAGTGGAGCATTTACCATGGCCGCCCTGCTCATTGACACCTATTCTGAAGGTAGCGGAGGCACTGCAAGGTAAGGAGCCAGGAGGAGCAGGAATGCTCCTCCACCCCACCTGTGAGGCCCTGAGAGCAGCCCCCCCCACCCCCACCCCCACCGCTACAACTTACTCGAGTGCTGGTGATCCTTCCCTTAATGCCAGCCCACTTGAACTTCTCCTCATGTCTGCCGTCCAGCTGCCATTTTCCACCCATTTCAGGCAGGTAGCTGACCAGCAGTATGTAAATGAGATTCAGGAGTTAAAATACCCCTAGCCTGAAATTATGCCAGTGGGTGCATTTCAGACTCGCTCCACACCCGCTGCCTGCCCAAAACCTGCTCTGGGTGAAAGTCCGCCCTCTGCACTCAGTTCAGGGAGTGCCACTTTGACATATCCCAACCAGTAAATACATCTGGTGCTTGGGTGTCCTTTTTTGGGTCCCCAATTTAAATATTTGAATTGTACAGAAAGTAAAATTCATTATTGACATACTTTTCGACAATGAATGTTACTAGGTGTAGTAAATTTCAACGGTTTTGTTACTATTATGTTGATCCTATGTACATAATCTTTCACAATGCAAAACTAACATTTTGTCAACATTTTGCAGAACTAGACTTCACCTTTAGCTTCCCTTGCTTAAATATGCGGCATCATAGAAACAAAACCGATGGTTTTGACATCGTTCAGCCGCCAACAAAGGGTGTTGGCAGCATATAGAACTCTTTCTCATCAGGACAGTGAAAGGCTTTCTGCAGCCTTTTTGCCACTCTCTATTTATCTCAGCTGTCCTTTCTTTCTTAATCCAGACTCTTGGATGAAGCTGGCCCTAACTGTATCCCTAATAAATAGACGTCCTGTCCTGACAACTGCATCATTCAATCCCCCCTTTACTTTCATTATTTATGATGTGTGTGCTCAGATCTGCTGAGTCGCAAATCCCATTATGAAAGTAGCCATTAACACACACTAATTGATCTGTAGGTGGCTAAAGTGAAGGAGTGCAAATGATGCTATCCCCTGACAAACTGCAGATCTTAGTTGTGCCACTGGGAAGGCAGTGCATCCTAGAAAGGAAGGAAAGGTCAGGAAAGTGGGTTATCTGTCTATTCTTAATGGCCAGTTATAGAATAACATTGGCATCGGCCTGGAAAAAAAATGTCTGTCCAGTGTTTCAGGCTCAGAATAGAGTATGTCACAGGCAGGTTTGAGTGACAAGGGAAGGAAAAAGAAGACTGGCTGTGATGGACTGTGATGCTTCTTGACAGATTGGAGCCACCGTAGCTGTCTTACCGTTTCCTGCCACTGGGTGGCATTTTCTAATTAGACAGACAGGCAGAAGCACAACTAGCAAACATGGAGCTGCATCCATTTCAGCTAGAACAATCTTTAACTTTTGTTAATCAGAAATTAAACTTCTGTGTGTGTGAACCTTTCTAGAAGTACAGTTATGTAAGAAATTTCTCCTTATCCAATCTTTCTGGAATGATTGTATTTTATCTTTGATGTACAGTACAACATAAGCAATGTATCTTTATTGCTGCTTTATTTCATTGTTCCTGTTGTATTACAAGAATTCTAGATCTGTCTTTATTTTTCTGCCAACAGTTCACACAGTATTTATTAAAGGATTTGGATTCCGAAGCTCTGACCTTTACCCATATTTCTTGGTGTAGTGTTGAATCTAGCTGAAGAATCAGAGTTATCGCTCACCATACGCTACACTCTGACAGAACCAGTACACTAGTACTAAATAATGTTGGCCAAAGAACAAAATGAACTCATCTGTATTCCAGATGGATGAGTGCACCAGGAGAAATCAGTAACATTAAATGTAACAATGGTCCCAAAGTTTCAAGCAAAGCTGAAAATTGAAAATGATTGAGTATTTTTCTGACCTTTTAGATGGCCAACCCCCAAAAATCTAGATCTTGAGTTGAAAAGGTAGCTAAAAGTGTAACATAGATATTTCTAACAGAACTGGCTAATTGTCACATGAACCTGCAAAGGCCTTCTATTATTTAAATGTGGGAAGGCTCTTGGATGTGAAAATCAATAAGCAGGAGGAACTAGGTTATTAGCATGGAAATAGAGTTTCATTTTCTATCTCTGGTCTTCTTAATAAATTGTTAATTTGGATTGCAAGAAAATTTAGTTAGAACTGCTTTGCAAAAAGATGATTTCCCCACAAGTGTAGTTTGCCGCTGTGCTATTGGTAGTGAGCAAGCAAACACAGGAGCTTCCAACTGGGACACAGAAAAAAATAGGGAATAAGCAACTTAGGTTGCTCTTGTCTCATATAAAGCAGCATAGAAATAAGCCTCTGGAGTAGTTAAATGTGTGTGTGTGTGAAAAGAATAAGAAAGGAGACTGAGATAAGTACTACTGAATAACACTGTGAAAATGCAAGGGAAATCACTGAAGATCTCATTATATTCCATCTCAATGTGGTGAGAGTGCAAGAAGGTGACGAGCTACTTTTGTAAATACATACTGATGGAAGTGTTGCCAGAATTTAATATGCATAAATAAAATGGAAACTTAACTTAACCTAACTTTCACTATATGATCACATTGATTTAAAGTGCAGTGCATAACATTTTCAATTAGTCAAACTGAAGTAAAATGCTATTATTAATGATGAATTAACAGTTATATAATTCTACATAAGAGACAGTGGGGTTATTTTGGGGATAGGGTGAAAACTGGCGCAAAGTGGGTGCTGTGCTTATAAGACACGCCTGTTTAAAAAATCTGGTTTTAGTCTGCAATTTTGGGGCTACTTGCTGATCACCATGATTTAAACATGCCTGGAGGTGCTAAAACAGAGACGTGCACATTTTACACTCAAGCGCTGATTGGGAGCGATTTTCGTGGAGCGGTATATGCAACCTCCACACACGCATTTCCATTGAAGATGTGAAGTGCACTGGCTGACACACAGCGGCACGTTTCAGGATGGCTCAGGGACCGAGGGAGAGGATGCACAGATTCTTGGAGGTCCTGGTGGAGGAGGTCCAGAGGAGTAGGGTTGTCCTGTAAGGGGCGGGGGAGAGAGGAGGAGGAGGCCACAGAGGTAGCTACTGTGGTGGATGTGGGAGAAGATTGCCCAGGATAAGAGCCAGGAGCTCCAGTGCCACAAGAAATGTAACGACTTGACACGAGTGATCAATGTAAGATCCCATCTCACAAACACACTGTTCAATAACTGCACCACCACCAGAATCACAACACACTGCATCAACTATTTAACTGTACACTGACATTCATACAACCCACACTATTGCATTCTTGACAGGCACAATTCACACCGCAGACACATCTCATAGCCCTTCAACCATGTGAGGCATCACACACACATAAACACACCTGCCAATGAACGCATTCATTATGTTAGCATATAACAGGCAGTAGCAGGACCTGACCGGGGGAGGGGAAGCACTTCTGTATGATATCATTCCCCTTGGGGAGACAATGCTGGCCGTGATTGGGAGGGGAATGGCAGACACCATGACCACAGAGAGCAGGGGGCATATAGCCTAGAGGTATGTGGCCACTCCAGCTTCCTTACAGATCCTCAACTATTCCTGATCCCTAACCCCCACACCTACCCTCACTCACAAGTTCTATACGGTCTCATCACATACATCCATCCACCTGTAGTGGCCACACACCCTGCACTCTAACCCTTCTAGATTTATCGTTGCAGGCTTCCAGGAGCAAGATCCACATCACCCCCCTGGAGGAACTGGAAGAGTCACCTTGCCTCCCAGCGAACAAGAATGAGGAGGAAGAGGGTGAGGAAGATGGCACTGGGCCAATTGCTACTATTGTCACAGGCACCAGCTCAGAGACCAGCACAATGCGTATCTTAGAGTTTAGGGTCGAAAAGGGATCCTCACAATTGGACGCACCGGGCATTAGTGGGCAGCAGCGATGCTAGGTGGAAGGGATACCAGAGGTGCCACCTTGCCGCGGGGCAAAGGTCACATACTAGTTCTGTTGTAGAAGAATCAGATGAGGACCTCGCAGAGCCAAGCTTCAGAAGAAGGCTGATTGGTGCGACAAGCCAAATGCTTCATGCAATGGAGAGCCCGCCTGAAAGCTTATGGGACGTGGCTCGGATGATTGAGGAGTCCGCCTATACCTTGGTCCGTGACTTGACACAGAGCCTGGACATCCTGTCCAGCGTGCACAGGCTGGCCAATTCCAGCCAGCAAACTGTGGAGCCCAACTTCATGCAGCGTGTGATGACTGAGGTCGTAGCTTCCATTGCAGTCACAGCAGCTTCCATAGAACGGCAAACAGCTTGCATGGAACAGAAAAATACTGCAATGGAACAACAAATTGCTGCAGTGGAAGCCCAACAGTTCCATTGCATTACTTGCATCTTCCATGGAATGGCAAAGTTCTGCAACAGAATCTCAGGCAATTGCCACGGTGGCTTTGGGCCCCTTGGTTGAAATGGGCTGGCAAAGCACCACCGATGCTCTGAGATCTGTCCTTCAGCAGGTCACTGGGCTGGCTGAACAGATGCTCAGAGGTCGTGGCGTGAGAAACATGGAACAGGAACTTACTGGCCTCTCTCTGGATGGAAGCATTCCTGTCTACCTGGAATCCTTTGCTGCTCCCCAGGTCGCCCTTGTCTTCCTCCTCCTTCTCAACCTTCTCCTCCTTCTCTTCCTTCTCTTGTGGCTCCTGAGCTTGACCCTCTGTTGGTGGTAACAGTTGGTCTCTCACGATCGGCAGATTGTGGAGCATGCAGCAAATCACCATGAATCTGGCAACTTTCGCAGCCGAGTACTGCGGGGCACCTCCTGACTGGTCAAGGTATCTAAACCTCTGATTCAGGACCCCAATGGTCTGCTCACTGATATTCCTGGTGGCTGAGTGACTCTCATTGTATGAGTGCTCACCTGGTGTCTGGGGATTTCTCACGGGAGTCATGAGCCACAATATCAGAGGGTATCCCTTGTCACCAATAGCCAGCCATGCACAATGCATCGGGACTCAAAGATCTGCAGGACAGATAACTGTTTCATTATACATGTTTGTGCAGCTTCCTGGATAGCAGGCATTCGCCTGCATGATGTGCGAACACGAGCACGTGGAGGGAATGGAATCTCTTCCTGTCCCTGAATACCTCTGGGTGAGGGGCTCACATGGCCACATGTGTATAGTCAATGGGGAATCTCGCAATTCTGTTGAATCCTACAGCTCTCTACCACTGGTCTTCTCTGACAATACAGAATGCTATATAGTCATTCCTCAGAGCCTATAGAGCCACAGAGATCTCCCTTATGCAGAAATGCACAGAGGATTGTGAGATTTTTTTTTTAATCGTTCATGGGATGTGGGCGTCGCCAGCAAGGTCAGCATTTATTGCCCATCCCTAATTGCCCTTGAGAAGGTGGAGGTGAGCCACCATTTCAGAGGGCAGTAAAGAGTCAACCACATTGCTGTGGTCAAGAGGCACATATAGGCCAGACTGGGTAAGAATGGTAGATTTCCTTCCCTCAAGTGAAGCAGATGGGTCTTTACAACAATCTGGTTCTTTCACCATCACCATTACTGATACCAGCTTTTTATTCCAGATTTTATTTAATTGACTTAATTTAAATACCCCAGCTGCCATGATGGGATTTGAACTCTCGCCACTCGATCAGTAGTCCAGGCCCCTGGATTATTAGTCCAGTAACATAACCACTATCCTACCGTACCCTTGATTATAATCGCTCAACCATTGGTGGCCATGCCCTCTGTTGCCGAGGCCCTAAGCTCGGGAACTCCCTGCCTAAACTTCTCCGCCTTTCTACCTCTCTTTTCTCCTTTAAGAACTCCTTAAAACCTACCTCTTCGACCAAGTTGTTGGTTACCTGCCCTAATTTCTCCTTGTGTAGCTCGGTGTCAATTTTTTTGTCTCATTATATCCCTGTGAAGCATGTTGGGATGTTTTACTATGTTAAAGGTGCTATACAAATACAGTTGTTGTTGTTGCTGTTGACTGATATCACTGGTGGCAGCCTGGAAGGTTCCAGAGCATAAAAATTAAATGCTACTGTGACATTTATTGCCACAGGCCATGCAGTCCTGGCTGTGCTGTGATGTCTGATTCTTCCTTCCATGAAGCCACAGATCTCTATGACAGCCACTTTGGTAAAGCGCAGCCTCCTCATGCACTGGTCTTGGGTCATGTGAATGTAGGAGGAGTGCTCTCTGAAGACTCTGGGTGGATAGGGCCTCCTGCTGAGAATCCTCCTCGCTCTCCTGTCCCTCCTGTCCCTCTCTCCTCCAGAAGCTGGTGCTGCTCTGCTTGGCCTCATCTCCTGCTCCCATTCCTCATCCAGACCAAGGGGGACCCGTATCAAGATCGCCATGACCAACCACTCCCTTTCTCCTGGTGATTCCTATAAGGCCTCCAATAAGGTGGTGTAGCACAGCATACAGCAATTACTCTCTTTAGGTGAAGTCCTCAGGGAATTTATGGGAAAAAAATATTGATGACGTTTTGACAAAGTGTCCCAGAAAGTCTCCCGATGTGTCTCAAAAGTGTCTTCAAACGCAGTGTAGTCAGTCGATCTCAATCAGCAAGTGAACAGTGAAAGCTGAGCAAGATGTTAAGTAGCGCTCAAAATCTCAGCAATGACTTCTTTACTCCTGTTCAGTTGGTCGCTGTTAGGAATGGTTGTTAATTGCAGCGCTAGCCAACAATAAGGTGTGCAGCCTATTTAGTGTTAGCACCCAATTTAATTGGCATAACAGAGCCTTAATGTTTCTCCGGGCAGTCGTTCCCAGCTCGCTCTTTAACTCCTTTACCAAGATGGCGTCTTGCGCTAAAGGTAGTTCAAAACCCTTGGCCACTTCGGAAGCTTTTTAGTGCCTGAAGTATCCGGGGGAAATTCCCCCAGTGTCACTAGCATAAATGGAAGCAGTGATTATTTTGCTCTTTCACGTTTCTAGTACTTTTAGTGCCACTTAGAGTAGGATTGAACCTTATTTACGGCAATCCTATCATATTGATTTTAATCAGCCACAAAATAAAGCTGCCATTCAATCTTAATTAATATTCCAAGTACTTGGGCTCTATTAAAGGTATCGAACGGCAGCACTTTCTCTGCAAATAACTTGTACTATGCTGACAATATGTGATACTGACAAGTTACTTTCCAGCTGGCTGTGAACATTATTCTGGATCAATTTTGCATCCATCCATCTTTAATAATTACAGATGCCTCAATAATTATATGTGCCACACTATATATTTTTTTCCACATCCATACTGGTTTAACACTTCATCAGCCAATTATAATCATACACAAAAACACACAGAAAATACTGAAGGAAGTTAAATAGGTAAACTAGCTGTACCAATTGTCTAATACCACCTGGAATTGTTACTATATTGACAGAAATAAACAACAGGTCAGTCAGAATCTGAAGCAAAAAGATAGGGTAATGTTTCAGGTGGAAACTGCTATAAGAACTGCTATGAATTTGCAGCATTCTTGTATTTTTTTTCTTTTTATAAACACAAATTTGAATGTTAGGTTGGCTCAGTTGGTAATAGTCTTGCTGTGGGTCTGACATTTGTTTTTATTAACTCCATACGAAGGTATCAGTTTATAATTTAAGCTGACATTCCAAAGTCCTGCTGCATTGTTGAAAGTGCCGTCCTTTGGATGGCATCATCCACCAGCTCAGGAGAACATAAGATCATGGGGCCAAATATCCACAGCCCCTCTGAGCAACTCCAACTGTAAATCTGAGATAGAAAGAAAAAGAAAGAAACACTTGCAGTTATATAGCGCTTTTCACAACCTCATGACACCCCCCGAAGCGCTTTACAGCCAATGAAGTACTTTTGAAGTGTAGTCACTATTGTAATGTAGGAAATGCAGCTGGTAATTTGCACACAGCAAGCTCCCATAAACAGGAATGTGATAATGACTTTAATGCCAGAGTTGGAAATGACACAGACCTCTGGAGAGGGGTGATTGGCAGGGAAGGGGTAGGGAAAACCAACTCCAATGGTATCCTCCACCTGACAAAATGCTCAGAACATGGACTTGCCATAACCAACACAATGTTCCATCAGAAAGACAAGTACAAGACCTCCTGGGAACATCCTTGCTCCAGGCATTGGCATCTGCTAGACTACATCATCGTCCGAACGAGGGATCGCAAGACCATTGGTTGTAATCTATCAAAATTCCCAGGATTCTGGGGAGATCCCAGTGGATTGGAAAACCATAAATGTAACGTCCCTATTTAAAAAGAAGGCAGACAGAAAGCAGGAAACTATAGACGAGTTAGCCTAGCATCTGTCATTGGGAAAATGCTGAAGTCTTTATTAAGGAAGCCATAGCAGGACATTTGGAAAAGCATAATACAGTCAAGCAAAGTCAGCATGGTTTTATGAAAGGGAAATCATGTTTGACAAATTTACTGGTATTCTTTGAGGATGTAACGAGCAGGGTGTATAAGGGGAAACCAGTGGATGTGATGTATTTGGATTTCCAAAAGACATTCGATAAGGTGCCACATAAAAGTTTACTGTACACGATAAAAGCTCATGGTGTTGGGGGTAATATATTAGCAGGGATAGTGGATTGGCTAACAAACAGAAAGCAGGCAGTCGGGATAAATGGGTCATTTTCCGGTTGGGAAATGGTAAATAGTGGGGTGCCACAGGGATCGGTGCTGGGACCTTGTTGTGTATGCAATAACTCAATAGACTGAATAATGTAAACTCCGAACAGGTACAAACCTGGCTCCTACGTTATTAGGGCCCAAAAGTGATTACATTAAAAGATGGCTGGCCTTTTATACCTGGGCCGCACACACGTGCACACAGCCCAATGACCTCCGACAGTGGTGCCACCTGGTGGCTAGTAAACGCAAGCATACATACATGACAATATCTCCTTTTAAGATATTAGTAGCGTTCTTTTTACAAATTGAGATGGTCTGGGGCTTTCCGCTCCCGAGTTGAACATCTCAGTTTAACTCCAGCCTTGGGTGAGCATTCAGTCAGTTATGACTGGGGGCTGGGTAGGCAATCTGATGGGAGTGGCAATGACCATGTCAGGGATTGAAATTACAGATTCATTGACTATGTCAGTGATTGAAAGTCAAGATTCATTGATGACAGCGGAGTCCTCTGATGACTGAGGGTAGGTTGGTTGGTCACTGATTGTGTCTTCCCCAGACTGTTCCAGTTCATCCATGTGCCGCAGCTTTATCTGATCGACATGTTTCCTGCATGTCTGCCCATTCTTGAGCTTAACGATAAACACTCTGTTACCCTCCTTGGCCATAACAGTACCGGCGATCCATTTGGTGCCTTGACCATAATTCAGTACATACACAGGATCATTGATAGAAATGTCGCGTGACACAGCAGCACGATCATGATACCCTTGCTGACTTTGACGTCTGTATTCGACAGAATTATTCAAGTCAGGGTGGACAAGAGAGAGCCTGGTCTTTAAACCTCCCTTCATCAATAGTTCAGCAGGGGGGACCTCAGTAATCGTGTCAGGGCTTATCCTGTAACTAAGCAATATGCGTGACAAGCGAATATGCAGTGAACCTTGAGTTACACGTTTCATACTCTGCTTGATGGTTTGGACCGCATGCTCTGCTTGTCCATTGGATGCGGGTTTGAATGGTGCTGACATCACATGTTTGATACGATTGAGTTTCATGAACTCTTGAAACTCCATACTGGTGAAGCAAGATCCGTTGTCGCTTACAACGATGTCAGGCAGACCATGCATAGCAAACATGACACGAAGGCTCTCAATAGTAGCTGTGGATGTGCTGCATGACATGATTATACACTCTATCCACTTGGAATAAGCATCCACCACAACTAAGGACATCTTTCCCAGGAAGGGACCTGCAAAGTCGATATGAATCCTGGACCATGGTTTAGATGGCCACTGTTGTGTATCTGTAAAGCATGCACTCCCATGTTCCACCACCAGGGAGCGCAACCCCTGAAGTCCCAAGGGATCCCAGCATCCCATGGGAGCACTGTATATAAGCTGGCCCCTAAGGCCTCTTCTTCACTCTGGAGTGTCTTAATAAAGACTGAGGTCACTGCTACAATTACCCCACTGTGTGCAGTCTCATCTGTGTTAGGAACACAATAACTGGCGACGAGTATACGAATACAACGCAAAGATGCAGCAAACTGTGGGCATCCTGGAGAAGTTCTCGGAGGGTGAGGACTAGGAAGCCTATGTCGAACAGTTAGACCAGTACTTTGTAGCCAACGAGCTGGACAGAGAAGGAAGCGCTGCAAAAAGGAGAGCAGTCCTTCTCACGGTCTGCGGGGCACCGACATACATCCTCATGAAGAATCTTCTGGCTCCGGTGAAACCCACAGATAAGTCGTATGAGGAGATGTGTACACTGGTTTGGGAGCATCTTAACCCGAGGGAGAACGTGCTGATGGCGAGGTATCGGTTCTATACGTACCAGCGATCTGAAGGTCATGAAGTGGCGCGCTATGTCGCCAAGCTAAGGCGACCTGCAGGACAATGTGAGTTTGATGGCTATCTGGAGCAGATGCTCAGAGACATTTTTGGACTGGGTACTGGCCACGAGACCATGAAAACATTTGACTGCAGTGACACCGACCCTCAGTAAGGCCATTGCAATAGCAGAGGCGTTTATGTCCACCAGTGATAACACCAAACAAATAACTCAGCACACAAGTGCTAGCAATGTTCATAAATTAGCTGGAACTGTGTTTGCGAGCAGAAATGTACAGGGCAGAAACCACGAGTCTGCAACGGCCAGCAGGCCTCAGGTGACCCAAATGACTCAGAGTCCGCAACAAAGGATGAATGCAAGGCAATTCACACCTTGTTGGCGTTGTGAAGACTTCCATTCAGCCTATTCATGCCGCTTCAAAGGGTATGTTTGCAAGAGCTGTGGAACAATGGGGCACCTCCAACAAGCTTGCAGATGAGCTGCAAGCTCTGTAAAACCTGTTAACCACTACGTGGCAGAGGAAGATCAGTCCATGGTGGATCAAAGCAATTTCGAGCCTCTGAGAGAGGAGGCAGATGCTGAAGTACACAGGGTGCACACATTTTCGACGAAATGTCCACCGATAATGCTAAATGTAAAATTGAATGGCTTACCCGTAGCCATGGAACTGGACACTGGCACGAGCCAATCCATCATGAGTAAAAAGATGTTTGAGAGACTGTGGTGCAACAAGGCACTCAGGCCAGCCCTGAGCACCATCCACACGAACCTGAGAATGTACACCAAAGAGCTCATCACTGTCCTGGCCAGCGCCATGGTCAAGGTCACCTATGAGGGCACAGTGCATGAACTGCCACTCTGGATTGTCCCGGGCGATGGCCCCACACTGCTTGGAAGGAGCTGGCTGGGCAAAATCTGCTGGAACTGGGATGACATCCGAGCGCTATCACATGTCGATGAGGTCTCATGTACCCAGGTTCTTAACAAATTTCCTTCCCTTTTTGAGCCAGGCATTGGAAACTTTTCTGGGGTGAAGGTGCGGATCCACTTGGTCCCAGAGGCACGACCCATTCACCACAAGGCGCGAGCGGTACCTCACATGATGAGGGAGAGAGTGGAAATCGAGCTAGATAAGCTGCAACGCGAGGGCATCATCTCCTCAGTGGAATTCAGTGAGTGGGCCAGCCCGATTGTTCCAGTGCTCAAAAATGATGGCACGGTCAGGATTTGCGGCGATTATAAAGTAACTATTAATCGTTTCTCGCTACAGGACCAATACCCGCTATCTAAGACATACAACGTATTTGCGACACTGGCAGGAGGCAAGATATTCACCAAGCTCGACCTGACTTCAGCCTACATGACGCAGGAGCTGGAGGAGTCTTCGAAGGGCCTCACCTGCAACAACACGCACAAGGGACTGTTCATCTACAACAGATGCCCATTTGGAATTTGGTCGGCTGCAGCGATCTTCCAGAGAAACATGGAGAGCCTATTCAAGTCGGTACCACGCACGGTGGTTTTTCAGGACGACATATTGGTCACGGGTCAGGACACCATCGAGCACCTACAAAACCTGGAGGAGGTCCTCCAGCAACTGGATCGCGTAGGGCTGTGGCTGAAGAGGTCGAAATGTGTCTTCATGGCAACAGAAGCTGAGTTTTTGGGGAGAAAGATCGCAGCGGACGGCATTCGGCCCACAGACGCCAAGACAGAAGTTATCAGGAATGCGCCCAGGCCACAGAACGTCACGGAGCTGCGGTGGTTCCTGGGATCCCTCAACTATTTTCCTACCGGGGTTAAACACCCTCTTAGAGCCCCTACATGTGTTATTGCGTAAAGGTGAGAACTGGGTATGGAGAAAAAAAACAAGTAATTGCTTTTGAGAAAGTCAGAAACATTTTATGCTCCAACAAGCTGCTTGTATTGTATAACACGTGTAAAAGACTTGTGCTAGCATCTGATGCATCGTCGTACGGAGTCGGGTGTGTATTACAACAAGCTAACGTTGCGGGAAGTTGTAACCTGTCGCCTATGCCTCCAGGCGCTTGTCTAAAGCCGAGAGGGCCTACAACATGATTGAGAAAGAGGCATTAGCGTGTGTGTTCGGGGTAAAGAAAATGCATCAGTACCTGTTTGACCTCAAATTTGAGCTGGAAACCGATCACAAGCCCCTCACATCCCTATTGGCTGAAAACAAGGGGATAAATACTAATGCCTCAGCCCACATACAAAGGTGGGCACTTGCGCTATCAGCGTACAACTATGCCATCCGCCACAGACCAGGCACCGAGAACTGTGCGGATGCTCTCAGTCGGCTACCATTGCCCACCACGGGGGTGGAAATGGCGCAGCCTGCAAACTTGTTGATGGTGGCGCAGCCCACAGACTTGTTGATGGTCATGGAAGCGTTTGAAAATGATAAATCAACTGTCACGGTCTGCCAGATTAGGACTTGGACCAGCCAAGATCCTCTGCTGTCCCTAGTAAAAAACTGTGTACTGCATGGGACCTGGGCCAGCATCACCCTTGAAATGCAAGAGCCAATCAAGCCATTCCAGCGGCGAAAGGATGAGCTGTCCATTCAGGCAGACTGCCTTTTGTGGGGTAACCGCGTAGTGCTACCCAAAAAGGGCAGGGAGGTGTTCATCTCGGATCTCCACAGCACACACCCAGGTATAGTAGTGATAGCCAGATCCCACGTGTGGTGGCCCGGCATCGACTCTGACTTAGAGTCCTGTGTACGGCAATGCCGCGTGTGTGCTCAGTTGAGCAACGCGCCCAGAGAGGCACCACTAAGTTTGTGGTCCTGGCCCTCCAGACCATGGTCGAGGATCCATATCGACTATGCTGACCCGTTTCTCGGTAAAATGTTCCTGGTGGTGGTGGATGCTTTTTCAAAATGGATTGAATGTGAAATAATGTCAGGAAGCACTGCCATCGCCACCATTGAAAGCCTGAGGGCCATGTTTTCCACCCACGTGACAACGGGCCATGTTTCACCAGTGCCGAATTTAAAGAATTCATGACCCGCAATGGGATCAAACATGTCACCTCGGTCCCATTTAACCAGCCTCCAATAGGCAGGCAGAGCGGGCAGTACAAACAATCAAATAGTGCCTCAAATGAGTCACAGAAGGCTCACTCCAAACCCGCCTGTCCCGAGTACTGCTCAGCTGCCGCACAAGACCCCACTCGCTCACAGGGTTGCCCCCAGCTGAGCTACTCATGAAAAGGACACTTAAAACCAGACTCTCGCTGGTTCACCCCAACCTGCATGATGAGGTAGAGAGCAGGCGGCAGCAACAAAATGTAAACGATGGTTGCGCCACTGTGTCACGGGAAATTGATCTGAATGACCCTGTGTATGTGCTAAACTATGGACATGGTCCCAAGTGGACCGTGGGCACGGTGATAGCTAAAGAAGGGAGTAGGGTGTTTGTAGTCAAACTAGACAATGGACAAATTTGCAGAAAGCACCTGGACCAAACAAGGCTGCGGTTCACAGACTGCCCTGAACAACTCACAGCAGACACCACCTTTTTCAAGTCGACAACACACACCCAAAGGATCAACGACACCACCCCGGACCAGGAAATCGAACCCATCATGCCCAACAGTCCAGCAAGGCCAGGCTCACCCAGCAGCCCTGCAGAGCCAACAACACGCCAGCCCAGCGAGGGCACAGCCGACACACCAGAACAGATATTTGTACCGAGGCGGTCCACCAGGGAAAGAAAGGCTCCCGACCGCCTCACCTTGTAAATAGTTTTCATTTTGACTTTGCGGGGGAGTGATGTTGTGTATCTGTAAAGCATGCACTCCCATGTTCCGCCACCAGGGAGCGCATCCCCTGAAGTCCCAAGGGATCCCAGCATTGCTTGGGAGCACTGTATATAAGTCGGCCCCTAAGGCCTGTTCCTCACTCTGAGGTCACTGTCACTCTAACCTCCCTGTGTGCAGTCTCACCTGTGTTAGGAACACAATAGCCACGACCACAGACTCAGCGGCGATTCCGCTGGTGCTTTACTAAGCTGCATGCAAGTGTTGCACTGATGCACACATGATTCCAGATCAGAGTCAATTCCAGGCCACTATACATGAGACCTGGCAATGGCTTTCATCATGACAATACCGGGATGCATGCTATGTAGATCATGCACAAATTTCTCTCTGCCTTTCTTGGGCATAATAATACGATTACCCCACAGTATACAATCTGATTGAATGCATAGTTCGTCTTTGCGATGGATGTAAGGTTTGGTCTCCTCATACATTTGCTTGGGTATGGCAGACCAATCACCATTAAGAATACAACATTTCACAACCAATAATATCGGGTCCTGGCTGATCCATGTCTTAACTTGTTGGGCCGTGACAGGGGTTCCTTCACTTTCAAAAGCATCCATGACTAACAGTAGGTCTGCTGGTTGTGGCGTTTCCACCTCCGGTGTGGGCAATGGCAGACAGCTCAATGCATCGGCTCAATTCTCAGTGCATCGGCACAATTCTCAGTACCAGATCTATGACGAATGACATAATCATAGGCAGATAATGTCAGTGCCCACCTCTGGATGTGGGACGATGCATTGATATTGATACCTTTGTTTTCTGAAAACAATGAAATGAGTGGCTTGTGATCTGTTTCCAGTTCAAGCCGAAGACCAAACAGGTACTGATGCATCTTTTTAACCCCATACACACAAGCTAGTGCTTCTTTCTCTACCATGCTGTAGGCTCTTTCCGCCTTTGACAAACTTTTTGAAGCATATGCAACAGGTTGTAATTTGCCCGACTCGTTAGCTTGTTGGAGCAAGCAACCAACTCCATATGACGAAGCATCAAAGGCCAATACTAGACACTTACACGGATCATAATGTACCAGCAGCTTGTTAGAGCAAAGCAGATTAGTAGCTTTCTCAAAAGCTCCATCTTGAGAGGCGCCCCAAACTCAGTTGTCGCCTTTTCTTAGCAGCGTGTGCAGTGGCTCTAATAAGGTGCTCAACCTAGCTAAGAAATTACCAAAGTAGTTGAGTAGACCAAGGAACGAACGCAGCTCTGTCACATCCTGAGGCTTGGGTGCATTTTTGATAGCCTTGGTTTTCAAGTCCGTAGGCCTGATACCGTCAACAAAAATTTTCCTCCCCAGGAATTTGACTTCTGGTGCCATGAAGACGCACTTCGAGCATTTCAGTCTGAGTCCCACTTTGTCCAGATGATGTAGAACCTCTTCCAGGTTGTTCAGATGTTCGACAGGGTCATGATCTGTGATCAGTATGTCATCTTGGAACAAGACGGTTCTGGGGATGGACTTCAATAGACTCTCCATCTTCCTCTGAAATATGGCTGCAGCCGAGTGAATTCCAAAAGAGCACCTGTTGTAGATAAACAGTCCTTTAAGAGTGTTGATGCACATAGGTTTCCTCAATGTGTTGACCAGCTCCTGTGTCATGTAGGCCGATGTCAGATCCAGTTTTGTGAATGACTTCCCCCCGGCTAGCATTGCAAACAAGTCATCAGCCTTCGGTAATGGGTATTGATCCTGTTTTGAAACTAAGTTGATCGTAACCTTGTAGTCTCCATAAATCCTGACAGTGCCATCACTTTTCAACATGGGAACAATGGGGCTGGCCCATTCGTTAAATTCGACCAGTGATATGATCCCTTCACGCTGGAGTCTGTCCAGTTCGATTTCGACCTTCTACCTCATCATGTATGGAACTGCCTGAGCTTTATGATGGACAAGTCTTGCATCCGAGTCCACGTGGATCTGCACCTTGGCTCCCGTGAAATTGCCGATGCCAGGTTCAAACAGCGAGGGGAACTTGCTCAGCACTTGAGCACATGGGGTATCCTCCTCCGATGACAACGCTTTGATCTCGTTCTAGTTCCATTTGATTTTTTATAACCAGTTCGTGCCGAACAGCCTTGGACCATTGCCTGGAACAATCCATAATGGTAAATCGTGAACCGCACCATCATACGGCACCTTGATTACTGCACTCCCAATCACCGTTATGAGTTCTTTAGTGTACGTACGCAACTTGGCACTGACTGGACTCAGCTTAGGCCTCACAGCCTTAGTGTCCCACAGCCTGTTGAATTTTCTCTGGTTCATTATTGATTGACTCGCACCCGTGTCCAATTCCATTGATACCAGCACACCATTAAGTTTTACATTAATCATTATCGGTTTGCACTTTGTTAGGAACAAATACAGTCCATACACTTCCTCCTCTGGTATCTCGGATTGCATATCCGGATCCATGCTAGACTGGTCATCATCCTCCACGTGGTGTGTCACAGCACGCTTGCTCAGTTGTGGACACATCCGCTGGAGATGCCCCACTCTCGAATAGCCATTACAAATATACTGTTTAAACTGACACAGATGATTTCCCCCACAATGCCAACATGGTGATATCGTATTCATTCCAGTTGGCAGACTTTGAGCAGCCACAGGTTTCCCATACGCAGTCGAGTAAGCCCTGCCATATGCAGCTCTGCCAAACAACGATACTATCTTGTTTTACAGTAGTTGCCGACTTCTGATTTTTCAATGATATCTGCTTTAAGCTTTTGTCTGTCGTCATGCATGATTGGGCAATCGTGATGGCCTTGCTCAAATCCAGCGTCTCCGCCACCAGTAGCTTACGCAGGATCACCTTGTGGTTGATGCCAATTACAAAGAAGTCCCGCAGCATGACTGCCAGCCCAGTTTTGAACTTACACGGTCTAGCTAGACGTCTTAAGTCGGCAACGAATTCCGATACATCCTGGCCCTCAGAACGAACATGCGTATAGAATCGATATCTTGAGATGATGATGCCTTCATCTGGTTTGAGATGGTCACGTACCAGAGCAAACAATGTTTTATAGTTCTTGTCCGTTGGACTTAAGGGCGAGAGGAGATTTTTTATGAGTCCACAGGTTTTCGGACCGCAAACCATGAGGAGGATCACCCGGTGCCAAACTGCGTCTGCCTCTTTCTTCATTTTGTTGGCCACGAAGTACTGGTTCAAGCGGGCTACAAAGTCTGCCCAATCTTCTCCCTCCACAAATTGCTGCAGAATTCCAATTGTGCTCATTTTTGCATGTGAAGCTTCTTGCTACCTCGTCACCAAATGCTGTGTATGCAATAACTCAATAGACTGAATACTGTAAACTCCGAACAGGTACCAACCTGGCTCTACTTAATTAGGGCCCAAAAGTGATTACATTACAAGATGGCTGGCCTTTTATACCTGGGCCGCACATGCGTGTGCACAATCCAAAGTCTCCGACAGTGGCGCCGCCTAGTGGCTAGTAAATCCTAGCATACATACATGTCAGGCCTCAACTATTTACAATTTATATTAATGACTTGGATGAAGGGACCAAGTGTAATGTAGCCAAGTTTGCCGATGATAAAAAGATGGGTGGGAAAGCAAGTTGTGAGCAGAACACAAAAAATATTCAAAGGGATATAGACAAACATTTGGCAAATGGAGTATAATGTGGGAAATTATTCACTTTGGCAGAAATAATAGTAAAGAAAATTATAATTTAAATGGAGAAAAATTGCAAAGTGCTCCCGTACAGAGAGACCTGGGGGTCCTTGTTTAATGAAGCACAAAACGTTAGTATGCAGGTACAGCAAGTAATCAGGAAGGCAAATGGAATGTTGGTCTTTATTGCAAGGGGGATATATAAAAGCAGAGAAGTCCTGCTACAACTGTACAGGGTATTGGTGAGGCCAAACCTAGAGTACTGCGTACAGTTTTGGTCTCCTTATTTTAAGGAGGGAGTTCAGAGAAGGTTCATGGGGTTGATTCCTGAGATGAAGGAGTTGTCATGTGAAGAACGATTGAGCAGGTTGGGCCTATACGCATTGGAGTTTAAAAGAATGAGAGGTGATCTTATTGAAACATATAAAATACTGAGGGGCTCAACAAGGTAGATGCAGAGAGGATGTTTCCCCTCGTGGGGGAATCTAGAACTAGGGGGCATAGTTTCAGAATAAGGGGTAGTCCATTTAAACCTGAGATGAGGAGACATTTCTTCTCTCAGAGAGTTGTAAATCTGTGGAATTCTCTGTCCCAAAGAGCTGTGGAGGCTGGGTTATTGAATATATTTAAGGTGGAGATAAACAATTTTTGGGTGATAAGGGAGTAAAGGGTTATGGACAGTGGGCAGGGAAGTGGAAGTGAGCCCAAGATCAGATCAGCCATGATCTTATTCAATGGAGGAGCTGGCTCAAGGGGCCAAATGCCCTACTCCTGCTCCTATTTCTTATGTTCTTATGTTCTTATCACTCCCGCCATGACAGGAGCTGAGGACTGCTGGACTGACCACCGCCTATTCCGTTCTGTTATCTCCATCAATGTAGCCTCAAAACGGCGGGAGCAACAGAAAAGCTGCGGCAAAAAAATCAACGCTGAAGCACTCAAAGACCCTGCAAAGAAATCACTTTTCAGCCAATGCCTCACAGCCAACCTGACAACTTGCAATGAACCGGAGCCACAGAGTGTCCATAGTGCCTGGTCTGCCCTCAAGTCCACCCTAATTAACACCTGCGAAGAGACTCTTGTTTATTCTACCAGAAAACATCAAAACTGTTTCGATGAGGATGATCAGGAGATCCAGGAGCTAATAAACCGCAAACACAAGGCAATTTTGAACTGGAAACAACACCACAACTCGAGTGAAAGAAAGCAGATCTACAGACAACAGAAGGCCGAGGTCCAACAAACACTCAGGACCTAAAGAACAGATGGTGGGTAGAAAAAGTACAGGAGATCCAGCAACTAGCCAACAGTAGTGATGTGCATGGATTTTTTAGCGCAGTCAAGACCACTTACGGCCCAAACACTGAAGGTCCTTTCCAATAAGAGCCAAACATGGGGAGGTGCTCTTCAAGGACAGAGAGGCAGTCAGTGCCTGCTGGAAGGAGCATTTCGAGGATCTCCTCAACCAAGACTCTGTCATTGACGTGAGTGTCCTTGACTCTATCCCACAGCATGCTACCCGTCAACACTTCAGCACAATCCCAGCCCAGCATAAGGTTGAAAAGGCCATCCGACAACTGGAAAACAACAAGGCCTCAGGAGCAGATGGAATCCCTGCTGAAGTACTAAAGCATGGTGGAGAAGTACTCTTGGCGTGAATCCATGACTTCATCTCCCTTATCTGGAAGGAGGAGAGCATGCCAGGGGATCTCAGAGATGCTGTAATCGTGACCAGCTTCAAGAAAGATGACAAGTCCGATTGCGGTAATTACAGAGAAGTTTCACTGCTGTCTGCCACAGGGAAAATCATCGCAAGAATCCTCCTTAACCGTCTTCTCCTGGTGACTGAAGAGCTCCTCCCAGAGTTGCAATGCAGATTCTGCCCACTAAGGGGCACAACGGCACCGCGCGACAAATCCAAGAAAAATGTAGGGAGCAGCATCAGCCTCTGTACATGGCTTTCTTTGACCTCACAAAGGCCGTTGATTCTGTCAACCATGAGGTATTATGGAGTGTCACCATCCTCTGCCTGCTTCACGATGACATACAAGCCAAAGGATCCACCACAGACCAATACAAGTGCAGACTGGGGTCAAGCAAGGCTGTGTCATCACACCAACGCTCTTCTCAATCTTCCTCGCTGCAATGCTTCATCTCACCTTAACAAGCTCCATGCTGCAGTGGAGTTAATCTACTGGACAAGCAGGAAATTGTTCAACCTCCGACACCTCCCGTCCAGACCCAAGGTTGTTCCAACCTCAGTCATTGAATTACAATATGCAGATGAAGCTTGCATTTGTGCTACTCGAAGTCCGAACTCCTAACCATCGTTGACAACTTCACTGAAGCATATGAGAGACTGGGCCTTACAGTAAACATCAGTAAGACAAACGTCCTCCACCAACCTGCCCCCACCACACAGTACTGTTCTCCGATTATCAAGATCCATGATGAGACCTTGGACAATGTGGACCACTTCCATACCTTGGGAGCCTACTATCAGCAAGGGCAAACATCGATGACGAAGTCCAACACCGCCTTCAGTGTGCCAGTGCAGCCTTCGGCCACCTGAGGAAAAGAGTGTTTGAAGACCAGAATATCAAACCCGCCACCAAGCTCATGGTCTACAGAGCAGTAGTGATACCCACCCTCCTATATGCTTCAGAGACATGGACTATATAGAGTAGGAACCTCAAAGCACTGCAGAAGTACCACCAACGCTGCCTCTGCAAAATCCTGCAAATTCATTGGCAGGATAGGCGCACCAACTTGAGCGTTCTCTCTCAGGTCAACATTCCCAGCATCGAGGCATTGACCATGCTTGATCAGCTCCGATGGGCGGGCCACATTGTCTGCATGCCCGAAACAAGCACTCTACTCCGAGTTCCGTCACGGCAAGCGAGCCCCAGGAGGGAAGAGAAAACGTTCAAGGACACCCTCAATGCCTCCTTGAAAAAATGGAACATACCCACCGACTCTTGGGAATCCCTGGCCCAAGACCGCAAAAAGTAGAGGAGAAGCATCCGAAAAGATGCCGAACACTTCGAGTCTCTTCGCCGGGAGCACACAGAAACCAAGTACAAACAGCGGAAGGAGCATATGACAAATCAAACACCCCACCCACCCGTCCCATCCAACCACCATCTGCCCCATCTGTGACAGAGACTGTAGGTCCTACATTGGTCTCATCAGTCACCTTAGAACTCATTTTAGTGTGGAATCAAGTCATTCTCGACTCCGGGGGATTGCCTAAGAAGAAGAAGAAGATAATAACTAGCTAATTTGTTTTTGTTATGTTGATTGAGGGATAAACACTGGGGAGATCTACCCTACACTTTTTCAAAATAGTGCCATCAGATCTTTTACGTCCACCTGAGAGAGCAGACAAGGCCTCGATTTAACTGGATTGTGAGCCTAAATCTTTGTGCTCAAATCAACAGAATCAAGGGTGCTACCAACTGAGCCACGGCTGACTCGTCCTCCTCAGAGAGCAGCCACGCCCTCGATTTAAAGTGTAATCCAAAAGACAATGCCAGGAACAGTGCAGCACTCTCTCAGTATTGCACTGAAATATTTGCCTAGATTATGTGCTCAAATCTCTGCATTAAGTTTTGAACCTATGATCTATGACTCAGAAGCAAGAATGTTACCACTGATACAAAGCTAACCCCTTAAAGAAGGCCTGAAATGGTAAGTTCTGTCTTTCCTCTGTTCTCCCCAAGATCTTTGTCTTATCAGAAAACAACAGCCTGATGGTTTCAAAGCCAGTGGCCAGAACTGTAGCTGTGCCTGCATTCTTGTCTGTTTTAAGGCGAAAAGTCCTAAATCTGGTATTCAGTCAGGCCATTGAAATGATATGACCAACCAAACACAAGCATAGTCCGTGCTTGTGCAAATGGATGGGGTTAAGGAAAATCAGGGCCATTTACTCCAGATCTGACCTGGTATAAAATACTCACTTTTGATTTGACTTTGCAGCTGTGAAACTTTTCAAAAATTAAATCAATTTTACTCACTTCACACAAGAAATTGGCCCACTTATTGCCACCCATTCGCACCGTGATCCAGTCGCAACATGGCGTCCACCACTCTAGTGCCCTTCTGTGGCACGGGATTTGGCGTCCGACATCTTGGTGAGGGCCTTAGTGCTGTCAATCGCATCACTGGCCCTGGAGATTTAAATTAAGACAGGGTGACGTCAGTTGCCATGCAATACCGACTTAATGTCACCTTAGCGAACTTGGACCTTGGCGCTGGATCCTAAGCTCACCATGAAAAACCAGCGTTCGCCATCCTGACAGAGGCAATGTCAGCGCCTCTTACAGGGACACACACAACTTTCAGGTAAGTTTGCATTTAAGCTTAGACTGGATTTTTTAAATGTTATTTATGTAATGACTTGGTGCAATACATGGTGAAAGTATTCTAAGTGTGTAGCAAGTGCAAGGAATGCTACTGGATGCTTGCAAGGCCCCAGGTGGTAAAGGAAGGCCACTGAGAGGACAGAAATGCTGGAAATACTCAGCAGGTAACATCTGTGGAGAGACAAGCAGAGTACACGGGACCGAAATTGGCATCCGCCGGAAATGCGGCGAACTTACCGTGTTTGAGCTGTTTTCACCTCCACGGTGGATGTGGTGGCCTCTTGCTCGAAATTCCGCTCTTTGGCTTTTTTTTCCTGAGCGGCCCGGATGTTGGTCATAATGGGGGCGGAAGTGTGGCGGAGAGCGGTAATTCGTACATTAGAGGGGCGGAAGTTGGGGGCGAGCGGAGTGTCCAGCGCTGTCACTCATCAGCGTAGCACTGATGACATCATCACGCTGGCGCATCACCACGTGTCTCCCCTTCACTTAAAGGGGAGAGCCGCCAAGAGCTCTGTGATTCTTTTAGTTAAGTCCACTGGGCCACCAGAGAAGTTTTTAGCCAGGTCAGCAGCCTGGCACCCAAGAGAGGGTGCCAGGCTGTCTATTGGCAGCCTGGCCGAACCCAGGGTCATAATTGTTGGCCGACAATAAAAAGTAAGATCGCAGCATTGCACCCTCCTCTTTAATGGTGGCCGCACCACCATTTTGAACACACAGCAAGCACAGAAAAAGCTGTCAGTGGCACCGAATGGCAGCAACAACGTTTTCTTGGTGGAATTTCATGTTCAGTGAACATCGGCGGTGCGTGCTCTGATGACGCACTTAGGAAGTATCAGAAGTAGTGGGGAGGAAGTGGGGGGAGCGGGTCACTGCCGGGATACCACAGGAGGGCAATTTTCAAAATGGCGGCCATTCCACACCGCAGCGTGGCCGCCAATTTCCGGCGGTAACAGGTCTTAAGGAAAAGGGCAGTTTCGGCCCCTGCATCTCAGATCGAGATGCTGCTTGACCTGCTGAGTATTTCCAGCATTTTATGCTTCTGTGTCAGATTTACAGCACCCACTCGCAGAGGGAAGGGGAAGATGCAGAAAAGAAAGAAGCAGAAGAGGAGAAAGCAGAAGCAAGGATGCAACCCAAACAGCCCCTTTCTGGCTGGGAGATCCGAGATGAAATCATCCACCTGCAGTCCCAGTAACCACAATCCCAATTCAACCTTTCAACATTAGTCCCACACCTTACCTTCCCTCTGTTACTGACCATTACAGCGTCGTCTTGGCCACAATGTTGAAATAAAAGCCACAACAAAGCAAACATTCCAATCCAACTTTATACATCTATCCATCCTATGTGACATCAAGAAATCAACTCATCACCCTTGTGCATCCCCTTAGTGACAGTCTCGTGTGTGCCTTTGCCTATCCTACTGGTGTCACTCAGTGGCTGCAGCATGGCTGGTGGAAGGTTGCTGACTTTCAGTGGGGGACACTGCAAATGGCCTTGCTGGTCGACCTTGAGGAGTTGGTGGCTGGGAGTGTCAAATTGAATGACGGTGTTTCTTCATCTTCTTCTTTACTCACCTTTCCCTCTATTTAACCACCCACTGGCTGGACAGGCTGCATTTCCTGGGTGTGTGAAATGAGGAAGGCACAAGGGTGGAGTGTGTGAGGGGAGGGCAGAAAAGCAAGAGAACATAACAACATAAGAAATAGGAGAATGAGTAGGCCATTCGGCCCCTCGAGCCTGCTCCACCATTAAATAAGATCATGGCTGATCTTCTACCTCAACTCCACTTTCCTGCACTATCTCCATATCCCTTGACTCCCTTAATAACCAAAAATCTATCGATCTCTGTCTTTAAAAAAACTGAAAGACTGAGGGCTGGATTTTCCGGTCCTCTCCGGTCGGGTTTTGCGGTGGCGCTGAGCAGCACCGCTGGGAAGAGCTGCGCCAGATGTGCAATGCCTCTGGTTGCGACACCAGCACGAGTTTTGAGTCTTGCCCGAGCCGTCTGTCCGGAAGTGTGACCGCAATGACCGCCTGGGAAATCAGAGCGGTCCATTGATCCCGGCGGCGGAGAGGAAGGTAAAGCACTCCAAAAGTAAGTGTGAGTGTTTTTTGTTTTAAATGTTTGTGCGATTTGCATTGCGGTGACATGGGTAATGTTTAGGAATGTTTTTGTGGGGGGGGTTTTTATGTTTCCTCCCTCCCCACCAAGGCTTCTCTCAGTGCGCTCAAGGCCCAGCTCTTCACCTCGGGAGATTCCCATCCTTGCGCCACAAGAGGTGTACAACATCTCTCTAAGAGCTGCACCCACTGGCACAGGGCCCAGATGTCCAAACTTAATACTAAAACGCAAACTATTCCCAGCTGCTAACTTTCCCGCCCCACCGCCATTATCGCCCCGAAAACAGAAAAGCCAAAACTTCAGTCCTGAGCCTGCACATCCCTCTGGGATAGAGAATTCCAAAGATTCACCACCCTCTGAGTGAAGAAATTTCTCCTCATCTCAGTCCTAAATGGCCGACCCCTTATTCTGAAACTGTGGTCCCTGGTTGCAGACTCTCCAGCCAGGGGAAACATCCTCTCTGCATCTACCCTGTCAAGCCCTGTAAGAATTTTGTATGATTCAATGAGATCACCTCTAATTCTTCTAAACTCAAGAGAATATAAACCTAGTCTACTCAATCTCTCCTCAGAGGACAACCCCCCATCCCAGGAATTAGTCTGGTGAACCTTTGTTGCACTCCCTCTATGGCAAATATATCCTTCCTTAGGTAAAGAGACCAAAACTGTACACATTACCCCTGGTGTATGCTGGTGAGAAGGAGGATAACATATGAGGATACCAGCATCTTGTATCCTTTCAGCACTGCTGCTGGCCAAGGGCTCAGCCATGCCCCTGCCAAGAATGGCCAGCACCATCTTCTCCAAGGGGGTGAGTTGAGGCTAGGAATGGGAGATGTGCCTCATTTTTGGTACCGATTGTTGGTAGGTGAGTGATTGGGAGGGAGGGGGAGTCATACATTGAGAAGTGTGTGAGGCTAGTAATGCAATTGATAGGAGATGGCTTTTGAAGATGCATTCAATGACCTTGACTACTGATCTGAGGTCATGAAACTTCTTTGGGCACTGGAGCCATGTGCTGGCAGTGATGGCCTCAGTGAATTGGTCCCACATCCTTCTTTCTGGAGAGCCTCCTGGCCCTCTGTGAGTGGAGGACCTCTCTTGCAGTGTGACCCCCTGCACAAAGCTGAAGTGCTGTGTGAAAGATCCTGGGTGCCCCTTTCCTGGCTTGCTATGTCACTTATGTTAGCGCCGATGTACTTTTCCCATTTTTTAGGTGCGGAAGGCAATTCAGCTTTAAAAGTAATTTGTTTTCAGAAGTCAGTTGTGCTGTAAGTGCTGAAAACTGCATATTTTTACCTCACTTTTATTTTTATAATTTCAGAAGGCATTGGCCTTTTAAGAAAACGAGGCATTGCCCTATTAAGATCCCATCGTGCTTTGCGAAATCACAGCCTCGTTTTCAGAGTCTCTTCGAAGCTGCTTGTGGACACCACATTGGGGCCTGATGCCAGGACGAATGCCACCAGGAGGGAGTTACATGGTGAGTTTTGTGCTGTGCTAATAATCATTAGTCTGCAGCGCTAATTTTTCAGTCCTACTAGCGCTACTATTTTCCGTGGCTGTTAATCCGCAGCTGGGGTGGCATTGGCAGGTTTCGAGATAGCCACGAATTTCTGGGCCACTGTCTTTGAGGAAAAAAATATCCTGCATTATGACACCTCAAGACTGAACTCCCATGAGGCTAAATTTCACAATCTCCTAGCTTTTCACCCTCCATTGGCCTCTTGTAACTCAATATTCACACAGTAAAATTTACCAACATGTAATACACATAACATTGGCTAGTACCTCAATAGGAAAAAGAGAGAAATGCAGACAAATAGAAACAAAGAGAAATGGTTTGAGGTACAAAGAGACAAAGTAAGAGGTATATAATCAGCACAATCAGAAACAAATCAAGTGAGCGACTTAACCCACAATGAATACATTCTGAATGAGAAGTTAATTGAAACAACAGTATTACTAGATTAAATAATTTTATCTAATTAATAATTTAGCCTAACTATCACAGGCCAAGACACTGATTTACTAATTCATCCATATAATATGGACACAGGAAGGAGAGCTCACCCAAACATTATGAATTTTGGTGTGGGACATCATTAACATAACTTCTTTCATGAAGAGATTGGCCCACTGACCCTGGCCAGCAGTAAAACTTCCCATTGTCCCATTTCTTTTGCTTGTTATGAACTCCATCACTAGTGTGTGTGCCCAAAATCCTCACAATCTCAGGGCTTGACACTTGGAATTTATTACCTAGCAAAAGCCCCAGTGCATTTATATTTAAAAAAACTGATCAAATTGAGTAGAAGTAGAAGAATCATTTGCAGAAAGAAGTACTTGATGCTTGAAGGTATCCTATGACAAAACAGCGAATTGCTGCCTGAAGTTCTCGGGTCCAAAGTTAATTATTTCACTGTCCCTATTCCTGCAGGACCACCCATTTAATTTAATTTCAATGAATTAATCTCTGACATAATTATGAAAAAGATCAGCCCCAAAAACATTTAGCCCTACATGATGCTGCAATATAAAAACAAATCCGTTTTCGTAAAACAATGTTAGAGATTAAACATACCATAAAAGTTAAACACCAGTGGGCTAGACTTTCCACTCAGATCGCTACAGCCCAAAAAATGGATGATGTTTCAGCCTTCAGGACCGCTGGATGATCGGCTATTTTTCGGATCGCTACTTTCGGCTTTTTTTGCCCGGCAATAGCCCAGCGATAGCTCAGCAATGTGGATTGGGCGTCAGCGATCTGGAAGGCAAGGTTTCCCGAGCAACAGCCTTCTGCGCATGCGTTTTTTTTTTGCAAACAAGCTTTCCCGCGATTCGGGAGGTCAGGGGTCATCCACACATGTGCAGAAGGCAAAGGGAGGGAGAGAGAGTGTTTGTACAGGAGAGAGTGTCAGCAGTGGAGAAAGAGCTTTAAGGATTGATGGATTTAAATCAAGTTAGATATTTAAAAATTTGGAGGTGTCACACGATGACTCATGAGAGAGTGGCCAGGAGGTGAAAGGTAGGAGGAGGGCCAAACCCTTCTCCGACGAGACGAATAAGGCCCTCGTCAGCGAGGTGCACTCGCGGTGGGCCCAATTAACCCAGGGCAGGCGTGGGAAACCTCCACCCCAGGCCTACCACCAGATTTGGGGCAAGATCGCTGATGTGGTCTCGTCGGCGTCCCATGAGGCGAGGGGTTCCGACCAGTGCTGCAAACGTTGGAACAGCCTGGTTGCTTCGGCAAGACTAAGTATGAAATAGATTTTAAATTGTAATGATCCACATAATATGTAAATGTTCCGGATTGAAATTATGCTGGTCATTCTTGCATATATTCCCTGCTAAGATCTTGACAGGGCTCAGAACCTGTGCCCTTTTTAAGTCTAATTTTGGCCCTGTCTCCTTTTGGGTTACGTTGGTGGATGGAGCATGACTGAGCACTGAGGTGTCCGGTCACCTTTACCCAGACTGTGTCAGTCTCTCCTGCTGGTGCCCTGGCTCACTGTCTGCCCTGGGACACTTTGGAACATTATCTAGTGGATACAAACTCTATTCGCATATAATGTTAGAAACTGTCGTCTTTCCATGATAGTACCTAGTCAATTAGCTTATGCCATGTTTTTGCACGTTTGCAGAGGAAGATATCTAAGAATTGTGCGGAGCGTCGGCGCACCGGAGGAGGGCCCGCACAGTTATGTACGCTAACCGGCTTGGAGGAACGCACTGTGGTACTGCCAGCCACAGTTGCTCGGCCACCACCCGTGGTGAGGCAGAGCCCTCCCTTGCGTCATGTGAATAATGTGTAAAGCAGTGTTAATTCAAAGTAATGTAACAGCAATTCATGTACGAATGATGTCATGTTATGCATGTAGCTTCTGTCTTACTCTCAGGTTAACAACATAAGAACATGCAAATAGGAGCAGGAGCAGGCGAACTGGCCCCTCGAGCCTGCTCCGCTATTTGTTAAGATCATTGCTGATCTGATGTAGGGCTGAGCTCCACTTCCCTGCCCGCTCCCAATAAACCTTCCCTCCTTTATCATTCTGTCTATCTCCGATTGATCCAGCCTCCATAACACAGCTCTCCGGGGCAGTGAATTCCACATAGATGTACTACCATATGTACTACCATATGATGCAGTAACGTCTCTCGGTCACATTTATTGTAGTAGTGCTGCTCCTCCTACGTATGCCAGCGCAGCACAAGAATCATGTGTACCCTTCTGTTCTAATAAGCTCAATAAGCTCAATTGTGTTTTTCAGGTCCTACAACTCCAATGGCGCAGAGGGAGGCCACACCTGCACCTGTTAACGTGCAGGTGGTCATCATCACGGATGTGGAGGAGGGCGACACATCTGAACCAGAGCCAGAGGAGGACAATGTTATGGAAAGGGAGGTGAATGCCCCTTGCATCCAACTGGAAGTCGTACCTGCGGCCACTTCTTCATCATCATCCTCGACAGAAGAAGTAGCGGGACCAAGCGGCTTGCAGCCGGCGACTCCAAGGCACTTAGTACTCATGCCAATGCCTCGGAGGTCGAGTCAATGAGGTCAGCACACACCGCCACTGACAGATCGAATTGAGTGCATGACCAGACTGTGCATGGAGAGTGTTGCGATAAGTTGCGAGCTCCTCCGGGCGTTTGGTGTGTTCACGGGGAACATGTCCCGGATGTCCACTCGCATATCGGATGATATGCAGCAGATGATCTGGGAGATGCGTGAGCAGATCGCCGCCATCCATGCCTTGCGGCATGCGAGACTGGTGGGAGATGGCACTGCACCCCAAGGTGCTGTCCCACCAACCGCCAGCACAGATGCGAGTCAGGAGAAAAAACTTCCTTCTGGCTCGGAAGTCGTTTCCTCAGGAATGTCTTCCCCTCCACCACCCCATGAGCCGATCCTGCCACCATCACCCCCCCCCCGCCCCCACCACAGCAGGAAGTCTTGAGGTCACCCGCTGCACGTCCGTCTCGTCCCACTACCCGGTGATTCAAACGGGGGGCTAAGACACAAGGAGAGTACAGGATCTGGAGGGAAGCATGGCTGCCGGTTGGGAGGGGGGTGTTATTGTGTGTTTACTATTGTTGTTGTTGTTTTTAAAATTCATTGTTGTGTGACCGTTGGCGGGGGGTTGGGTGGGGGTGTTACATTTTAAAAATGAAAATTGTTCAATTATTACATTTTTTTATTGAGTTTTACAATTGTTGTGCAGTGTCTTATAATAACGTAAGGTAAGGTAAAACATGAATACAATTGTTGGAAAACAATGGCCAGGTTAGCCAGGCAAGGATGAAATGTAACGCAACTGCAACTGTTGTCTTTCCATAAATGTAACTGTAACTGTCCCCAATGTAAGTTCATGCAAAGCGTTCATTTATGAGCTGCTGACGCAGGAGTTTCGCAGCTGCATAACTCCCACAGGATTTTTCCAGTCTTGTGGGGGGGTGGGGGGGGTGGCGCGTGGGAGCATGGGTTCATAGCAAGGCTGATTGTCCTCCGCGAGGTTCTCATCATTCTCCTTCTCCTCCTCTGTCTCTTCCGCCTCCACTCTCTCCTGAGGTGGACGTGCAGTCCCATCTGGCAATTGTTGTCCTCCCCTTATGGCTAGGTTATGCAACATGCAGCACACCACAATAATCTCAGCGACCTGGTCAGGGTGGTATTATAGGCTGTCTCCAGAGTGGTCCAGGCATCTGAAGCGCTGCTTCAGCACTTCAATTGTCTTTTCGACGATATTGCATGTAGCTATATGGCTTTCGTTGTAACGCTTCTCGGCTTCTGTCTGGGGATTACGCAGGGGGGTCATGGGCCAGCTGGCAAGGCTATATCCTTTATCCCCCAGCATCCAATCGTGACCCTGTGGCTGACTGTTAAACAGGTCAGAGACAGTGCTCTCACGCAAGATGTGCACATCATGGACGTTGCCTGGAAAATTTGCATTTACTGCCATGATTACTTGATTGTGGTCGACAACAAGCTGCACATTCAGGGAGTGGAATCCCTTTCAGTTACGAAACAACTCTGCATCTTGTAAAGGTGCTCTCAAGGCAATGTGCGTACAGTCTATTGTTCCCTGCACCTTGGGGATGTTTGCTATTCTCGAGAAACCCAAAGCCCTCCCTGGTCAAAGGGAAGTTTAGAAAGTCCATCCTGTGAGCATAAAGGGCTTTAGTCACCTGTCGAATGGAGCAATGTGTGGCGTATTGAGAGATACCACAAATGTCGCCAGCTGAAGCCTGAAAGGAGTCCAATGCATAGAAGGAATGTGCCGCAGTAACCTTTACCTCAACAGGCAGCACGGTCCTGATGTTGCTGGTAGGCTCCAGATCTCCCTTAATTAGCTGGCATATCTCATTGATGATCTCCTTTCGGAAGCGCAGCACCTGTTATCAGACAAGTTCAGGTATGATTGCTTTCCCCTGTAAGTTCGTCGGGTGTACAGTCTCCTCCTCTGCGTTAGTCTGCCACCTCTTTGATTGAACTCTTCACTAAACCCAACTTCAGTCTCCAGCATGTGAGCATTTACAAATAATGGTAGAGAAGTTACAGATCCCATCACTATTGCTATAAATGCCCTTAATAAATATAAATGTGAGCAGATCAGTCATTAAGGCCCTTAAATAACTCACAAATTTAAATTATCCTGATAAGCCCCTTCTTCAAGCAGCTTCCGACGTTCAAAATGGTGTCCTTAGTGCCGAGTCCTATAAACAGTGCCAGGCAGGAGCAGCTTTTCTCCAGTGATCTCCAGTGATCTTCTCAGCAAGCGATCAGCCCAGCGATGTGTGACCGATGTGGCGAAAGTTACGGTGGCCGATCACCTCAGCGATGTGAAATTCTTGTGCGCCGAAAGTTGGGCCGGCAATCTTTGGGTGATATTTCGGTCCAACTTTCCATTTTTTAAGTAAAATGGGCAATAGCCTGCCTATTTGGGCGATAGATGGGCGATAGCCCAGCGATCATCAGTGGAAAGTCTAGCCCCATAACATCATGGATCTTGAGGCTCCCGAACCCTAACCCTAAATCAACATAACTCTAAATCCAGGATGTGTCATAGCAAATTGGCACATCTGATTATTTGAGGCAGGACCCTTTGCCTCCACAGAAGTGAGCATACATACATTATACATACATAATACAGCATGCATTATCTTTAGTAAAGTATCAAAAGTGCTTGGGATTGACATTCCGTTTCTACCACCACCCGTTCGCCGGCGGGAGGTGGCTAACGAGCGGCAAAGGCCTACCTTCGACGCTTGTGCAGAAATTCAGTAGGTTCTTTGGCAGAGGCGCCAAGAGCTAACGCTATGGCGGCTAATACCACCCACGTGGTGACATCATCCAGCGTGCAACGCCTCCTTGGTGCCTCTATCGCGATATTTAGTTTGAATATCGGCCTTCCCAGCAAGTATTCTTACATCCAGAGAGCAAGGTAAGTTTTTTTCTTTCTTTATTTCTTCATTTTGTCATTAGTTACAACAGTGGGAAATTTGGGCGTGAGTCGGAGAAGTTTGAGTTTTTTTTCTTTTTTCCCTTTTCTTCCCGTTTTTCAGCCAGCATGGTGGCAGCCTCCCGTTGCAAACTTCAGTAGACCTCCTGAGCTCCCGCCTGAGGATGAGTGTGCAAAATAACCTTTTAGCGCTGCTCTCTCATCTTTGGGCTTAAAAACTGACGGTAAAATCAGCACTCAGGCAGTGACACCACCTCAAAAACGACGGTTCCAAATTTCGACCCCCTAGTATTTTTCAGCAATACATACAGCTGGATGCATTGAATACTACTCATGACTTGACAATCAACAATAATTCATTCATAACACATATCACTTTGAGTTATGTAGTCAGAATACTTACTGGTTAGTTATTATATTCAGTGACTCCTTACTGCATATCTATTATTTAATACAATAAATATTTCAAGTGACCTCATAATTCAGCAGCACATCTTACAGTCAAAAGTATCATTTCTTGGGGTAGGTCAAGGTATATACTGCATTGAAATCAAAAAAGTGTGCAATACCCTTTCCCCTATTTTCATTTTACAATACATTGTATTTTAATTTAACCAAAATGATAATATATGCTGTGCTGTAGAAGTCCTGTAAACTGCAGTGGTTGCTGTTGCAAAATGCTTTATAACCTGCATGTCTTATGCTACTATCACCTTTTTAACCCTTCCTCCTATAATAGTCATGTTCTACCCTAATCTTGCTATGTAACCATGCCTATGTAATTGAGTCGCACCATGTCCATTCGCGTGTGCATTTTGCTGCAGCTCCGGACCCGAACACATCACTTCTTTTCCCTTCTTTATTTCTTCTTTTCTCTTTACGCCTCCTAGGCCCCTTCTTCCTGTCGTCATGCCGCCTTTAATCACCCATCATCCAAGTTTCCCTCAAGGCCATGATGTTGATGCAATCAGCCACAATAAGCTCTCAGGTACTCTGGCCTACCCCAACCCTTCACCACTCCTCGACCTCCCTACTCTCCTGCTGCCATCTCTGTCTTGATTCTTTCTTAGGTAAGCCTATAGCTTCCCCCGTGTCTCTCTTGGCATCCTCCGAAGAGCCCATCGGGGCACTTGTCACTGCCTCCTTATGAGCAGCAACCCCAATAATCCCATCCTACACTCTCACTGACTGTCACACCCAGTGCATCTGCTGTGGGCTAATCTTGCCAACCTCCTTACCATCTCATTCATCCCTCAGCGATGAACCTGTGGACTCTTCCAGCAGATCAGCTATCATCACCCTTCTCCGCATCACCCTCCAAAATGTCCATTCACTTGTGAACAAGGCCCTTGCCACCCATGAGCTTATTGTTGATGATGGCATCGACATTAAGGCCCTGATGGAGAATTGACTGACGGGTAATGACAACTTTCCCCTTAATGAAGTGTCATTACCTGGCTATACCTTCCACCTCATGCCCTGCCCTGTTTGCCGCCATGGGGGTATGGGGCTAGATTTTCAACTTTTTTTGCATGCTTAACGCCCACTTAACGGCCATTTTATCGTTGAAATTATGCATAACGCCCAAATATCACCAATTTAGCCACAAAATGAAAACTAACGGGCATTTTTCGGAAACTTATCGCCGAGCATTACTTTCCCCATGTGTGCAACGCCTGGATAAAATAATATCGCCCGCCCACGTTTTTTGGGCGGAATCATCAGAATAGGTGAAATTAACGCCCATAATGTCGCCCAGCATTAGTTTCCGCACAAGATTCAATAATACCGACCGCCCATTTTTTTTTCTCGTAAAGATCACATTTGCCAAAACTGACGGCCAGGAGATCGCCCAGGGTCACTTCCACCACCTCGCACACATATCGCCCACAATATCACTCACCCAAAAAACGGTCCGGAAAAAGTGGAACTAACTGGAACTAATCACAGCGTTGTGGACGCCATGTTCTACATCACATGTCGCATCATTTAAAAGGCTGCTCTGCTTCAACCTCGAGGGAGTTCAGATGGTCTTTGGAGGTGATGCGAACATCTGTACAAACATCTTTACCATACTGTGAATGATTGGAATTGAATGGGTGTCTTCGCCGGGACATTCATTCTTTATGACCAATCGGTGGAAAACAGAGCTATTGCAATGGGGCCTAACCTTTCTCACCCTCTCTTGATGACCAATTACATGCTGCAGACTCGAGCTGGCCGAAGGTATGCTCATTATGTGCCCAATGTAAGACGTGCCAGACTGATGAGGAGGACCAGACGTTACACCCCCCGCAAGTACAGGGAGAAGCATTCTTACCTCAACTTGCCCGACACCACCTGCCTTCGGAGACTGTGCTTCCACAAAGAGGTTATCACTGAGGTATGCCAGCTCATAAGGGGAGATCTGCAGCCTGCCAGCACCATCAGTACTGCACTGTCCGTCGAGGTCAAAGTCACTGCGGCACTGTCGTTCTACGCATCGGGTTCAGCTGGCGACATTTGCAGTCTGTCTCAGCATGCCACACATTGCTGCATTAGACAGGTCACTGAAGCCCTGTACACATGCAGCAGGGACTTGATCAGCTTCCCTATGACCAGGGAGGCACAGAATGAGAGGGCTGTAGATTCTCCAGAAATGCAAACTTCCCCAAGGTGTAGGGAGCAATAGACGATATACACATCGCGATGCGGGCCCCTTTTCAGGATGCAGAGGTTTTCAGGAACCACAAGGGATTCCACTCCCTGAATGTCCAACTCATTGTCGACCACCAGAAAATTATACTGGCAGTGAATGCTAAATTTCCGGGCAGCATCCATGATGCTCACATCCTGCGTGAAAGCACTGTATCTGACTTGTTTAACAATCAGCCACAAGGTCAATGCTGGACGCTTGGTGACAAAGGATACGGCCTCGCCACCTGGCTGATGATGCCCCTGCATGACACCCACACCGAAGCCGAGAGGCGATACAACAAGAGCCACAGAGCCACTCGCAATATCGTGGAGAAAACCACTGGAGTGCTTAAGCAGCACTTTAGATGCCTGGACCACTCAGGAGGCGAGCTCCAATACCACCCTGAGCAGGTAGCTCAATTCGTGGTGGTGTGCTCCATGCTCCATGCTACACAACTTGGCTATCGGGAGGGGACAAAAATTGCCTGAAGCGTCTGACAGTCCACCTCACCAGAGAGAGGAAGAGGAGAATGAGAAGGCAGATGATGACGTTGGCCCATACAATCAGGCTAACGCTAAAGCCATGTCCCTACCCCCCTGTAGACCACATGAAAGGGCCCGTGGTGGCATGATAGCTACAAGAGCCTTACTTCAGGAGCATGTCGTCGTGGAGCAGGTAGAGGATGTTGAAGAACTTTTGGGGGCATCCGAAATGGAGGAGGAAGCTCCATAGACCCTCGCGGTTGACAGTGATTTCCCGAACTTCATGTTAACGAAGTGGGAGATGCCTGTGCGTGAGTTCTTTTAATGTGGGGTGGCCATTGCACACCGGCTACCACACGGGCTTAGCTGAGCAAGGTCTTGGTCCAATGGCAAGAGGATCCAAGATATCTGCAGACCAGGCACTGCTGTATGAGCCTAGCTGCCTACGGCGAGATGTTGGCCTCAAACTTGACCCTTACAGGTCGTGATCCTTACCAACGCGTCCATTATAGACTCAATCCACATCTGGACCGGGGTCAAACAAGGCTGCATCATCGCCCCAATCCTCTTCTCAATCTTCCTCGCCGCCATGCTCCATCTCACAGTCAACAAGCTCCCCGCTGGAGTGGAAATAAACCACAGACCAGTGGGAAGCTGTTTAACCTATGCCACCTGCAGACCAGATCCAAGATCACCCCAACCTCTGTCGTTGAGCTGCAGTACGCGGACGACGTCTGCATCTGCGCACATTCTGAGGCTGAACTCCAGGATATAGTCGATGTATTCAACGAGGCATATAAAAGCATGGGCCTTACGCTTAACATCCATAAGACAAAGGTCCTCCACCAGCCTGCCCTCACCGCACAGCACTGCCCCCCAGTCAAGATTCATGGCGCAGCCCTCAACAACGTGGACTACTTCCCATACCTCAGGAGCCTTTTATCAACCAAGGCAGACATTGATGCGGAGATTCAACATCGCCTTCAGTGCGCCAGTGCAGCCTTTGGCCGCCTGAGGAAAAGAGTGTTCGAAGACCAGGCCCTCAAATCTACCACCAAGCTCATGGTCTACAGGGCTGTAGTAATACTCGCCCTCCTGTATGGATCTGAGACATGGACGATGCACAGAAGACACCAAGTCGCTGGAGATATATCACCAACGATGCCTCCGCAAGATCCTGCAAATCCCCTGGGAGGACAGACACACCAACATCAGTCTCCTCGCCCAGGCTAACATCCCCAGCATTGAAGCACTGACCACACTCGATCAGCTTCGCTGGGCAGACCACTTAGTTTGCATGCCAGACACGAGGCTCCCTAAGCAATTGCTCTATGCGGAGCGCCTTCATGGCAAACAAGCCAAAGGTGGACAGCGAAAACGTTACAAAGACACCCTCAAAGCCTCCCTGGTAAAGTGCGACATCACCACTGACACCTGGGATTTCTTGGCTGAAGACCACCCTAGGTGGAGAAAATGCATCCGGGAGGGTGTTGAGCTCTTCGAATCTCAACGCCACGAACGTGAAGAGGTCAGGCGCAGGCAGCGAAAGGAGCCATCTCCAGGCCAGGTCCAAGACCACCCCAACCTCTGTCATCGAGCTACAGTACGCGGATGACGTCTACGTCTGCACACATTCAGAGGCTGAACTCCAGGACATAGTCAACGTATTTACTGAGATGTATGAAAGCATGGGCCTTACGCTAAACATCCGGAAGACAAAGGTTCTCCACAAGCCTGTCCTCGCCGCACAGCACTGCCCCCCAGTCATCAAGATCCACTGCGCGACCCTGGACAACGTGGACCATTTCCCATACCTCGGGAGCTTCTTATCAACAAGAGCAGATATTGATGACGAGATTCAACACCGCCTCCAGTGCGCCAGCGCAGCCTTCGGCCGCCTGAGGAAAAGAATGTTCGAAGACCAGGCCCTCAAATCTACAACCAAGCTCATGGTCCACAGGGCTGTAGTAATACCCGCCTTGTATGGCTCAGAGACATGAACCATGTACTGCAGACACCTCAAGTTGCTGGAGAAATACCACCAACAATGCCTCCGCAAGATCCTACAAATCCCCTGGGAGGGCAGATGTACCAACATTAGTGTCCTCGTCCAGGCCAACATCCCCAGCATTGAAGCACTGCCCATACTTGATCAGCTCCACTGGGCAGGCCACATTGTTCGCATGCCAGACACAAGACTCCCAAAGTGAGCGCTCTACTCGAAACTCCTTCACGGCAAACGAGCCAAAGGTGGGCAGAGGAAACATTACAAGGATACCCTCAAAGCCTTCCTGATAAAGTGCAACATCCCCACCGACACCTGGGAGTCCCTGGCCAAAGACCGCCCAAAGTGGAGGAAGTGCATCCGGGAGGGTGCTGAGCGCCATGAGTCTCATCGCCAAGTGCATGCAGAAAACAAGCGCAGGCAGCGGAAAGAACGTGCGGCAAACCTGTCCCACCCTCCCTTACTTTCAACAACTATCTGTCTCACCTGTGGCAGGGACTGTTGCTCATGTATTGGATTGTTCAGCCACTTAAGGACTCATTCTAAGAGTGGAAGCAATTCTTCCTCGATTCTGAGGGACTGCCTATGATGATGATGATGTCAGGAGCTCATATGAGCACTTTGCCTGAAAGAACATTGGTGGTATTTACAAAGCTGACACACTGCTGAGTGTGCAGGTCATACATCAATAGTGGGCATCACCTTGGTGACAGTTAATGTTTAAGTTGATTGAAGTTAAGTGTAATTATACCCTTTGATGTTAAGGAATCACCAGCGTGTAACGGTGCAGCTATCTGAGCCAATGCGCAACAAGGTTTTGTTAAATAAAAAACATTTAAACTGAACATTTCTCTGAAATCATCAGTATTTCTGTAAAAAACAACCCCCCCCCCCCTACCCCCCGCTACCACCTCTACCCCTTCCCTTTCCCCTCCTGATTCCAAGCCGCCTGGCCGAGGAGCTCCTCAGGCGATGCTCCATTGGGGGGGGCGGGGGGGAGGGGTGGATGGGTGGATGACGGCCGAACCACTGCTTGGACAGAAAGGGGAAAGGATGGTCCCAAGATGTTGTTCCTGGCTCTCGTGTCATTGACAATGGGGGTGCGGCACCTTGGGTGCAGTGCCGTGCTCCGGGACCACTGGGAGCCCTCTGCCACCAGTGTTCCTGGCTACCAGCTCCAGGGCATCCACCATCTCTTCCCTGTTATATCTTATTTGTTGGACAAAAACTCGGTGCCAATTATGTTTTTGGTGGTTAGTAGGCTTTTTGCTGCTGGTGAATCTCCCTCCTTCCTCCCAAAGCAGCCACACCACAGCCACACATGCTTTCAGTCCTTCTCAGCTCCCTCTCTCTGTCTCCTTCTCTGCACATGTAATGATGACCTTTGACCTCCTGAATCACAGTAATCGAACGTTGCCATGTCGTTGCTAAAGACGGCGACATTTTACGGCAGAAGTTCAGAGAGATTTAATGCTACCGCCCATTTCATATAATAGAAATATAGAAACATAGAAAATAGGTGCAGGAGTGGGGCATTCAGCCCTTCGAGCCTGCACCACCATTCAATAAGATCATGGCTGATCATTCACCTCAGTACCCCTTTCCCGCTTTCTCTCCATACCCCTTGATCCCTTTAGCCGTAAGGGCTGTAACTAACTCACTCTTGAATATATCCAAAGAACTGGCATCAATGACTCTCTGCGGCAGGGAATTCCACAGGTTAACAACTCTCTGAGTGAAGAAGTTCCTCCTCATCTCAGTCCTAAATGGCCTACCCCTTATTCGAAGACTGTGTCCCCTGTTTCTGGACTTCCCCAACATCGGGAACATTCTTCCCGCATCTAACCTGTTCCGTCCCGTCAGAATCTTATATGTTTCTATGAGATCCCCTCTCATCCTTCTCTCATTCATCACTCACGGTAACGCCCAATTTAAAAAATGCAGACTAGGTGCTTTGAGAATGGGCGAGAAGCCGGCAATCTGAAAACCCATTTTTACCACCCACGCCAGAAATAATGCCCATTTTTGGGCGATTTGCACAAAAGTGTAAAATCTAGCCCAAGGTCTTTATCACCAAATTACACATTGGTCTGTGTACTCCTCTAGTAATTGCTCCACCATTGAGCATCTCACCTCCCTTAGTCTCTGCACCAAGCGATTTCTCAGTCGTGGTGATTTCAACCTTCATCTCGATTCATCATGCCCTCTCTTCTTTGAGTTCACTGCCCTCCTATCTCCTTTAATCTCTCTTTTTCTGGTGGATTGATGACCGTATTGGTGTCATTTCCCGCTCTCGCCCTGTACTTTAAAATTTCATTCAGTTTGCATCCAATTTCCACCCTTCCCTCACCTTCACATGGTCCATCTCTGACACATCCCTTCCCTTCCTTGACTTCTCTGTCTCCATTTCGGTGGATGGACGATTGACCAACATTCACTATAAGCCCACTGACTCCCACAGCTACCTGGACTACACTTCCTCCCACACCGCATCCTGTAAGGACTCCATTCCATTCTCCCAGTTTCCCCGTCTCCATTGCATCTGCTCTGACGATGCCACCTTTCACCCCACCAGCCTCCACGTTCAACGGATCAACCTCCGCCATTTCCGCCACCTCCAGCATGATCCCACACAAATCATATCTCCCCCTCCCCTCCCCTCTCAGCATTCCGAAGGGACTGCTCTCTCCATGACATCCTAGTGCAGTGCCACGTGCTAGTCAGAGTAGGAATCACAGGATAGCTCAGATGAATACGTGGCTTGGGGAGTGGTGCAGAAGGGAAGGATTCAAATTCCTGGGGCATTGGAACTGGTTCTAGGGGGCGGGGGGTGGGAACAGTACAAAACGGATGGTCTGCACCTAGGCAGGACTGGAACCAATGTCCACCGGGGAGTGTTTGCTAGTGCTGTTGGGGAGGGGTTAAACTAATATGGCAGGGGGATGGGAACCTATGCAGGGAGACAGAGGGAAGTAGAATGGGGGCAGAAGCAAAAGATAGAAAGAAGAAAAGTAAAAGTGGAGGGCAGAGAAACCCAAGGCAAGCCACAACAAGGGCCACATTACAGCAAAATTCTAAAGGGGCAAAGTGTGTTAAAAAGACAAGCCTGAAGGCTCCGTGCCTCAATGCGAGGAGTATTTGTAATAAGGTGGATGAATTAACTGTGCAGATAGCTGTTAAAGGATATGATGTTATTGGCATCACGGAGACATGACTCCAGGATGACTAAGGCTGGGAACTCAACATCCAGGGGTATTCAACATTCAGGAAGGATAGAGACAAAGGAAAAGGAGGTGGGTGGCATTGCTGGTTAAAGAGGAAATTAATGCAATAGTAAGGAAGGACATTAGCTTGGATCATATGGAATCATTATGGGTGGAGCTACGGAATACCAAAGGGCAGAAAACGCTAGTGGGAGTTGTGTACAGACCACCAAACAGTAGTAGTGAGGTTGGAGACAGCATCAAACAAGAAATTAGAGATGTGTGCAATAAAGGTCCAGCAGTTATCATGGGCAACTTTAATCTACATATTGATTGGGCAAACCAAACTGGTAGCAATGCAGTGGAGGAGGATTTTCTGGAGTGTATTCGGGATGGTATTCTAGACCACTATCTCGAGGAACCAACTAGAGGGCTGGGTGATGTGTAATGAGAAAGGACGAATTAGCAATCTTGTTCTGCAAGGCCCCTTGGGGAAGAGTGACCATAATATGGTAGAATTCTTTATTAAGATGGAGAGTGACACAGTTAATTCAGAAACTAGGGTCCTGAACTTAAGGAAAGGTAACTTCGATGGCATGAGACATAAATTGGCTAGAATAGACTGGCGAGTGATACTTAAAGGGTTGACAGTGGATAGGCAATGGCAAACATTTAAAGATCACATGGATGAACTTCAACAATTGTACATCCCTGTCTGGAGTAAAAATAAAACGGGGAAGGTGACTTAACGGTGGCTAACAAGAGAAATTAAGGATAGTGTTAAATCCAAGGAAGAAGCATATAAATTGGCTAGAAAAAGCAGCAAACCTGAAGACTGGGAGAATTTTTATCATTCAGCAGAGGAGAAAGGGTTTAATTAGGAGGGGGAAATAGAGTATGAGAGGAAGCTTGCTGGGAACATAAAAATTGACTGCAAAAGCTTCTATAGATATGTGAGGAGAAAAAAATTAATGAAGACAAATGTAGGTCCCTTGCAGTCAGATTCAGGTGAATTTATAATGGGGAACAAAGAAATGGCAGACCAATTGAACATATTGTGTTCCTAACACAGATGAGACTGCACACAGGGAGATTAAAGTAACAGTGACCTCAGTGCCATCCGCCACAATCTTTCTCCCCAAAAACTCCACTTCTGTTGCCATGATGACGCATTTCGACCTATTCAGCCGGAGCCCTACGCAATCCAGTCGCTGGAGGACCTCCTCCAGGTTTTGTTGGTGCTCGACGGTGTCCCGACCCGTGACCAATATGTTGTCCTGAAAAACCGCCGGGCGTGGTACCGACTTGAGTAGGCTCTCCATGTTTCTCTGGAAGATCGCTGCAGCTGACCGAATTCCAAATGGGCATCTGTTGTAGATGAACAGTCCCTTGTGCGTGTTGATGCAGGTGAGGCCCTACGAAGACTCCTCCAGCTCCTGCGTCATGTAGGCCGAAGTCAGGTTGAACTTGGTGAACATCTTGCCTCCTGCCAGCGTCGCAAATAGGTCGTCTGCCTTAGGTAGTGGGTATTGGTCCTGTAGCGAGAAACGATTAATAGTTACTTTATAATCGCTGCAAATCCTGACCGTGCCATCACTTTTGAGTACTGGAACAATCGGGCTGGCCCACTCACTGAATTCCACTGGGGAGACAATGCCCTTGCATTGTAGCCTGTCCAGCTTGATTTCCACTCTCTCCCTCATCATGTGAGGTACCGCTCGTGCCTTTTGGTGAATGGGTCATGCCTCTGGGGCCAAGTGGATCCGCACCTTCCCCCAGAAAAGTTTCCAATGCCTGGCTCAAAAAGGGAAGGAAATTTGTAAAGAACCTGGGTACATGAGGCCTCATTGACATGTGTTAGTGCTCGGATGTCATCCCAGTTCCAACGGATTTTGCCCAGCCAGCTCTTTCCAAGCAGTGTGGGGCCATCGCCCGGGACAATCCAGAGTGGCAGTTCATTCACCGTGCCCTCGTAGGTGACCTTGACCATGGCGCTGCCCAGGACAGTGATAAGCGCTTTGGTGTATGTTCTCAGTTTCGTGTGGATGGGGCTCAAGGCTTGCTGAATGCCTTGTTGCACCACAGTCTCTCAAACATCTTTTTACTCATGATGGATTGGCTAGCGCCAGTGTCCAGTTCCATGGCTACGGGTAAGCCATTCAATTTTACATTTAGCATTATAGGTGGACATTTCATCAAAAATGTGTGCACCCTGTGTACTTCAGCATCTGCCTCCTCACTCTGAGGCTCAAAATTGCTTTGATCCACCATGGACCAATCTTCCTCTGCCACGTGGTGGTTATCAGGTTTTGCAGAGCTTGCAGCTCGTCTGCAAGCTCATTGGAGGTGCCCCATTGTTCCACAGCTCTTACAAACATACGCCTTGAAGTGGCATCAATAGGCTGAATGGAAGCCTCCAAAATGCCAACAAGGTGTGAATTGTCTTGCATTCATCCTTTGTTGCGGACTCTAAGTCATCTGGCTCACCTGAGGCCTGCTGGCAGTTGCAGACTTATGGTTTCAGCCCTGTACATTTCTGCTCGCAAACACAGTTCCAGTTAATTTATGAACATTGCTAGCACTTGTGTGCTGAGAGATTTGTTTGGTGTTATCACTGGTGGACATAAACACCTGTGCTATCGCAATAGCCTTACTGAGGGCCAGTGTCTCTACAGTCAAAAGTTTTCGTAGGATGGTCTCATGGCCAATGTCCAGTACAAAAATGTCTCTGAGCATTTGCTCCAGGTAGCCATTAAACTCACATTGTCCTGCAAGTCGCCTTAGCTCGGCGACGTAGCTCGCCACTTCCTGACCTTCAGATCGCTGGCACGTGTAGAACCGATACCTCACCATCAGCTCGCTCTCCCTCGGGTTAAGATGCTCCCGAACCAGTGTACACAGCTCCTCATACGACTTATCTGTGGGTTTCACGGAGCCAGAAGATTCTTCATGAGGCTGTAGGTCGGTGCCCCGCAGACCGTGAGGAGGACCGCTCTCCTTTTTGCAGCGCTTCCTCCTCCGTTCAGCTCGTTGGCTACAAAGTACTGGTCTAGCCATTCGACATAGGCTTTCCAGTCCTCACCCTCTGAGAACTTCTCCAGCATGCCCACAGTTTGCTGCATATTTGCGTTTAAATCGTATACTCGTCGCCAGTTATTGTGTTCTTAATACAGATGAGACTGCACACAGGGAGGTTAAAGTAACATAGACCTCAGTGTTTATTAAGACACTCCAGAGTGAGAAACAGGCATTAGGGGCCAGTTTATATACAGTACTCCCAAGTGATGCTGGGATCCCTTGGGACTTCAGGGGATGCACTCCCTGATGGCGGAACATGGGAATGCATGCTTTACAGATACATAACAGAATAAATACTTTGGTTCTTTCTTCACTAAGGAACATACAAATATCTTTCCAGAAATACTAGGGGACCGAGGGTCTAGTGAGAAGGAGGAACTGAAGGAAATCCTTATCAGGCGGAAAATTGTGTTTGGGAAATTGACGGGATTGAAGGCTGATAAATCCCCGGGGCCTGGTAGTCTGAATCCCAGAATACTTAAGGAAGTGGCCCTAGAAATAGTGGATGTATTGGTGATAATTTTCTAACAGTCTATCGACTCTGGATCAGTTCCTATGGACTGGAGGATAGCTAATGTAACACCACTTTTTAAGAAAGGAGGAAGAGAGAAAACAGGTAACTATAGACTGGTTAGGCTGACATCAGTAGTGGGGAAAATTTTGGAATCAATGACTAAAAATGAAATAGCAGCGCATTTGGAAAGCAGTGACAGAATCGGTTCAAGTCAGCATGGATTTATGAAAAGGAAATCATGCTTGACAAATCTTGTAGAATTTATTGAGGATGTAACTGGTCGAGTGGACAAGGGAGAACCAGTGGATGTGGTGTTTTTGGACTTTAAAAATGCTTCTGACAAGGTCCCACACAAGAGATTGGTGTGCAAAATTAAAGCACATGGTATTGGGGTAATGTACCGACGTGGATAGAGAACTGGTTGGCAGACAGGAAGCAGAGAGTCGGGATAAACGGGTCCTTTTCAGAATGGCAGGCAGTGACTAGTGGGGTGCCGCAGGGCTCAGTGCTGGGACCCCAGCTCTTTACAATATACATTAATGATTTAGATGAATGAATTGAGTGTAATATCTCTTAGTTTGCAGATGACACTGCTGGGTGGCGGTGTGAGCTGTGAGGAGGACGCTAAGAGGCTGCAGGGTGACTTGGACAGGTTAGGTGAATGGGAAACGCATGGCAGATGCAGTATAATGTGGATAAATGTGAGTTTACCTACTTTGGGGGCAAAAACAGGAAGGCACAATATTATCTGAATGGCGGCAGATTAGGAAAAGGGGAGGTGCAATGAGACCTCGGTGTCATGGTACATCAGTCATTGAAAGTTGGCATGCAGGTACAGCAGGCGGTGAAGAAGGTAAATGATATGTTGAACTTCATAGCTAGGGGATTTGAATATAGGAGCAGGGAGGTCTTACTGCAGTTGTACAGGGCCTTGGTGAGGCCTCACCTGGAATATTGTGTTCAGTTTTGGTCTCCTAATCTTGGGAAGGACGTTCTTGCTTTTGAGGGAGTGCAGCGAAGGTTCACCAGACTCAATCCCGGGATGGCAGGACTGACATATGAGAAGAGACTGGATCGACTGGGCCTGTATTCACTGGAGTTTAGAAGGATGAGAGTGGATCTCATAGAAACGTATAAAATTCTGACGGGACTGGACAGGTTAGATGCCGGAAGAATGTTCCCGATGTTGGGAAGTCCAGAACCAGGGGACATAGTCTAAGGATAAGGTGTAAGACATTTAGGACTGAGATGAGGAGAAACTTCTTCACTCAGAGAGTTGTTGATGCCAGTTCATTGGATATAATCAAGAGGGAGTTAGATATGGCCCTTGCGGCTAAAGAGATCAAGGGGTATGGAGAGAAAGCAGGAAAGGGGTACTGAGGTGAATGTTCAGCCATGATCTTATTGAATGGTGGTGCAGGCTCGAAGGGCCGAATGGCCTACTCCTGCACCTATTTTCTATGTTTCTATGTCTCTATGTCCATTCCGGAGTTACCCCCAGCACCCTTTCCCCTTCCCATGGCACCTTTCAATGCAAGCGCAGGAGATGCAACACCTGCCCTTTTACCTCCTCCCTTCCCACTATGCAGGGCCCCAAATACTCCTTCCAGGTGAAACAACGATTTCCTTGTACTTCTTTCCATTTAGTATATTATATTCGCTGCTCATAATTCGCTCCTCTACATTGGGGAGACCAAGCGTAGATTGGTGACCGCTTTGCGGAGCACCTCCGTTTAGTCCGCAAGTGTGACCCTGAGCTTCCAAACGCCTGTCACTTTAATTCTCCACTCCATTCCATTCTGACCTCTCTGTCCTTGGTCTCCTACACTGTTCCAATGAAGCTCAATGCAAGCTCGAGGAACAGCACCTCATCTTTCGTTTAGGCACTTTACAGCTTTCTGGACTCAACATCGTTAAAAAATTTCAGAGCGTAACCGCTAAAAATCTTTGGCTCCTTTCCCCCCCACCCCCTCCACTCCTCCCACAGAGCCTGTTTCTTTCTTTCTTTCTCCTTGTCTCTAATGGCAGTTGATCATTATCCCACCATTCACACCCTATCTTAACTAATGTTTCTCGAACTCCTGGCATTACCATTTGAATTTGGACCATCATCCCTTTTGTCTCTCCACTTTCTCTTGTCTTCCAACCTATCAAAGACCTTCCCTTTTGTTCTTTCTTCCCCTCCCCTTTTCAGTGCTGGTTAAGAATCTGTTCTTTCCAAACACTCTCCAGTTCTGACGAAGGGTCATCGACCCGAAACGTTAACTCTGCTTCCTCTCCACAGATGCTGCCTGACCAGCTGAGATATCCCACATTTTCTGTTTTTATTCCAGATTCCAGCATCCGCAGTATTTTGCTTTTGTATTTCCCTTAATCTCTGCCTCCATTGAAATTTCCTAACCCATATTCATCATCAGATCTGGCTGGATCACAAAAAACTATCGGGTCCTGCACTCCTCTGCCAAAACTGCTCACACTTCTCGGATTATCCTAGAATGCAAAGATAACCTACGGCTGAAGTTTTGCACTATAAATGGTCTTCTTAAACCTCGCTCCCCTACCTCCTCCACCCTCACCATTAACAATAAATGAGAGGAGCTCATGGACTTCTTTCTCACTAACATTGAGACCATCCATTCAGCTGCCTCTGCCCCTTCTCTCCCTTCCCCTATCCCACCAAACCACACTTCCCGTAAGGTTCCCCCTGCCCTCGCCCTGAACTCACATCTTTCTCTAGTTTCTCTCGAAGCTCATTTTGTCCATGAGATCTATCTCCTGCTCCCTCGACCCTATTTCCACCAAACTGATGACCACCCAACTTCTCTTCCTGGCCCCATGTTAGCTGATATTGTTAGTGGTTCCCTCTCAACTGGTTCTGTCCCGCAGCCCTTCAAATCACCTGCCTCCTCAAAAACCCCTCTGTCCTTTCAAACTACCTCCCACATTCGTTTCCTCTCCAGAGTCCTTGAGTGTGTTGTAGCCTCTAAAATCGATGCCCATCCTTCCCGCAATTCCATGTTTAATCAGGTTTCTGCCCCAGCCACAGCACTGATATGGCCCTTATCAAAGTCACAAATTACATCCTATGTGACTGTAACCATGGTAAACTATCCCTCCTCATTCTTCCTGACCTATCTGCAGCCTTCGACATGTTTGACTATTCCAACTTCCTCCAATACATCTTTTCCATCGTCGAGTTGGGTGGGAGAGCCCTCGCCTGGTTCCATTCCAGTCATACCAGAGAATCACCTGCAATGGCTTCTCTTCCCGCTCCCACATCGTTACCTCTGGTGTCCCCCGAGGATCTATCCTTGGCCCCCTCCTATTTCTCATCTACATGCTGCCCCTTGACGACATCATCCGAACACACAGCATCAGTTTCTACATGAACGCTGATGATACTTGCTCTACCTCACTGCTACCTCTTTCGACTCCTCCACTATCTCTGATTTATTGCACTGCTTATCCAACATCCAGTCCTGGGTGAGCAGAAAATTTCTGCAACTAAATATTGTGAAGACCAAAGACATTGGGGGGGAATTTTAACCCCCAAGGACAGATGGGTCGGGGAGGGATTGAAAATTTAAAAAATGGGAAGCCTGTCCCTAACCCACTTCCAATGCGCCCATTCCAGTTTTAACAGAGCCTATCTGCCCGACAGCTGGACAGCCTTTAAAACAGGCTCTCCGTATTATCGGAGCCATTGTCTTCGGTCCCTGCCACAAACTCCATTTTCTAGCCAACAACTGTATCTCTCTCCTTGGCCACAATCTGAGGCTGAACCAAACTGCTCGAAACCTTGGCGTCATATTGACTTTGAGATGAACTTCTGACCCCATATTCTCTCCATCACCAAGACCACCTACTCCACCTCAGTAACATCGTTTGTCTCCGCTATTGCCTCAATTACGCAGCCTAGTTTTGAATCTCTCCACCATTGCCGGATGTGCCTTCAGCTTAGGCTCTGGAATTCTTTCCTTAAACCTCTCCACTTCTCCAACTCTCTCACTTGCTTTAAGACACTCCTTAAAACCTACCTCTTTGACCAAGCTTTTGGTCACCTGTCCGAATACCTCCTTATGTGGCTCGGAGCCAAATTTTATTTGATGACACTCCTGTGAAGCACCTTGGGATATGTTATAAATTAAAGGGCTAGACTTTCCCAAGAGCCCCTCAACGCCCGATTGCCGCCCAGAAAAAACGCTAACGTTTTGCAACTAACGCTGGTGAGAATTTCCATAATTAAGGTAAAAATAATCACCCGGCGAGAAAATGGATCTTGCACCAGTATTCTAGGCGGTTTCTCAGCAGCTAAAGGCGAAACTAGATGAAACGAGCGGTTCTTAAATTAAAAAAAAATTTATTCCAAGGCTGCGATTGGGCCTAGGGAGGGGGAAAACTTTACAAAAGAATTGCACTTAAAAAAAAAAGTTAAAAAACATTCCCAAGATAGTTTTAAAGCTAATCGCCGTTTTACAATTATAAAAAGAATCTTTAACTTAGCTTTCTTTGCAGAGTACTCACCTACCTTCCTGTTCCAGCAGCTTTTACAGAACGGTTCCCTCTGCTATCTGGATGGGCTTCCGTTGAGGCCAAACTTACGCCCTGGCGATTTTCTCAGCGGTGTACGATGGTGGTTTGCTCCCGGTGGGCGTTTCGAGATGTGGGCAGTACCATTCAAAAACTAAGGGGGAAACTTTTGCCGGGCGGTTTCTCTCACAAAAACAGCTGGAACGCTGAGAAAAGCGCCGAAAATGAAGACATAAGTCTCCCCCAAAGGGGCAATATAAATGCAAGTTGTTCTTCTTGTTTTCCCATGACTTCAACAAGACAGGAAGTTTTATATAATTTAAACAATGCAGCAAAAAGCAGCAACGGTAAATATAATATATAGTTACATCTGGAATATATATCAAGAACACACATATAATAGCTGTAGTGAAAGGGGATTCTATTGTAAGGGGAACAGATAGGCGTTTCTGTGGCCGTAAACGAGATTCCAGGATGGTATGTTGCCTCCCTGGTGCAAGAGTCAAGGATGTCTCGGAGCGGCTGCAGTGCATCCTGGAGAGGGAGGGTGAATAGCCAGCTGTCGTGGTACATATAGGCACCAACGATATAGGAAATAAATGGGATGCGGTCCTACAGGCTGAATTTAGGGAGCTAGGAGTTAAAGTAAAAAGTAGGACCTCAAAAGTTGTAATCTCAGGATTGCTACCAGTGCCACGTGCTGGTCAGAGCAGGAATTGCAGGATAGTTCAGATGAATACGTGGCTTGAGGAATGCTGCAAGGAGGAGGGATTCAAATTCCTGGGGCATTGGAACCATTTCTGGGGGAGGTGGGATGAGTACAAACCGGACGGTCTGCACCTGGGTAGGACCGGAACCTATGTCTGAGGTGGAGTGTTTGTTAGTACTGCTGGGGAGGGATTAAACTAATATGGCAGGGGGATGGGAACCTATGCAGGGAGGCAGCGGGAAGTAAAAAGGGGGCAGAAGCTAAAGGTAGGAAGGAGAAAAGCAAGAGTGGGTGGCAGAGAAATCAAGGGCAAAAATCAACAAGGGCCACAATACAACATATTTCTAAAAGGCCAAAGAGTGTTTTAAAAACACGCCTGAAGGCTCTGAGTCTCAATGCGAGGAGCATTCGTAATAAGGTGGACGAATTAATTGTGCAGATAGCTGTTAACGGATATGATGTAATTGGGATTATAGAGACATGGCTCCAAGGCAACCAAGGCTGGGAACTCAACATCAAGGGGTATTCAATATTCAGGAAGGATAGACAGGAAGGAAAAAGAGGTGGGGTAGCGTTAATGGTTGAAGAGAAGATTAATGCAATAGTAAGGAAGGACATTCGTTTGGAAGATGTGGAATCTATATGGGTAGAGCTGTGAAATAGCAACGGGCAGAAAATATTATTGGGGGTTGAGTACAGACCACCAAACAGTAGTAGTGAGGTTGGGGATGGCATCAATCAGGAAATTAGGGATGCGTGCAATAAGCGTACAGCAGTTATCATGGGTGACTTTAATCTTCATATTGATTGGGCTAACGAAACTGTAGCAATACTGTGGAGGAGGATTTCCTGGGGTGTATCAGGGATGGTTTTCGAGACCAATATGTCAAGGAACCAATTAAAGAGCAGGCCATCCTAGACTGGGTCTTGTGTAACGAGAGAGGATTAATTAGCAATCTGGTTGTGCAAGGCCCCTTGGGGAAGAGTGACCATAATATGGTAGAATTCTTCATTAAGATGGTGAACAACACAGTTAATTCAGAGACTAGGGTCCTGAACTTAAAGAAAGGAAACTTTGATGGTATGAGACGTGATTTGGCTAGGATAGAGTGGCGAATGATACTTAAAGGGTTGACGGTGGATAGGCAATGGCAAACTTTTAAAGATCACATGGATGAATTACAACTATTGTACATCCCTGTCTGGCATAAATATAAAACAGGAAAGGTGGCTCAACCGTGGCTAACAAGGGAAATTAGGGATAGTGTTAAATCCAAGGAAGAGGCATATAAATTGGCCAGAAAAAGCAGCAAACCTGAGGACTGGGCGAAATTTAGAATCCAGCAGAGGAGGACTAAGGGTTTAGTTAGGAGGGGGAAAATAGAGTATGAGAGTAAGCTTGCAGGGAACATAAAAACTGACTGCAAAAGCTTCTACAGATATGTGAAGATAAAAAGATTAGTGAAGACTAATGTAGGTCCCTTGCAGTCAGAATCAGGTGAATTCATAATGAGGAACAAGGAAATGGCTGACCAATTGAAGAAATACTTTGGTTCTGTCTTCACTAAGGAAGACACGGATAACCTCCCGAAAATACTAAGGGACCGAGGGTCTAGCGAGAAGGAGGAACTGAGGGAAATCCTTATTAATCAGGAAATGGTGTTTGGGAAACTGATGGGACGGAAGGCCGATAAATCCCCAGGGCCTGATAGTCTGCATCCTCGAGTACTTAAGGAAGTGGCCCTAGAAATAGTAGATGATGGTCATTTTCAAAAATTCCGTGGACTCTGGATCAGTACCTATGGATTGGAGGGTAGCTAATGTAACCCCACTTTTTAAAAAAGGAGGGAGAGAGAAAACAGGGAATGAAAGACCAGTTAGCCTGACATTGGTGGTGGGAAAATGCTGGAATCAATTATTAAAGATGTAATAGCAGCTCATTTGGAAAGCAGTGACAGGATCGGTCCAAGCCAGCATGGATTTATGAAAGGGAAATCATGCTTGATAAATCTTCTAGAGTTTTTTGAGGACGTAACTAGTAGAGTGGATACAGGAGAACCAGTGCATGTGGTGTATTTGGACTTTCAAAAGGCTTTTGACAAGGTCCCATACAAGAGATTAGTGTGCAAAATTAAGGCACATGATATTGGGGGTAATGTATTGACGTGGATAGAGAACTGGTTGGCAGACAGGAAGCAAAGAGTGGGAATAAACGGGTCCTTTTCAGAATGGCAGGCAATGACTAGTGGGGTGCCGCAAGGTTCAGTGCTGGGACCCCAGCTATTTACAATGTACATTAATGATTTAGACGAAAGAATTGAATGTAATATCTTCAAGTTTGCAGATGACACTAAGCTGGGTGGCAGTGTGAGCTATGAGGAGGGGATGCTAAGAGGCTGCAGGGTGACTTGGACAGGTTAGGTGAATGGGCAAATGCATGGCAGATGCAGTATAATGTAGATAAATGTGAGGTTATTCATTTGGTGGCAAAAACAGGAAGGCAGAGTATTATCTGAATGGTGACAGATTAGTAAAAGGGGAGGTGCAACGAGACCTGGGTGTCATGGTACATCAGTCATTGAACGTAGGCATGCAGGGACAGCAGGCAGTAAAGAAAGCAAATGGCATGCTGGCCTTCATAGTGAGCGGATTTGAGTATAGGAGCAGGGAGGTCTTGCTGCAGTTGTACAGGTCCTTGGTAAGACCACACTTTGAGTATTGTGTGCAGTTTTGGTCTCCTAATCTGAGGCAGGACTTGCTTGCTATTGAGGGAGTGCAGCAAAGGTTCACCAGACTGATTCCTGGGATGGCAGGACTGACATATGAAGAAAGACTGGATCAGCTAGGCTTATACTCACTGGAATTTAGAAGAATGAGAGGAGATCTCATAGAAACATATAAAATTATGACGGGACTGGACAGGTTAGATGCAGAAAGAATGTTCCTGATGTTGGGGAAATCCAGAACCAGGGGTCACAGTCTAAAGATAAGGGGTAAGCCATATAGGACCGAGATGAGGGGAAACTTTTTCACCCAGAGAGTGGTGAACCTATGGAATTCTTTACCACAGAAAATTGTTGAGTCCAGTTCGTTGGATATATTCAAGACGGAGTTAGATGTGGCCCTTACGGCTAAGGGGATCAGTGCGTATGGAGAGAAGGCAGGAGTGGGGTACTGAAGTTGCATGATCAGCCATGATCATATTGAATGGCAGTGCAGGCTCGAAAGGCCGAATGGCTAGCTTCTGCACCTATTTTCTATGTTTCTATGTTTCTAATATATATTCAACAAGCATCCCTAATGAACTAATGGATGAACAATTTATTGCTAGTGTGTTATAATCGCTTTGGATAAAAATCCATTTCATAATTTATCTAACTATAAACGGAAATAATAAAAATTAAGGATTGCACGTAGGAGAGAAAGTATGCAAAAAAACTGAAAGCAGTTTCTAAATTACCATTGTTTCTCAATTTCAAAAAGCCTTTTACCATCTTAACTGTGATCACTGCGGCAATTTGATTTGGTGCATTTTGATTTCCTGGCTTTAGGTTGTTCATTGGTTGCTCAGAGAATGTTTCCTTACTTACCACATGATTTCTAGTCACAGGCATATAACAAGGAAACAATAGCTTTCAGTTTAAAAATTCAGAGCCTTCAGGGATACCCATGTCAGGATTGAAAATAATACTCTTAAAAGTATTCACAATCCATGCTATCACTGGGCTGAGTCTCATAGCCAAATGATTACCGTGGCAACGTGCCACACCAACTTCTAAACAAAGTATGCCAACATCAGAGTTAAAAAGAACCTCCCAATAATGATAAGCAGATAAAACGCAGGCTACAGGGCCTGAAAGAGTGCAGTTTCTGAAAAAAGCTTCAAAGATACTTTTACTATAACCAGACTCCCTGCTTCACACAAATAAAAGCAAAACTAGCAAATGCTGCAAATCTGAAATGAATCAGAGAATATGTGGAGAGAACAGGTAAATTAACATTTCTGCTGTAGATCCTTTATCAGAACTAGGAAAAATCATTAAATTGCTGTTTATCTGTAATTTTTACACCTGAAATATTAACTTTCTTGTTCTCATCGAAGATGATGACTGACTTGCTGAATGGTTCCAGCATTTTGTGTTTATATCTCCAGTTTGGCGATCTTTCAGTCACTTTTTTTTAATGCTGCAGCTCTGGGAAAAGTTACTGTGTTGACCTGCAGGTCAGGGAGTAGATGTGTGATGTTTTGCTGTGTAAACCATCAGAGGGGCACTTACATACCGTGCATGTAATGAGTCTCCAAAAGCAGCATTCAAGGACACTGACTGCGTGGATACACGAAGGTTTGAAAATATCAGCATGTGTGGCACATATAAAATATCGAAGTTCTTCCCCAGAGAGAAGGACAGCTTGTGCAGGTGAAAGATAACTTTATGCGTGACTTTATATTTTTTCCAGAATTATTTTTTTTTAATGTATTTATTCTGTTTTCTCAGGAGTAGGTATGGAGTGATGGGAAAACAAATGAAAGGTCATTGAAAGGAGTATGAACATCTGTGATTGGTTGCATAAGTACATAAGAATTACAAGCAGGAATAAACCACACAGAACCTCGAGCATGCCCCGCCATTCAATAAGATCATGACTGATCTTCGACCTCAACTTTGAGGAGGTAACGAACAGGATGGATAAAGGGGAACCAGTGGATGTGGTGTATTTGGACTCCCAGAAGCCATTTGACAAGGTGCCACAAAAAAGGTTACTGCACAAGATAAAAGTTCACGGGGTTGGGGGTAATATATTAACATGGATAGAGGATTGGCTAACTAACAGAGAACAGAGAGTTGGGATAAATGGTTAATTCTCGGGTTGGCAATCAGTAACTACTGGGGTGTTGCAGGGATCAGTGCTGGAACCCCAACTATTTACAATCTATATTAACGACTTGGAAGAAGGAACCGAGTGTAATGTAGCCAAGTTTGCTGATGATACAAAGATGGGAGGAAAAGCAATGTGTGAGGGCACAAAAAATCTGCATAAGGACATAGACAGGCTAAGTGAGTGGGCAAAAATTTGGCAGATGGAGTATAATGTTGGAAAGTGTGAGGTCATGCACTTTGACAGAAAAAAAATCAAAGAGCAAGTTATTATTTAAATGGAGAAAAATTGCAATGTGCTGCAGTACAGCATGAAACAAAAGGTTAGTATGCAGGTACTGCAAATGATGAGGAAGGCCAATAGAATCTTGGCCTTTATTGCAAAGGGGATGGAGTATAAAAGCAGGATAGTCTTGCTACAGTTATACAGGCTATTGGTAAGGCCATACCTGGAATACTGCATATAATTTTGGTTTCCGTATTTATGAAAGGATATACTTGCGTTGGAGGCAGCTCAGAGAAGGTTTACTAGGTTGTTTCCAGAGATGAGGGGGTTGACTTATGAGGAAAGGTTGAGTAGGTTGAGCCTCATTGGAATTCAGAAGAATGAGAGTTGATCTTATCAAAACGTATAAGATTATGAGGGGGCTTGAAAGGGTGGATGCAGAGAGGATGTTTCCACTGATAGGGGAGACTAGAACTAGAGGGCACGATCTTAGAATAAGGGGACGCCCGTTTAAAACTGAGATGAGGAGAAATTTCTTCTCTCGGAGGGTTGTAAATCTGTGGAATTCACTGCCTCAGAGAGCGGTGGAAGCCAGGACATTAAATAAATTTAAGACAGAGATAGCCAGTTTCTTACCTGATAAGGGATTAAGGGGTTGTAGGGAGCAGGCGGGAAGTGGACCTGAGTCCATGATCAGATCAGGCATGATCGTGTTGAATGGCGGAGCAGGCTTGAGGGGCCGTATGGCCTACTCCTGCTCCTATTTCTTATGTTCTTATGTTCTTATGTAACTCCACTTTCCCACCCAATTCCCATATCTCTTGATCCCCTAGGGTCCAAAAATCTATGTATCTCAGCCTTGAATATACTCAACGGCTCAGCAGCCACAGCCTTTTGGGGTAGAGAATTATAAAGAGCCACAACCCTCTGAGTGAAGAATTTCCTCCTCTTCTCTGTCTTAAATGACAGACTCCTTATCCTAAGACTATGCCCCCTAATTCGAGACTCTCCAGTCAAGGGACACAACCTCTCAGCATCTACCACGTCAATCCCCCTCAGAATCTTATATGTTTGAATGAGATCACCTCTCATTCTTCTAAACTCCAGAGAGTATAGGCCAAATCTACTCAGTCTTTTCTCATAGAACAACTCTCTCATCCCAGGGATCAATTTAGTGAACCTTCATTGCACTGCATCTAAAGCATGCATAACTAAAATTGTGCTCTGTACTCCAGCTGTGGTCTCACCAAAGCCCAGTACACTTGTAGTAAGACTTCCTTATTATGGTACTCCAACCCCTTTGCAATAAAGGCCAACATGCCATTTGCCTTCCTAATTACTCACTGTACCTGCATGTTAACTCTTTTTGTTTCCTTTATGAGGACACCTGAATCTCTCTGAAGGGGTATGGCGAGAAAGCAGGAAGGGGGTACTGAAGTTGCATGTTCAGCCATGAACTCATTGAATGGCGGTGCAGGCTAGAAGGGCTGAATGGCCTACTCCTGCACATATTTTCTATGTTTCTATGTTTCTATGAATACCAACATTCAATAGTTTCTGCTCCTATTTCTTATGTTCTTATGTTCTTATGTAACTCCACTTTCCCACCCAATTCCCATATCTCTTGATCCCCTAGGGTCCAAAAATCTATGTATCTCAGCCTTGAATATACTCAACGGCTCAGCAGGCACAGCCTCTTGGGGTAGAGAATTATAAAGAGCCACAACCCTCTGAGTGAACCAATGAACAACCTAAAGCCAGGAAATCAAAATGCACCAAATCAAATTGCCGCAGTGATCACAGTTAAGATGGTAAAAGGCTTTTTGAAATTGAGGAACAATGGTAATTTAGAAACTGCTTTCAGTTTTTTTGCATACTTTCTCTCCTACGTGCAATCCTTAATTTTTATTATTTCCGTTTATAGTTAGATAAATTATGAAATGGATTTTTATCCAAAGCGATTATAACACACTAGCAATAAATTGTTCATCCATTAGTTCGTTAGGGATGCTTGTTGAATATATATTAGAAACATAGAAAATAGGTGCAGAAGCTAGCCATTTGGCCTTTCGAGCCTGCACTGCCATTCAATATGATCATGGCTGATCATGCAACTTCAGTACCCCACTCCTGCCTTCTCTCCATACGCACTGATCCCCTTAGCCGTAAGGGCCACATCTAACTCCGTCTTGAATATATCCAACGAACTGGACTCAACAATTTTCTGTGGTAAAGAATTCCATAGGTTCACCACTCTCTGGGTGAAAAAGTTTCCCCTCATCTCGGTCCTATATGGCTTACCCCCTATCTTTAGACTGTGACCCCTGGTTCTGGATTTCCCCAACATCAGGAACATTCTTTCTGCATCTAACCTGTCCACTCCCGACACTATCCATGTCAATACATTACCCCCAATACCATGTGCCTTAATTTTGCACACTAATCTCTTGTATGGGACCTTGTCAAAAGCCTTTTGAAAGTCCAAATACACCACATGCACTGGTTCTCCTGTATCCACTCTACTAGTTACGTCCTCAAAAAACTCTAGAAGATTTTAGGGGCATTCTCATTGACAGTAATGGGAGATCGGAACTCCCATTATTATCAATGAGAATACTACATTGTGATTGGTGGTCCAGGCCCACATGATTCCAGGAAGCGCTTACACCTGCGGGAAGCCTCCGACCGCAATTTTTGGCCCATGAACTTATTTTACATATTTACAGATTAGATTTAACCACTGGTTTTCTGTTTCGAAGAGGATACCTTCTTTCTTGAACAGAACTTTTCAATCTTGTTGTAGGACTTTGACTCATTCTAGGCTGAGCCTGAGGAAAGTTTTTCTCCAAGGGCTGACCTTGATCTAGATTTGGACACTTTACACTTTCAGACTGTTTGTCTCCCTGACTCGGACTCAGACTTAAATTCTGACTTTCTCTTGCACTTGTTTCTGGTACATCTGCTGTAGGATTTGCCACTTGTAACAAGACTATCTTATTCACCAGAATTTATTGAATCATCCCAACTTTCAACTCCTTCCAAATGTGTAGGTAAGATGTGAACAAGCCTAACCTTTCCATGATCAAGCATCTTGACGAAATATGTGTGAGACCCACATATCTTCACTACTTTTCCTGGTAACCACTTTAACCATTTATGGTGATGTTTCTTCATTCTAACCTTCTGGTTCAACTTCACATCTCTCTCCCTTAATCTACCTTGATCATGACTTTCTTTCTGCCTTGGTTGTTCCTCTTCTACTGTCTGTGCCAAGTTTGGCTTTAGCAACGAGAACCTGGTTCGTGACTGTCGTTTTAGAAGCAACTCTGCTGGTATTCTACCAGTAATGGTATGAGGAGTAAATCACTAAATTTGCCAATTTGTAGTCTAATGACAACTACCGTTTCTTTGGATTTGGATCCAACATTTGCTTGCTGAGAGCATGTTTACTGTGCATTCTGCTGCACCACCTGAAGCAAGGTGATACGATGGAACTTTGGTATGTTTCACACTGTTTCTGCTCATGAACTGTGCAAAATCTTCTGAACAAAATTGCGGCCCATTATCAGACAAAATTTCTATCCATCAAGGCAAGCTTGTCTCTTGCCACTACCAAGAGAGGCAAGATCCGATATTGAGCCTTGTATTTCACTGGTATGGGGACACTTCCTGCAATAGGGGTTTGTTCTCCTGAGTAGCCTCACAGCTCGAGTTTGATTTTTCTAGTCGATAATCACGCAACTTGTTGCGATTCCGGTATGATGCTCACGAATGCACCAGTGTCGATTTCCATGGGTATCCTGTTTCCTGCGACATCTATTTGGAAGACAATACTTCACGAATTGATGTTAGATACCTTTGTGTTCCTTATGACGTGCATCTCCAGAAACTTCTCATCCTGCTGCTTCTTTTCAATGCTATGTAGTGTCTGGCGATTTCTACTTCTAGCATTGTCAGTAGATTTACTCTTCTGTCAGCATGCCTTTGCAAGATGCCCAGTTTTCTTGCAGTATAAACACTCTGCCTTCTCATATGAACAGCTTTGAGTGAGGTGGTGTCCCAGGCACCGATAGCACAACTTCAATGAACTATTACCTTGGCCAGTTGCTGAAGCCTTGGGGCCCAACTGCCTTTTACTTTTAGCGTGCAGCAGATTCACCTCTGTTGTCTGACAACTGGAAATGGCACAAAATTCTCAGGAGTATTGGTCGGCCATATACATCTAAATAGCTGACAAGCTAAATCAAAAGTCAAGTTACGGGTTGTCAACAATTTATTTGTGATTCATTCATTTTTCAACCCACAAACAAAGCGATCATGCAAAGCTCGATCATGAAAGTTTCCAAAATTACAGTGAATGGATAGCTTTTTTAAAGCTACAATGTACTCACTGATACCCTCATCGTTTAATTGATTGCATGTTCCAAAGTGATACATTTCAGCAATTTTCAGGGGCTCAGAACTGTAGTGCTGTTCTAACTTAGTTAGAATCTCCATCAGTGGCGTGTCCTTCGGCTTGGCAGGAACAAGCACATTTTTCAGGATTTCACACACCTTGGGGCCTCAATCAAAAAAATAGCGTGTTTCATTTCTAAAATCATCCGATTACAGTTTACATCACTGGAGACTTTGACGATACTATTCACGGTGAAAAGCATTTCTAGCCACTCCACATATGCTCCGAAAGTCTCCCAGTCACAATGGAACTCACCCAAGCATTTTATTATTCCCACAGGTGCGGCCATCTGAACATTGACAACGTTGACATTTCAGCCACATGTGCTCAAAATTTATCTCAGATTTTTAAACTTTTCTGCAAGATGAAGAACCTCTAACAATCACTCCGTCGGTTGGCAGGTTTATCCTCCACAAAAATTTCAATTAGTAAATCCAAGATCCCACCTTCATAGCCATGTCTGTGAGATCTTGAGACACAGCTTATGCATACAACTCCACAACATGGCTTCCAAGAAAGAACTGTGCAGAGCACATGACTTTATTGTTATTACATCAGTAGCCCACTAGGTGGCTCTATAACACTTACTGATGGTTCAGTGTAAGAATTTGAATTGATAGACCTAATTTGAACTTCAAAGCATGATCATTGCAGAAAGGACACAAATGTTTTCATTGGTAAAATGGGTATAAAATTGCATTAGACATTGCAAAGACTACCAAAAGCCATTATCAGTTAGACACTTCATTTATTATGTGACAAATATGTAGCATAGCCTGCATAAGTGTTTTTAAATATTCTGCCAGTCATAACAAAGAGCATTACTTGCCTCGAACAGCTGGTCCAGTAGGTTTCTTGGCTGGAAGTTTCTTTGCTGGAGGTTTTACTCGTTTTGGAGCTGGAGTGACTGCAGGAGCTGCTGGACGTCCTGGAGTGAAAAGATGCATTCCATTGAATAGAAATGAAGGAGCTGATGAGATTGTGATCACAATTTTTAAAAACACATTGGAAGGCTGTTTACATTATTACATAATTCAAAGCGCAAACTGAGCATTATACTGGAAAAACACAATAACCCTCTTGCAACTGCAATAAGTGTTACACTATCCTTCACTATAACTAATTACCATAATGGCTCTTTTCCTATTGCAGTTTGTATATTGAACAATGTTGCAATGCCACAAAGCATTCAAACACAGGCAATTAGTGCAAGTAACGTGTGTAAATAGATCAAGGTTTTGGTAAACAGGTTAAAATGTCCAATATAAGAAATAAGAAATTACCATTAAAGGATTGAGTTATGTGGAAAGACCGGAGAAGCTAAATCTCTACAGCCTTGAAAGGGGGCAAATAAGAGAGGTTTTTTTTGAATATATTAAATAATGGCCTGGAATTTACAGTCAGCAGCGAAGCAAAGAGGTTCACTGCTGGGCCCCAGGTATGCTTCGTACAAGGAACCAGTCCTTGTACCTTTTCTTTTTTCATCTCATCACTAGCTCAAATTAAAAGAGTATCAGCAGAATTTCCAAGTTCATTTTTGACAATATGATTTGCAACTCCATCCAATTTTGATTAGCACTACATAATCCAAATATTAAATAATGACCTGTACTTAAATAGCACTTTATCACATCTGTCAAAAACAGCCCAGAGTACTTCAAAGTCAATTAGCTACTTTGAAACGCTGACTGCTGTTATGTTATGTAGCAAATACAGTAATCGTTTTGCACACAGCAAGATCCTACTGCAATGAAATAAATGATGAATTAATCTATCTTGATAGTGTTGGTTGAGGGAAGTTAGGACACCAGGAGAATTCTTCTCTTTTTCTTTGAATAGTTGAACAGGCCTCAGATTGCGTCCTCTGAAGGACAAAATCTGATATTTTTGAGTTTTATGCTATTCAACTTGGGAGTCAGCATCACCAACTGCCCCCATAGGCTGACCTTGTATCTCCTATGATCCAGAGAGTCTGCTTATCTGCACAATAGCTAGTAAATCATAGTAAGACCCAAACATTGAACAAAGAACCCTCTTACTTAATGCCAGTTTAATGAAATGCTCGACATGCCACAATGAGATTTTCCTCATCCTCAGTAGACAGATTGCATATATATTCAATCAGGCCAAGACTCAGACGATCTAACAGAGAACTTAAATCACATAGAACAGGTAAGTGAACAGTATTTACTGTAAAACAGTGTATTTACAGTAAACTTCGCTATTCTTCACAACATATCAAAACAATAAAGATGCTTCCCTCGAGCCATAACTGAATCCCTGAAATGGTTGCTCACTTCTTACATAATGAAACACTACTAATGGAGTCAAACTAGCCTAGGCCGGCTGCTGGCTGTAAATTATAGACTGACTAGATGGCTTCAGGCAACTCTTGCCAACAGAGGTTTCTGCCTGCAGAGCTTTCCATCAAAAGACTGCAGTCAATCAGTGATCCTGCCCCTTCTTGCAGATCTCAGATAGAACTATAAATGAAAACTACCACCCCTGGATGCTTGATCCTTTGATCGATGTCATAGGACTTCACTGACCTATTTCAAGATCCTATGAAGCAAGGTCTGAACAAAAGACATTAAAAAAGTGAAGCCCTGCTAACTACATAGGTGGGCTGTTATTTCACTGTGTTCAAACACAGAGCGATAGGGGGTGGATTTTAAAACGGGTAGATCGACAGGCAGTTAAAATCAACGTACCCATCGACCTCCCACTCCTTTCTGTTGTCTTCTATTTTAACCAGCTCTTCTGAGAAGATGGCAAGGAGACCTGCCTGTAGTCCACAGCATCCTTCTTTAAATATGTAGATCATCGTCCAATGACATTGTTAGGCTCCAACTGCAAGTTTAACTGGTGGAGTTGTGTGGAGACACTGGTTAGGTGACAATAGCGGGAAGAGGATCTTGGGCCAGAAAAGCCTTGAACAGTTAAGTTTCTTTACTTTGGGCCTCACATGGAGGGCCAAAAGTATGTAGGTGAATCGCTCGGGCCTCATGTTGCCGAAGTCAAAAGGATTTGGTGTTCACCTGATCCTGCTTGTGGATAATATAGGAAAATAGGAACAGGAGTAGGCCATTCAGCCCCTCGAGCCTGTTCAGCCATTCAATGAGTTCATGGCCCTATTTACCGCCTTTGCTCCATATCCCTTGATACCCTTACCCAACAAAAATCTATTGATCCCAGTCTTAAAAGCTTCAATTGACCCAACATCCACAGCATTTTGGGGAATGAGTTCCAGATTACCACTACTCTCTGCATGAAGAAGTGCTTCCTGATTTCGCTCCTGAATGGCCTGGCTCTAATTTTAAGATTATGGCCGGGATTTTGCTCACCTCGGCGGATCCGTGGTGGGCGACCTTGGTGGCGGGTGCCAACCCCACCGCTAGCTCCATCCCGCTCTGTGAAATTACTTTCCCTTGATTGGGTTTGTCCAGTGCATTTCCTCAGCCAATTAGAGAAAGCAGGCCTGGTGACATCATTTGATGGCACAATATCAGCCGGTTTCTTTAAAGAGACCATGGCCAAATTTATTTTGAGATTTGTGCTGTCAGTATTCTACAGCATTGAGGTTCTGCAAACACTGACAAGCACTGCACAGAAACACAATTTGTTAGAATTGCCTCTTTACGGCTATTTCTGGTCTCTTTAAATAATCAGGTTCAAGTGCAAAGCAGTATGGTGAATAATTGTGTTTAATCAGAGTTTGAGACGGAATATAATACATTAGTTAGACATTAAAACTATACGACCGTAACAATACTTGAAATCGATCGGATCGGACAGACGGTTAGAAACATAGAAACATAGAAAATAAGTGCAGGAGTAGGCCATTCGGCCCTTCGAGCCTGCACCGCCATTCAATGAGTTCATGGCTGAACATGCATCTTCAGTACCCCATTCCTACTTTCTCGCCATACCCCTTGATCCCCCTAGTAGTAAGGACTACATCTAACTCCTTTTTGAATATATTTAGTGAATTGACCTCAACAACTTTCTGTGGTAGAGAATTCCACAGGTTCACGACTCTCTGGGTGAAGAAGTTTCTCCTCATCTTGGTCCTAAATGGCTTACCCCTTATCCTTAGACTGTGACCCCTGGTTCTGGACTTCCCCAACATTGGGAACATTGTTGACACATGTGAGCAATTATGTTCTTCCTATTGTCTAGGGCTTCCTTCACTCTCTCGCACTCTCTCCCTCTTGTGGTGGAATTCTGAGGACCAAGGTGAGACAATATAAATGGCACCCATGCTGATGGAATAAATGGCAGGTGAAGTAGAGATGACAGAAGCGATCTGTCAATGGTGAGTGAGGTAATGAGGTCAGACTGGATGGTGACTTGTGTAAAGACTTTCAGTATGCTGAATCTGTTGTGGAAATGTAGTGAGGAAGAGCTTGTGGCTGAGGGAAGATGTCTATGTAAGGTTGGAGCTTTAACGTTACATTTGAAGCTGTCAACTCATAAGCTGATTCAATGGCCACTGAACTCCCGCTTCAGCTTGACAGACATGGTCCATGACTAACGTGCTCCCCGTGGGCAAGCTGTCAAATACAAAAGTAAGCTGAAAATCATTCTTAAGTGGCTCTAAACAAGTCACTAATTACGTGAATTGGGTCGCCCGCCCCTGCCTGTTAGGTCTGCTCGACGCTGTCAGACCAAACATCGGAAAAGACCCGTGTGAGCGAGATGACAGCAGGTTCCTGACCTGTTGTCAAAAAATCAAATTTCCCACCCGAACTGCCCATCCTGCCCGCTGAACCCCCCAGAAAATTCAGGCCTATGTCCTCTTGTTCTGGATTCCCCCAGACGAAGAAATAGTTATCCTATCGAATCAGTTTATAATTTTAAACACCTTGATTAGATCACCTCTTCTAAACTCAAGAGATTACAAGTCAAGTCAAGTTTATGCAACCTGTCCTCATAATTTACCACTTTTATAGCCCTGGTATCATTCTGGGATGCTGGAGCTAAAAGATTTAAATTATAAGTAGATTTCAGACATTCCAGAATTCTAGAACCTTCTGTGCTTCTGATGTTTTTAAATGAAAAGCTTGTCCATTTAAACTATTAACATATGACTAACATATTAAACTATTATCTGAAAGGCTATAGAAGTACAAGTTTGGATCTGCATATGTATATTAACTCTTGGTCTGGCTGATCAAAATATGTAATCCTGTACTTTGCAGAACAAATCAACTGAAACCAAAATTCATCATGTGACCAATAATAAAGAAACCAAATGATAAACCAACAAAGACAAAATGACTTCATTCTTGTCACAACTTAAAATATACCACTCATTTAGTACTGCACCAAAGTGTCAATCAAGATTATGCAGTCAAATATAGAATGTGCTATCAACTGAGTCAAACTGACACGTAATTATGGTTACATTAAAGAATTCAACCTTGAAGGAGGTAAAAAGTATATTATTTAATGAGAGTGTGCCACTTCTTAAAACTTTCTCTACAATGTGAAATTAAACACAAAGAAAATATTAAGCTGTATATTCAGATACATGAAATATAAATTTTGGGAGCCAAACTTTCTGTAAGACATTGTAGAATGTAAAACGTGTCCAGTATTCGATGTGGAAACATAACAAACCACGCACGGATGAGTAGAAGGTTGACTTGTACGGTGATGATGCGTTTAGCGAGCTCAGCAATTCTATTCTTGTAGATAAAGGCGACTGAGACAAATTGCCTTTTTCTACAAGAATCTGATCCAAGCCATTAAAACAAGAAATGAATAATCATAATATATGTTGGTACATTCTTTGTATTATAATGAAAAGTTAAATGAAGTGGTTTGAATTGAAAACTAGACAATGACTAAACATAAACTAAGAAACTATTATAAAGAGGTAATTTTACGAGCCTGCGTTCCTGACAGTGAATGCATATCAGAAATTTGAGTGTACATTACTGTAATGGTGATAAAGGTGTTGCAGTGTACAGCCACGTTTGTGATTATGTGCTCCAGTCTACAAAGTTCCATGCCAAGGACTGACAGTTACATTTTAGATTACAAATCTGTACTTAGTTTTTAGTCCCCATAGAAAATAAAATTGTAATGACAGAAGGCGCATGCTTACAGGATAGCTAAGCTGGAAATCTGTGACATGAAATAACGGGAAGTACCATCTTGTTCAGATGGCCCTAGAAAATAAGTACTTCAATATCAAAAGTGATTATTTCTCAACTGTCTCTCATATTGAATCAGGTCTGAATATAGATGAACATTTTTGAGAAAAGAAATCATTGTTGCCCCACTTAAATTTTCAGCAGTGTGACAAGAATTTTCAGTAGCTTCATAAAAATACAGGTTTATCTTATCAATATCTGTATCGATCATGCAGAACATGGAGTGGACTCCTAAAAATGTTCTTAATGATACTGCAGTTTATTTTTCTTTCTATTATTTTCATTGTCATGATTTCTCCTCTATTTCCTACTTTTACTCCTTGCAATTTGGGAGCTGAATATCTGCAGGCCCAACATCTCGGCACAAGTACAGGGATTTGCCTGCCTGTGATCTCTAGCTCAAAGAATTCAGGGTCAAAGCGGGAGATTGCCTCATTCAAATAATGCTAGTTGGCTCCCAACGCACTAAGAGTTCATCTTAGGCACATGCCTGACTGGGAATACCAGATTTCCAGTGGGGTGCCTGATCTGGGAATGGAGTTTGTTGTGCCATCCGCTCCAGAAAGATATTTTAACAGTGCTCATTCGCCCCTTTTGCAAGCACTGAAAAAAGCTCCAAAAGCTTCATTATTTGGGGCCCCAGAACTGCCCAATATTCAACGACCTGCTGACCAGTATTCCGTGTTTCACTCAACAGACTAACCCATCGCTATCTGCAAAGCTCAGGACAAGGAAACTCCCAGCTTGTGAAGCTCCTACCCTGATTGTGTCTCCTCTAGGATGGGCAGAGGCAACACCCCAAAGAAGGCCACATGATAACTAGTGGGAAAGGTTGGCAGTCAATGTATCCAGATCCACACTAATTACTGCCCCTTCTATCACACTCCAATAGGAGTAATGGTGGGAGTGGAACAGCAGGGCCACAGATTTTTGGTCACTTGAACCTTTTTGCTTTTTACTATTTCCGTTATTTTTGGTTTGTTTCTTCCTTTTCATTTCCCTCTGTTGTCTTTTTTTAATCTGTGAATTTTTCTATTGTGTTTTCTCCGTTTATTCCATTTTCTTCCTTATTCTTTTCTGACGTTGCTCATCCAGAGAAATAGTCTTAATGTGGGCTTAGAATCAGTGCTGGTCAGTTTTTTACCCAGTTTTCCTCCCATTTCTCCCTTCTTCACTTGAGAACGTTGGTCACATTTGGGGACTCAAGTTCCCAAAGTACTACCAGCCTTTGTGTACCTCAACATAGTGTGAACCTAAACCATGAGCATCAGCAGGCTGTTTCTGTCCTCACAGAATCTCTGCTTCTAGGCAAATTGGAGCAATGATCAGGATCTGGATCTCTGGCTGATTTTCCAAATCCTCAGCCTGGAGATGCTGGAGCCAATTTTCATGGGTGTTACTGAGCAGAAAAGTCAGCCAATGCCCATAACACCAGATCTCCGCCCCTTCTGAATATCACATACATTTCCAGCGGGCATGGGGCCGGGAGCAGGAAAGTCCCACATGAAACAGTGAAACAGGCAGCAACCTTGTACTAATAGTATACTTAAATGATGTTGTTACACCGACTGCGTCTTTTTCGGCCCATTACACCACTGCAACATCTCTTTGTATTCTTGCCCATATAAATGGGGCAATGGCAATTGTTACATTAAAAGTTTGCTTAAAAAGCAGACAGCATCTTAAAGTTACAATTTAAATCATGTTTCTTATCCTGAGAGTGAGTTTTATGGATTTTTTTCTCCACTCAACTATGTTGATGAAGGTACTGTGTAGGGCAGCTTTGTAGGACAGACATTGTTACTCTCAAACAGCCTCTTTACACAATAGGTGTCCCTATGAAAACTGTACTAATGCTTGCTGTTGGTGGGAAGATGAAGAGGACAACGAGAAATGCATAGATTGAAGAGAAGTCAGGTTACATTACAAGAATAGAGCTTCTATCTGCCATTGTCCTTCTAAATACACCTATCCACAATAGCAAACTGATCTCAACTTGTCCAAGAAATAATGCATGATAAGGCTTAGATTCATTGTGCTGCATGCTTTAAGATCAGCTTCAGCCAAGATTGAGACACATCATAATCTCTGTGCTTATTTGGGTGTAGAAACAAAATTCAAAAAAAACAATTACCAATAATCTGATTGCTTGCAGGTGAGTGCCCCTTTAACTATCACTTCCGATTGCCGTTTGGAAACCAATCCCACTAGGTTTTACTCAGTGGGTTCAGCACTGAGCAGGACTGACATTTTTGAATGTTAAGATTGCATTGGGGTCCTAATGATATCATAAGACTCTGATTTCCTTATAGTAATAAGTCCCCCCTCATGATTGTTTTATGAACACCCCAGACGCCTAAAATACCTTTGCGGTTAAGATGGCAGTGATCAGGAATCAAGCAGGAATGTGGCAGTAAGTCTTCCAATGGGATTTTAACTTTGCCACTACCCTGTTCCTGCTGGGAGGGGGAGTTCAGCTGCCCCTCATATCGCTCGACTACATGTCTTTTCCTGAGCCGTGCAAGTGAAACCCCCTGCATGTGCTGCAGCCAAAGTCCCACCATATTTTATTAGCTAAATGTGATGCACCTCAGAGGCTAGTGCCTCTTCCTGACCATCTTTTGTGCTGTGTACCACCCAGTCTTGCACTTCCTCTCTGTGTTATCCCTTGTGGCTGGAACCTGTGAGGGGGGTTAGCATTAAAGTGAGACTTTACCTCTGGGCACACTGGCCTGAGATAGTCCAGTTTGGCTCTTGTGTATTTGTTTCATGGGTTTTTTGCTTAAGAATTCACAGCTACACATTTGTGTCGTGCGAATTTACTTCCCACTTATCAGCCCAAGCCTGAATGTCATCTTTCTGCATGCGACAATGGACTGCTTCATTTTCTGAGGAGTTGCGAATGGAATTGAACACTGTGCAATCATCAGCGAACATCTAAGATGTTTGAAAAGGTACTATTCTCAGTGCTTATGAATTAACATATGAAGCACACAGGCAGAAATCCTGGACAAGGTGGTTTCCATCCCAGGGTTTGAAAGGAAATAGGTGAGAACATTGCAGATGCCCTAACTATATTGTTCCAAAGTTCTCTCAATTTGGGAACGGTTCCTTTAGATTGGAAAATTGCGCATGTCATTCCGCGATTTAAGAAAACTAAGATTGATAGATTTTTGTTAGGCAAAGGATATTAAGGGTTACAGAACGAAGGCAGGTGGATGGAAATAAGATACAGATCAGCTAATTGAATGGTGGAACAGGCTCGAGGGGCTGAATAGCCTACTCCTGTTCCTATGTTCCTTCTGTTATATATATTAACTGGGTTTTACCTGCCACCGGAGGGCGCGACTGTCAGAGTCATAATGGTCACTGGCAGACACGTGCAAGCCGTGTATATAATGTTGGCAGCCATGTTGAATCCTCACTTTGAGAATAAATAAACTGGAGTAAGGTCATGCCTGAACTAGCTCACCATGCTTAGCCTCGTGGAGTTATTCGATACTTAACAATTGGCGACGAGTTAATAATACGAACTTTCACGCAACCATGTCTGTTGGAATTTTGGAGAGATTCGTGGAAGGGGAAGACTGGGAGAATTTCACTGATTGCCTTGACCAGTACTTCGTAGCCAACGGATTGGAAGGAACCGATAACGCAATTAAGCGCAGGGCGGTTCTCCTCACCATTTGTGGGTCAAAAATTTATGGTCTTATCAAGAATCTACTCTCACCGACTCGGCCAACAGATAAGATTTATGATGAATTGTGTACGCTGGTTCGGAACCACTTTAAACCGAAAGAAAGCATCATCATGGCGAGGTTTCGTTTCTATATGCACAATCACTCCGAGGGCCAGGACGTGGCGGACTTTGTCACCGATTTGAGACGTCTCGCTGGGTTGTGCAACTTCGGAGCTGCGTTGGAGGAAATTCTGCAGGACTTTTTCATGCTTGGCATTGGCCACGAGGTCATCCTTCGAAAGCTGCTGGCTGCTGAATCTCTAGACCTGAGCAGGGCCATCACGATCGCCCAGGCATGCATGTCCACGGACAAAAACTCGAAACAGATATCTTCCCAGCATCAAAACTCACTGGCAAGTACTGTGCATAAAATAGTATAATCGGCAGGCAGAGCTGCACATGGCAGAGCCTACTCGTCCGCATTTGTACGATCTGTAACTGCTCAAAGTCTGCCATTGGAGGTGAATCAAATCTCACCATGTTGGTGTTGCAGGGGCTATCATCGGGCCCATCAATGCCGATTCAAGCAATATGTGTGCAAAGGCTGTGCAACAATGGGGCACCTTCAGCGAATGTGTCCACAACCGAGCAAGCGTGCTGCGACACACCACGTGGCTGAGGATAATCGATCCAGCGTGGATCAAGTTGCACAGGCATCTCAACCCAAGGTACAGGACGAAGAAATGTATGGGGTACATTCTTTTACCAAAAATCCTCCGATAATGCTGGAAGTTAAATTAAATGAGGGTTCCAATATCCATGGAATTGACACGGGTGCAAGTCAGTCAATAATGAGCCAGAGGGCTTTCAAAAAGCTGTGGGACACTAAGGCAAAAAGACCCAAACTGAGCCCAATCAATGCAAAGCTGCGTACCTACACCAAAGAGCTCATACCAGTCATGGGCAGCGCGGCAGTAAAGGTATCGTACGATGGATGATTTATCATGGTGGATCGTTCCAGGCAATGGCCCAATGCTTTTCGGTAGGAATTGTCTTGAGAAAATTAACTGGAACTGGAACGATATTAAAGCCTTATCATCAGTGGATGACGCTTTGTGTGCCCAAGTGCTGAGCAAGTTTTCCTCGTTGTTCGAACCAGCATCAGCAACTTCACAGGAGCCAAGGTACAGATCCATCTAGGCCTGGATGCAAGACCCGTCCATCACAACGCTCGGGCGGTTCCGTACATGATGAGGGAGAAGGTCAAGATCAAACTGGACAGACTTCAATGGGAAGGAATCATATCACCAGTCGAGTTCAGTGAATGGGCCAGTCCAATTGTCCCGGTGTTGAAAAGTGATGGCACGGTCAGGATCTGCGGTGACAAGGTAACGATCAACCGAGTCTCAATACAGGATCAGTACACATTACCAAAGGCTGATGACCTGTTTGCAATGCTAGCAGTGGGGGGGGGGGGAGTCGTTCACCAAATTGGACCTGACCTCCGCTTCCATGACACAGGAGCTGGTCGAATCTTCGAAACAACTGACGTGCATCAACATGCACAAAGGGCTGTTTATATACCACAGAATCAACACGCACAAAGGGCTGTTTATATACCACAGACGCCCTTTCAGAATTCGTTCGGAGGCAGCCATATTTCAGAGAAACGTGGAGAGTTTGCTGAAGTCCATCCCAAGAATCGTCGTGTTCCAAGATGACATCCTGATCACCGGTCGACGCCACCGAATACCTGCACAACCTGGAAGAGGTTCTACGTCATCTGGACAGGGTGGGACTCAGGCTAAAACACTCCAAGTGCTTTTTCATGGCACCAGAAGTCGAATTCCTGGGGAGAAAGATTGCAGCAGACAGCATCAGATCTATAGACTCGAAGACAGAGGCCATCAAGAATGCACCCAGACCCCAGAGTGTGATGAAGCTGCATAAGTTCCTGGATCTTCTCAACTATTTCGGTAACTTTCTATCTAGTTTGAGCACATTGTTAGAGCCCTTACACATGTTGCTGAGAAAGGGTAATGACTGGGTTTGGGGCAAATCTCAAGACAGAGCCTTTGAGAAGGCCAGGAACCTGCTATGTTCCAATAAATTACTGGTACACTATGACCCATATAAGCGGTTAGTGCTGGCCTGCGACGCCTCATCATATGAGGTCAGTTGTGTGCTCCAGCAAGCCAATGTATCAGGCAAACTCCAACCAGTTGCATACGCATCCAGAAGTCTGTCTAAGGCTGAAAGAGTCTATAGTATGGTAGAGAAAGAGGCTTTAGCATGCGTATATGGGGTTAGGAAAATGCACCAATACCTGTTTGGGCTTCAATTTGAGCTTGAAACAGACCACAAGCCGCTTATTTCATTGTTTTCTGAAAGCAAAGGTATAAGCACCAATGTCTCATCCCGCATCCAAAGATGGGCACTGACATTATCCGCTTATGATTATGTCATCCGCCACAGACCAGGTACTGAAAACTGTGCTGATGCGCTTAGCCGGCTACCATTGCCCATAACCAGGGTGGAGATGCCACAGCCCGCAGACTTGCTGCTGGTCATGGATGCCTTCGAGAGCAAAGGGTCACCCATCACGGCTTGCCAAATTAGGACCTGGACCAGCCAGGATCCTGTACTGTCAAGTAAAAAGGTGTGTCCTAAATGGAAATTGGTCTGCCATTCCCAGGGAAATGTAGGATGAAATTAAGCCTTATAGCCGCCGCAAAGGTGAATTGTCTATTCAGTCTGATTATCTGTTTTGGGATAATTGTGTTGTTACGCCAAAAAAAGGCAGGGAAAATTTTGTGCAAGATTTACACAGTACCTACCCAGGCATTGTCATGATGAAGGCCATTGCCAAGTCTCACGTTTGGTGGCCCCGCATTGACTTGGACTTGGAGTCATGCGTGCATCAGTTCAACACTTGCATGCAACTGAGTAACGCACCTGTGGAGGCTCCGCTGAGTCTGTGGTCATGGCCATCCAAACCGGCTCCTTTCTCGGCCAAGTGCTTTTAGTCATAGTGGATGCTTACTCCAAATGGATTGAATGCGTAATCATGTCATCCAGCACGTCCACAGCCACTATTGAAAGCCTCCGGGCCATGTTCACCACCCATGGACTGCCTGACGTCCTTGTCAGCGACAACGGACCGTGTTTCACTAGTTCGGAGTTCCACGAGTTTATGACCCGTAATGGCATCAAGCATGTCAGGTCTGCCCCTTTCAAACCCGCATCTAACGGTCAAGTGGAGCGGGCTATCCAAACCATTAAGCAGAGCCTATAATGTGTGACTCACGGCTCCCTACAGACCCGCTGTCCCACATTCTGCTCAGTTACTGGACGAGACCCCACTCACTCACCGGGGTCCCTCCTGCCGAGCTGTTGATGAAGTGCGACCTCAAAACCAGGCTCTCCCTTGTACACCCGGATCTCAATGATCATGTCGCATCCAGAAGACAACGACATCAATGGTACCACGATCACACGGCCGTATCATGTGACATTGCTGTTCATGACCCTATGTTTGTCCTGAATTATGGTCATGGTACAAAGTGGGTTGCTGGCACGGTTTTGGCCAAGGAGGGGAACAGGGTGTTTGTAGTCAAACTGTTAAATGGCCAAACGTGCAAGAGGCACATCGACCAAACCAAACTGCGATTCACAGACAAACCAGAACAAATTGAAAATTACATCATCATCGATCAACCAACACAGTTGACCCTTTTGTCATTCACAAAGACGAACCTACCATCCCCGACAGTCCTGTCAGACCGACTGCTCCGCAATGCAGCAATGGTCCTACTAACTCACCCAAGCTTGGGTTCAAACTGAGACGATCAACCAGGGAGCAGAAGGCCCCGGTCAGGCTCAACTTGTAAATACAATCTGTACCAAGGACTTTGGGGGGAATAATGTTATGTATGTTAACTGGGTTTTACCTGCCACCGGAGGGCGTGACTGCCAGAGTCATAATGGTCACTGACAGACACGTGCAAGCCGTGTATATAATGTTGGCAGTCATGTTGAATCCTCACTTTGAGAATAAATAAACTGGAGTAAGGCCATGTCTGAACTAGCCCACCGTACTTAGCCTCGTAGAGTTATTCGATACTTAACACGTTCCTATAAACCAGGAGGCTATGTGAACTGATAACGTATAAAACAACCAGTTCTGCAGTGACTGTCTATGTGGATAGGTTGACCCTTTTGTGGAGCAGCCACCAGAGGTCCCTTCAAGGGCTGCTGATTAACTCGCTTGCTGCCCAGAACAAATGGCCAAAGCAGGCGCACTGCACACTGCTCCAATTGTACTTCAAAACTGCAATCGGGGTCCTACAATAGCAACGTGGATATTTAAACAGCCTCCCTCCTGAAGCTGGTGGAAGGGCTGTGCACCCATTTACAGTCCCACCTGAAAATTGCATCAGATGTACCTTGGCATCCGAGGGATGGCTGAGCACTCCCCCCCCCCACCCCCACTCCCAATGTTCCACTGCCAGCCACCTGTTTTTCAGATGAGAAATAGCTGGGCGACATTTGAAAGTCACACCCTTTGTTTTTGTTTTGGTCAGCCAAGTTTCTGAAGTGTGGAAATGCATCAACATGTTTCATATCTACTGGTTAAACTACTGAGACATTCAGAGGTTGTGGGCTGAGTGGGACACGGCTGGAATCTGACTGGCTAGAACCATGCAGCACAGAGAGCTGCTAATTCAGTTCTATGTTGTGTCTAACTAATGATATAAAATAAAGGATTCAACCAAGACTGGCTTACCTTGTACATAACATACAAGAATTGACTCCAAAATCTGCACAATGGTAGCTAGTGCACCACCGAGAGGATTAATTGATATTGCAGTATTTTCATTGAACTGACATGACTACACTTTCATGAGTGATTTATTGTGTTGGTAAATGCTCCACAAAGCGCATTCTGTCTATACTGTACATTTGTGCTTTATTTACATGAGGATCAATTCGGTGACTAAATGAGCCACATGGTGAAATACAGGGCCATTCATAGGGGTCCCAAGGTCCCAAATTCAACAACTGGTCTATGATGAATTAAGCACTCTGGATTAGGGAAGGTATGATCCACCAGAGTTTCCAATCCGCTTCTCTAACTCTCTCTCCTTAAAATCTACCTCTCAGCTGTTGTAATATCTCTTTATGTGGCACAGTGTTAAATTTTGTTTGATACCGCTCCTGTGAAGCACCTTGGGATGTTTTACGACATTAAAGGACCTGTATAAATGCAAGTTGTTGTTGTGGATGTTTAATTGGGCTTCTCCAGGGCCATGCTTGTCTTTTGTTCCTGTTCCTGTTTATGTGTTTCTTATAATCCTGCTGCTTTTTTAGTGACAGTTGTCCATGCATACTTTCATTCTCTAAATGGCAGAGTAGGTTTATTCCCAGAGAAAATGTTTTGGATTTTATAAACTATATTAGAATAAACAACTTCAGTCCCATGAAATGTAGTTTTCCTTGTTTCCTTCTTTACTCTTTTTTGCCCCTTTAGCACTGGTAGCATATGTTATCACATTCATTAGCGTGGGTTACCATGCATCAGCAGAGAAAAAGTGCCTCCTTGAGAGAGCAGATTTCAGTAATAGCAACCAATTACGAATTGGGCATGTCAGTTTATTGTCGGTATTAAGTTAAAATGCTGTCACCTGGGAGATAAGTCGAGGCATTTACTGCAGCATAATTGTCTAACGTGCTTTGATGCATCCGAGCCAGAATATTACTCTGATGACACCAAAATTAAAGTGCTCAATTATAATGGACCTTTGAGCAAACTTTGCATCTATCTTTCCCTTTGCACTTTGAAATCATTCAGTAAGACTTGGTTGTCAGGTTAATTATTCCTGACACTGAACTAATCATATTGCAAAAGATGTGGCCTTCTAAAAAGGTGAGTCACAGAAGATACTCATCTCCTTATTCTGAGTGACTTGTGAAAATTTTTTGAAAAATCCTTTGGTTGGATATTTTCAATAAATATTAATGGAACTAAAGTTGCTTATTAGTACAAATGTGTTGCATTTTAGGAAGAAATTGCAGCTGTGACAACAAAAAACTACAGTAATTTCTAAATATTATTTTTGAAACCATTTGAAAAGAAAGGTTTCAAAAGATGCCTTTGCTAAAGATACTTTAATCTCATCATAGGCAGTCCCTCAGAGTCGAGGATGACTTGCTTCCACTCTAAAAGTGAATTTTCAGGTGACTGAGGAATCCAATGTGGGACCTACAGTCTGTCACAGGTGGGGAGACAGTGGTTGAAGGAAAGAGTTGGTGGGGAACCTGGTTTGCTGCACTCTCCTTCCGCTGTCTACACTTGGTTTCTGCTTGTTCTCGTGGGACTCGAGATGCTCAGCGCCCTCCTGGATGTTCTTCCTCCACTTTGGGCGGTCGTGGGCCAGGGATTCCCAAGAGTCGGTGGGGAAGAGTGTTCGAAGGCCCTCAAATCTACCACCAAGCTCATGGTCTACAGGGCTGTAGTAATACCCGTCCTCCTGTATGGCTTAGAGGCATGGACCATGTACAGAAGACACTTCAAGTCGCTGGAGATATATCACCAACGATGTCTCCATAAGATCCTGCAAATCCCCTGGGAGGACAGGCGCACCAACATCAGTGTCCTCGTCCAGGCTAACATCCCCAGCATTGAAGCACTGACCACACTCGATCAGCTTCGCTGGGCAGACCACATAGTTCGCATGCCAGACACGAGACTCCCAAAGCAAGTGCTCTATGCGGAACTCCTTCATGGCAAATGAGCAAAAGGTGGGCAGCGGAAATGTTACAAGGACATCCTCAAAGCCTCCCTGGTAAAGTGCGACATCACCACTGACACCTGGGCCAAAGACCGCCCTAAGTGGAGAAAGTGCATCCGGGAGGGCACGGAGCATTTCGAGTCTCAACGCCAAGAGCATGAAGAGGTCAAGCGCAGCAGCGGAAGGAGCGTGCGGCAAACCAGTCCCACCCACCCCTTCCCTCAACGACTGTCTGCCCCACCTGTGACAGAGACTGTGGCTCTTGTATTGGACTGTTCAGCCACCAAAGAACTCACTTCAGGAGTGGAAGCAAGTTTTCATCGATTCCGAGGGATTGCCTATGATGATGATGCACTTTGTCAAAGAAGCTTTGAGGGTGTCCTTGAAGCATTTCCTCTGCCCACCTGGGGCTCACTTGCCGTGTCCTCCATCCTCAAAGCCTCCTTGATGTTTTAATCGAACAAGACATCAGGCACCAAATGTTATCGGATTTTCTGTAACTTTCGGTGTGTTGTATTTTTTAGCCGACTATGTTATTAACATTTCTGCTTATCCTCAGAATTTGATAAATACTTGAAGACCAGACCACGAGTAGTTCATTGTGCCTAAAGTAACAAGTGAGTGACAATTGTGGAGATTTTAATCTTGCTGTTGGCTGTAGATTCAAATGATTTGAGTATACAAAGCAAAGTATGCATGAATTTTCAGTTTGCAGCACTATCAATTTTCCGATACCTTTGCTCACTTAATTGATGGTTGGATTTGAAAGAAATTTGCTACTGCTTTCTGTTAATATATATATACAAGAGTCGAGAGCCCTGGGGCAGCACGGGCCAGCCCACACTGTAATATGTGTGCGCACTAGGTTCATGTAGCAGAGCTGGTCTCCATGATGATGATGAATTGTCTCGCCACCTGTCAAAAGCGCTAGGGAAGAGAATGAGCAGGTTAACTAGAGGAAAAGAAGATCTCCTTACAGTAAGAAAGGAAAGTAAGTTGTGAGGAGGATACAAAGGGATATAGGCAGGTTAAGCAAGTGGGCAAATACATGGTAGATGCCATAATGCGGAGAAAGGTGAAGGTATCTACTGTGGTTAGTAAAATAGAAAAGCAGATTATTTTTAAAATGGTGAGAGATTGTCAAATGTTGGTATTCAGAGGGACCTGGGTGTCCTTGTACACAAATGAGAAAAAGTTAACATGCAGGTACAACAAGCAATTAAGAAAGCAAATGATATGTTAGCCTTTATTACATAATGATTGGAGTATGAGAGTAAAGAAATCATACTCAATTAGAAAGGGCCTTGGTAAGACCACACCTGGAGTACTGTGTACAGTTTTGGTCTCCTTATCAAAGAAAGGATATACTTGCCATAGAGGGAATGCAACAAAGGTTCACAAGACTGATTCCTAGGATTGGGAGATTGTCCTATCAGGAGAGATTGAGTAGACTAGGCCTGTATTCCCTAAAGTTTAGACAAATGAGAGGTGATCTCATTGAAACGTGTTACCCCTGCTGGAAAGTCTAGAACTAGGGGTCACACTCTCAGAAGAATGGGTCGGCCACTTAGGACTGAGATGAAGGAGACATTTCATCACTCAAAGGGTTGTGAACCTTTGGAATTCTCTACCCCAGAGGGCTGCGATTGTTCAGTCATTAAATATATTCAAGACAGAGATCGATAGATTTTTGGATACTAAGGGAACCAAGGGATATGGGGATAGTGTGGGAAGGTAGAGGTGAGGTAGATCAACCATTTTCTAATTGAATGGCGGAGCAGGCCCAAAGGGCCCAAAGGTCTACTCCTGCTCCTATTTCTTATGTGCTTATGTTCTTACAGGAGTCAACATGCTTATGCAAGCCACAGTCTTCTCCAGTATAGCCAAAGGTATTGGGCATACATAGGTTTATTGGGCTAGAAATTCAATGGCCTCCCTCCTACTGACTCCCTCCCTCCCAATTACTTCCCCCCTTCTCTCAGTTGCGCCCTCTTGCTCCTGAGCTCCCCACTCACTCCTGTTCTCTCCCCATCCCTTCAGGTCACTCCCCTCCATCCCAATTGCTTCCCCCTCCATTCCCCCCCACCCCCTCCAGTCCCTGTCAAGGGACGGGTTTGGGGGGAAATTGAGGGCCACGATCAGCGATGCAGCAGCCCAAAATTAAAAACCTCTTTGTCAGTTTGTCAGTCTTAGGCAAATGAGGCCTGAGTCCCAATACGAGGTGTGCCTCGGGTCAACTATTCCGGCGCAGAGAACGTTCTCAATTTTTAGGCCATTAAGTCTAACCCAGTTGGGATTTACCCAATGTATAGTTTTAAGGATATAGAAAGTTCTTCCAGAAAATCTGTTAATAAGTGAATGTAAAGAAATTCTTATCAGTTTACTTATAATATTCTGAATGAAGTCAGATTATGGGTTAGTTGAACTGCATTGCATAACTAAACAGCAAAAGACAGTGAGAGCGAGTAGTCTATACATCTGATTTTTAAAATATTAGTTTATGCTAAATTATTTGTAAACTTTCAATCAAGAAGAAATATGGGTTAATGGAGACATGCAACAGAACACATCATCATGTACCATATGAACATGATTTGAACAGTACAGACACAGCAGTTACACAAGTTCATATATTTTAACCACCAGATTGTTGCAGGAGAACCATAGCATTTTGAGAAAGTGACTATTTTGGTGATTTAAAGTAAAGAAATCAAACAAACATCAAATCATGTTCATGTTCAAACTTTATTGGTAGCTAAAGCTAATTACAGAGCTCGTCATTATCAGAAAGAGACTCCAATGGTTTACAAATGTCTAAATAAGTAATAACAGTAGCAAGACCATTGTAATCATTAAGAGAATTAGCCACTGGTGCTTAGAAATTATTGGACGTTTAGTAAAACACACGTTTATGTACATAATAGCACTGAAGGTATTAGAGAAATAAAAAGCTTCCACTAGATATGAAACACAGCCCTCTTAGTTCAGTACTAGTAATAAAGTACAGCACTTCTTCAGCTCAGTACCAGCTTAAAAAAACAGCTCCTCTTATTGTCAGCTCCAGTTCCCACTCATTCAGCACTAAAGGGTCGGTTTTAACTCGGGGAGCGATCGGGGCGGACAGGGACGGGATTGGCAGGAGACCCATGGAATCCTCGGCGTGAGTCTAGGGCCATTTTATCTCCCGGTCCTTATTTAGATTTGTCTGCAGTGCCTCTCGCCCAAAGCCAGTGGGACTGATGTACGAGCCGGCTGGTGGGAACAGAGAATTGGGTGGGAGACCGACGTTGCCGGAGACCCAAAGGGACCTGTCCTAGTATAAGATTAGTGCTAGGATGGGGTTCTTGAAAGAGCTGCCAGTAGTGGGAGGATGAGGGAAGGCCAGGCTTGGGGAGGACCAAGGATTCCTTGTGAAGTCCGGAGGACCACTCGCTCCTCCTAGTCCACAAGGAATCCTCACAAAAATGTTAAAAATAAAACTTACCTTGGCCTCTCTTGGCCACTCTGCTGCCTCCTGCCAGGTTTCGCAGGTAAGTGTCCTGTGATTTAAAGTTAAAACGCGGTCATCGGGTCGTAACTTTTCTGTGTAACGTAGGCCCTGGCCTGAATAGGGCTGTGCCTGATCTGAGGGCAATTAAGATGGTGGAGGGCAAAAACATGTCGGCAATGAGGCACAACCACTCCCTAACCCCAGTCATCTTAACCTGCCTGCACCATTTCCACTGGATGGACAAGGTTAAAATCTACCCTTAATTATCAGATACAGACTTCTTTTCATTTAGCTCCAGTTATAAGATGTCTCTGAGTCTATATCTGATCCTCAGATGTTTAGTCAAGTATTGTGCTTGTATGCACTGGGTGAACTATGAATAGTAACAAAGGTGGCATTGAAGCCCAAAATGTAAACTGTCAGTTAGTTATTTTCCTAAGTGTTCTTGTAACCACTATAAAAATATATATATATTGTTCAAAGACTACATGCAGACAACAGCAGCATGTGAAAAGACACAATCCATCAGGTTTATAGAATACAATTTTAAATATATAGTATAACCTAAGCCTCTATGAACCTGATAACCATCTGCTTCAGTACATAACAATTAATACTGCTGTTCTGTGTCATACAATAATTTCTAACAATGCTGAATCACTCTCAAAGCCACAGTGACCAAATAGAACATTTAGGTACCGAAATTGCCCCCTGCCGAAAACACGGCGTACCTACCGTATTTCGACTGTTTTTAACCACAGAAATAGATGTGGTGGCCTCTTGCGTGAAATTCCGCTCTTTAGCTTTTTTTTTAAGAGTGGCCCGGAACTCGGTCATAATGGGGGCGGAAGTGCAGCGGTGAGCGGAAGTTTGGTAAATAGAGGGGCGGAAGTGGAGGGCGGGCGCAGTGTCCACTGCTGTCACTTATCAGCAAGAGCAGCGGCAGCAACATTTTCAGCATGGAATTTCGCATTCCAGGGGGCACATTGGCGGCCCACGCACTGATGACGCACTTAGTACAGATCGGCAGCAGCGGAGCGGTAGTGGGGGGAGCGGGTCACCACTGGGATACCGCAGAAGTGGAATTTTCAAAATGGCGGCCATTCCACTCCGCTGCGTGGCCGTCGATTTCTGGCAGTAACAGGCCTTAAGAGAAGGGGCGATTTCGGCCCCTCATAATCTTGCGCTATTCTGCCACATAAGTGTATAAATTCAGAGTCAATGGACATTCACAACTGTCTCAAAATGAGATGCAAACATCTATAGGATAATTCCACAATCCGGATCATCCCTTATATTTGCATCCGGTCATAGAGGATACCTGGTCCATGAATCCATCCTTCATCTCCCCAATACAACATGGACTAATAAACCGATGGCTGCCTTTTGATAAGTAATCACCCTGCTTACCAAATTTTTCTATTCCAATAAATAAAAATGAATATTAAAATAATTACTTTGGATATCCACTAAAATCTTTAGTGCATATCCAGAACTGAATGTGACATGACAATCGGCACCAAACATCTTAATTTGCTGTTCACACGATATTTCACAGCAGTAACAAAATAAGTGTTTCAGATGCCGATTTATTCTAAGTGCATAAACACTATTTTCAACACCAATGTGGTTATTATTCCATACACTGGAAAACTAAAAATGTATAAGTGAGAAACTTCAATAATGCAACCGTCTCATCTTTTTGGAACTCCTTAATAATACAAACTATTTTTAGGACAAATGTCTTTGCACTGTGGAACAGAATCAGTTGCACATTTTAATGCCAACTGATAATTTTAATAAATACAAATGACAGGGCAGAAGAGAAGAGCAACTTTCTCTGCTCTTGTTTCCATGTTTCAGTTGGTGGTGATGGTTGAATGATGGACAGTGAAATTTAAGTGCCAAGTGCCTATATGTTTAACTTGTTTAGAACAAACCAATAAAAGACCTATGCAAATTCCTGCCATGCTGAAGTCTTTTAAATAACATTATTAAACATTATACTTCAATAATATAAGCTTTTGGTTTATGTTACATGTACCAAGGCCTTTAGGTTCTTATCTCAAACCTTTAGCATGTAGTTAAAAAGTGTGCTGAAACTCTCACACATAGCATTTGTGCTCTTTTAAACCAAAAAAAACATTTCTGAAAGGAATTTTTTTTAACATTGTGAATGACTTCCCTATCTAATATAATGTTTACTTCACAATAAAAACATGATGACCAGATCCTTAGGACAATTTCAATTTGAAAAAATTGCAACACTAGTCATAATCTCGAGTATCAGAGTCCATTAAATTAAACTATGACAGTGTACGAAACAAAGGGAAGGAGTCAGATTTGGTAAGAAATGTTATAAGGATTGTAAATGTACCTGGATAAATATCCCCATGAGTGTACATGTCAATCACATAGCGACAGAACTGATACTGATCTGGCAGAGCAGAAGGAAAAAAACAGCAATGAAGACAAAGACAGTGATCCGAGCGACAGCAAAGTGGGACTGGTAGATTTGCCTCAACCAGCTTCAGCTGTAACATGGAACAGAACAAGCTGTTCCCAGCACTACCAGTTACCTCGGAGTAAACAAAACAGTTACACTTTGCATTAACATAGCAATTGGGATGTACCTGTGCTTCATTTTCTCTGAACTCAATTTTGTATTATAAAGACAAATAAAGAAAATTTGCAAAACCAAAGAACAATCCTTTGTTCAGATGATTCTTATTAATTGATAAAGGGGGGAAAAAAATTGATGCAGGAATGTAACCACAGTTTTAAAGGATTAATTGTTGTTAACATTCTTATGTTTTCTCTTAATTGAATATCTGCTAACCAGCAAATTAACTACTGTAAAAATGCACGACAGCAAATTTAAAAGTGATGCTAGCAAATTTTGTAGTGACTGAGGCTATAATCTCAGATCAGGTGTGGAGTATAACACACAATCAGCGCACTGGACTGCTACTGCACACTGCACATCACATGTGGAGTGTTACACAAAGTTAGCGCACTGGACTGCTACTGCACACTGCACATCACATGTGGAGTGTTGCACACAGTCAGCACACTGGACTGCTACTGCACACTGCACATCATTGCAGGTCGCATTGAGGTCAGCTATACCATCATCATCATAGGCGGTCCCTCGTATCGAGGATGACTTGCTTCCACGCCAAAAAGAGATGAGTTTGCAGGTGTTTCAATGAAGGACCTAATATTCCAGGTCCCGAACTACATGTTGAAGGGTGGAAGATGCCTGTGCATTGATTTTTTTTAACGTGTGGTGACTGTTGCACACCAGCCACCACACAGGCTTGACAGAACTAAGTCTTGGTCCAGTGGCAAGGATTAACCAAGACGACTGGAGACCAGCTCTGCTGCACGGACCTAGTGCGCACACATATTGCAGTGTGGGCTGGCCCATGCTGCCCTTGGGCTTTCAACTCTTGTGTATATATATATATATATATATATATAAACAGAAAGCAGTAGTAAATTTCTTTCAAATCCAACCATCAATTCAGTGAGCAAAAGTATCAAAAATTGATAGTGCTGTAAACTGAAAATTTGGGGTTCAGTATATGCATGTCTGGTCACATACAAAGAACTCCCCTTTTAGGTGGCTAATTTGTAATATTCCAAGAGTGTAGGTGAGAGTGTTCACTTTTTCATCATTGTTAAAAGATTCCCCAAAAAAGTGTAAAGTTTCCAGGAGATCCAGTGGGACTTTTAAAATACAGTGCTGTGCTCGACTGCAGCCTGGCAATGGCTTCCAAAAAGAGGCTTCACACCATTTGGCTTAGTGTGTTTGAAAGCCATATTGGCACCTGATTCCTGAGTTATACGACCAGTTCTACACCCAAGACTTCTTTGTATTGTTGAAAAGGTGACAGAATATTTGCACATATTACCTCTTGCTCAGTCGTGATCCAAGATCCATTTTTTTTTACTCCTAAGTGTCTTTTTAAATGTCAAAATGCAGATTAACCGCAGGCACTACAAAAAATATAAAGTATTGTTCCTGCTTAGAAGATCTGATACTATCAGAAAATGTCTATGATTTGATGAGCTTAATTAATTGATAATAATCATGAGCTTTACAAAATTAATTAGCAGGATATTTTGGTAGCTAGCAATAACATATTTTGAATAGTCAAAAATGTTAACATGAAAATGAATGTTCTCTCCTTGCAAGCAGTATTCAAAATGCAGTACATAAGCTCTCCCATTTTCCCCTAGATAATTAGGATGGATATTATTGGTTTCACTGAATGGATTTCATGCTGGTTGAATGGACATGCTGCCCTTATGTGCTGAAAAGGGTATTTTCTTTCCTCTTCGGTATATGATATTCGGAATCAAGAGACTATGAACCACATCATGCAGATGATATCTGCTAAGTTTTACCCCAAACCGTTTTTCAAGACAGACACATAAAAATACATAAATACACCCCATTACAAGCATATTAGTTAACTTTGTTTTTCAGGCATCTGAGTCAAGCAGATGAGGTAAAGACAATATATGATATATGGTACGAAGAACCAATTGGAAAGAAAACACTATTCAGCTGCTTTACTTCACTATTAGAATAATTCTTGGTTAAGGTTTCAATATAAATATTGTGAAAAGGTCTAAATGATTTTAATCGTTATACCTGTATCTTATATTGCTATTCAAAATAAAGACAATAGAAACCTCAATTATTTTTTCTTTTAAACAGTTGTCACTTTGAAAAATTTATTTTATGCCCCATGTTTTTTCTTTTGCTGTCTCTCAGATGCCTTACTTTGATGTTTGTTACTAACACCCTTTTTGCCAATATTTGTCGTTTCACCTTTATCCTTTGATTTCGGCTTCCCTTCTTTGGAATCTTTCACTTTCTCCTTCCTTTTGCCTACTTTCTCAGACTTCGGTTCTGCAGGCTCCTTCTTCTCTCTCTTTTTACCTTTCTTTTCTGTTTCAGCCTTAGGTTTTTCATGTTTCATGGGTTTCTCCTTCTTTATTTGGAACTTTGGCTTTGCTTTTTCCTCTTCCTTAGGTTTTTTTTCAACTTTCTTTATTTTTTCTACCTTTTTCTCCAATTTAATTACTTTGAGCTGCTTCTTCACTTTTTCTTCAACCTTGGGCGCTTTAATTTTTTTATCTACTAGAGAAAACAGAAGATTTTTTTTTGAAATGTTATTTTTCTCTTTTAAGGCTCCCAGTTTCCAAATGAAATAATTTGCCATTATGTTTAATTGTTTATAAAAGGAAAACACTAGAAATTGTCTTAAAACACAAGTAGATCTGCTATGGTGCAGCTGAGATAGTTTCAAGTCTGGAGCACAGTGTTCTGTATATGTAGGGCTAATTTTCAAAGATCAGTGTTATGCTGGAGACTCGCTTGATGGGAGCATCAAAAAAGTTGGTCAATATATCTTTTCTTTATTAGTTCCTGAGATGCGAGCGTTTATTGCCCATCCCTCATTGCCCTTGAGAAGGTGGTGGTGAGACTTCACTTCAGAGGGCAGATAAGAGTCAACCACATTGCTTTCGGTCTGGAGTCATATATAGGCCAGCCCAGGTAAAGACGGTATGTTTCCTTCCCTAAAGGACATTAATGAACCAGATGGGTTTTTACAACAATTCAGTAATTTCACTGTCATATTGATACTAGTTTTTTATTCCACATTTTATTTAATGAGCTGAATTTAAATTCCCCAGCTGTCATGGTGGGATTTGAACTCACATCTCTGGATCAGTAGTCTAGACCCCAGGATTACTAGTCCAGTAACATAACCACTATGCTACCATATCTGATATGCAGTGCTCACTCTGATTTTCAAATGATTAATTTTAATCATCAGAAGAGCCCCTCAAATTAAACACGCTGACATCTGTGTCTGATTCTCCAATCCGCACACCTGCAGGGCAATGTTCCACAGGCAGTTCTAACCGGTCTATCAGATTGTATCCAATTCCTCCATCATTTTAATTAAGGCTTTTAAAATCATATCCCCTCTAAGCCTATATTCTTGAAAGAAATAATCCTAACTCAAAGTCCATTCTTATCAACATGGCAGACCAGTTAAACAAATACTTTGGTTCTGTCTTCATGAAGGAAGACACAAATAACTTTCCGGAAATACTGAGGGACCGAAGGTCTAATGAGAAGGAGGAACTGAAGGAAATCCTTATTAGGTGGGAAATTGTGTTCGGGAAATTGATGGGATTGAAGGCCGATAAATCCCCTGATAAGCTGCATCCCAGAGTACTTAAGGAAGTAGCCCTAGAAATAGTGGATGCATTGGTGATCATTTTCCAACAGTCTATCAACTCTGGATCGGTTCCTATGGACTGGAGGGTAGCTAATGTAACAACACTTTTTAAGAAGGGAGGGAGAGAGAAGGCGGGTAATTATAGACCGGTTAGCCTGACATCAGTATTGGGGAAAATGTTGGAATCAATTATTAAAGATGAAATAGCAGCACATTTGGAAAGCACTGACGGGATCGGTCCAAGTTAGCATGGATTTATGAAAAGGAAATCCTGCTTGACAAATCTTCTAGAAATTTTTGAGGATGTAACTGGTCGAGTGGACAAGGGAGAACTGGTAGATGTGGTGTATTTGGACTTTCAAAAGGCTTTTGACAAGGTCCCACACAAGAGATTGGTGTGCAAAATTAAAGCACATGGTATTGGGGTAATGTACTGACGTGGATAGAGAACTGGTTGGCAGACAGGAAGCAGAGAGTCAGGATAAACGGGTCCTTTTCAGAATGGCAGGCAGTGACTAGTGGAGTGCCGCAGAGCTCAGTGCTGGGACCCCAGCTCTTCACAATATACATTGATGATTTGGATGAGGGAAGTGAGTGTAATATCTCCAAGTTTGGAGATGACACTAAGCTGGGTGGTGGTGTGAGCTGTGAGGAGGATACTAAAAGGCTGCAGGGTGACTTGGACAGGTTAGGTGAGTGGGCAAATGAATGGCAGATGCAGTATAATGTGGATAAATGTGAGGTTATCCACTTTGGTGGCAAAAACACGAAAGCAGAATATTATCTGAATGGTGGCAGATTAAGAAAAGGGGAGGTGCAACGAGACCTGGGTGTCATGGTACATCAGTCATTGAAAGTTGGCATGCAGGTACAGCAGGCGGTGAAGAAGGTAAATGGTATGTTGGCCTTCATAGCTAGGCGATTTGAGTATAGGAGCCAGGAGATCTTACTGCAGTTGTACAGGGCCTTAGCGAGGCCTCACCTGGAATATTGTGTTCAGTTTTGGTCTCCTAATCTGAGAAAGGATGTTCTTGCTATTGAGGGAGTGCAGCAAAGGTTCACCAGACTGATTCCAGGGATGGCTGGACTGACATATGAGGAGAGACTGGATCGACTGGGCCTTTATTCACTGGAGTTTAGAAGGATGAGAGGTTATCTCATAGAAACATATAAAATTCTGACGGGACTGGACAGGTTAGATGCAGGAAGAATGTTCCCGATGCTGGGGAAGTCCACAACCAGGGAACATAGTCTAAGGATAAGGGGTAAGCCATTTAGGACTGAGATGAGGAGAAACTTTTTCATTCAGAGAGTTGTTAACCTGTGTAATTCCCTACCGCAGAGAGTTGTTGATGCAAGTTCATTGGATATATTCAAGAGGGAGTTAGATATGGCCCTTGCGGCTAAAGGGATCAAGGGGTATGGAGAGAAAGCAGGAAAGGGGTACTGAGGGAATGATCAGCCATGATCTTATTGAATGGTGGTGCAGGCTCGAAGGGCCGAATGGCCTACTCCTGCACCTATTTTCTATGTTTCTATGTAAGTAGGCCATTCAGTCCTTCAAACCTGTTCCGCCATTCAATTAGATCATGGCTAAACAACGTTTACCTACTTTTGTTCCATATCTGCTGATGCCCTTACCTGACACAAATCTATCGATCTCAATCTTGAAAATTTGAATTGGCCCAGCATCCACAGGCTTTTATGGGAGAGAGTTACACACTTCCATGACCCTTTGCATGAAGTGGTGCTGACTGATTTCACTTCTAAATGCCCTAGCTCTAATTTTAAGATTCTGTCCCCTTGTTCTGGATTCTCCACTGCATTTAGCCTGAATCACTTCACCATTTTAAACATCTCAACCATCTAAACTCAAGGGAAAATAAGCCAAGTTTATGCAACCCATTCTCATAATTTAACCATTTAAGTCCTGGTATCAGTCTGGTGATTCTGTGCTGTACCCCTCCAAGACCAATATATCCTTCCTCAGGTTTGCTGCCCAAAACTGATGGGGAGATTAGTAAATCTATGGGTAAAACTGTGATTCCTTTTTTGAATTAGTGATCTTTTTAATGTGTTAATTATATGATAAAGTTTATAAGTGTAATAGTAGTTCATTGTGGGGTTTGATGGGGAACTGTCACAACAGTAGTATACCATAGACATTTGTTTGCTAAAATGTGGTTGGTCATTTTTATAGCTGAATTAACGAGGAAAAGCTCATATGACCTAATCCCACGCTTGGCAAAGCAATCAATTGCAATGCGGAAACCAGCCTATTCATTGAACAGAGTAATTTATTTTCTTAAATCGCCAGGCTGGTTCACTTCATGGAATCTTACAGCACAGAAGGAAGCCATTTGGCCTGTCGTGCCTGTCCTGGCTCTTTGAAAGAGCTGTCCCATTTAGTCTCATACCCCAGCTTTTTCCCCCAAAGCCTGGCAAATTAGTTATAGGAACATAGAAACATATGAATAGGAGTAGGCCATTTAGAAAGAAAGAAAGACTTGCATTTATGTAGCACCTTTCATGACCAGCAGACGTTCTAAAGCACTTCACAGCCAATTAAGTTCTTTGTGAAATGTAGTCACTGTTGTAATGAAGGAAATTTAGCCCTCGAGCCTGTTCCGCCATTCAATGAGATCATGGCTGATCTGCGACCTAACTCCATATATCCACCTTTGGCCCATATCCCTTAATACATAGAATCATAGATATTTATAGCAAAATAGGATGCCATTCACCTATCGTGTCCGTGCTGGCCACTATCCAGCCTAATCCCACTTTACAGCTCTTGGTCCGTAGCGTTATAGATTACGGCATTTCAAGTGCATATCCAAGTAATTTTTAAATGATGTGAGGGTTTCTGCCTCTACCTCCTTTGAGGCAGTGAGTTGAGGAACCCCACCATCTTCACGGTGAATAAGTTTCTTCTCAAATCCCCTCTAAATCTCCGACCACTTACTCTAAATCTATGCCACTAGTTATTGCCCCATCTGCTTAGGGAAAAAGAACCTTCGTATCCACTCTATCCAGGCCCCTCATAATTTTATATACCTCAATTAGGTCTCCCCTCAGCCTCCTCTGTCCCAAAGAAAACAACCCCAGCCTATCCAACCTTTCCTTATAGCTAAAATTCTCCAGTCCAGGCAACATTCTCTGTACTCTCTCTAGTACAATCACATCTTTCCTGTAATGTGGTGACCAGAACTGCACGCAGTACTCTAGCTGTGGCCAAGGTGATGTTTTATGCAGTTCAAGCATACTCTCCCTGCTCATGTTCTTTGCCTCGGCTAATAAGGCATGTATCCCGTATGCTTTCTGAACCACCTTAGCTATCTGTCCTGCTATCTTCAGGGATCTGTGACCATGCACTACAAGGTCCCTTTGTTCCTCTACACTTTGCAGAGTCCTACCATTTAATGTGTATTCCCTTGCCTTGTTATCCTTCCCCAAATGCATTACCTCACACTTCTCCAGATTGAATTCCTTTTGCCATTGTTCTGCCCACATGATACCACACGGCCAATTTATATATCATCCGCAAACTTCTTGATCGTACTCCCTACATTCAATTCCAAATCACTGATGTATATCAAAAAAAGCAAGGGATCTAGTACTGAGCCCTGCGGAGCCCCAATGGAAACAGCCTTCCAGTCACAAAAACACCCATCAACCATTACCCTTGGCTTCCTGCTTCTGAACCAATTTTGGATCCAACTTGCCACTTTGCCTTGGATCCCATGGGCTTTTACTTTCGTGATCAGTCTGCCATGGGGGACCTTAACAAAAGCCTTGCTAAAATCCATAAAGACCATATCAAATGCATTGCGCTCATCGGCCCTCCTTGTTACCTCCTCAAAAAATGCAATCAAATTACTCAGACATGACCTTCCCTTAACAAATCCATGCTGACTGTCTTTGATTAATCCATGTCTTGCTAAATGAGGATTTATCCTGTCCCTCAAAATTTTTTCCAATAACTTTCCCACCACCGAGGTTAGGCTGACTGGTCTGTAATTACTCGGCCTATCCCTTTCTCCTTTCTTAAACAAGGGTACCACATTAGCAGTCCTCTGTCACCACACCTGTAGCCAGAGAGGATTGGAAAATGATGATCAATCCCTCAGTTATTTCCTTCCTTGCTTCTCTTAACAGCCTGGGATACATTTCATCTGGCCCTGGGGATTTATTCACTTTAAAAGATGCTAAACCCCTTAATACTTCCTGTCCCGCTATGTTTATTTCATCTAATATTTCACAGTCCTCCTCCCTGATTGATATGTCTGCATCATCATTCTCTTTTGTGAAAACAGTTGCAAATTATTCATTAAGGACCATACCGACGTCTTTTGCCTCCACACACAGATTATCTTTATGGGGCTAGACTTGCCACTTTTGTGCAGATCGGCCAAAAATAGGTGTTATTTCCAGCATGGGTGGCAAAAATGGGTCTTGAGAGCGCCGGAATATCGCCCATTTTCAAAACCCTAACTTTCCATTTTTGAAAATGGGCGTTACCGCGAGCGATCTGAAATGGGCGTTAGCGTTAAATTTTTTTGACCTTCTGCCGTAAAGTGGCGCCGACCATAACAATAGCATGGCTCGTTTCCCATGTTTCAGGAGGTCAGGGGTCATCATTAGATGCGCATAAGATGAGACAGAGAGAGAGGGAGCAGAGAGGGATTGAATGCGTGTGTGGTGTGGTGTGTGCTTCTTTGGCTGTTGAGGGAGACAGAAGGGAGATTCACCAGCAGCAAAAAGCCTACTGAGAACAAAGAAGGTAGTTGTCACTGAGTTTCTGTGGAAAAAATAATATTGAACATGGAAGGAATGGAGGAGGCGACATAGCACGCTGTGGAGACTGAGGACTCTGGCGAAAGCAGTGAGCTGGGAGAGAAAAAATTGGGAGGGCACAAAAGAACAAGGAGGTTCTCGGACGAGGCAAATCTCTCCCTCATGCAGGAGGTTTGAGTCACGCTGGGGTCAACTGACCCAGGGAGGGCATGGGAAGCCCACCCCAAAGGCCTACCTGAAGATATGGGCCGAGATAGCTGAGGTGGTCTCATCGGTGACCAACAAGGTGCGTGAGGGCACCCAATGCTGCAAGCGATGGAACGTCCTTGTCGGACCCGCCAGAGTAAGTATTACATTTATTTGCATGTACTTATTTTTATGTATGAATAAAGAGTCTGACCAGATACCGTAAAGTGTGACCTTAGGCTTTTATTACAGGTCTTCAGAGTGCCTCTCCAGCCTGTGAGGCCTCCTTAAGTACAGGTGCTCCCAAGGGATTGTGGGATCCCTTGGGACTCCAGGGGATGAGCCCTCTCGTGGTTAAACAAGGTATTTACAGGTTTACATATATAACAACACTCCCCCTCAAAGTCAATAGTGTAACTATTTGCAAGGTGAGTCAATCTGGGGCCTTTCTTTCCCTGGTTGCTCGTCTCAGTGCAAATGCTGGTTTTGGTGAGTCATTTGTTAGGCCCTTGCTGGGCTGCTGTGCAGCTGGCCTTGCTGGGCTGCCTGGTGTGGTGAGTCCTGCTGGGCTGCTGTGGATGATGGGTGGTCAACTGCTGTGTCGGTTGCCACTTGTGTGTGTGTTGCGGGGGGTCAAAAAAGGTAGGGTCTAATGTGGGTTGCTCTGGATAGTCCATGAATCTGAGTTTGGTTTGGTCCAAGTGTTTCCTGTAGATGAGTCCATTTGAAAGCTTGACCCGAAACACTCTACTTCCCTCTTTGGCCATGACAGTGCTGGGAAGCCACTTGGAACCTTGTCCATAGTTCAACACAAATACAGGATCATTAATTGCAATTTCGTGTGACACATTTGCGCTATCATGATATGTACTTTGTTGAAGCTGCCTGCTCTCTACCTGTTCGTGTAGATCAGGGTGGACTAATGAGAGCCTTGTTTTAAGTGCCCTTTTCATGAGCAGTTCAGCGGGTGGGATCCCAGTGAGTGAGTGGGGTCTCGTGCGGTAATTAAGCATGACTCGGGATAGGTGAGTCTGCAATGAGCCTTCAGTTACCATCTTTAAGCTCTGCTTGATTGTTTGCACTACTCTCTCTTCCTGACCATTCGATGCTAGTTTGAATGGGGCAGATGTAACATGTTTGATCCCATTATGGGTCATGAACTCCTTGAACTCGGCACTGGTGAAACATGGCCCATTGTCGCTCACAAGGATATCAGGCAGTCCGTGCATGGCAAACATGGCCTGCAGGCTTTCAGTGGTGGCAGCGGACATGCTTGCCCACATTATCTCACATTCAATCCATTTGGAGTACGCATCTACAACCACTCGGAACATGTTACCCAAGAACGGGCCTGCATAGTCGACATGGACCCTAGACCACGGTTTGGAGTGCCAAGACCATAAACTTAGTGGCGCCTCCCTGGATGCATTGCTTAACTGTGAACATAGAAACATAGAAACATAGAAAATAGGTGCAGGAGTAGGCCATTCGGCCCTTCGAGCCTGCACCACCATTCAATAAGATCATGGCTGATCATTCCCTCAGTACCCCTTTCCTGCTTTCTCTCCATACCCCTTGATCCCGTTAGCCGTAAGGGCTATATCTAACTCCCTCTTGAATATATCCAATGAACTGGCATCAACAACTCTCTGCGGTAGGGAATTCCACAGGTTAACAACTCTCCGAGTGAAGATGTTTCTCCTCATCTCAGTATTAAATGGCCTACCCCTTAGCCTAAGATTTGTGTCCCCTGGTTCTGGACTTTCCCAACATCGGGAACATTCTTCCCGCATCTAACCTGTCCAGTCCCGTCAGAATCTTATATGTTTCTATGAGATCCCCTCTCATCCTTCTATACTCCAGTGTATAAAGGCCCAGTTGATCCAGTCTCTCCTCATATGTCAGTCCAGCCATCCCAGGATTCAGTCTGGTGAACCTTCGCTGCACTCCTTCAATAGCAAGAACGTCCTTCCTCAGATTAGGAGACCAAAACTGAACATAATATTCCAGGTGTGGTCTCATCAAGGCCCTGTACAACTGCAGTAAGACCTCCCTGCTCCTATATTCAAATCCCCTAGCTATGAAGGCCAACATACCATTTGCCTTCTTCACCGCCTGCTGTACCTGCATGCCAACTTTCAATGACTGATAAACCAGGACACCCAGATCTCGTTGCACCTCCCCTTTTCCTAATCTGTCGCCATTCAAATAATATTCTACCTTTGTGTTTTTGCGCCCAAAGTGGATAACCTCACATTTATTCATATTATACTGCATCTGCCATGTTTTTTCCCACTCACCTAAACGGTCCAAGTCATCCTACAGCCCCTTAGCGTCCTCCTCACAGCTCACATCACCACCCAGTTTAGTGTCATCTGCAAACCTGGAGATATTACTCTCAATTCCTTCAACTAAATCATTAATGTATACAGTAAAGAGCTGGGGTCTCAGCACTGAGCCCTGCGGCACTCCACTAGTCGTTGCTTGCCATTCTGAAAAGGACCCGTTTATCCCGACTCTCTGCTTCCTGTCTGCCAACCAGTTCTCCATCCACGTCATTTCATTACCCCCAATACCATGTGCTTTGATTTTGCACAACAATCTCTTGTGTGGGACCTTGTCAAAAGCCTTTTGAAAGTCCAAATACACCACATCCACTGGTTTTCCCTTGTCCACTCTGCTAGTTACATCCTCAAAAATTCCAGAAGATTCGTCAAGCATGATTTCCCTTTCATAAATCCATGCTGACGTGGACCGATCCCGTCACTGCTTTTCAAATGCGCTGCTATTTCATCCTTAATAATTTATTCCAACATTATCCCCACTACCAATGTCAGGCTAACTGGTCTATAATTACCCGTTTTCTCTCTCCCTCCTTTTTTAAAAAGTGGTATTGCATTAGCTACCCTCCAGTCCATGGGAACTGATCCAGAGTCGATAGACTGTTGGAAAATGATCACCAATGCATCCACTATTTCTAGGGCCACTTTCTTAAGTACTCTGGGATGCAGACTATCAGGCCCCGGGCATTTATTGGCCTTCAATCCCATCAATTTCCCCAACACAATTTCCCGTCTAATAAGGATATCCTTCAGTTCCTCCTTCTCACTGGACCCTCGGTCCCTTAGTACATCTGGAAGATTATTTGTGTCTTCCTTCGTGAAGACAGAACCAAAGTATTTGTTTAATTTCTCGTTCCCCATTATGAATTCACCTGAATCCGACTGCAAGGGACCTATGTTTGTCTTCACTAATCTTTTTCTCTTCACATATCTATCGAAGCCTTGCAGTCAGTTTTTACGTTCCCTGCAAGCTTCCTCTCGTACTCTATTTTCCCCCTCCTAATTATACCCTTTGTCCTCCTCTGCTGAATTCTATATTTCTCCCAGTCCTCAGGTTTTCTGCTTTTTCTGGCCAATTTATGTGCCTCTTCCTTGGATTTAACACTATCCTTAATTTCCCTTGTTAGCCACGGTTGAGCCACCTTTCCCGTTTTATTTTTACTCCAGACAGGGATGTACAATTGTTGAAGTTCATCCATGTGATCTTTAAAAGTTTGCCATTGCCTATTCACCGTCAACCCTTTAAGTATCATTTGCCAGTCTATTCTAGCCAATTCACGCTTCATACCGTCGAAGTTACCTTTCCTTAAGTTCAGGACCCTAGTTTCTGAATTAACTGTATCACTCTCCATCTTAAAAAGAATTCTACCATATTATGGTCACTCTTCCCCAAGGGGCCTCACACAACAAGACTGCCAATTAGTCCCTTCTCATTACACATCACATGTGTTACATTTGTGCACGCAGGACTCTAACTCTGCATCGATACCGGGCCACCACACGTGGGATCTGGCTATCGCTTTCATCATGACAATGCCTGGGTGGGTACTGTGGAGATCACTAATGAAAGTGTCCCTGCCCTTTTACCACTACCCGATTACCCCACAGAAGGCAGTCTGCCTGTATAGACATTTCATCTTTGCGCCGCTGGTACGGCTTTATCTCTTCCTGCATTTCTAATGAGACACTGGACCAGCTCCCATGAAGCACACGGTTTTTTAAGGACAGTAAGGGGTCCTGGCTCGTCCATGTTCTAATCTGTCGGGCTGCTCACTCTCGAATGCTTCCATTACCATGACTAAATCTGCGGGTTGTGCCATTTCCACCCCCATGATGGGCAATGGCAGCCTACTGAGAGCATCGGCACAGTTTTCTGTGCCTGGCCTGTGGCGGATGGCGTACTTGTATGCCGACAACATGAGTGCCCATCTCTGGATGCGGGCCGATGCACTCGTATTTATCCCTTTACTTTCAGAAAAGAGGAATATCAGTGGTTTATGGTCAGTTTCGAATTCAAATTTGAGCCCAAACAGATATTGATGCATTTTCTTTACCCCATAAACACACGCTAACACTTCTTTTTCATTCATGCTGTAGCCCCTCTCAGCCTTAGACAGACTTCTGGATGCATAAACAACCAGTTGCAATTTCCCAGATTCATTAGCTTTTTGCAATATACACCCGACACGGTATGACAATGCATCACATGCTAGTACCAAACGCTTACGTAGGGCCATTGCCCGGTACTACCCAGAGTGGTAGCTTGTGCACCACTCCATCGTAGGAGACCTTTACGGTAGCACTGCCAATTACGGGAATCAGTTCCTTTGTGTACGTTCTCAGTTTAGTGCGAATGGGAGTCTGGACTGGCCTTGAGGCCTTGCTGCACCACAATTTATCAAAAGTTTTTTTGCTCATAATGGACTGGCTCACGCTCGTGTCCAGCTCCATTGACACCGGGAGTCCATTTAATTCAACCTTCAACATTATCGGGGGAAACTTTGTGGTAAATGTGTGTACCCCATATACCTCTGCCTCCTCGGCCTGAAGCTCTGGTTCGTCGTGATCCACTGTGGATCTGTCCTCCTCTGCAAGATGGTGGTTTGCAGGATTAACAGGGATTGTAGCTCGCCTGCACATACGTTGGAGGTGTCCCATTGTTCCACAGCCCTTGCAAACATATCCTTTGAAGTGGCATGAATAGAAGCGATGATCACCCCTGCAGCGCCAACAAGGTGTTAATGGCCTTGCACTCATCACCCTTGATGGTGGACTCTGAGACATCTGCGGATGTGCAGCTGCATGCATGTGAGGCCTTCCCTGTACGTTGCGATTCAAAAACAACATTACTTTGTTCACAGTACTTCTAGCAGCACTCGTGTGCTGAGATATTTGTTTGGTATTGTCACTGGTGGCAATGAACGCCTGGGCTATCGCTGTGGCTTTACTCAAGGTTGGGGTCTCTATGGTCAAAAGTTTGCGAAGTATCACTTCATGGCCAATGCCTAGTACAAAGAAGTCCTTGAGCATCTACTCCAAATGTCCTTCAAATTCGCAATGTCCTGCAAGGCGTCTTAGCTCGGCGACATGGCTCGCCATTTCCTGGCCTTCAGACCTTTTGTACGTGTAGAACCGGTACCTCGCCATCAGAACACTTTCCTTTGGGTTAAGATGACCAGTGTGCACAAATCATCATACAATTTCTCTCTGCGTTTCGCTAGAGCAAGCAGATTTTTCATGAGGACATATGTTGGTGCCCTGCAAACGGTGAGGAGAATCGCCCTTCATTTGGCAGCGTTCGCTTCTCCTTCCAGCTTGTTGGCCACGAAGTATTGGGCGAGTCGCTCCACGAAGGTTTCCCAATCATCTCCCTCCAAAAATTTCTCCAGGATGCCCACTGTTCTCTGCATCGTTGCGCTGGAGTTTGTAATCTGTATTTTGTCGCCAGTTGTTATGTATGACTAAAGAGTCTGACCAGATACTGTGAGCTCAAAGTAAAGTGTGACCTTCGTCTTTTATTACAGGTCTTCGAGTGCCTCTCCAGCCTGTGAGGCCTCCTTATGTACAGGTGCTCTCAAGGGATCCCTTGGAACGCCAGGGGATGAGCTCTCTGGTGGTTAAACAAGGTATTTACAGGTTTACATATCTAACACTTATATATTTATATAATTGGAATTGTAAGTGTAATGCGTGATCAGATGTCTTGCACTTATACCGGGAAGGTTGTACTCGAAGCCTGCGGTGACAGTGTACGTCTTTAGGTAAAGAATGATAATTTTCATTATAATCATGATTACATCTGTCGGTTATGTGTTGTATCAGTCTCTGTGACAATACCAGCAATGATATCACGCAATGATCTCATGCCATGTCGTGCTGTTGTTACCTTTTGCAGAAGAAGCTTTCGAGGAATAGGGCCGAGCAGAGGCGAACGGTTGGGGGCCCACCAGTCATCATCGACCTCACTGACATCGAGGAGCAGGTGCTGGCACTAGTGGGAACCCACCCCCGGTTGGCCACGCAAGCAGCAGTAGAGCCTGATGTGATGCCACGTGAATAAAGTATACACCATTGCGTGATGTAAGCTCAATAGATGTCACACCCATTCATATCCGACCAATATTATATGATAGATGAATCATAAAATTCTTCTCTAAAAATGATGTCCTCATGAGAATCATTGCAATGCAGAATTTGGTGATGGTCATGAAATGTGATGTCTGTGATGATCTTGATAGAGGTGTTGTTTTTGTCGTGCATATGCTGTGTGTAGCGAGGGACTCATCTTGTGACCCTAGCACCCTCTTCTCCTCTAATCACCTCATTTATGTTTTGCAGCTCAGCCAGAAGCGCAACCCAATACAAGAACACCGAGCCCAGAAGTGGGGGCGTGGGGATGGACTCACCGGACTCTCTACCATCTGATGCTGAGGAGCACCGATTCTCGCCCATGCATCTGCTGGGTCCCTTCTCAACGGATGACAGTGCTGACTTCGAGGAGCCTCCTCAGGCGCTGCCTCATTGGTCCCGGAGCATGGCACTGTACCCCGAGGTACCGCACCCTCATTGCCAACGACACATGAGAGCCAGGAGGAAGATCTTGCTTCTGACTCAGAGCACGTTCCTACCTCGGGACCGTCCTCTCCCGTATCCGTCTAAGCAGCGGTTTTGCCGTCATCCCCTCCAACCTCCATAATCCATTCGACATTGATGACATCTAGTGCTCCTGCAACCATTCCCACATCCACCATGGAGGTACAGGGCCCAAGCACCTTGCCACAGGGCACCCCAGGTATCTCCGCGACGGCGCCGACCAAGCGGAGGTTGGTTCGACGTGGCAGGTCTGCTCCACGATTGGCACACCTGAGTGGGGACATGGTACACTTGTCCAGGAGGTATGTTGACATAGGTCAGCAGATCCATCAGACAATGGGGGGCATATCCCTCCAGCTGGCCAGCATGTCCACCACCATGATGGAGTACGTGCCACGGATGATGGAGGCCTGGAGCTGATAGCCAGGAACACTGGTGGAAGAAACCTCCCAGTGGTCCCGGAGTGCGGCACTGCACCCCAAGGTGCCGTGCCATCATTGCCAATGACAGATGAGAGCCAGGAGGAAGATCTTGCTTCTGGCTCGGAGCACTTTCTCATTTCGGGATCTCCTCCAATGAAGCAGTGCCTGAGGAGCTCCTCGGCCAGGCGGCTTGGAGTCAGGTGGGGAAGGGGAAGGGGCAGAGATGGAGAGGAGAAGTGGGGGGGGGGGGGGAAGGAAAGTGAGGTGCATGGCCGCAGGTATTGTCTTGGGCATTTTTTATGTTGTTGGTGCTATTTTGGTGGGAGGGTCGGGGGAAGGGGCGAGGGGGCTACCTTGCTGGTTTGCATTTGTATTCTGTGTTGCTGGAAATGGTGACCAATCGAATGAAGTAAATGTGATAAATTTGTTGTGGGGTGCAGTGTTTTTTACAGTTATAATTATGATTTCACATAAATGGTTGGATTAAATTATTTAACATAACCTTGTTGCACATTGTCTCAGATAGCTGCACCGTTACACATTGGTGATTCCTTAACATGAAAGGGTATAATTAAATTTAACTTGAATTAACAAACTTTAACTGTCACCAAGGTGATACACACCATTGATGTATGAGCAGCGTGTCAGCATTGTAAATAATAACAACATTCCTTCAAGCAAAGCGCTCATTTATGAGCTGCTGACGTAAGAGTCTTGCATCAATGTAGCCACCACGGGGCCTTTCCTGCGGTCTAGAGGGAGGGCGGGGGCATGGTTTCAGCATCAGCCTGATTGTCTGGCCCGAGCTCAGCATCTACTTCCTCATCCTCCTCTTCCTCTCTCTCCTGAGGTGGACCGTATGTCCCTTCTGGCAATTCGTGTCCCCTCCAATACCACCACGAATTGAGCTACCTGCTCAGGGTGGTATTGGAGCTTGAGTCCTGTGTGGTCCAGGCATCTAAAGCTGCTTAAGTACTCCAATGGTTTCCTCGACGATAATGCGAGTGGCTCTGTGGCTCTCGTTGTATCGTTCTCGGCTTCGGTGTGGGTGTCACGCAGGGGGGACATCAGCCTGGTGGTGAGGCCATATCCTTTGTCATCAAGCATCCAGCATTAACCTTGTGGCTGACTGGTAAACATGTCAGATACAGCGCTGTCACGCAGGATGTGAGCATCATGGATGCTGCCTGAAAATTTGGCATTCACTGCCATAATTATTTGTCTGAAAGGAACCGAACGCATAGAACGAAACTGCTGCGGTCACCTTGACCTCGACGGACAGTGCAGTCCTGATGGTGCTGGCAGGCTGCAGATCTCCCCTGATGAGCTGGCACATCTCATTGATAACCTCCTTGTGGAAGCGCAGTCTCCTAATGCAGGTGTTATCGGACAAGTTGAGGTAAGACCGCTTCTACCTGTAAGTGCGAGGGTTGTAAGGTCTGGTCCTCCTCATCAGTCTGGCACGTCTTAGATTGGGTACATAATGCTGTCGAATATATCTTCTGCCATCTGTACTTTGCAGCATGTGCATACTCAACAAGACAGGCTGCGACATGACAGGCCCCATTCCAATAACTATCAATATTACACCGATTGTTCACAAAAAATAAATGTTCCCACTAAGACACCTAAAGTAAATTCCAATCATCCACAGTATGATAAGATGTTTGTTCAAATATTCACATCACTTTAAAAGACCTCTAGAATACATCCAAACTCCCCCGAAGTTGAAGCAGAGTAGCCTTTTAAATGAAGCGACCTGCAATTTAGAAAATGGCGTCTATACCGCTGTGATTAGTTCAAGTGAGAGCAACGTTTTCATAGCGGTTTTTTCGGCGAGCGATATTGTTGGCAAGATTTGTGCGAGGTGCCTAAAGTGACGCTGGGTGATTTTCTGGACGTTAGTTTCAGCAAATGTGATCTTTACAACAAAAAACAGTGGCTGGATGGTATTATTAAATATCGGCATTAATTACGTGCTGAAAGCAACGCTGGGTGATATTATGTGCGTTGGTTTCGCCCATTCTGATGTTTCCGCCCCAAAAAAGTGGGTGGACGGTATTATTTTTTATCATCGTTACGTACATGCTGAAAGTAACGCTCGCCGATAAGTGACCGAGAAATGGGCGTTACTTTCCATTTTGTGGCTAAATGGGTGATATATGGGCGTTATACCTCATTTCAGTTAAAAAGGACATTAAGTGGGCAGTATGCATGCATAAATAATGGTAAATCTAGTGGTCTCTAATAGGCCCTATTCTTTCTTTAGTTATCTTCTTGCTCTTAATATATTGATAAAACATCTTTGGGTTTTCCTTGATTTCCTTTGGTTAACAGAAATCTATCAATCCCAGATTTAAAATTAATGATTGATCTAGCATCAATTGCAGTTTGCAGAAGAGAGTTTCAAACTTCTGACATCCTTTGTGTGTAGAAGTTTCTAATTTCACGCCTGGAGGGTCTGGCGCTAATTTTTACATTATGTCCCCTAGTCCTGGACTCCTCAACCAGTGGAAATGATTTATTTCTAACTCTTCAAATACATGTCCAATTACCTTTTGAAAGTTCCTATGGAATCTGTTTCCACCATCCTTTCAGGTAGTGAGTTCCAAATCATAACAACCCTCTGTGTGAAATAGCTTCTCCTCATTTCCCCCCTAGTTTCTTTACCAATTATTTTAAATTAATGACTAATGGTTATCGACCCACTTGCCAGAGGAAACAGTTTCTCCCTATTTGTTCCATCCAAACCCCTCATAATTTTGACTACTTCTATTAGATCTCCCCTTAAACTTCTCTGCTCGAAGAAGAACAATCTCAGTTTCTCTAATCTCTCCACATAACTGAAGTCCCTCACCCCTGGTACCATCCTGGTAAAACTACTCGTACCCTCTCCAAGGCCTTGACATCCTTCCTAAAGTGCGGCGTTCAGAATTGAACAATTACTCCAGCTGAAGCCAAACCAGTGATGTAAAGGTTCAGCATGACTTTCTTGTTTTTGTCTTCAATGCCCCTATTTACAAAGCCAAGTATCCCAAATGCATTCTAAACTGCCTTGTCAACTTGCCCTGCCACCTTCAAAGATTTGTGAATATGTACCCCCAGGCCCCTCTGTTCTTGCAACCCCCTCAGAATCATACCATAATACTGCCTCTCCATGTTGTTTCTCCTAAAGTGCATCACTCCACACTTATCTGCATTAAGTTGCATCTGTCATGTGTCTGCTCATTTCACCAGTCTGTCTATGTCCTCCTGACGTCTGCTACTATCTCGCTTACTATTTACTACGTCGCCAAGTTTTGCATCATTCACAAACTACAAAATTGTACTCCCTATACCCAAGTCCAGGTAATTTATATATATATCAAGAAAATCAATAGTCCTAAACTCGACTGCAAAGGGACCCCACTGCTTACTTCTCTCCAGTCAGAAAAACATCCATTTACCACTACTCTATACCTCCTATCCTTTAGCCAATTACATACCCAAGTTATAACTGTCCCTTTAATACCATATGCTTCTATTTTTGAAATGAGTCTGTTATGAAGTACTTTATGAAATAGCTTTTGAAAGTCCATGGGTTAGAAATTACGTGGCACCCCGTTTGGATGATAACTTTTCAGGAAGCGCTAAAGTATCGCCAGGCGAAAAATAATTTTTGCTCCTAGGAACTTCTGCTTTAGTGCTCCAAGAGGGAAGTGGAGCGCTAAATCAAGCGTGATCACTTCCCTTAGAGTGATGAAGTGAGTGAGAGGGGTGGTAGTGGCAGAGCACTGCACAATGTTCCATGTAGCGCTGCCGTTTTTGGAGGCTCCTTCCCCCACTTAAAGGGAATGGTCAATGTTGGTTTGAATCTATCCTCATGCTATCTCTGTGGGACTACGGGACCTGTGCTATGTGCATAATAGCCCCAAGCATTCTAAGAGAGCACAGGGCTGAGTAATCACAGTGTCAAACAAATCAGGAGACACCAGACTGTGGAGATAAATAAAGTTTGCTCTACTTGACCACCAGTGACTTTAAATATCACTCTGTAAACGGCCAGGCAAGGTGACAACATCTGCTGCAGCTGCCGTTGTTGGCCCCTGGCGATGCTGCAGGGGGCCGAAGCGAATATCACATCCGGGGCGCTAACGGGGCACTGCGCACCGAATGACGTCACAACCTACGGGGCGCAAGGGAGCGAGACAATAAGTGTTAGCACCAGTGCAAAACTGCTAGGTGCTAATGGGAAGCCAATTTCGTCTCCCATACATATAATATCTACTGCACTATCTTCATCAACCCTTTCTGTTACATGATCAAAGAACTCAGGTTAGTCAGACGCAATGTACCGTTAACAAATCCGTCCTTATTAATCCAAACTTCTCAAGTCAGAATTAATTTTGTCTTTGACAGTAGCGCTCCCTCCCCCCCCGGGCGAAGTGGCTTGCTCCCCCTTAATGTTAGCGACCCTTGGGTGCTAACGGGCCTCTCAAAAAGAGGTAATTTTGCCCCCTTAATGTTTTATGAAGTTAATTCGGCTTTTATAATACACAATAGGTGCACTGTTACAAGTGGTAATTGTTTCATTCAGTACATAGAATTTTACAGCATAGAAACAGGCCTTCGGACAAATTGGTCTATGCCATCATTTATGTTCCACACGAGCCTACTTCCATCTTACTTAATCTCACTCTATCAACATATCCTCCTACTCCTTTCTCCTTCAAGTACTTATTTAGCTTCCCCTTAAATGCATCTATGTAAATCTGTTTTTCAATTTCTCCAATGCTTTTGTATCCTTTTTGTAATATGGAGGCCAGAACTGTGCAGAGTTGCAAGATATCCTGCACAGAAAGATGGTCCTATGTGGAGGATTCTTACATTCTTCACTTTGAAGTGCCTATTTCCAACAGCTGTTGAGCATCTAGAGCATTGGTGGGACAATACAGGAGAATTATAGGACATTCCCCTAATCATGATATAGATTGGAATCCTAATACGCCTTGCACAGAGCGAGTGTGCGGGCTCAATGTGTTTCTGGGTCATATTACTATGCACAATGAATATTAGCCATGGACAATCCTGTCTGAAGCCCAAACAGAAACTACCAGGTGCAGGCCAGTAGCTGTAGTGTAAATGCATCCCCAAGTAACAGTTAAAGTAGAGTCATAGTTTGACAGGCTGTATTTTTACCATTTATAAGAAAACGATTCTAGCAAAAGTATGCGTAATGATCTTGATGTTTCTTTGTTCTGACAAGGAGCCGTCAATTCTTGATTAGAGTGCCTCTACTGGTTGTGAGTGGTGTTTACCTTTTGATGGAGCTTTCCGTTTTGTTTCTTCTCTTACTTTTACCTTCCTTTCAGGTTTTTGTCTTTTAGTCTCTGTGAGTGAAAGCACATACATTAACATTGGGAAAACACAACTAAAAAGGCATGGCCAAAAGATATCATTAAACAAAATCCATTCTTAAGGAACACAAAGTATGGTAATTATTGTGCATCAAATTTATTATTTTCATCAAAATCTGATTTCATTTCAGTATAAGTACAAAGTTAATGTTTAAAAGGATATCCAACTCAATGTTACCATTGTAAAATACAGAATGTTGAGCATCTACAGCATTGTTGAGACAATTATAAGAGTTTACACGTTTTGTGATCAGGGCACAGCAAGAGGCCATGGACTGAAATGGTTTAAAATAAAAACCTGTGGGACTGTTGGGCAGGAGAAAGAGCACCGGCCTGGGACAAGTGGTGACTCATAACTGATTAATGCAATTACTGCGGTCAGGAGCGAGATCCAATGAACATCGAGACAAAGGGTTTTGATAAAATCAAGCAGAGAAGCCCGTGGATTAATTGGCCGGAGGGGAAAAATCAATTCCCTATGGAAACTACAAGTCTGTGAAAAGCCAGGATCACAAAAGATCCCACAAGGCGTGCGTCTTTGGACAGCGAGGCATAAAAGATAAGGGGCTAGATTTTACACTTTTGTGCATATCGCCCAAAAATGGGCGTTATTTCCGGCGTGGGCGGTAAAAATGGGTTTTCAGATCACTGGCTTCTCGCCCATTCTCAAAGCACCTCGTCTCCATTTTTAAAATTCGGCGTAACCGCGAGCGATATGAAATGGGCGGCAGCGTTAAACCTCGCTGACCGTCTGCCGTAAAGTGTCACTGTCCTTAGCAACGGCATGGCAATGCTCGATTCCTGCGATTCAGGAGGTCAAAGGTCGCAATGACATGTGCAGAAGAGGAGACAAAGAGAGAGGGAGCTGAGAGGGACTGAAGGCGTGTGTGGGTGTGGTGTGGCTGCTTTGGGAGGAAGGAGGGAGAGTTTAGAGCTTTACAGCAAATAGGGAAACAAAAATGAACTGTTACCAGGCACATATTTGCCAGAATTTGGCCTATAATGGAGGGAGAGGTGGAGGCATCACAGCATGCTGTGGAGACTGATGCTGGCGAGAGCAGTGAGGTGGGAGAGGAGCATATTGGAGGGTGCAAAAGAGCGAGGAGGTTCTCGGATGAGGCAAATGTCTCCCTCCTGCAGGAGATCGAGTTACGCTGGGGCTATTTGACACAGGGAGGGCGTGGGAAGCTTACCCCAAAGGCCAACCAGAAGATATGGACCGAGATAGCAGAGGTGATCTTGTCAGCGACCAATGAGGTGTATGAGGGCAACCAATGCCGCAAACGATGTGGGATCCGCAAGAGTAAGTATTGCATTTATTTACATGTACTTATGTATTTTTATAATTTGATTTGTAACAGTCATGAGTGACTATCAGCAGATGTGAGATCTTTCACTTTTACCAGGAATGTTTTACTCAAAGCCTGTGGTCACGGTGCACGTCTTTAGCTAAAGAATGATAATTATCATAATAATTGTTAAGTCTTGGATAAGGTGTCAGACTAGATACTGCAAGCTCAAAGTAAGTGTGACTGTAGTCCTTTATTACAGATCTCAGAGTGCCTCTCCAGCCTGTGAGGCCTCCTTATATACAGGTGCTCCCTTGGGACTCCAGGGGATAAGCCTTCTGGTGGTTAGACATGGTAATTACAGGTTTACATACACAACAATACTCCCCCCCGCCAAAGTCAATAGTGTAACTATTTACAATGTGAGTCGATCTGGGGCCTTCCTTTCCCTGGTTGATCGTCTCGGTGTAAATGCTGGTTTTGGTGAATCGTTTGTTGGGCCTTCGCTGGACTGCTGTGCAGCTGGCCTTGCTGGACTGCTGGGGGTGGTGAGCCTTGCTGGGCTGCTGCAGGTGATGGGTTCTGCTTTATGGTCAACCGCTGGGTCGGTTGCCACTTGTGTGTGTGTTGGAGGGTCGAAAAAGGTGGAGTCTATTGTGGGTTGTTCTGGATAATCCGTAAATCTGAGTTTGGTTTGATCCAAGTATTTTCTGCAGGCAAGTCCATTTGCGAGTTTGACCACAAACACCCTACTCCCCTCTTTGGCCAAAACAGTGCCAGAAATCCATTTGGGACCTTGTCCATAGTTCAACACAAATACAGGATCATTCACTTCAATTTTGCGTGACACATTTGCGCGATCATGATATGTATTCTGTTGAAGCTGCCTGCTCTCTACCTGTTCGTGTGGATCAGGGTGGACTAACAAGAGCCTTGTCTTAAAGTGCCCTTTTCATTAACAGTTCAGCGGGAAGGACTCCGGTGAGCGAGTGGGGTCTTGTGCAGTAACTAAGCAGGACTTGGGATAAGCGAGTCTGCAGTGAGCCTTCAGTTACCCTTTTCAAGCTCTGTTTGATTGTTTGAACTGCTCGTTCTGCCTGACCGTTGGATGCTGGCTTAAACGGGGCAGACGTGACATGTTTGACCCCATTGCGGGTCATGAATTCCTTGAAATCGGCACTGGTAAAGCATGGCCCATTGTCACTTACAGGACATAAGGCAGGCCGTGCGTGGCAAACATGGCCTGTAGGCTTTCAACGGTGGCAGCAGACGTGCTTGCCGACATTATCACACATTCAATCCACTTGGAGTACGCATCTACAACCATTAAAAACATTTTTCCCAAGAATGGGCCTGCATAGTCGACATGAACCCTGGACCACGGTTTGGAGTGCCAAGACCATAAACTTAGTGGTGCCTCCCTGGGTGTATTGCTTAACTGGGAACATGTATTACATTTGTGCACACAGGACTGCAAGTCTGCATCGATACTGGGCTACCAGACATGGGATCTGGCTATCGCTTTCATCATTACAATGCCTGGGTGAGTATTGTGGAGGTCACTAATGAAAATGTCCCTGCCCTTTTTTGACACAACTACCCGATCACCCCATAGGAGGCAGTCTGCCTGTATCGACATTTCATCTTTGCGCCGCTGGTACGGCTTTATTTCTTCCTGCATCTCTAATGGGACACTAGACCAACTCCTGTGGAGCACACAGTTTTTCTTACGAAGGACAGTAAGGGGTCCTGGCTCATCCAGGTTCTAATCTGTCGGGCGGTAACAGATGATTGTTCATTCTCGAATGCTTCCATTACCATAGCTAAATCTCCAAGCTGTGCCATCTCCACCCCGGTGATGGGCAATGGCAGCCTACTGAGAGCATCGGCACAGTTTTCTGTGCCTGGCCTGTGACGGATGGCGTAGTTGTATACGTGAGCGCCCATGTCTGGATGCGGGCCGATGCATTCGTATTTATCCCCTTATTTTCAGAAAAGAGGGATATAAGCGGCTTATGGTCGGTTTCCAATTCAAATTTGAGCCCAAACAGATATTGATGCATTTTCTTTACCCCATAAACGCAAGCTAACACTTCTTTTTCGATCATACTGTAGGCCCTCTCGGCCTTAGACAGACTTCTGGATGCATAAGCAACCGGTTGCAATTTCCCAAATTCATTAGCTTGTTGCAATACACACCCGACCCCATACTACGACGCATCACATGCTAGTACCAAACGTTTACATGGATCGTACAACACAAGCAATTTGTTTGAACATAACAGCTTCCTAGCTTTCTCAAAGGCATTTGCTTGGCTTTTACCCCATACCCATTCATCTTCTTTATGCAGTAAAGAGTGCAAGGGTTCTAACAATGTGCTAAGACCCAGTAAGAAATTACCAAAATAGTTCAGGAATCCTAGAAACGACCGCAGCTCCATCACGTTCTGTGGTTTTGGTGCGTTTTTGATTGCCTCCGTCTTCGAATCAGTGGGCCTGATGCCATCCGCCGCGATTCTTCTCCCCAGGAACTCCACTTCAGGCACCAGGAAAATGCACTTCGAGCATTTTAACCTGACCCCCACATGATTAAGCCGACTAAGAACCACCTCCAGGTTCTGCAGGTGCTCGACGGTGTCCCGATCTGTAACCAAGATGTCGTCCTAGAAAACCACAGTGCACGGGACCGACTACAGCAAGCTTTCCATGTTCCACTGGAATATCGCCGCGGCCGATTGTAACTCCCCTCCTGAATGGTCCAGACATCTGAAGCGCTGCTTAAGCACAGTTATTGTTTTGTGGACCACATTGTTAACAACTAGTTGGACCTTCAGGGAGTGAAATCCTTTTCTGTTATGAAAAAGCTCTGGGTCCTGAGAAGGTGGCCGTATGGCGATATGAGTGCACTATATTGCTCCCTGTACCCTGGGGAACTTAGTAATGCGGTAGAATGCTCCAGTCCTGTCAGTCTGAGCTTCCGTGGTCATGGGGAAGCTGATAAAGTCCATCCTACGCAAGTACAGGGCCTCCGTGACCTGTCTAATGCAGCGATGGGTGGCATGGTGAGACAGAGGGCAAATCTCGTCCACGATGGCCCGAAAGACGAGTAGAAAGACAATGCCGCAGTGACCTTGACCTTGACCAATACTGATGTGCTGATGGCAGGCTACATATGTGGCCTGATGAGCTCACATATTTCATTGATCACCACTTTGTGGAAACGCAGTCTCCGAAGGCAGGTGTGCTCGGACACGTCGAGGTAAGGCCTCTTTTCCCTGTACGTGTGGGGTGTGTATGGTCTGGCCCTCCTCCTCATTCTTGCACGTCTTAAATCGGGCACATAATGATGTGCATCACACATTGAGCCATCTGCACTCTGCAGCATCTGCGTATTAATCGATGCAGGCTGAGGAATGGTTGGCCCCATCGCAATGAAAGTAAAGTAGCGATTGATCAGAAGCAATAATTTCCTCACTAAAATACACCCAGAGTAAACCCCCAATAGTCCAGAGTCTGAAAATATGTCTGTTGAGATGGTCACTTCACCTGAGAAGAACTCCAGAGTCAATCCAAACTCCCCCGAAGTTGAAGCAGCCTTTTGAATGAAGCGATCTGCGATTTTAAAAATGGCAGCCACACCGCTGGCTTTAGTTCAGAACAGTTTCATTTTTTCCGGGCTGTTTTTTGGGCGAGCGATATTATGGGTGATATGTGTGCGAGGTGGTGAAAGTAACGGTGGGCGATCTCCTGGGCATTAGTTTTGCCAAATGTGCTCTTTACGACAAAAAAAAATGGGCCGGCGGTATTATTGAATCTCGGCGTTAATTCCGTGCAGAAACTAATGCTGGGCGATATTATGGGCGTTGATTTCACCCATTCTGATGATTCTGCCCCAAAAAAGTGGGCGGGCGCTATTATTTTCTCCCGGCGTTATGCACAAGGGGAAAATAACGCTCGGCACTAAGTTTCACAAAAATGCCTGTCAGTTTCCATTTTGTGGCTAAATGGGCGATATATGGGCGTGATACGTCATTTCAGTGGTAAAATGAACGTTAAGTGGGTGTTAAGCATGCAAAAAACATGGAAAATCTAGCCCAAGGATTTATCTTTGGCCCTGCTGATTTTGTGCACAGACGAGTGGTGAAAGCAACAGTTAACGAGGTGCGAATTGTGGCCATGCAAACAGATCCAAACCCATCATCACAGCCATCGAGACTCATCCAGACACATTAACTGAAAGCAGCCCAGCAGGAGACTTGTATAATCAAATGGATATATATGAAGGAGCTTACAGAAGTAAAACCCTCAGAACAACAGGTCAAAGGAACAACGACCACGAAGGGGAACAACGGAAAGAAGAACAAGGAGAGAGAGACAACGAGAAGGAAACACAAGCAGGTGGAGAGACAAGCGGTGAAGCAAGCAGCCGGGACCCATCACCTTCCTGAGCTCCACGAGCTTACAATTGACAACAGCAGCAACTGGCTGATGGATGATTGTATGTCTTCCATCAATCTCAAGAATTCTTGTTCTGTCCTTTTTAGTTGTTTTTTGTGTAATAAACCAACAGTTGGATGTAACCCTAAACTTTGCATTATGTGGAGTCCTTCCTGTAATTCCAGAGGTCTATGAATCAAAGTAGAGTGGAAAACGAACACCCTACATAAAATGGTGACCGCAGCAGGACCTCGGAGCTTGGAATAGGATCATGGAAACAAATCAAGGGCAAGAAACCCTGGGGAGGCTCGCTTAAGTCTCAGGTCGGCTAAGGTAGTCGGAGGAAGTAATAATCTCAAGGGCGGCTAGGGCAACCAGAGGAGGGAAACAGTCTTTCATAGGCTGGAGTAATCCTGGGTTGACTAGGGTAGCCACAGAGAAAAGTATCACGGGTAGTCTGCAAAGGGATCTCAGGGAGACCAAAGTAATCTCAAAGGCAGCTAGGGCAACCAGAGGAGGGAAACAGTCTTGGGTAGGCTGGAATAATCCCGAGTTGACTAGGCTAGCCACAGAGAAGAGGCATCGCAGGTAGTCTGTGAAGGGGTCTCAGGGAGGCCAGAAGTAATCTCACGGATGGCCAGAGCAACTGGAGGAGAGAAACAGTCTTAGATAGGCTGGAGTAATCTCGGGTTGACCGGGGTAGTCACAGAGAAGGGTGAGGTAATCTCAAGGGTGGTGAGGGCAACCGGAGGAGAGAAACAGTCTTGGATAGCCTGGAGTAATCTCGGGTTGACCGGGGTAGTCACAGAGAAGGGTGAGGTAATCTCAAGGGTGGTACTAGGGTAGGCACAGAAAGAAGCCAGAGTAACAGTAAGCGCAGGTCACTGTGAGGTGGTCTCAGGGGAGACCAAGGTAGTCAGGGATAATTTCTCAGCCAGAGGCACTGGAAATGGATTCACCGCAGCAAAACGCGGTAGAGCCAGCGGCTAAGAGTAGTCATAGGAAGTCCATGGAGGCTAAGGTAGCTGCATATTTTTGCAACAAACGGGACATTTTGGAGCCATGGGCACGAGAAATGCTACACTCTGGGGATCCGCAGAAAAAAGCGACAGAGTGGACAGTTACTAGTAACCATAAAGGGTCAAAAGAGAAAGCGATTTGGCCCGTATCCACAGAAGCAAACGCAACTGTTAAGGGAAAAGGTAGGACAGCTGGAGGATGAGAGTAGGGAATCAAAAGGTGAGAAAAGCAATTTGAATAGAGAAAGGCAGGACCAAAGTATTAAAGAAGAAATGGCGCGTAATCACCTAGGATATTTGCAGTGTTAGATGACTGAGTGCAAAAGGCAGCAGCAGACTTAGCAGAGCACAGTGAAAGACACATAGAGAGAGCCAAAAAAGCAGAAGAACAGCTAAGAAAGATAAAAATAGCATATCAGGTAGCGCAGAAACAGGGTTATGAGAGGCAGATCACAGACCTTGTAAAGAAAAGATCCACCAGTTAACGGCAGAGTTAGATAGGGCCAAAGGGATGGTTTGTCTCATGACACCCGGGGAAGGCGAGGAAGTTTTTCCCCCTCTTAATTAAACTCTTAGTCCTCCTCTGTTGAATTCTAAATTTCACCCAGTCCTCTGGTTTGCTGCTTTTTCTGGCCAATTTATATGCCTCTTCCTTGGTTTTACCACTATCCTTAATTTCCCTTGTTAGCCACAGTTGAGCCACCTTCTCCATTTTATTTTTACTCCAGACAAGGATGTACAATTGCTGAAGGTCATCCATGTGATCTTTAAATGTTTGTGTGATCTTTAAATGTTTGACATTTCAAACGGGTTTTGGTCCATTCTCCTGAGACGAGAGGACCAGTATAAATTTGCCTTTACCTTTAAGGGTCAGCAGTACACATGGTCATGTCTTCCCCAAGGGTTTCACAATAGTCCCTCAATCTTTCACCAGAGTGTGGCTGAGGCACTAAAAGGTTTGAGTCAGCTGGATCGGTTGGTCCAATATGTGGACGACCTGTTGTTATTCTCCGAAAGTGCGGAGCACCACGGGCCATTATTGAGTGAATTGTTGAATTTGTTATAAGAAGCAGGTTTTAAGGTGAATCTGAGGAATACTCAAGTCGGTCAAGAGGAGGTGTAGTTTCGAGGATTGACCATTGGAGCAGGAGAGCGAGCTATAGATGGAGCTAAGAGAAAGGCAGTCCAGGAGCTACCGGTTCCTGAGGACATGTCTGGGGTAAGGTCTTTCCTGGGAATAACGGGTTACTTCAGGGAGTTTATCGAAGGATATGCAGCCATGGCAGCTCCTTTGTTGAGGCTTGTTAGGAAAGGAATAGAGTGGGAATGGAGTGAGAGTTGTCAGGAAACTTTCATTCGTTTAAAGGTGTTGTTACAGACGGCACCAGCGTTGGGAGCAATAAATGGGGACCAGGACTTTAGTCTGGAGGTCGCAACTACTGGGGACAGCTTGAGTGTAGTGTTACTCCAGGAGCAACACGACAAGCTGAGACCGGTGGCCCACGCCTCCCGAGTTCTCACAGAAGTAGAAAAAAGCTTTTCGAATTGCAAGTGACATCTGTTAGCAACTTTTTGGGCAGTAAAATATTTTCGATCGCTCACAGGGTTAGTTACAGTGACTGTACTGACCTGTCACACCCCGACACAAATATTACTGGACGGCAGGATGAAAGATGGGACAGTGAGCAGTAACAGGATTGCTCGCAGGACATTGTTGCTCACTCAGTTAGACCAGAAGGTAGAAAGGCTAGGAGAACCAAAGCTAGCCCTGAACCTGGTTTATCCGGGAGCAGCTCACGTGTGTTCAGTGGAAGGAGTGCGGGATGTAGATGTGGGATTCCGAGCAGGGGAACATCTGACAGGCAGAGACATTTATGTAGATGAGTCTAGTTCAGTGACGAATGGAGAGAGAAAAACAGGCTGCGGGATTTACGATCCAGAGGCAGTGATAGAAAAGGCCATAAATTTCCCCAACACTTTAAGTGCACAGCAGGCCAAACTGGCAGCCGTAGTGTATGTGGTCACACACCCTAGTGAATTCCCAACTCCCTATACGATATGTTCGGACTCCATGTTCACTTGTAACTCCTGTACAGAGTATTTAGCAATATGGGCTAGGCGAGGATTTAAGTCCTCAGACGGGAAGCTGTTGGTGACGGCTTCCTTGTTAAGAGTCATTCTGGACGTCACAGGTAGGGACCAGAAGGATTACTGCATCCAAATGGTCAAAGCACACTCTCAGACAGAGCCCAAGTGGGAAGGGAATGAGAAAGCTAACACACTGGCCAAAACAGGGGCAGGAGAAGGGACACCTTGGGACCCATATCACTGTGGACAGATCATGGCTGTAACAGGCAGAGAGGGGCCCAAAGAATTACCATTTCCGCCTGATTTAAAACAGGCTCAGCTATGAGATGCAAACCTTAGAGTAGTGATTGGAGACAAAGTAGACGAGAAGCCTGTAGCGGGACCTTTAGGAGCTGCAGATGTAGCAGTAATACAGGGAATGCTATTTAAAGGAGACAGTTGGATCGTGCCTGGGCAGTGCAGGGAAGAATTCTTGCAGCTAGCTCATGGGGATCCAGGGGCTGGACATCCAGGGCCAGAAACAACCTGGAATGAAGTGGAGGCTGTGGGATGGCGGCCTGGGTTTAGAAATTATGTGAAGAATTACTGCCAGAATTGTCCAGTATGTGCCGCAAACAATCCAGACCCCCACCGGAGGAAGGCTCCGTTGGGACACACGAGGAGGGTAGAGGGGCCATGGCAGTCTATACAGATAGAGTTCATTGGGCCACTGACCATTTCAGGCAGAGGCAATAAATATTGCTTGGTGTTCGTAGATCTTTTCACAAAATGGGTAGAAGCTTTTCGTTGTAGGGCCACCGCAGTCGTCACAGCAAAGATTCTGGTACCAGAAGTATTTTCTCGATGGGGACCGTCCCTGATAGTGGAATCAGATCAAGGGAGTCATTTCACCGGAGTTGTAATGCAGGCCACCCTAAAGCTGTTAGGAATACAGGGGAAATGGCATGTGGCGTATAACCCCCAACCATCAGGTCCAGTAGAGAGGACAAACCGGACCTTAAAAGAGAGGCTTAGGAAGGAGATAGGAGATACCCCGAAGAAATGGGATGAGATCCTACTCCGAGTGATGAATCACTGAGCCAGTCTCTCTAACAGTACGGGACACTCCCCGCATGTGCTGATGACAGGAAGATGAATGAGGACTCCGACTCATATATTAGCACCAGTCCTGACTGAAACGCAGGAGAAAGAGGTCACACGGGTTAGGTTTGTCAGTGATCTGTATGATACTCTGAAGGGCCTGCATTGGGAAGCAGCTAATAATCTGGGTAGGCAGCACTAGCAGAATAAACTGCTGCTGGAACCCCGGGTTACACAGGAATGGAGGGAGGGGATCAGGTGATGGTCAGGAATTATGCCAGAGTAGGGGCATTTGAACCGTATAACATAGTAGACAAGGCAAGCCCTATGGTCTATGCAATCCAGCTGCCAAAATGAATAAAGTGGTTTCACATAAACCAATGTAAGCTGTACAACCCCGGAGAGAAAAGTAAAAAGCGGGCCAAGGCCCAAGGAACTGTGATGAGTTTGATTAATGTAAGCCTTCCACCCATGCTGTGGGATGATGATAATGGAGACTTAAGGGACGGAGCATTAAGACGGAGTGGTCGGGTGTCGCGACCTAGGGTGCCCTGGACATCTCCTCCATCTCCACTCCCGAGTTTCCAAAAGCCCAAGCATCAGGATAAAGGAAGAAGAAAGCAGTGATCTAAATCATGTAAATGTACATATGTGTATAACTGAAGGAAGGACCTGTGAGGGGGAGACCCTTACAGAGCAGGGTTACTTCTTTCATTTTGTTTTTATAGAAGTGAATCGAGCCAGGGATACGAGATGAGGTGGACGTTGTGGATTGGCCTGTGGATGGCCCTGATTATAGCAGGATGGGGAGTTCGGGGAGACACCGAGACATTCCTTACACATGGGTGTATGGGAGTAACTGGCCCCACCGTAACTCAAGGGGGAGCAATACGGAGCAACAAGGGCACAAACGTCTATGCACACACTGGGAGTTGGCCAGGGTGGTTAGGGTCAAATTCGACCAAGCACTCCAGACAAATCGAGGGTAAACTTGGGGAGGTATCGGTGTCCTGCCCAAGGGTAAACATCACGACCAGAAAGGTACAGGTGGAAGAGGGTAGATGAGTTTGTCTGGAATGTAAAGGAAGTACCCCCATGGGAGGATGGTGGTGGTTACGGAAAATAGACAGGAGGAAAATTAATGCATCCACAGAATGGGAGAAATTGGGTAATAGTTCAAACAGGTGGACCACAGGAACAAAAGAAAGGGTGAAATTGGGAGAAGTGGTGGAAGGAGGAATAAAGGATTTATGACTGTGTGGTTGGATCAAGCCACAAGTGCAGGGGAGGTGTGGCAATTGTTTTTAAAGGACAGTGGCAGGATTCCAGGTCGGGTAAGTATTGGACGCAGGGTTTTGATTCTTGTGTGACCTTGAACCCTCCAAAAGCAGTCAATGGAACCGAGCTGATTGCGGGCAGATTAAAACCTCTCCCTAAAACGCTGGCGATTCCAACCCAAGAAGTTCCCTACCCTGTTCTAACACCCGGACCTAACAATGAGCTGGTGTTAATCCCTACAGGGAAAATGTTGTTTCATACTGTGTATTACAAAGTAGCATCGGTTATTCTGAATTTAACAGAGTTACAATTACCCTGGTGGTGCCCGCCAGAAAAGAAAAAATGATACGAGTAATTGTTAAGAGAAATGTTTAAGCAATTCTATCAGAAGAATTATGGGGACGAAAGTCAGGGGGAAGCGTACAAACCGATAAGCAACAGCCAGATGGGCTGGGGGAGACAAAAAAGGGGTTTGATGAATGATGTGGCTACGGCGTTTAATACAGGAACATCACTGGTCAATACTGTACACTACGCGCAGTTGCAAGTCCAAGTAAATATCTTAAGGGACCAGTAAAAGAAAATACTGGGGGAGGGTAGTGACATAGCGGGTCACGAACTATAGGAAGACCAGATAATGACAATCCATTTGAAGGAGATGATAACTAAGGTGGAGACACATGCTTAGATCATCAATGTTTTAATAAAGGAGGGTAGAAACACATCAGATCAAGCTGCTCAGAATGACGTGTGTGTCATGTACGGGGCTTGTTTGTTAAATGAAGGACGCAGTAATTTAAAGGATTTAAAACAAGGCCATGTACCATCATGGGTCAGTAACAAGCACCTAAAATCTTTAAGTGTCTACAATAATCTCCTGAATTCGTTTCAGCTACGGTCAGCCTCCGAAGCGTACCCAGTCCCGGTCAACTGTGGTCAGAGTAAACAGTCTATAATGGGGATAAAGCTTAGAATACCAGTGAAGGATCAGTCATAACGACCCGTACCAGTATACCGGATGGAAAACATTGAGGTAATTCGGAACGGGATACATGTGAAATATCATAAAACCCCTCAGTATGTGGTGAAATTGGGAGACTCAGTAACCGATGCTAGTCTGGAGGGATGTCAGAGAGGAGGTACACATGTGGTATTGTGCCCCTATCATCTGAATCCTTTCGACTGGCTGGTATGTGGGTTCAAGTACGAGGATGCAGCCTATAAGCTGTATCATGGAAGTGACGGCTCACAACCATGTCCTGCCCAGGTTGCGTACAAGGTGAACAGGACAGAGTGTGTCACCACCAGCGAAAGTCGGTATAGAGTACACCAGGACACTTGGTGCCCAGTGAAAAATTCTACCTTTTACTTCAAACCCCAAGTAGCACACGAAAGGATAATTCCTATCTCAGACCACAAACATATCAGTATTACAGTCAACGATACTTTACCGAACTTACAGAGATATTTATCGCGTTTTGGATACGATATCTCGTCATTACCCGAACATTTGACTGAACTATTAAAGAACATCGAGCTGTCCCACAAACATTATTACACATTACACCAAAAGACTGAAAAAATAAGGGAGGAAATCGAGGAAATGATTGTCCCTCCACGGTGGTATGTGGAATTCAATATTGAGATCCCACCCGGATTTGAATCGTATCACACTTGTTATTAATTGTACAGTTAGTAATAGTGTTGTATCTATTCGTCTTGTTCTATAAATTAAAGCAAAAGATGAGGGAAGGGAATCTTGAAGGGTTATTAAAATGAACCAAAGCCAAAGTGTTTGTAAAAGTATAAACTGAAGTCAGGTGGATTAAGGCCAAACATTGTTTTGTTGTAAAAGGTATGTAATGTGGAGATTTGATTGAAGACTGCAATACACCCAAAAAGTCTCAGGGAAAAGAAGACGAAGCTGTCATGTTTGTAACCTTCACATAACTGTAACCTTTATGTAACAACACTGTACACTGTATACACCTGAGAAATGCACACCTTGACCACAGGGGGTGAACTTGTGGGAGGCACTCCTCACTTGGTCATCCAGGTATATAAAGGGAGGTCCCACGCAGGGTCATCACTTCTTGGTCCTGTGAATAAAGGTACAGGTCACAGAGTGACCTTGTCTCTAGTATGTGCCTCATGTTGATTTGCTGTAGTGTGTAAGGACATAACATTTGGCGATGAGAAACAGGAATCAACGACTCAAGAGAATGGCCACCGGTAGCACGGAGGAATGGTACTGTGTTGGTGAGGACTGGGACGATTTCATTGAGAGGCTCCAGTAGAGCTTTGTCACGAAGGACTGGCTGGGAGCGGCAGCAGCTGACAAGCGAAGGGCGCATCTACTGACCAGCTGTAGACCTAAGACGTACGCGCTGATGAAAGACCTGCTCGCACCCGAGAAGCCAGCGGACAAGACCTTCGAGGAGCTCAGCAAACTGATCGGTGAGCACCTAAAACCGGCGAGTAGTATACACACAGTCCGACACCGATTCCATATGCACGGAGGTCGGGAAGGGCAGAGCATACCGAACTTCGTTGCGGACCTTCGACGCTTGGCCAGCCTCTGTAAGTTCACAGACGCCTGCAGGGGGGCGATGTTACGAGATTTCTTCATTGAGGGCATTAGGAAGCTAATTGAGACTAAGGACTTGACCTTGGAAGCAGCGGCGTTGATGGCTCAAACCTTCATGGTGGGGGAGGAGGAAACCAAGATCATATACGCGCACAACTCTGCTCCCAAAATGGCGATGGAGCAGGGAGTTAATATGGTAAACGCGACTCAGAATGCCGCAGGCAGGCAAGGGCAATTCGACACCAACCAGGCAGTAACAGACGATAGGTTGGGTCCTCAACAGAGGCAATGGCAGGTTGAACAGACATTTACACCATCACAAGAGACAATATGTCCTGGGATGGGACCACTGACACCCACAAACAGAGTGCTCAAGAGTAATCAAAGAGACAATCAGAGAGGAATGCCTGGTAACAGCTCTTTTGTTCACAATAATCTCAGCTCATGCTGGAGGTGCGGGGGCAAATGTGCTGCGAAGACCTGCCGGTTTCAACAATTCATCTGCAGAAATTGTAACTTGAGTGGACATTTAGCCAGGATGTGCAGGAAGCCCACAGCGAGGCTGGCTGATGAAGTGGATGAACTACAAGAGGGATCTGCAAGGCAGAGGTATGCCTGGGACACAGCAATGAACGCTGAAGTTCAGCGGGTCCAGGTGGCAAACATCCACAGCTCATACACAAAAACGCCACCTATGATGATGAGAGTATTGTTAAACGGCATCCCGGTACGCATGGAGCTGGACACAGGAGCCAACCAGTCACTTATGAGTGTCCAACAATTCGAGAAACTGTGGCCACTCAGAGCTAGCAGACCCAAACTAGAACGTATTTACACGCAACTACGGACGTACACCAAAGAGATCATCCCAGTGCTAGGCAGTGCAATGTTGGTGGTCACACATAATGGATCTCAGAATCGGCTGCCACTCTGGATTGTCCCGGGAAATGGTCCCGCGCTTTTGGGGAGGAGCTGGCTAGCCGAGATGAACTGGAAATGGGAGGATGTGCACGCCATTTCATCTGTGGAGCGAAATTCATGCTCACAGGTCCTACAAATGTTCGAGTCATTATTTCAACCTGGTGTCAGGACTTTCAAAGGCACAAAAGTAAGGATATGCATCACCCCAGACGTCACACCAGTACACCACAAAGCTAGAGCTGTGCCATACGTGATGCGGGAGAAAATTGAGAGTGAGTTGGACAGGTTGCTAAGAGAGGACATAATTTCGCCCGTTGAATTCAGCGACTGGGCAAGCCCCATCGTCCCTGTTCTAAAAACGGATGGCTCAGTCAGGATCTGTGGTGACTACAAGGCCACTATCAACCGAGTGTCCCTTCAGGACCAATACCCGCTTCCGAGAGCGGAGAATCTTTTTGCCACTCTGACAGGCGGCAAGCTGTTCACCAACTTGGACCTCACTTCGGCCTACATGACCCAGGAACTGGCCGAAGAATCCAAGCTACTGACCACCATCACCACGCACAAGGGGCTGTTTGTCTGCAACAGGTGTCCGTTTGGCATTCGTTCAGCAGCCGCTATCTTTCAGAGGAACATGGAAAGCCTGCTTAAATCCATTCCCGGAACAATCTTATTTCAGGACAACATCCTTATCATGGGTCAAGACACTGAGGAACATCTCCACAACCTGGAGGAGGTGCTACACTGACTGGACCAGGTAGGCCTGCGACTTAAGAAGTCCAAGTGTGTGTTTTTGGCCCCAGAGGTCGAGTTTTTGGGCAGGAGGGTTGCCGCAGACGGGATCCGGCCTACTGAATCCAAAACGGAGGCTATCCGACGCGCAACCAGGCCCGGCAACACATCAGAGTTGCGTTCATTTCTGGGACTCTTGAACTATTTCGGGAACTTTCTACCAAACATAAATACATTGTTGGAGCCGCTACATCTGCTCCTGCGTAAGGGTTGTGATTGGTTTTGGGGGGACTGTCAGGAACGGGATTTCAATCGGGTGCGGAACCTGCTTTGTTCTAATAAGTTATTGACCCTGTACGACCCCGATAAGAAAATGGGTTTGACATGCGATGCATCATCCTATGGGGTTGGATGCGTGTTGCAGCAGAGTAATAAAGAGGGCCAACTCCAACCTGTGGCTTATGCCTCCAGGTCGCTCTCCCAAGCAGAACGGGGATATGGGATGGTTGAAAAGGAAGCACTCGCATGGGTCTACGGGGTGAAAAAGATGCACCAGTACCTTTTTGGCAGAAGGTTCAAGTTAGAAACAGACCACAAGCCGTTAACATCCCTGCTGTCCGACAGCAAAGCTGTCAATGCCAATGCACCAGCTCGCATACAGCGATGGGCTCTCACGCTGGCTGCGTATGACTACACCATACGGCACCGGCCAGGCACCGAAAATTGCGCTGACACGCTCAACAGGCTTCCACTGGCCACCACTGAGGGGGCGGCGGCGCAAAGCGCTGAGATGGTCATGGCTGTCGATGCCTTTGACAGTGCAGGCTCCCCCATCAAACCTACCAGATCAAAACCTGGACAAACAGAGATCCCCTCCTATCCTTGATTAAGAAATGTGTCCTGACTGGGGATTGGGCGCCCCCACACGGAGCATGCCCTGAAGAGGTCAGACCATTTCACAGACGGATGGATGAGCTCTCCATCCAAGCTGACTGCCTACTATGAGGCAGCCGAGTAGTCATGCCCCAGAGGGGTAAGGAAGCATTCATCAGGGAACTCCACAGCGAGCTAATAAAGGCCATTGCCCGGGCACATGTATGGTGGCCTAGAACACTGTGTTCACAGGTGCACGACGTGTGCCCAGCTGGGCAATGCCTCCAGGGAGGCCCTACTCAGCCCGTGGCCCTGGCCCACCAAGCCATGGTCACGTATTCACATAGACTACGCGGGTCTGTTCATGGGAAAAATGTTCCTCATTGTTGTTGATGCGTACTGTAACCTTTATGTAACAACACTGTACACTGTATGCACCTGAGAAATGCACACCTTGACTACAGGGGGTGAACTTGTGGGAGACACTCCTCACCTGGTCATCCAGGTATATAAAGGGAGGTCCCATGCAGGGTCATCACTTCTTGGTCCTGTGAATAAAGGTACAGGTCACAGAGTGACCTTGTCTCCAGTATGTGCCTCATGTTGATTTGCTGTAGTGTGTAAGGACATAACAGAAGCCACGGAGAGTAATGTCACTGAGTTTATAACAAGATACATTAAAGGGAGAAGGGTAAGGTTTACACATTTTGTGATCAGGGCACAGCAAAAGGCCACAGACTGAAATGGTTTAAACCAAAAACCTGTGGGACTGTTGGGCGGGAGAAAGAGCACCGGCCTGGGACAAGTGGTGACTCATAACTGATTAATGCAATTTTTGCGGACAGGAGCGAGATCCAATTAATATCGAGACAAAGGATTTTGATAAAATTAAACAGAGAAGCCCATGGATTAATTGGCTGGAGGGGAAAAACCAGTTCCCTATGGAGATTGCAAATCTGCGAAATCCAGGACCACAAAGGATCCCACAAGGTGTGCATTTTTGGATAGCGAGGAATAAAAGATAAAGATTTATCTTTGGCCCTGCTGATTCTGTGCACAGACGAGTAGTGGAAGCTACAGTTAACAAGGTGCAAATTGTGGCCATCCAAACAGATCCATCATTACAGCCATCGAGACTCATCCAGACACATTAACTGAAAGCAGCCCAACAGGAGACTTGTATAATCGAATGGATATATATGAAGGAGCTCACAAAAGTAAAATCCTCAGAACAACAGGTCAAAGGAACAATGACCATGAAGGGGAACAATGGAAAGAAGAACAAGAAGAGAGAGACAACAAGAAGGAAACACAAACAGGAGGAGAGACAAGCAGAGAAGCAAGCAGCCGGGACCCACCATCTTCCTGAGCTCCACGAGCCTACAATCGACAACAGCAGCAACTGGCTGATGGGTGATTATATGTCTTCCATCTATCGTTAAGAAATCTTGTTCTATCATTTTTAGTTGGTTGTATAATAAACTAACAGTTGAGTTTAAGCCTAAACTTTGCGTTATGTGGAGTCCTTCCTGTAATCCCAGAGGCCTATGAATCAAATTAGAGTGGAAAACAAACTCCCTACACAATACAGGAGAATTATAGGGCATTCTCCTAATCATGATATAGATTGGAACTCTAATAAACCTTGCATAGAGCGAGTGTGCGGGCTCAATGTGTTTCTGGGTTATATTACTATGCACAATGAATATTAGCCATGGACGATCCTGTCTGAAACCCAAACAGAAACTACCAGGTGCAGGCCAGTAGCTGCAGTGTAAATGCATCCCCAAGTAACAGTTAAAGTAGAGTCATAGTTTGACAGGCTGTATTTTTACCATTTATAAGAAAATTATTTTATCAAAAGTATACGTAATGATCTTGATGTTTCTTTGTTCTGACAAGGATCCACCAATTCTTGATTAGAGTGCCTCTACTGGTTGTGAGTGGTGTTTACCTTTTGATGGAGCTTTCCGTTTTGTTTCTTCTCTTACTTTTACCTTTCTTTCAGGTTTTTGTCTTTTAGTCTCTGTGAGTGAAAGCACATACATTAACATTGGGAAAACAAAGAAAAATACAACTAAAAAGGCATGGCCAAAAGATATCATTCAACAAAATCCATTCTTAAGGAATACAAAGTATGGTAATTATTGTGCACCAAATTTATTATTTTCATCAAAATCTGATTTCATTTCAGTATAAGTACAAAGCTAATGTTTAAAAGGATATCCAATACAATGTTATCAATGTAAAATACAGAATATAGTACTATTTGCTCTATTGTCTGTACAAGAATGTCTTTTTATATATTAATTCAGTCAGATTCACAACAAAATGAACAAACGAGTCAAAATATATTGAAGACTAATCAAAATTTCTTACCTGGTGGTGCAGCTGAAAAAGACAAAGAAACAAAAACGATAATTCTAAAAGTAATTAAACTGTTCATCATTTTTTCCATAATTAAAACACAGAAATAACTATCAAATTGGCATAGCCAGCTTCGATATTGTCTTGTTTCATTTGGCACATTACATGGGCTCATGTGAGGCTATCAATACAACCAGGAACGAGGATAAGACCTTAAGAAAGCGTGAATCATGGAATGTCCATCCAGCCCTTTGAATTCAACCCTGATGATGGACCATGTACAATTTGCACTTCTGTGGCCTTTACCCAGCCTATTTATGGAATGAAATGGTACTGTACAATATTAATATATGAACAATTAACTTTTTCCACATGAAATCCTTTTGCCTGCTATTTTAATGGATGAGCTAATCTATTCATTTTATTTATATTTAAAACATTAGAAACATAGAAACATAGAAAATAGGTGCAGGAGTAGGCCATTCGGCCCTTCAAGCCTGCACCGCCATTCAACAAGATCATGGCTGATCACCCACCCCAGCACCTCCCCCCCACGCCCCCTCCACACCCCCCGACCCCCCCAGCCGCAAGGACCACATCCAACTCCCTCCCGAACATATCCAATGAACTGGCATCAACAACTCTCCGCGGCAGGGAAACCCACAGGCCAACAACTCCCCAAGTGAAGAAGTCTCTCCCAATCCCAGCCCCAAACAGCCTACCCCCCATCCCAAGAGCGTGCCCCCCCCCCACTGGCTCCGGACCCACCCAACACAAGGAACACTCCCCCCGCACCCAACCCACCCCGTCCCGTCAGAATCCTTTCCAAATGCCGAACACCCCCGGATGTCAAGCCCCCAGCCCCAGCCATCCCGGAACCATGCCCCTGCGACGCCAACCACACCACATCCATCAACCGCCATCTGCGCAGTCAACCCGTCCATCCCACTCTGAACACTCCCCGCACCGAGGCACAGTGCCCCCAGGCCCGCCCCTCCAACACACTTCGCCCCCCCAGACCTCCGCTGCAATGTGGCCCCTCTTGTCATTAATGCGCTAATGCCTCAATAAAGTAGTAGACAAAGGAGTTTCATACTAATATATCCTGTTCATCAGCTAATATCACATGCCATGGTAACATGGCACTACTCTTTTGATGGGGACAAGTAATATCAAGTAAAACCTTCAAGATAAAACTGTGTATTTCCTCTTTGACTGCTGTACTTCAACGCACTTTGGAGTATCCTTAAGATAAAGATTTACAACAGAAATAAATAAGCTTAATCAGAATTAGTTCATATCATATTTTTTATTAAAATAAACGTTGAGTCTTAGGTGATTCCATGCTGGTACAAAACACACTGTGACATAGAGCGTAGAATGCAGGTATACAATCTCACATGGTGAGTTTCTAATCTTAGTTGATTTCTCAAGGAGAAGCAGAGATGGAGGTTAGGAAAAAAATGGTAGTTGGAGGAGAAGTACCCATGCACATCTTCTGGTGGTCTGTTAGAGAAATAGCGATGCACAGGTTTGTGAATAGGTAACTTGCTTATCATCTTGGCCATGGAATGATTCCCTCAGCTCCCCCAATGACTTAGTGGGTAAGTATACTGTAACTGAGTTATATAGAGCAGGCAGCTTCCACACATGGTCCCTAGCTTGAGCTGCGTAAACTGATCATATGGCATTAGGGGTTCTACAATTGGCCTCAGAAACCCTGGGTTAAGGAAGGAAAAATCAGCCAGATCTCGGTTCTGGATTATTATCCAAAGGCCACGGTTGAAGTGCATGCACATTCAGACTCTGGGTGACAGATGGCCAGGGCTTGGTTGTGATGTCTGCCATGATTAAATAGCCTGTTAACCCTTATTTTCTGGACTGACACATAAAGGATGGCCACTTAGGTGAGGCACCAGAGGGTTGAGGCACCTAAGGACTGGAACCCAGTGGCAACGTCTGGAGAGAAGGGAAGAAAATTGGAAAAACATTCCAATCGTTCACCATTTAATCATATTAAATCTAGATATAGCAAAGTTGACAGATTCTAATTATTTTATGTAGAGTATACAATTATGACAACAGTTTCATAAACGAGTACAATAAAATGTATTTCCCTGAAGTCACTATCCACACTTGACTTTCATTCTGTTTGTTTGATTAAAAGCTTTTTTGCAGCAAAACTCACAGACATATTTACAAAAAAAATCAATCCTGTTGGATTTAAGATAGCCATGGACTGGGAATGAATACTGCAGGGCTTGAGATCTATATCCCAAGGCTTCCCTGTTAAGATGTATTGAAAAGTTGTGGAATCTCAATTTATGGACTGTTTTGTCAGATGTGCACCTGGAGTTTAATGGAGAACTCAAATATGATGAATTCTGCAAAGGTTTTTTTACAAACATTTTCCCAGCTGAGTTGTATGGAGGAATCTATTAAACCTGCAACATTGGCCCGGATTTTGCAGTAGAAATACCGATGAGGCTAACAGTGCTCATTCGTATTCAAGAGTAAATCGGACAGCAAATTTCAGCAACCGCACATGCCCAGTTAAGATAGAAATCAGAAAGTTGCTGTCCGAGTTGCCCTGCTCCTCCAGAACAGTATCTCGTCGAGAGACTTGGCATTGAAATACATGGAATGGTGTGAAGTAATGGTACTTAAAACAACAACAACTTGTATTTATATAGCACCTTTAACATAGTAAAATGTCCCAAGGACTTCGGAGGAGCATTACTAAACAAAATTTGACACCGAGCCAAATAAGCAGATATTGGGTCAGATGATCAAAAGCTTGGTCAATGAGTGTTATAAGGAGTGTCTTAAAGGAGGAAAGAGAGATTGAGAGGCAGAGAGGTTCAGGGAGGGAATTCCAGAGCTTAGGGCCTTGGCAGCTGAAGGCACAGCCACCATAATCGGGCAATTTACACGATCGAGACATACTAATCACGTCAGAAAACGTTAGGGCTTATCCATTCAATTGTGTGAGAAATTGTAACGGTCATTGATAAGTCTTAATTACTGCCAGACAACCTCACTGGTATTGAAAAATAACGTTTACAGATTTGGAATCTTATTCCTTCAGACTTTAATTATTGTTAGAGATTTAATTAAATATGTTTTTATTTTTTCTTTCTGTCTCTGATCTCTCTCTCTCTCTCTCTCTCTTAATCCGATCTTTCTTTCCCTCACTATATTTTCCTTTCTGTACATGATTTGGTATTGAATTAAATATTGTAACTTACACTTCCTGCTTATCTCTCGAAGGATTCTTCAATCTGATTGATTAAGAACATAAGAACATAAGAAGTAGGAGCAGCAGTAGACCATTTGGCCCTTCGAGCCTGCTCCGCCATTCAATAAGATCATGGCTGATCTGATCATGGATTCAACTCCACTTCCCTGCCCACTCCCCATAACCCTTTATTCCCTTATCGTTTAAAAATCTGTCTATCTCCACCTTAAATATATTCAATGACCCAGCCTCCACAGCTCTCTGGGGCAGAGAATTCCATAGAATTACGACTCTCTGAGAGAAGAAATTCCTCCTTATCTCAGTTCTAAATGGGCGACCCCTTATACTTAAAATATGCCCCCTAGCTCTAGATTACCCCACTAGTGGGAACATCCTCTCTGCATCCTTTTCGAGCCCCCTCAGTATCTTACATGTTTCAATAAGATCACTTCTCATTCATCTAAACTCCAATGAGTATAGCCCAGACCTGCTCAACCTTTCTTTATAAGTCAACCCCTTCATCTCAGGAATCAACCTAGTGAACCTTCTCTGAAATGCCTCCAGTACAAGTATATCCCATCTTAAATAAGGAGACAAAAACTGTATGCAGTACTAGGTGTGGCCTCACTAATACCCTGTACAGTTGTAGCAGAACTTCCCTGCTTTTATACTCCATCCCCCTTGCAATAAAGGCCAACATTCGATTTGCCTTCATTGTACTGACGTGGATAGAGAACTGGTTGGCAGACAGGAAGCAGAGAGTCGGGATAAACGGATCCTTTTCAGAATGGCAGGCAGTGACTAGTGGGGTGTTGCAGGGCTCAGTGCTGGGACCCCAGCTATTTACAATATACATTAATGATTTAGATGAAGGAGTTGAGTGTAATATCTCCAAGTTTGCAGATGACACTAAGCTGGGTGGTGGAGTGAGCTGTGAGGAGGATGCTAAGAGGCTGCAGGGTGAATTGGACAGGTTAGGGGAGTGGGCAAATGCATGGCAGATGCAGTATAATGTGGATAAATGTGAGGTTATCCACTTTGGTGGCAAAAACACGAAGGCAGAATATTATCTGAATGGCGGCAGATTAGGAAAAGGGGAGGTGCAACGAGACCTGGGTGTCATGGTACATCAGTCATTGAAAGTTGGCATGCAAGTACAGCAGGCGGTGAAGAAGGCAAATGGTATGTTGGCCTTCATAGCTAGGGGAGTTGAGTTTAGGAGCAGGGAGGTCTTACTGCAGTTGTACAGGGCCTTGATGAGGCCTCACCTGGAATATTGTGTTCAGTTTTGGTCTCCTAATCTGAGGAAGGACATTCTTGCTATTGAAGGAGTGCAGCGAAGGTTCACCAGATTGATTCTCGGGATGGCAGGACTTACATATGAGGAGAGACTGGATCAACTTGGCCTGTATTTACTGGAGTTTAGAAGGATGAGAGGGGATCTCATAGAAATGTATAACATTCTGACGGGACTGGACAGGTTAGATGCAGGAAGAATGTTCCCGATGTTGGGGAAGTCCAGAACCAGAGGAAACAGTCTAAGGATAAGGGGTAAGCCATTTAGGACTGAGATGAGGAGAAACTTCTTCACTCAGAGAGTTGTTAACCTATGGAAATTCTCTACCGCAGAGAGTTGTTGATGCCAGTTCATTGGATATATTCAAAAGGGAGTTAGATATGGTCCACACAGCTAAAGGGATCAAGGGGTATGGAGAGAAAGCAGGAAAGGGGTACTGAAGTCAATGATCAGCCATGATCTTATTGAATGGTGGTGCAGGCTCGAAGAGCCGAATGGCCTACTCCTGCACCTATTTTCTATGTTTCTATGTTTCTATGATTACTTACTGTACCTGCATACTAATGTTTTGAATTTCTTGCACAAGGACCCCCAGGTCCCTCTGTACTGCAGCACTTTGTAATCTCTCTCTATTTAAATAATAATTTGCTTTTTTATTTTTCCTGCCAAAGTGCATGACCTCACACTTTCCCACATTATACTCCATCTGCCAAATGTTTGCTCACTCACTTAGCCTGTCTATATCCCTTTGCAGATTTCTGTGTCCTCCTCACTATTTGCTTTCCCACCCATCTTTGTATCATCAGCAAACTTGGCTACATTATACTCGGTCCCTTCATCCAAGTCATTAATATAGATTGTAAATAGTTGAGGCCCCAGCACCGATCCCTGCGGCACCCTACTAGTCACTGTTTACCAACTGGAAAATGACCCATTTATCCCAACTCTCTGTTTTCTGTTAGTTAGCCAATCATCTATCCATGCTAATATATTACCCCCAACCCTGTGAGCTCTTAATTTGTGCAATAATCTTTTATGTGGCACCTTATTGAATGCCTTCTGGAAATCCAAATACACCACATCCACTGGTTCCCCCTTATCCACCCTGCTTGTTACATCCTCAAAGAATTCCTGCAAATTTGTCAAACATGATTTACCTTTCATAAAACCACGCTGACTCTGCTTGACTGTATTATTCTTTTCAAAATGTCCTGCCACTGCTTCCTTAATAATGGACTCCAGCATTTTGCCAATGACAGATGTTAGGCTAACTGGTCTATAGTTTCATGCTTTCTGTCTCCCTCCTTTTTTAAATAGGGGCGTTACATTTGCGGTTTTCCAATCCGCTGGGACCTCTCCAGAATCCAGGGAATTTTGGTAGATTGCAACCAGTGCATCCACTATCTCTACAGCCGCTTCTTTTAAAATCATAGGATGCAGGCCATCAGGTCCAGGGGATTTGTCCACCTTTAGTCCCATTATTTTACCAAGTACTTTTTCTTTAGTGATAGTGATTGTTTTAAGTACCCCCCTTGCTATAGCCCCTTGATTATCTATTATTGGGATTTTTTTAGTGTCTTCTACCATGAAGATATTTGTTCAAAGTCTCTGCCATTTCCCTGTTCCCCCTTATTAATTCCTCAGTCTCATCCTCTAAGCGACTAATATTTATTTTAGCTACTCTCTTCCTTTTTATATACATGTAGAAGCTCTTACTATATGTTTTTATATTTCATGCTAGTTTACTTTCATAATCCATCTTCTCTATCTTTATTATATTTTTAGTCGTCCTTTGCTGGTTTTTAAATATGTCCTAATCCTCTGGCCTCCCACTAATCTTGCCAACATAGTATGCCATTGTTTTCAATTTGATACAATCCTTTACTTTCTTAGTTAGCCATGGATGGTTCTCCCTTCTCTTAAGGTCTTCCCTTCTCACGGGAATATATTTTTGTCGAGAGTTATGAAATATCTGCTTAAATGTCTGCCACTGTTTATCAACTGTCTTACACTTTAATCTATTTTCCAAGTCCACTTTAGCTAACTCTGCCTTCATACCTTTGTAATTGCCTTTATTTAAGATCAGGACAGTGGTTTGAGACCCAATTTTCTCACACTCCAACTGCATTTGAAATTCAACCATGCTATGATCACTCTTTCCCAGAGGGTCCTTTAATATGAGATCATTTATTAATCCTGCCTCATTACACAGTACCAGATCTAAGATAGCCTGCTCCCTGGTTGGTTCCAGAATGTACTGTTCAAGAAAACCATCCCAGATACACTCTATGAACTCTTTCTCAATACTACCTTGGCGAATTTGATTTGTCCAATCAATATGAAGATTAAAATCACCCATGATGCTTGCCATACCTTTATTACAAGCATCCATTATTTCTTGATTTATACTCCATTCAACAGTGTAGCTACTGTTAGGGGGCCTTTCGACTATGCCCACCAGTGACTTTTTCCCCTTATTATTTCTCATCTCCACCCAAACTGATTCTACATCATGATCTTCTGAGCCAATATCATTTCTCACTACTGCACTAATCTCATCCTTTATTAACAGAGCTACCCCACCTCCTTTTCCTTTCTGTCTATCCTTCTGAATTGTCAAATAACCCTGAATATTCATTTCCCAGCCTTGGTCACTTTGCAATCATGTTTCTGTAATGTTTATCAGATCATACCCATTTATATCTATTTGTGCCGTCACCTCATCTATCTTGTTTTGAATGCTGTGTGCATTCAGATAAAGAGCTTTTAATTTTGTCCTTTTACCATTTTTCCCTGCTTTGACCTCACTTTCTGATACACTCTTATTTTTATACATTCTGTCCCTTCCTGTCACACTCTGGTTATCATTTCCCCCATTACTACCCTGCTCTATTGCCTTCTCCTTTCTCTTTGACTTTTTACATTTCCGTTCACCTGAACCCTCCCCCCCCACTATTTTTTTTAAAGCCCTATCTACAGCCCAAATTATTCGATTCACTCGGACACTAATCCCAGCCTTGTTCAAGTGAAGCCCGTCCGGACGGAACAGCTCCTTCTTATCCCAGTACTGGTGCCAGTGCAGCAGGAATCGAAACTCTTTTCTCCCACACCAGTCTTCGAGCCACGCATTCATCTCTCTGATCTTATTTACTCTATGCAAACTTGCTCATGGATTAGGGAGTAATCCAGAGATTATTATCTTTATGGTTCTGCTTTTTAGTTTAGCCCCTAGCTCCTCATACTCCTTCAGCAGAACTTCTTTCTTTGTTCTACCTATGTCATTGGTACCTTCGTGGACCACGACAACTGGACCTTACCTCTCCCACACCAAGGCCCCTATTTTCCAGTTGCTGCATTTTTGGCACCCGTGCATGTTAACATACGATTTTTTTGTGCATGTTCGCACCAGAAAAAAAATCGGGACTTCCGCCAAACAAATATTTGAATTTGGCGCCATGCTCTCCGAAGTTGTCTGGGTCGGTGGGTGGCGGGGGGGCGGCGGAGCTTCAAGTCTGCACTGAAAACTCTCTGGGCATGCATGAAAAAAGAAACTTCCTGGTCTGGATAAGACATATTTAAAGAGCCCTTTGTGATCGGATCATTTTTCCTTTTGTGATCGGATTGTGCTGGCTGGATCTTTCTGCAATTTTGAGTATTAAAACCTGCAAAACATGGCTGAGAAGGAAGTGGAAGAGGAATTCAAAGGACAAGGAAAAGGAAGGGCCATTTGATTTCTCCCACACAAAGTGGTATCCCTGGTAGATATCATTGAGAGGAAATGGGATCTGCTGGCAACTCGGGGAAAAGCGAAAAATAGTAAAATCTGCTATAATGGCTCAACGTTGGGATGATGTTTCTGTAGAGTACAATGCAGTAGCCATCACCTGGAGAATTGGCAGGCAGCTGAAAAAGAAGTGGCAGGATCTAGGACAATTAGTTAAAGTAAGTATACATTGCAATTACATTTGTAAATGTGTGTGTGTGGCAACCACAAAAAAGGACCCTCCTTTAAAAAGTTCTATTTTCATCTTTGCAGTTGAAGAATGCAAAGATCAGGAACCACAGGAATCGTACTGGTGATTGTCCACCAAGTAAGCTGCAATTGAGGATCTCTGATCTGATTAAAGCCCACCGGAGAAAATCCACCACCAATGTGGATGCTGGGCCCAGGTCAAAGAGACCGGGTAAGTCCTGCAATTTGCACTGTGGGTTGGCTAAATACTGCGTGGGCTAGCTAGGCTTCAATGGATGTTTTCAATATGTCTTACAGCAGCTGCGCATCAGGAAAAAGCAGAAGGTGATCCAGAGGAAAAGCAGAAGGACAAGCAGAAGTATCAGCAGAAGTAGCACCCGAAGGGCATCCAGAAGAGAGTCCAGAATTGTTTCCTGATTTTGAGCAGCATGATCTGGATGAAGGCCAGCATGAAGATTAGATGGTCGTATTGGACCTGCAGCCGGTGGAGCCCATGGATCAGGATGTCCCATTGTGGTCCAGCAATGCATACCTGTGAGAGGGATGCCCTATATGGTCGAGGAGCAGGGCACAGGTGGGAGACGGCGAAGGAGGTTGGAAAGGATAGCTGAATCACAAGCAGGTAGACATGGTACAGCTCATCAGGATGAGTGGGGAGAGTATGCAGCTAACCAGGTCGCTCCTGGACACTAGCGGGGCAGATTCAGGAGGGAATGGTGGATGCACTTGATGCACTCTCAGGACAGCTGATGGGGAAATTGTCTGACATATGTGATCGAAATTTGCAGGTAGCTGCTGCAATAACGGAACACACCCAGGTTGTCATTCAACAACACCAATTGGCGGCATCAACTGCTGCCATTCAAATCATCCCCAGACCAACCTCAGGGACTGTGCCGCAGGGTGAACCACAGCTTGAAAAAGATGAAGATGAACCTGGGCCTTCCAGAAAGGTGTCTACTAGGTCTGCCCCTGTCCAACCCTACCAATGGAAAACAAAATAATCTAACCTTGGGCTCACCAGAGGGGCCGAGAAAGTCTGCTGCACCAACAGACAGGCCGAGGCGGGCAAGAGGGGCACTACGCGTTAGTGGTCGTTGAATAAGGGGGAGGAGAGATATTTGTATCTTGCTGTTACTTGTTTTGTTAATAGAAAAGTTTGATACAATAAAGTTTTGTTAATTGAAACTTTTAAAGTTTGCGAGAAGTTTAAAGTTTGATACATGTTAATTGAAAATTTTAAAATTTGATATTTCTTCATTGAAAAGTAATGTTTTATTAAAGTTAAGTACAAATGTATGAATGTTTAATAAACCTATTCTTTTAATTTAACCAGAATCTGTGCATTATTTTGTGAATTTAACCAACAGTATTCATTAGGCCACATAAACCAACACAACATTATTAAAAGTACAAACAGGTGTAAACAGTCAACATGGTGCGACACTATAATTAAACGTGCTGTCGTTTAGGCTTCAGGCACAAAAATGTTCACGGATTAGCCACTGACGCAAATCTCTAGCAATGGCTATAGGTGCCCTTGGTCACCCCACCCTCTTCCGCCGTCGTCCTGCGGCTTAAGGTGGTTCCTCCTCCTGCTGCTGATCCTCCTCCTCCTCCTTGTCAGCCTCCTCCAAATCCTCATCCCTCCTTCTTCCCTCAGGAGGATCTTCAATGTCCAGTACCTGTCCCATCATGATAGCCAAGTTGTGCAGCATGCAGCACATGACAGTGAACAGAGCGACATGGTGAAGGGGGTGTTGCAGGTAGCCTCCAGAGTGGCCCAGGCATCGAAAACGCTGCTTAAAAACACCAATTGTCCTCTCTATGATGCTCCATGTCGTTATGTGGTATATATTGTACTGACGCTCTGCCTCAGTGCAGGGTTTGCATAGCGGGGTCATAGGCCAGGTGACGAGCCCATAACCTTTGTCCCCAAACAACTAACTCTGCCCTTCTGACAGCTCCTGAAACACCGCAGATGTAATGCTCACGTAGGATGAAAGCATCATGGATGCTAACAGGGTATTTGGCATCCACTGCCATGATCTGCTGCAGATCGTCACACACCAGCTGCACATTTAGGGAATGGAACCCTTTCCTATTATGGTAAACTTCGGAATCTTCAAAGGATGGTCTCAAGGCGATGTGGGTACAGTCAATGGCACCCTTTTACCTTGGGGAAGCCAAGAAATTCTGGAGAACCCCATAGCCCTGTCTCTCATTGCCTGCGTGGTCATAGGGAAAGTGATGAACTGGTCCCTTTTGGCATATGGTGCAGCAGTTACGTGGTGAATGCAGCAATGAGTGGCATGCTGCGAAATCGAGGATACATCCCCAGTTGAAGCTTGAAAAGATCACGTAGCACAGAAGGCAAGTGCCGCTGTTACCTTTACTTCTACAGGTAGGGCAGTCCTCCTTCCACTTCTTGGCCATACGTCTGCCCTGATTAGTTGGCAAATCTCAGTGATGACCTCCTTTCTGAAGTGTAGCCTGCGAACGCAGTCTACCTCACTCAGTTGCAAGTATGAGCGCCTCTCCCTTTAGACTTGCTGCGGGTAAGGCCTCCTCCCCATCAATCTGTCTCCCCGATATTGACGTTGAATTATTTGGCGCCTCTGCATGCCAGGTATGGCCAATGCCCTTATCACAGCAGGCATGCTAAAAATTGCACCCATTATTATTGTTATTATGCAGATAAATACTTAAATCACTGACACCTTTCCTCTCCATTTTGCTCCATGCATTTGCTTGTTTGTTTGTACAGTGATTTTCTTGGGTCAACGGTGACAAATGGTGATTTCTCGCTTGCTGTTGTGCCTGTACACAAAATGTTCCATTTCAGATGCTGACTGAGCTCGCGGCACGGGTCGAAGGAGTGCTGGCCAGGCAGGATTACAAGCTCAGCCAGACACAAGCACGACAACTCGACTCTTGGCTTCAAAAGCAGCCCGGGCTCTGGTGATTCTGTCCGGTTGTGTTGGGATGGACAGCCGCGATTTGGGTGAAAAAGAACCCAGTAAAGTTATTTCAGTTTCCTGCGAAAAAATTATACAGTTGTTTTTTACATTGTCTCGCTCCAAAAACTCGGAAATTACTGCTAACGGGAGGCACACAACGGGGAGAATTTCAGCCCCCTAATCACCGCAAATTCCAATGCAAAAGCCCATAGATGGTCTGTGGACCAGTGTAAGTGTAACAAACGGCTAGCTCTGTTCGTTTGCTGCTGACTGCAAAATCCGGGCCATTGTATTTATTTAATTACATTAGTTATGCTTGTCCACTTAATCCATGTGATTATTGTAACAAAGAGCTGCCTCAGACATGATGGGCTGAATGACCATCTTCTGTGCTGTAAACTTCAATGATTTTACATTTTCAGTCTTTACATCCTGTAATGCCTGACAAGCCATGAAAGATTTCACAGTTTCCTCAGATTTCCTGTCAAATGTTTTATCTTCATGGTTCATTATTTGACGTTATAGGGGTGAATTTCTTTGGGGCTTCTCCCACTCTGCCACTGTAACTTCAGCAGAAACCCCATTGACATGCGTAAATTGGGTTTCTGCCAAATCTCTGTTGAAGTTATGGCAGCGGAGCAGGAGAAGGGCTAAGGAAATTCCCAGTCTCTGGGCTCAATTTTCCCGAGTTATTTGTGACGTTTTTTTGGCGCCCGCTGCTTTTTCTGGCCTAAATTTAAAAATCCGAGCTTCCCCAAAGATTGTTCGCTAATGTAACTCAGTTAGTTCCGATTTTTTTTAGGTTCGTTTTTTTTTGTGTCATTGGGGGCGTAACCTGATGTCTGTGCCAGTTTTTCACATTTATGCAAGTTTGGCGTATGTGACCACTCCCCAGAAACCTTCTGGGCACTTAAGAAAAACCAGCGCACATCAAAAATCAGCGCAAAAAGGCGCCATTGATTTTATGCAAAGTTTTGGAGGGAGTCAAGAATATATTAAATATGCATTATCAAGTTTAATTTTTTTCTAACTGAAAATACAGAAAATGGAAGTTTCATGTAATTCTTTATTTATAGATTTTTTTTTAAAGTGCCACGCCACCATCGAAAGTCTCCAAACCGGGCTCGAGGGTTGAAGCATTGGCCGGCAGAATCTATCCCTCGCCCGAACACAGAGACTCGGGGCTCGGCTTCAAAAGAAGCCCGGGGAGGTGCGGGGAGGGTGGGGGGGCGGGTGTGGGAGCCAAACTGAAGGGATGAGAACCCTTGCTGGAATTCTTTGAGGATGTAACAAGCAGGGTGGATAAAGGGGAACCAGTGGATGTGGTGTATTTGGACTTCCAGAAGGCACTTGACAAGGTGCCACATAAAAGGTTACTGCACGGTTCACGGGGATGGGGGTAATATATTAGCATGGATAGAGGATTGGCTAACTAACAGAAAACAGAGAGTCGGGATAAATGATTCATTCTCTGGTTGACAATCAGTAACTAGTGGGGTGCCACAGGGATCATTGCTGGGACCCCAACTATTTACAATCGATATTAATGACTTGGAAGAAGGGACTGAGTGTAACGTAGCCAAGTTTGCTGATGATACAAAGATGGGAGGAAAAGCAATGTGTGAGGAGGACACAAAAAATCTGCAAAAGGACATAGACAGGCTAAATGAGTGGGCAAAAATTTGGCAGGTGGAGTATAATGTTGGAAAGTGTGAGGTCATGCACTAAGTTATTATTTAAATGGAGAAAGATTGCAAAGTGCTGAAGTACAGCGGGACCTGGGGGTACTTGTGCATGAACCACAAAAGGATAGTAATGCAGGTACAACAAGTGATCAGGAAGGCCAATGGAATCTTGGCCTTTATTGCAAAGGGGATGGAGTACAAAAGCAGCTACAGCTATACAGGGTATTGCTGAGGTCACACCTGAAATACTGCATACAGTTTTGGTTTCCTTAGTTACGAAAGGATATACTTGCTTTGGAGGCAGTTCAGAGAAGGTTCACTAGGTTGATTATGGAGATGAGGGGGTTGACTTATGAGGAAAGGTTGAGTAGTTTGGGCCTCTACTCATTGGAATTCAGAAGAATGAGAGGTAATCTTATTGAAATATTTAAGATTATGAGGGGGCTTGACAAGGTGGATGCAGGGAGGATGTTTCTACTGATGGGGGAGACTAGAACTAGAGGGCATGATCTTAGAATAAGGGGCCGCACATTTAAAACTGAGATGAGGAGAAATTTCTTCTCTCAGAGGGTTGTAAATCTATGGAATTTGCTGCCTTAGAGAGCTGTGGAAGCTGGGACATTGAATAAATTTAAGACAGAAATAGACAGTTTCTTAAATGATAAGGGGATAAGGGGTTATGAGGGGCAGGCGGGGAAATGAAGCTGAGTCCATGATCTGATCAGCCATAATCTTATTGAATGGCGGAGTAGGCTCGAGGGGCCATATGGCCTACTCCTGTTCCTAGTTCTTATGTTTTTATGTTCTTATACTATGCAGCAAGCAGCATCAAATGAAGCCCGGGGAAGGGGGGGATGGGTGTTTCCTGATCTAAGCAAGCGTATTACGCATGCTCAGACCTGGGAATGGTCCATACTAGGGCGTCAACCTTGGGGAGAGAGACAACAAAGAAGCTTGTCCTACCTGCTGTTTTGAGTTTCTTACAAAGGTACAATTTAATCATGGGGGCAATATTGACAATGCCATACCTCCTGCGAGCCTTCTGCATGATGGTGCTGTGGAGGAGACAATTGATTCGATGTCATCGCATGGTGAACCTCCGAGCGCATAGGATGATGGGCAGGAGGCCTTATCCACATCAGGTATATCGAGACAGGCGTTCGCACCTGCACCTGAGTGATGCAGACTATGTGAGAAGGCTGCGTTTCCACAAAGAAGTTGTAACTAAAATCTGTGAGTTTGTAAAAGCAGACCTGCAACCTTAAAGTGTCAGGAGGATTGCTTTGTCAGTTGAAATGATTGTACCCACATCGCCTTGCGAGCACCTTTGGAGGATTCCGAGATGTACAGGAACAGAAAAAGCTTCCAATCCATTAATGTGCAACTTGTGTGTGACGACATGCATCGCATCATGTCAGTTGATGCAAGATATCCTGGGAGTACCCACGATGTGTTCATCCTACACAAGAGCGCTATATCTGCCATTTTTCAGCAGCAGCCAGAAGGGCAGAGCTGGCTACTGGGAGGCAAAGGGTACGGTCTCGCCACCTGGCTTTTGACACCCCTACGCATAACCCGGACGGAAGCTGACCGGGAATACAACATGTCGCACAGTGGAATGCGCAGCATAATAGAGAGGACCATTGGCATCTTGAAACAGCGTTTCCGATGCCTGGACCATTCCTGAGGCTACTTGCATTACTCCCCTGAGATTGTCGGTCAGTTCACTGTTGTGTGCTGCATGTTGCACAACTTAGCCATCATGAAGCAGCAGCAACTGGTAGTAGAAGACCCATCTGAGGTGAGTGTAGTGATTGTAGGCACCTTTAGTAATGCCTCCACGAGGCAGGGTATGGTCTTTAAACTGTGCAGACCTGTAGTCCTTTATTAGCAGCTCCTGAGTGCTGACAACAAGCTGTGTGTTCCTTTTTATACTGGGCTACCAGCTGTGTGCAGGCAACCCGTGGGTCCCCAGCAACAGCACCCTTTAGTGTACTGGTAAGGTGTGTACAGTACAAGGGTACATTCAATGTTGCATACAGTGTTACAGACATCACTCAGTAAACAGGTATGCCTACACAACAATACTCCCTCCTGAGCATTTTTCATATCCTAGTTGTCATGACCAGGGGAGGTGATCAGTGGTGGGCTATGGGGGGTTGTGGTGAGGGTTGTGTGGTTGCCAGATGTGACCCCTGTGCTTGAGGCTGGCCTCGTACGTTTCCCCTCCCTCACACACAGACCAAGTGGGTGTCACTGTTGTGGGATCCCTCAGGGAGGTAGCCACGGCAGCAGTGGGTGGTGTGTATACACTGTGATGTGGGTAGTTGTGGGGTGGTGGGCAGGGCCACAAGACTGGGTGGGCTCCTTGTCCACCAATGGGGATGAGGGTCAGGTCATCCCAGGGTTTGCCAGGGAAGCAGGAGGGTATTGGTCTCATTCTTCTGGTGTTGGTCCTGATGGCCAGGGGCTGTAGGGCTGGTCTGGTGCAGCTTGCCATTGGTGGTGGCTGGGCTGCCCACTGACCACTGTCCCTGTAGTGGGTCTACTCCCACTGCCTGTGTGTGTGTCCTGCAAGGGGTATCACATTCATTCCAAAGGTCCAGGCTACATGGTCAGGTAGCCTACTGGACCTGGCGGTCTCCCACAGGGGGATTCCATTGGCATTAGCATGGTCCCTGCAGGACCCAATGTCCTTTGGCAGTGTCCTACCGGTATACATGACACCTTGGCTCTGATCACACATAGTCGAGCCTGCATTATACATTCTAGCACTTTTCGGTGTCCTGGTTTCAACAGACATGGTTACATTAGGCATTTCACAATCTCTATCATTATTGTTAAGCATAATAAACTTGTTCTTAACCTTACTGACACCTGCATTCATCTCATTAGTCACATGAGTTAAACCAGCATCATAATTCATGGTTACACTGCATACATTTTCATACTTGCACCCTTTAATTGCATCTTTAGCTTTAAAGCCCATGTACTCAAATAGTTGGAACTTCCCCTTTAAATTTTTTTGGTTACTGGTCTTCTTTAAGGGAGCTTTCAAATCCGATTGGCTGCTCGATATCACATGATGCTCCTCCATGTTGACTCGTGGCCTGGAGGAGGCCATTTTGAATGCAGGTCTGCTGCTTGTGGTGCTGCAATCATTTTGTGGTGCTCTTTTCTTCCACATGCTTGTGGTGCTGCAGCCATTTTGTGGTCTTGCTGCAGACAGGCTGTGGTGCTCTTTTCTTCCACAGCACCACTTCGTCTGATATGGACCCAGTTCATCCAATTCCTGCCCAGCAGCGTGGGACTGTCGCCGGCTACAATCCACAAGGGGAGTTTGTGCAACATGCCGCCCTGGGAGACCTGGACATCCACACTTCCAACGATTTGGATTTTACCTTTGGTATAGGTGAGCAGCTTTGCCTGCACAGGAGACAGTTTTGGTCGAGTGGCAGGATTCCTCCAAATGTTTTCAAAGGTCTTTTGGCTCATCACAGACTGGCTTGCCCCTGTATCGATCTCCATGGAGACTGGGACCCTGTCGATGTCCACTTCCATCATCCACGGAGAACTTCCGGTGGAGCAGGTAAAGATTCCATACTCCTCTCCCAGGGTTAGAGCAGCTTCATCTTCATCTGTGTCGGAGCCCCGGTGATTAGCCAACTCATCAGAGACACAGTGAGTACAGCCTTTTCTGCACATTATCTGAAGGTGCCCTTTTTCTTTGCAGCCTTTGCATGCATAGTCTTTGTAGCGGCACTGGTGGGCCCTGTGGTTTCCTCCACAGCGCCAGCACGCGACCATCCGGTTTGCCCCATGTGGCGGACTCAGGGTTGCGGGACTCGGGGCAGCATTTCTGCCTTTAGAAGTGTCCATGCGGTGCACTGCGCTTGCCGGTTTAGAGTCCTGGGTCAGTATTCGCCTGGAGTCGCTGGCCGAAACCATGTAGGCCTGGCTCACTTGAATTGCTTTCTGCAGGGTGACTGTGATGTCAGCCGAGAGCAATTTGTGTAGGAGGCCTTCGTGGCCGATTCCGATGACAAATATGTCCCTTCATGCTTCATTAAGGTGGTCGCCAAACTCACACGGCGCAGCTAGTCTTCTTAAATGTGCAGCATACTTGGCAATTTCTTGGCCCTCAAGTCGCCGGTAAGTGTAGAACCGGTGCCTGGCTGTGAGGATGCTTTCTTTCGGTTTTAGTTGTTCCTGTATGATTGTTACAAGTTCCTCATAGCTCTTGTGGTTGTCTTCTCCGGGGCTAGTAAATCCCTGACAAGATCGTAGATGGTGGGCCCACAACTGCTAAGCAGGATGGCCCTGCGTTTGTTCGGTAGTGTGGCCGGTGTGTCACTGTCCAAGTCGTTGGCTATAAAGAAGTGTTCCAATCTTTCCACAAAAGTGTCCCAATCCTCCCCTTCTATAAATTGCTCGAAGTTGCTGAGGTTAGACATGTTGAGCGTGTAGTTCGTGATCCCGTATCCCACCCTTGTCTCCAGTTGTAGTGTATGTAGGCACCTTTAGTAATGACTCCACGAGGCAGGGTATGGTGCTTTAACTGTGCATACCTGTAGTCCTTTATTAGCAGCTCCTGAGTGCTGACAACAAGCTTTGTGTTCCTTTTTATACTGGGTTACCTGACGTGTGCAGGCAACCCCTGGGTCTCCAGTAACAGCCCCCTCGAGTGTACCGGTAAGGTATGTACAGTACAAGGGTACATTCAATGTTGCATACTGTGTTACAGACATCACACAGTGAACAGGCATACCTACACAACAGTGAGAGTGGCTGATGATGAGAAGGAAGATGAGGATGATGATGATGAGGAGGAGGAGGACGAGAACGAGGAAGCCAAGCAACTACCTGAATCCAGAGCACGACGGCAGAGAAGGGCAGGCCGTCATGCCCCTTTAACGATTGCTCGAATCTTGTGCCAGCAGCTCATCCGTGAGCGCTTTGCAGCCTGAACTCAGCAGCAACTATTCAAAATGGACCATGTTTACTGTTTGGCCCTGTTCCATAATGTTGTGTTGTGTTAATGGAACAAATAATGGAAATGATTCTTCTTGACTTCAAAATGTTGCATTAATAATGGAACAAATAATGGAAATGATTCAGTTAAAATTTAAAATATATTTTATTCAGAAGTTTAACAAAAATAAGTTTATTTTTAATATAAAAATATTCTGTATCAAACTTTAAAGTTATCAATTAAGATACTTATAAACTTTAAGATCACTTACAAACTTTTAAACTTGTAAATTTACATAACTTACAAAAAACTTTTAATTTGAGAACAGTTACAACAGTAACAACAACAACAACTTCTCCTTAGGCGGACCCTTGTATCGAGGATGATTTGCTTCCACACTAAAAAGGAAGGAGTTCTCAGGTGTTTCAATAAAGGACCTAATATTCCAGATCCTGAACTACATCTTGAAGGGTGGAAGATGCCTGTGAGTGGATTTTTTAAAAAATGTGTGGTGGCCGTTGCACATCAGCCACCACATAAGCTTGATAGAGCTAGTTCTTGATCCAGTGGCAAGGATTAACCAAGATGATTGGAGACGTTAGACCACACTGCGTACAGTTCTGGTTGCCATATTACAAATAGGATATAGAGGCACCAGAGAGGGCGCAGAGAAGACCCACAAAGATGATACCAGAAATGCGGGGATATACATATCAGGAAAGGATGAACAGGCTGGGTCTCCTTCCTCTTGATAGAAGGCTGAGGGGTGGCCCAATAGAGGTCTTTAAAATTAAGAAAGTTTTTGATAAGGGTGTATATAGAGAGAATATTTCCACTTCTGCGGAAGAGCATAACTAGAGGCCATCAATATAAAATAGTCACCAAGGAATCCAATAGGGAATTTAGAAGAAACTTCTTTATCCAAAGAGTGGTGAGAATGTGGAACTCGCTACCACAGGGAGTGGTTGAAGTGAATAGTATGGATGCATTTAATGGGAGGCTAGACAAGCATATGAGGGAGAAGTGAATAGAAGGTTATGCTGATAGATTTAGATGAGGAAAAACGGGAGGAGGCTCGAGTGGAGCATAAACGCCGGGCCTGTTTCTATGCCCAATCCTATGTAAATTAAGTCTTCCCTCAGTCTGTTCCATTCTAAAGAAAACAACTCCAGCCTATCCAATCTTTCCTCATAACTAAAATCTCCAGTCCCAGCAACATCCTCCTAAGTCTCCTCTGCACCCTCCCCAGCGCAATCATATCCTTCCCATTATATGGTGACCAGTACCCCACGTAGTGGCCTAACTAGTGTTTTGTACAATTCAAGCATGACCTCCCTGTTCTTATATTCTATGCATCGGCTAATAAAGGAAAGTATCCCGTATGCCTTCTTAACCACCTGGCCTGCTACCTTCAGGGATCTATGGACATGCACTCCAAGGTCCCTGCTCCTCCACACTTCCCAGTGTCCTACCATTTATTGTGTATTCCTTTGCCTGTTAGCCACCCTCAAATGCATTATCTCGCACCTCTCCAAAGTGCATTCCATTTGCCACTTTGTTGCCCACCTGACCAGTTCACTGATATCCTCCTGCAGTCCACAGCTTTCCTCCTACCCATCACCCACACAGCCAACTTTTGTATCATTTGCAAACTTCTTAATCATGCCCCCTACATTGAAGTCTAAATCATTGATGTATACCACAAAAAGCAAGGGACCTAGTACTGAGCATTGTGGAACTCCACAGGAAACAGCCTTCCAGTCACAAAAACACCCATCAATCATTACCGTTTGCTTCCTGTCACTGAGCCAATTTTGGATCTACTTGCCACTTTCCCTTGGATCCCATGGGCTTTTACATTTCTAACCAGTCTGCCATGTGGGACCTTATCAAAAGCCTTGTTAAAATCCATGTAGATTACATCAACTGCGCTACCCTCATCGACCCTCTGTTATCTCCTCAAAGATTTTGGTTAGTCAGACACTACCTTCCCCGAACAAATCCATGCTGACTGTCCTTGATTAATGATGATTAATGTCTCTCAGAATTTTTCCCAATAATTTTCCCATCATCAAGGTTGACTGGTCTATAATTACTCGGTCTATCCCTTTCTCACTTTTAAAACAATGGTACAACATTACTAGTCCTCCAACCATCTGGCACCTCGCCTGTAGCCAGAGAGAACTGGAAAATGATAGTAAGAGCCTCTGCTATTTCCTCCCTTGCTTCACTTACAGCCTGGGATATATTGATTAATTCCTGGGGTGAAAGGGTTGTCCCATGAGGAGAGACATAACAACAGCAGCAAAGAAAGGCTGCAACCATCTCTCCTCCATTTTATTCTAAGACCACCCGCTGCACTTGGTCTTGTTGACTCCACCCCTGCCCACAGGCGGTGGCGCAGCATTTCTCGGGTTGGTACCAAGCTTAATCTTTCGAACATCTTGGGTAATTCGCACTTCTTGATGGGGGGGCAGGCGGTACGAGACTCTTCAGATGCTGGTCTGGGGATTGGAGTTGGAGTTGTAGTTGATTCTGTCACTGGGCGTGTGGGTGTGTTCCCTTATTGCAGCAGCTAACAGTGACATTCTCTCCCTCATGTGCCCTGACAGTGTTTCAACTACCTCCAACATTCCCTCCCTCATATTCGCCGACAGTGTCTCAGCTACATGTAACATTCCATCCTTCATTTTGACCAACAGTGTGTCAACTACCTGCAACATTCCCTCCTTCAGGTTCACCGGCAGTGTATCAGCTACTTGCGACATTCCCTCCCTCATGTGCACAGACATTGTATCACCAGCCTGAGACATTCCCTCCCTCATGTTCCCGGACAATATTCCCATTTCTCGTGAGAGTGTTGTTACTTCTCCCGACAGTCCCGATACGTCATCACCCACCCCACTGATGGTGTCCAGGAGTGATCGTGTAAAGTCAATTCTCTCCGCACTCATTGCCGTCATCTGAACCACATCTGTTAGATCCTGCACCTCAGGAGAGCGCTGTTGAGCTCTCCTTCCCCTCCTCACCCTGGGTGTGCCTTGTTGCATCCCACTGGGACCCGCAGCCTCAGACAGTGGGCCCTGGGTATGCCTCGCTGCATCCCACTGGCATCCGCAGCCTCGGACAGTGGGCCCTGGGTATGCCTCGCTGCATCCCACTGGGACCCACAGCCTCGGATGGTGGGGCCCTCAGTGTGCCTCACTGCACCCCACTGGAATCCTCAGCCTCGGACTGTGAGAAACCATGGAATGTCCCAACAACACGCGTACAACTCAGGAAAGGGGCGGGCACCTCAATGGGCGACACCTGCACCTCCTCCAGAGTGTCTACAACAGTGGGGGCTTCATCCATCACCTTCCCTTCTGTCTCCTCCTCACCCCCATGCTCTTGGTCTGTAAGGTGAGATTGGAAGATGTTCTCCTCTTCAGGCTGACCTGCATCTGAATCTTCTTTTGCATCGTCAGAGTTGGCCTCAAGTTCTGCAAAATATAACAGAACAAACAAATCGTTACTAGCAGAGGAGGGGGCAGGGTGGGTGGCCTGAGTAGGCTCACACAGCGCAGGCAGCAGGCTCATTTGAAGGACCATGATGAATGATTGCACATTGCATCAACCGAAGCGTAGCTGATGGAGACATCCCCATGAACCGAAGCCTGTGCAGTACTTAACATTTAGAAAAGCCAGACTGTGGAATTTGCAGGACTTACCCTCTCCCTCGAGTGTGGGCCCAGCTTGTGCAGTGGTGGTTGCTTTTCTCCAGGCAGGACCCATCAAAGCAGCGACTCTGTTTTCCAAGTGTGTCAGTGGGTGCAGATTTGTCAGGCCTCCTCCTGTTCGAGTTCTTTCCCTTTTGTTGTGTGCCACCTTCCTCTGCAAAGATGAAAATATTACTTTTTAGAGAGGGTGTCTTTCTGCTGAGTGGAACATATACAGCTGGTCACATTTACAATTACAATTCCAGTGAATAAATGAAAATATTACTTACACTAGCTACTTGACCAAGGCCCTGCCACTTCTTTTTGCACTGGCCTCCAGACTTCGGGGTGGTCACCACTGCGCAGTAATCTTCGGCAAGTTGGTTCCAGCATTTCCTCATTTCTTTTCGTGAAACTTTTATGTGACCTCTGCTGGCGTCCAGCTCGTGCCATCTGGCCTCAATTACAGTAACCAGTACCTCCACTTCATCCTATGAGAACTTCTTGATCCTTGAGCCACATTGCATATTGTATTGCAGCTCCGATTTTTCCAATGAGAATTAAAGTTCTCATACACAATTGGCTCTTTAAAAATGGCCGAATGCAGACCAAGAGCTGTACTGGGCATGCGCGCCCATAGCAATGACGTCAAAATCGTCCTTTTTTTTTCGCACATGCGCAGAAGTGGGGCGGGGGGAGGGGGGCATTGTTTTGTTCGGCGCAGACATTGGGCTCCACACCCTGAAGCTAAAGGACAGGCTGCGCGGCGCCAATTTCAAAAAATAGAACAGGGAAACTTGCAAGTTTTTTTTGGAGTAGTCGGGACCAAACAAAAGGGCGTAACTGTGGCAATACGCCAATAAACAGCAGTGGGGAACATTGATAATATGACACTTTCTGGGATACTGCAGCATTTTGGGCATCATGATTTAATCTCTGGAAAAACATCATCAGTTACTGATTTTTCTTATGTTACATTCGAAAGTGATTTATGGGTCTCTTATAATCACATACCGTTTACATGTATGGTGACAGTATATCATAATTTATAGCTTGGTGTTGTCTAACTTTGTAAAAAATAAAGGAAAACAAGATTTGATGTATACAGTGTCTTATTACATCTCTTCACCGATTGCTATAATGTAGGCAAATGTGGCTGCTATTTTGCACATGGGAAAATCACATAAACAGCAATAAGTTTAGGAAAGAATGTTCTCCAAGATCATTCCCTGCTCTTAGCTAAATAATGCTATGGGAATTTTAATAAACTACCAGTGCAAGAAGATGAGGTAAGCATCTCATCTGACGGACAGTAACTTCAACAAGACAGTAGTTCCTTGGGGTCGGCGGCGAGGCCGGGAAGAAGGAGCAGCAAGAGACTGTGGAGGGGCGCGATCAGGGCCCAGGGGAGGCATGAGTTTGGGACCAGGGGCACAGGGGCAGCACGGGCCAGCCCACACTGCGATATGTGTGCGCACTAGGTCCATGCAGCAGAGCTGGTCTCCAGTCGTCTTGGGTAATCCTTGCCACTGGACCAAGACCTGGCTCTGTCAAGCCCGTGTGGTGGCTGGTGTGCAATGACCACCACATGTTAAAAAAATCCACGCACAGGCATCTTCCATCCTTCAGGATGTAGTTCAGGTCCTTCATAGAAACACCTGAGAACTCATCCTTTTTTGGCGTGAAAGCAAGTCATCCTTGTTTTGAGGGACTGCCTATGAGTGAGTGATGAGTTCTTCAGTACTGAAATAGAGTATCAGCCTAGATAATGTGCTCAAATCCTGTCGTGGAACTTGAACTCATAGCCACTGACTCAGAAATGAGAACATTAATACTAAGATAATCTGACAAGCTGACTTGAATATTTTGGAACTAAGTACTGTATGATAAAACTGATAAACTCCTCAACCAGTGTTGAAGGGCAGCTCCTAATGGAGTCTAGGTTTTGGTTTCCTGTCATGTAATCTGTCAGATTATCTTCTCCTGTGTGATATTCTACAGCCATTTATGGATCCAGAATGAATAATTCAACATTGGACAAAAAGTTTATGATTCTTGGTGATCAGGATTGGACAACCATACTCTTACACAGAGAAACACTGTACTCCCCATGTCACTGAAAGTAACTCTCAGTCAACCTGGTATATTATTGTTCTGCAGGAGATGATAAACGACTAGCATAACTGATAGTTTATCTGTCATTCTGAGTTAGTAACCACCCAGAGTGATGTACTTTACAGTATGATAGTATGACATAATTGTGTCAAAAATAATTTTTCAACAGCTGGTTTCCTCTTATTTAATTTCCCATTTAAATTTTGTATCTCAGTATTTTCAAAATGGTTCTGCAATTAGAACAAGATTGCAGATGAAAATTGAACTGTCATACTGTCATGGATAGAATGCACTTTCTTTGGCTCAAGTGATACAACATCTTTTCTAAATACCAAACCAAAGACGTCAAGTTTCTTCTTACTGAGTTCATGGGTTGGAGTTTCCATTATTTTTGCATGCATAACACCTACTTAACGACCATTTTAACGCTGAAATGATGTGTAACGCCCATTTAGCCACAAAATGGAAACTGACGTCCATTTCTCGGCTACTTATCGTCGAGCATTACTTTTCGCATGTGTGTAACACTGAGAAAAAATAATATCACCCGCCCACTTTTTTTGGGTGGAATCATCATCCCAATACCCATAATATTGTCCAGCATTACTTTCGGTACGAAATTAACACCGAGATTTAATAATACCGCCCGGCCACTGTTTTTGGTTGTAAAGATCACCTTTGCCGAAACTAACACTCAGTATATTGCCCATCGTTACTTTCAGCACCTCGCACACATCTTGCTCACAATATCGCTCGCCGAAAAAACTGCTGGGAAAAAGTGCAACTAACTGGAACTACTCAACGGTATGGACGCCATGTTCTAAATCACATGTTGCATCATTTAAAAGGCTGCTCTGCTTTAACCTCCAGGAGTTCGGATGTACTCTGGAGGTCTTTGGAAGTAATGTGAACATCTGAACAAACTTTTTATCATACTGTGAATGATTGGAATTTACTAGGTATCTTAGTGGGGACATTCATTCTTTGTGACCAATCGGTGGAAAACAGATAGCTATTGGAATGGGGCCTGTCCTTTCTCACCCTCTCTTGATGACCATTTACATGCTGCAGACGTGAGATGGCAGAAGGTATGCTTGACAACAACATCATATGCCCAATGTAAGACATGATAGACTGATGAGGAGGACCAGATGTTACAGTCCCCGCAAGTACAGGGAGAACATAAGAACATAAGAACATAAGAATTAGGAACAGGAGTAGGCCATCTAGCCCCTCGAGCCTGCTCCGCCATTCAACAAGATCATGGCTGATCTGGCCGTGGACTCAGCTCCACTTACCCGCCTGCTCCCCGTAACCCTTAATTCCCTTATTGGTTAAAAATCTATCTATCTGTGATTTGAATACATTCAATGAGCTAGCCTCAACTGCTTCCTTGGGCAGAGAATTCCACAGATTCACAACCCTCTGGGAGAAGAAATTCCTTCAACTCGGTTTTAAATTGGCTCCCCCGTATTTTGAGGCTGTGCCCCCTAGTTCTAGTCTCCCCGACCAGTGGAAACAACCTCTCTGCCTCTATCTTGTCTATCCCTTTCATTATTTTAAATGTTTCTATAAGATTACCCCTCATCCTTCTGAACTCCAACGAGTAAAGACCCAGTCTACTCAATCTATCATCATAAGGTAACCCCCTCATCTCCGGAACCAGCCTAGTGAATCGTCTCTGTACCCCCTCCAAAGCTAGTATATCTTTCCTTAAGAAAGGTGACCAAAACTGCACGCAGTACTCCAGGTGCAGCCTCACCAATACCCTATACAGTTGCAGCAGGACCTCCCTGCTTTTGTACTCCATCCCTCTCGCAATGAAGGCCAACATTCCATTCGCCTTCCTGATTACCTGCTGCACCTGCAAACTAACTTTTTGGGATTCATGCACAAGGACGCCCAGGTCTCTCTGCATTGCAGCATGTTGTAATTTCTCCCCATTCAAATAATATTCCCTTTTACTGTTTTTTTTTTCCAAGGTGGATGACCTCACATTTTCCGACATTGTATTCCATCTGCCAAACCTTAGCCCATTCACTTAACCTATCTAAATCTCTTTGCAGCCTCTCTGTGTCCTCCACACAACCCGCTTTCCCACTAATCTTTGTGTCATCTGAAAATTATGTTACACTACACCCTGTCCCCTCTTCCAGGTCATCTATGTATATTGTAAACAGTTGTGGTCCCAGCACCGATCTGTGGCACACCACTAACCACCGATTTCCAACCCGAAAAGGACCCATTCATCACGACTCGCTGCTTTCTGTTAGCTAGCCAATTCTCTATCCACGCTAATATATTTCCTCTGACTCCAGGTACCTTTATCTTCTGCAGTAACCTTTTGTGTGGCACCTTATCGAATGCCTTTTGGAAATCTAAATACACCACATCCATCGGTACACCTCTATCTACCATGCTCGTTATATCTTCAAAGAATTCCAGTAAATTAGTTAAACATGATTTCCCCTTCATGAAACCATGCTGCGTCTGCTTGATTGCACTATTCCTATCTAGATGTCCCGCTATTTCTTCCTTAATGATAGCTTCATGCATTTTCCCCACTACAGATGTTAAACTAACCGGCCTATAGTTACCTGCCTTTTGTCTGCCCCCTTTTTTAAACAGAGGCGTTACATTAGCTGCTTTCCAATCTGCTGGTACCTCCCCAGAGTCCAGAGAATTTTGGTAGATTATAACGAATGCATCTGCTATAACTTCCGCCATTTCTTTTAATATCCTGGGATGCATTTCATCAGGACCAGGGGACTTGTCTACCTTGAGTCCTATCAGCTTGTCCAGCACTACCCCCCTAGTGATAGTGATTGTCTCAAGGTCCTTCCTTCCCACATTCCCGTGACCAGCAATTTTTGGCATGGTTTTTGTGTCTTCCACTGTGAAGACCGAAGCAAAATAATTGTTTAAGGTCTCAGCCATTTCCACTGTTCCCATTATTAAATTCCCCTTCTCATCTTCAAAGGGACCAACATTTACTTTAGTCACTCTTTTCCGTTTTATATATCGGTAAAAGCTTTTACTATCTGTTTTTATGTTTTGCGCAAGTTTACTTTCGGAATCTATCTTTCCTTTCTTTATTGCTTTCTTAGTCATTCTTTGCTGTCGTTTAAAATTTTCCCAATCTTCTAGTTTCCCACTAACCTTGGCCACCTTATACGCATAGGTTTTTAATTTGATACTCTCCTTTATTTCCTTGGTTATCCACGGCTGGTTATCCCTTCTCTTACCGCCCTTCTTTTTCACTGGAATATATTTTTGTTGAGCACTATGAAAGCTCCTTAAAAGTCCTCCACTGTTCCTCAATTGTGCCACCGTTTAGTCTGTGTTTCCAGTCTACTTTAGCCAACTCTGCCCTCATCCCACTGTACTCCCCTTTGTTTAAGCATAGTACACTCGTTTGAGACACTACTTCCTCACCCTCAATCTGTATTACAAATTCAACCATACTGTGATCACTCATTCCGAGAGGATCTTTTACTTGGAGATTGTTTATTATTCCTGCCTCATTACACAGGACCAGATCTGAGATAGCTTGCTTCCTTGTAGGTTCTGTAACATACTGTTCTAAGAAACAATCCCGTATGCATTCTATGAATTCCTCCTCAAGGCTACCCCGTGCAATTTGATTTGACCAATCGATATGTAGGTTAAAATCCCCCTTGATTACTGCCGTTCCTTTTTCACATGTCTCCATTATTCCCTTGATTATTGCCCGCCCCACCGTGAAGTTATTATTTGGGGGCCGATAAACTACGCCCACCAGTGACTTTTTCCCCTTACTATCTCTAATCTCCACCCACAATGATTCAACATTTTCAATCGAGCCAATATCGTCTCTCACAACTGCCCTGATATCATCCTTTATTAACAGAGCTACCCCACCTCCTTTCTTACTTCAACTTGTCCGACACCACCTGCCTTTGGAGATTGCGCTTCCACAAAGAGGTTATCAGTGAGATATGTCAGCTCATCAGGGGAAATCTGCAGCCTGCCAGCATGATCAGGACAGGACTGTCCATCGAGGTCAAAGTCACCGCAGCCGGCACTGTCGTTCTACGCATCGGGTGCTTTTCAGGCCTCAGCTGGCGACATTTGCGTTATGTCTCAGCATGCCACACATTGCTGCACTGAAGCCCTGTATGCATGCAGGATGGACTTTAACAGCTTCCCTATGACTAGGGAGGCTCAGACTGAGAGGACTTTAGGATTCTACTGAATTGCTAACTTCCCCAAGGTGCAGGGAGCAATGGACTGTATGCACATCACGATGCAGGCACCTTTTCAGGATGCAGAAGTTTTCAGGAACCGCAAGGGATTCCATTCCCTGAATGTGCAACTCGCTGTCGACCACCAGCAAATTATTATGGCAGTGAATGCAAAATTTCCATGATGCTCACATCCTGCATGAGAGCACTGTATCTGACTTGTTTAACAATCAGCCACAAGGTCAATGCTGGATGCTTGGTGACAAAGGATATGGCCTCGCCACCTGGTTGATGACCTCCCTGCGTGACACCCACACCGAGGCCGAGAGGCAATACAACGAGAGCCACAGAGCCACTCGCAATATCGCCGAGAAAACCATTGGAGTGCTTAAGCAGTGCTTTAGATGCCTGGACCACTCAGAAGGAGAGCTCCAATACCACCCTGAACAGGTAGCTCAATTCGTGGTGGTGTGCTCCATGCTGCACAACTTGGCTATCAGGAGGGGACAACATTGCCAGAAGGGTGTGCCGGTCCACCTCAGGAGAGTGAGGAAGAGGAGGACGAGGATGTGGACGCTGACCACGGGCCACACAATCAGGCTGATGCTTAATCCATGCCCCCCCCACCCCCTCCCATAAACCGCAGGAAAGTGCTCGTGGTGGCATCACAGCTGCAAGACTCTTACGTCAGGAACTCATAAATGAGCGTTTTGCCTGAAAGAACGTTGATGGTATTCACAAGGCTGACACACTGCTGGGTGTGCAGATCATACATCAATGGTGTGCATCATCTTGGTGACAGTCAAAGTTTAAGTTGATTGACGTTAAGTGTAATTATACCCTTTGATGTTAAGGAATTGCCTGTGTGTAACAGTGCAGCTATCTGAGCCAATGCGCAGCAAGGTAATGTTAAATAAAAAACATTTAAACCGACCATTTGTCTGAAATCATCAGTATATTTGTTAGAACCAACCCTTCCCCCCTGCTTCTCAACTCCACCTCCCACCTCTACCCCTTCCCCTTCCCCTCCCAACTCCAAACCGTCTGGCCGAGGAGTTCCTCAGGTGCTGCTTCATTGGGGGGGAGGTGGTGTGGGGGGAGATGACAGCAGAACCGCTGCTTGGACAGAGAGTATGAGTAAGGGAGAGTACGGCCTTGAGCTGGGAACGTGCTCCGATCCAGAAGCAAGATGTTGTTCCTGGCTCTCATGTGTCGTTGGCAATGGGGGTGCGGCACCTTGGGGTGCAGTGCCGTGCGCCGGGACCACTGGGAGCCCTCTGCCACCAGTGTTCCTGGCTACCAGCTGCAGGGCCTCCTCCATCCCTTCCATGTTCTATATTATTTGTTGGAAAAAACTCAATGCCAACTAATGTTCTTGGTGCTTAATAAGTTTTTGCTGCTGGTGAATCTCCATCGTGCCTCCCACAACAGCCAAACAAGCACAGACTACACCCACACATGCTTTCAGTCCCTCTCTGCTCCCTCTCTCTCTCTGTCTCCTCTTCTGCGCATGTAATGATGACCCCTGACCACCTGAATCGTGGGAAACGAGCGTTGCCATGCCGTTGCTAAGGACGGTAACACTTTACGGCAGAAGGTCAGAGAGATTTAACGCTAACGCACATTTCAGATCGCTTGTGGTAATGCCAAATTTTTTTAATGGAAACTAGGGGCTTTGAAAATGGGCGACAAGCCGGCGATCTGAAAACCCATTTTTACCTCCCACGCCGGAAATACCACCCATTTTTGGGCGATCTGCATAAAAGTGTAAAATCTAGCCCCATAACTTAACATAGGACATTTATTTCCAATCTTTTCACCAATCTTACAACCAATCTGTTCCTTGTAAGAGCTTTTCCAAGTATGTAAAAAGGAAGAGATTAGCAAAAGTTAATGTGAGTCATATACAGGCAGAGACAGGAGAAATTATAATGGGAAATAAGGGAATGTCAGAGATGTTAAATGAATATTTTGTATCTGCCATCACAGTAGAAGACACAAAGAACATATCGGAAATTGTGGGGAATCAAGGGTCTAATGAGAATGAGGAACTTAAAGTAATTTATATGGCTCTTTGAAGGAGCTATCCAATTCGTCCCATATTAGTAAATCAAAAGTACTAAAAAAATTAATGGGACTAAAAGCCAACAAATCCCCTGGACCTGATCGTCTACATCCTAGGGTTCTAAAAGGTGGCTGCAGAGATAGTGGATGCATTGGGTTTGATCTTCCAGAATTCCCTAGATTCTAGAATGGTCCCTGCAGATTGGAAGGTAGAAAATGTAACGCCGCTGTTCAGGAAAGAAGGGAGAGAGAAAACAGGGAACTATCGGCCAGTGAGTCTGACATCTGTAGGTGGGAATTTGCTAGAATCCATTAGTAATGACGTGATAACAGGACACTTGGAAAATCACAATATCATTAGGCAAAGTCAACACAGTTTTATGAAAGAAAAATGTTTTTTGACCAATCTATTCGAGTTTTTGAGGTTGTAACTAGAAGGGGAGCCAGTGAATGTCGTATATTTGGATTTTCACAAGGCATGCGATAAGGTGCTACATAATAGGTTGTTACACAGAATTAGGCCTCATGGGATTGGGGTAACATATTAGCAGGGATTGAGGATTAATTAACGAACAGAAAAGAGGGAGTAGGGATAAATGGGTCATTTTCAGATTGGCAGGCTGTAACTAGTGGGATGTCGCAAGGATCAGTGCTTAGACCTCAGTTATTTGCAATCTATATCAGTGACTTAGATGAAGGGACTGAGTGTAATGTATCCAACTTTTCTGACGATACAAAGCTAGGTGGGAAAGTAAGCTGTGCGGAGGACATAACGAGCCTGCAACGGGATATGGACAGGTTATGTGAGTCGGCAATAAGGTGGCAGATGGAGCATAATGTGGGGAAATGTGACGCTATTCACTTTGGTAAGAAGACGAATAAAAAAAATATATTTTTAAATGGTGAGACACTATTAAATGTTGGTTAATCGACGTCATGTTGGACTTGGCTCAATACATCTACTCATATATTAGCATGGATAAAGGATTGGCTAACTAACAGAAAACAGAGAATAAGGATAAATGGTTCATTCTCGGGTTGGCAATCAATAACCAGTGAGGTGCTGCAGGGATCAGTGCTGGGACCCCAACTATTTACAATCTATATTAATGACTTGGAGGAAGGGGCCGAGTATAACGTAGGCAAGTTTGCCAACGATACAAAGATGGGAGGAAAAGCAATGTGTGAGGAGAACACAAAAAATCTGCAAAAGGACATAGACAGGCTAACTGAGTGGGCAAAAATTTGGCAGATGGATTAAAATGTTGGAAAGTGTAAGGTCATGCACTTTGTCGGAAAAAAAATCAAAGAGCAAGTTATTATTTAAATAGAGAAAGATTGCAAAGTGCTGCAGTACAGCAGCACTGGGGGTACTTGTGCATGAAACACAAAAGGTTAGTATGCAGGTACTGCAGGTGATGAGGAAGGCCAATGGAATCTTGGTCTTTATTGCAAAGGGGATGGAGTATAAAAGCAGGGAAGTCTTGCTACAGTTGTGCAGGGTATTGGTGAGGCAACACCTGGAATACTGCCTGCAATTTTGGTTTCCATATTATGAAAGGATATACTTGCTTTGGAGGCAGTTCAGAGAAGGTTCACAAGGTTGATTCCAGAGATGAGGGGGTTGATTTATGAGGAAAGGTTAAGTAGGTTGGACCTCTACGCACTGGAATTCAGAAGAATGAGAGGTGATCTTATCAAAACGTATAAGATTATGAGGGGGCTTGACACGGTGGATGCAGAGAGGATGCTTCCACTGATGGAGGAGACTAGAACTAGAGGGCATGATCTTAGAATAAGGGGCCGCCCATTTAAAACTGAGATGAGGATAAATTTCTTCTCTCAGACGGTTGTGCATCTGTGGAATTCGCTGCCTCAGAGAGCTGTGGAAGCTGGGACATTGAATAAATTTAAGACAGAAATAGACAGTTTCTTAAACGTTAAGGGGATAAGGGGTTATGAAGAGCAGGCAGGGAAGTGGACCTGAGTCCATGATCAGATCAGCCATGATCGTATTGAATGGCGGAGCAGGCTCGAGGGGCCCTATGGCCTACTACTGCTCCGATTTCTAATGTTCTTATGTTCTAACAAATTATCTGATATGTTCAAGATCGACATGTTTTCTTCAGCTTGTTGGATTAAATTCTGCAATACCTCGTCTGCAGACAACATGCCAAAGTTTGATATTCTGTATTTTTTGAGACCAATGTGCAGTGCAGTGATTTCAGCTTAATAATTTTATGAAGACGCAGTACATTTTGGAGTGAAAATTTTATTTTTGTACAGATATAGTGGTTTTGATTCAGCGACTTTATAGTGCATTGGACATTTGATTAAATCAGAAGATTCCACATGCCAATGTCAACTTTCAGGTGCCAACTTTCATGTGCCTTACTGATACTTTTTCTTGCTTACAGACATGCACCAGATGCATTATTTTTAATTATATAGATATGGCTTTAAGGTAAAATAAACTATCTAAAAGTAGCCTCAGGAAGATGGCATTAAGACTGCAGTTATACTGCGCTATCAATATGGGATTTGTAGTTATAAAGTGCAAGACACAGCCAGTGAGACATGCCAGGAAGAATCTCTGCTCATATATGCTTCCTAGCATTTACAAAGTTTCACTCACCCATCATCAGTTTTTCAGTTACGAGTGAGCAGATGGTGGTGTCTGCTTTCTTATCACATTATAAAGACTCACATCTAAATTTATGAAGTGCCCATAATATACAACAGACTGCATGGGCACTGTTTAAACCTGGCTTCACACCCAATTGGAGTAATACTCCAAGATATCAGAATTGCGGGTCTCATACATTTAATTTCACTACACTCAGAAGCCAAGCCCAAGGTGACTCCTAAGTTATATTAACACTTTTTGCATTAACATGCCCTCAAGACTGCTTGGTACTGACACAAACATGATAGTAAACCTTCAGCCCAAATATAAGAAAATTGGCCCAGAAATTCCTGATTTGTATTCGTAAGTCAGAATTTTTGCATTTGTGGGGTCAAGAATTTCTGATGGGTTCCATTTATGCTGGGGTTCTTCTGGAGAAGTGCCCTGGTAGAAATCCTGTTCTGTTTCAAGACAAGCTGAAGAAACACCCAGCCTCACTGCAGCAACCACATGCAAATAACGGAGTTAGGACGAGCTGACATCATGTGTTCTAAATTCCGGGACATTCACCTTCCCACTGCCACTCTTTAAAAGGTGCTGTTTGCCATGGCCCGTTCATCTTGTACTTCATTAGAGATTGCTCGTGGAGACTTTTGGCCATTTTTTTCCCTTGCACTACCCTTGGAAAGTATTCTATTTCAAGAGAATTAATGGGCTAGGATCTGAGGGCAGCACAATGGCCTCCTCCAGTCGCCTGGCATTCCCACTTTATATGATATGAATGCTGGAGAAAGAGGAGCAACAGAAGGCTGTAATGGTAGCCAAATTAATCAGACAACAACAGAGGAAAGCCAAACCATCCCAACATTATCCATGCAGCAGGCTTTATAGACCCATGCGTACCTTCTGAGACCTTTCTCAGGAGTTCTGTCTCAGGGGGCCATGTTTCAGTCATGAAACTCTGAAAGAACTCCGTTTACTGCTGCAGCCAGATCTGGAACCAAGGTTCACAGCTCAATGGCTCTCGCTGTGATACAGAAAGTGACCACAGCTCTCAATTTTAAGCAAGTGGGGACTTTTATCTCACCACATGTCAATCCTCATCTACACTATCTATGTATTCTTGTTAACTTTGGTGTGATTGAGTAGCGTTCTATTATCATCAGCTACTTTGGAGATTATGTCGGAAAGTGATAGCTGGTGAAGAGACTGAAGAATCACTAAATAAACTTTAAAATATATTCTCATGAACCCACTGAAGACACAGAAGCTGCCCCCCACATATCTCCATTCCCAATTGTTATGCCAGAGTGCTAGCCAATTTTAACCTTTTGCCCTGAAAGCCCCCTTAAAGAACGTAGAGGTGTTTCATAACAGAAAGGGATTCCACTCACTAAATGTGCAGCTTGTTGTCGACCACAAACAAATAATCATGACAGTAAATGCTACATTTCCTGGCAGCATCCATGATGTGCACATCCTACGTGAGAGTGGTGTCCCTGACCTGTTTGTCAATCAGCCAGAAGATCACGGTTGGATGCTGGGGAATAAGGGATATGGCCTTGCTAGTTGGCTGATGATTCCACTGCGTAATCCCATCACTGAAGCAGAGAAACGTTACAATGAAAGCCACATAGCAACAAGCAACATCATCGAAAAGACAATTGGAGTCCTAAAGCAGTGCTTCAGATGCCTGGACCATTCTGGTAGCAGCCTGCAGTGCCACCCTGACCAGGTCGCTGAGTTTATTGTGGTGTGTTGCATGCTGCATAACCTAGCAATAAGGAGAGAACAACTAATACCAGATGGGGCTGCAGGTCCACCTCCAGAAATAGGGGAAACGGAAGAGCCAGCCAGCGAGGAGGAGGAGGAGGAGGAGGCTGGTGAGAACCTCGGGGAGGACCAGCCTGGCAATGTAGCCATGGTCCTACCACCTCCGCCCCCCCGGAAGAACAGTACCCCGTGGGAGTTACGCGGCCGCAAAGCTGTTGCATCAGCAGCTGATAAAGGAACGCTTTTTCATTAACTTACTTTGGGGATCGTCACCTTTAAATTTAGATTAATAATTACGTTTATATAAAAGTTGCATTTACGTTGAGTTACGTTGAGTTATGTTTTAGCCTTGCCTGCACTGGCCTGTCCTTTGTAGTGCAGTATTTGCATTAATGTTTAACTTAAGTAATGTTATTACAAGAAAATAAAGATGTTAAATTATTCAAAATGCCTAAGTTAACTGAGCTTATCAGAGAATGCACAACAACTGTTAAAATCATTAACAAAATTTATTGCAAACAGAATTCTTTTCAAACACCCTCCTCTCCACCCCCCCACCCCCCGCCCCCCACAACAATGAACGAACATTTTAAACAATCTAACATACAATGAACAATGATCTCTCCTCTCTGTCTCTGCCTTCCTCCACTCTCTCTATCCTCTCTCTCTCTCTCTGCCCCTCCCTGTGCCTTCTGCGCATGTGTGGATGACCCCTGACCTCCCCTGATCTCCCACACATGCCCAGAGCCTGTTGCTAGGGAAGCTTTTTGGCTTCCTCTTTCGGTGGGCGAACGCGATTTTGCCGAAAATTATATCGCCCATTCCATATCGCCAGCCTAAGGCCGAGTGGAAAATCGCACAAAAAAAAGAGCCTTGTACCAGCGATCAGCAAGGCTGAGACATCCTACATTGCTGGAACAAGGCCCATTTTTCGGGGCAATGGCCCCTTAGTGGAAAGTCTAACCCTGTCTTTGCTCCGCCCTTATGTTCTTAAGTTCTTTCCAATTTTTCCGGCTCTCCTGGCCTACCTTGCTCCTGCTGGCGGGACTCCCACCCTTGACCCACCAACATTATTTAAATTAGCTGACCCTGGAATTTCTGATTGGGTCAGCCATTTTGGGAAACTAAAGTACCACTCCACCACACTTACACTGGCAGAGCAGGATTCCAGGCTTTAACGGTAATATTTGAAAGTAGCACTTTCCTTCATGACTACTTATTTCATCTACACTAGGAAAGAATGTGGCTAGCATTAAGATAGATAGCCTTAATTTTGCAGAATCTCATCATGGCTTATTGCAGATGTCAAAAGAGGATGCAATTGCACTGAAGGACAGTTCAAACTGAATGATCTATCTTAATCACTCTCCTTTATTCACTCTGATAGATTGTTGATAAAGTCTGGACATAAAAGATGCATGGCTAATAAATGTACTATGGAAGAAATGATGAACACGATTCCATGTTTCAATGACGACCAATTTTGCTCTTTATCAGATAACAATCAATTTTATGAAAAAGCGCAATGAACTTGACGATGTCTTTATGTAAAGTACCTACTCTCATTATGACGAATAGGCCTCCTCTCTGCGCTTTATTGCTACACATGTGCTGATAGCACCTTGATTTATTCATGTAGGATATCACAAATGCTATTAATTATTATTCACTTATAGCAAATGATGAAATCAAAATGCAGAATTTTTAATAATGATTTTCTCTTACTTCATATACAGGCCAATGATGATAACAAAGTCCTCTAGACAACACCATTTAGATAATGAGCATAAAATCTTTGGTTTTAGCTTCAGGCAATTAATCTTCAGAGTGTTAGTCACTCATATTTTCTTCCAAAGCACATCCATTTTTCCCCAACAGCAACTCTTGGCACCAGGCACTCTCCTCTAGTCACCACTGCAAGGCAATCCACTATGACCTTTATGATAGCCATTGCCAATACCAAACTACAACAGATAGCAAGTACAATTCATATGAGGTGTGCTTCTCAATCAAGTATCAGACTGCAGCTCACCATGAGCCAATTCAAACTGGTTTGTTTTGATTTGCTCATCATGTATCAACTTTATTGTCATTATGTTAATTTGCCTTTGTGCTGTGCTTGGAGTTGATGAGCTTGCCTTTTCTATTTAATTGCTTCTCATGATAAAATGAATAGAGGGCCTATGCTCTCTGGAGATTAGAAGAATGAGAGGTGATCTGAGAGAGCCTGGCAGGGCCGATGTGGAGAGGTGGTTTCCCCTGGCTGGAGTGTCTAGAACTAGGGGGCAGAATCTCAGGATTAAGGGTCGGTCATTTAGGAGTGAGATGTGGAGAAATTTCTTCACTCAAAGGATCTTTGGAATTCTTTACCCAAGAGGGCCCGGAATGCTCAGTCATTGAGTATATTCAAATCTGAGATTAATAGACTTTTGGACTCAAGAAATCAAGGGATATGGGAATCGGGCGCGAAAGTGGAGTTGAGGTCAAAGATCAGCCATGATCTTATTGAATGATGGATTATGCTCGAGGGACTTTATGGCCTACTCCTACTCCTATTTCTTATGTTCTTATATCAATTGAGATCATCGATGTTATGTATGTAAATATTACCAATGTGTAAGACTTGCCACCAGGGGGCGCATCTGTCGGAGACCCAACGGTCACCTGCACACCCTGGGCAAGCAGGTATAAAAGGCAGTCTACCATGCTGCTTCCGTACTCTGGAGTTTCATTAAAGAGACCAAGGTCACACAGTTTGAGCTTATAATATACCATCTTGTGGAGATATTCTGAACATAACAATTGGCGTCGAGTAACAGATCATGAACTTTCACGCGGTTATGGCTGCCGTTGGTATTCTTGAGCGATTTGTTGAGGGTGATGATTGTGAAGCCTTCATTGAGCGCCTTGACCAGTACTTCGTGGCCAATGAGCTGGATACAGAAGAAACCGCGGTCAAGCGCAGGGTGATTCTCCTCACCGTTTGTGGGTCCACGATATATGGCCTCATCAAAAATTTGCCAGCACCGACGAAACCAATGGAGAAGACATAGGAAGAGTTGTGCATGCTGGTTCAGGAACACCTCAAGTCGAAGGACAGCGTCTTGATGGCCAGGTATCACTTTATACGCACCATCGCTTCGAGGGCCAGGACGTGGCGAGCTATGTCGCCGACCTAAGATGCCTTGCGGGACCATGCGTATTTGCTCGATTTTTGGGGGAAGTGTTGCGGGACTTTTTTGTGCTTGGAATCGGCCACGAGGTCATTCTTCGCAAACTGCTGCCTGCTGAATCCCTAGATCTGAGCAAGGCCATCACAATAGCCCAGGCTTTCATGTCCACGAACGAGAACACTAAACAGATATCATTGCAGCATCAAAGCTCACCGGTAAGCACTGTGCATAAAATAACGCCTTCAGCAGGCAGAACTGTACATGGCAGGGCCTACACGCCTGTAGAGGCCAGACCTAGGATGACTCAGAGACCGCCATGGAGCGTGAATACGAATCCATTAACACTATGTTGGTGCTGCGGGGCTAATCATCGAGCCCATCAATGTCGATTCAAGCACGATGTGTGCAAGGGCTGTGGAACAATGGGACACCTCCAGTGAATGTGCGGCGGTGTTGCAACTCACCATGTGACAGAGTCGGCAGAAGATGTTTGATCCGGCGTGGATCACGCTGAACGAGTAAAAGACGCAACTCAATCCGAGGCTGAAGAGGAAGTGTATGGGGTACAAACCTTCACCACCAAAAGCCCTCCGATAATGTTAAAAGTAAAATTAAACGGCATTCCAGTCTCCATGGAATTGGATACGGGGGCGAGTGAGTCAATTATGAGCCAGAAGGCTTTTGGGAAACTGTGGGGCCACAAGGCACAAAGGTCAAAACTAAGCCCGATCCACACCAAGCTATGCACTTACACCAAAGTGCTCATACCAGTCATTGGCAGAGCGGCAATGAAGGTATCATACGATGGAGCTGTGCATGATTTACCACTATGGATTGTACCAGGCAGAAGCTGGCTAGGAAAGATCCGATGGAACTGGGACGACATCAAAACACTGTCTTCGGTGGATGACGCCTCGTGCGCCCAAGTGCGAAACAAATTCCCGTCGTTACTCGAGCCAGGCATCGGCAACTTCACAGGCGCCAAAGTGCAGATCCACCTAGTCCCTGATGCATGACCCGTTCATCATAAGGCCCAAGCGGTTCCATACATGGTGCGAGAGAAAGTCGAGATCGAGTTGGACAGACTTCAACAAGAGTGGATCATATCGCCAGTTGAGTTCAACGAGTGGGCCAGTCTAATTGTTCCGGTGTTGAAAAGCAATGGGACAGTCAGAATCTGCAGGGACTAGAAGGTAACGATCAACCGAGTCTCGTTACAGGACCAGTACCCACTACCCAAAGCAGATGACCTGTTCGCAATGTTAGCAGGGGGGAAGTCATTCACCAAGCTGGATCTAACCTCTGCTTACATGACACAGAAGATGGCTGAACCTTTGAAAAAATTGACGTGCATCAACACGCACAAAGGACTGTTCCTATACCACGGATGCCCCTTTGGGATTCGCTCGGCTGTGGCCATCTTCCAGAGGAACATGGAGAGTCTGCTGAAATCGGTTCTACGCACCATATCCTGATCATTGGTCACAACACCACCGAACACTTGCACAGCCTGGAAGAGGTTCTAAAGCGACTGGACAGAGTGGGACTCCGGCTGAAACGCTCCAAGTGTATTTTCCTGGTGCCAGAGGTTGAATTTCTGGGAAGAAAGATTGTGGCGAACGGCATCAGACCCACGGACTCCAAGAGGGAGGCCATCAAGAACGCACCCAGACCATAGAATGTGATGTAGCTGCGTTTGTTCCTGGAACTCCTCAACTATTTTGGTAACTTTCTACCGGGGTTGAGCACTTTGCTGGAACCTTTGCAGTTATTGCTACGCAAGGGTGATGACTGGGTTTGGGGAAAATCTCAAGAGACAGCCTTTAACAAGGCCAGAAATCTGCTATGTTCTAACAAGTTACTTGTATTGTATGACTCATAAACATTTAGTACCAGCTTGTGATGCGTTGTCGTACGAGGTTGGTTGTGTGTTACAGCAAGCCAATGTGTCAGGCAAACTGCAAACAGTTGCATATGCGTCCAGAAGCTTATCTAAGGCTGAAAGAGCCTACAGTATGGTTGAGAAAGAAGCATTAGCATGCGTATACGAGGTTAAGAAAATGCACCAATACCTATTTGGACTCTGGTTCGAGTTCGAAACCGATCACAAGCCGCTCATTTCGATGTTCTCAGAAAGCAAAGGTATTAACACCAATGCTTCGTCCCACATCCAAAGATGGGCACTAACGTTATCTGCGTATGACTATGTAATCCGCCACAGACCGGGCACTGAGAACTGCGCTGATGCCCTCAGTTGGCTACCATTGCCGGGGAGGAAATGGCGCAACCCGCAGACTTGCTTCTTGTAATGGATGCTTTTGAGAGTGAGGGGTCATCCATCACGGCTCACCAGATCAGGACCTGGACTAGCCAGGACCCTGTGCTATCACTGGTAACAAGATATGTCCTCAATGGGAGCTGGTCGGCGGTCCCAGGGGAAATGCAAGACCAAATTAAGCCGTTCCACCAACACAAGGATGAAATGTCCACCCATTCGGACTATCTCCTATGGGGGAATCGTGTAGTGTTGCCAAAAAAAAGGCAGGGAAACGTTTATACGTGACCTTCACAGTACCCACCCAGGCATAGTCATGATGAAGGCTATCGCCAGGTCGCACATTTGGTGGCCCGGCATGACTCGGAATTGGAGTCATGCGTACACCAATGTAACACTTGCTCACAGTTGAGCAATGCACCAAGGGAGGCCCCACTGAGTCTGTGGTCATGGCCCTCCAAACCATGGTCCAGGGTCATGTAGATTTCGCTGGCTCCTTTCGAGGAAAGATGTTCCTAATAGCAGTGGACACTAACTCTAAATGGATTGAATGTATAATAATGTCATCATGCACATCCACTGTCACCATTGAAAGCCTCCGGGCCATGTTCGCCACCCACGGTTTGCCCAACGTCCTTGTTAGTGACAATGGACCATGTTTCACCAGCTCGGAATTTAACGAGTTCATGACCCACAATAGCATTAAGCATGTCAAGTCTGTGCCGTTTAAGCCCGCATCCAATAGTCAAGCGGAACAGGCAGTCCAAACCATCAAGCAAGGCTTGAAACACATGATGGATGGTTCCCTGCAGACCCGGATATCTTAGATTCTGCTCAGCTACCGCACGCGACCCCACTCACTTATCGGGGTTCACCCTGCAGAATTGCTAATGAAGAGAGCACTCAAAACCAGGCTCTCCTTAGTCCACCTGGATCTCAATGATCATGTAGAAACCCGGTGTCACCAGCATAACATGTACCACGATCGCGCGGCTGTATCACATGACATTGAGGTTAATGACCCTGTGTTTGATCTTAATTACGGTCATGGTCCCAAATGGGTTGCTGGCACTGTATTAGCCAAGGAGGGGAATAGAGTGTTTGTTGTCAAACTTTTGAATGGACAAACGTGCAGAAAGCACTTGGATCAGACCAAACTGCGATTCACTGACAACCAAGAACAGTTTGAAGAGGACATTACCATCAATGATCCACCCACACACACCCACCAACAATCAACCTCGCGGTCAACCACGAGGATGAACCCACCATGCTCGACAGTTCGATCAGACCAGCCACACCGCAGTGCAGCAATGGTCCGACCAACTCACCCATGCCAGGACTTCAACTCAGGCGATCAACCCGGGAATGAAGAGACTGAGTGTAATGTAGCCAAGTTTGCCGATGATACAAAGATGGGTGAGAAAGCAAGTTGCGAGGAGGACACAAAGAATCTGAAAAGGGATATAGACAGGCTAATTGAGTGGGCAAACGTTTGGCAGATGGAATATAATATGGAAACTTATGTGGTTATCCATTTTGGCAGGAAAAATAAAAAAGCAAATTATAATTTAAATAGAGAGAGATTACAAAATGCTGCAGTACAGAGGGACCTGGAGGTCCTTGTGCATGAAACATAAAAAGTTAGTATACAGGTACAGCAGATAATCAGGAAGGCAAATGGAATGTTGACCTTTATTGCAAGGGAGATGGAAAGCAGGAAAGTACTGCTACAACTGTACAGGATATTGGTGAGACCACCCTAGGGGCCAAAATTGGTGAACTTACCGTCTGCTGCCACCGTGTTTTCTGGGCGGTCTCCCCTCCGAGCGAATTTGGTGCGGGCCTCTCACCGGCTGGGAGGGAAGACCGCTGGGGACCGCCTGCTGACATCCACTGGCGCGCAACATGCGTAAGTGTCCTCCTGCCCGCCAAGCTGCCAGTTTGGTCCGGGTGGTCCTCCGCTGCAGCAGGGGAAAGGACCGTCGCATGGAGGCAGGTCTAACCTCAACATTAAGTAAGAAGACCTGCAAAAAAAGGTTAGTACACTTTTTGTCTTTATTTTTTTTTTGCAGCTATTCAGATGGATGGGGTGCCCTGAAGGTTTTCGAGTGTTTTTTTTTATCTTTTGGAAATTTTTAATTTTATCTCATCCCCCCTCCCTGGGCCCGACTCAATCCTCGGCGGTACTTTGCCAACGATTGCATTTGCCGCCGAGAATGAGAACTCCCGCCCACTGCCACTCATATTCAGGGCGCAAGTCCCTTTTTTGCCGCTGGACGGTCTTTCCAAGACTTTTTCATGAAACTTCCGCCAAAAGTAACGTCAGGATTTCAGCGGTCCTTTGGGCGGCACTTGGGCGGAACTTAGCTTTGGTCTCCTTATTTAAGGAGGGATATATTTGCATTGGAGGCAATACAGAGAAAGTTCACTAGGTTGATTCTTGAGATGAGGGGGTTGACTTATGAAGAAAGGTTGAATAGGTTGGGCCTATACTCATTGGAGTTTAGAAGAATGAGAGGGAATCTTATTGAAACATATAAAATACTGAGGGGGCTCAACAAGGTAGATGCAGAGAGGATGTTTCCCTTCACGGGGGAATCTAGAACTAGGGGGCATAGTTTAAGATGAGGGTCGCCCATTTAGAACTGAGATGAGAGGGAATTTCTTCTCTCAGAGGTTCATAAATCTGTAAAATTCTCTGCCCCAGAGAGCTGTGGAGGTTGGGTCATTGAATAAATTTAAGGTGGAGATAGACAGATTTTTGTCAGATAATGGAGTGAAGGGTTATGGGGAGCAGGCAGGGAAGTGGAGCTGAGCCCAAGATCAGATTAGCCATGATCTTATAGAATGGCGGAGCAGGCTCGAGGGGCTAAATGGTCTACTCCTGCTCCTACTTCCTATGTTCCCATGTTCCTATGTTTCGTTGGGATAATATTTCCATTTTATTGTGATAGAACATAGGGTTAATGTTTGTCTCCCACAGAATGGAGGGTCTATAGTGATCCCAGCATACAAGAACCATCAGCTCTGTTGAAGTTTGACTGCCCACTAACAACTGGCTTCTTAGCAGCAGTCAGTAGCTAGTCAGGAGCATAACTGTAGGCCTCTCAGGCCTGCATCTGCACCTCTGTTTCTGTTCCCCACCCCAGGGCAAGATTATGCCAGGGTTAGTTCTATGTCAAGAAGGTGCCCATCCCATGCACTCCAGTGTTCCACTCGGCACCAGACAGGTGCAACGGACTGGAATTATACTGCGCCTGTCAGGGAAGGAGTGCATGGAATGGGCACCTTCTTGACACAGGACCGACCCTAGCATAATCTTACCAGCAGTATCAGGGCCTACTGACTGCTGCTGTTAAGTCAGTTTTTAGAGGGTGATCAAAGTTCAACATATCTAATGGTTCCTGTATGCTGGGACCACTACAGACCCGCCATTCTGCAGGTGTCATGGTGGAAGCCCCACTGACAACTGTTTTGGGGTGCTTCTCCATTTGGGTGCCCAAAGGTGCGCACAGAGGAGAATGAGGCAGGATGGTAGGCAATGTCCCCTCACACCGCATTAACACACTTATGCTAGAGCTGAAACTATTGGATGTTCCCCATTATTCGCTCCAATTTTTTCTCTCTCGTGAGATACATCTCTCACTCCATTGGATCCCTCCTCAGCCAATCATCTACCACTCCTCAGTGCCATGTCAGCTGATATTGTCAACAGTTTCCTTAGCTCTCCCTTTCAAAACCACTGTTATCAGCCCCTAATCAAAAGCCCACCATTTATTATCCACCCTCTTTAGCCGTCTCTTCCTCTCTAAAGTCCTTGATTGGGTTGTCACCTCCTAACTTTGTGCCCATCTCTCTTGTAACTCCCAATTCAAATCCCTCCAGTCCAACTTTCACGCATGCCACAACACTGAGACATCCCTGGCCAAAATCACGAAAGACTTGCCCAGTGATCATGATGCATTATCCCTCCTTGAAACACTCTCTGCACACAACGCAAGTTAAGTGCCACTGCATTTTAATTGGCCATTCGTGCTTGCTTCTATTTGACACCCCATTGGTACCAGACTGCAATTATCTATTGCTTCTACAAGGTGTGCAACCTGTAACTAGAGGATAGGATTAACTGGCTGCTAAGTCTCAGTCAAAGGCTCCTGAGATGATAATGGTCATCGATCTCTGTAAGCATGGACCTGACAGGAAGCTACTACAGGCTGCTCCACATCACCAACTGTCAAGGCAACCTGGGCCTGCACACTTTCTGGCTTTGGTACCTGATAGATGGTATCATTAGCTTTACAGGCTCTGTATGTGAGGTACTGCTGCAGATGACTCTAGAGTGACCATGTCCTCCATGGTGGACTGCAGAGTTTTGATGCCATTAATCAGAATTCCATGCATGCCGGTTATGGAAACCTTGACACTTGCCATCAGGTAGCAAAAGCTTCTAGGCAGACGTTCAATGCCTCCAGCATTCGATCATGTTCAGAAAGCATCCTTCTTTTAAAAGCTGGGCCCCTGAGCTCCACATCTTTTCGGTAAAGAAGGAACATGGGCTGGCATACAGACCAGTTGGTTCCTTTTCATCCTTGGCCACCATCACTTGCTTCTGCTCACTTGTGCTCTGTGTATCACCCAGGGGATTCACCTGTCCTGGCCAATATTAATCCCTCAATCAACATAACAAAACACAGATTATCTGGTCATTATCACATTGCTGTTTGTGGGAGTTTGCTTGTGTGCAAATTGGCTGCTGCGTTTCCTACATTACAACAGTGATTACACTCCAAAAAGTACTTCATTAGCTGTAATGCGCTTTGAGATGTCCGGTGGTCATGAAAGGCGTTATATAAATCCAAGTCCTTTCTTTCTTTAAATCACTTTCTAAATCTCACAGAGTGCATATTTCTACACGAGTGCTTTGCTGGTTCTAAATGACTGATGGTGCATTTTCAGGGGAGTCTAATTCACATCCCATTCCATGGAATCCAAGTATGAGTTATCACGAAGACATAGAAAAGGAGAAAAAGGACAAGAGTTAAGATGTCAATTGAATGGTAAGGGTATTGCAAATTAATTTCTGCACAATTATCGACAAGCTTTTGATATTCATTAGCTGATGTGGTGGCAGTGAGTTGGGTTTGAGAAAAGGATGCAGAAAAATTGTTCACCAGTCCTCATTTGGGACCAGGCCTCAAGCTTCCCCAATTTCTGCTTCTTCAGTATTGTATCTGCCCAAGATTTTTTGCACAGCCTCTTCACAAGAGGTGAGAGTTCAGAATTTAAGGGGCCTCTACTATGTAGCTTCTCTCCCTCTGTTGCAGGCAAGTTTCTTCTGCAAAGAGATATTAAATAGGTATCAATAGATTAAGTGAATGGGCAAAATTGTGGCAAATGGATTTCAATATAGGTAATTGTGAGATCATCTACCTTGAACCAAAAAAGGATAGATCAGAGTAATTTCTAAATGCTAGAAGTTGTGGAAATCCAAAGGGACTTAGAGCTTAGAGACAAAGAGACCATTAAAATGTCAGGGACAGGTACAAAAAATAATCACAAAGGCTAATGGAGTCCTAGCCTTTATAGCTAGAGGATTAGAATACAATGGGCTAGAAGTTATGCTGCAGCTATACAAAGTCCTGGTTAGACTACACGCGGAGTACTGTGAGGAGTTCTAGGCACCACACTTTAGGAAGGATATATTAGCCTTGGAGAGAGTGGAGTGTAGATTTACCAGAATGATACCTGGACCCCAGGGGTTAAATTACAAGGATAAATTTCACAAACTAAAGTTGTATTTCCTGGAATTTAGAAGGTTAAGGGGTGATTTGATCGAAGTTTTCAAGATATTAAGGGGAACAGATAGGGTAGATAGAGGTAAACTATTTCCACTGGTTGGGGATTCTAGGACTAGGGGATATAGTCTAAAAATTAGAGCTAGATCTTTCAGGAGTGAAGTTAGGAAACATTTCTACACACAAAAGATGATAGAGGTTTGGAACTCGCTTCTGCAAATTGCAGTTGATGTTAGGTCAATTGTTAATTTTAAGTCTGAGATTGATAGCTTTCTGTTAACCAAGGTTATTAAGAGATATGGGGCAAAGGCGTGTACATGAAGTTAGGTCACAAATCAGCCATGATCTCATTCAATGGTGGAACAGGCTCGAAGGGCTAAATGGCCTACTTCTTTTCCTACATTCCTAAAGGGGTAAATAACTGATAGTGGAAAAAGAACTTTCCCCCTTCACTATCATCCTGCAGCCCATGGTGTGTATGATGAGAGGAATAACCTTCCTGCTGTTAGAATTGCTGAAAGGAGTTGTTGGGGAGCAACTTTTCAGAATGTGAGGAAAATGAGAAAGGGAGTTTGGCAAAGTCTACCCTGCTGCCTAATGGGTAACCATGGAACACTTTCATGGAAGTGACTCATTGGAGGAGGTCGAATAAGAATATGGGTCATTACTTGTATAGTGGTAACTATGAGAGATGTGAGTGGGATTTCCTACCTTAATACATTTGCTGAGGTCATTTAATTTATTTCTCCACTGCATTCAGGTCCTAGTGAATGAGTTACTGGCTTAATATGGTTTGTTATCTCCTGCCAAGCCTTTTCTCTAACTCTCTGTGAGAGGTAATGTCTGTCCAAGGGGAACAGGATGCCCTACCTCTCCCAAACTTGACCCACCTGGATCTTCAGTGCTTCATCTGAAAAATGAGATGCTCCATTGCTTCCTCAATTGATCATTAATGTATTTGTGAACCTGAAAGGCATTTATTGCTATTCCTGTACAAGGAATCATGCACTATCCTTTTAAGCTGCTGCAGGCATTAAAGAACCTGTATGGTTTTTTTCTCCCTCTAATAGGCAGGCTTCCAACTCAGCTGTTATTTGTGCCTGAAACTCACCCATGATATGTAATTGTGGCTGAACTTAGAAATTTGTCTGGGATCAGCGTTCCTTGGCTCGGGCAGGTACTAATCCCATGGCATCAGCTTTCTATTTCTTTTTTAAACTGCTCGACTAAAATTGAGACCAATGAATATATTAGCCATCTGTTCATATCAGTTACAAAATTTATGTATGAAAGAAGCAGCGTCCAAAGCAATTACATTTGGTTTTCAAACCCATTCCTCTTACAGGCCATTTGCAGTGGACGTTATCATGGAATCCTCCCAACCCATTTAATCTCCTGAGGCAAGCTCTGCAAAGTTATTCCCTGTCCCCAAAGGTAAATTAGCCAAAACTCCAGACTAACTAAACATTTTACTACCTACATTATTTTTTTTTCTTTTCTTTGGTAAGACATTTTTACAACTGTCCTTTCCCAACCTGAATTTGCTCACTTCTACGAAGTGTAATTGCAGGATCACAATTTGCAGATCAAATATACAAAGTAATGCTGGAGAAAGCTTTCCAATTCATTCTAAACGTACAAAGCGCAACCAAGTATAGAACATAAATCACTGAACGGTAAATAGAACTCCATCGAGTAAGTGGCATAGCAGAGTATCAATTTTCTGATTCGCTTGTTCAATTCAGTTCAGCAATTCAGAATAAAACAGCTGGTTATCTCTGCACACTTTGAAATTTACTATTGATACATTACAAATTAGAGAGTATGTTTTCCTCTATTCACTAATGTTGGTGAAAAAAGTCAGTGTGACTAAAATGCCAAGAATTCTGTTTTATAATCATGCCAACTTTTTCATAGGATTTAACAAATTATGATCTATCTATACACAGAAACAATTTAGCACCTTGGCCCAAAAATCTTCAAGCCTGCTCCCCCACTGGAATTGTGAAGGAGCAGGCACCGGTGACCTCCACTCCTGACTCTGCTGTAGTATTTGGCATCAGTGGAGGTCACCTTATTTACATGGAAACAATGGACACATTTGTGCCACTATGGGCACATTTTGGGTGCCTGCCAGGGTGGGGTTGCGAAAAGCGGCACTGGCCAGCATGGAAGATATTTGCGTTCCCTACCCAATTAATCCTCTTTTACAGGGGGTTGATTTAAGTAAAGCTGCTGGAGTCTGATGGAGAAGGGGCGGGGGGAGGAGGGGCGAAGGTGGGTGGCTCCACATCAGGACTCTGGCCTGCATCCTACCTCTGCTGCTCCAAAGACTTATACGCCAGGTTCATCCCAGCATCCAAGCCATGATACGTTGGAGAGAATGGAACTGAGGACTTTTCAAGGATAGTCATTCCATCCCTTTGCCCTGCTCCCTCTGATACCAGGAGCCATGTTTTAGGTGGATGGAGGTTACGCCCCAAACAAAGCCCTAACACCAACATGCAGCTTGCACTGGGACCTAACATTTCCAGGTTTTGCCCAATTTCCTGACGCCTCCACTGGACTTCTGGCTTATGCCAGGAGTATTCTGCTAGCCCACTGAAATTCAAGGCCCTATCATTTGAATAATTTGCAATACATTGTATGAAAAATTGCGTTGTTGTTTTTACTTTTATAGAATAAGATATGTTAAGTTCCAAAGACTATGCTGACTATGCTGTCTCAAAATTGAAGAAGCTTTCAATTTTTGCTTGCAAGAAATATAAGTCTGTGGTTGATATAAGTTGCGCTGTTCAACTATATGCAGAGTAGATCCTACTGAAAGCATCTAATTGGGTGTATGGTGAGGTTTGATTGCTGAGTGGCTATGCTGATTGATAATTTGTGTTTCAGTAAACTACATTTATTTTATCCATCTGTGCCCAGCTCAGTAGTTGGAGAGAGGATGTGGTGTGCAGGGTCTGCTCGGAGTAAGCCAAATTTTGAAATTTTAAGAAGTCAGTGTTACACATTCATAAATTCACGTGAAAAGCGCCAAAAATAAAATGTTATGAAGAAAATCACAGTACTCTTCAGAACACAATACAAATATATATTGATGGAAAATAAATCATTTTGAGCACAAGAGTACTTTAACCTTAACAAATAGGGTAAGTTATTTTCTCCAGTTATCTTTGAGGATTCATTTCAATTCCTTGGTTCTTGCTATGCTCATGGGTTCCACTCTCTGACAGGCTTTGAGTTTTGAATCAATTGTATTCTGTTCAGTAAGACCTTTAGGGAATACCAGTTACCAAGCAGCAAGCCCACTTTATATTGATAATAAAATATAACTGGGATTTCAGCCAGATGTAATGATAACTATTGAAAGCAAAGCACAGGAAAGCATGCTCCATGAAGCTTGGTAACTTATTAATAATTTGAAAGAAATAAACACACCACCAAAACAGGATTTTTAAAACTCAACTAGACATCGCAATCGACGCTATATGGATGAATATTTGACAGTATATGAATAAATATTGATATTTTACCTCCTGAAGGTGCTGACTTGTGCAGAGGGCCAAGTCCACAGATCCCAAAATATCATCCAATATCTCAGCAAAGTGGCCATTCTTCATGTGGAGCCTGAACAGTCAGTATTGGCATGCTATTCTTCTCTTCCTGTCCCTGCACCATTACCTCTACCTTTGGAGTCCCCCAGGGCTCCATCCTTAACCCCCTCCTTTTCCTATCTACATGCTACCACTTCAGACATGGGTTCAGCTTCCACACGTATGCTGACGAGGGAAGGCAATTCTGGTTGGACATATTCCAGGAGGGGTCATCATATGACCTCCTGCCTCCAACCATCCCACTCCCACACTCCTGCCATTAGTCACCCAACATATCTATACCCGTGGTGCACCGACTCTCTACACCAATTAGAAAACAAGTAGACGTTTCATGACCCAATTGGATGATTCTTGACTGTCAGTCAAACAGCCTTTGTCCCTATGTTTAATATTTTTTAATCATTAATTAACAAATTAATTAGTTTAATTTAATAATGAATTAGGACTGAGATGAGGAGAAACTTTTTCACTCAGAGAGTTGTTAACCTGTGGAATTCCCTGCTGCAGAGAGTTGTTGATGCCAGTTCATTGCATATATTCAAGAGGGAGTTAGATATGGCCCTTACAGCTAAAGGGATCAAGGGGTATGGAGAGAAAGTAGGAAAGGGTTACTGAGGGAATGATCAGCCATGATCTTATTGAATGGTGGTGCAGGCTCGAAGGGCCGAATGGCCTACTCCTGCACCTATTTTCTATGTTTCTATGTAAAAGTGTTCAATAAAATTTTGGTTTAAACCCAATTTTTTTATTGCCCCTATGATTTTTCTCCTGGGTTGCTCGCAGCAGTCCTGTAGATTAGTCTTTTTATTCCTGGAGTCTCCAGGATAATTCTGAAGGGTTGGTAACCCTACTGATGACACGTCCAGCAGTATCTCTTCTCCACCTGCCAATGCTCTCCTGGCTGACCTCCCATTCTACACCCTCCATAAACTTCAGCTCATCTAAAACTCTTCTGCTCATATTCAATCCTATACCAGGTTCCCTCACCCATTACCACTGTCCTCGCTGACCAACACTTGCTCCCGGTCCCCCAAAGCCTTAAATTTAAATTTGTCATCCTTTTGTTTAAATCTCTTCATGCCCCAAACCCATCTCTATAACCTCTTCCAGTCCTACAACCCCACTCCGATCTCAGTTCCTCTTTTGCAACCCCCTTTCACCCCACCATTTGCAACTGTTCCTTCAGTCATTTAGGACCCATACTCAGGTATTCAACCCTTAATCCTTCTGCCTCTCGACTTACTGTTCCTTCTTTAAGACACTTGTTAAAATCCACCTCTTCCACCAAACATTTGGTCATCCCTCCTAATACTTCCTTCTTTGCCTCAGTGTTCAGTTATTTCCTTAAGCCACTAGGAACATAGGAGCAGGAGTGGGCCAGTCAGTCCCTCAAGCCTCTTCTGTTCTGTGAAGCTCCTGGCATGGTTTTTCTACATAAAGGCATAATGTAAATGCAGTGGCCAATCCTGTCCTCAGCCAACTTCCACCCATGTAAATTTTCCACTAGGTGTCACTGGATAATAATTAGGAATCAGAAACATGGCTAATTTAACCCCTCTCAGGTCAGAGATCTTGAGATCAACTGCAGTGGCCTTACCCTGAGACTAGCGAACTTGGTACAGGCCAGGCATTAAATCTGGGACCTTCCTTCTCTCAATGACTCGATGAAGTGCACTTGCCAACTCAGGTATCAAGAGAGCTACTACCACTGAAGCGAAGATTTCTAAATATATATTTGTTATTGAGATATTGGCAACACTGGCAGATTTCCAGCATCCGTAGTATTTTACTTTTGTATTGGCAAGGTCACATTTATTGTCCATTCCTAGCTAATTTTGAACCACTACTGTCTTTATGTGATGGTGCTCCCATAATATTGTTAGATTGGGAATTTCATGACATTGATATTGAAGGAATGGCTATATATGTCCAAGTCAGGATGCTGTGTGATTTTATGGAGAACTTGGAGGTGATAGTGTTCTCACAGCATTGCTGCTCTAGTCCTTCTCAATGATGGAGATTGCAGGGTAGGAGGTAACCTTGGTGAGTTGCTGCAGTGCATCCTATACATCATACATACTGCAGCCACAGTGCGCTAGTAGTGGAAGAGGTGAATAACGAGTCCAATGGCAAGGACGCTGATCAACCAAACTGCTCTGTCCCGGATGATGTTGAGCTTTTTGAGTATCATTGCAGTTGCACACATCCAGATGAGTGGTGGATATTCCATCACACCCCTGACTTGTGTCTTGTAGATGATGGAAAGGCTTTGAAGGTTCAGGAGGTAAGCCATTCATTGAAGAGTACTCATTCTGTATCATGTTCTTGTAACTACAGCATTTATATGCTGACACCCAAAATATTGATGGTGGGGGACTCAATGATAGTGGTGCCATTAAAGGTCGAGTGGGTGGCTGGGCTTTCTCTTCTACAAGATGGCCATTGCCTGGAACTTATGGGGCGTGAATGTTAGCTGCCACTTAAGAGCCCATGCTTGGATGTTATCCAGATCCTGCTGTCAGCTGGCATGGACTGCGTTGTTATTGGAAGAGTTGTAAATGAAGCTGAACACTGTGGAATCATCAGTGAACAGCTCCACTTCTGACCTAATCACAGAGGGAAGGTAATAGATGAAACATCGAAAGATGGTCGGGCAAGGCCCGAGGAACTGCTGCAGTGCTGTCCTGAGGCTGTAATGACTGACATCTTGACAACTACATCTTTGTTTCTGTCAGGTATGATTTCAGCCACTGGATGAATACAATTCCATTTGACTGCTTTTGACCTCAGTTTTGTTGAGTCTACTTGGTGCCATATTCTGTCAAATAGTGCCTTGAGGTCAAATTCTCACATCTCCTCCAGTATTCAGTTCGCATCCATGTCTGGATCAAAGCTGTGCTGGGATCTGGAGCCGAGTGTTTCTGACAGAAACCAAGCTGAGCATTGGTGAGATGTCCCTTGTTGGCACTATTGATAACTCCTTTCCTCACTTTACTGATGACTGGTAAGGGTCTTATAAAGTAGTAATAAGATGGGTTAGTTTAATCATGTTTTATTATCGATAGAACATATCTGGGTAATCTTCCACATTGTCAGGCATGTGTCAGTGTCACAGCTGAACTGATACAACTTGGCTAGGAGAGCAGCTAGCTCTGGTACACAGGTCTTCAACAGTACACTGAGCTAAATTCACCTTTGACACTGCCAAGTGTGCTGAACCTTTATTCTTTACTCTGTAAACTTTCCACCTCACTTTGATCAAAACGTGATTTTCAACTTGACACCCAGGTGCAAAACTGACATTGAAGATCTGCTGCCTGTTATAGAAATTGCCCAAATTTCAGCTCTGTTGAAATCAATGGAAATGAAAATCGGGCAGTTTCTATAATGTGCAGTCGATCCGCAGGGTCAGTTTTGCACCTCGTGGTAAATTGAAATGTAGCCCATAGTCTTGCATCAAAGGAAGAGTTGAACATGAAACTCATTTTTAAAAATCGCTTGCAGTACTTGTACAAGTAATACAAAATAGCAAATTCAAGTAATGCTTTGTTCAATCTAATTACGCTAAATTTTATCAATTGTCGAGCTTAGTGATTCAGTAAAATTAATCAATAGTCGACTGAATAGCAGCCACTCCACAAACTAACAGACAAGGTGCAAAATGCTCTGTTTGCCCAAACTGAGCTAAATCAGTATCAATTGTAGCACTTATTTTATTTAAATTGTTTCATTGAAAATGATCAATAGTAAATCCTCCACTGAATAACAGACTTAACCAAATTTGAAATCCCTTTAACTGTTCAACAGCAACTTGACCACTTTGAAATGGAAAAGCGCCGCAGATGTTGGGTAAACTTTGGAGTCATTTTAAATCTGAAAACAGTGCAAACACTGTAAATTTGGAAGACAAGTAAACTGACCTTGTATCTGGACTGATACTGTAAAAATATGGGCTGTATTCAGAGAGTTGAATATGTTATATATCAAACAGTTTAATACAACAAGTATACAATTTTCAAATGTTTTGAATTATTAAGAAACAGGATGGAATGTCACAGAAGCCAGAATCCAATGGGTCAATGAACACAAGAATGAGAGATTCAGAAAATAAACACATGTATCTTTTCTTTTCAAAATGGCAACAATTTAACTTGCCTTCTCCATGTATAAAAGAAAGCTCTGGGCGTGTGCTAGATTAAGATGAGAAATCACCAACCTTTTCTTTTAGAGGGAGGGTGAGCTTCACCTGAATAAAAAGGACAAGAGATTTCATTTTTGGAATGACACTTCTGGAAGATAACACTGTGAAAAATCATAGTCCTATTAATGAAAAAGGGGTTGGAAATACTCTTGTGGAATACTATTACCAAGATACCTAGTCTCAGCACATATTGACTTAATAAAAACATTTTTGTCCTGGCATATTTAAATCTTTTTCATAGCTCTCCGAGTTCAATTTTGCAACACTCTGGGGATGAAATTCCATTGGGCCCCATTTGGGGGAGTTAATATCTGGGAGGTGGGACATTTTACACCAGGCGCGGAAGTCCTGAATTAACTAAATTCAGGTTACCGCCCCTGAAGGAAGTGAAGCACAAAATAACATGCTCCCCTTCCTTTCTGAGGTGGTAGTGGGGCAGTGGGTCAGATGCAGGACGCAGCGCTACGCACATGTTGTGTGTCGCGCTTACGCATAGGAGGGGCTCTTCCCTTCATTAAAGAGAAGGGGCCAAGCTGCAAACTCTGCAGTGATCAAACGGGCCTCCATGGACCACTGGCGCAAACAGCCTGGCACACAAGCAGGATGCCGGGCTGACCAATTGCGGCTCGGACCCCACGTTCGAAGTGCCAATGGGGCACAGAAGAAAGTCGGCAGATTTTTTTTCAATGGCCGATGCCTCCCCTTTAAGTATCACCCTGTGAGCAGCCTGCCACCCGGTTCACGTCCCCTGAAGCTGTCGGTGGCATTATCCAGCGCAGCTTCAGGGGGCGATACCCCATTTAGGGTCTGGGATGATAATGCAGCGCTGTGCACAGTGATGATGTCATCATCGCCGGCGCAGTGGAGCAAAGTGCTATGGGTTACTGCCGCCACTAAACTCTTGTAGTGCTAACGGGAGGTGCAAACGACCCGAATTTCTAGGCCTGTAATTCCAGGAGGATTCTATCCTTTCTCCAAATATGATAAAACAGAATTTTTTTTTTCTCTGACAAAATACATGACATTTCCGATTTTATAAAATTGTCAGAGTCTGGCACATCAGTCAAAAAGCATAAGAATATAAATAATATCTAAAGCAGTTTATAACTGTTCACTATTGGGTAACTATTTATCCTTGGAAGCTGTAAGTTATCCTAGGAGTTAAATGAGGCAAAAGAAAACTATGCAGAGGAGGAAATCATCACTTTTGAATTACAAGAAACAGAGGAACTGATTAACTAGGTTTATAGTAGTACAATTTCCAAAAATTGACTGCATTCAGCTGCAAGGTGTTCAGCCCAACAATATCAAAAATATTTCTTCCACAGATGTGCAACTTATGCAATCTCCAGGCTAGAATGAGTTTCTCTCAGTAAACAAGGAATTGACAACAAAGGGTAGAAATTGAACCTCGTTTGCATCTGTTTTACAGGAATAAAACAGATGCAATGAGGGCCAATTTCAGGGACCAATGACCCACACCCAAAGGACATCTAAAAGATGTCTGACCTGATATTGTACCAAGCCATTTTTCAGGCATCTCTGGTGTCTGCCTGAAACAGGTATTAGGTCCCTTACATATGTAAAAGAGGAGCCTAATCCTATTTTAGGCACCCTGTGGAAAATTCTGCATTGCAGAGTGTTCTGGATTCTTTAGCATTCACTGCGGTCTAAGCAATGGCTCCCCCCCAGGTTGCCATTACACCCTCCGTCTCAGTAATTACTTTCGGGCCACTGACGGTGAGGCAAGTGGTTCAATATTCATCTTTTTAAAATAGCCGAGCTGCCTGTGGAGGTGCGACCTGTGCTGGCAGCTCACTCAAATAGAGTTAATGGTTCAATTTTGGGTAACCTCAGGCCTCTGTGTGGGATGCATGTTCCTTGCGTGTCCATTCAAAACTGAAAATCAGCTTAATACAATTTCACCCGAAAAGGCTTAGAATGTGCAATGCAGTGCCGCAGATGGTTTTAGATGCAAAACCAATTGAGATGTTTAAAAAAGAGATAGATACGCATATGGATGTAAGGGTATAAAGGATAATGGAGAAAGGGTGGATAGCACAATTTGGAAATGAGTTATACTTAAATGTTGTTTTTAATTAAAGTGTATTCACATACATTTAAAAGAACACTGAGTCAAAAGCAGGTTAAAATATTGCAGCTTAGTTCAGTTCGATCCTTATCCAGCATATCCACATATGTGTTTTCATCAGGAATTAATGGATACTCTCATGAACCCTGGGACAATGAGATCCATTGTAACAGCCCTGTACTCGATCAACTGAGGTCGGCTAATTCAGCCCAGACCAGAAGCAGAACTTTAAACCAACTCTTTAAGACAGTTCTACACCGAAACTACCAACCTTTTCTTTTAGCTGGGGGGTGAAGAACTCCTATATTGGGTTAAATAAAAAGAGAAGAATAAATATCAGTTACATAGTACAATGAACATTTAAATTAAACATATATAAATAAGCACAATTAGATCAAGTAGCAAGTCATTACAGAGTTCGATCAATTAAAAAAATCATCTTTCACATTTGCCACTTCTTTAATGGTCTTTTAATATTTTAAATAATTACAAAATTATATTAAGACTGGTATATAATTAAAATGATGCCGCTATTACTGTAACTTATGAAATTCAGTGCAACAGATTGGAACAGGGCAAATCTATTTTTAAACAGGAAAATGTTGATACATAGAACACTGAAGTATGGAATTACAAAACAAACCATCAAAATGCCTGCAACCAAATCTGTGTTTCAGAGTTTCCAAGGAGTCTACAAGGTACACAAATTAATCAAAAAGGCTAATGGGATGTTAGCCTTTATAACTAGAGGGCTAGAATATAAAAGGGAGGAAGTTTTGCTACAGCTATACAAATCCCTGGCTCGACCACATCTGGAGTACTGTGTACAGTTCTGGTCACCGCATCTTGGAAGGAGTGCAGTGCAGAAATGTCAGTGTTACCAGGGCTCCGACGGTTAGATTATGAGAAGAGATTAAATAAACTAGGCTTGAATTCCCTGGACTATCGAAGTTTAAGGGGTGATTTGATTGAGGATTTTGAAAGGAATCGATAGGGTAGATAGAGAGAAACTATTTCTGCTGGTGGGGCAGTGTAGGACATGGGGATATAGCCTTGAAATCAGAACCAGGCCATTAGGAGAGAAGTTAGGAAACACTTCTTCACACAAAGGGTGGTGGAAGTGTGGAACTCTCGCCCAGAAAAAGCAGTAGATGCTAGCTCAATTAATAATTTTAAATCTAAGATCGATTAATTTTTACTAGACAAGTGTATAAAAGGATATGGAGCCAAGGCAGGTGGATGGAGTCAAGATACAGATCAATCATGATTCATGATCTCATTGAATTGCAAATCAGGCTCAAGAGGCTGAAGGCCTACTTCTGTTCCTATGGGCCCAAGTTTCGGCCTCAGTTGCTCCTGATTTTTTGGAGCAACTGGTGTAGAACGGAGTATCTTAGAAATTCAAAGTCTCGGCATTTAGTTTGCTCCAGTTCTAGTCAGTTAGAACAGTTTCACTTTGGAACAGAATTTTTTTTTCAAAAGGTGGCGTGTCCGGCCACTTATGCCTGTTTTCAAAGTTTCGGCAGTGAAAACTTACTCCAAACTAACTTAGAATGGAGTAAGTGAAGATTTTTGTACGCTCGAAAAAACCTTGTCGACACTTTAGAAAATCAGGCGTAGGTTACAATTCAGGCGTAGGGAATGGGGGAGGGGGGGAGGGGGGGTTTAAAGGGACGTTTACAAACATTAAACACTTCAATTTTACAAAAAGAGTCATCATCAATAATAAATAATAAATACATCAATAAATCAACCAATAAATCAATCAAAAAAAATAAAAAATAAATTAAAAAAAAATCAATAAATAAAACATTTTCTACTTACTGACTGCAGCACTGGGAGTCCTCCAACAGCGTGCTGGGACGCCCCCCCCCCCCCCCGCCGTGTGTCTCTGTTAGTGTCTCTATTTCTCTGTCTGCCTGTGTGTGTCTCTCTCACTCTCTGTCTGTCAGTGTCTGTGTTTCTGACAGTGAGGGGTGGAGGGGAGGGGGAGGATGGGTGGAGGGGTGGGGGAGGAGGGGTGATGTAGTGGGGGAGAGGGGGTGGGGGAGGAAGAGGGGGTTGGGGGAGGGGGGTGAGAAGGGAGGGAGGGGAGGGGGTGAGAAGGTAGGGAGGGGAGGGGGGGTGAGAAGGGAGGGAGGGGAGGGGGGGTGAGAAGGGAGGGAGGGGAGGGGGGTGAGAAGGGAGGAAGGGGAGGGGGGGAGAGAAAGGAGGGAGGGGAGGGGGGGAGGAGAGGTAAGAGGAGGGAGGGGAGGGGGGAAGAGAAGGGAGGGAGGGGAAGGGGGGAGAGAAGGGGGGAAGAGAGAGAGAGAGAGAAGGGAGAGAGAGAGAGAGAGAGAAAGAAAGGAGAGGGAGGCTGAACGGGCTGGGCCTGGCCGGGCCCAAGACTTTGAGCTTAGACTTACCGGATTGACAGGTAGGTGGCGTCGGGTCCGGGTTCCGGGGAGGTCGGGAGCGCGGATCGGGGGCGGAGATCGGTCGGGGGGTGGGGGGAGATCGGTCGGGGGGGCGGAGATCGGTCAGGGGAGGGGAAGGGGAGATCGGTCGGGAGCGGAGGTCGGTCGGGGAGGGGGGGGAAGGTTGGGAGCGGGGGAAACGGAGCTTGGGTCGGGGAGGGGTGGCGGTCCGGTGGTGGGGGGGGCGGGTGGGAGCGGGAGTCAAGTCAGGTCGGGTCCGGTCCGGAGGAAGCAGGAGCTAGGCGTGGGAGGCAGCCTTATGCATGCAGCCCCAGTGAGGCCATTCGGCCAGGGCTAGGGGCTGCGTGCTTCGGGCCCCTCCCACACAGTTTTGGGCGCCTGGAGCTACTGCACATGCGCGCCCACTGTAGCGCGCATGTGCAGAGGTTCCGGCACTGTTTTCAGCGCAGGGACCTAGCTCCGCCCCCCACAGCTCGTGCTGCGCCGCGCCGAGCTGCAAACAACCTGCAGGGAGCCGGAGAATCTGGAAGTTTTTTTTAGGCGGAGTTTTAATTGCTGGGATTCTCAAGGACCAGGAACCCCGGCCAGCCATTAAATCTGAGGCTTTTAGCCTCATTATCATATTTGAAGTGTCAACCCGCCTTCGGGGAGCAGATTGGCTGCCCACCCCCGTTCCAGAAGGGGTGGGTTGGAAACGTATTGAGGTCCGGATTCAGATTTTTTAATCTCCCACCTGACCCAAATCGGCCCTTTTTGGGGTTAACATTTTCCCCTTTCTGTTTAGAGTTGCTTTTTCACATTCACTGTGTGCTTTATATTCACATTTAGCTGCTTAATAACATATGTCCTAAGGGTAATACTATCTTGGGATTAGATTCCTAGTGAAGTCATTCCAAACTGAGATATTGGCTTAGACTTTGCAGTGGGTAATGACAGCGAACTAACAGCGTTCCATGTTATTACTCCTCTGAAACTGATCGCAACATCAGGATGTAGCGCATGTGCATCTAAATGCGGAAGTCCTGAAATTGTAGTAATTCACTGATCCAACACTGGCTGCGCTGTGAACCACCGCCCACCTCCCTATAGCCGTCAGTCAGTGAAATCAATAAAATCTGCACTAATATCGCTGTTAAGTACCCCATTAAATGTTAAGCCTTTTTGAAATAGGTGTAACTGGGGTTTTAACAGTGCATTGACTGGTAAACAAAGTTTCTGGCCCTGAAAAACTAATTTTTATATTTGTGGAGTGTCAAATTTCTCCATTCCGCTAAAAATTACAGGAGCTGAAATTCTGCTCCTGAATAAGGCCCGTTACCGTCAGATTGTGGCGGCCATTCAGCAGAGTCAAGCGGCCGCCAATTTCTGGTTGAATGGCTGCCACAAGCTAAATTCAGCAGGGGTGTTTTTCTGGCGGTCCCCACTTCCTCCCCTCCGCTCCGTGAGTGTGTCATCAGTGTGCGCACAGCCGGTGCTCCCCACCTCCTTCAAAATTCAGCCCTAAAAAACCTTATGCCCACCGAGCGGTGCCCCCGACAGCTTTTTCTGTCAATGCACCTTTCATTTCCTCTGTCAGCCTTGGCTGCGTGGCGGCCATTAAAGGCAAGGGCCCAATGCCGTAGCCACCATTTTTCTTTCGTCGGCCGACTCCCATGTCGGCCAGACTATTGTGCCAACTGGTTCAGCTGGCCCGCCAACAGGAAGCCTGGCACCCCCTCTTGGGTGCCAGGCCACTGGCCCGGCCAAACCCTCCCTGGTGGCCCAGTGGCCAATCCGAAATAATTTAAAGGAGAGGAGATAAGTGGTGACGCAGATGCGCAATGACATCACCACTGCTCTGCTGCTGAGTGACAACGGCGGAGAATCTGTCCCGCCTCCACGTCTGCCCCTCACCAGCACTTACCGCCCACTTCCACCCCCATTATGTCCGACTTCCTGGCCGCTTAAAAAAAGACAAAGAGCTGAATTTCGAGAAAGAGGCGACCTTTCCGAAACAACGGTAAAAACACTTTGAAAAAGGTAGGTGAGCCAGGTTTCCAACGGGACTGAATTTCAGCCCCACAATTATTAAAAGACTTTTAAAAAACGTTTTTTTTTAAAGTTTGCTCATCATATTTCAGGTTCTACCTTATGTGAGAGCCCCAATCTTTGTTTTGCTCGATGTATCATTAAAGGAGTAGAATCTTCATGAAGATCATGTTTAACAAACATTGGCCACGACTTTACTTACCTCAGCGAGTCCGTGATGGGCGATGTCAGTGGCGGGTTGCGGCTCCACTGCTTGCACCATCCCACTCTGTGAAATGACTTTCCGTTCATAGGGCTTGCTCAGCCCGCCCAGCACTTTTCCCGGGAAAATTAGAGGAAGCAGGTCTGGTGATGTCATTCATGACACGTTATCTGCCGGTTTCCTTAAAGGGACCATGTCCAAATTTATCTTGACATTTGTGCTGTCAGTGTTCTACAGCACTGATGTGCTGCAAACACTGACAATGACTGCACAGAGGCAGAGGGCTGTACCCAGGCTCTCCCATGACTCCCTCCACATGCTTATGAAGGGAGACACAGCATGCAGGAAGGCCCTCTTTCTTTACGATGGGTGGAAGAGTCCTCCCCATGAGACCTAAACAGCCTGGTTGCACATGGCAGAGGAGGTCATAACCAGGAATGTGGTCAGGAGGACCTGTGGTCAGTGGCGCAAACCTTTCAACAATCTCAGTAGATCATGAAACGTTAGTACAAAGTTACACTCAATCTCAGCCTGCTGTGCCTCTCATCACATCCCCCTCACTCTGCCTTCCCTACCCTACTCCTGCACAAGATAAAAGTTCACGGGGTTGGGGGTAATATATTAGCATGGATAGAAGATTGGCTAACTAACAGAGAACAGAGAGTCGGGATAAATGGTTCATTCTCTGGTTGATACCAGTAACTAGTGGGGTGCCGCAGGGATCAGTGCTAGGACCCCAACTATTTACAATCTATATTAATGACTTGGAAGAAGGGACTGAGTGTAACGTAGCCAAGTTTGCTGACGATACAAAGATGGGAGGAAAAGCAATGTGTGAGAAGGACACACAAAATATGCAAAAGGACATAGACAGGCTAAGTGAGTGGGCAAAAATTTGGCAGATGGAGTATAATGTCGGAAAGTGTGAGGTCATGCACTGTGGCAGAAAAAAATCAAAGAGCAAGTTATTATTTAAATGGAGAAAGTTTGCAAAGTGTCGCAGTACAGCGGGACCTGGGGGTACTTGTGCATGAAACAGAAAAGGACAGCATGCAGGTACAGCAAGTGATCAGGAAGGCCAATGGTATCTTGACCTTTATTCCAAAGGGGATGGAATATAAAAGCAGGGAAGTCTTTCTATACAAGGCTATACAAGGTATTGGTGAGGCCACACCTGGAATATTGCGTGCAGTTTTGGTTTCCATATTTACGAAAGGATATACTTGCTTTGGATGCTGTTCAGAGAAGGTTCACAGGGTTGATTCCAGAGATGAGGAGGTTGACTTATATGAAAGGTTGAGTAGGTTGGGTCTCTACTCATTGGAATTCAGAAGAATGAGAGGTGATCTTATCGAAACGTATAAAATTATGAGGGGATTTGACAAGGTGGATGCAGAGAGGATGTTTCCACTGATGGGGGAGACTAGAACTAGAGGACATGATCTTAGAATAAGGGGCCACCCATTTAAAACAGCGATGAGGAGAAATTTCTTCTCTCAGAGGGTTGTAAATCTGTGGAATTCGCTGCCTCAGAAAGCTGTGGAAGCTGGGACATTGAATACATTTAAGACAGAAATAGTCAGTTTCTTAAAGGATAAAGGGATAAGGGGTTATGGGGAGCGGACGGGGAAGTGGAGCTGAGTCCATGATCAGATCAGCCATGATCTTATTGAATGGCAGAGCAGGCTCGAGGGGCTGTATGGCCTACTCCTGTTCCTATTTCTTATGTTCTTATGTTCTTATCCTGACTCAGACCAACTTACCTTGCACCACCACCACCCATCCCTCTCTATCTATATTATCACATCCCCATCTCACTAGCAACCCCTCACACTGACCCTCATTCTAGTGCAATCATATTAACTAACAACACACAAGGTAGCCACTTGGGAGTTTCATCCAATGTTTATGTAAAGTTTGTATTAATTTGTTGTCGAACATTGAAATCTTTATTTTCAACACTTTCTGGTTTTGGACAGATTTGTGAGCACCTTTGGAAGTGGCTTAGTGAGTTGCAGTGAATGGTACCCCCACACAATGGTGATGAGAGTGAAAGGAATGGCTTGGACATTACATAAGAACATAAGAACATAAGAAATAGGAGCAGGAGTAGGCCATATAGCCCTTCGAGCCTACTCCGCCTTTTAATACGATCATGGCTGATTCGATCATGGACTCAGGTCCACTTCCCTGCCTGTTCCCCATAACCCCTTATTCCTTTATCGGTTAAGAAACTGTCTATCTCTGTCTTAAATTTATTCAATGACCCAGCTTCCACAGCATTGTAAGGATGCTTTATGGTGTTGGTGTGGGATGGTTCAAACTTGACGCATCATGTGGCAACCAGGGTGTACAGCATCAAGTACAGTAAATCTGGCCATGGTGATGCCATCTCTGGCCTCCGAGACAGCAATGTGGTTGGATGTTGATTCCCTGTGTCCTGTGTCCAGGCGATTGTGGAGAATGTTGGTGTTCTTATTGGTGCAGCTGGTGTGCCTGGTGCTGCTGGTGTTGGGGCTGATCATGGTCGGATTATGAGGACCAAGGTGAGACAGTATAGAGGACACCCATGTTCATGGGATATATGGCAGGTGAAGTAGAGATGACAGAAGCGTTCTGTCAATGATGAGAGAGTTTTTCCAATGAGGTAATACTGGATGAAGAGTGGGATGTAGAAAGCCTGCAGAATCTGCTGAAAATGGACTGAGAAACAGCTTGTGGCTGAAGAAAGTATTGATCTGATGGGTGGGAGCTTTGACTGTACATTTGAAGCTGTCATGTAATCAGCTGGAGCAATGGCCAAGGAACTCCTGCCTCAGGTTGACAGCTGAGGTCCCCAAACAGCGTGATTCTTGTGGCCATGAAGTTAAAGTCAAAAGGTAAGTTAAAAAAGCCTGTTAATGATCTGTCAAATAGATGTTAATGAGATTAATTGAGTCCCCTGCCGCTGCCTGTCGGGTCTGCTCAGCGCTGACAGACCTGACTTTGGGAAAGGCGCGTGGCGACCCACTGTAAAAAAAACGTTCCCACCCGACTGCCACTGATCCCACTCGCTCCCCCCCCCTCCCCCGGAAAACACCGACCATTATTTTTCTTTTGAGAGGGGGAAGAACCAGAAGAATGTTAATGGCACATTATGAAGTGATTTTTATATCATTGCATCATGAGTATTGCAAAGAAATTAAAAAAGCTTTGCCACTTTCTCATGATAATGATTTTTTTGTTAATTCATTTGAACTACTCAGGCATTACAGAACATCCTGTTAAAGTATTTTTCTAGTTTTCAAATTCCTAAAATCTTCTGCTCCCCAAAAAAGTTCACAAATACTGGAAAATTGATTGGAATGCTTAGAATGGATAAAAATTTCCAATTAATTAACTGGGATTTTTGAAATTGACAATCATCTGTGGGGTATGTTGGAATGTATGACAGACGTTTGATGACCTTTAACAACAAAAAGATACAGTTTATAATACAATTGCACAGTGTGTTATATCTTTTGTAAATCTGGACGATGTATGCTGAGTGTCCTTGAGATTACTGCAGTTTTTTGGGATGCTGACTATATCATACTCAGCAAAGTGCAATGAAGAAATTAAAAAAACTAGATCTAAATATTAAGTGCTAAAATAAAAGTTATAGGAATTGAATTTTAATTGGGAACTCATTTTTAGTGTGGTGGTTGGCACTGAAACCAATCATTGCTGACACATTGAATATTATGCGACATATATTTTTTCCTCGGTTGCCAGTTGAAGATTTGTAGTTATTATATATATGGAATTTTTGTGCTAAAATGCAAAAAAAAATTATTTTGTTTATTCAGAGCAGATTAAAAATAAGGGTTGTGAGGTTTAATTTATCTACCTCTCCCCAGCTATACAGCATTTGAAAATAAAGAAATTATATGTACAAATAATTTTAAAAGCTCTAAAACTGTTCCTGGACCAGACTCCATTATGATGCTGCAGCTAACTTGAATAACTAATGCCCAATAGAGAACAGTGCTGTGCTGAGAAAAAGTTACATCCAGCAGAGATCAAAGACAGGATCAGGGGACTTTAAAAATCTTCGATCAAAATGGCCACCATTGATATTTTCGTGTGCAAGGAAAATACATGTCAATTTTCTTTTAATACTAATGCACAGTATATATTACACCTTATTGTATCAGTCTTAATTGTCATATTTCTAGCAGTCTAAAGCACAAACCTGTCCTTATTTTTGAAACATTCTGTCAACATCACCATTTTCCTTTGGTACAACTGTTTCATTCTATCTCAATTTAAATATAAATAATTATAGCCTGGAAATTCTCATTGGCACTGCATTGACAGAGCGTCGATATTGGAAATGTGGAGTTTTGGCAAGTGAATGCAACATTTTCACATATTGTGGCTTATGGCTGCTACAGCACTAAAGATGTGCATTCAGCTTGTTAGCGTAATTATTACCAACAAAAGGTATTTAAATCTGAAGTGCGCCATAAGGTCCATATATCACACATGCAGTGCAGAGCTAACCCTCATATGAAACTGGCTGTCCTGACAAAATGTTTAATTTTAATGGGAAATCTTGACATAACATATTATTTTGTCACATTCTGCCTTAATTGTGTTGTGTGTACATGGACAGTTTGATGCTGCAAATCACCTACCTTTCTTTTTTGACTGAGGTTCAATTTCACCTAAATCAGAAAAAACAAAATGAGATGGGGTAGTCATGTGGTGTCAACAGGCACAGGCTATATTAAAGTATGGAAAACTCTATGCATATCAATTATCATCTCATAAAATAGAACATTAATGTGAACAACTGACTTGGCACAGTAAAGATTATAATTTCAAAACATAATTACATTTTTTGCATTTTGTATGATTTCCACAGAAAGAGCATGCAACGCAAGTACAGCTCACCACCTCAACTTGTCCTCCTCAGAAAAGGATAAATGAAAATAATTGATAAAAAATTCTATTCCATTATGTCCATTTTAGATTTTTTTAATTAAGGAAGATGTCAACTATTCTTTGTAGTGTTACATTTTCAAATATTTTGAAATAGAAATGCATTACTTTTGCTGTGTTCAAAGTTAAAAAAGACATTTGTATCGGAAATAGAAAATAGACAGGCTTTTGTTTTAAAATAACATTTTTGCAAATGTTCTACAATTGTAATGTATACACAAACCATTTGACAAAGGCTGCTGTTATACTACATCTTTCACATGGATGTGAAGCAGTTTCTTCTGCACATCGACATAATAGCAGCAGTATAACATGTGAGTATGGCCCCGATCTCCCTCCTCAGTGCACACAAGATGCGAGGCATGAGAACACCTGTCGTAGGTAGTCTCACAACTCCTGGCCTTCACACCAGGTGTAGTATAATTCCAGAGCAGTATTGATTAAAAATTACCCAGATAGTTCATTGAACTTCCTGGTATGGGTAAAATGGTGTCATGGGTTAACAAGTGTAGGCAGTTACAGAGAGTGTCCAGCATGTGAAGAATAAGCAGCCTGAGAAAGATAAGGCAGCTGGTGGAGCAGCCAGCGGCAGTCGGAGAGGCCCATAAAAGGGTGTGACCATTGGGGAGTGGCCACAGTAGCAGCCAGCGGGAGTTGGAGGAGGCTAGCTGGTGCAGGTGTAGGGGCAGAAGGTAAATAAAGAAGTAAAAAGAAATCGAAGTGTGACATCACAGCCAAGCGAGTAAGTGATTGGCTGGTGGACTGGTGAGTATTTGATTTTTTTCTTCTTTTCTTATTCGTAAGAAACCTTTGGCATTGTTGCCAAATTAAGTTAATCTAAGGGTTAAGTCATGGCAGGAGAGCCCATCCCATGTCATGCTCCTCCTGTGCTATGTGGGAAATCAGGGACGCTACCAGTGTCCCTGACTACTATGTGTGCAGGAAGTGTGTCCAGCTGCAGCTCCTGACAGACCACATTGTGACACTGGAGCTACACATAGACTCTCTTTGGAGCATCCGCGATGCTGAGGATGTCATGAATAGCACGTTTAGTGAGTTGGTCACACTGCAGGTAGATAGGGAATGGATGACCATCAGGCAGAGCAGTGGAAGGAAGGTAGTGCAGGGGTCCTCTGCGGTCACCTCCCTCCAAAACAGATACACCATTTTGGGTACGGTTGGGAGAGATGACGCATCAGGGGAAGGCAGCAGCAGCCAAGTCCATGGCACCAGGGGTGGCTCTGCTGCACAGGAGGGCAGGAAAAAGAGCGGGAGAGCTATAGTGATAGGGGATTCTATTGTAAGGGGAATAGATAGGCGATTCTGCGGCTGCAAACGAGACTCCAGGATGGTATATTGCCTCCATGATGCAAAGGTCAAGGATGCCTTGGAGCGGCTGCAGCACATTCTGGAGGGGGAGGAGGAACAGCCAGTTGTCGTGGTGCATATAGGTACTAACGAAATAGGTAAAAAATGGGATGAGGTCCTACAAGCTGAATTTAGGGAGCTAGGAGTTAAATTAAAAAGTAGGATCTCAAAGTTTGTAATCTCAGGATTGCTACCAGTGCCACGTGCTAGTCAGAGTCGGAATTGCAGGATAGTTCAGATGAATACATGGCTTGAGGAGTGGTGCAAGGAGGAGGGATTCAAATTCCTGGGGCATTGAAACCAGTTCTGGGCGAGGTGGGACCAGTGCAAACCAGACGGTCTGCACCTGGGCAGGACCGGAACCTATGTCCAAGGGGGAGTGTTTGCTAATGGTGTTGGGGAGGGGTTAAACTAATATGGCAGGGGGGTAGGAACCTATGCAGGGAGGCAGAGGGAAGTTAAAAGGGGGCAGAAGCAAAAGGTAGGAAGGAGAAAAGCAAGAGTGGAGGGCAGAGAAATCAAGGGCAAAAATCAAAAAGGGCCACATTACAACATAATTCTAAAAGGACAAAAAGTGTTAAAAAAACAAACCTGAAGGCTCTGAGTCTCAATGCGAGGAGCATTCGTAATACGGTGGACGAATTAACTGCGCAGATAGCTGTTAACGGGTATGATGTAATTGGGATTACAGAGACATGGCTCCAGTGTAACCAAGGCTGGGAACTCAACATCCAGTGGTATTCAATATTCAGGAAGGATAGATAGGAAGGAAAAGGAGGTAGGGTAGCGTTAATGGTTAAAGAGGAGATTAACGCAATAGTAAGGAAGGACATTAGCTTGGATGATGTGGAATCTATATGGGTAGAGCTGCGAAACACCAAAGGGCAGAAAACGTTAGTGGGATTTGTGTACAGATCACCAAACAGTAATAGTGAGGATGGGATGGCATCAAACAGGAAATTAGGGATGCGTGCAATAAAGGTACAGCAGTTATCATGAGTGACTTTAATCTACATATAGATTGGGCTAACCAAACTGGTAGTAATACTGTGGAGGAGGATTTCCTGGAGTGTATAAGGGATGGTTTTCTAGACCAATATGTCGAGCAACCAACTAGCGAGCTGGCCATCCTAGACTGGGTCTTGTGTAACGAGAGAGGATTAATTAGCAATCTGGTTGTGCGTGGCCCCTTGGGGAAGTGTGACTATAATATGGTAGAAGTCTTCATTAAGATGGAGAGCGACACAGTTAATTCAGAGACTAGGGTCCTGAACTTAAAGAAAGGAAATTTTGATGGTATGAGATGTGATTTGGCTAGGATAGACTGGCAAATGATACTTAAAGGGTTGATGGTGGATAGGCAATGGCAGACATTTAAAGATCACATGGATGAATTACAACTATTGTACATCCCTGTCTGGCGTAAAAATAAAATAGGGGTGGCTCAACCGTGGCTAACACGGGACATTAGGGATAGTATTAAATCCAAGGAAGATGCATATAAATTGGCCAGAAAAAGTAGCAAAGCTGAGGACTGGGAGAAATTTAAAATTCAGCAGAGGAGGACAAAGGGTTTAATTAGGAGGGGGGAAAGAGAGTATGAGAGTAAGCTTGCAAGGAACATAAAAACTGACTGCAAAAGCTTCTATAGATATGTGAAGAGAAAAAGATTAGTGAAGACTAATGTAGGTCCCTTGCAGTCAGAATCAGGTGAATTCATAATGGGGAACAAGGAAATGGCAGACCAATTGAACAAATACCTTGGTTCTTTCTTCACTAAAGACGACACAAATAATCTCCCGAAAATACTAAGGGACCGAGGGTCTCGCGAGAAGGAGGACCTGAGGGAAATTCTTATTAGTCAGGAAATGGTGTAAGGGAAACTGATGGGACCGAAGGCCAATAAATCCCCAGGGCCTGATAGTCTGCATCCCAGAGTACTTAAGGAAATGGCCCTAGAAATAGTAGATGCAACCATGGACTCTGGATCAGTACCTATGGATTGGAGGGTAGCTAATATAACACCATTTTTTAAAAAAGAAGGGAGAGAGAAAACAGAATTATAGACCGGTTAGCCTGACGTCGGTGGTGGGGAAAATGCTGGAATCAATTATTAAAGATGTAATAACAGCGCATTTGGAAAGCAGTTACAGGATCAGCCCAAGTCAACATGAATTTATGAAAGGGAAATCATGTTTGACAAATCTTCTCGAGTTTTTTGAGGATGTAACTAGTAGAGTGGATAAGGGAGAACCAATGGATGTGGTGTATTTGGACTTTCAAAAGGCTTTTGACAAGGTCCCACACAAGAGATTAGTGTGCAAGATTAAAGCACATAGTATTGGGGGTAATGTATTGAGGTGGATAGAGAACTGGCTGGCAGACAGTAAGCAAAGAGGGAATAAACGGGTAATTTTCAGAATGGCAGACAGTGACTAGTAGGGTGCCGCAAAATTCAGTGCTGGGACCCCAGCTATTTACAATATACATTAATGATTTAGATGAAGGAATTGAATATAATATCTCCAAGTTTTCAGATGACACTAAGCTGGGTGGCAGTGTGAGCTGTGAGGAGGATGGCTAAGAGGCTGCAGGGTGATTTGGATAGGTTAGGTGAATGGGCAAATGCATGGCAGATGCAGTATAATGTGGATAAATGTGAGGTTATCGACTTTGGTGGCAAAAACAGGAAGGCAGATTATTATCTGAATGGTGACAGATTAGTAAAAGAGGAGGTGCAACGAAACCTGGGTGTCATGGTACATCAGTCATTGAAGGTAGGCATGCAGGTACAACAGGCAGTAAAGAAAGCAAATGGCATGCTGGCCTTCGTAGCAAGAGGATTTGAGTATAGGAGCAGGGAGGTCTTACTTCAGGTATACAGGGCCTTGGTGAGGCCACACCTTGAGTATTGTGTGCAGTTTTGGTCTCCTAATCTAAGGAAGGGCGTGCTTACTATTGAGGGAGTACAACGAAGGTTCACCAGACTAATTTCCGGGATGGCAGGACTGACATATGAAGAAAGATTGGATCGGCTAGGCTTATACTCACTGGAATTTAGAAGAATGAGAGGGGATCTCATAGAAACATATAAAATTCTAACGGGATTGGACAGGTTAGATGCGGGAAGAATGTTCCCGATGTTGGGGAAGTCCAGAACCAGGGGTCACAGTCTAAGGATAAGGGGTAAGCCATATAGGACCGAGATGAGGAGAAATTTTTTCACCCAGAGAGTGTTGAACCTGTGGAATTCTCTACCACAGAAAGTTGTTGAGTCCAGTTCGTTGGATATATTCAAGAGGGAGTTAGTTGTGGCCCTTACGGCTAAGTGGATCAGGGTGTATGGAGAGAACGCGTGAGTGGGTTATTGAAGTTGCATGATTAGCCATGATCATATTGAATGGCGGTGCAGGCTCAAAGGGCCGAATGCCCTGTTCCTGCACCTATTTTCTATGTTTCTACGTTTCTATGTTTCGGTAATACACTCTTAAATTAGTGTGTATGTTTAAGATAGTTAAGTGCAGAGGGTTACCATGGATACAAATTTCTAGTAGAAAAGCACTGAAAAAGCTGGATGTAGTAATCCTGAATCAGAGATTGGAGATGAAGCCTAATGGTTTTGTGCAGAAGAGCTGGATAAATCTGGTTTGAGTCAGTTTTCAGACAAAGGGATAACACATGGTGCTAGAGCTGCATCATATTTTATGACCACAAGTAGGTGTGTTATAGAAAAGGTATAAAAGTAGTGTGATACTTTTAATCAGGAATCGCCTGGAATGGTTATGCAGATCTTTTGTCCCAGTATCCGATTGGTATTCTATTTGTGAGTATAATAGACATATCTGCTTACTTGTAATCTTGTATATGTTCAATAAATCTTGAAAGTTAATTTGTCTCCACAGTCTGAGCATTTCTTCGAACTGGAGAAGATGTCTTTTTTAGTCCCATTCCTACACTGGAGATCAGTGCTCTCCGCACACATAGGTGCACGGAGATCTTTTGTTCCATAGTTTAATGTGAGGTACAATTAGCAGTATAACTTGAGCTCTTCTTGCTGCATCTTACAATCTGCAGATACTGGTTCAAAACTGATACGTCCTTACTACACAGTATAAATGCACACGAGGCCCATGTTTGAGAGAAGGTCAGTCTGTGACCTGTCCTTTATTCCTTCACACTCAAGTGATGAAGGTGGGTGGAGCTTCCCCTTTTTTACCTGAAGGTCCAGATTACGAGTGTCTCCCACCTTGTGGTCATTGTTCTCACGGTGTACAACTTAGGTCAGATTATCCATGGGTTACAATGCTGGTTGAATACATGACATCACCTCCCCCCAAAGTCTTATTGGGATCACAGGTTGAGTCTCTCTGGTGGTATAAGCTCTCTTGTAGAGCGCCTGAGTTGGGGCTCCGGTTGTTGGGCGCTGGCCTGAGTGTCTGCTGTTTGCGGTGCCTCAAGCCTATCCAGACTGCCCACAGTGATTGGGCTCTCCTCCCTTTGGTTCCAGTGTGCGGTCATCTGTGGTGGAGTGAACTCTACATCGTGTTCTTCCTCTGCTTCTTCTATGGGGTTGCTGAACCTCCTTTTTGTTTGATCCACGTGTTTGCGGCAGATTTGTCCATTGGTAAGTTTAACTACCAGAATCCTATTTCCCTCTTTGGCAATCACAGTGCCTGCGAGCCATTTGGGCCCTGCAGCGTAGTTGAGGACAAAAACAGGATAATTTACATCAATACATCGTGCCCTCGCATTCCTGTCATGGTAGTCATATTGTGGCTGGCGCCTGCTCTCAACAATTTCTTTCATGCTGGGGTGTATAAGGGATAGCCAGGTTTTGAGCATCCTTTTCATTAGCAGCTCTGCGGGTGGAACCCCTCTGAGCGATTGTGGTCGGGATCTATAGGCCAACAGGAGGCGTGATAAGCGGCTTTGTAGGGAACCACCTTGGATTCTGAGCATCCCCTGTTTGATTATCTGCACTGCTCGTTCTGCCTGGCCGTTTGAGACCGGCTTGAACGGTGCCGTTCTGATACGGTTAATTCCATTGCCTGCCATGAAGTTCTGGAATTCAGTGCTTGTGAAGCACGGGCCATTGTCGCTGACCAAGACGTCCGGTAGACCGTGCGCGGCGAACATTGCCCGTAGACTTTCAACCGTGGCAGAGGATGTGCCTGAATTTAAAATCTCACACTCGATCCATTTGGAGTAGGTGTCTACAACAACCAAAAACATTTTTCCCATGAAAGGACCTGCGGAGTCCACATGGATGCGTGACCAAGGCTTGATAGGCCATGGCCAGGGGCTAAGGGGGGCTTCCCTGGGCGCATGGCCCAGCTGGGCACACGTGTTGCACCTGCGAACACAAAGTTTCAGATCTGCGTCTATCCCTGGCCACCAAATGTGTGACCTGGCAATTGCCTTCATCATGACAATGCCCGGGTACTCATTGTGGAATTCTCTGATGAACACCTCTCTGCCCATCTGGGGCATGACTATGCGGTTTCCCCACAGTAGGCAATCGGCCTGAATCGAGAGTTCATCCCTGCGCCTGTGAAATGGTTTAAATTCCTCAGGGCATGCCCTGTACGTGGCTGCCCAGTCCCCATTCAGGACACATTTCTTGACTAGAGACAGTAGCGGGTCTCTATTTGTCCAGACTTTAATCTGACGGGCTGTCACGGGTGAGCCTTCACTTCCGAAAGCTTCAACAGCCATGGCCATCTCAGCAGCATGCTCAGTAGCCCCCTCAGTGGTGGCTAGTGGGAGCCTGCTGAGTGCATCGGCGCAGTTTTCAGTGCCCGGTCTGTGCCGAATTGTATAGTCATAGGCGGCTAACGTGAGTGCCCACCTCTGTATGCGGGCCGATGCGTTTGCATTTATGGCCTTGTTGTCGGCCAAAAGGGACGTTAGGGGTTTGTGATCTGTCTCCAGCTCAAATTTCCTGCCAAACAGGTACTGGTGCATTTTCTTTACAGCATATACACATGCGAGCGCCTCCTTTTCTCCCATCCCGTAACCCCTTTCTGCCTGGGACAGACTCCTGGAGGCATAAGCTACCAGCTGTAACTGACCCTTGGCACTGACATGCTGCAACACACACCCGACACCATAGGACAATGCATCGCACGTTAACACAAGTTGATTACATGGGTCGTATTGTGTTAACAGAGTGTTGGAACATAACAAATTGCGTGCTCTATTAAAAGCCCTTTCCTGGCTGTCCCCCCAGACCCATTCACAACCTTTGCGTAGGAGCACATGTGGCGGCTCTAACAGCGTGCTCAATTTGGGAAGAAAGTTACTAAAATAGTTCAGGAGCCCCAGGAACTAATGCAGCTCCGTCATGTTATGGCGTCTGGGTGCTCTCTGGATCGCTTCCGTCTTGGACGCAGTAGGGCTGATCCGATCTGCTGCTACCCTCATCCCGAGAAATTCTACCTCTGGAGCTAGGAAGACGCACTTCGCCTTTTTCAGTCGCAGCCCTACCCGGTCTAGTCTGTGTAGCACCTCCTCCAGGTTGTGGAGGTGTTCTTCAGAATCGTAACCCGTGATGAGGATATCGTCCTGAAAAACCACTGTCCCTGGAATCGACTTGAGGAGACTTTCCATATTTCGTTGGAAGATCGCGGCGGCCGAGCGAATCCCGAACGGACATCTGTTGTACTCAAACAACCCCTTGTGTGTCATGATGGTGGTCAGCTTCTTCGACTCACTCGCCAGCTCCTGGGTCATGTAAGCTGAGGTCAGGTCCAATTTTGAAAAAAGTTTGCCACCGGATAGCATCGCAAAGAGGTCCTCCGCTCTCGGTAGCGGGTACTGGTCTTGGAATGACACCCGATTGAAGGTGACCTTGTAATCACCACATATCCTGACCGACCCATCCGCCTTGAGCACCGGCATAATCGGGCTCGCCCAGTCACTGAATTCGACTGGCGAGATGATGCCTTCCCTCAGCAGGCGGTCCAATTCGCATTCTATCTTTTCCCGCATCACGTACAGCACCGCTCTGGCCTTGTGGTGTACTGGCCTGGCATCCGGGTTTATGTGAATCATTACCTTGGCCCCCATGAAAGTGCCGATGCCGGGTTGAAATAATGAGTCAAATTTGTCCAGGACCTGTGAGCATGATACTCGCTCCACAGAGGAAATTGAATTGACATCGCCCCATTTCCAGTTCATGACAGCAAGCCAACTCCTCCCCAGTAGTGCGGGACCATCCCCTGGGACAATCCAGAGTGGCAACCTGTTCTCTGAATTTTTGTGGGTCACGACTACCGTGGCGCTGCCTAGCACTGGAATGATCTGCTTTGTGTAAGTCCGTAGCTGTGCGTCAATCGGCGATAATTTTGGCCTCCTGGCCTTGGATGCCCACAACTTTTCGAATTGTTTGATACCCATCAGGGACTGGCTGGCCCCCGTGTCTAGCTCCATTGATACTGGGATGCCATTGAGGAGCACTTTCATCATTATCGGTGGCGTCCTGGTGTATGAACTGTATACGTGCTCCATATGAACTCGCTGAACTTCAGCTTCTAGCGATTTCCCCCAGTGTTCATTTCTGCAATTTCTGCAGGTATTTTGCTCATCTCTGCATTCCCGGGATGGTGGGACTGACATATCAAGAAAGATTGGATCAACTGGGCTTGTATTCACTGGAGTTCAGAAGAATGAGAGGGGACCTCATAGAAATGTTTAAAATTCTGACGGGTTTAGACAGGTTAGATGCAGGAAGAATGTTCCCAATGTTGGGGAAGTCCAGAACCAGGGGTCACAGTCTAAGGATAAGGGGTAAGCCATTTAGGACCGAGATGAGGAGAAACTTCTTCACCCAGAGAGTGATGAACCTGTGGAATTCTCTACCACAGAAAATAGTTGAGGCCAATTCACTAAATATATTCAAAAGGGAGTTAGATGAAGTCCTTACTACTAGGGGGATCAAGGGGTATGGTGAGAAAGCAGGAAAGGGGTACTGAAGTTGCATGTTCAGCCATGAACTTATTGAATGGCGGTGCAGGCTAGAAGGGCTGAATGGCCTACTCCTGCACCTATTTTCTATGTTTCTATGTTTTCCGGCTGAATGTGTGCCTCCACACCTCCAACATGAGCTACTGTTGGAAACAAAAGGTCCCTTGCCAGTCGATCGTCCCTGACTGCCCCTGTGACTGTCCTTGAGTGCGCCATTAACAGATGTTGATGGCCCCATTACTGGCCGCATTGTCCCTTGCAATGGCGTGAATCGCTGTTCAACTTGCCATTGTCTCTGTCGAACTCCCCCTCTGGGGAGTTGGAGCATGCCCGACTGCCCTTGTCTGCCTGGAGAACTGTGTGCTGCTTTAATAATGTTGAATCTCTGTCCCAACCATTCCTTAACACAGTACCTCTCGTCTGTTCTGCTAGTGGCCATGCTCGCGTGGTTTAAATCTCAGTTTCTCGTCGCCATTGATCCGTCCTTACTATACAGTATAAATGCACACGAGGCCCATGCTTGAGAGAAGGTCATTTTGTGACCTGTCCTTTATTCCTTAGCACTCAAGTGATGAAGGTGGGTGGAGCTTCCCCTTTTGTACCTGAAGGTCCAGGTTAGGAGTGTCTCCCACCTAGTGGTCATTGTTCTCACAGTGTACAACTTAGGTCAGATTATACATGGGTTACAATGCTGGTTGAATACATGACAAAAACCAGTACCTATAATATAACAGCAGTTGAAGAATATTTTACTTTACAATTTTGTGGGCTCTGTCTAACTACATTTCAATGATCCTAACCTGAGAATCTGATTGTGCTGTTCTCATTTTGAAAGAGTCACATTTTCAGGCATGTTCTGATTTGCCAAAATTCCCATTTACTTTTATGTCTGCTGTGGCCATGGGGAAGGATGGCACAGTCTTCACGCTGCAACAGAGGAGTAATAAGCTGTTTCACTGAATGCTTCAATCAGCTCAAAGCCCATTGTTGCAGCTTAGAGTCTGTCTTCTTGCACTGTAACTTTTAGTGCTTTACACAGTCTCATGGTATCACTTTGATATATTCAATGATGTTCTAAGAATTCTGCTTCACTGCAAATTACAGTCATTCTCTCCAAGCTAGCCAATCAAATTGCTCAATAACAATAATCTGCAATGAACCAAGGTAGCAACAGACAAGCCAAAGGGAAAAATAGGGATTTTATTTAAAGGAAGGTTTTCCAAAAATACAGTATAATGGGGTATACGCCTCTCCTGATTGGAACAGAATACTCGACAGAGTGTATAATAGGCGGCCGATGTGATACCGTTCATTTTGTGCACTTGCCCAAGTCAAATTTCTGACCCCATGTTTTTATTCTTGGCCATTCCTTGTCAAAGTACATTCCATATTTCTTATTTAATAGTTTAAATTGATTTTAAAATATATTCAGCCATTGCTGACTCACCAGTTGAAGCTCAGTTTATTGTGCCATTTCTCAGGTCTAGGAAAGATGGGCACAGGAGCACTGAAGCATGTTATTCTCTGCATCCAGCCTAATGATGCCAGAGCCTTTTCCCCATTACTGAATCTATTCATTGGAACACCTCTCAGCTACTGACAACTTTTTCAACCCATCTTATAGACTTAAAGAACTGACCTGCATTCCCAATGGATAAATAAGTAAATAGTCACATTATGTGTTATTGAACCATATAGATCAGTAAGATCCAAGATTTGAATCCTGGTCTATGCTGACCTAGCTGATCTCCCCTGAAATTGCAACAGGTTTCAGTACCTCTAGACTGAAGGAAAAACCCATATCCTCTCCATCACCAAGACCACCTACTTCCACTTCCATAATATTTCCCGTCTTCACACTTGCCTCAGCTCATCTGTGGTGAAACCCTCATCTATATTTTTTGTTATCTCCAGACTTAACTATTCCATGCACTCCCATTTCCACCCTCCATAAACTTAAGCTTATCAATCTCTTCTGCCCATATCCTAACTTGCGCCAAGTCCCATTCACCCATCATCACTATGTCACTGGCCTACATTGTTTCCCAGTCCACCAATGCCTTGATTTTAAAATGCTCATCCTCATGTTCAACTCCCTCCGTGATCTTACCCCTCCCTATCTCTGTATCTCCTCCATCCCTACAATCGTCCAAGAACTGCATTCCTCCAACTCTAGCTTCTTATACATCCCCCACTTCCTTTGCCCCACCAATAGTGGCCATGCCTTCACATGTCGAGGCCCTAAGCTTTGGAATTTCCTCCTTAAACCGCTCCGCCTCTCCATTTCTCTCACCTCCTTTAATACACTCCTTAAAACCCGCTTCTTTGACCAAGCTTTTGGCCATCTGTCCTAATGTCTCCTTTAGATCAGTGTCAATTTTTGTCTAGTACGATGAAGCACCTTGGGACATTTTACTATGTTAAAAACTCTATATAATTGTAAGCTGTTGTTGTTTGGAAAGAACCAGTGGTTAGGATTCCAGTTTCTGATTGATGTTCACTGATCCCTGCTAGAAATTGTGAATGTATAGATATGAAGTAAGGACTGGATTGGGCTCAACTATGATGATCCCTGCATTAAATTCATGTGCCAGCATTAACATATAAGGAACGACCAATTGAGCAAGTTAAGCATTTTGATAATATGAACTGAAAAATATTTTATGGCTAAAACCAAACGTTTTGCTGCAGTTGACTTCCTCTTCGAATTTCATAATCACAAGTTCAGACAATTAAAGATTTAATTTTAGTTATAGTACCTTGTTCATTTAACTTTTCTGAGGAGTGTATAGGATCAAAGTTCAAAATGCATACATTAATCATAAAAATGTCAGTGTCACTGATTCATACAAGACATCAAAGTGAGACAAAATGCATTTGTTTTTCATTAACACTCACAAGCAATTAAAGTTAGACAGAATACTTAGAAAGAGGATATGGCATTCAATAGGTAGAATGATAACTATACAAGGCAACCTCAAAATGACACAAGGGCATTTTAATCAAAAATCACTCCAAAGATCCTTTGACAAGATGTCATGGATGGTAATTCTTCTGTTTCCCAGTTGCAAAGATCAATGTGAACAAAAGCATTGTACTTATAGCTTTGTGTTAGAATATGAATTCGAGCAAAAGAAAGTTATTTGTACCACATAGCTGGTATTATAATCTCAATAATCAGTCAAACATTTTAATCGCGTTTAGGAACTGACATGCTTATTGTGCATTTCTACAGTGTTTCGTTACAGTTGTTTCAATAAATAAAACATGTGAATGCTTTATTTTTGTAGTGGGAGCTAAATTGAAATTAATTTCTTGAAAACATATTTGACATGAATTCTGTGGCTTATTCTGTGGAATTCTGTGGAATTCTGTTAAAATATATTTGTTTTCCCATGTCTAGATCACAAAAAATATTTGGTTTATTCTGTGGTTATTTTCAGTGAGAAAGCCTTTACCCTTTATTTCAATAATCCATTTGCAGCCAGAACAAATTAAAAATTGATTGGGATAATCTTATGAAACATACGCTACTGGCTTGGAGTCTTACTCACTGATAGAGTAAATCACTCCCCGTGATTTTCTGTTGATGGAAAGTAATGAATGGAAAACCATTACGGACATGTGTCCGAATTCGTGATACACATTCTCAGTGGGAGAGGCTCCACGCGAGGAGCATGATTTTCTTAAATTCCCCCTAACCGTATTAAAATATCTTTATATATTTCTCTTTACTTCCCCTCCCACCCTCTCTCCATTTATGAATGAATGTTGATTTCATGGCGGTGAGAAATATTTGTGCTGAAAATTGGAAGGTTAAATGTAGCATGAATTAAATGCTCATTAAAACTCACTCAACTCTGCCACAATAAGTGCCTTCACCTAAATCTCAGAAGTGCATCTCCCTTCTGAGTCAGTATGGCATTTCCATTTTCAACACCAACTTTTCTTCTGGCATCTCTGAATCAGAGTGCTTGCTGAGTACCAAGTAATGGCAACTTGTGAGTGGTTTCACACTGTTTACCCATAACCACAGGGAATTGGTTTGAGACTGCTCAAACAAATTGACATATGACTATTTACAGCAGAGAGATTTTCATCTCACTAGACCTTTCTGGCAGTGAAAGGGCAGGTCATAATCCATCATGCCAAATAATTTCCAATAATCAGGTAGGGACCAGAATTTCTTGTTTTTTTATCAAAATAAAAATAGCTTTTTAAAAAATTGTGCTGCAAATGTAAACATATGAAACAGATAAGAGAGCTGGGTGAAGAATGCCCTCCCTTTACCTAACAATAAAGTAGAAATGTACCACAGAATTTTCAGTGCAAGAAGCTTTCCAAGTTTCTAAAAATTAAAATGCCTTACTGTAAAAGCTTAGCAAGCAGACATATTACAGCACTTGTAATTCTAGTTTCTTCAATCAGGTTGGACATAGTGCTCATATAATGTAATCATTTTATACTCATATTACATATAAAAGTATCTACAACTATACAAGTCTGTTTGCTCTGAATACCTTCATCCATATCGTCATCGGGGTATTCTGTGGTTGTTAATATATCACATAGTAAAGATATAAAGCCATAGATCCAATCTGAGGTATCTTCCACAGCCTCATCTATGACTTTCATGGGGTCTGAGCTTAAATCTTTAAAACCTCCTGAATACATATAAGGAAAGAGCAGTAAGAAATAAAGAAAATAGTTCAGAGATTAAAAGAAGAAAATGGAACCGCTGCAAAAATAATTTTTTGTTGAAATCTCTTTCAGAGAGATGAGGATGTTATTTATTTTATGTACATTATTATTATGTACATCTAATAACAGTGTCAGGGGAAATCTCTTCGACTAGTTTACCAGATGCAATGGTAGAAATGAAAAAGCATCGGGTACTAAAAATATTTTTCTACTACATATAGAGATGAACATTAATTCAATCAGTCTTGCCATAGGTTTTGATGAGAAAGCTATTTATTTCTAAATAAAAATCCATTGCTTAAAAAATCAGGTTATTTCACCAGATAGCATAAAAAATGATAATTCTCTTAAGAAAATGTTATAAAAATTATATTTAAATTGAGTAGAAAAAAGAAGACAGGTACAGGTATTTTAAAATTACAGACAATTCCCAACCTTAGGCAAGGACAGACAAAAACATCAGAATTGTTATTCTCTTTTAACCTGGAATGGCTATTACTCTGACACTGATCTAGCTCCATTTACGTAAATACATTTCTGTTATTTTGTACAAATAGGTGGAAGTATGGCTTACCCTGGGAAACTGGGTAAGGTAAGTCTCTACTAATGGCTTTAAAAATGGATTAATTTGCTGAGGTGGGTACAAAGAAAAAATGGCAGCTCACTTGAGTTGGGACAATTAACAGAATTTGGCCACAGCTGGTTTTGACTGACTGACTGTGGAATGGGTTCAAATTATGTTCTTCAGAACACTGTGGAAAAAATATTGACAACAAAACCTAGAAGAACAAGTGAGACCAAAAAGTTTGTGAATGGTGCTTTTTAAAAATAACAAGAATTAAAGATGGTATGGGGTTGATTTGCATCTTTACCGCCTGGGCAGTAACCAGTAAAGGGGATCAACTGCATGTTATAAAACCCTCCTCATTTTTATTCCATTGAAATCAATGGAATGACAATCAGGCAGGTTCTATAACCAGTGGGTGATCTGCTTCACCAGGTAGCTCCGATGAAAATCCTTTTAAATCTGTGGTGTTCACGGTAGAATGCACAGAAGAATCTGTTGAAATTTGAGGCTGTTGCTGCCCTCAAAGATATTTAAGAATAGCTACTTCTTCAATATACTGTGTGAAGCCTGTGCACATTTTCACCATCAAGCAAAGGCATTGCAAAGGCAAAAGCTGCAAATCATATACATGCATCCCACTCATTCGGAGAACATGCAATGATCATTCATAAAATCAAAAACATAGCTGTTAGTTTCTAAACATTTCAATAGGAGTTAGGAACAAAGAAATAATCCTATGTCCCTTTGATCAGTGAGTTGGAATGTACAATCTGTTACATTTCCAATTAGCCCATCTTTAGTGCAGCAGGGTTATTTTAGCACATGCCACCATGTCAAATTAACCAGTGTGGAGAACACTTAACATTAAAATAAGACATAGATGGAAGAGTAAAATGCTTGTATACCAGGATTGGTGAAATTTACAAGACTTTACTCCTTCAAGGTTAAACTATGAACAGTATAAATTCACATAATCCATGTTCAGTCCACTGCAAAAATACTTCCCTTCAAGGAAAACAAACATTTATTGATTATACATTTTGGTTAGTGGTGTGCCACAATTCTTTGTAAATGCATTACAATTTGTCACTTTGATTTGGGACATAAGTCTAAGTGTTAGAGTTCCTTGAAGGCAATGCCACAAATTTAATGAACAACATGAAATGAGTCCTTGCCTCTAGGGCTCTGTGCTTCCTTTAGTACTTTGCCGACATCAACTTGATGCTTTCCTGTTAGGACAATATGCATTAAAAAAGGGAGAGTGAAGAGTTACAGAGACATGCACCATAGGAAAAGTCAAGAGAGATCATTTAGTCCACTCAGTGCAGTACTCGTGGTGTCAGTAACTGCGGCTGATAGTACAAAAAATCTAGCAAACACATAGACAAACAAATAAACACTTTAGAGAAAACATTAAGTCAAAGAAAGATAACACTGAGCTTTTAAAATTCAGTTCCACTCAGTTAATCAATCATAGAGGCCTCACTATATTATGCATTAAGTTCATTGCAGGGCATGCGAACAACTAAGGTGCAATTCCTCTTTAATAATGCTAGATGTATTAATAGTGCAGATCTCCTGTTCTCAATTTAGAAAACATGTGAAATTCTATCTAATGATGCAAATAAAAATAAACAGTGAAATAAAGTATGAGGTAAATCTACACTGTGCATACTTTTTACATGAATGAGGGAATATTTATAAAAATCATTATTTAGAATTATATTTTCTTTTGTCATATGATGTTGTAGACTATGATCTGTAATATGTTAAAAATAGGACTCTTTAGTCCTCCAAAGTTTGAGAAAGAGAAAAGAGATTGGGAATGTGTAAACTATCTTTTTTCTTTCGGTATTGCTATAGTGTTTCTCAAAAGTACTTTCAACATATAAAATTAATCTCTAAACAGTGGAAGCAAGATTTACATAGCAGGCTGTTAAATTGGCCTCCATAGCCACCTACCTAAGAATGCAAATGAGCAAAACAATAATTGAGACTATGCCCTGATCTTATCTCAGAGATGGAGAGGCAATTTTGCATTCGGGCTCAGGTCCTACCGAATTTTATGTCAGGACCTGATTATCATTATAGTCTCTGTTTCCCACCGCAGCAAGACAGATTGAGAGGCTGGCTGCTGGGAAATGGGAGGTCTTCAGCACTAGACCACAGCCAGGGAGCAGAGAGGATGGAAGGATCAGAAAAGCCGAGGTGAGGGGGTGGGGGGGAAAACTGGAAGCCAAAGGGGAGATCGGAGGCCTGGGTCGGGGGGAAGATCGGGGCCCGGAGCGGGGGGACGATCGGAGATCGGAGGTCAGAGGGGAGATCGGAAGGGTCGGGGGTTGGAGGGGCGGGGGCTGGAGATCGAAAGGGTCGGGGAGGTGGGGGGGGAGATTGGAAAGGTCGGGTGGGGGAATCGGAAGGGTCATGGGGTGTCCGATCGCGTGGGATGGGTGAAGCAGGTAAACTGGATCCAGCAGGTAAGTAGAAAGGCACTTACCTCCTGGATCTAGCAGTCCTCATCTCCCTTTAGCCAACGGGTTTTCTGAGGCCCGGGAAACCCAGCCGGCCAGGATTGAATTTAAAATGGTGGTTAATTCTGATGCATGCAGCCTCATTATAATATTTAAATGACCAACCACGTCCTGAGAGCGGGTTGGTTGCTGGCTCCTCCTGTTCGCCTCTGTTAAAATGGGTTGGACGTGGGCTGGGGGTCGGGTTTCAGATTTTTTAATATTTTTACATCATATCCACCCAAAACCACTTGTTTTGGGGGTTATAATTCCCACCTATATTTTACCCATCTCAATAATTTTCACAAAAAAGTAGATGTAAGTAGCAGGTGCTGTAATATCAGTGGAAAAAGCATCAATACACTTAGGGGCAAATATTGCTCCCATTTTTAAGGCCCGTTACCAACTCTAAGAAACGGTAATGGGGCGGTAAGGCCATACCGACTGGGGGCTGGCGGAGGGTGTGACTCATCCGGGCCGGGAGCAGTGTAAACATGATTCCGCCATGCACCGACTTTCCGCCCCTCCCGGTGCTCTGACCCCTTGTCGGCCATGCGGGATCCCTTACCATCCGGCGGCGACCCTTATTCGCAGGAAGCTGCCAGTGACTTGGTGGTGTGTCCGTCCTTAAAGGGGAGGTTGCACCACCGCGGCAATCGGCCCGACAATGGCGGCCGCTGGTTTGGCTTTGCCGCCAACAGGCAACCTGGCAGCCCCTCTTGGGTGCCTGGCTACCGGCCCAACGTAACCCCTCCCTGGTGGCCCAGTGAAGGGGAGGGATGTTACTATGCGTCAGCGCGACGTGGCATGTCCGCATCACGCTGATGTCATCACCGCCGCACTGCCATGCTCAGCACAGCAGTGATGGATACCGCCCCGCTCCTGACGCAAACCCGCCCTACACCACTTCAAAGAGTGCCCCAAAGCACTGGGAGGCAGTGACAAAGTTAAAGAGCCGAATTTTATGCCTCTTCCCTCCAATTCACGCCGGGCGAGAACAATTCGAATTATCTGCCCCAAACGGGGCGGAGGCGAATTCCAGCCCTTATTGTTCAGGCTTATGAAGGTCATTGTTGCAGAACTTGTGCAGCATTTTACAGCTGCACAGTCAAATTGAAAATGGAGTGCTTTTCTCCAGGTGTGACGTTAGTGAATTTAAAGGCCGGATTTTCGCTAGGTTTGCGACCAGGTTTTCGCCGCGATTTGACCCTCTGCGGCGAAAACCCGGTCGGCGGAATCCTCGGGTATCTGTTTGCGGCGACACTTCCACGTACCTTCGGGGAGAGGTGCGCCGACATGCAACAACGCAGTTTGCCTTTGCGTTGTACCCTTATGCCACACCCAGAATACCGACAGGGTCAAACCTGTCAGTGCAGCCCTGCCAGCAGCGGTAAGTATGAAGACCTGAAGAAATGGTAAGTTAAAGTTTGTATTTTTAAATTATTTTTCAGCAAATTAATAGGTAAAGGTTTTGTGAATGTTTTTTGCAAATCCCTCCCCTTCCCTAGGCCTCTCTTGTACTGCTACCAGCCCCGGACTAAAACTACCATTTTCGCCAAGAACCGAAAATCTAGCCCATTGAATAGGAAAGCTGTTTAACCATACCACCACAATGGTAGTGGCGGCAAATCAGACTCCCCACCCACGCTTTCCTCCAACGACTTCTGTGACAGAGACTGTAATTCCCATATTGGACTGTACAGTCACCTGAGAACTCACTTTTAGACTGGAAGCAAGTCTTCCTCGATTTCGAGGGACTGCCTATGAAGATGAGTGGCTGATACAGTGGGGATTTTGGATAGTTCTAATAACCCCTCCAAATGAAATGCAGCTCATGTGGTGAAGCAAAGGGGCAGAACAGCCTGTGAGGGAAGTAGCAGGGACCACCACGACTGTTATTGCTTTTTAATTGGTATATATATTCAGTGCAGAACAGCTCTAAATTGTGTTACTTAGTGTTGTATATGCATGCAGGATCTCACCAGTTTGGCACATATGGGCATAAATGAGGTTTAAAGAACAGGCACCTGATGAGTATAGGGTGAGTAATATAGAGGAAAGCTATAGGGAAATGTTTAGCTTTTGTGCTTTTGCTGGAAAGCTTCATGTGCTGGGAACACAGATTGGGAATTTGAGAATGTGTCCAATTCACAGGTCCATAGTTTTCTGTCCATTAATTTCTATTTAAATTGGGCGCACACCTAAATTCTGCATAGGTGCTCCCAGTATGGAGCGCTCACTCCTAGAAGTGCTAATGTTCAAAATGATACAAGTACAGAATATAATGTCGATCTCTACAGTTGGCCGCACTGTAAGCAAAGTCTCATCTGAAGTAAGAGCTGATGTAGGTAATGAGGGCAGCATCTCAGAGGCTGCCGACTGACTATTAGCCTGGTTACAACTATCATTATGTGCTAATCCAATTACAATACTGAAAAAAATGCAGTCCCCACCAGCTTAAGATGCCCACCTTTAAATCGGGCAATTGTTTAAATTAGCCAAACAACGCTAACCATTTTTATTTTCCATTATGCTCGATTACACAGTTGCTGCTTATAATGAGTTAGGTGTTCTGAGTATTTTGGGCAGAGACAGGTGTTAGTTGACTGCTTCAATGAATAAACTTCTCGAATAAATGTTACAAATCAATGTAGTGTTGACTGTGATCAATTAATAATTATATTATTTGATGAATTTATCCAGTTATTGTTTGAGAGTGTTCAATTTCTCACTTCACAGATCTCTTTCCCTTCTCCTGGCTCTGAATCTTCAACAACTGGTTCAATCACTCCTACTCTCCCACAACAGCTGCGGCCTCCTTCCCTCTAAGAACGCTCCTCATCTCCAGATAGAGAGAGAGTAAGAGAGAGAGAGAGAGAGAGAGAGATAGATATTTTGAGACAATGGTAAATTGATTTTGGAACAATTAAGTTTTTGCGGCTGCCATTTCTAGTTACAGTGCTTACAAAAGTAGCATATGGTAATTGTAAAGTGGTTGAGCTTTCTTCATGTTCTCTTCACCTACCATTTCCACCTAAAAAATTAGATCACTCAGGTGGAGTTATAAACAAACAGGTCAGAAATGAGGAGATCAGGGCAAAGCAGTACAGAGATGTACAAATTCATCCGGGAAAGCAGCTGCAGAAATTTCTGATCAAGTTGAACACCTGAAGAAATTCAGAAGGATAAGGCCATTTCAGGTGGAAGTTTGCCGGATCAGCTCCAAATATCATGGAAACAGGCGGGTTGGCAGCACATGGCATGCTAATGATGTTGGGGGTTTCACGGTCCAGATATATTACAAACCAAGGGAGTGTGGAGGAGCTGGAGTTGGACAACCACATATGAGAGTTCGAGAAAGAACAGAAAGGAAGCTCACTCCTCACCGCACAGACTGAAGTTACGAAGGCACCATATCCTGGAAGAGCCTGTTCAGTCACACAGGGTGTTTAGGGAGCAAGTCTGCACTATACCTCATGCAGGATGAAGTAGTGCTATGTGTCTTATGTGCTCAAGATAGAGACATGGGAGACCAAGTGTTATAGCAACAGGCTGGGGAGAGGGAGAGCCATTCATTGGGCATGGCTGCCTATTCTAGGCAGCAGATGGACAGGCAGAGATGGCCCGTGGGGGAACCCAGGAGTGACACCCAAGGTGGTTCATATGCTAATTAGAAATTGTTTTCCCCCCAGAGACCAAACCAGTGATTTGTTAACTTGTCAAAATAAAACCTCACACCCACTGTGTTGGAAAGTCCTTTGATCTTTGCCTGTGAAAAGAGAAATTAAAAGAGAAAAGCTGGGACACAGGCAAGAAGAGAGATGGCAATTTTTTTGAAACAGGATAGCTATGAAGAGTTTTAAAGGGAAAGTTGTGAGGGCACTTGTAGACAGGAAGAGGTTAGAAATGCTGCAAGATAGTTTGATTGCCACATTGATTCACTCAAGAAAAATGCCCAATGGTGTGGAATATTCCTTACGCAAGGGTAAGTTCTACAGATTGAATTAAGTGAGTCTGGCCACAAGGTCTGTTCTGTATAGTCACTTTCCTGTGAAATTAAGCAGCTGTGCGATTCATATCTGGCCTCCTATCACCAAATGTTTGCTTGGTTCTTCGAATATCGGGTTCAGGTCAAAAGGGGGTACTGTTGTTAAAATCGAGATCATGATATCGTACAAGCAGATGTAGGGGAGTGCAAGTCAATTCCCACAAAAGTAAAACATTCAGGAGCCAAAATTAAACCCCCTCTTTAAGATCCATGAGGCGGTAAAGCCATTCCGACCGGGGGCAGGCGGATGGGCCGATCCATCGAAATTGCCCCTTAGCCAGAGGTAGCGTAAACGGGTTTCCGCCACGCCCTGTGTTCCGCCCCGTCGGACACACGCCAACCCCTTACCACCTGGTGGTGACCCCTTTCCGCCCTGCAAGGGAAACTGTCCCGCAGGAGCAGAGCCGCCGCTGCTTGGTGCCCTCGACAGCTTTTCTCAGTGGGAAGCTGCCAATGGCTGGACACCGCCGCGGCCGCCATTTTATTTTAATAGTCGGCCGACTCTGAAGTCGGCCTGACAATGGCGGCCACAGGTTCGGCCGGGCTGCTAACTGGCAGCCTGGTACACCCACTTGGGTGCCGGGCCATGGCCCAGCTGAAGCATTCCCTGGTGGCACAGTTGGCGCCACTAAAATGGCTGCAGAGTTCACAGTGGCTCTCGCGCTCAGCATGACGCTGATGACACTGCCTACCTTCCGCCCCTTAGTCGCCCCAAACGCCGTCCCGACAAATTAAAAAAGTTAAAGAGGACAATTTCCCTCTATTCTCCGCCCAATGGATTCAGGGGGAGAATATTCAATAAAATAAAATTATCCAACCTATTGGGACGGAAGCCAATTTCGGCCCCTCAGACGGCTAATGGTAGCACTTGACACCACTGAACCCGAGAAGAGATCTAAGGCAGACCTGAATTCATAACAGGAATTACACTGTTACACTGCTTTAGCCTACAAACGTGAAATCTTGTGGAAAGCAAATAGTCATGCATTAATAAAAAAATAATAATGCCATCAATTTTTTTTTTGCCCTGGGTATATAGATTTTGTAATCATAGCAATTCTATAATTATTTAATAGTTCAATAACTTTATCAGTCTTTCGCTTGCAAATGCTTTTTCAATTTTTGTGATGTTGCTTCACCTTTGACTTTCCACAAAGCAATACCAGCAGAAAATAATTCTTCATCGATATAGTGTAGACTCAAGCATAGCCTGAAATGCTTGGAAATGTAGTAACAGTACTTTACAAGGTATCTTTGCTCATATTTGAGATATTCTACAAAGTATGGAAATACAGTTAATTGAGATCTTTATTGATTTATATCCACCGATGGAAACCCTAAGCATGGGGTCTTGTAATGTTTATGTTGCTTTAAATATCCATCTGTTTCAGCCATTGTTATATGTGAATAACATGGGATCTGCCTTTGCCATTATCACATAAACAACCTGACATTGAAAAGACCTGTACTGTCATGGCCATATACTCTGCTATTAGTTTTTTTTTTAAATGGTTCAGGTATTAGCACCTTCTGCTCTATTGTATTTTTAAGGACATTCAAGAAAGAGATCAACATTAAAACTCAAAACACAACACAGCCTTCAATGACATGTTGAAGAAATTAAATTTCAGCAATATCTTTTTAATTCTCAAATCCAATTTGCGTCATCATATCTAACATCCCAGATGGTAGCTGGGAGTGACTCACTGGAATTAATGTTCTGACGAAAGGTCATCAACCTGAAACGTTAACTTTGTTTATCTCCCCACATGCTGCCTGACCTGCTGAATATTTCCAGCATTTTCTGTTTTTATTTCAGATTTCCAGCACCCGCAGTATGTTGTTTTTGTATGAATGGAATTAATGTTTTGGTTATATTTTGAATTCTTCTCTTTATTCTCCCAATAAAATGAACAAAAGAAAAAAAATAGCTTACTTTAATCTTTTATGAAATAAAAAAAAAAATCACAATTCATGCTATGTTTTTCCTAAAATTTAATGGTTTAGGAATTATGTCCATAGTCTAACATTACTTATTGAATATATGTTCTCATTTTTCTAATAAGCATGCTATGGCTGTGTCAAGTCATATGTGTTAACCATCCGGCTACAAGCATTCTGGAGACATATTGAAAATCATTCAGTATATTGTTGGCAGACTACAAGTTAATTATTTATAGATCACTTCCATAATCGGAGAGGAAGATAGGTTTGATTATTTTTGGACAAATCAACCATGTTGGATTAAATTCACTAAATTACAGTTGCACCCAAATGTATTTTCAAACATTCCAGAAATTAAAGCAATCAAAGCAGCTTCAACACCACCACTGCATGCAGTATGTCTTTACCAGGTGGCAAACAGGGCTCATCACAGTATAGAGAATAGGCGGGCTCTATGTCAGCTTTAGAGACCAGGACGGCAGGAGATGAAGTGTGACATGATTGATCGAGAAAGGAGGAAAAAGCATTAAAAGTAATGAGGACCCAGGAATGATTCAACCACCATTAGAATTCAGAAAAACGTTCATCATTTCAATAAAAGGTTATGGTACCAACATTAGGAAATTACTGCATTGCAAAGTGTTTGGAACTGAACAGATTGTAGGCTATGACCAACTAGAGCAAGGTCCCCTTTCAATCTGCCAAAGTCTTTAAACACTACCCAGTGCAGTAATACTTTAATAGCATTCTCAATTTCTTTTTATTTCTGTTTTGACTTTGAACGAAAGTGAAGATATTCCATATGAGACTACAGAGTTAATTTGTATGTTAGGTGACACAATGGAGCAAGGTTGTCACGTGTCTTGATTTGAACTAGCCAGTCAAAATTTTCAATAGGTTGCTTGGAAATGTGAAAAAGTGATCTAAGTGGTAGTTTTCTGACTTCACACTCCCAAAATGGAGCCTCAGCCGCTAAGTCAGAAAATTGTGCGGCGTGCGGGCTGGAATTTGCAGTAATGGATCTTTGTAACTGAAACACCCTACTGGTAGAATGCAGCCAGAAAATTACTTCTCTGATATTTTCTTCTAAAAAAACCCCACAGAAGCCCATTTTTCTTTGCATTTTGCTTTTCATAGAATCATCGACGCTTACGGCACAGATGGAGGACATTCGACCCATCGTGTTATGCTGGCCGGAAAAGAGCAGCCTAATTTAACTTTCCAGCTCTTGGTCCGTAGCCCTGTAGGTTACGGCACTTCAAGTGCATATCCAAGTACTTTTTAAATGCGATGAGACTCTCTGTCTCTACCATCCTTTCAGGCAGTGAGTTCCAGACCCCCACCACCTTCTGGGTGAAAAAATGTCTCCTCAACTCCCCTTTAATCTTTCAGCGATTAGTTTAAATCTATGCCTTCTGGTTATGGACTTCTGTGTCTTATGATGTGCAGGCATTAATTACTTTTATTTTTAGTGAACTTTCATCAGCAACAAAGCTGATTTTAGCACCCTTGTCATTCCCTGTTCCTAACCTACCCCTCTGACTTTTAAACTGATGGAAAGATGTCAATCCAAGATGGTGCAGGAAGAGGGGAAGATATACACGTTGTACACATTCTATTGAAAATAATGGGTAAACAAACGTGGAGGTGAAATGTATCTGAAAAGTCTCACTGATTCTGCTTTCTCACCGTCCTATAGTTTGTCAATGGGAACATTGACACAGATGTGCTGGAAAAGTGAATGTTGTTGTCATGGTAATAGAGATACATTTAAGTGGAGGCTTACACAGCAAAATCATAAATTAAAAAGCAAATTTAAGTAAATATTTTGCTTTTAAAAGCCACAACAGGTTTTAATATTGCTCTTAATACAGTCATTTGTTAGACTCTGTTGCTACAGCCAGCACATTATGAATTGGGAGTACAGAAGAAATTAGATAAAATACTGATTCATTAATAAATCAATGCAAAATTCAGTGCTCTAGCTAAAGCCTGGTTAAGAATGGAGAATATACTAATCCTCTGCTCGTTCCAACAAGAGGCAAGGCTTGAAAGACTTCCATTGAATTTAAACTTACAGCTGTGATTACTACCTCTCCTCCATTTTCTTTTGCATTGAGTCGGCTCCTAAAACCCTGTCTCTTTGTGAAGATCAGTATAACAAAATATGAAGTTGTCATATTTTCTGAAGGTTAATGCCTGAGTCACAGAGCACCATCTCTTCAGTTAAGATGCAAATGATTGGACCTGCAATGAACAGAACTGAACTACACCCATACCCAAGAAGGAGAAACTGCTTCATTGTGGCAATCAGACTTTTTCAGTCCTGCTTATTACCATTGCTTTTCTACTGCATACTACCAAATGTGATGTAAAATATCAGAATACTTACTATGCAGTCGAAAAGCAATGGGAATAGCCATGGCTCATTATGGTGAAAGGCCAGTGAAACAGGAATGTATTTGCTGTCTTAATACAAAAGATACAAAAACAGGTTTGCTTGGATATGATTGTGTTACTCTTTCAGCCACTTATTTTCCTTCTTGCACAGTGCCTCAAAGAAGCAGTTAAAATCACCAGAGTGTGGGCTAATTAGCTATTAATTATTTACAATTACCTCAAAACTCTCTTAAGCATAATAAGTTACAAAATTAAGCTCATTGCGTTTTAGAAATAAATTGACTATCCAGCTACGATAAAAGTAAATAGAAAAATGTCAATTAGTAAAACAACTTATCTCAAACTCAATTATCCTATTAAGTGAAATGTGCTAATCTATTAAAGCCAGTCTTATAATTAGCAACCATGCCCTTTAAAGCAGCACTACCTGATAGCCATATAAATCGTTTTTGTTTTGATTATGCCAACAAACAACTCAACTCGCCTCCATTAAAAAAGCTCAGAAATCATTTGCTGGCAATATTAAGTAAAGTGCACAAATTAATCAGAAAAGCCTTACCAGTAGCCAACTCTATCCCTATCATCATCCACAGGGACCATCCCCATTGCCTATAAGCACAGTTACAGGATCCTGAATTTGACCTCAGATAGCCTGGATTGTCACATGGGGAAGGATAAATTGTTTTCTGAGAACACTACTGGAATTTTTCTTTTTCTAAATTTATCTAACAAAGTCAGCAGAGTGGGAATCCAATGTGGATCATTTCTGGATTGGGAATACACTTTTTATTTTGCAAAGAATCCCTCCTGCAGACCCTCTTTAGAGCAAATGCCAAAAATACATTAACCCTAAATAGTTTTTGTGAAGCCGCAGAGGAGTCACATTTTGTAAAGAAAATATTTATGAGGGTCACTACTTAGAGTGGTGAAATCTAAAATCAGAAAGAAGATAATTATTATAAAAACAAAGAATACTTATTGAATTATAAATACCACTATGGATACAAGATTTTCTTGTGAGATACAATAAACAAAAAATAGAATTAAACCTGATTAAATGTACACTGGGTTTTCCTGATTAAACCTTGCTGCTATATATGTCAGGCTTTACCAGACAGAATGATAGTCAATTAAGTCAACCATATTTAGATACCTAATATTACACAACATGCAAGACTTTATTTGCAAAATTTAACTTGTTTAAAATTAACTTTGATTATGATACCAAAGATAAACTTTCTAGCTGCTGCAATGTACTATTTCAATATAGTTTCAGGCCCAATTTTAAACAAAATCTCCACTACAGTTAGCTCCTTATTTGGAACAAAGAAGTAGGTTTGGTTTTACTATAGGAAATTCCACAGATGTAGGCATCTTAAAGCCAAATGATTCCGATCTGCCAACTTTTTCAGCCAATTGTTGGAAATATTTTACTTTGTCATTACATTTCTACTAAAATTATAGTGCCCCACAGTTGTTTCACGATTTAAAAAAAAACTGATTATATGGACAAAGGTATTAATACTTTATTTATTTTCGAAGGTTGCCACCAACTGGTAAGTAATCAATCAAACATTATTGTTCCGACACAAAAAACCCTCAGATGGAAGGAATTTCTTTGCATGTCACTGAGCACTGTGTGTCGGTAGCAGCAAAAAATAAATACTTGCAGTAATTTCGAAGTTAGATCACAATAATTACATATGAGGAAAGCCATTTCAATCGCCCAGAGGAGGTCCCCCACGATAGCATCAATTATCGCTTAAATCATTCCAGAGTTTTTGGCTCCACTACTCTATCTGAAAGTTTATTCCACACGTTGATCACTTTATGTGAAGCAGAATTTCCCAATAGGAGTCCTGAATTACCTTTTCTAGTTTAAAACTGTGTTCAGGTACAGTCAGATTGTGGGTTAACTTTTTCTATACCCCTAACAATCGTATATACCTCCATAAGATCACCTTTCAGCACTTCCTTTCTAAACTGAACTGCCCAAGTTTCTCCAGTCCTTCTTCACAAATTAGATCCCGGGCATTACAGATCAGCCTTGTATGTCTTTTCTGTACTACCTCCAACACATTGGCTTTTAATAAAGCCCTATGTGAAAGGCAATTAATTAAATTTACAGTTGTGGCTATTCAAGTTAAACCCTGAAAAGGGCAGGCAACAATACTCATGAGAAGAGTTATGTCAGAATGGGAGAAAGTACTGAATGGGGTGCTCAGAGCCTGATGCTGGAACCATTGCTATTTCTAATTTGCATAAATGACCTGGATTCGAAGGACTGAATTTTTGGTTCTGCTCATTTCAAGGCGGTAATGGCGGCGGGGCGGCAAAGTTTGCACCCGGGAATAGTTTGCGCCTCAGCAAAATTCAGCAGCTGTGCCCTGAGTGTGGGGAGGAGGGCTAAGCGAGGCATTATACACCCCTCTTAGGGCGCTAGGCCAGCTGAGCAAGTGAAAATCCCAAGCTAAACAGCCGGCCTCGGAGCACTTTAAGAGAGGCCTGGGGGGGAAACCTGTAAAAAAACATTCCCAATAAATAACTCATGCCACCAGAACATAAATCGTTAAAAAAAAACCATAGTACTTACCTGAGGTCAACATTACTTACCTCACTGTGGTTGCTACAGCTTGGACCACCAGCTTTCACAGGCGGTCCCAGCAGAGTGCTACGGATTGGGCGACAGCCAAAATTCAAGCCGGTGTCACAACCAGGATCTTTGCACAACAGCTCGCCTCTTCGGGGTGGTCATGCTCCGCGCCCCGTTGAAACCAACACCCGGCGGAGCGTTAGAAGCTGGCTACTGCCCGGACATGCTTACCGCCGCCATTGCTGCCCCTCCGAGGCGCTAACAGGGGTGGCAGAAGACAGAAAATCCAGCCCCATAACTTTTTCTTTAAACTTACTGATTAACTGACAGTTTTTGTACATCTTCATCCCTCTATTGTCTTGTTTGTGAACATCCACAACAAACACACCTCATGGTTCCCATATTAGTTCTATTCACTTGGCTGTTTTTCTTATTCTTTGTATTTCTTCTCTTGATCCCTTTAATTTTACTTGGTAATTTCACGTATTCCATTTTCATTTTACTTCTATCTGATGTCCCTTTTAATTATTACTTCACTTGAGTGTTCTGTTTTGCTTTTAATTGTCTCATTTGCCTTTCAATTCACTTAGGTGTTCCCTTTGTAATAAATTTGTTTCTGCCTATTAGATGTCTTTGCCTTTGTGGTCCCTTTTTAGTTCTTTCACTCCTTTGCTTTACCTGCTCGCTCAGATGCACCATACTGTGCTGAGCCATTCCCAAGGATTAGGAGTGTTTAACTTACTTTTGTGGGATTTTTCCTACAATGTTGATAGCTCCCAAAGCAGTCTATCTCCTACCTTTGTCCTCAATAGGTTTAACACTCTCTAGCGCCCCTCTGCCTTGATGTATTAGGATTAGTAATTTAAGATCAGGGGAGCTCTCTGAGGCCAATGCAGTGCCAGTGATCAGAAGTAGTCACCCCCAAAACCTTCGCTGCATACCCTGACACATCTATCTGGCGTAGTGTTTTGGCAGAGGGATGAAGGGGATCCAAAGAGTATCAGGGGCCGGAAAAGCAACACAGGGAGGGCCGAAGTAGCAGAGGGTGGGGGAGGCCTTGGAGGGGGATCTGAGGCCTGGGGGGATGTCTGGGGGGGTTGATCTGAAGCCTCATGGGGGGGGGGGGGGGGAGGGTCTCTGATCATGGGGAGTTAGGTAGGGACCCTTAATCCAAGAGATAAGTGTAAAGGCACTTATCTCCTGGATCCAGCAGTCCTCGCCTTGCATTAGCTGATGGGTTTCACGAGATGTGCAAAACCCGACCAGCTAAAGTGAAAGACAAAATATAGGTTAAATCAGAGGCTTCCGGCCTCAATATAATATTTAAATAGACAACCCACCTCCTGGCAGCGAATTGGCTGCTTGCCACCGTTGAAATCGGAAGTGGGTGGGTTGGAGGTGGGGCCAGGTCGGGATTCCGATTTTTAACACTTTAACTACTCCCATGCCCCAAACCACCTGTGTTTTTTTTTTAGGTTAAAATTCCCCCTATTGTTTCAGGACACCAATGGTCTGCTCATTCAGAATCCTTGTTGTTGCACGGCTCTTATATCACTGTTCTGCGTCAGTGCCGAGATTCCTGATAGGAGTTGTGAGTTCGTTGATGAAGATATACCTCTTGTCCCTAGCACAGCAAACTGGTTGATGTTGCTGATATCACCTGAAGCAGTTTGGAAGGATCCAGAGTGGATCCCTTGGTGTTGGATTCCAATTTTATCTCCAACAGTTGGCATAGGTAATTCACTGACATCCTGTTGAAACACGGCCACTGTTCAACAAATTTGCTGGAGTTTTTTGAGGATGTAACTAGCAGGGTAGATAATGGGGAACCAGTGGATGTTGTATATTTGGTTTTCCAAAAGGCATTCAATAAGGTGCCACATAAAAGGTTATTACACAAGATAAGAGCTCAAGGGATTGGAGGTAATGTATTAGCAAGGATAGAGGATTGGTTAACGGACAGAAAACAGAGAATAGGGATAAACTGTTCTTTTTCAGGTTGCAGGTTGTAACTAGTGGGGTGGCTCAAGGATCAGTGCTGGGGCCTCGGCTATTTACAATCTATATTAATGACCTAGATGAAGGGATCGAGTGTAATGTATCCAAGTTTGCTGATGCTACATGACAAATGAGCCAAAGGTGGGCAGCGGAAACATTACAAGGACACCCTCAAAGCCTCCCTAATAAAGTGCAACATCCCCACTGAAAGCTGGGAGTCCCTGGCCGAAGACCGCCCTAAGTAAAGGAAGTGCATCCGGGAGGGCGCTGAGCTCCTCGAGTCTTATCACCGTGAGCATGCAGAAATCAAGCGCAGGCTGCGGAAAGAGCGTGCGGCAAACCAGTCCCATTGACCCCTTCCCTCAATGACTCTTTGTCCCACCTGTGACAGAGACTGTGGTTCTCGTATTGGACTGTCCAACAACCTAAGAACTCATGTTAAGAGTGGAAGCAAGTCTTCCTCGATTCTGAGGGATTGCCTATGATGATGATGAAGATGAGGTAGGACAGTAAGCTGTGAGGAGAACACAAATCGTCTGCAAAGTGATATAGATCGACTAAGTGAGTGGGCATTTAGGTGGCAGATGGAGTATAAAGTAGGGAAATGTGAGGTTATTCACTTTGGTAAGAAGAATAGAAAAACAGAACATTGTTAAAATGGTGAGAAACTTTTAAATGTTGGTGTTCAGAGAGATTTTGGTGTCCTTGTGCAGGAAACACAGATAGCTAGCGTGCAGGTACAGCAAGCCAATAAGGAAGGCAAATGGTATGTTGTCCTTTATTGCAAGGGGATTGGAGGATAAGAGTACGGAAGTGTTGCTACAAATGTACAGGGCCTTGGTGAGACTGTACACAGTTTTGGTCTCCTTATCTAAGGAAGGATAAGAACATAAGAAATAGGAGCAGGAGTAGGCCATACGGCCCCTCGAGCCTGCTCTGCCATTTAATACGATCATGGTTGATCTGATCATGGCATCAGGTCCACTTCCCTGCTCGCTCCCCATAACCCCTTATTCCCTTGTCGTTTAAGAAACTGTTTATTTCTGTCTTAAATTTATTCAATGTCCCAGCTTCCGCAGCTCTCTGAGGCAGCGAATTCCACAGATTTAGAACCCTTTGAGAGAAGAAATTTCTCCTCATCTCAGTTTTAAATGGGCGGCCCCTTATTCTAAGATTATGCCCTCTAGTTCTAGTCTACTCTATCAGTGGAAACATCCTCTCTGTATCCACCCTGTCAAGCCCCCTCATAATCTTATTTGTTTCGGTAAGATCCCCTCTCATTCTTCTGAATTCCAATGAGTAGAGGCCCAACCTACTCAACCTTTCCTCATAAGTCAACCCCCTCATCTCTGGAATCAACCGAGTGAACTTTCTCTGAACTACCTCCAAAGCAAGTATATCCTTTCGTAAATATAGAAACCAAAACTGCATGCAGTATTCCAGGTATGGCCTGACCAATACCCTGTATACTTGCCTTGGAGACGGTGCAATGGAGGTTCACTAGATTGATTCCTGGGATTAGAGGGCTGTCTTATGCTGAGAGATTGTGAAGAATGGGCCTTTACTCTCTGGAGTTTAAAAAAATGAGAGGCGATCTCATTGAAACATACAAGATTCTGAAGAGGATTGACGAGGTAGAGGCTGAGAAGTTGTTGCCCCTGGCTGGAATGTCTAGAACTAGGGGGCACAGTCTCAGGATAAGTGATAAGCCATTTAAGACTGAGATGAGGAGGAATTTCTTCATGCAGAGGGTTGTGAATCTTTGGAATTCTCTGCCCAAGAGGGTATGGATGCTGAGCCTCTGAATATATTCAAGGCTGATATAGATAGATTTTTTGAGTCTAGGGGAATCAAGGGATATGGAGATCGGGTTGGAAAGTGAAATTGAGGTCGATTATTAGCGATGATCTTATTTAATGGCGGAGCAGGCACAAGGAGCCATATGGCCTACTCCTGCTCCTATTTGTTATGTTCTTATGTTCTTACACAGTCTGTGAGGTTCAGGTCTGATGTTCTGTTTCTGAAGGTCATGTGCGGCATAAGGCCAGCAGAATCTTCATGTTCCCCAATTCTTGGGAAAGAGTTCAAGACCTCCAAAAGCACACTCTCCAAAATAATTTCACAGCCAAACACAAGTCAAATCAGCTAGAAAGTTGGCCCGAAACACTCTAGAAGCCTAATATGACTAATCAGAGATTTACTTTAATGGAGGTTAGAATCTCTTTAAATAGCACCTGTGAAGGCTGACTGACCTGCTGTGATTTGCTGGGCAGGATTCAGACATGCACCATCAGCCGGTCCAGGCAGCGGGCGGTCGAGGGGGTCGTTCAACCTGACTGCCTGCCTCTCTTCCGCTCTTACATCCGGTCCAGGGTGTCCTTGGAGATGGAGCACGCGGTGTCCACCGGTACGCTCGCGGCCTTCCGCGAGAGGTGGGCACCGGAGGGACTGGAGTGCATCATCACGCCCGGCAACCAAATTTTAATTTGATTTTACGTTTTAAAGTTAATTTGTTTTAATTGCCGGTGCTTTTAGTGTCCCCTTCCCTTTTATAGGGGGCACTGGGGAAAAATTGTGATTTTAGTGCCCAAAAAAAAAAACCAAAAAAAGAAAAACACAAAAAAAAACAAAAAAAAAAGGGGGGAAAAAAAGGGCCTTGTAAATGTCTGGAGTGGCACTCTTTAATGTTTTATGTTTTCGCAGGTAAACTCAAAAGAGTTTCAGACATGCAGTGATACCAAATTCACAAAAGTGTCCTGATCCAGGTGCAGGACTCTTATTAACATATTTTAATGATTTGTTACAGGTGGCCACCACCAACAGGGATGCCTAACAAACGCCCAAACGAATATGGTGCCGGGCACATTTCTGCTGTGATACAGGCATGGGACATTGCGCTGCAAAATTCAATCCTGTGGTGCCTATTTTGGACCCAGAAAATTGCCAAAACATGCAGCAATTTTTACCTTTGTGTTTCTCTGTTAGAAAACACTAATTATTGTAAGAGTATTTTGGGGAAAAAGAACTTTGTGAACAAGTAATTACTCTCCCCTTCATTCCCACCTTCCACAAAGTCAGATTTGAAATACACGGCAGGGCCAGGCAATGCTATCCCTCTAATATTATCTGAAATGAGCTGCTAGCATGCCTAGCCTAATGCCTTGTATTGAAGTTATAGAGAACGGGGTAGCTGACAGTGCGCTTCTGAAGATAAGACTCAGGTTGCAATGCCAGTGAGAGCCAGGGGTCATGCATTCCTGCTGAACTGCACTATACCTCACTTAGTAAATATAAGTCTAGCACAGAACACCTCATCTCAAACCATACAAGGTAGCAATAATATTTTGACAATATAATCATTTTTTGCTTCAAAAAATAATTTATCTTAATTCAACGTCACCAAAACATTGTGCTGCTAGTAGTTTGATAAAGTGAAGATTGTTTTTAGGAATCTTAAGTTGAAAGTGCATTAACAGCTTAAAACATAAAGCAAACAGTGCACAAAATAAGCCCCTGTTTGGTTGCTGATTAGTTTACTGTCACAAATAAAATGTTCACACCTGCTGCTTTTCCTTCATGGGTTGGGGGAGGGGTTATTTCTGCCATTGCATTAGCAAGCTAGTGAAACACTACCCAGTGTTACAATATTTGTCATTTCCATTTTTTGTTTTGTGCTTTTTGAGAAATCAAATGTACTGAAAATATTCAACCCAATATTAAGAATGGAAATACTGGTCCATCGGAGTAAATTCACCTGCTTTGGTGACACAGTTCTATTCTAGGTGAGCAGCCAATTCAAAGCCATCTTCTTAGTTTTAAATGAAAATAGTTATCCACCATCTTGAACAAAGTTTAAAGACATTGAAGACGTTTGCACCTTTGTATAATACTATGCAACAATTAAATTATATTTTAACTACTCCATTCCTGTAGTTTAGCTGTAAAAATTGGCACAATTCTTCTTTTGGATTGTATTACATACCAACAAGGCTCTTGTAGTCCACCAAGTCAAACATCACAATGGCTACTGCTGACCAGGTTACAATCAAAGCCACGACAAGGAACCATGCTGCCGGAGAGCTGAAAGTTGTAGCAAGATCATCAGAGGCAGATTTCTTCGATACCTTTGTCAGAGGTGCTGGGACAGCTCCATTCTTGTTATCAAAAGTGGTGGCGGCAGCTGGGCGGCCTAGATATTTAATGTTAAGAACAAGATTAAAATTCAATATTTTCAAGAAGAAAGTTACAAGATATTGACAAAATGCAATGGTAATATGCATTGGACTAAAATAGACCGTTAAATGAGTGTTTCAGAACATATGGCTCTTTATCCTCAAGTCTAACATCATTAGTGAATGTTATCAACATGCAGGGGCTGATTTGAACCCACTCCACCCAGTTGGAACAGGGTGAGGGACCTTTAAAATGCAGCATTGTGTATTACCATGTCAGCTGTGGCTCAGTGGGTAACACTCTTGCTTCTGGGTCAGAAAGTTGTGGGTTCAATTCCACTTAAGCACAAAAAATCTCAGTTGACATTCCAGTGCAGTGCTGAGGGAGTGCTGCATTGTCAGATGAGACGTTAAACCGAGGCCCTGTCTGCTCTCTTAGGTGGATGTAAAAGATCCCATTGCACTATTTCAAAGAAGAGCAGGGGAATTATCTCTGGTGTCCTGGCCAATATTTATCCTTCAAAAAACACAACTAATCTGGTCAATAGCGCATTGCTGTTTGTGGGAGTTTGCTTGTGCACACATTGGCTGCCGCGATTCCCACATTACAACAGTGACTACACTCCTAAAACACTTCATTGGCTATAAAGTGCTTTGAGATGTCCGGTGGTTGTGAAAGGCACTATATAAATCCAAGTCTTTCTTTTACCATGTTCACGCTGCAATCGCACTGACTATCATTTTAACTGCTTACTGCAGTTAGATGGCTGAAACACTGAGAGCCTTGTGAATGAATGCAAATCAGGATCCTATTATGTCAATGGGATCCTGAATACACTTTAAACCAGGCCTGAGTGGGAAAGCCACTATGGCTCTCCCGCTAGGTGAAGGCAGTTTGACACATGCCAGGAAGGATGAATAAGCATTCCAAGGTACATAAAAGCTTTCCATTGTGGGACTTGAAGGAACAGAAGTGCTCCACTTGGAGCCTCAATGGAAAGTCGCGGCCTTCTCTCCCATAAACTATTCCCTCCCCCCTGCGAGACTCTCCAAAATCTCTCTGCGACTTACCTATTTGCCAGCGAGCCTTTCTTTGGTGCCATATAGCAGCCTCTGGCCACACGAAGATCCTCTCCCACCCGCAGGTCAGCTGTTGATCTCCGCACATATCAGGTGGGCAGCTGATCGGTGCTATGCAGGTGAGGCCTAGGAGTTATAATACCCTGGACCTTAGACTCATAACACCCTGCCCACCCAAAACACACTGGGGGTTAAAATTGAGCCCATATTTCCTGGTAACATTTCTTGGCAGGGTCTGTGATCAGGTCTGTAAACGCTGATAGATACAAGGGTAAATTCATTGATCCCGGGCTCCCAGTGGGGCACTATTCTCAAATCGAGTATAGGTTAGAGAATCATAGTGCTGTAGCCTTACCTCCAACCCACACACCCTTTTGGGAAATGGGGTTGCTGAATTTTTCCTCTAATCCCATAATTGGTAATGTAATAGTATCATCAAGTCTCCACTGCCCTAATTGTGTGTTTTACCTTTTAGAATGACAGCAGCTCCAAGCAACTTTATGTTTTCTGGGTCATCCATTTTTAAAGGCATTTCAACACATATAGTTATTATTGATAAATCTCTAAATATTACAGTTACAATGCTGATAAAATGTCAGGAGTAACTTTAATGCTGTAACATCAATGTATATTGGCAATATAAACAAGCCTAGCAACTATTGTTAGCAGTCTCAGTGGTGCTCCATGACATTCCTCTGATTACTAGAAAATGGGGTAAGATCAGGTGGAGGCTTACCGCTACCTCCCTGCTAGAAGCTTAATTTCTCTCCTCAGCCCCATCAGGACTGATGCTGGCCACTCGTTCCCCACCCACCACATGAAAGTGACACTGGGAAGGCATGGCCTGGGTTCCCGGCAAAATATATTTCAGGGGATAATTCTCAAAATTTACGTGTGTTATTTCATTAAGCTTTTGTGAGAAAGCAGCTTAGTTTAAATGGGGAAAGCCCATGATGTATGGCGCCTGAGCAATGTGGGAGGTCCCAGATGCGTTTACAGTGCAATCAGCATTTGCACCACTTTTCTGCAGCTTCTGCGGCTCTTCTGTCAAAGTGATTGCGAACAAGTGAGAGACCCTACAGGAATTCATCCCTGCTATATAAACCACCAAATCTATACTGCCCAGATGCTTCATCTTCCGTAATGCAGAGTATTGTGAGTTTTTAAAAATTTAACTTTTGATTAAAGCTCTTACGCAGCCCTGGCTACCCTTAAAGATAGACTTTGGTTTTCACCTGAAAAATAGTTGGGGATAGAACGGCCTCATTTACCAAAAGGCTTCAGAGCACCTGCTACAGGAAGTCCTGCAGTGAAAAGTGGCTCCATTTGTTGGGGAGAGTCACACTGCAATAAAAAATATAGCCAGGAGAGGATGATGGTAACAAAGTATGTCGATGTAGCCTCACATGTGGACTGACCCAAAATGCATGTGAGGCAGAAGTTTTTTGGCCTACGTAAGGTTGCCAAGGTAAGCAGGTTAACAGGTTATCCAGCCAAGCTTCTTTATTGCTTCTTACTATAAATATCATCCACCAACACAGAGGGAGAACACAGGGAACATGGCCAACTGCTGATCTTTTTATAAATGCACATAGAGGATTATTTCTTTCTGTCCTGTTGCGGTATGTTCCCCCTGTCACCCATTAAATATCAAGCACTAAGTACTATGCCAGCACAAGGTTCATTGACTTCTGTATGTTCACTGACTTAAATAAGATAGCTGATGTCCTTGACATTTCAGTATAGGTCATTTTTTTTTTTAAAGTCCCTTTCCAACAGATTTCCTTTTTACATCTGCTTGCAGAAGAGGACTGCATATAACATGAGGCAGAGCTTTCAGACAGGAGGGGAATCACCCAAGCTATGATCTCTGATCCTTATCAGTAAATGATGACCAAAATTCTGGGTGTGGAGACAAGAGAGGAAATGTGGGAGAATGAAGTCAGAGGCCGCATCAAGCTTATGGTTGGTAGCTCTTAGTTTTCATTGCTTATCTTCTTATTAATTCATTCATTCATTCCCTCACACACAGGTCTACAGTCACACGGTAATCTTTTATCATGCACTGCAGTGTTTCAAGAGATGTATTAATACAAGCATTGCAAAGTATGTTCTTCTTCTGCGCCAGATGCCCAAGAGGAGGATATTGCCAAGACAACTGTACAACCTTGCCCAAGCGCCTCATATCACCCTGAGTCACCCCTCATACAGTGGCAAGAACCATCAATCTATATATATACCTCGATACTTTGTTAGTAAGCTGCAGCAGAGAGCAGTTAGTGAAATACTGAGCATGAGAGAGGAGAAAATGTGGGTGAAATTGGCAGAAATGCAAACTGCTGGCCTGAGGTTTGCCCCAGGGATTTGCACCTCACAGGGTCTGGCTGCTAATCATTTTTGTAGCTTAACATCAGCATTTAATATAATAATTTGAGAGTGGGCCACCAGCCTGTAGAGTTTCGGAGGGTCCATGGAGGAGTCCACAATCTGTGAAATGTCACATTACTGCCTGACCAAGCTGCAGACTATCATAGGGGTTTCCAGAGCAGCATCCCTTGGCTGAGGTTCTGAGCTCAAGCATAGCTTCTACTTCACAAATGCTTTGGGACGAAGGGGATCATCAGCTCCAACATACAATAACCAAGATATAAACACTTGGATTGGTGAGAGTTAGTGAATCTGTTAAATAGAGTGGCTTGCTAAACAGAGTTATGACAGAAATTTGAAGAGAGTGTGAATTAGGTGCAGAGGGGGAAGGCGGTGGGTGCTAAGTAACCAAAGGGCAACAGTAAATATATAAATATATAAATATCAGAATAATTAATTAGATCTAAGGAGATGAACTTAAAATTAACTAAGTAGATGATACCAACATTAAAGTGATTTGGAATTGCATTAAATAAAAATCTGGTTATACATAAATAATAAATAAATAACAAATAGGAGTAAGGGGATACTAAATTTTTAAAAAACACACACACACACACACACACACGTATATTTAAGCAAAATGTTGTGTCAGCTGAGACCTGTTGCCTGGGTTTCTGAGCTTGAGGAGTGGCTGGAGTCACTGCAGGGCTTACAAGAGGTTAAGAATTTCCTGGAGTGCACATTCCAGGAGATGGTCATCCGGCAGCTACAGAGAGTTCTATCTAACAGGATAGAAAGAGGCAGGCAGTGCAGGAATCCTCAGGGAGTGTGGCACTTTATTACTTCTGGATTACCTCTTTTTTCTCATCCTCTGATTTTTAATGTGTGCAGTTTCCAATCTGAAAGTACTGCAATATGTTTTAACAATGTATTGATATCCGGATGGAATTTTACTTTTATAATTAGGAGCTGCATTGACACACTAAAAGATCTGAGCATATCTTAGCTTTTGATGTAATTGAAGAGAATGTAATTGAAACAAAGCTTCAAAAGGCAAGACATTTTACCTCCTTTTCAAACCTCATACTGACAATGCAACCAGTATTATCTTTGAAGTCTCTGTTTAGGCATCCCTTGTAGATTATCCTGTGATTTTAAAAGAAATTAGCAAACTATTGAAAGGTGTGGGATCATGCTTGGTGAATACTAATTTAAAGATAAAGTCAGGGTCTATAAACAATTGAAACAGTTCCATTAATTTAGTTTGTCACTGGGTTACTGACCAGCAATGTCAAACAATAACCAATTTTGAACTGTTATGTCTGAAGAAGCTTGTAATGTTATTAGCAAAAAACACAAAATGATGACAGTATTGATTTAATCTCCAAATTAAGAAAAATATCCTGTTTGGCAGCATAATCCACTTTTTTCTTAGAAATATTCAAACATCTGCAGGTATTTTTGATGTCCATCATAACATAAATCATTTCACTCCTTTTCAATATAAACCATTTCACACCATTTAGCTTTTGAAAGGTACATCAACAAAAAGATATAATGTTGCTGCTGTATAAATTGGGCAACCAATTCAATAGACAGGAATAAAAGAGAAACATCAAATGGACCATGTAGGGTTGCTACCATACAATAAATTTACAGCAATACAGTGATCAAGTGCCTGCGTTATATTCAGTCATTAACTCATTAATAACTTGCCCACAGCTACAATGGCCAAACAGTGGCAATTACTCTTGTTAATGATTTTTTTTTCAAACAGGTGGCATAGAAGTAACATTTTCTGATATTACCATCTATACAAGGACATTAAAGTTGGTAAGAGAAAGATATTTGTTGTGAAGGAACTACAGAACCATACATACTGAGCCATTAATGGTTATAACTTCCATCCCATTTCCTGGCACGATGGAGTGGATTTTAACTCGGAGCAGGTGTTCGGCGGCAACAGAAGGCCATGGTTATTTTAATTGCTGGGACTGATTTGAATGCTACGAGTCTACTTCCTGCCCAGAACTGCTGCCGGCAGGGAAAGATGGCGTGGCCCTTGGCCGCCCACCAGCTACCAGATAAATAGTAGGGGTAGGGTTTCCGGAGGATCTTGCGAGAGGGAAGGCAGTGGAGACCATGCCAGGGGAGTCTGCAACTTTCATTGTGGGACACAAGGAGCATTCCTGCTTCTCCTCGCCCCACTATGGACATATGCTGACCGAGATGAGGAGAAACGTCTTCACCCAGAGAGTGGTGAACCTGTGGAATTCTCTACCACAGAAAGTTGTTGAGGCCAATTCACTAAATATATTCAAAAAGGAGTTAGATGTAGTCCTTACTACTAGGGGGATCAAGGGGTATGGCGAGAAAGCAGGAATGGGGTACTGAAGTTGCATGTTCAGCCACGAATTCATTGAATGGTGGTGCAGGCTCGAAGGGCCGAATGGCCGACTCCTGCACCTATTTTCTATGTTTCTACGTTTCTACCTGGAGGTCCTCTTCGTCCTTCTCACCAGCTACTGACTTGTTTCAGCCTGGCTGGAATGTCAAGGTAGCTTTTCCGCTCAGGCATTGGTTAAAATGCCATCAGGGTCTTAGTGACGTAATGGGACCCCGATTCGCATAAATTCACGATGCTACCGCGTGGTTTAGGTGGGCGCCTCAAGTGCGTGTAGGGATTTTAACCCTGCCCACCCGATGGGAACGGGATGGCAGATGGTTAAATTAGCAGTACTTCCTGCTGCATTCCTGATGCGCTCCCCTCCACCACCAGCTTAAATGCACTTTACTGAGTCGGCCGAGGAGCCCTCCAGAGGTTTCCTAACTTTATTTGCCCTACAAGGTGCTCCCCTAGTGATCTCAGCAAAGATGATGAAAGGCTGCTGTTGCTCATGTTGTGAAGCCTTGAGATGCTTGTGGCTCGAGCTTGTGAGTGTTCAACTGCTGCACCTTGGCAGCTGCCAGGACAGTTTGGCCCAGCTGATTTCCTGACATCATGGCGGGTATTGAGGGGTGCTGACTGAGAAAAGGCAACACGTAAAGCTCCTATCATGCTACTGCCATTTCTATGGGGCTGGGGAACATCACTTCCACTGATGTGCAGGACTGCAGAAGATGAGTGACTCTTTGAAAGCCCATAGCCATTTCCTCCACTAATCTCTGCCTCTGCAAAGTGGATGTTTGCTTCTGCTGTGTGAGATGACACCACACAGGCTGTAGGTGGTCTCTTCTTTACCTCCAGCCTCCATGCTGAAACTGCCCGGAATTTTTTATGAATTTACAAACTATGGTCAGAATTTTCTGCACCAGGCACTAATGTTTTCCCGCCTCTCAAAAAATTTGCTTTAGCACTCCAGGAAGGAAATGGAGTGTTAAATCAAGCACTCTTCAGTAAATCAAGTAAGCACTTGGAGCACCCTTCAGCAGCGCTGCACACTGAGCCATGTAGCGCTGTCATGTCCAAAGTGCCTTTCCCTCAATTAAAGGGAAGGGCCATCACTGCAGGCTCTGCAAGTAAAAAAAAAACACCTGCCTGGACCAGCAAGGGAGCGGGAGACCCGTGCGATCAGCCCGGCACTCAAGCAGAGTGCCGCGCTGAGCAATCGTGGGTAGGACCCACAAAGAAAATGGAGGAAAACAGTGAAAACAAAGATAAGTCTTTTATTACTTACCTCGGCCACTTCGCCTTTAATTGTCGCCAAGGGAACGGCCGGCCACTCAATGCCGCCTCCTGCGCCCGGCGATGATGTCACAATCTCCGGGTGCAGGAAATCGGAGCACAACACCATAGTGCTGCCGCTAAACTCCCGCCAATATGACGGGAGTTGTTGTCAGCACTGCACCCGGTCGCGGACACATTTGCGTCCAGTTAGAGCCCCCAGGATGCGCAAATGCACCAAATTTCTAGAGTCTATATCAATTCTATTTTCCAGATTTTGGGTGTAATCAAGTATTTTCAGGTGGGCTAAGTGCACCAAAATTGGTTTTATGGCCTGTATCACTAATTGTGCAGGTTGCTGCAAACCGCAATGAAGGATCTTGCATGTAAATGCACAATAGCTAGGCTAACCACATGATTCCTTGTTCTTCAGTGAGCATATTAATGTACTAACTAACTTCGAGTTAGTTGTTGGGCTATGACCTGATAGGAGCAATTGCTTTCCCAGTGGCCATGACTATGTAATAAAGGAGCTAAAATTCCATTCCTATGCATTAGTGGCACTGTTGGGCAGCAGGCTCAGAGGGAACAGAAAATTGGGATCATAAAAAGTTGTCCCAGATTTTCTGATGGGTATGCACAGGCGGGGAAAGAGGGTGTTCAGAGACCAAACCAGCTTTAATTTGGATTGTGTTGAGGGCGAGTCTTTGCTCTTCTCCGAACTTGGATACACGATACCTGTTATGTATTGATGCTTGGGGTCACCAGACACCAGAGGGCGCCACTGTCAAAGGTCATCGGGCTGTATGCGCGTGTGCGCGGTCACTGGTATAAAAGCGCGGGTACTATGTCACACGGGTACTTTGGGCGCGAATAAAGTTGAATTAGGTTTACAACAGAGGCAGTTTACAATAACAAGGCTCTTGAGTCATTACATTTGGCGACAAGGTAACTTAAGAACCTTCGCATGTACAATGGGCACTATTGGAATTCTGGAGAGATTCGCGGATGACGAGGATTGGGCGGATTTTATCGACCGCCTGGATCAGTATTTTGTGGCCAACAAAATGGAGGGAGAGGCTGATGCAGTTCGGTGCAGTGCGGCTTTTCTCACCGTTTGTGGTCCGAAAATTTACAGCCTCATGAAGAACCTTCTCTCGCCTTTACATCCAACGGACAAAGAGTACGAGGATTTGTGTGCATTGGTGTGTGACCATCTTAAGCCAAAAGAGGGGATCAGCATCTCACGCTATCGCTTCTACACGCATGTTCGTGCTGAGGGCCAGGATGTGTTGGGATTCGTCGCCGACCTGCGACGTCTTGCTGAGCCGTGTAATTTCAGGAACATGCTGGAAGACATGTTGCGAGATTTCTTCGTGATAGGCATCAACCATGATGTGATTCACCAGAAGCTATTGGCCGAAGAGAAGCTGGATTTGAGAAAGGCCATCGCGACTGCCCAGGCATGCATGATGACTGATGATAATTTGAGGCAGATATCATCAAAGAGTCGGAGCTCCACGGCAGGTACTGTAAACAAGATTGTGTCATCTTCTGGCAGAGCTGCTTATGGCAGGGCCGACTCGAATGCTTTTGTGAAACCTGTAGCTGCTCAGAGTCCATCAACTGGTACAAATACAAATCTGATTTCACCCTGTTGGCATTGTGGGGGCAATCATCGGCCTCACAGTGTCGGTTTAAACAATACTCATGAAAAGGCTGTTCAAAAGTGGGGCATCTTCAGAGAATGTGCCCACACCTGAGCAAGTGTGTTGATGATGACCAGTCTAGTGCTGGCCCGGATACACAACCTGAGGAGGAAGTGTATGGTCTGTATTTGTTCTTGGTAAAGAGCCAGCCGATAATTGTTAATGTGAAGCTGAATGGTGTGCCTGTGTCAATGGAGTTGGACACGGGTGTGAGTCAGTCGATAATGAGCCAAAGGACATTCAACAAGCTGTGGGATACTGTGGCTGGGAAGCCTAAGCTGAGTCCAGTCAATGCCAAGTTGCGAACCGATGCTAAGGAACTCATACCGGTGATTGGCAGTCAAGGTGTTACATGATAGTGTGGTTCAAGATCTACCATTATGGATCGTCCCAGGAAATGGTCCAATGCTGTTCGGCAGAAATTGGCTCGAGAAAATCAAGTCGAACTGGAATGATATCAAAGCGTTGTCCTCGGTGGATGAAATTTCATGTGCTCAAGTGTTGAATAAGTTTTCTTCTTTGTTTGAACCAAGCATTAATAATTTTACTGGAGCTGAGGTACAGATTCACTTGGACTCTGATGCAAGATCTGTCTATCATAAAGCTCGGTCTCTTCCTTACATGATGAGGGAAAAGGTTGAAATTGAGCCTGACAGACTCCAACGTGAAGGAGTCATATCAGCGGTCGAGTTTAAAGAGTGGACCAGCCCCATTATTCCTGTGTTGGAGAGTGATGGCACTGTCAGAATTTGTGGAGACTACAAGGTTACGATTAACCGATTTTCAAAACAGGATCAGTATCTGTTACTGAAGGCTGATGACCTGTTCGCCAGGCGAGCTGGTGGAAAGTTATTCATTAAACTAGATCTGATGTCGGCCTATATGACACAGGAGCTTGTCGACACTTCAAAGAAAATCACCTGCATCAACACCCATAAAGAACTGTTTGTCTACAATAGGTGTCCTTTTGGAATTCGTTCGGCTGTAGCCATATTTCAGAGGAATATGGAGTCTACTGAAGTCCGTTCCTAGAACTGTCATGTTTCAACATGGTATTCTGGTCACAGGTCGCGACACTGCTGAACGTCTGAACAATCTTGAAGAAGTCCTACATGGACAAAGTGGGACTCAGGCTGAAACGTTCGAAGTGTGTCTTCATGGCACCTGAAGTTGAATTCCTGGGGAAGAAGATTGCTGCTGATGGCATCAGGCCTACTGATTCGAAAACCAAGGCCATCAAAAAGGCCTCAGAATGTGACGGAGCTGCGTTCATTCCTTGGGCTACTCAGCTACTTTGGTAATTTCTTACCCAAACTGAGCACTTTATTAGAGCCACTGCATATGCTATTCAGAAAAGACGACAACTGGGTCTGGGGTGTTTCTCAAGTTAGAACCTTTGAGAAAGCGAAGAATCTTCTCCGTTCAAACAAGTTGTTCATTATGATCCATGTAAGCATCTTGTATTGGCCTGTGATGCTTCATCATATGGGGTTGGCTGTGTACTCCAACAAGCAAATGAGTTGGGTAAGCTACAACCTGTTGCGCATGCTTCGAGAAGTTTGTCAAAAGTGGAAAGAGCTTACAGCATGGTAGAAAAAGAAGATTTGCCCTGTATGTATGGGGTCAAAAAGATGCATCAGTTCCTGTTTGGTCTTCGTTTTGAACTCGAAACAGATCACAAGCCACTCATTTCATTGTTTTTGAGAAACAAAGGTATTAATACCAATGCATCATCCTGTATTCAGAGGTGAATGTTGACATTGTCTGCATATGATTATGTTATTCGTCATAGACCCGGTACAGAGAATTGTGCCGATGCAATGAGTCTTCTGCCTTTGCCCACACCTGATATGGAGATGCCTCAACCTGCAGATCTACTGTTAGTAATGGATGCTTTTGAGAGTGAAGAAACTCCTGTCACTGCTCAACAAATCAGGATCTGGACAAGTCATGACACGATTTTATCGGTTGTAAAATGTTGTGTCTGTCATGTATCTTACATTATTAAATATAACTGTATCCTAACATGCTATACATGACTGTAATAAGATATGACCTGTAACCACCAGCATACCTTACCACCAGGGGTGCACTTGCAAGAGACAGGTATATAAGGACAGGTCTCAGGCAAGTGCAGCATTCCAGAGCTGTGAAATAAAGGTGCAGGTCCAGAGTGACTTTGACTTCACTACATGCATCGTGTGAATCTGTACTGAGGGGACAGGGCTTTACAGTGTCCTCAGTGGTGATTGGTCTGCAATACCTATGGAGATGTGTGATGAGACCAAACCATGCACCGTCGCAAAGATGAGCTGTCCATTCTGTCAGATTGTTTACTGTGGAGTAATCGTGTCATCACGCCTAAGAAAGGTAGACAAAAATTTGTACGTGAACTACATAGCACTCCTTCCGGTATTATCATGATGAAAGCCATTGCTAGGTAACATGTATGGTGGCCTGGAATTGACTCTGATCTGAAATCATGTGTGCATCAGTGCAATACTTGTATGCAGCTTAGTAAAGTACCAGCGGAATCTCCGCTGAGTCTTTGGTCGTGGCCATCTAAACCATGGTCAAGGATCCACATCGATTTTGTGGGCTCTTTCCTGGGAAAGATGTTTTTTGTTGTGATGGATGCATACTCAAAGTGGATAGAATGTGTTATTATGTCATCCAGTACATCCAGTGGATGTGGTGTATTTGGACTTTCAAAAGGCTTTTGACAAGGTCACACACAAGAGATTAATGTGCAAAATTAAAGCACATGGTCTTGGAGGTAATGTATTGACATGGATAAAGAACTGGTTGGCAGACAGGAAGCAAAGAGTTGGGATAAACGGGTCCTTTTCAGAATGGCAGGCAGTGACTATGGGGTGCCTCAGGGCTCAGTGCTGGGACCCCAGCTATTTACAATATACATCAATGATTTAGATGAAGGAATTGAGAGTAATATCTCCAAGTTTGCAGCTGACACTAAGCTGGGTGGCGGTGTGAGCTGTGAGGAGGATGCCAAGAGGCTGCAGGGTGACTTGGACATGTTAGGTAAGTGGGCAAATGCATGGCAGATGCAATACAATGTGGATAAATTTGAGGTTATCCACTTTGGTGGCAAAAACATGAAGGCAGAATATTATCTGAATGGCAGCAGATTAGGAAAAGGGGAGGTGCAAGGAGATCTGGATGTCATGACACATCAGTCATTGAAGATTGGCATGCAGGTGCAGCAGGCGGTGAAGAAGGCAAATGGTATGTTGGCCTTCATAGCTAGGGGATTTGAGTATAGGTCTTGCTGCAGCTGTACAGGGCCTCAGTGAGGCCTCACCTGGAATATTGTGTTCAGTTTTGGTCTCCTAATATAGAAACATAGAAACATAGAAAATAGGTGCAGGAATAGGCCATTCGGCCCTTTGAGCCTGCACCACCATTCAATAAGATCATGGCTGATCATTCCCTCAGTATCCCTTTCCTGCTTTCTCTCCATACCCCTTGATCCCTTTAGCTGTAAGGGCCATATCTAACTCCCTCTTGAATATATCCAATAAACTGGCATCAACAACTCTCTGCGGTAGGAAATTCCACAGGTTAACAACTCTCTGAGTGAAGAAGTTTCTCCTCATCTCAGTCCTAAATGGCCCACCCCTTATCCTAAGACCGTATCCCCTGGTTCTGGCCTTCCCCATCATCGGGAACATTCTTCCAGCATCTAACCTGTCCAGTCCCGTCAGAATCTTATAAGTTTCTATGAGATCCCCTCTCATTCTTCTAAATTCCAGTATATAAAGGCCCAGTTGATCCAGTCTCTCCTCATATGTCAGTCCCGCCATCCCGGGAATCAGTCTGGTGAACCTTCGCTGCACTCCCTCTATAGCAAGAACGTCCTTCCTCAGATTAGGAGACCAAAACTGAACACACTATTCTGGGTGAGGCCTCACCAAGGCCCTGTACAACTGCAGTAAGACCTCCCTGCTCCTATATTCAAATCCCCTAGCTATGAAGGCCAACATACCATTTGCCTTCTTCACCGCCTGCTGCACCTGCATGCCAACTTTCAATGACTGATGAACCATGACACCCAGGTCTCGTTGCACCTCCCCCTTTCCTAATCTACCGCCATTCAGATAATATTCTGCCTTCGTGTTCTTGCCCCCAAAGTGGACAACCTCACATTTATCCACATTATACTGCATCTGCCATGCATTTGCCCACTCACCTAACCTGTCCAAGTCACCCTGCAGCCTTTTTGCATCCTCCTCACAGCTCACACCGCCATCCAGTTTAGTGTCATCTGCAAACTTGGAGATATTACACTCAATTCCTTGATCTAAATCATTAATGTATATTGTAAAGAACTGGGGTCCCAGCACTGAGCCCTGCGGCACTCTACTAGTCACTGCCTGCCATTCTGAAAAGGACCCGGTTACCCGACTCTCTGCTTTCTGTCTGCCAACCAGTTCTCTATCCACATCAGTACATTACCTCCAATACCATGTGCTTTAATTTTGCACACCAATCTCTTGTGTGGGAGCTTGTCAAAAGTCTTTTGAAAGTCCAAATACACCACATGCACTGGTTCTCCCTTGTCCACTCTGCTCGTTACATCCTCAAAAAATTGCAGAAGATTTGTCAAGCATGATTTCCCTTTCTAAATCCATGCTGACTTGGACCGATCCTGTCACTGCTTTCCAAATGTGCTGCTATTTCATCTTTAATAATTGATTCCAACATTTTTCCCACTACTGATGTCAGGCTAACCGGTCTATGATTACCCATTTTCTCTCTCCCTCCTTTTTTAAACATTGGTGTTATATTAGCTACCCTCCAGTCCATAGGAACTGATCCAGAGTCGATAGATCTGAATATTATCTGAGGAAGGACATTCTTGCTATTGAGGGAGTGTGCGAAAATTCACCAGACTGATGCCCGGAATGGTGGGATTGACATATGAGGAGAGACTGGATTGACTGGGCCTGTATTCACTGGAGTTTAGAAGAATGAGAGGGGATCTCATAGAAACATATAAAATTCTGACGGGACTGGACAGGTTAGATGCAGGAAGAATGTTCCTGATGTTGGGGGAGTCCAGAACCAGGGGTCACAGTCTAAGGATAAGGGGTAGGCCATTTACGACTGAAATGAGGAGAAACTTCTTCACTCAGAGCATTGTTAAACTGTGGAATTCTCTTCCGCAGAGAGTTGTTGATGCCAGTTCGTTAGATATATTCAAGAGGGAGTTGGAAATGGCCCTTACGGCTTAAGGGATCAAGGGGTATGGAGAGAAAGCAGAAAAGAGGTACTGTGGTGAATGATCAGCCATGATCTTATTGAATGTGGTGTATGCTCGAAGGGCCAAATGGCCTACTCCTGCACCTATTTTCTCTGTTTCTATGTTTCTTTCTACAGCTACTATTGAGAGCCTTCGTGTCATGTTTGCTACTCATGGTTTGCCTGACATTGTTGTGAGTGACAACGGATCTTGCTTCACAAGTCTTGAGTTTTAGGTGTTCATGAAACTCAATGGTATTAAACATGTGAGGTCAGCTCCATTCAAACCTGCTTCTAATGGTCAAGCAGAGCGTGCTGTTCAAAAGATCAAGCAAAGTATGAAACATGTAACTCAGGGTTCAGTGCAGACTCATTTGTCATGTATATTGCTTAGTTACTGGACAAGACTGCATACGGTTACTAGGGTTTCCCCTGCTGAACTACTGATGAAGAGAAATCTCAAGACCGAGCTTTCTCTTGTTCATCCTGATTTGAATGATCGAGTTGAAAACAGACGTCAAAGTCAGCAATGGTATCATGATCGTGCTGCTTGCCATGTGGCATCTCTGACAACAATCCGGTTTATGTACTGAACTATGGTCAAGGTCCAAAGTGGATCGCCGGTACTGTTACATCCAAGGAGAGTAACATAGTGTTTATTGTCGTGCTCAAGAATGGGCAAACAGGCAGGAAACATGTTGATCAGGTCAAACTGCGGCACACAGATGAACTGGTACCCTTTGAGGAAGGTGCAGTCAGTGACCAACCGACCAATGTTCATTCATCAGAGGACTCTGCTGTTATTACTGAACCTGGACCTTCAGTCTCCCATCAGGTTGGATACTCAACCTTCAGTCACAACTGACTCAGAATGCCAGCCCAGAACTAAAGTTGAACTGAGACGATCAACTAGTGAGTGGAAAGTCTCAGACTGTCTTAATTTGTACAGAGACTGATATTAAGATCTTAAAAGAGGGATGTTGTTATGTATTGATGTTTGGGGTCACCAGACCCCAGAGGGCGCCACATCGGAGGTCATCGGGCTGTATGCACGTGTGCGTGGTCACTGGTATATAAGCACGGATACTATGTCACGCGGGTACTTTGGGCGCAAATAAAGTTGGATCAGGTTTACACCTCAGGCAGTTTACAATAACAAGACTCTTGAGTCATTACAATAGCCTTGGGGGGTCACACCAGCAGTGTGCACGTTTAAAAGTTGAGAAAAGGCACACTCCTGCAGCCATGCAACAACTGCAAACTGTTTTAAAACTATAAGAACTGACTTTTTGATGAGATTAGTCCTTGGGCTGGATTTTTGGCTTTCTCTGTTTTTGGGCAGAAGCATAAGCGATACGTGAAAATTACCACCCAACTAACGTTAGCGATTCATTTCCTAACTTTCGACACTTGAGATCTGCACCAGGTGTGCAGTACAAAGGGAGGCGTTGTATTATTATTCGAGGTGCAAAAACGGGATCCTCGGCAAATTTAGTGCAGGGCCGTGAGGACTCCAAGAGAGGCCTTGGGAGGGGGAAAAAAATCAAAAATCGCTCAAAAAACATTACCAAGACCCTTACCTAACAAATCGCTGCAAAAATATAAAAAAATTAAAACTTTAACTTACCTTTTTTTCAGGTTTTCCAACTTACCACTGTTGGCAGGGCTGGACCGCCGTATTTTCCCTGGCGGTCTTCAGGGCGCGGCGTACGAGTCGGGTGAGCCTCAAAATTCGGGCGTTGTCGCAATGCGAGTTGTTACAGCCCAGCGCAGCTCTCTCTGGCGGTGCTTCCAAGCGCCGTCACAAAAACCGAGCCGAGGATCGCGACCAGGCAAGAAACAGCTGGGCGGCCCGTTTTTCGCCGTGAATGGTCAAAACGTGGCGAAAAACCAGTCGCAAACCCGCCAAAAATCCAGCCACTTATCTTTTGCCATTTTTAGTTTGTTGGCATTTCACCAAGGCTTGTGTTTTTGGATTGAATATTTATTTGTTCCCTTTTATTTAGTTTTAGTTTTATTGCTGGACATTCCAAGTACTTTGCCTGACTTTGAGGGGTTGAAATTGCCGTGTTTTGCGACGCCTGTTAGCGCCTCTGGGGGGGGGGGAGGGGCGCAAAAATGGCGCGAAACAGTGGAGGCCATCAGAGGCCTGGCAGAGCTGCACTCCCCTTTAAACGATGGGGAAGGTAGTTGAAACATGTCAGCACTGTGTGGAGCAGCTGCGTAGCGCTGACAAACGTGCCCCAGTAGTGCGCCGGAACCCACCCCAATAGGAAGTGGAGCGCGCGAGATTGCGCTCCACGTCCTATGAAGGTCGGTAACTGCAATTTCGTGGCTGGGACGAGACTTCTGCGTGGGGCACAGGAAGTCCCGCTCCAAGTTGGTTACTGCCCCCAATTGGGATGCTGGGGAATTTTGCCCCCTGACTCTCCTGACTCCTGGAGGTTCCCCAGTACAGCATACAACACAACACAAATGGCCAATTTCAACAACTGAAATTTCAATTTGTCAGCAACTGAAAGAGTAAGTGCCACTTTAAAAAGCCTCATCAGCATATTTCTACTCCTGTCAAGGAATTCCTGAACTCAGTGTTCCCAGTGCATAGCACTGGAAGTGTACTAGCTGCACTAAATGAGGGGCTACTGGAAAACCTGGGACTGTGCACCAGCATTGTCAAATATGCTGGGCAAAATGGGCCAATACTATTGGTGTGCCCGAGTGGAATTTTAGCCTGAATATGACTAGGCTGGAGTAAAGTAAGTTGGACGAGTTACTATATAACCAGTTGCGTATCATATTGATGATACTATTGTTTCTGCTCACTGGACAAGAGAATTAAAAGTTTGATTGAAGAACAAGACTTTTAGGTCAATTTCTTCAAATTTCAATGCAGGAAATCCAGGAAGTCCATGAGCACATGAAAGCTGAAAAGATAGATCAACATTTCAGGTGTGGATCTTCCTTCAGATCATTTCTGAAAAAGTGCTTGTACCTGAAATGCTAATCTGTCTTTTTTTGTTTTGACAGATCTGCTGTGTTTTTCCGGTATTTACTGTTTTTATTCAGGACCTGCAACCTGGGAAGTAAACACAATGAGGTAGAAAGCTATACACAGTACTAACCTGCTCAGCCTGGGTACGAGTTGGAAAGTTCACCTGCTGCTGGATTCAGGAATAGTAATGTGTGTCAGAGGGATACATAATGTGAGCTCCTCCTGAGAAACCACGGTGCCTAGACAGGCTGACAACGCTATCTTTGGTGCCTGTAACACTGCTGTGCGTCAGGCACCTGCTTCTTGCACTATCAGACACTGGGGCTTATTCAGTGCCTAATGTGCACAGTAGGAAATAATCCAAATGTGAAGCACTGTCAGCAAGGCTCATTAAAATCCTGATTTGCCAGCAAATTGGGGTAATGTCCATAATGCACCTGGAATGCCTAAGCAGACCTGCAGATGCTCAGTGCCTGTTCCAAATGCAATGGAGGCCCCATTATTATTCTATTCTTTTGCTTAAAGTGGTCTCAGTTTTTCCTGCCATTCTCTGCTTCTTATTTTTGCCAGTAAATCTGCAGTGAGGGCGTTGCTTTTCTAATTGTCTGTCTTGCTGCTTAAGCACAAATGGACTTGATTTTTTACAGTAACCTTCCTCAAGGTCTACTGTATCTGCCATCTCAGTCTATTTGCACAGAGATATTTTATGCTGCCTATACGGAAAGTTTTGTTTAGCTTTTCTTCTGTTTGGTGGAGGATTAGGATCAGAGAAAACATACCAGGCAGCTAATGTTGGCACCTTCTGTAATTCTCTATGATCCATACTTAAGCTGTTGTCTGTTGGTAGAGGGTCAGACATTTATAAGTGCACGCTGGAGAAGTCACCTGCATGCTGAGACATTAATGCCCCAGGGGAGCCGTCGCAGTTCTGCAGACAGACCTACAACTCAGTTTCATAACAGCTGTGGCCCAGTAAGTGCTTGTCAAACTTTGCTTCCAGAGTTCTTTGAAGCAATGGCAGGTGTATAACACATTTCCGGACCTGCAGTGTGCAGTTGTATCATGCAAGTCAAAGGGGCCTTGTTTGCACAAGCATGCACTGATGCACAGCAGTCATCATGTACTTTCTGATTGGGAACACTCAGCAACAGAATCTTGCTTTGTAAAGATACTTAGTATGAGGTAGGCATGTGGGATCAGGCACCAGTTACCAGTGTCACAATAAACCCTTCAACAAAAGCCACAATAGCTACTTGTATACCTAACCAATCAAATAGCTGAAATGAAAAATTCATTCATGAACAATCATTAAAGTGCCTGAAACATCCAGTGTAGAATGGTTTCCTAGCTTTACATCTGGACTCCTGAACAGAACAGGCTTTCTCCCCATCTGTATTACTCTGCCCATCACAGATGACGTCTCAGAACACAGTCAATTCCAATTTATCCAAATATTATTAACCCTCACAGTGAGTGGTATATTCAGATGTGTTCATTTTGTTTTACAACACTATTCCCCTTTAATGGCAATGTATGGGATGTTTCTTCTACTTTCTAGCCTTGTGCTCCTTGAAATGTTTCTCCAGTGGGAGTAACAAGTGAGATGGATGACTGCTGTGCATCAATGCATGCTCTAAGGTTAGAGATGGTCCTGTAGCTCCTTGTGCTAGGTCAGTAGATCATTCTGCAACTTCACACATCCCAGGTATTGAAGCAGAGGGTGCTTTTATGCTGTTTACTACTCTCAAACTAGCTCAGCAGCAGGCAGGTTGCTCCCTCTCCAATTCTGCTTGCATTTTTCCTATGTTTCATTGGGTGCAATTCACTAACAGAGCCCCACTGGAATGGATGTATCTGTAATGATACCTGAAAAATGGTCACTGTGTGATCTAATTTCTACGATAAAGAAGCCTTAAATTATTGCTGCAAATAGCAAGACATTGCAGTATGTTATACTAAACTGCTGCAATGTTTGCCTGTGTGTGAGGAAGTGAACACAAGTGTGAATAAAGAGATGAGAAATGAAAACAAAAGGATACTAGTCTTGAGCTTGGGAGAAGTCTCTGTCTTAATTCTCACGTACTCTTCCCATGGCCTCCATGCCTAGAATCTCCATGGCTCTCTCTTAAGGAGTCAAGTGATAGAGCTTTGTTGGCCCCACTCTCCTCTCAGCAAGCACTGATTCCTGTTATATGCAGTCTTCTCATGCAAGCAGAAGTAAAAGGAGCATATGTTGAGAAGAGGATTGTGAAACATGCACGCTTCCCAAATGTCAAGGACACTAGCTACTTTAACTGAATCTGTGAACAGGCAGCATTAATATCCTTGTGCTGGCATAGTTATTGGTATTTGTTACTTGCCACATTTGACGGTTGACATGGTTAGCACTTTGAGATGGTAACATACTTTTTACAATGTAAGAACATGAATACGCCTGTACATTTCAAAGGAGAACCATTTGGCACAATTCACCGCATTCTGTTTCTGTGATGATGTTCTTAGTTTACAATGCAGAGCAATAAAGAAACTTGGCAAGACAATCAACTTCCTCCCAACCAGGCAGACGTTTCAGTATAACATGCTGCAATGCCTTGTCAATTGTGGCAATATTTCACGGTTGTCTTACAGCAATCATTATAAAATATGTTGTTCTTCTGCTCCTCCCAAGAGAAGGTGGCAGAGCCCAATAAGTAGCTTCAATCAAATGAATATGGCTTTCTGTGCCTCGCCAGTTTTTCTCCTTTTAATAGATGCTGGCATCAGAAATCTCGTCCCACAGCCTCAGCACACTCCTAACATGACATGCATGAAGAGCTAGGAGCACATTCTAAACATGAGCTCACATCATAAGGGAGAATCAGCATGGAATGACCATTTCTTGGCTGCCTGACCCCAGAGTGTACTGTAACCTAAGTAGGACCATTTAAAAATGGCAACTGCGAGGGAATGCTGACAGAAAGAAATCTTTATCCCGACGGATTGTCTTTTGCTTCGGGCAAGGCATTGCAGTGTGTTACATTAAAGTGCTGCAATCTCTGCCTGGGTGTGAGGAAGTGGAACCAGAAGAGCAGCACCAAAACTTTCCATTTATCTCCAGCTCAACCGGCCTGCTACTGGTCTGCAGATTGGTAGGGCGCTGCCCCAATCTTCCTTTGTTAATGCAGGGTTGGTACCTCTGTTGCACTGCGAATTGTGTGGACATTCACCCCCAATATGTTAGTTACCCTGTTAATGGGATTTGACACAGGGTCATGGGAGGACAAAGCAGCAAGTAGAAGTTCCACCCTGCTACACTTCCGGAAGAGCAATTGTGCGATGGGAACTTCTAAGCCTTAATTTTTTTTCAGCTTTTTACACAGCTTATGCCATTAATTAAACCATTGTGAGCTAATAATGGTTTTTGGAATGAGTTTTTTTTTTTCTGAAGGAGACTGTTAGTGACGTCAGACACTGCATCCAGAGTCAGTCAATCAGTCAGCTCCTGACCAGGCGAATGTTCAGCTGTTCAGCTGCTAGTCATTGGAGCCTTGAGAGTGTGGGAACATATTCCTTGGTAATGTTATACTAAAGACAGTAGCAGCAAGAACTGCCAAGCAAGGCAGAAAATAGATCTTTTAGAATATGTTTCAAACTGAGAAAAATAATTTTAAGGAGAGAAGAAAATAATAAATACTTTTTGTCTCTTAAGTAAATGGGAGATAGCATAAAACTGGAAATAAGAGAAGTGGTAAAGTTTCCCACTGTAACTCCAGCAGAGTCATGAGGGAAATGGAAAAAAGAATCAATTTCCCACTGGAGATATGGCAGGAGATGGGTGGAACCCATGTGTAATTTCAGCCCCAGATGACTTTTGAGGAAGAACAACAAAGCTACTTGCATCTTAGAAATAAAAACTTTCATTTGTATAGGATCTTAAAGTGCTTTTCAGCCAATCTTAAGTATGATTTTATAAAGTTTTATGTAGCACTGGAAAATATATTTATGAACCCTATACCTTTCAGTAGGAACATAAGAACAGGAATAGGCCACTCAGCCCCTTGAGCCTATTGCGTGATTCAATTAGATCATGGCTGATCAGTAAAGTATCAATAAGGTCTGTTACGTGATATATTGCTTTTGTAGATCTCCTGTATGTAGGCTGCAGGGAGACTGCAGTAAACATCAAATATTATGCAAAATTACGTCTTTCTATTTGCATCCTTTGTGGTAGCAATAGCTCTAAAAGATGAGAAAACTTCCAATTAGGGCTGTGCAATCTGTTTTTCAGAGATGCTGGTAGGATTAGCAGGACTCCCTGTTGTTAGTACATCAGGGAAGGAGCATCTTGAGCCATCACCTGATGGGCTCAGTGTCTTTGAGAGGAGTGAATGCATTATCTGGACTCTCTAATATTATTGACAGATTATTGACTTAAGGCCAAATGTTCCAGTTCTGTATTCTTCATTTTAAGGAACTCTCAATCTGGCAGAGGCCAGATGAATGAACATTTGGAGGCCTTAACAATCTTTTTATCATAGTTGACTGCAATCACTCATCTAAACTCTGAAAAACCTTCCCTTAATTTCCCCAAGATCTGCGAACCAATGACTGTAGTAGCTTGAACGATTGACTTCCAAGCCAAACATAGATAAATGTCAGTGCCAAAAGCATAAAGGGTGTTAGTTTAAACTAGCTAAAAAGGAATTCATCACAAGTTAGCCCTGGGTGGTGCATATTCTCCATGAGTATCATTTTCTGTAGATTTTCACTGAAACATGAGTATACTATTTAAATTGAATATATTCCATTAGGAATATTCAGGGAATGGTTGATGTATGCCATCATAACGTCTACCAGTGCCAACATCTCCCTGTGTAAATAATTGATTCCACCCAACACTCTGGGCAAGGCAGCAATGCTGTGAAAATATTCTTCCCCCTAAATATTTTTGGTGCTGTTGCAGAAATCCATGACCTTTCAAACTCTCCAGAGCAGAGCATTAATCATCTCGGTGCAAGTGGAAGTGGTGCATTGCCTAATGCCTGTAAAAATAACCTCCTGGTGCCAAAAAATTAATGGCGTTATAGTGTTCACAGCCATAGGCAGAGTCATCATAACTCCTATAAGTTTGTTTCTATCATTCAGCAGTACCTCCCAAGTATACTTAAATCTCTAAATGCAGTTTCTACAAAATGACTATGTATGATGTAAAAGGTCTATGTAGCATCTCCCTATTGTGTGATCTTTTCTTAATTGATTTCTCTATGTGTCGCATTTCTCTTCCTTCCTGCTCCTCTTGATACAATTATGACTTCTGCAAGTGGCACAAATGTCATATTTTCATATGCAAACAATAACTGTATAGCTTGCTGTTGCTATCCAAGTGTTACTTACAACTTTGGTACTACAGGTACAACGTCCGAAATCCTGAATCCTCGGGACTGAATTCATGCCGGTTTTTAGGATTTTCCGGATTTCAGACAAGAAAGTCAATAGCCTGAAATCCGGATTCCTCGACCGAATCCGTGCTGGGTTTTGAGCAGTGAGGTCCGAAATCCGGCAAAACCTGAAATCCAGCACAGATTCGGTCGAGGATTCCGGATTTCAGACTATTGATTCTCTTGTCTGAAATCCGGAATCCTTCACTGAATCCGTGCCGGATTTCGGGTTTTGCTGGATTTCGGACCTCGTTGCTCACCGATTCATGCCGCTCCTCGCCACTTGCCGATTTACGCCGCCCACGGCCCCCCCTGGCGCTGCACTTTTTACCGGTAAGTAGCCTCCTATTCCTCCTATCAAACTGAACCACTCCATTGGCCGCCTCAAAAATGTCCGGTTTTCGGACAATTCCGGTTTTCAAAGTTCTGGATTCGAGACGTTGCACCTGTATAAACTGTCTCAAGGTTCAGAATTCACAGCATGGCTTTAAATGAATGGGATCCACTTCATCCCAAAATAATTTGTTAAATATATACTTTCAGTTTCACTGGTGTTAAATATACTGGTGTGTCGTGCTAACATGAAAATTACAACTGACATCAGGAATGCCATTTCCTGAATGGTGGTAAGTTGGGGGAAAAACTGCTGATAGAGTGCAGCCCTCATGACCTTCCATGAGAAGCTATCTGGAAAATATCATAACAGGTCTCTACTACAATAAAATTATGTGTACAATTCATATCTTAGGCAGCAATTCAATGGGATATCATGCTGCCTCTGTTCAACTTTGATCATTTGTTACATTTTTTTCCTTACAATTGTTGATTCTTTCCCTTGCCTTATGTTTTATATATAGAATCAGCAATACATATTCCTCATGTGTTGAGCTTCCTCCACCCGCTCCCAAAATATGAATACAAAATTACCATGTACCTTAGCATGACATTTACATCATTCCAGCGTCTGACAAACCCCTAAGTTCCATTGTTTCATGCTATTTGTATACTACTGGATCACATATTGGTCAGATAATTTAGGGTTGGAGAGCAGAGATGCTAATTTTCTAGGTAATTGTAGATACTTACAAACAGCTGAGGTTAACCAGGAAGCAATTTTAACCCTTGTAAATCTTTATTTAAGTTTGCATCTATAACAAAATGTGACTTCTGATGTGTGATGGACATGCATCAGATGCAAGCTTTTCATTTATATAGATATTCAGCACTTAATGTTGTTCCAAATCAGATACTTAGTTAGCTCTTTTTTTAAAGTTATTAATTGACACAGAATTATATGCTTTAGCTGCTAATGGATTCCACGTACCCATTACATTGCAGAGTAGTTGAGTCAGAGACCATTGCATCCTTTAAGGGAAGAGTAGACAATGGGGCTGAATTTGCGGCTCCTACGATGCGTATGAGGTGCGCACGTTCCTGTAGGAACCCCCAAGTTCCGGGTTTAGGCACTGTGCATGCGCCTAAACCCGGAACTTGCGATCTGTCAAGAATCCTCTTCACAGATTATCCGAATCTAACAGAACTGGGCATTAGCTGGCGGAGAGACCAACTTCTGCTCATCGAATGGCCATTAAACAGTTCAAGACTTTTAAAGCACAGAAAAAAACATTTTATTCAATAATTTAAACATTAAAAAACTATGAAATAATGTAAGTTTATTTTTAGACCCTTTAAAATATGTAAATTTATTTTTCAAAAAATGTAAGTTGTTTTAAATAATTAATTAAATTCCATTTTGATTAATTTTAAATATTTGGGGTTAGAATTTTGGTTTTCAGCAAAAACAGTAGTTTTACGCCAACATTACTATTTTCGCTTCACTACTATTTTTAGGCCCGCTTTTCAGCCTTTAATTCTGCGTGGTAAAAATCATCATTGCACAAGGATTCACGGCGCAAACTGCAAAATTCGACAACTTTAGTCTGGGGCCGATAGCACTGTGGCCTTGGGAGGGGTGAAAAACAACAAAAAAAAATTGCAAAAAAAAAACATTCACAAAACATTCACAAAACCCTTACCTATTAAATCGCTGAAAAATAATAAAAAAATAAAAAATGTAACATCTTTTTTGCAGATCTTCATACTTACCGCTGCTGGCAGGGCTGCATCACAGGTTTGACCCTGTGGGTATTCTGGGTACAGAATATAAGTCCCGAGAGAGCCAAAAATTGAGCGCAAACGCAATTTTTATTGTTGCACGTTGGCGCTCCTCTCACCGGTGGTACGTGGAAGCGCCGCTGCAAAAAGGTACTTCGAAGATCCTGCCGACCGGGTTTTTGCTGTGGAGGCTCATCGAAATTCTAGCCCGTGATGTTTTTTTAATTTATTTTCAGTGCTTGTGTATTTTGGGGGCTACTCCCATTCATACTTATGGGGATTCCGTATATACGGAACTCACCACAAGTATGAATGGGAATTCCGTATATACGGAACTCACCACAAGTATGAATGGGAATACCCCTACTTTGATAGGTTAGGCCAGCCCATGTGATCAAAGGGACGCTTGCAAAACGCCTACATCCCTGGGATACGTGGGCCTCTATGCCGGCTTACACGTAGAGGCCCAGGACTGCAACTCTCTGAACCTCCCGGACCACCAGGTAAGTTCGTAGATTTTTTTCAGGTCAGAGGCATTCGCCCGCGGGAAGCCTCCGATCACAATTTCTGCACCAATATTTGCAGTTGGGGCCTTATTACATCATCGAAACCGCAATTTGCATATTTGTGATGCTTCGCTTTCACAATTTATGATTGAGCACCTTCATTTCTGGTACTGCCTTGTAACATTAACCAAACTAACTGTTTTTCATATATTCCCGGGGTTTGGGAGAGTGGCTTAGCCGCTTGTCCTGAATTGCTGGTAGAAATCAGAAACAGTGGATCTGGGCCAGATATCAGCAGGTAAGTCACCCAGTGGATTTTAACTGCTTACCCACCTGGTTTTCGCCATCCACCTCGATGCTATATTTAATATTGCACAATATCAAGCAAGATCACTTTATAAGCCTATGAAATTCAAATACATTTTTCTAACAAATTTCACATTTTATTTTGGAAGTTGATCGACATTGAAGGTGCCCCTGCATTTATTTATTTTTAATAGCAGTTTAAACAAACCATATTTACTTTTAGGGAACAGAATTACCCTATATTTGGAGAAGGCAAATACTGATTAAAACATGCCATCTTTATTTTTCCAGTCAGACCAGAGCAGGCTGAAAATAACCTCATGGCTTTTTCTATGAGTCAGAAGCTCAGAATCCCGTGCCAGATGCCACCATCAGCACTTGTTAGCGTAAGGCATGCAGGTCAGATTATGCCTTGTAATCAGTGATTATGATACAAGAGGCCTAGAAATCCAAGTTCAAGTTCCACTTATTTAAACTGGAAAATTCAACAACTGCCACAAAAGTCCTCCCGAGATGCATGACAGAGGTAGCTCTGGAGTTCATGCAAAGGACAATCTAAATATAGAACTTGTCACACACTTTATTAGGAGCACTTTCTAAAACATATATTATCTGGTAGACAAAAATTAAAGTACAAATGTTAGAATTAAAAGAATGTGAAACATGATTATGGGAAGGGAATGTTTCATAAAGGAAAAATGCATGCAATCAGAATATCCTTTCTTGCAGTGCATGGTATATTAATAATACAATCCTGTTTTCTTTATTATCTTGGTACAATACAAAGTGAAATCCACTCATAGTGAACTTGAATATATGAAAACAGTTAGTTTGGTTAATGTTACAAGGCAGTACCAGAAATTAAGGTGCTCAATCATAAATTGTGAAAGTGCAGCATCACAAATAATCATACCTGTGACTATCTTAATGACAGCTTACTGTAGACAAACAACTGCTTTTATATAATGCTAGAAAATCTCACGTGGCATGGTCCCTTTAACACCCTTTGAAGATAATTGCACCTGGAGTGGGAGTAAACTCAGCTAAGGATAAAAGGGGAGGTTGAACAAAAGTCAGACTTGAAAGAGGCTGGGAGTTGAAGAGGTTGGGAAGGCGGCGATCGTGCAGCCCGGTTCTGTGCTGGGCTGTGGCCATGGCACTCCTTAGCCCTGGTGGCCCAGTGGAGCCCTTCAAAGTGCAGAGTTTTCAGCATCCCTCCTCTTTCATAGAAAGGGAGTGGTGTTGTAACGCGTCAATACTACGCTCCAAAAGGAAGTGGAATGCGCCACTTCCTGTGATGGGCAGGAACAGGAATTTGATGGATGGAGCAGGTGTTGAATCTCAGCAGAGGACAATTACTAATCCCATATTGAGACCTTCTTTGATTTATCCAGGAAACTTTGAAAAAGTTCCCACACACCTCTCGATCCTGACATTCCCCCTCAGTGCTCACAAACCCTGAGACTGCATTCTTATTGCTCCAAATCCTTAAATTTCCTCATGCTCTCAGACCATGAGAACTGTCTCTCCAATGTTCCTAGATCCAGGATCTCTCTCCCAATCATCCAATAACCCAGCACCTGCCCCAGGATTCCTGGAACCTCCTTTTTCAGTGTTCACAGAATCATGGACACCCCTCCACCTCAGTACTGCCGACCCCTAGGACCACCCCCACAGAATACTGCAAGACCCTGAGATTCAATTCCAGTACTGCCACATCCTGGGCCACTTCCCCGTGCTCCAAGGGCTAATACCGATGGATCAGTGTCCCTGGCAATGCTACACGGCATAACATCTCTATTTTTAAGAAACCTCATCAGCCTGCTGCTAACATAACAGCCCAACAAAGGGCGGTGGCTGAGAGCGAGCAGCGGCAGAGAGCGAGCAGCATTGCGAGAGGAGGTCGGCGGGTGAGCGGACTACAAAGGGCGGCAGCAGAGAGTGAGCAGCTAGCTGCAGCTGCAGCAAAGGCAGGTAGGAAACAAAGAAGTAAAAAGTAATCGAGGTGTGATGTCACAGGGTAAGTGATTGGCTGGCTGATTGGTGAGTAGTTTTTCTTTTTTCTTTATCTTTTTTCTTTTTCTCATCAGTAGAAAACCTTTGTCATTGTTGCAAATTAAGTAAATTAAGTAATTTAAGGGTTCAGTCATGCCAGTTGAGCACAGCGCCGTGCCATGCTACTCCTGTGCTATGAGAAAAATCAGGGACACGACCATGACAACTGCATGTGCGGGAAATGTGTCCAGCTGCAGCTCCTGACAGACTGCATTGCAGCACTGGAGCTGTGCATGGATTCACTCTGGAGCATCCGCAATGCTGAGGATGTCATGAATAGCACTTTTAGTGAGTTGGTCACACTGCAGACAAAGGTTACTCAGGCAGAGAGGAAATGGGTGACCAGCAGGAAGAACAGTGGAAAGAAGGTAGTGCAGGGGTCCCCTGTGGTCATCCTCCTCCAAAACAGATACACCGTTTTGGGTACTGTTGGGGGGATGACTCATCAGGGGAGGGCAGCAGCAGCCAAGTTCATGGCACCATGGGTGGCTCGGCTACACAGGAGGACAGGAAAAAGAGTGGGAGAGCTATAGTGGTAGGGGATTATATTGTAAGGGGAATAGATAGGCATTTCTGCGATCACAATCGAGACTCCAGGATGGTATGTTGCCTCCCTGGTGCAAGGGTCAAGGATGTCTCAGAACGGCTGCAGGACATTTTGGAGGGGGAGGGTGAAAAGCCAATTGTCGTGGTTCATATAGGTACCAACGATAGAGGTAAAAAATGGGATGAGGTCCGACAAGCTGAATTTAGGGAGCTAGGAGTTAAATTAAAAAGCAGGACCTCAAAGGTAGTAATCTCAGGTTTGCTACCAGTGCCACGTGCTAGTCAGAGTAGAAATAGCTAAGATGAATAAGTGACTTGAGGAGTGGTGCAGAAGGGAGGGATTCAAATTCCTGGGACATTGGAACCTGTTCTGGGGGAGGTGGGACCAGTTCTGCACCTGGGCAGGACCAGAACCAATGTCCTAGGGGGAGTGTTTGCTAGTGCTGTTGGGGAAGGGTTAAACTAATATGGCAGGGGGATGGGAACCTATGCAGGGTAACAGAGAGAAGTAAAATGGGGGCAGAAGCAAAAGATAGAAAGAAGAAAAGTAAAAGTGGAGGGCAGAGAAATCCAAGGCAAAAATCACAAAGGGCCACATTACAGCAAAATTCTAAAGGGACAAAGTGTGTTAAAAAGACAAGCCTGAAGGCTCTATGCCTCAATGCGAGGAGTATTCATAATAAGGGGGATGAATTAACTGCACAGGCAGCTATTAATGAATATGATATAATTGGGATTAGGGAGATATGGCTCCAGGGTAATTAAGGCTGGGAAATCAACATCCAGGGGTATTCAACATTTAGGAAGGATAGAAACATAGAAACATAGAAAATAGCTGCAGGAGTAGGCCATTCGGCCCTTCGAGCCTGCACCGCCATTCAATGAGTTCATGACTGAACATGCAACTTCAGTACCCCATTCCTGCTTTCTCGCCATACCCCTTGATCCCCCTAATAGTAAGGACAACATCTAACTCCTTCTTGAATATGTTTAGTGAATTGGCCTCAACAACTTTCTGTGATAGAGAATTCCACAGGTTCACCACTCCCTGGGTGAAGAAGTTTCTCCTCATCTCGGTCCTAAATGGCTTACCGCTTATCCTTAGGCTGTGACCCCTGGTTCTGGACTTCCCCAACATTGGGAACATTCTTCCTGCATCTACCCTGTCTAAACCCGTCAGAATTTTAAAAATTTCTATGAGATCCCCTCTCATTCGTCTGAACTCCAGTGAATACAAGCCCAGTTGATCCAATCTTTCTTGATATGTCAGTCCCGCCATCCCAGGATCAGTCTGGTGAACCTTCGCTGCACTCCCTCAACAACAAGAACGTCCTCCTCAAGTTAGGGGACCAGAACTGTACACAATACTCCACATGTGGTCTCACCAAGGCTCTGTACAACTGTAGTAACACCTCCCTGCCCCTGTACTCAAATCCCCTCGCTATGAAGGCCAACATGCCATTTGCTTTCTTAACCGCCTGCTGTACCTGCATGCCAACCTTCAGTGACTGATGTACCATGACACCCAGGTCTCGTTGCACCTCCCCTTTTCCTAATCTGTCACCATTCAGATAATAGTCTGTCTCTCTGTTTTTACCACCAAAGTGGACAACCTCACATTTATCCACATTATACTTCATCTGACATGCATTTGCCCACTCACCTAACCTATCCAAGTCACTCTGCAGCCTCATAGCATCCTCCTCGCAGCTCACACTGCCACCCAACTTAGTGTCATCCGCAAATTTGGAGATACTACATTTAATCCCCGCGTCTAAATCATTAATGTACAATGTAAACAGCTGGGGCCCCAGCACAGAACCTTGCGGTACCCCACGAGTCACCGCCTGCCATTCTGAAAAGTACCCATTTACTCCTACTCTTTGCTTCCTGTCTGACAACCAGTTCTCAATCCACGTCAGCACACTACCCCCAATCCCATGTGCTTTAACTTTGCACATTAATCTCTTGTGTGGGACCTTGTCGAAAGCCTTCTGAAAGTCCAAATACACCACATCAACTGGTTCTCCCTTGTCCACTCTACCGGAAACATCCTCAAAAAATTCCAGAAGATTTGTCAAGCATGATTTCCCTTTCACAAATCCATGCTGACTTGGACCTATCATGTCACCTCTTTCCAAATGCACTGCTATGACATTCTTAATAATTGATTCCATTATTTTACCCATTACCAATGTCAGGCTGACCGGTATATAATTCCCTGTTTTTTCTCTCCCTCCTTTTTTAAAAAGTGGGTTACATTGGCTACCCTCCACTCGATAGGAACTGATCCAGACTCAATGGAATGTTGGAAAATGACTGTCAATGCATCCGCTATTTCCAAGGCCACCTCCTTAAGTACTCTGGGATGCAGACCATCAGGCCCTGGGGATTTATGAGCCTTCAGTCCCATCAATTTCCCCAACACAATTTCCCGACTAATAAGGATTTCCCTCAGTTCCTCCTTCTTACTAGACCCTCTGACCCCCTTTATATCTGAAAGGTTGTTTGTGTCCTCCTTAGTGAATACCGAACCAAAGTACTTGTTCAATTGGTCTGCCATTTCTTTGTTCCCAGTTATGACTTCCCCTGATTCTGACTGCAGGGGACCTACGTTTGTCTTTACTAACCTTTTTCTCTTTACATATCTATCGAAGCTTTTGCAGTCCATTTTAATGTTCCCTGCAAGCTTCCTCTCGTACACTATTTTCCCTGCCCTCATCAAACCCTTCGTCCTCCTCTGCTGAGTTCTAAATTTCTCCCAGTCCCCGGGTTTGCTGCTATTTCTGGCCAATTTGTATGCCACTTCCTTGGCTTTAATACTATCCCTGATTTCCCTTGATAGCCACGGTTGAGCCACCTTCCCCTTTTTATTTTTAGGCCAGACAGAGATGTACAATTGTTGTAGTTCATCCATGCAGTCTCTAAATGTCTGCCATTGCCCATCCACTGTCAACCCCTTAAGCATCATTCGCCAATCTATCCGAGCCAATTCACGCCTCATACCTTCAAAGTTACCCTTCTTTAAGTTCTGGACCATGGTCTCTGAATTAACTGTTTCATTCTCCATCCTATTGTAGAATTCCACCATATTATGGTCACTCTTCCCCAAGGGGCCTCGCACAACGAGATTGCTAATTAATCCTCTCTCATTACACCAACACCCAGTCTAAGATGGCCTCCCCCCAAGTTGGTTCCTCGACATATTGGTCTAAAAAACCATCCCTTATGCACTCCAGGAAATCCTCCTCCACTGTATAGTTTCCAGTTTGGTTACCCAATCTATATGCATATTAAAATCACTCATGATAACTGCTGCACCTTTATTGCATGCATCCCTAATTTCCTGTTTGATGCCCTCCCCAACATCACTACTACTGTTTGGAGGTCTGTACACAACTCCCACTAGCGTTTTCTGCCCCTTGGTATTCCGTAGCTCCACCCATACCGATTCCACATCATCCAAGCTAATGTCTTTCCTTACAATTGCCTTAATTTCCTCTTTAACCAGCAACGCCACCCCGTCTCCTTTTTCTTTCTGTCTATCCTTCCTAAATGTTGAGTTCCCTTGGATGTTGAGTTCCCAGCCTTGGTCACCCTGGAGCCATGTCTCCGTGATGCCAACCACATCATAGTCGTTAACTGCTATCTGCACAGTTAATTCGTCCACCTTATTCCGAATACTCCTCGCATTGAGGCACAGAGCCTTCTGGCTTGCCTTTTTAACACACTTAGACCCTTTCAAATTTTGCTGCAAAGTGGCCCTTTTTGTTTTTTGCCTTGGGTTTCTCTGCCCTCCACTTTTACTCATCTCCTTTCTGTCTTTTGCTTCTGTCTCCAATTTGTTTCCCTCTGTCTCCCTGCATTGATTCCCATCCCCCTGTCAAATTAGTTTAACTCCTCCCCAACAGCACTAGCAAACACTCCTCCGAGGACATTGGTTCCGGTCCTGCCTAGGTGCAGACCGTCCGGTTTGTACTGGTCCCACCTCCCCCAGAACCGGTTCCAATGCCCCAGGAATTTGAATCCCTCCCTGCTGCACCACTGCTCAAGCCACGTATTCATCTGAGCTATCCTCCGATTCCTACTCTGACTATCACGTGGCACTGGTAGCAAGATAGACAGAAAGGAAAAGGTGGTGGGGTAGCGTTGCTGGTTAAAGAGGAAATTGACGCAATAGTAAAGAAGGACATTCGTTTGGATGATATGGAATCTGTATGGGTAGAGCTGCAGAATACCAAAGAGCAGAAAACGATTGTGGGAGTTGTGTACAGACCACCAAACAGTAGTAGTGACGTTGGGGACAGCATCAAACAAAAAATTAGGGATGCGCGCAATAAAGGTGCAGCAGTTATCATGGGTGACTTTAATCTACATATAGATTGGGCTAACCAAACTGGTAGCAATAGGGTGGAGGAGGATTTCCTGGAGTGTATTTGGAATGGTTTTCTAGAACAATGTGTTGAGGAACCATCTAGAGGGCTGGCCATCTGAGACTGGGTGATGTATAATGAGAAAGGACTAATTAGCAATCTTGTTGTGCGAGGCCCCTTAGAGAAGAGTGACCATAATATGGTAGAATTCTTTATTAAGATGGAGAGTGACACAGTTAATTCAGAGACTAGGGACCTGAGCTTAAGGAAAGGTAACTTCGATGGTATGAGATGCGAATTGGCTAGGATAGACTGGCGAATTATACTTGAAGGGTTGCTGGTGGATAGGCAATGGCAGACATTTAAATATCACACGGATGAACTTCAACAATTGTACATCTTTGTCTGGAGTAAAAATAAAACGGGGATGGTGGCTCAACCGTGGCTAACAAGGGAAATTAGGGAGAGTGTTAAATCCAAGGAAGAGGCATATAAATTGGCCAGAAAAAGCAGCAAACCTGAGGACTTGGAGAAATTTAAAATTCAGCAGAGGAGGACAAGGAGTTTAATTAGGAGGGGGGAAATAGAGTGTGAGAAGAAGCTTGCCGGGAACATAAAAACTGACTGCAAAAGCTTCCATAGATATGTGAAGAGAAAGAGATTAGGGAAGACAAATGTAGGTCCCTTGCGGTCAGAATCAGATGAATTTATAATAGAGAACAGAGAAATGGCAGAGCAATTGAACAAATACTTTCGTTCCGTCTGAACGAAGGAAGACACAAATAACCTTCTGGAAATACTCAGGGACTGAGGATCTAACAAGAAAGAGGAATTAAAGGAAATCCTTATTAGTCAGAAAATTGTGTAAGGGAAATTGATGGGATTGAAGGCCAATAAATCCTCAGGGCCCGATTGTCTGCATCCCAGAATACTTAAGGAAGTGGCCCTAGAAATAGTGGATACATTGATGATCATTTTCCAACAGTCTATCGACTCTGGATCAGTTCCAATGGACTGGAGGGTAGCTAATGTAACACCACTTTTTTAAAAAGAGGGAGATAGAAAATGGGGAATTATAGACCGGTTAGCCTGACATCGGTGGTGGGGAAAATGTTGGAATCAATTATTAAAGGTGAAATAGCAGCGCATTTGGAAAGCAGTGACAGGATCGGTCCAAGTCAGCATGGATTTATGAAAGGGAAATCATGCTTGACAAATCTTCTAGAATTTTTTGAGGATGTAACGAGTAGAGTGGACAAGGGAGAACCAGTGGATGTGGTGTATTTGGACTTCCAAAAAACTTTTGACAAGGTCCCACACAAGAGATTGTGCAAATTTAAAGCACATGGTATTGGGGGTAATGTATTGACGTGGATAGAGAACTCGTTGGCAGACAGGAAGCGGAGAGTCGGGATAAACGGGTCCTTTTCAGAATGGCAGGCAGTGACTAGTGGGGTGTCACAGGACTCAGTGCTGGGGCCCCAGCTATTTACCATATACATCAATGATTTAGGTGAAGGAATTGAGAGTAATATCTCCAAATTTGCAGATGTCACTAAGCTGGGTGGCGGTGTGAGCTGTGAGGAGGATGCCAAGAGGCTGCAGGGTGACTTGGACAGGTTAGGTGAGTGGGCAAATGCATGGCAGATGCAGTATAAGATGGATAAATATGAGGTTATCCACTTTGGTGGCAAAAACATGAACATAAGAACATAAGAATTAGGAACAGGAGTAGGCCATCTAGCCCCTCGAGCCTGCTCCACCATTCAACAAGATCATGGCTGATCTGGCCATGGACTCAGCTCCACTTACCCGCCCGCTCCCTGTAACCCTTAATTCCCTTATTGGTTAAAAATGTATCTATCTGAAAGGCAGAATATCATCTGAATGGTGGCAGATTAGAAAAAGGGGAGGTGCAACGAGACCTGGGTGTCAGGGTACATCAGTCATTGAAAGTTGGCATGCAGGTACAGCAGGCGGTGAAGAAGGCAAATGGTATGTTGGCCTTCATAGCACGGGCATTTGAGTATCGGAGCAGGGAGGTCTTACTGCACTTATACAGGGCCTTGGTGAGGCCTCACCTGGAATATTGTGTTCAGTTTTGGTCTCCTAATCTGAGGAAGGACGTTCTTGCTATTGAGGGAGTGCAGCGAAGGTTCACCAGACTGATTCCCGGGATGGCAGGACATATGAGGAGAGACTGGATCGACTGGGCCTGTATTCACTGGAGTTGGAAGAATGAGAGGGGATCTCATCGAAACATATAAAATTCTGACGGGATTGGACAGGTTAGATGCAGGAAGAACATTCCCGATGTTGGGGAAGTCCAGAACCATGGGTCACAGTCTAAGGATAAGGGGTAAGCCATTTAGGACTGAGATGAGGAGAAACTTCTTCACCCAGAGAATTGTGAACCTGTGGATTTCTCTACCGCAGAGAGTTGTTGATGCCAGTTCATTGGATATATTCAAGAGGGAGTTAGATATGGCCCTTATGGCCAAAGAGATCAAGGGGTATGGAGAGAAAGCAGGAAAGGGGTACTGAGGTGAATGGATCAGCCATGATCTTATTGAATGGTGGTGCAGGCTCGAAGGGCCGAATGGCCTACTCCTGCACCTATTTTCTATGTTTCTATATTTCTAATCACCCTGCTACACTACCCTATCAGATCTTTTTATCATTTTAAACAACTCGATTGGATTACTGCTCCACCTTCTAAACTCAATGGAATACATGCCAAGTTTATGTAATCTCCCCTCATAATTTAACCCTTTAAGCCCTAGTATAATTCTGACAAATCTGAGTTGTATCCCCCCCAAGGCCAGGATATCCTTCCTCAGCTGCAGTGGCCAAAACTGAATGCAGTAAATCTGATCAAGGCTCTGTACAACTGAAGTAACGCTTGCCCCAATTTGTATTCCAATCCTCCCCTTTGTATGCCACCCTGATTCTGCCTGATGGGAGCCCTGAATATTCAGCCCATGTGTAATTTATGTGAACGTATGCTGAAAATGTGTGATTACTTTTCAATTATTTATTGTACAATTTTACAAGCAACTAGTTTTGTACAAATTTTCTTTATTTAGTCTAAAATTTGATCAAAAAATATAAGATATTTTCAAAATTTGTTAACTGACATGGGTGGCACTGGCAACGGCAGCATTTATTACCCATCCCTAATTGCCCTTGAGTGGCTTGCAAGACCATTTCAGAGAGCAGTTAAGAATCAATGACATTGCTGTGGGTCGAAGTCACATTTCAGCCAGAACGGGTAAGGACGGCAGATTTCCTTCCCTAAAGGACATTAGTGAACCGGATGGGTTTTTATGACAATCTGGTAGTTTCATGGGGCCCAAATTTGGTCCACTCGTTTTTTCAGCGCACTCACATGAGATGTGCGGACTTCCTAGGCTCAAAACGGCACGAAAAAGATGTTCCCGGATTCTGGCCACTCTGTTGACTCTTCCGGGGCTTGGCGCGGTGTGGCGATTCAATTGTGCGGGGGGAGCTCGGGCCCTGCGCGTGAAAGAGTGCCGGCAGCTGTCCGCATGCACAGTGGAGCGTTCGCGCATGCGCAGTAGCTCCTGCTGATGATGCGTGCTGCAGCGTGGGACCCTATGCGTCCCGTCCCTATCCCGGGCTGAGTGGCCTGCCACACAGGCTGGTCCACTGCCTTCCCGGGCCAAGGTTACAAACAGGTTGGTGCGAGTTTTGATCGGGGTGGGGGAGAGTTTTGATCGGGGGGGGGGGGAGGGAGGGGGAGGGAGGGGGGAGAGTTTTGATCGGGGGGAGGAGGGGGAGAGGAGGGAGGGGGAAGAGTTTTGATCGGGGGCGGGGAAGGAGGAGAGTTTTGATCTGGCGGGAGACGGGGGAGGAGGAAGAGAGTTTTGATGGGGGCGGAAGAGTTTTGATCCGGGGTGGAGAGTTTTGATCCCGGAGGGGAGTTTTGATACGGGGGCGCGGGGAGGCGGGGAGGGTTGATAACTGTGTAGCCAGTAATTTTAATGAGCTTACTCGAGACGTTCCTTTGCCTAAATGGCCAAAACAGGTGTAGGTGTCTGGTCATGCCCCCTTTTGAAAAGAACTAAACTAAACTAAAAAAAATCCTAACTAACTCACTTCCACTGGCACAAATTGAATGTGCAAAATGGGGATTTTTAAGATACTCCAGAAAAGTCAAGTTGCTCCAAAAAAAATGGAGCAATTCCTGGGCAATCTTGAGCCCATGGTCACCATTACTGATACTAGCTTTTTATTCCAGATTTATTTAATTAACTAAATTTAAATTCCCCAGCTGCCATGTCTCCAGATTATGAGTCCAGTAAAAATTACCACTCTGCTACCATTCCCTACATTAAACAATTCAAGAGGCTTTCAAAAATGTTAAAGAAGCTTAATCACTCTACTAACTACTGGCTTGTGTTGCTTGTCACACAAGTGACTGACAGAATGTGCTGCTTCTATGAAAACTGGCAATCTAAAATGTCACAAATCAGCAGCTTATTTTGGAAAAAACATCAGTTCATTAGCTAATTGTTGGGCAGAACTCAATAAATTATAATTTATTACCATGTGAATATCGCAAATGTATTTTTTATTGTGTAAACAAGTATGTTTGAATTCTCACAGGGTTTATTTTGTACTCATAACATCCGATGAGACAACATGATACAAACAGAACTTTGGACCTACGTCCCTTATACAGAACTGGCAATAAATCCTTTATAAAATATCGTTAGATTACATATCATAGTTAGATTTATTGGTCTTGTCTAGAGGTTTAAATATTATAATGTTTCAAATTGCAGTCGTGATCTGAGAATCAGTCTTCCTACTCTATCTATTTATATGTGGGAAGTGGTTAATCTCCGATAATAGTTGAAGCACGGAATAAATGTTGACAAATTTCTCCTCGTTATGTCAAATAGAATATGTGGAACACAAATCTATACAACCAATTAGCAATCCTGTGTGCCTTGTCACTAAAATTCTATTCTATACAGTAGCACAATGAAGTATCAAGCATCACTAGATTAGTGAATGAATATTAATTTTCATGTACTGGAGTTTAACAGAGGTAGAGCATCTCACATTCACCAGTAATTAAAAGCATCAAAAGGTTTTCTCAGTCTGGTATATGAGCAATTAAAGCACATTCAAAATCTGGTCAAAGGTTGTTCAGAACAGCTTTGTACAACTTAAAAATAAATCATAGCTCACTATTGGCAGTATCATGGCCACTGCTCTGGTCCCAATCTTTCCATCTTTAAATAGTTAAACTAGTTCCAGGTAAATGTATAATAAATCAATAGCAAAATGCTTCAGTAAATTTATGTCAGATAGGGCCCTGGCTCCAAAACTATAATGCAATTTTAGCGTAATTGTAAAGTGGAAATCACTTTGCAATCATGTTGCAGTTGTAGTAAAAACATACTTTTAGAGAAGGTCCGGAATTTCCTTTGCAAAGCCGTCCATTTTTGAGGGGTTTGTGAGCTAAAAAAAGTAAAATGAGGCCAATGTGGATTTCTATCACAATCCCAGCCCAAAAAATGTCCACCAAATTGTTAATCTTAAATGTCCACCAGTATCAATATCCATCTACTATGAACCTTTCCAGCTGTATAGTAAACCTGGGCGGATGGGTGTGTCGAAGCAGACCCTGCAAATGAGCATCTTAATCCAACCACATGAAACATGGGACCAATTTTGGCCAGGAATTGCTCCGTTTTTTTTGGAGCAACTTGATTTTTCTGGAGTATTTTTAAAAATCCCCATTCTGCACATTTAATTTGCATCAGTGTAAGTGAGTTGGTTAAGATTTTTTTAAATTTAGTTTTTTTTTCAAAAAAGGGCATTACCAGCCACCTACGCCTGTTTTGGCCATTTAAGCCAGTTTGGACAGTTAATAGTTGCTCTTAACTAACTTAGGCCAGTGTATGTGGCCATTTGTGGCCGCACAGAAAACCCTTGCAGAGAGTTAAGAAATCAGCACAGGTAGCCAGAGATGGGGGAAGGGAAGGGCGGAAGGGAAGCACAGAGGATCTTGCAAAGTACTAAACAACAACATTAAAGAAGCATAAAAACATCAATAATATAAATAAATAAAAAATAAAAAGTAAAACTTTAGTCCTACCTTCCTAACTCGGCCCCCCGAGGGACTTAACTTCTCTCCAAGGGACTTGACTTCTCTCTGAGGGACTGGACTTCTCTCCGAGGGACTGGACTTCTCTCCGAGGGACTGGACTTCTCTCCGAGGGAAAACGTAATCAGTGTTGGGTCATAACGATTTGACATGTGCCCACACAAAATGCAATGTTCTCTCCACACTGCTGGCCCATGTTTTAGCAGGAGGTGCTGTTGAAGATTATCGGGTCGTCCCTTCGGCCAGAGATGGGGCGGCGAGCATCGGGTCCAGCTCACAACCTGCAGGATGCGCTGGGAGGGCGAGGAGCTACTGCACATGCACACAGATTCCACTGTGCATGCGCACAGCTGCCGGCACTGTTTTCAGTGCAGGGCTGTAGCTCTGCTCCCCCACTCCACGAGAAACGCCACAGCAAGACCCGGGACACACAGCAGAGTGGCCAGAATCGTTTGTAAGTTTTTTAGCGCCATTTTGAGCACAAACAATCGGCGCATCTCGGGAGAGTGCGTCGGAAAAGGGGGTTGGGGAAATTTGGGTCCTATATAAATAGTTGTCAATGCAACAAAGCAGCATTGGCGAGACAGTTAATGCATTGAGGAGGTCATCTTTGGTGAAACTACTGTAGCTTCCTAAAACCTTCCCAGGACAGCAGTGAGTACTAGAGACTTATACATTCTAGATTGAGGAAATGGATTTCCCAATGGGAATCTCCATCTTCCTGTGTTTGGAAGAGGAAGAGGAGGATGATAAGATAATGGAAGTAGCCAGATTGGCAGAACTGAGAGTGATGCATCACCAAAGATGTTTGTTTCCAACCGTTTTGCAGACCTCCAGGGGCAAAATTACCCCTTTTATTGCCCCATTAGTGCCTCCGTGGGGTGCTAACCGGGCACAAGATAGTTTTTTCCCAGGGTAAGGGGGCGCTACCGCCTTCCGGGAAGTGCTCGGGAGGTTGTGGAAGTGCTGCCTTGGCAGCGCCGCACTCGGCGGGCTGCCGAACAACCGGTGATGATGTAATCACCGTGTGCGGCGACCCCTCACTCACCCCGCACTGACCCCTTAATACCCTTTGGGGAACACTGCCCCGCGGGTCGTGAGGCTGGCAGACATCCACTCTCGGGGTGGTGATTAAAGGGGAGGGCACCAGTGCACCGCGCTGCCATCTTTTTTTGTTGGCTGACTCTCAGGTCAGCTCGATGATGGTAAGCCTAGCGTGGTCCGGGCCGCCATCGTGCAGCCAGGAACTCCATCTGCACGCTGCCCTGGTGGCCCAGTGGTGGCCTTCTGAGGCTATGAAAAGTGCGCAGTAGACCTTCCCTTTAATCAAAGGGGAGGGGTGTTGAAGGGTGTCAGCACTAAGCAGAGCATCCACATAGCGCTGAACATTTCACCCCAGTAGCACCTGTGACCCGCCCCTAAAGGAAGTGCTGCACGGGAGATTGCATTCCGCTTCCTTTCAGGGGTGGTAAGGGCAATTACACGTCGGGGACGGGACTTCCATGCCGGGTGCTAAAATTCCCAGCCCCGGAAGGTTACCAGCCCCAATCAGGGCGCGGGGCAATTTCGCCCTCAGAGTTCTTACATAGATTTTCCTTCCCACCAATGTTTCTGAGGACTGCACTTCCCCCAGAGACGATCAGCCCTTGCCCGAAGAGTTGCAGTCCACTTAAATAAGGAGCTTAGAATTATTTTCAGCAGTCCAAGTGACCAATGCCATGAAATTTATTTTTGGATTGTTCCAGGCAGCCTTAGGTGACGTTTGTCATATTAGTTAAACAGCATTTCACCACTATATAAAGAAGGTCATTGATGCTGTATTCAGGTGGATTGTGCAGTTCAGTGGAACCTGCAAAACAAATCAATCATTTCTATAGACTAGCAAGGTTTTCACAGGTGTAGGGTTAAATTGACAGGAGACATGTGGACTTGAAAACCGAATAACGACATACCCCTCTATTTCATTAATAGGAAAGGATTTCACTCTGTCAATGTCAAGCTAGTGTGTAATGACAATCACCTTACCCTGCACGTTAATGTCTGTTAACCAGGCCATTGTCATGACACTTTAATCATGCGAGAATTCACTATATGTTCCTATACCAGACTCAAAAACATGTACATTGGTTAATTGGTGATTAGGGATCTCCCCTACAGTCCTGGCTAATTGCTCCAGAACAAATAAATGAAGCCCATGGGACGACAAATGTGATAAAGCAGTCAGTGGCATTCTGAAGTCTCATTTTAGGTGCCTGGGCAGCACAGCCCAGCCTAGTGTCCAGAATTATGTAGTGTGCTGCATTCAGCTATGCAGAAAATAATACGACTTCATGAAATTGAAGAGGATAATAATTAAAAGAGAGAGATGTCCATCCATCCCCACATCTAAAGGAGTGAGCTTAGGAAGGAGCACAAAATCCATCAGCATGCAGCTGGACAAAGGAGGTAGCAGCTTATTTTTTTTTAAAGTCATGAAGACAAATAAAAATCCTTCACATTGTTGGTTCCACTCATCATCCTCAAATGCCTCATTAAAACCTACATTCCCAAAAACCTTTGTATCTTATTTCAACAATAGAAATATCACATTTCATTAATTCAGTCCACTGAAAAATGAAGTTGATGTGGTCAATCAATTTGTACTTTCCAGTATATTCTCCAAACGATTCCAATAACTTCAAACACGAACTACAGCTATTTCTTACTTCTTTCAACTACTTCACTACCAACCATCTTCTTAAACCCCTCTCCCCTGCCCCCTCAACCCTCACTTCCAATAACAAGTGAGAGGAGCTTAAGGACTTCTTTGTCACTAAAATTGAGACTATCCATTTGCTTGGTTCCACTATTACTATCAAATCGTAGCCATAGTTTTAACATCAATACCTTTGCTTCCCATTCCTACACCAATACCTCTGTGATCCCCCAAGGATCAATCCTTGGCCCCCCTCCTTTTCCTTATATACATGCTGCCCCTTGCTAACATCATTCAAAGACATAGGCCATGCCCCAATTTTAATGGGAGTGCATGACCCCTGAAGCAGACAGCACACCTGGAAGAAAGAGTGACATCGAGACCTGGAGGATTTTAATGGGCAGGCGTCATTGCCTGCCAATTCCTGACTTCCTAACCAAAGTAGCTGGGAAGTCAATGGGAAACATTAAAATTGTGCCAGTCAGAAGCCCCTGGCTCTAAGGTAAGTGGATAGGCAGGGTGGCATGGGGGGGAGGGGGCGGCAGAGGTCCTGGTTGAGGGGGAAAGAATCCAGGAGCTGGAGGAGCCCAAGGTTTCCTTGAGGGGCCTAGTGCAGCACTCCTGCATCTCTTGGACCACAACTTATTGCAGGCAGCGTAACTCTAGTCAGTAGTCTGGAGTTAAGAAGATGAATTATTCCAAAAATTGCATATCACCAGTTAGTGACAAGAGGAAAGCGTAATAGGTAAAAGGGTAGAGTGTTACAGGATGTGCATGGGAAATAGTTCCTTCGGTTACTTTACCCAAACTCATTAACCTCATTCTGCACTGTGTGGAAGTTGCATTGACTTTCATTATTACTTCACTCCATATAGTTTCTACCATCATCTTATGGGATTTCTTGTTCTCAATCCTCAGGGAGCCATCTTTTCTAGATTAGTGATTAAATATAATGAATGCATCAGAAAACTTGCCACCTCTTGCAGTCTTTCGCTTCTTGTGTTACTTCAGAATTCACCCATTAATCAGCTGCTGCATTTTAAATGCTGCAACACAACTTGATTTTCCTCCCTTCAAGTGACTGTATGCCAATGACCACTATAAGTCCACCCTGCATAAGAAATGAGAGGTGCTCCAAGAAAAAGCAGCCAATCAAAGGAAAGTCCAGCCTAATATTTCATACCATTTTAGGGATATCACATTTTGTTAGCTGTGGCTCAGTGGGTAGCACTCTCACCTTTGAGTAACAAGGTTGTGCCTTCAAATCCAACTCCAAGGATTTGAGTATGAAATGTAGTCTCTCACTCCAGTGCAGTACTGAGGGAGTGCTGCATTGTCAGAGGTGCCATCTTTCAAATGAGATTTCAGAGAAGAGCAGGAGAGTTCTCCCCAATGTCCTGGCCAATATTTATCCCTCAATCGACATCACAAAAATAGATTATCTAGTTATTTATCTCATTGCTGTTTGTGGGACCTTGCTGTGTGCAACTTGGCTGCAACGTTTCCTATATTACAGCATGTAAAGTGCTTTGGAATGCCCTGAGGTCGTGAAAGGCACGATATAAATGTAAGTCCTTTTATTCCCAATTCACTAAGAGAAAGCAATGTCAGAAACTTTATCATTGTAATGCTAATTATGAACTTTGTATAGGTCATTAGTTCTGTAGCATTATTGCCAAAACAAGGTATTAAAGATGACTCAGGCTGTGAAATTGGCCGGGATCCCTAGGGGTGGAAAGGTTTTTTAAAAAAAAATGTAATTCCTCTCCAGGAGTAAAATCGATTTATGGGGCAATCAATTCACTCCTTCTTCCCGCAAAATTTAATTCTCAGCTTCTAAAGGTCTTTTCTCTTGCATTACTGCGCCACAGCTGATCTTGCTTTGATGTTATAACTGCCATTTCCCAGGAATTTCTTTGGGATCAGCACTGGTTCAATTGGGTGGGCAGAAAGCCAGCCCTGCCACAATTCCATCAGCAAAGCCACTGCTGAAGAAAATGTGAGGCTCAGTTTTGTCCAATTTGTCAGTTGCGGCAGTCTGTGTTCACAGCATTGACAACCTTGCAGTGCCACCTCCACTACTCCTCTCCACAAACTTGGACATTTGTGCAAGGTGATTAAAATGGTGTTGTCACACTGCTCAGCAAATCAGAATATTTATGAGAACCACTTCTCATTTGTTTCAAAATTAAAGTTAACATTTTATTGACATTAGAGGGAAGATCTTCCTCACGTGGGACTTAAATGTAAAGGATTGTCTGAGTGCAGCACATAGAGGAAAATTGAACAGGGCAGAACATATGCCCTCAATGGAGCCCCCACTATTTTCTGTCCATTTATGTTAATTAATGGAAAATCAGGTGGGCTCCCTGCCTGATTTTCCTCAATGTGTTGCACTCAGGCAATCGTTTATACCTCAGTCCAATAAAAGGGAAATTCTGAGCCTAGCACCTCAGCAGACAAGCAAGAAGATCGAGACAGATCAGTAGACTGCTCTCTGCTTATACTTATGAGACTGTCCAACTTAATCACCTGTTTTTGTACTTTGTCGCAATTTGTTATATTCAAGTTCAACCTACAAAAATAACTGACAAAAGCAGTTGGCTGCACTAATTACACCATTAATATATTAACACAATGCAAGCAATTTTATTAACTATCTTGGGAAAGAAACAAAATAAAATATGACAAAGAATTTAGACTATAAATTTGGCCTTTCCATATAATAAAATTAGTATATTTTAGTCCAAAATATTTGTTGAGTTAAACATGAAGCATTGTTTTTAATCAAAGCATACTATATTATGCTGTCTTTTACATTAATTCATATCAATCTCTTTCTTCATTTTTCTGATATATATTAAACAGACAAGCAAATTGATAAAGTAAATATCAGTGATCTAATTAATGCTGCCATCCATGTGGAATCTTATCAATGCTGCTTCCATCATAATTCCCTAATGAATTTAAAATTCATGTATGTGAAATTAATGCACCCATCCCCCACATGCACCATGCATAAATTCCCCCACATAATTTCTCAGGCTGCACAATCTGTGTTATTTATAGAAAGCTATGGTAATCTAATTCTGCTGCTGACTGATGCAGCCATTTGCAATTCACACAGTAACTGTGAAAATCTTCTTTTCAGCACAAAACATATTTTAATTATTTTTCCTAGGGCTTTCAAGTGAAATATATTTTCTATGCAGATACTAAACAAATGACACAGACACTTTTTGAAGCTCTTTACAATACCTTCAGTTGTGGTTTCAGTCATACTGGTCAAGATTCTTATTTCCACTCTCCTGGCAATTCAATGAACTTCTTCAAGTATGCTGAACTTGGTTACTTAGAATTGTGATAATAGTAAAAAAGGCAGGGATGATCCTCACACTTATCAAGTAGTGGTACTGTGGAGATCTTCTGAGTCCTCCCCCCAGCAAGAGTTTTCACAACTGGAGACTTGTTGATCGCAATAAGGATATCAACTTCAATCTAAAATAGAAATGTCTCACAATGTGCTTCCATGCTCCCAGTTTTAGAATCATTAGTATCTGAAGGAATCCAGCACTAAGGGACAGCAAAGCAGGAAAGGACACTAAAAAGCACAGTTACTCTATGACACAGTTCAAGCCCTTGCAACTTCCCCTCTATATCTACTGCTGCCCAATGTATGGATCAAAATAATGAAATATTTGCTTCAAGGTAACCTTATCCATTATTACTCCGTTTTATTATTAGAACAGTTAATACTTAGTCCATTCTGCATTGCCTTTTTTAGCCAGGGGAGGGTCAGAAGGCAATGAATTATGGGTACTGAGCTAATTTATTTTTTAAGTTCCCTGATGATTTGAATTCCAGCTGCCAAACAGGATTTACAGGGATAGGAGATTAATCTTGTAATAAGATAGTGATTATACAATAAACACTCCCATTTTACTTGCTTTTCTTTGCTTTTAATATATTTATATATGAATGTGAAATATTTGCCTTTATTTATGCAAGTAATCAATAATTTGTTCTCGCTTTTGATGAGCAATGAAGCCTATCATGATACTGAGTGATTTTTACAGGTTTGCACAATACTGTACTGCTCCACCTGAGCCTCATCTCCTCTGCACCACAACAAGTAAGACTTGCATTTGTATAGCACCTTCCATGACCTCAGGACATCCGAAAGTGCATTTCAGCCAATGAAATACTTTTGAAGTGTAGTCAATTGAAGTGTAGTCAACTGTTGTAATTTAGGAAATGTGGCAGCCAATTTATGCACAGCTCGGTCCCACAAGCTGCAATGAGATAAATGACTTAGAAACATCAAAACATAGAAAATAGGTGCAGGAGTAGGCCATTCGGCCCTTCGAGCCTGCACCACCATTCAATATGATCATGGCTGATCATGCAACTTCAGTACCCCATTCCTGCTTTCTCTCCATACGCTTTGATCCCTTTAACCATAAGGGCCACATCTAACTCCCTTTTGAATATATCTAACAAACTGGCCTCAACAACTTTCTGTGGTAGAGAATTCCACAGGTTCACAATTCTCTGAGTGAAGAAGTTTCTCCTCATCTCGATCCTAAATGGCTTACCCCTGGTTCTGGACTTCCCCAACATCAGGAACATTCTTCTTGCATCTAACCTGTCCAATCCTGTCAGAATTTTATATGTTTCTATGAGATCCCCTCTCATTCTTCTAAATTCCAGTGAATATAAACCTAGTCGATCCAGTCTTTCTTCATATGTCAGTCCTGCCATCCCGGGAATCGGTCTGGTGAACCTTCGCTGCACTCCCTCAATAGCAAGAATGTCCTTCCTCAGCTTAGGAGACCAAAACTGTACACAATATTCAAGGTGTGGCCTCACCAAGACCCTGTACAACTGCAGTAAGACCTCTCTGCTCCTATACTCAAATCCGCTCGCTATGAAGGCCAACATGCCATTTGCCTTCTTCACCGCCTGCTGTACCTGCACCTGATAATCTGTTTTACGCACACCAGGGCAAACTGTCCTGTTCTTCTTCAAAACATCGCTAGAGAAAGAGGATCAGCCATGATCATATTGAATGGCGGTGCAGACTCGAAGGGCCGAATGGCCTATTACTGCTTCTATGTTTCTATCCACCTGAGAGGGCAGACGGGGCCTCGGTTTAACACCTCATTCAAAAGTTGGATACTCCCCAACTCCCATTTAACCACATTACACTGTAGCACAGGATATGTAGGAGTCTTTTTTATTTATTAATTCTTGGGATTTGGGTGTCACTGGCAAAGCTGGCATTTATTGCACAATCCTGGTTGCCCTGGAGAAGATGGTGGTGGGCCTTCTTCTTGAAAGTGCTCCACAATGCTGCTGTTAGGAAGTTTCAGGATTTTCCTCGACAATGAAGGGACGGCTGTATATGTCCAGGTCAGGGTGGTATGTGATGTGCAGGGGATCTTGGACGTGTTGTTGTTCCCATGCACCCACTTTCCTTGTCCTTCTAACTGGTGGAGGTTGCGGGTTTGGGAGGTGCTGGCAAAGAAGCCTTGTCAAGTTGCCGTAGTGTATCTTTTTGATAGTGCACACTGCAGTCACGGTATGCTGGTAGTGGAGGAGGTGGATGTTTAGGGTAGTGGATGAAGTGCCAATCAAACAGATCGCTTTGTCCTGGATGGTACCGAGCTTCTTGAGCATTGTGGCAGCTACTCTCATCCAGGCAAATAGAGAATATTCCGACATACTCCTGACTTCTGCTATAGTAAATCGTGACAGAATAATGTCATTCTAGGGATGACTGCTTCTTCTCAACATTTGTAGCAAAGTACCAAAATTTACAATTTCACTATTAATAAGGGCAGAAGAAATCCTCCTCCTATGATGCATCTCCTCTCCCAAATGGAACACCACATTTGTACATACCCTCATGGCTATCCAACACCAGCACAGGATTGTATTCTGCTCATCAGTCAGCACAAGTACTGGTGGCACTTACGTCACTGAGGAGGATAGGCTCGAATAACGAGCAGTCTAGAAACATGATCCTGTGACTGTCTGGTCAGAAATCTCCACAACCCAAATGGCTATCTAAGTTTATGGAAACTAAAAAACCTTTCAGTAATGAAACAATGCTTCAAACAAATCAGTGATTAATTTGCAAGTATTTATTATAACTTGAATAATATATTCAAATGCCACATTTTTAGAAAGTCATCAAAAATGATTGCTGATGATTAAGCTTAACTAAATACTCTCCTGAGCTCTGTAGTTTATTCTTTTCATATACAGTATACACATGGCCTTTTGGCCAGCTGTCGTGCATTGCATGCCTCTCATGCCATTCTGTGTTACTAATGCGATGCAATAAATGACTACCAGTTCATACACAACGCTGAGGATGGACAATATCCTGATCTATAATCTTAAAATCAAATGCGAAATTCTGTATGAAGTTCTCCAGGATTAGTGAAAAACTAATAGCCACTTTAACTTTTAATACTGCACAAATATGATTAACTATAAAACACAGTAGTGGCATCTTGCATCTTTATGAAAAGAGCTGTATCGTTTTTCAGTAAAAAAAAATCTACAAATAATAGTTCTTTGTATCCGGTAACAATATACGGTTACAGAATGCCGTGCAATTTTTTGGGAGCGATTTATGTTCTATCATGACAATGTTTACTGTTGTCATATATTTTTGCACTTCTAGAATCAAGGTTTATTTTACCTTTAAGATTAATATTTGCCATTTCTCATTACAAAAGTTCACCACCATACTTAACTCACCTGATTCAATGGTGGTTATGATTCTAAATTGTAGATAATACTTTGTAAAAGACAATGAGCTAGAATTTGCACTGGTTCACCGCCCAATTTCTCAGTGGTATTGGCTGTTTTGGGTATGAACCAGGTTGGTGAAAAATTCCCCAGCTGAGGCAAGCGGCGGTTTCGAAGTCCTGCTGGGGAGCAGACCACCGGCATGCACCGTCCACAGATCGCCCTGCCGCGATTTTTGGCTGAGCGGCAACCTGTCAGTAAGTATGAAAAAAAAGTTTTTGAACCGCCCACGAGGATCAGCGGAGCTGGGCGGTAGATAAGTAAGTCTGCAAGAAAAAGGTAAGTGATTGGATTTTACTATTTATTTTCAAAATCCGTTGGGATGATTTAATTTAAAAGTGTGTTGGGAATATTTTTTTGATTTTTTTTTTTAGTTAGGTTTTTTGAAAAATTATTTTTATTCTTTTTCTCGTGTTAGGCCCAACCCGCAGCCTCTGGGTAAACTTTTTATAGATTTTTAAATTTATTGCCCATTTTCTTTCGGCACCGCCCAATCTAGCCGAAATAGCACTTTTTCGCCCAGACTGGGAGTGCAGAGCCCATATTTTTCGCTGGGCAGATTTTTTTTTCGGGAAGTTTTCGCCATAATCTTCCCAGCGATAATCTTCCCAGCCTGAATGTTTTTTAGGTGGTACTCGGGCACTGGAGGGCTTTGGAGAAATTCTCGCCCAATGGCTATTTATGGTTGAATAACTAAAAGGGATAGGTGTGCTTTTGGTATTGAACTTGTACCTCGGTTCATGACTATCCAAAACAATTCCAGAATTGCACATACCCTGTACTTATTACACCATATCCTCCTCATTCTAAGGGCTGAAACGCCATGAAGACTTTCCTGCCAAAACTCCAGCAGGAGACCAATGAAACTCCCACAGAATTTCAGCCTTATTCTGTGTATCATATTCAGGTTTATGTTCAGCCAATTCCAGCAGCTGTTGCTGATGATTCTGATGTACCATTTACACATCCTCAAGATCCATCTTTTGTTTCTATTTCTTTTGTTTTTGTTTCTTTATTTGTTCCATTACCATTCCCTTTCACCTTGCACCATCATCCCTTTTGTCATTTAATCTCTCCTGCCTTCCACCCTATCACAGACCTTCGCTTTTGTTCTTTCCTCCCCTTCCCCTGCCTCTGTACGTCACGAGGGACTGCCTGTGATATGAGATGATGACTTACTAAAAACATTTTTCATCTCTTAACTTTTTCCAGTCCTGATGAAAGGTCATCAACTTGAAACATTGGGCTCAAGTTTCGAAGCCCCCGCTAGAACAGCACACATCGGAGAGGCCCGCCTAATTTGTGGAACAGAAATAGCGCCGAATACTTACCTTGTGATTCTCGGATATATGTCGGGCTGTTTCCAGCTTGGCGTGGCGCAGCAAGAGCTGCTGGGGGCAGAGCTACAGCCCTGCGCCAAAAAGAGTGCCGGCAGCTGCGCGCATGCACAGTGGAGGCTGCGCGCATGTGCATTAGCTCCTGGCCCTCCCAGCGCGTCCTGCCTCCGGGTGACGACGCTGTCCCTGATCAAAGGGACATCGCCCCTATCCCAAGCCAAGTGGCCTGACTGCCCTGACCTCTTCGGCGGTGGGACCCGCCTGACATCGCGTCGGGGCGGGCCCAGCCTGAACTCCTCTTCGGTGGCGGGGCCCGCCCGATCGGCATCTCCTGGGGGCGGGCCCCGCCCAAACTCCTCTTCGGCGATGGGGCCCACCCGACCAGCATCTCCTGGGGGCGGGCCCCGCCCAAACTCCTCTTTGGCGGCGGGGCCCACCCGACCGGCATCTCATCGGGGGCGGGCCCCATCCCAACTTCTCTTTGGCGGCCGACCAGCATCTCGCATAAAGGTGATGAAGCAGAAGGAAGTGAAGGTTTTGATTAAGCGACACGAGGCAGAAGAAGCGAAATGTGAACATGAGAAAAAGGAGAAGGAGCAAAAAGAGAAGGACAAATAGAACTGCAAATGAATCATTGAAAATCGAGTTGACTGCAGGTTCTCAATTTATAGAATTGGCCGTACCAGATATTATCCGGCCTTCCTCTTCAGCACGCTGTTAGAGGGCTCCCGGTGCTGCAGTAGGTGAGTAGAAACTTTTAATTTATTTATTTATTGATTGATTTTTTAATTATTTTTTTACTTTTTATTTTTAAATTTTTTTTTGATTAATTAATTTATTGGTTGATTTATTGATTTATTTATCATTTATAATTGATGATGGCTCTTTATTGGTAAAAGTGAAATGTTTAATGCTTTGCAAAATCCCCTAACTTCCCTCCCCCACCCTCGCCCCCCTCCCGCCCCATCTCTCGCTACCTGTGCCTAATTTATAAAGTGTAGGCAAGGTTTTTCTGAACATACAAAAGTCGACACTTACTCCTTTCTAAGTTAGTTTGGAGTAACTTTTCGCTGCCTCAACTTGCAAAACAGACGTAAATGGCTGGTAACGCCCCCTTTTGAAAAAAAAATCTGTACGAAAACGAAACTATTCTAACGAACTAGAACTGGAGCAAACTAAATGCCGAGAATTGCGATTTCTAAGATACTCCATACTAAACTAGTTGCTCCAAAAAAAATAGGAGCAACTCAAGCCGTAACTTGAGCCCCAAATCTCAGTTTCTCGCTCCAGAGATACTGCCTGACCTGCTGAGTATTCCCAGCAATTTCTGTCTTTATTTCTAGGAACCCATTAGTCCCCCCAAGATGATCCAATATTAAAACTTTGCTTTTGATTAGAGATGTATAAACTGGTATTTTTACATTTTGAACAGTTATATTATGCAGAACATTAGATTCCATGGGGTGGGTGGTGGAAGGGATCCACCAATCTCCCACCAGAGTTATAACGTGAGATCAGCGGAACTCCTGTGGCATTTCAGCACCTTAATGTTGAATGTTATTAATAGATATTTTTTTAACAAATCCCAAGAGTATGCCCAAATGTTCCCCAACTTCTACCACTCAGCAACTGAACAGAATGAGGTTGAAATTACACAGGCATTCTACCGATCTCTGACCTAAATCCAGCAGGAGACCGGAGGACCCCCAGGGAGACAGCTAATATAGTTGTTTTCACATTCCCTGCGGGTTCTGCTGGTTGTCCACCAGAGGTACAGCAGCAGATCAGTGGAACCCCCAGGGAATTTCAGCCCCAATATTCTCATCTTGTTCCCTAAATAACAGCCAACATAGTATTTTTTATTTGTTCCTGGGGAGTGGGTGTCACTGGCAAGGCCAGCATTTATTGCCCATCCCTAAGTGCCCTTCAGAAGGTGGTGGTGTGCCACGGTTTTGAAACACAGCAGTCCGTATGGTGAAGGTACTCCCATAGAGCTGTAAGGGAGGGAGTTCCAGGATTTTGACCCAGCGACGATGAAGGAATGGCAATATATTTTCAAGTCAGGTTGGTGTGTGACTTGGAGGGGAACCTGGAGGTGATTGTGTTCCCATGCATCTGCTATTCTATTCCTTCTAGGTGGTAGAGGTAACGGGTTTGGGAGGTGCTGTCGAAGAAGCCTTGGAGAGTTGCTGCAGTGCATCTTGCAGATGGTACACACTGCAGCCACGGTGCACCAGTGGTGGAGGGAGTGAATGTTTAATGCTGAGAGCATGTGCATGTAGTTACTGGTTTTCAGTGTGAACTGAAGCTGAGGGGGAGGAATTCTAGTCTCCAGGTCTTATCAATAAAAAGGCAGGCTACTGCATTCTGGAATACTGTAGACCTGCCTCAGGTATTGAAACTGGGTGAAACAGATTCAAATTACTTCACATGACCTTTACATAGGAGAATTTCATCCCAACAGTCTGGACTAAATTTCGATCTAAGCTTCAAATATGAATGGATGTTGTCCACTGCCTCTGTTGATGTTGCTTGTCCAATATCCATTCCTGGATAAGCTGCAATTTTCTCCATTTAAAAATTGGGAAGACTGTAGCCATTAGTTTTGGTCCCCGCCAGAAACTCCATACACATAATTCTATTCCCCTCCTCGGCCACTGTCTCAGGCTAAATCAGACTATTCACAATCTCAGCCTCCTAATCAACCCCAAGCTGAGCTTCTGACCTCACATACTATCCATCACGCTATAGGTAAAAAACAGGATGAGGTCCTACAAGCTGAATTTACGGAGCTAGGAGTTAAATTAAAAAGTAGGACCTCAAAGGTAGTAATCTCAGGATTGCTACCAGTGCCACGTGCTAGTCAGAGTAGGAATTGCAGGACAGTTCAAATGAATACGTGGCTTGAGGAATGGTGCAAGGAGGAAGGATTCAAATTCCTGGGGCATTGGAACCGGTTCTGGGGAAGGTGGGACCAGTACAAACCAGACGGTCTGCACCTGGGCAAGACCGGAACAAATGTCCTAGGCGGAGTGTTTGCTAGTACTGCTGGGGAGGGGTAAACTAATACGGCAGGGGGATGGAAAACTATGCAGGGAGTCAGAGGGAAGTAAAAAGGGTGCAGAAGCAAAAGGTAGGAAGGAGAAAAGCAAGAGTGGAGGGCAGAAAAATCAATAGCAAAAATCAAAAAGGGCCATAATACAACATAATTCTAAAAGGACAAAGAGTATTAAAAAAAAAAGCCTGAAGGCTCTGAGTCTCAATGCGAGGAGCATTTGTAATAAGGTGGATGAATTAACTGCGCAGATAGCTGTTAACGGATATGATGTAATTGGGATTACAGAGACATGGCTCCAAGGTGACCAAGGCTGGGAACTCAACATCCAGGGGTATTCAATATTCAGGAAGGATAGACAGGAAGGAAAAGGAGGTGGGGTAGCATTAATGGTTAAAGAGGAGGTTAACGTAATAGTAAGGACGGACATTAGCTTGGATGATGTGGAATCTATAGGGGTAGAGCTGCGAAATACCAAAGGGCAGAAAACGATAGTGGGGGTTGTGTACAGACCGCCAAACAGTAGTAGGGAGGTTGGGGATGGCATCAAACAGGAAATTAGGGACGCGTGCAATAAGGGTACAGCAGTTATCATGGGTGACTTTAACCTACGTGTTGATTGGGCTAACCAAACTGGTAGCAATACTGTGGAGGAGGATTTCCTAGAGTGTATAAGGGATGGTTTTCTAGACCAATATTTCGAGGACCTAACTAAAGAGCAGGCCATCCGAGACTGGGTCTTGTGTAACGAGAGAGGATTAATTAGCAATCTGGTCGTGCGTGGCCCCTTGGTGAAGAATGACCATAATATGGTAGAATTCTTCATTAAGATGGAGAGCGACATAGTTAATTCAGAGACTAGGGTCCTGAAATTAAAGAAAGGAAACTTCGATGATATGAGACGTGATTTGTCTAGGATAGACTGGCGAATGATACTTCAAGAGTTGACGGTGAATAGGCAATGGCAGACATTTAAAGATCACATGGATGAATTACAACTATTGTACATCCCCGTCTGACGTAAAAATAAAACAGGAAAACTAGCTCAAACGTGGCTAACAAGGGAAATTAGAGATAGCGTTAAATCCAAGGAAGAGACATATAAATTGGCCAGAAAAAGCAGCAAACCTGAGGACTGGGAGAAATTAGAATTCAGCAGAGGAGGACTAAGGGTCTAATTAGGAGGGAGAAAATAGAGTATAAGCTTGCAGGGAACATAAAAACTGACTGCAAAAGCTTCTATAGATATGTGAAGAGAAAAAGATTAGTGAAGACGAATGTAGGCCCTTTGCAGTCAGAATCAGGTGAATTCATAATGGGGAATAAGGAAATGGCTGACCAATTGAACAAATACTTTTGTTCTTTCTTCACTAAGGAAGACACGAATAACCTCCCGAAAATAGTAGGGGAGCGAGGGTCTAGCGGGAAGGAGGAACTGAGGGAAATCTTTATTAGTCAGGAAATGGCATTAGGGAAACTGATGGGACTGAAGGCCGATAAATCCCCAGGGCCTGATAGTCTGCATCCCAGAGTACTTAAGGGAAGTGGCCCTCGAAATAGTAATTCCAAAATTCCATGGACTCTGGATCAGTACCTATGGATTGGAGGGTAGCTAATGTAACCCCACTTTTTAAAAAAAGAGGGAATTATAGAACGGTTAGCCTGACATCGGTGGTGGGGAAAATGCTGGAATCAATTATTAAAGATGTAATAGCAGCGCATTTGGAAAGCAGTGACAGTATCGGTCCAAGTCAGCATGGATTTATGAAAGGGAACTCATGCTTGACAAATCTTCGAGAGTTTTTTGAGGATGTAACTAGTAGAGTGGATAAGGGAGAACCAGTGGATGTGGTGTATTTGGACTTTCAAAAGACTTTCGACAAGGTCCCACACAAGAGATTAGTGTGCAAAATTAAGGCACATGGTATTGGGGGTAATGTATTGACGTGGTTAGAGAACTGGTTGGCAGACAGGAAGCAAAGAGTGGGAATAAACGGGTCCTTTTCAGAATGGCAGGCAGCGACTAGTGGGGTGCTGCAAGGTTCAGTGCTGGGACCCAGCTATTTATAATATACATTAATGATTTAGATGAAGGAATTGAAGGTAATATATTCAAGTTTGCAAATGACACTAAGCTGGGTGCCAGTGTGAGCTGTGAGGAGGATGCTAAGAGGCTGCAGGGTGACTTGGACAGTTTAGGGGAGTGGGTAAATGCATGGCAGATGCAGTATAATGTGGATAAATGTGAGGTTATCCACTTTGGTGGCAAAAACATGAGGGCAGCTTATTATCTGAATGGTGACAGATTAGTAAAAGGGGTGGTGCAAAGAGACCTGGATGCCATGGTACATCAATCACTGAAGGTAGGCATGTAGGTACAGCAGACAGTAAAGAAAGCAAATGGCATGTTGGCCTACATAGCGAGAGGATTTGAGTATAGGAGCAGGGAGGTCTTACTGCAAGATACTAAGAGGCTGCCGGGTGACTTGGACAGGTTAGTTGAATGGGCAAATGCATTGCAGATGCAATATAAATTTGCCTTGGTGAGACCACACCTTGAGTATTGTGTGCAGTTTTGGTCTCCTAATCTGAGGAAGGACGTGCTTGCTATTGACGGAGTGCAGCGAAGGTTCACCAGACTAATTCCCGGGATGGCAGGACTGACATATGAAGAAAGACTGGATCGGCTAGGCTTATACTCACTGGAATTTAGAAGAATGAGAGGGGATCTCATAGAAACATATAAAATTATGACGGGACTGGACAGGTTAGATGCAGAAAGACTGTTCCCGATGTTGGGGAAGTCCAGAACCAGGAGTCACAGTCTAAGGATAAGGGGTAAGCCATATAGGACCGAGATGAAGAGAAACCTTTTCACCCAGAGAGTGGTGAACCTGTGGAATTCTCTACCACAGAAAGTTGTGGAGTCCAGTTTGTTGGATATATTCAAGAGGGAGTTAGATGTGGCCCTAATGGCGAAGGGTATCAGGAGCTATGGAGAGAAAGCAGGAATGAGGTACTGAAGTTGCATGATCAGCCATGATCATATTGAATGGTGGTGCAGGCTCGAAGGACCGATTGGCCTGCTCCTGCACCTATTTTCTATGTTTCTATGTTTTCTATGCCTACTTCTGCCTACTTCTACCTCCATAGCATCATCCGCCTCTGCCCTGCCCTGCCTCAGATCATCTACTGCTCAAACTGTCATCCGTGCCTTTATCACCTCCAGAATTATCTACTCCATTGCTCACCTGGCTGGCTTCCTATTAGCAGACAAAATTAAATGCTGAGACAAGGAAGAGATATTAGTAGAGGTAACCAAAAGCTTGGTCAAAGTGATAGGTTATAAGGAGCACCCCAAAGACAGACAAACTATGCAAGAGTAGTAATAGATTAGATGATGGGCAGTTCTTCTTTTCCCAGAGAGAAGTGAGCCTCTGGGATACATTCCTAGCTGGTGTGGTGGGTGCTGACTCTCTGATTACCTTCAAGAGGGAGCTGGACTGGTTCTTGACTGGGGCAGAGATCACCTTATATGGAAGATGTGTCTTTATAGACAACATTTAGTCCATGTGATCTTCTGGACTGGTTTGGATTGCCTGAGGAGGTCGAAGAGGAATTTTCCAGAGTATTTTTCCCTTTTTGGTCCTGTTATTTTCTTCTGGTTTTTTTGCCTCCCTCAGGACATTACATGGTTGTGGAGGGTGGTGGGCGGGGGGGAGAAGAGGGAGGAGGTGTTTAGTCATGATGCTCTGACCATCAAAGTGTAGGGCAGGCTTGGTTGTTCACTTGGTCTTTTTTCTACCTGTCAATTTTTCATGTTTGCAAGTCAGACATATTTCAGGATAGAATCTGAGTGGCTGAGTGTAGGATAGGTTGCAGCTTTTGGAGGATGGAAGGTGGAACATCAGCATGTCATACACTTTTCTATCTCAACCTGACCAAGGAGCAATTTTTGAGGCACTTGCACTTCAACAAGGAGGCTGTCATTGAGTTGTGTCATCAGCTGCAGCCACAACTGGAGCCCCAAACCAGGGCATAGATTGCACTACCTCTGTCTACTAAAGTCATCATAGCCTTTAACCTTTATGCCACAGAGTCATTCCAGGCCGCAGTAGGTGACATCAACAAAGTCTCCCAGTTCTTTGTACACTGCTGCATAAGCCTCTCTAAGCCAGGAGGGATCAAATGTTCATGAGATCATTCCAAATCTGATTTCTCTTAGGCCAATAAATTTAACAAATAATAGCTTTCAAATAATAATCAAACACACTTCAGAGATAGTTCTCATGCTTTTGACATATGCCCATATAAACTACCGACAGATGTACATATAAAATCACAAGACTGGGCATCATATCTGCCCTTACTATAATTTCTGTGTAAAATTCCCACAAAGTAAATTGTTTGTGCACATCCGCACAGCCTCTGCTATGTACACTTGTGCAGTGTACATAAAGATGGTAAGGTAGCAACCAAGAAAACCAGGCTAAACTACAGCATTGAGTTAGTGCTTATAATGGAACAGGCAGTGTAGCGGTTATGGTACTGGACTAAAACCCAGAGGTTGTAAGTTCAGAATTTCACATGGCTAGTTGTCAAACTGAATTCAATAAATCTGTTCATTTGTGAGCTAGGTCCAGGAAAGCTGACCATCAAAGTTGCCAAATTATCATAAAGACCCAAAGGCTGACTCTGGTCCCACAAAGTGTAGCTGACCTTTAATGATCTCTGAAGCCACTACAGAACACAGTTGTAATAGAAACATCAGGTATACCTATCAGCAATGATACAGGCAATACCGGCCCAGTCGACCCTGCAAAATCCTCCTCACTAACATTTGAGGACTGGTGCCAAATTTAGAGAACTGTCCCACAAACAGGCATCTGCCTGACATACTTGTTCTCACAGTCTTATCTACAAGCCAACATCCCAGAGTCTAGCACCACTTCTGGGTATGTCCTATCCCACTGATTGAATTGATCCACTAGAGGTGGGGCCAGATTGGTATACAGTGAGGTGGGAGTGGCATAGGGAGTCAACATTGACTATGGACCCTATTAAATCTCATAGATCCTGATCAAACAAAACCAAGGAAACCTCCTGATTACCAGCTAATGTTCCCTCCATTCACCAATGAAGAATCAGTACTCTCATGTTGAACATTACTTGGAGAAAATATTAAGGAAACCAAGGGCGCAAAATTTACTCAGGGTAGTGAACTTCAATATCCTCACCAAACTATGTCTCACAGACATATCTGTCCATGATAGCATTGGTAGGAGTGACCATATGTACTCCTTGTGAAGACAAAACTGTACCCTGAGTTAGAATACTATTCATCATGTAGTATGGCACTACTATGATAAGTGGAACAGACCATAAACATATTTAGCAACCCAAAACTGAGCATCTATGAAATGTTGTCAATTATCAAAAGCAGAATTACACATGATGGGTACCCAGTATATCAGTAGCAGCCAGTATGCCAAGCGAGGTGATACACACCAGCCTCATTTGGACTGCAGTTAACCACAGTCTTTTACTTGTAAGTTGTGTTTTTTCATGAATAGTCCATTGACTGCAGCTCAGTACTCTATATTTACTTTAGCTATAGCTTTGCAGCATTAGCTATGAACCTTTAGCATGTCATGAACTATGGCAAATGGAAGAGGCACCAATTAAAAAATATATATCAAACATCGACCCCTTTTTTCAAAAGCCAATCAGAACAGTGTTGGGTCAGGGTGGTGGATGTGGCCTGGGCCAGCACTGCCAACATTGTGATCCAAGCAATTTCGAAGCCATGGAGAGAAGCCATGGAGACTTATTTGCCTGCTATGAAACATTTTCATGTCATTATGTGAAGGAAACAACGGATTATCGCAGGGAACCAGTTGTGCTGGAAATTGGTTCAGAATCCTCTTGTGTGGCTTTATCATTTACATATTAGATGATCCTGCCCCAGACAGTTCTTTACAGGTAATAAGGTGGAGAGACTAGAAAAACCATTACCATCATTGAATCCTCCACCATCAACTTGGGGGTCACCATTGACCAGAAACTTAACTGGACCAGCCACATAAATACTGTGGCTACAAGAGCAAGTCAGAGGCTGGGTATTCTGCAGAGAGTGTCTCATCTCTTGACTCGCCAAAGCCTACAAGGCACAAATCAGGAGTGTGATGGAATATTCTCCACTTGCCTGGATGAGTGCAAATCCAACAACACTCAAGAAGCTCAACACCATCCAGGACAAAGCAGCCCACTTGATTTGCAACCCATCCAGCACCTTAAACATTCACTCCCTACAGCACCGGCACACCGTGGCTGCAGTGTGTACCACCTATAAGATGCACTGCAGCATCTCGCCCAGGCTTCTTTGGCATCACCTCCCAAACCAATGACATCTACCACCTAGAAGGATAAGGGCAGCAGGCACATGGGAACACCATCACCTGCAAGTTCCCCTTCAAGATACACACTATCCTGCCTTGGAAGTTAATCGGCGTTCCTTTATCATTGCTGGGTCAAAACCCTGAAACTCCCTCACTAACTGCACTATGGGAGTACCTTCACCTCAAGGACTGCAGCAGTTAAAGAAGGCAACTCACCACCACCTTCTCAAGGGTAGTTAGGGATGGGCAGCGACGCTCAGATCCCAGGAACGAATAAAAAAAAACTGGGATTGTTTTCCTTAGAGCAGATAAGGTTAAGGGGAGATTTGATAGAGGTATTCAAAATCTTGAAAGTTTTTGATAGAGTAAATAAGGAGAAACTGTTTCCAGTGGCAGAAGGGTAACCAGAGGACACAGATTGAAGGTGATTGGCAAAACAACCAGAGGTGACATGCGGAAATATTTTTTTATGCAGCGAGTTGTTATGATCTGGAATGCACTGCCTGAAAGGGTGGTGGAAGCAGATTCATTAAAAACTTTCAAAAGGGAATTGGATAAATACTTGAAAAGGAAAACACTCCTGGGCTATGAGGAAAGAGCAGGGAAATAGGTCTAATTGGATAGCTCTTTCAAAGAGCCGGCACAGGCATGATGGCCATCTTCTGTGCGGTATCATTCAATCATTCTATGATTCAATTAGAATGCCATTTCATTTATACTTCAGTTGTTCCCTAGTTAAAGCCCATTTCAAACAAATTCTTTCATTATTTTCTCATTGCAAATTTCAATGTAAGTCTTAATTTATGGAAACTAACTTTACAAATCTTGATACAATATATTTTTGTTTTTATGATTAAGTTAAATAAGTACATGATTACCATAAGATCTGGTGGCTTTGGTCAAATCTTCACGTGGGTTTTTATGATTTCCACAGATCTGTTCAATTCAGTGAACTTTTCAGAGATTAATTTTAAGTGTGAGATTTTTTTTTTTAAATGTGACAACTTGCTACTATCACTATTACTTTTATTGACCGTACCCCCCCACTCCCCATCCCAATATAATTGTTCTTTGCTGATGTAACATGCTGAATGAGATGATACCGGGCAACTTGCCACTAACTTTGGCACTCATACTCTGAGTGCTGATAATGGAACAAAGACAGCACCAGAGAACCACAAGCAGTAATGGCAGTGTAACCACCACTGGGACAAATACCAACTTTTTTCAACGGCTGAGCTCCGTGAGGTCCCATTATCATTATCTTGTGATTAGCTGAATCTGCCATAATAACTTTTAAAGTGATTTGATTGCTGTATTCAATGATGTTGTAATGGCTCAATATACTCCTGAGTATTCTTTAAATTGCTAAAACTTTTATTAAATTTGAATCTTTGTAGTTGACATACTGAATTGGAAACCAATAGGCCGAGAATTATGAAATGCCATCTTGTTAACCAGCTAAAATCCCTCACATGCAGTCCCACACTGTGTAAATGTAAATCATATGTTTACACATGAGATCATAATTATTCAGCTGCAATGACTAAGCTTACCTTCTTTTATTCCTTTCCCTTAGGCCCAAACAGCTAATTTATACCCAAGTATCCTGACAGCTATAATATAGTACGGCCATCTTGGCGCTAAATAAAACGTGTTTGTAGTTAAAAAGTTACATGATTTACTATTATTATAGAAACCTAAATACAACATCAAATGTACTATTGATAGCTGTATGGAAATGAAAAAAATGCTTAAATTAAATTACGAGAAGAAAATAAATTGAGATCTTTGAAACAAACAGATGGATAAAGCTTTTTCGGATAAACTTGCAAATGATTGCACAATTTAGCATTAATGTTCAATTCAGATCAATTTGGATTTACTTATCCCTTAAAAATGAAATGCACAATGTAGAGGGGCAAGGGGAACTGTAAGTAGATCCCACATTGGGATAGGTTTTCCATGTTCATGATGGGTAAGCAGGTGGGCTGTGGCTAACATCAAGACAACAAAGATAGGTACTAGCAGCTGATTCTTGACGGCAAATTGAAAAGAAAACAGGCGTCTGAATCCATCTAGTAGTGATTATGCATTATTTTTCCAAAGCTTTTGTGTGAATGGTGTAGTTTAACATCTGACTCCCAGTATATGTCAATTTTCCCCATGAAGATGTTAGATTAATCAATCTAGAGAGCCAGCTCAAATCCCCCAAGGTACAGAGTGGAGAGTAATGAAGCAGAGCTATATCCTGTTTCATATCATAAAATGTAGGGGTAAATTTACAAGTCCACGCTGTCAGCAGTGTTTTAGCCCCATCTCTGACTTGCAATCCATTTGAGCATGATTCAAAGCTGGGAATTCACAATCGCTGAATTTATCTGTAGATTTCCAGGCAAGTTCACGAAAACAAAATATTATCTGCAAAATAAAGCAGCATATTTCTGCAGGTGTCTCTCTCTGGGGATATTTTTAATCTAACTGCCCAGTGGGAAACTGACACGATCAAATCGGCCACCAGTTTTATACACTGTCCGATTTTACTTTCCATTCAAGTCAATGGACTACAAAATCGGGCGGTGTGTAAAATGAGCATCCAAACGTATCGTGTCAGTTTCCGGCCTGGCGTATTTGGTTAAAGTTCCTGATGAATTGGAGGCAATAATTTGTAGAGAGGATCTGGATATAGTCAGGATGACAGAAACATAGCTATATAGAGAACAGGATTGGCAACTAAATATTGCAGTGTATAACATATTTAGGAAGGAATGGGAAGGAAGAAGGGGAGGTGAAGTAGCTGTACTAGATAAAAACAACAATGGAAATAGGAAAAAAGAATGTAACTGGCAGTAAGATAATACAGAATCCATATGGATTGAGTTAAAAGATAACAAGGGATCTGTTATATCTTGAATAAAGAATCTGACCAGATATTGTAAGCTCAAAGTAAGGTATGATCGTAGTCCTTTATTACAGGTATCCAGAGAGCCTCTCCAGCCTGTGAGGCCTCCTTATGTACAGGTGCTCCCAAAGGATTGTGGGATCCCTTGGGACACTAGGGGATGAGCCCTCTGGTGGTTAAACAAGGTATTTACAGGTTTACATATATAACAACATTCCCCCCCCAAAGTCAATAGTGTAACTATTTACAATGTGAGTCAATCTGGGGCCTCCCTTTCCCTGGCTGATTGTCTTGGTGCAAATGCTGGTTTTGGTGAGTCGTTTGTTGGGCCCTTGCTGGGCTGCTGCGCAGCTGGCCTTGCCAGGCTGCTGGGTGTGGTGAGTCCTGCAGGGCTGCTGCAGGTGGTAGGTTCAGCTTCGTGGTCAACCATTGGGTTGGTTGCCACTTGTGTGTGTGTTGGGGGGTCAACAAAGGTAAAGTCTATTGTGGGTTGTTCTGGATAGTCCGTGAATCTGAGTTTGGTTTGGTCCAAGTGTTTTCTGCAGGTGAGTCCATTTGAAAGTTTGACCAGAAACACCCAACTCGCCTCTTTGGCCATGACCGTGCCGGGAAGCCACTTGGGACCTTGTCCATAGTTCAACACAAATACATGATCATTAATCTCGATTAAGCATGACACATTTGCGCAATCATGATATGTATTCTGTTGAAGCCGCCTGCTCTCTACCTGTTCATGTAGATCAGGGTGGACTATCGAGAGCCTTGTCTTAAGTGCCGTTTTCATGAGCAATTCAGCGGGGGAAACTCCAATGAGCGAGTGGGGTCTTGTGCAGTAACTAAGCAGGACTCGGGATAGGTGAGTCTGCAGTGAGCCTTCAGTTACCCTCTTCAAGCTCTGCTTGATTGTTTGCACTGCTCGCTCTGCCTGAACATTGGATGCTGGTTTAAACTGGGCAGATGTGACATATTTGATCCCATTGCGGGTCATGAACTCTTTGAACTCGGCACTGGTGAAGCACGGCCCATTGTCACTCGCAGGCTGTGCGTGGCAAACATGGCCCGCAGGCTTTCAATGGTGGCAGCGGACATACTTGCCAACATTATCTCACAATCAATCCATTTGGATTACGCATCTACAACCACAAGGAACATTTTTCCCAAGAATGGGCCTGCATAGTCGACATGGACCCTGGACCATGGTTTGGAGGGCCAGGACTATAAGTGGCGCCTCACTGGATGCATTGCTTAACTGTGAACATGTGTTACATTTGTGCACACAGAACTCTAAGTCTGCATCGATACCGGGCCACCACATGTGGGATCTGGCTATCGCTTTCATCATGACAATGCCTAGGTGGGTACTGTGGAGGTCACTAATGAAAGTGTCCTGCCCTTTTTGGGCACCACTACCCGATTACCCCATAGGAGGCAGTCTGCCTGTATGGACATTTCATCTCTGCGCCGCTGGTACGGCTTTATTTTTTCCTGCATCTCTAACGGGACACTAGACCAACTCCCGTGGAGCACACAGTTTTTTTACTAAGGACAGTAAGGGGTCCTGGCTCATCCAGGTTCTAATCTGTCGGGCGGTAACAGATAATTGCTCACTCTCGAATGCTTCCATTACCATAACTAAATCTGCGGGCTGTGCCATCTCCACCCCTGTCGTGGGCAATTGCAGCTTACTGAGAGCATCGGCACAGTTCTCTGTGCCTGGCCTGTGGCGGATGGCGTCATTGTATGCGGACAACGTGAGCGCCCATCTCTGGATGCAGGCGATGCATTCGTATTTATCCCCTTACTTTCAGAAAAGAGGGATATAAGCGGCTTATGGTCGGTTTCCAATTCAAATTTGAGCCCAAACAGATATTGATGCATTTTCTTTACCCCATAAACACACGCTAACGCTTCTTTTTCAATCATGCTGTAGGCCCTCTCAGCCTTAGACAGACTTCTGGATGCACAAGCAACCGGTTCCAATTTCCCAGATTCATTAGCTTGTTGCAATACACACCCGACAACGTGTGACGACGCATCACATGCTAGTACCAAATGCTTACATGGATCATACAATACAAGCAACTTGATTGACCATAACAGTTTCCTAGCTTTCTCAAAGGCATTTTCTTGGCTTTTACCCCATACCCATTCATCTCCTTTATGCAGTAAAGAGTGCAGTGGTTCTAACAATGTGCTAAGAAGTTACCAAAGTAGTTCAGGAGTCCTAGAAACGACCGCAACTCTGTCACGTTCTGTGGTCTCAGTGCGTACTTGATTGCATTCATCTTCGAATCGGTGGGCCTGATGCCATCCGTCGCGATTCTTCTCCCCAGGAACTCCACTTCAGGCGCCAGAAAAATGCACTTTGAGCGTTTTAACCTGAGCCCCACATGATTAAGCCGACTAAGAACCTCCTCCAGGTTCTGCACGTGTTCGACGGTGTCGCGACCTGTAACCAAGATGTCGTCCTTGAAGGCCACGGTGCGCGGGACCGACTTCAGCAAGCTTTCCATGTTCCTCTGGAATATTGCTGCGGCTGATCGAATCCCAAATGGGCATCTGTTGTAAATGAAGAGATCTTTGTGCATGTTGATGCAGGTGAGGCCTTTCGATGATTTCTCCAGCTCCTGCGTCATGTAGGCCGAGGTTAAGTCCAGCTTCGTGAACGTTTTTCCTCCCGCCAGCGTCGCAAATAGGTCATCTGCCTTTGGTAGCAGGTATTGATCCTGCAGGGAGAAATGATTGATAGTTACTTTGTAATCACCACAGATTCTGACGGTGCGGTCTTCCTCGAGTGGATCTGCACTTTTGCTCCTTGGAACTTTCCGATGCCCGGTTCGAACAGCGAGGGGAACTTGTTTAGGACCTGGGCACATGAAGTGTCGTCGACGGATGAGTGCGCTCGGACATCGTCCCAGTTCCAACGTATCTTTCCCAGCCAGCTCCTGCTGAACAATGTGGGGCCATCGCCCGGTGCCACCTAGAGTGGTAAATTGTGCACCGCTCCATCGTAGGAGACATTTACGGTAGCACTGCCGATTACGGGAATCAGTTCCTTTGTATACATTCTCAGTTTAGTACGAATGGGAGTCAGGACTGGCCTTGAGGCCCTGCTGCACCACAATTTATCGAAAGTCATTTTACTCATTATGTACTGGCTCGCGCCCGTGTCCAGCTCCATTGACACCGGGAGTCCTTTTAATTCAACATGCAGCATTATTGGGGGACACTTTGTGGTGAATGTGTGCACCCCACATACCTCTGCCTCCTGAGTCTGAGGCTCTGGTTCATCGTGATCCGCCATGGATCTGTCCTACTCTGCAACATGGTGGTTTGCAGGATTAGCAGGGTTTGCAGCTCGCCTGCTCATACGTTGGAGGTAGCCCATTGTTCCACAGCCCTTGCAAACGTATCTGTTGAAGCGGCATGAATGGAAGTGATAATCATCTCCACAGTGCCAACAAGGTGTTAATGGCCATGCATTCACCACCCTTGATGGTGGACTCTGAGACATCTGTGGATGTGCAGCTGCAGGCATGTGAGTCCTGCCCTGTACGTTACGCTTCGAAAACAGCATTACTTTGTTCACAGTACTTGCAACAGCACTCGTGTTCTGAGAGATTTGATTGGTATTGACACTGGTGGCGATGAACGTAAGATCAAAGTAATGTGTAACCATAGTCCTTGATTACATGTCTCCAGAGTGCCACTCCAGCCTGTGAGGTCTTCTTATGTACGGGTGCTCCCAAGGGATTGTTTGATCCCTTGGGACTCCAGGGGATGAGCCCTCCGGTGGTTAAACAAGGTATTTACAGGTTTACATGTATAACAGGATCCATCACCACAATAGAGATGTACCATAAACTACCAAATAGTGGAAGAGAATTGGAGTAAGAAATATATAGCCAAGTCTATGAGGTGAGTAGCAAGCATAGAATAACTACCCCCAAAAAAACTGGAAGGAAGAAGAGAGAAAGGAGAAAAGCAAATTGAGTTTCTACAGTGTATACAGAACTCCTTTATCACTCAGTATGCCTTTATCACTCAGGACGGGAACCAATGTCCAAGGGGGAGTGTTTGTCAGTGCTGTTGGGGAGGAGTTAAACTAATATGGCAGGGGGATGGGAACCTATGCAGGGAGGCAGAGGGAAATAAAAGGGAGACAGAGGCAAAAGATAGAAAGGAGAATAGTAAAAGTGGAGGGCAGAGAATCCCAAGGCAAAAAAACAAAAAGGGCCACATTACAGCAAAATTCTAAATGGACAAGATGTGTTAAAAAGACAAGCCTGAAGGCCCTGTGCCTCAATACGAGGAGTATTCAAAATAAGGTGGACGAATAAACTGCGCAGATAGCAGTTAATGGATACGATGTAATTAGCATCACAAAGACAAGGCTCCAGGGTGACCAAGGCTGGGAACTCAACATCCAGGGGTATTCAGCATTTAGGAAGGATAGACAGAGAGGAAAAGGAGGTGGGTGGCGTTGCTGGTCAAAGAAGAAATTAATGCAATAGTAAGGAAGGACATTGGCTTGGATGATGTGGAATCGGTATGGGTGGAGCTGCGGAATACCAAAGGGCAGAAAACGCTGGTGGAATTTGTGTACAGGCCACCAAACATAGTAGTGAGGCTGGGGAAAGCATAAAACAAGAAATAAGGGATGTGTGCAATAAAGGTACAGCAGTTATCATGGGCGACTTTAATTTACATATAGATTGGGTTAACCAAACTGGTAGCAATGCGGTAGAGGAGGATTTCCTGGAATGTATTAGGGATGGTTTTCTTGACCAATATGTGGAGAAACCGACGAGAGAGCTGGCTATCCTAGACTGGGTGATGTATAATGAGAAGGGACTAATTAGCAATCTTGTTGTGCGAGGCCCCTTGGGGAAGAGTGACCATAATATGGTAGAATTCTTTATTAAGATTGAGAGTGACACAGTTAATTCAGAAACTAGGGTCCTAAACTTAAGGAAAGCAAACTTCGATGGCATGAGGCATGAATTGGCTAGAAAAGACTGGCAAATGATACTTAAAGGGTTGACGGTGGATAGTAAATGGCAAACATTTAAAGATCACATGGATGAACTTCAACAGTTGTACATCCCTGTCTGGAGTAAAAATAAAACCGGGAAGGTGGCTCAACCATGGCTAACAAGGGAAATTAAGGATAGTGTTAGATGCAAGGAAGAGGCATATAAATTGGCCAGAAAAAGCAGCAAACCTGAGGACTGGGATAAATTTAGAATTCAGCAGAGAAGGACAAAGGGTTTAATTAGAAGTGGGGAAATAGAGTATGTGAGGAAGCTTGCCGGCAACATAAAAACTGACTGCAAAAGCTTCTATAGATATGTGAAGAGAAAAAGATTAGTGAAAACAAACGTAGGTCCCTTGCAGTTGAACTCAGATGAATTAATAATGGGGAACAAAGAAATGGCAGACCAATTGAACAAATACTTTGATTCTGTCTTCACGAAGGAAGACACAAATGACCTTCCGAATGTACTAGGGGACCGAGGGTCTGGTGATAAGGAGGAACTGAAGGATAGCCTTATTAGGCGGGAAATTGTGTTGGGGAAATTGATGGGATTGAAGGCCGATAAATCCCCAGGGCCTGATTGTCTGCATCCCAGAGTACTTAAGGAGGTGGCCCTAGAAATAGTGGATGCATTGGTAATCATTTTCCAACAGTCTATCGACTCTGGATCAGTTCCTATGGACTGGAGGGTAGCTAATGTAACACCACTTTTTAAAAAAGGAGGGAGAGAGAAAACGGGTAATTTATAGACCAGTTAGCCTGACATCAGTAGTGGGGAAAATGTTGGAATCTATTATTAAGGATGAAATAGCAGCGCATTTGGAAAGCGGTGACAGGATCGGCCCAAGTCAGCATGGATTTATGAAAAGGAAATCATGCTTGTCCAATCTTCTGGAATTTTTTGAGGATGTAACTAGTGGATTGGACAAGGGAGAACCAGTGGATGTGGTGTATTTGGACTTTCAAAAGGCCTTTGAGAAGGTACCACATAAGAGATTGGTGTACAAGATCAAGGCACATGATATTGGGGGTAATATATTGGCGTGGATAAAGAATTGGTTGGCAGGCAGGAAGCAGAGAGTTGGGATAAACGGGTCCTTTTTGGAATGGGAGGCAATAACTAGTGGAGTACCGCAGGGCTCAGTGCTGGGACCCCAGTTCTTCACAATATACATTAATGATTTGGATGAAGGAATTGAGGGTAATATCTTTAAGTTTGCAGATGACATTAAACTGGGTGGCTGGTGTGAGCTGTGAGGAGGATGCTAAGAGGCTGCTGGGTGATTTGGACAGGTTAGGAGAGTGGGCAAATGCATGGCAGATGCAGTATAATGTGGATAAATGTGAGGTTATCCACTTTGGTGGCAAAAACACAAAGGCAGAATATTATCTGAATGGCGGCAGATTAGGAAAAGGGGAGGTGCAACGAGACCTGTGTGTCATGGTTCATCAGTCATTGAAAGTTGGCATGCAGGTACAGCATGCAGTGAAGAAGGCAAATGGCATGTTGGCCTTCATAGCTAGGGGATTTGAGTATAGGAGCAGGGGGGTCTTACTGCAGTTGTACAGGGCCTTGGTGAGGCCTCACCTGGAATATTTTATTCAGTTTTGGTCTCCTAATCTGAGGAAGGACGTTCTTGCTATTGAGGGAGTGCAGCGAAGGTTCACCAGACAGATCCCAGGGATGGCTGGACTTACATATGAGGAGAGACTGGCTCAACTGGGCCTTTATACACTGGCGTTTGGAAGGATGAGAGGGGATCTCATAGAAATGTATAAGATTCTGACGAGACCCGACAGGTTAGATGCGGGAAGAATGTTCCCGATGTTTGGGAAGTCCAGAACCAGGGGACACAGTCTTAGGATAATGGGTAGGCTATTTAGGACTGAAATGAGGAGAAACTTCTTCACTCAGAGAGTTGTTAACCTGTGGAATTCCCTGCCGCAGAGCGTCATTGATGCCAATTCATTGGATATATTCAAGAGGGAGTTAGATATAGCCCTTACGGCTAAAGGGATCAAGGGGTATGGAGAGAAAGCGGGAAAGGGATACTGAGGTGAATGATCAGCCATAATTATATTGAATGGTGGTGCAGGCTCGAAGGGACGAATGGCCTACTCCTGCACCTATTTTCTATGTTTCTATGTTTCTAAGTCCATAAGAACATAAGAACATAAGAAATAGGACCAGGATTAGACCATTTGGCCCATCGAGCCTGCTCTGCCATTCAATAAGATCATGGCTGATCTGATCAAGGACTCAGTTCCACTTCCCTGCCCACTCCCCATAACCCTTTACTCCCTTATCGCTCAAAAATCTACTTCCGCCTTAAATATATTCAATGACCCAGCCTCCACAGCTCTCTGGGGCAGAGAATTCCATTGATTTACAACCCTCAGAGAGAAGAAATTCCTCCTCATCTCAGTTTTAAATGTCCCCTAGTTTTAGTTTCCTCTATGAGTGGAAATATCCTCTCTGCATCCACCTTGTCGCGCCCCCTCCTTATCTTTATATGTTTCGATAAGATCACCCCTCATTCTTCTGAACTCCAATGTGTATAGTAGCCCAACCTACTCAACCTATCTTCATACGTCAACCCCCTCATCTCCGGAATCAACATAGTGAACGTTCTCTGAACAGCCTCCAATGCATTTATATCCTTCCTTAAATACGGAACCAAAACTGTATGCAGTACTCCAGGTGTGTCCTCACCAATATCCTGTATGTTGTAGCAGGACTTATTTGCTTTTATACTCTATTCCACTTGCAATGAAAACCAATATTTCATTTGCCTTCCTAATTACTTGCGGTACCTGCATACTAACTTTTTGTGTTTCATGCACAAGCACCCGCCAGGTCTCTCTGTACTGCAGCACTTTGCAGTTTTTCTCCATTTAAATTGTAATTTGCTTTTCTATTTTTTCTGCCGAAGTGGATAACTTTGCATTTTCCCACATTATATTCCATCTGCCTGATTTTTGCCCACTCACTTAGCCTGTCTATATCCCTTTGCAGATTTTTTGTGTGCTCCTCACAATTTGCTTTCCCACCCATCTTTGTATCATCAGCAAACTTGGTTACATTACACTCGGTCCCTTCATACAAGTCATTAATATAGATTAGTTGAGGACCCAGCACTGATCCCTGCGGCACTCCACTAGTCACTGTTTGCCAACCAGAAAATGACCCATTTATCCCGACTCTCTGTTTTCTGTTAGTTAGCCAATCCTCTACCCATGCTAATATATTATCCCCAACCCCATGAACTTTTATCTTGTGCAGTAACCTTTTATGTGGCATTTTATCGAACGCCTTCTGGAAATCCAAATACACCACGTTCCCTGGTTCCCCCTTATCCACCCTGCTTGTTACATCTTCATAGAACTCCAGAAAATTTGTCAAACATGATTTCCCTTTCATAAAACCATGCTGCTTCTGCTTGATTGAATTATGTTTTCCAAATGTCCCACTACTGCTTCCTTAATAATGGACTCCAGCATTTTCCCAACGACAGATGTTAGGCTAACTGGTCTATAGTTTGCTGCTTTTTATCTGCCTCCTTTTTTAAATAGGGGTGTTACGTTTGCAGTTTTCCAATTTGCTGGGACCTCCCCAGAATCCAGGGAATTTTGGTAGATTACAACCAATGCATCCACTATCTCTGCAGACACCTCATTTAAGACCCAAGGATGTAAGCCATCAGGACCAGGGGACTTGTTCGTCTTTAGTCCCATTATTTTAGCAAGTACTACTTCATTATTGATAGTGATTGTATTAAGTTCCTCCTTCCCTATAGCCCCTTGATTATCCACTATTAGAATCTTTTTAGTGTCTTCTACCGTGAAGACCGATACAAAATATTTGTTCAACGTCTCTGCCATTTCCCTGTTCTCCTTTATTAATTCCCCAGTCTCATCCTCGAGGGGACCAACGTTTACTTTAGCCACTCTTTTCTTTGTTATGTACCTGTAGATACTCTTACTATCTGTTTTTATATTTTGTGCTAGTTTACTCTCATAATCTATCTTCTCTCCCTTTAATCATTTTTTTAGTCTTTTTTTGCTGGCTTTGAAAAGTTTCCCAATTCTTTGGCCCCCCACTTGGCCACATTGTATGCCCTTGTTTTCAATTTGATACCCTGCCTTATTTCCTTAGTTAGCAACGGATGGTTATCCCTTCTCTTACAATCTTTCCTTCTCATTGGGATATATTTATGTTGCGAGTTATGAAATATCTCCTTAAATGTCTGCCACTGCTGATCAACCGTCCCATATTTTAATCTATTTTCCCAATTCACTTTAGCCAACTCTGCACTCATACCTTTGTAGTTTCCTTTATTTAAGCTTAGGACCCTGGTTTGAGAACCAACTTTCTCACCCTCCAACTGAATTTGAAATTCAACTATGTTATGGTCACTCATTCCTAGAGGATCCTTTACGATGAGATTGTTTATTAATCCTGTCTCCTTACACAGTACGAGATCTAAGATAGCCTACTCCCTGGTTGGTTCCACAATATACTGTTCAAGGAAACTATCCAGGATTCACTTTATATGAACACTTCCTCAAGGCTGCCCTTGCTAATTTGTTTTGTCCAATCAATATGAAGGTTAAAATCGCCCATGATTATTACCGTTCCTTTATTATAAGCCTCCATTATTTTTGGATTTATACTCCGTCCAACAGTGTAGCTACTGTCAGGGGGCTATAGATTACGTCCACCAGTGACTTTTCCCCCTTCCTGTTCCTTATCTCCACGCAAACTGATTCAACATCTTGATCCTCTGAGCCAATATCGTTTCTCACTAACACACTGATCCATCCTTTATTAACAGTGCTGCCCAACCTCCTTTTCCTTTCTCTCTGTCCTTCCGAATTGTCATATACCCCTGAATATTTCGTTCCCAATCCTGGTCACCTTGGAACCACGTCTCTGTAATGACTATCAGATCTTCCTCATTTGTATCTATATGTGCCATCAACTCATATATTTTGTTACGAATGCTACGTGCATTCAGATAAAGAGCTTTGAAATTTGTTTTTTTACCATTTTTACCATTTTTTCCTGCTTGACCCCACTTTCTGAATCACTTTTAAGTTTATTCACTCCGTTCCCTTCCTGGCACGTTCTTGTGCGGGAGTTCAGGCAGTCGAGCGGCCTATAAAGGCCCAAGAGTCGGAGGAGGTGACCACAGGAGCGGGAGTTCGGGCAGTCGAGCAGCCTATAAACACCCGAGATTCGGAGGAGGCGGCCACAGGAGCGGGAGTTCGGGCAGTCGAACGGCCGATAAAGGCCCGAGAGTCTGAGGAGGCGGCCACAGGAGCGGGAGTTCGAGCAGTCGAGTGGCCTATAAAGGCCCGAGAGTCAGAGGAGACGGCCATAGAAGCGAGAGTTCGGGCAGTCGAGCGGGTAAGTGATTGGCTGGTTGGTGAGTATTTGATCTTTTATTTTTCTTAGCAGTAAGAAACCTTTGGCATTGTTACAAATTAAGTTAATCTAAGGGTTATGTCATGGCAGGAGAGCCCAGACCTGTGTCATGCTCTTCCTGTGCTATTTGGGAAATCAGGGACACTACCAGTGTCCCTAACTACTACGTGTGCAGGAAGTGTATCCAGCTGCAGCTCCTGACAGACTGCATTGCGGCACTGGAGCTGCAGAAGGATTCACACTGGAGCTTCAGTGATGCTGAGGATGTCGTGAATAGCACGTTTAGTGAGTTGGTCACACTGCAGGAAAAGGTTGCACAGCCAAATAGGGAATGGGTGACCATCAGGAAGACAGGTAGTGCAGGGGACCCCTGCAGTCACCTCCCTCCAAAACAGATACACCGTTTTGGGTACTGTTGAGAGAGTCCCTGATTTTCCACAAAGCACAGGAGGAGCATAACATGGATCTGGGCTCTCCTGCCATGACATAACCCTTAGATTAACTTACTTTGTAACAATGCCAAAGGTTTCTTGCTGCTAAGAAAAATAAAAGATCAAATAATCACCAACCAGCCAATCACTTGGCTGTGACATCCAACTTCGATTTCTTCTTACTTCTTTGTTTACCTTCTACCCCTGCCCGGCATCAGCTAGCCTCCTCCTCCGACTCTCTGGCCTCATCAAGGGAAGGCAGCAGCAGCTAAGTTCATGGCAACAGGGGTGGCTCTGCTGCACAGGAGGGCAGGAAAAATGGCGGGAGAGCTATAGTGATAGGAGATTCTATTGTAAGGGGAATAGATAGGCGTTTCTGCGGCCACAACGAGACTCCAGGATGGTATGTTGCCTCCCTGGTGCAAGGGTCAAGGATGTCTCGGAGCAGCTGCAGCGCATTCTGGAGGGGGAGGGTAAACAGCCAGCTGTCGTGGTTCATATAGTTACCAACTATATAGGTAAAAAACAGGATGAGGTCCTATAAGCTGAATTTAGGGAGCTAGGAGTTAAATTTAAAAAGTAAGACCTCAAAGATAGTAATCTCAGGATAGCTACCAGTGCCACGTGCTAGTCAGAGCAGGAATTGCAAGATAGCTCAGATGAATACGTGGCTTGAGGAATGGTGCAAGGGGGAGGGATTCAAATTCCTGGGACATTGGAACCGGTTCTGGGGGAGGTGGGACCAGTACAAACCGGACAGTCTGCACCTGGGCAGGATCGGAACCGATGTCCTAGGCGGAGTGTTTGTTAGTGCTGTTGGGAAGGGTTTAAACTAAAGTGGCAGGGGGATTGGAATCAATGCAGGGAGGCAGAGGGATGTAAAAAGGGGGCAGAAGCAAAAGGTAGGAAGGAGAAAAACAAGAGTGGAGAGCAGAGAAATCAAGGGCAAAAATCAAAAAGGGCCACATTACAACATAATTCTAAAAGGACAAAGAGTGTTAAAAAAACAAGCCTGAAGGCTCTGAGTCTCAATGCGAGGAACATTCATAATAAGGTGGACGAATTAACTGCGCAGATAGCTGTTAATAGATATGATGTAATTGGGATTACGGAGACATGGCTCCAGGGTAACCAAGGCTGGGAACTCAACATCCAGGGATATTCAATATTCAGGAATGATAGACAGGAAGGAAAAGGATGGAGGGTGGCGTTAGTGGTTAAAGAGGAGATTAACGCAATAGTAAGGAAGGACATTAGCGTGGATGATGTGGAATATATGGGTAGAGCTGCGAAACACCAAAGGGCAGAAAACGTTAGTGGGAGTTGTGTACAGACCACCAAACAGTAGTAGGGAGGTTGGGGACAGCATCAAACAGGAAATTAGGGATGTGTGCAATAAGGGTACAGCAGTCATCATGGGTGATTTTAATCTACATATTGATTGGGCTAACCAAACTGGTAGCAATACGGTGGAGGAGGAGTTCCTGGAGTGTATAAGGGATGGTTTTCTAGACCAATATGTCGAGGAACCAACTAGAGAGCAGGCCATCCTTGACTAAGTCTTATGTAACGAGAGAGGATTAATTAGCAATTTGTTCTTGCGAGGCCCCTTGGGGAAGGGTGACCATAATATGATGGAATTCTTCATTAAGATGGAGTGTGACACAGTTAATTCAGAGACTCGGATCCTGAACTTGAAGAAAGGAAACTTCGATGGTATGAGACGTGAATTGGCTAGGATAGACTAGCGAATGATACTTAAAGGGTTGACGGAGGATAGGCAATTGCAGACATTTAAAGATCACATGGATGAACTGCAACAGTTGTACATCCCTGTGTGGCGTAAAAATAAAAAAGGGAAGGTGGCTCAATCGTGGCTAACAAGTGAAATTAGGGATACAGTTCAATCCAAGGAAGAGGCATATAAATTGGCCAGAAAAAACAGCAAACCTGAGTATTGGGAGAAATTTAGAATTCAGCAGAGGAGGCCAAAGGGTTTAATTAGGAGGGGGAAAATAGAGTATGAGAGTAAGCTTGCAGGGAACATATAAACTGATATGTGAAGAGAAAAAGATTAGTGGAGACTAATGTAGTTCCCTTGCAGTCAGAATCAGGTGAATCCATAATGAAATGGCAGACCAATTGAACAAATACTTTGGTTCTGTCTTCACTAAGGAAGACACAAATAACCTCCCGAAAATACTAGGGGACCTAGGGTCTAGCGAGAAGGGGGAACTGAGGGAAATCCTTATTAGTCAGGAAATGGTATTAGGGAAATTGAAGGGGCTGAAGGCCGATAAATCCCCAGGGCCTGATAGTCTGCATCCCAGAGTACTTAAGGAAGTAGCCCTAGAAATAGTGGATGCATTGGTGGTCATTTTCCAACATTCCATGGACTCTGGATCAGTTCCTATGGATTGGAGTGTAGCTAATGTAACCCCACTTTTTAAAAAAGGAGGGAGAGAGAAAACAAGGAAATATAGACCGGTTAGCCTGACATCGATGGTGGGGAAAATGTTGGAATCAATTATTAAAGATGTAATAGCAGCGCATTTGGAAAGCAGTGAGAGGATCCGTCCTAGTCAGCATGGATTTATGAAAGGGAAATCATGTTTGGCAAATCTTCTAGAGTTTTTTGAGGATGTAACTAATAGAGTAGATAAGGGAGAACCAGTGGATGTGGTGCATTTGGACTTTCATAAGGCTTTTGACAAGGTCCCACACAAGAAATTAGTGTGCAAAATTAAGGCACATGATATTGGGGGTAATGTATTCACTTGTATAGAGAAATGGTTGGCAGACATGAAGCAAAGAGCGAATAAACGGGTCCTTTTCAGAATGGCAGGCAGTGACTAGTGGGATGCCGCAGGGTTCAGGGCTGGGAACCCAGCTATTTACAATATATATTAATGATTTAGATGAAGAAATTGAATGTAATATCTCCAAGTTTGCAGATGACACTAAGCTTGGTGGCAGTGCGAGCTGCGAGGAGGATGCTAAGAGGCTGTAGGGAGACTTGGACAGGTTAGGTGAATGGCAATGCATGGCAGATGCAGTATAATGTGGATAAATGTGAGGTTATCCACTTTGGTGGTAAAAACAGGAAGGCAGATTATTATCTGAATGGTGACAGATTAGTAAAAGGGGTGGTGCAATGAGACTTGGGTGTCATGGTACATCAGTCATTGAAGGTAGGCATGCAGGTACAGCAGGCAGTAAAGAAAGCAAATGGCATGCTGGCCTTCATAGTGAGGGGATTTGAGTATAGGAGCAGGGAGGTCTTGCTGCAGTTGTACAGGGCCTTGGTGAGACCACACCTTGAGTATTGTGTGCAGTTTTGGTCTCCTAATCTGAGGAAGGACGTGCTTGCTATTGAGGGAGTGCAGCGATGGTTCACCAGATTGATTCCCGGGATGGCAGGACTGACATATGAGGAAAGACTGGATCGGCTAGGCTCATATTTACTAGAATTTAGAAGAATGAGAGGGGATCTCATAGAAACGTATAAAATTCTGACAGGACTGGTTAGATGCAGGAAGAATGTTCCCGATGTTGGGGAACCAGAACCAGAGGACAAAGTCTAAGGATAAGCCATATAGGACCGAGATGAGGAGAAACCTTTTCACCCAGAGAGTTGTGAACCTGTGGAATTCTCTGCCACAGAAAGTTGTTGAGTCCAGTTCGTTGGACATATTCAAAAGGGAGTTAGATGTGGCCCTTATGGCTAAAGGGATCAGGGGGTATGGAGAGAAGGCAGGAGTGGGGTTCTGAGGTTGAATGATCAGCCATGATCATATTGAATAGTGGTGCAGGCTCGAAGGGCTGAATGGCCTACTCCTGCACCTATTTACTATGTTTCTATGTTTATTTCCCCCAGTGCTACCCTAATCTATTGCCTTCTCCTTGTTTTTTGACTTTTAAAATTTTCGCTCAGCTGAATCCTCCGACCCAGCCGCACCGCCCCCACTAATTCGTTTATAGCCCTCTCTACAGCCCTAGTTATTTGATTCGCCAGGACCCTGGTCCCAGCACGGTCTAAGTGGAGCCCATTCGAACGGAACAGCTCCCTCTTACCCCAGTACTGGTGCCAGCATCCCACGAATCAAAACCCATTTTTCCCACACCAGTCTTTGAGCCATGTGTTTAACTTTCTGATCTTATTTACTCTATGGAAATTTGCTTGTGGCTTGGGTAGTAATCCAGAGATTATTACCGTTATGGTTCTGCTTTTTAAATTGCCCCTAGCTGCTCAGCAGACCCTCTTTCTTTGTCCTATCTATGTAGTTGGTACCCACGTGGATCACAACAACTGGATCTTCCCTCTCCCTCTCTAAGTTCCTCACCAGCACTGAGGAAATGTCCTTAACCCTGGCACCAGGCAGACAACACAGCCTTCGGGACTCACGCTCTCGGCTGCAGAGAACAGTATCTATCCCCCTAATGATACTCTCCCCTACCACTACAACATTTCTTATTAATCCCTTCGCTTGAATGGCCCCCTGTACCATGGTGCTGTGGTCAGTTTGTTCATCCTCCCTGCAGTCCCTGCTCTCGTCCACACAGGGAGTAAGAGCCTCGAACCTGTTGGACAAGAGCAGGGCTGAGGCTCTTCCATCATTACATCCTGGGTCCCCTTACCTGCCTCACTTGTAGTCACACCCTCCTGTCCCTGACCACGGACCAAATGTGAATTAATTAATCTAAGGGGTGTGACTGCCTCCTGGAACACAGCATCCAGGTAACTCTCCCTCTCCCTGATATGTCACAGTGTCTGCAGCTCGGCCTCCAGCTCATCAACACAGAGCCGAAGTTCCTCGAGCTGCAGACATTAGCTGTAGATATGGTCGTGATGGACCTAAATGGGGTTAACCAGCTCTCACATGCAACAGCAGAAATACATCGTCTGTCCTGCCATCTCTAATGTATTTAATTACTTAGATTTAGTTTTTAATTATTTATCCCGGCCCCTAATGTAAGGCCCTTAATTTAAAGGAAGAAAAGAGAGAGAAAAACTCACCAACCAATCACTTCCCTCCCTTTCTTGATGTTGAATGCAGTCGCCCTGTTCTCCTTTGTCGCCCTCTCTTACCTGCTCCCTGCAGGGGCTGGCTGCTCACTGTGCGGGGTCCAGGCTGTTCGCTGTTTTAACTGATACTGCCGGTGTCACCAACACAAAATGAATCACTGCTGGATCTTGTAATGGGTAATGAACCAGAACAAATCAGAGAGGAGTAGGAAAGCATCTTAATCATAGTGATCACAACATAGTAAGGTTTAAGATTAGGATCGGGAGTGACATAAGTAGGACAAAGACTAGGATCATAGATTGGAAAAGAGCAAATTATGAGGAAATAAGGGTGGAAGTAAAGAAGGTAAACTGGGAGAAAATCTTGAAAAACAAAGAGACAGAAAAATAGAAGAAGTATTTAGATGTTAAAAGAAAGGAGGACAAAAAGGAAATAAAAGTGCTTCGGAGAGAAGTTTAAAAAAAACACCAGGAAGACAAAGAGAAATTACAAAATCAAATTATCAAGGACTGTAATAGAAATAATAAAGTGTTCTATGGACACATAAATAACAAAAGGAAAATTAAAGTAGGGATAGGGCCACGAAAGGATTAGCATGGTAAACTCACAGGTAATGACCAAGAAATGGCAGAAGTATTGAATAACTACTTCACCTCAGTTTTTGCTGAAGAAGATGATGAAATAGACACTTCACTAGAGAAAGAGCTTAACAAGAATATTAATACAATTGGGACAGAAAGCAGGAAAATAATTTGCAAAGTAGCAAAACTAAAAGAAGATAAAACCCCAGGTCCAGATGATGTGCAACCACACATACTTAATGAGACTAGGGAGGAGATGGCACAGGGACACTAGTTTATATATACACATACGTATACCATAGAAGAAGGGATAGTGCCAGAAGACTGACAGACAGCTACTGTTGTTCCTATATACAAAAAGAGATACAAAACCTGGGAACTATTAAACTGACTGGTCTATATCAGTGATAGGAAAGATACTGGAAGTGATAGAAGAGACAGAAAATATAATTTAAAAAATAGTCAGCATGGATTCTGAAAGGCTAAGTCATGCTTAACTAAACTGATAGAATTCTTTGAAGAGGTAACAGAAAGAGTAGACAAGGTTAATGAAGTAGATGTCATATACTTGGATTTCAAAAGGCAGACAAGGCACCACATGGAAGGCTCATGACAAGGGTTAAGATATGTAGGGGCCGAAATTCAGGGCCGCCAGAAAGCTGGCTGACCTACGTTTTCTTGAAGTTTTTTCCGCTGGGATCATTGAGATAGCCTTTCCGTCGATTTTTGGGACTTTGTGGTTTTTTTGCTGTCAGAATGGAAGTCGGTCATCGTGGGGGTGGAAGTGCGGCGGTAAGTGAGGCTGAGAGGTAGAAAAATCCCCGACCTGAATTTGGGTCGGTGCGGCCATTGGACTGCAACACAATGGCCACTCGATTCCGGCGCATGGCTGCCGTTAAACGGTGGAAACGAGTCTTGTAGGGACCCTGAATTTCGGCCCCGTGGAGTCAGGAACAAATAGCTGAATGAATAGAAAATTGTCTAAAAAATTGGAAGGCAGAGAGTAGGGGGCAAAGGATAAATATTCAAATTGGAGGTGTTCCACAAGGTTCAGTGTTGGGACCACTGTTATTCATAATTTACATTAATGATCTGGAGTTAGGATCTTAAGTTGAACTTAATATCAAAATTTGCAGATGATACCAAACTGGACAGAATAGCTCACACTGTGGAAGAGAGGAAGAATGCAACATAAAATTAGAAAGCATTAGAAAACTTGCAGACTGGGCAGTTAAGTGGCAAATGAACTTTAACATATGGTAAGAAAAATAGAATTATCACCTACACCTTAAAAATTAAGAAACTGAATGGGGTAAAGGAGTAAAGGGATCTTGGGCTACAATTGAACAAATCATTTAAAGCAACATCAGAGGTCAGCAAAGCAATTAAATATGCTAATGGGATTTATTTCTTGGGATAAAATTCAAAAGTCGTGAATTTACGTTAACCTTGTATGGGACCCTAGTCAGGCCGAACGTATAGCACTGTGCACAGTTCTGTTCTCCATACTATAAAAAGGACATAGAAGCACTGGAGAAAATATCGCTCGCCAAAAAAAACGCTGAGAAAAAGTTGCTCTCACTTGAACTAAACCCAGCGGTATGGACGCCATTTTGTAAATCGGAGGTCGGCTCATATAAAAGGCTGCTTCAAGTTCTGGGGAGTTTTGATGTACTCTGGAGTTCTTTGAAGATGATTTGAACATCTGAACAAACATCTTATCATACTGTGGACGATTTGAATTTATTTTAGGTGTCTTAGTCAGTAAATTTATTGTTTATGAACAATAGGTATAATACTGATTGTTATTGTAATGGGGCTTGTAATTTCCAAGCCTGTCTTGATGACTACGCACATGCTGCAGACTAGAGATGGCAGAAGGTATATTCAAGAGCATTATGTGCCCAATCAAAGATGTGGCAGACTGCTGAGGAGGACGAGAACTTACACCCACGCACTTACAGGAAGAAGTGGTCTTACCTGAACTGGTCCAATAACACATGCCTCAGGGGACTGCACTTCTGGAAAGAGGTTATCAGTGAGATATGCCAGCACGAGGAGAGATGTACAGCCTGCCAGCACCATCAAAACCGCACTGTCCGTTGAGGTCAAGGTCACTGCGGCACTTTCCTTCTACGCATTGGGTAACTTTCAGGCCTCAGCTGGCGACATTTGCGCTATATCTCAGCACCTCACACATTGCTGCATTTGACAGGTGACTGAAGCCCTTTACACATGCAGGGTGGACTTTATCAACTTCCCTATGACCAGGGAGGCACAGATTGAGAGGGCTCTAGGATTCTCTAGGATTGCAAACTTTCTCAAGGTGCAGGGAGCAATAGACTGTACGCACATCGCCATGTGGGCACCTTTTCAGGATGCAGAGGTAATTTGGAACCAATAGGGATTCCACTCCCTGAATGTGCAACTCATTGTTGACCACAAGCAAATTATTATGGCAGTAAATGCAAAATTTCCGGGCAGCATCCATGATGCACACATCCTGCATGAGAGCACTGTATCTGACATGTTTACCAGTCAGCCACAAGGTCAATGCTGGATGCTTGGTGACAAAGGATATGACCTCACCACCTGGCTGATGACCCCTCTGCGTAACACCCAGACAGAAGCTGAGAAGCGATACGAGAGCCACAGAGCCACATGCAATATAGTTGAGAATACCATTGGAGTGCTTAAACAGCACTTTAGATGCCTGGACCACTCAGGAGGCGAGTTACAAAACCACCCTGAGCAGGTGCCTCAATTTGTGGTGGTGTACTGCATGCTGCACAATTTGGCTATCAGGAGGGGACAAGAATTGCCAGAAGGCCGGTCTACCTCAGGAGAGAGAGGAAGAGGAGGAAGGAGATGTAGACGCTGACCTCGGGCCAGACAATCAGGCTGATGATGAAACCATGCCCTCGCCCCCCTCTAGACCGCAGAAAAGGGCCCATGGTGGCTACATAGCTGCAAGACTCTTACGTCAGCAGCTCATAAATGAGCGATTTGCTTGAAATAACGTTGGTGGTATTTACAAAGCTGCAAGGCTGCTGTGTCTGCAGTTCATAAATGAATTGTAGGGTGTTTGCTTTATTCACTCTACTCTGATTCTTAGACCTTGGAACTTATAGTGGGAAAGGACATCACGTGGCACAAAATTTTAGGCTTAACCCAGTGTCCATTTTATTACTCAACAAAACATGATTAAAACTACAGGACTAGACTGCTGAGAGAAATTTGACTTTAGACATACAATCACCATTCCTGGCTGTAGCTATTGTAGGTCAGCGGTCATTGGTTCCATGACCAGTTGGTTCTTCTTCTGTCCGTTCTCTGCAGTGCCTGTTCCTTTCGTGTCCTTCTATCTCTTCCTCCTGCTTCTGTGTCCTTCCTCTGTTGCCTGCTCGTGTATCTCTGTGACGAATATTTATATCCATAGTATGAATAAGTTTCTTGCTTCTGAAATCCAATTACCGAGGTGATGATCTGTTTAACTGGCTGTGGTGATGGGTTTGAATCGCTACTAATTTGCACACGGAGTTGACAATGCAAAAAATATTTCCTTATTTGCATTCCGTGGGGTCCTTTGTTGTCTGGTCCTTTTACAGACTTGGGGAATGATTTTCCACGTTTTCTGCATGCTTAAAGCCACCTAACGTCCATTTTACCGCTTAAATGACGTATAATGCACATATATCGCTCATTTCGCCACAAAATGGAAACTGACGGGCATTTTTCAGAAGCTTTACTTTCCCCATGTGTGTAATGCCAGGAAAAAATAATACCGCCCGCCCACTTTTTTTGGGCGGAATCATCAGAATGGGCGAAATCAACGCACATAATAGTGGCCAGCATTACTTTCCGCACGGAATTAATAGCGAGATTCAATAATACCGACCGCCCACTGTTTTTTGTCGTAAAGATCACATTTGCCGAAACTAACACCCAGGAGATCGGCCAGTGTCACTTTCACCACCTTGCAAAAATATCGCCCACAATATCGCTCGCCCAAAAAAACGCTCGGAAAAAGTGGAACTGAACTAAAGCCAGCAGTGTGGCTGTCATTTTTTAAATCGCAGGTCGTTTCATTCAAAAGGCTGCTTCAACTTCGGGGGAGTTTGGATTGACTCTGGAGTTCTTCTCAGGTGAAGTGACCATCTCAACAGACATATTTTAAGACTCTGGACTATTAGGGGTTTACTCTAGGTGTATTTTAGTGAGGAAATTATTGCTTCTGATCAATCGCTATTATACTTTCATTGCAATGGGGCCAGCCATTTCTCAGCCTGCATCGATTAATACGCAAATGCTGCAGATTGCAGATGGCTCAATGTATAATGCACATCATTATGTGCCCAATTTAAGACATGCACGAATGAGGAGGAGGGCCAGACCATACACACCCCGCACTTTCAGGGAAAAGAGGTCTTACCTCGACGTGTCCAAGTACACCTGCCTTTGGAGTCTGCGCTTCCACAAGGTGGTGATCAATGAAATATGTGAGCTCATCAGGCCACATATGCAGCCTGCCATCAGGACATCAGTGTCGGTTGAGGTCAAGGTCACCATGGCACTGTCTTTCTATGCATCCGGTTCCTTTCGGGCCACTGCGGTCAAGATTTCCCCTCTGTCTCACCATGCCACCCATCGCTGCATTAGACAGGTAACGGAGGCCCTGTACCCGCGAAGGATGGACTTTATCAGCTTCCCCATGACTACGGAGGCTCAGACTGACAGGGCTGGAGCATTCTACCGCATTGCTAAGTTCCGCAGGGTGCCGGGAGCTATACAGTGCACTCACGTCACCATGCGGCCACCTTCTTAGGATCCAGAACTTTTTTCCTGAACAGAAAAGGATTTCACTCCCTGAAGGTCCAACTAGTTGTCGACTACAACCAGATCATAATGTCAGTGAATTCAAATGTCAGGGCAGCTTCGATGATGCTCACATCCTGCGTGAGAGCGCTGTCTCTGACATGTTTAAGAGTCAGCCACAATGACAATGCTGGATGCTCGGTGATAACCGATATGGCCTAGCCACCTGGCTGATGACCCCCCTGCATGACACCCACACCGAGGCCGAGAAGCGATACAACCAGAGCCACAGAGACACATGCAATGTGGTCCACAAAACAATAACTGTGCTTAAACAGCGCTTCAGATGTCTGGACCACTCCAGAGGGGAGCTACAATACAACCCTGAGCAAGTAGTTAAATTCATGGTCGTGTGCTCCATGCTGCACAACCTGGCTTTCAGGAGGGGACAAGAATTGCCTGATGCTCCACCTCAGGAGAGTGAGGAAGAGGACGACGAGGGGCTGGACGCTGACCTAGGACCAGACAATCAAGCTGGCTATGCAACTATGCCCACGACCCCTTCCAGACCACAGGAAAGGGCCCGTGGTGGCTTCATAGCTGCAAGACTTTTCCATGTGGAGCTGATATCTGAACGATTTGCCTGAAACAACGTTGCTGTGAGTGACAACGCTGACACACTGCTGTGTATGTGCAGCTCAGACATCAATGGTGGGCATCACCTTGGTGCCAGTTAAAGTTTAAGTTGATTGAAGTTAAGTTTTATTTAACCCTTTCATGTTAAGGAATCACCAGTGTATAAAGGTCCAGCTATCTGAGACAATGTGCAACAAGGTTATATTCAATTAACAAAAATGTTTACCAGCATTGGTCTGAAATCATAAGTATCACAGCCAATAACATCCAACCCCCGCCCACACCCCACTTTTTCCACCATTGACATCACTCAAATGTTGAACATGTTCAACATGTCCAGCAACACAAAATACAAATGCAAAGTAGGAGGGTGGTCCCCTCCCACCATACATTACAATAAATTGCACACACCCAGATGGAGATATAACAAAGCCATCACATGCGGACATGGACCTTACTTTCCTTCCACCCTCTCCTTCTTCTCCCCATCTCTACCCCTTCCCCTCCTCGCTCCATAACACCTGGCCAAAGAGCTACCCAAGCAGTGCCTCATTGGGGGGGATGAAGGCAGAGGTGGTGGTTGCACGGGTACGGGAGTGGGGGGTGCCAAGGGGGGAACATTCTCTGATGCAGAAGCAGGATCTTGGTCCTGCCTCTCATCTGTTGTTCGCAGTGGTGGTGCAGAACCTAGGGGAGGAGTGCCGCGCTCCGGGACCACTGGGAGGCCTGTGCCAACAGTGTTCCTGGCTATTGCCTTCAGTGCCTTCGCCATCCGCGGAGCATACTGTCATGGTGGCCAGCTGTTGGGATGTGCCCCTCAGTTCTTCGATGAGCTGGTCATGAATGTCTACAGCCCTCCGGGACAACTGTACATCTCTCCGCTCTCATGTGGCGCTCGTGGACCAGACCTGCCGCGTCCACGAAACCTCCGCGGGGTCGGCGCCATCCTGGGGACAAATGGGGTGCCCTGTGGCGAGGTGCTTGGGGCCGGTACCTCCAGAGTGGAGGCGGGAATGACCGGAGGACCACTAGATGGCCTTGGGCTGGAATGGCTTCTGGAGCATGGCAATGCAGGTTCCTCGATGGCGGCGCTCTCATCCGTAGAGAACAGACCCAGCAGATTGACTGAGAATCGGAGCTCCTCAGCACCAGATGTAGGATCATCCGGTGAGTCCGGCCCTGCGCTCCCACCTTCTGGCCTCTGTGGTCTTGCCTGGGGCTGTGCTGCTGGCTGAGCTGCAAAACACAAATGAGGTTATTAGAGGAGAAGGGGGTGCGAGAGTCAGAAGGTGATTCCAGCGCTACACGCAGCATATGCACGACAAAAGCTCCACCTCTATAAAAATCATCACAGACATCACATTTCATGACCATCAACACATTTGCATTGTAATGATTTTCATTAGGCCAGCATTATTCCTAAGACAATTTTAGAAATCATCTATCATATATGATGGTTCGGATATGAGTGGGTGTGGCATCTATTGACTTTACATCACGCAATGGTGACAACTTTACTCACGTCGCTTCACTTCAGGGTCTGCAGATGCTTGCATGGCTTCCCCACGAGTGTGAGCACCCGCTCCTCCATCTCAGTGATGTCGCTGACAACTGGTGGCCCCCCCACCCGTTCGCCTCTGCACGGACCTCATCATCGATAGCTTCTTCTGTAAAAGGTGACAGGATGACATGGCATGAGATCAATGCGTGATATCATTGTTAGGTACTGTCACAGAGACTGATACAACACATAACCGACAGATGTAATCATGATTATTATGATAATTATCGTTCTTTACCTAAAGACGTGCACCGTGACCACAGGCTTTGACGACAACATTTCCGGTAAAAGTGAAAGACCTCACATCTGCTGATAGTCACTTATGACTGTTACAAAAATCAAATTATATAAATACAAAAGTACATGTAAATATATGTGGATCCCACAAGGTCGTTCCATCGTTTGCGGCATTGGTTGCTCTCACACACCTCGTTGGTCGCTGACAAAACCTCGGCCCATATCTTCTGATAGGCCTTTAGGTGGGCTTCCCACGCCCTCCCTAGGTTAAATCACCCCAGCATAACTCAACCCCTTGCAGGAGGGAGGCATTTGCCTCATCTGAGAACCTCCTCGCTCTTTTGCACCCTCCAATGTGCTCCTCTCCCAGCTCACTACTCTCGCCAGCACCAGTCTCCACAGCGTGCTGAGTCGCCTCCTCCTCTCCCTTCATTATAGGCCAAATTCAGGCAAATATGTGGCTGGTAACAGCTAATTTTTGTTTCCCTATTTGCTCTAAATCTATAGCACAATTTGCTATAAAGCTCAAAACTCTCCCTCCTTCCTCCCAAAGCAGCCACACCATACCCACACATACCTTCAGTCCCTCTCAGCTGCCTCTCTCTCTGTCTCCTCTTCTGCGCATGTCATCATGACCCTTGACCTCCTGAATCACGGGAATCGAGCGTTGCCATCCCATTGCTAAAGACGGCGACACTTTACAGCAGAAGGTCAGAGAGATATAACACTACCGCCCATTTCATATCGTTTGCGGTAACGCCCAATTTAAAAAATGGAGACTAGGTGCTTTGAGAATGGGCGAGAAGCCGGCGATCTGAAAACCCATTTTTACCACCCATGCTGGAAATAGCGCCCATTTTTAGATGATCTGCACAAAAGTGTAAAATCTAGCCTTTGGTGTCTCCCTTGGCTGTTTTCCCCACCCTGGTCAATCAAGTTCAGTGCCTCATGTAACAACACAATTGTTGTTATGCATGGAGTCAGTTTTGGTTCCTGACCACAGGATGTCCTTAATTGTCCAGTTTAATTCCAATGCTTGTATCAATCAATTTTTTAGTTCATGGTTTGCATTTTTCTGAAGATTAGTAACCTTACAGAATGGTGTGCATTACCTTGGTGACAGTTAAAGTTTAAGTTGATTCAAGTGACGTTGAATTATCCCCTTTTATGTTAAGGAATCACCAGTGTGTAACGGTGTAGCTATCTGAGGCAATGCGAGACATTTGAAATAAAAAAACATTTAATGAGAACATTTGTATAAAAACATAATTATAACTGTAAAAAACACCCTAACCCACCCCCACCCCACCCCACAATAAATTTATATAATTCATTACATTTTTCCCATTTTCAACAATACTTCATCAACATAGAACACAAATGCAAAGAAACAACGTACCCCCTCCCCTTTACCTACCAGCAAAATAGCAACAACATAAAAAATACTGTGACCAATACACCGCCTGCGGCCAGGCACCTCACTTTCTTTCCCCCCACACCTCCCCCCCCCGCTTCTCCTCCCCACCTCTACCCCTTCCCCTCCCGGCTCCAATCCGCCTTGTCGAACTGCTCCTCAGGCTCTGCTTCATTGGGTGGGATGACGGCAGAACCAGTGGTTGGTCGGATATGGGAGAGGACACTCCGGAGGATGGAACATCCTCCAAGCCAGAAGCAAGATCTTCCTCCTGGCTCGCACGTGTCATTGACAATGGGGGTGCAGCAACTTGGGGTGCAGTGCCTCACTCCCAGACTACTGGGAGCCCTCTGGTACCAGTGCTCCTGGCTATCAGCTCCAGGACGCCTGCCATCCACGGTACATACTTGGTCATGGTGGCGAACATGCTGGCCAACTGTTGGGATAGACCCCCCCATTGTCTGTTGGATCTGCTGACCTATGTCAACACTCCTCCTGGACAAGTGTACCACATCCCCGCTCAGATCTGCCACTCGTGGTGCAGTCCTGCTGCACCGACCCAACCTCCACGGGGTCCGCGCAGTCAGGGAAACACTTGCGGTGCCCTACGACAAGGTGCTTGGGCCTGCTACCTCCACGGTGGAGGAGGGCATGGCCGCAGGAGCACTATATGTCATCGGTGTTGCATAGATTCTGGAGCTTGTCGATGCAGGCTCCTTGAAGTCGGCACTCTCATCAGTGGAGCTCCACGGGCAAGATTTGGGGCTCCTCAGCACCAGATTGATGATCCCCCGGTGAGTCCGGCACCAGATCCGCAGCTTCTTAGCTCTTTGATGTTGAATGGGGATGCGCTGTTGGCTGAGCTACAAAACATAAATGAGGTTATTAGAGGAGAAGGGGATGCTAGGGTCACAAGGTGATTCAAATGCTACACACAGCATATGCACGACAAAAGCACTGCCACCATCAAAATCATCACAGTCATCACATTTCATGACCATGACCATGACCAAATTCTGCATTACAATGATTTTCATGAGGCCATCATTATTTAGAGAGCACTTTTATCAATCATCTATCATATATAGTTGTTTGAATATGAGTGGGTGTGGCATCTATAGACTTTACATCACGCAATGGTGTGTACTTTACTCACATGGCATCACTTCAGGTTCTGCAGCTGCTTGCGTGGCTGACCGGGGGTGGCTCCCCACTAGTGCCAGCATCCGCTCCTCGATGTCGGTCAGCTCACTGATGACTGGTGACCCGCCACCCGTACACCGTTGTTCAGCCCTATTCTTCTAGAGCTTTTTTTTCAAAAGGTAACAACAGCACAACATGGCATGAGATCATTGCGTAAGATCATTGCTAGGTACTGTCACAGAGACTGACACAACACATAACCGACAGATGTAATCATGATGATGATGTTGATAATTATCATTATTTACCTAAAGACATACACCGTGACCACAGGCTTTGAGTAAAATATTCTCGGTATAAGTGCAAGACAACACATCTGATTTTAATAACTTATTACACTTACAACTCAAATTATACAAATATATAAGTAAATGTAAATAAATGGAATACTTTGGCAGAAACGACAAGGTCGTTCCGGCGTTTGCGGCATTGGTTGCCCTCACGTACCTCATTGGTCGCCGACGAAACCACCTCTGCTATCTCGGCCCATATCTTCTGGTCGGCCTTTGGGTGGGCTTCCCACGCCCTCCCTAGGTCAAATCACCCCAGCATAACTCAAACTCCTGCAGGAGGGAGGCATTTGCCTCATCTGAGAACCTCCTCACTCTTTTACGCCTTCCAATGTGCTCCTCTCCCAGCTCACTACTCTCGCCAGCATCAGTATCCACAGCGTGCTGAGTCATCTCCTCCTCTCCCTCCATTATAGTCCAAATTCCGGCAAATATGTGGCTGGTAACAGCTAATTTTTGTTTCCCTATTTGCTCTAAATCTATAACATAATTTGCTATACAGCTCAAAACTCTCCCTCCTTCCTCCCAAAGCAGCCACACCATACCCACGCACATCTTCAGTCCCTCTCAGCTGCCTCTCCCTCTGTCTCCTCTTCTGCACATGTCATGATGACCCTTGACCTCCTGAATCACGGGAATCGAATGTTGCCATGCCATTGCTAAAGACGGCGACACTTTACAGCAGAAGGTCAGAGAGATTTAACACTACCGCCCATTTCATATAGTTCGCGGTAACACCCAATTTAAAAAATGGAGACTAGGTGCTTTGAGAATGGGCGAGAAGCCGGCGATCTGAAAACCCATTTTTACCGCCCACGCGGAACCAACAAGGTCGTTCCAGCACTTATGGCATTGGTCGCACCTCGTTATCGCTGACGAGACCACCTTGGCTATGTCAGCCCATATCTTCTGGTAAACCTTTGGGGCGGGCTTCCCACGCCCACCCCGGGTCAGTTGATCCCAGCGTGACTGCACCTCCTGCAGGAGGGAGGCATTTGCCTCGACAGAGAATCTCCAAGCTCGTTTTCATCCTCCCACTTCTAACTCCTCTCCCACCTCACTGCTTTCGCCAGCATCCTCAACCTCCACGTCGTGGTGTGTCGCCTCCTCCATGCCTTCCATTTTAATTATATTTTTTTTGCCAAAATCTCTGTGCAAACAACTTTATTTGAGCTCGCAATTCTTTTTACTTCTGCTAAATCTCTTTCCTGCCTCCCACAACAGCCAAACAACCTGATAAGACATCCACATACGCTTTCAGTTCCTCTCTGCTCCCTCTCTCTCTCTCTCCTCTTCTGCACATGTATTGATGACTCCTGACCTCCTGAAATGCGGGAAACGATCATTGCCATGCCATTGCTATGGACGCTGATAGTTTACGGCAGAAGGTCAAAAAATTTCAGATCACTCGTGGTTTCGCCCATTTTATAAAATGGAAAGTTGGGGTTTTGAAAATGGGCAAGAATCCAGCGATCTCAAAACCCATAATAAACACCAACGTTGGAAATAACGCCCATTTTTGGGTGATCTACACAATAATGGAAAGTCTGGCCCTTAGAGGTGACCTGATAGAGGTTTTTTAAATTATGAATGGGTTGGGCAGGTTAGATGTGGAGAGAATGTTTCCACTTGTGGGAGAATCCAAAACTGCACATAAAGACAAGATAGTTACTAATAAATCCAATAGGGAAATAAGGGGAAATTTCTTTACTTGGAAAGTAGTTAGAATGTGGAATTCACTACCACAGGAAGTGGCTGAAGCAAATAGCTTTGATGCTTTCAAAAGGAAACTAGTCGAGCACATGAGAAAAGGGAATAGAAAGATATGCTGAAAGGCTGATATGGGGCAGATGGAATGGAAGGAGATTCGTGTGGAGTATAAACGCCAGCATAGACTAGCTGGGCCAAATGGCCTGTTTCCTTGCTGTATATTCTATATAATTCTATGTACCGACTCTGAGTTTGTCCCTTATGATGCTGTCCATCGTCATTGAGGAAGTCATTGAATAGGACAAGTAACAATGGGTAACAGCTCATTCCTCTTTCAAGATAGATAGGCTTAATAAGTCTTTTATACAATACCAACATACTTTTTCTACACCACTCTGCACTTGCAGGAAGAATTCTCAGAGAGCTTTATGTTCAGCAAGAGTAAAGTGGTGAGTGCCAATCAGGAGTGTTAAAGGTTAAATAGAAAATTAAAATGGTTAGGATGGTGTACCTGATGCACAATCAATCATAAGGAGCTTAATGAAAGGACAGTGAACTTGCAAAGTGAAATCAGCCAGGAAGCTTAAAGGCCAAAAGCAAAGTGGTTGAAGAAGTGGACTCCATTGCTGGAGTGGAGAGATTACATGGGACTGGATTTTAACTGCCAGCATGTTTCTGGCAGGAAATGACACTAGCGAGTTAATTTCCCGCCCATCTGTGGCAGAATGAGACTCAGCTGATTTTAAAAACAGAAACCGCTGGAAGGAAGAAGAGAGCAGTAGCCAGGAGGCTCGGAGGTTTGAAGATCTCTGGAGAGGAGGGGAAACAACAGGAAGTACTTCAGCAGCATGATCCTGGTCTCCTATTCCATCTTCAGGCTAGAATGCCCATATGTCCTGGTGTAAGCCCCAATATGTGTTGTTTTTAGATGAGCCTAATGGCCAGAAGAGGGAAGATGGAAGGCTGAGAACACAGCTTTCAGCCTTATTTAAATACACTTGTTGGAATTTGTTAAGAGAACGGTAGCATAGTGGTAATGTTACTGGACTAGTAATCCAGAGGCCTGGACTAATGATCCGGAGACAAGAGTTCAAACTGCACCATGGCAGCTAGGGGATTTGAATTCAGTTAATTAAATAAATCTGGAATAAATATAAAAAAGCTAGTATCAGTAATGGTAACCATGAAACAACCGGATTGTCCTAAAAATCCACCTGGTTCACTAATGTCCTTTGGGGAAGGAAATCTGCCTTCCTTTTTTGTGACTCCAGACCCTCAACAATGCGGTTGACTCTTAATTACCCTGGTGGCTCACCACCACATTCTCAAGGGCAATTAGGGATGGGCAATAAATGTTGGCCTTGTTGGCGACGCCCACATCAAACATGAACGAATAAATGTTAAAAAAAACGTCACCTATTGCAGGAACTAATCTGGAGAAACCTGCAAATTCAGGACAATGTATCCATGGCTGAGATCCATGTAATGGTTTTCCGTTCCCCTTCTCCAGACCTTTGCCACTGGGGAATGGGCATTCCCCAGAGAAGAGGTTTAGGAAAACTAACCCCTGTGAGTTATAGGATGAATAAGGACAAACCTTGATAACATTTTATTTCCTACCACAATTTTCTTAGTCATATCATGCAACTTTTGGGGGGAAGAGAATGATGAGGGTGAATTAAAGCAAGCATGGTCTACACAAGGGAAACATATTACAATTTAGTTGTTGGATTATAAGGTAAAACCAACAGAATGCATGCCTAAATTAAATTAAGGAATTGTCAATTATACAAAATAAATGAAGTCTGAAGACACTGGATGATTTTGACAATGCACATCTTTTCAATTAACATGTAGCACTTGCTAACTGGTATTCTCTTGTGACTTAATTATATAAACCTTCAGCACAGCCAGCATCTACCTTCCTTTCTATGCATGTTTTTATGGATGAAGTGTAATTCATTTATAAATTAACCTTAATGGAACACATACCACAGATAGGAAGACGTGCTATTTAACAGACCACACAATAAATACAAGTGCAGCAAAGGCAATTGCCAAAAATAAAGGAGACATGAGACACAGGTGAAATCAGTATTTCACACATGGGTGACTAAGAATCTACTTAATAAACTAATCATACACCATCAGTAGAACAGCTTAGAGCCCTAAGGAGATTAAAAATAGAATTATTTGAAGGATCAAATCATATTTTAAACAGAAATAGATTTAGGGAAGTGACAAACAAGAATGAAAACATTTTCATTTGTAACTATCAAAGTGCCTCCCTCAATTACTCAAGAAAACATTCCAATGCCATCTAAAGGATCATCAAACAGAAAACCAAAACTTTGCCGAATGAAAAGGAAAATAAAAATGGACAGGAATGGAATTGAGTGCAGAAGAACAAAGAACCCCATGACAATAGCTACTAATATTGTTGAAAAAGGTTCAGTACAAAAGAATAGCATCAATACCTAATTCAGGGCCAACAACTACAGACATCAATCCCGAGAAAGCACACACTAAAAATGTTCATTACTTTATGTACAGCAACCTATAACACATCTATAATGAAACAAATATTAAGGAAATTGGCCCTGATTTTAACCCAGTAGGAATGGTGTGTGTAAGGATTAAAATCTGCCGAGTCAGCTTTATCAAATCCAGGCCATTACATTCCCACTGGCAACATTTATCTTCACTGACTTTCAAGTCAGTCAAGGTTTCCACTGCAGGCAGGCGGGTGCCTCATGAAGGCCAATCAAATTGGGGTCCTCTGATGTACTTTTAACAAAACAAAAGGAAGTGCCGTCCATTGGCCAGCTTGTTGGTGAGATTGTCTGAAGAGTATATAGGCTTACATTAGTTCACAACCCCAGCACAGACCAGATACAATGATAGCATTACTACCACAAGGAGGGTTCCTCAATCAATGCCTCAGATACCTTGATCGGTCTGGGGCTCCATGTAATATTTTCCAGACTGGTCTCCCAAATAATAGTAGCCTGCTGAGTCTTACACAACATCACCATGCAGAGAGGATTGGAGTTTTAGGAGGCAGCTGAGCACTGACTTATCCACCAAAGAGAAGCAGGTGGGCAAATGTGATGCAGAGGCAGAAAAAGAACAGCCAGCATGTTGCCTTGCAGGTAGAAATGCAAGAGATGATCTAATTGAAGAACAGTTCCACTGAATAGCTCAGTCCTAGCCAGTAACGAGGAAACCAATGACCCTTACAATAATAGTCCTGATCAACTCAAATACCAGTCTGTTATACTAAAAGAATTCATCCAACTTTCACATCAAAGCTTTAATGAGAACACATACTCATAAGTTGCTCTACAAACACACTGCAGACCAAATTGAGGAAGATTTGAATGAGCATCCAGACACAATCATTTGCATCAAATCACCCAAATATCATCACATAGTGGACCCGAAATTGCCCCCCTCCTTAAGCTCCATTATCACCTTTAAGGGGCAGTAATGGAGCAGATAGGCCTTACCGACCGGGGGTAGATAGATGGGCCGACCCATCCGAAATTGCCCCCGGACAGGGAGTGGCAGGAACGGGTTTCCATGCCGCCTCAGCTGCTGCCCGTTGGGCACGCACCGACCCCCCTTATGACCGGCAGCGACCCCCTTTCCGAGCCCCACGGGAGCGGCGCCGCCGCTGGTCGGTGCCACTGACAGCTTTTCCCTGTGGGAAGCTGTGTGTGGGCAGCTACCTCTGAGGTACCGGGCAGCTGGCCCAGCCAAAACCCTCCCTGGTGGCCCAGTGGGCCTAATTAAACCCCATGCAGAGTTCGCAGCAGCCCTCCCCTTTAACTGAAGGGCAAGGACGTTATGACACGTCATCAGCAATGCACTGACATCATCAGCCCGCATTGATGACCCATTGGGGCAGCCAACCCGCTGCAAGGGAACTTTCGCCCCTCAACATCGCCCTGACAGGAAATGCAGAACAAAGACCTGAACATTGGAGCAAGATCCACCCCATGGATTGGGGCAGAGAAAAAACTTCAGAAACGGTAGGTGCGCCTACTCTCAGTCGGGGGGCAATTTTGACCCCAATATCTTTTTGAACAGAAGGTTTACTCACTCTGCTACTTCTACAAGGAGCTCCCCCTGTGGAGTCAGCAGAACTGATGGTAAGCTGCTGTAGTTCACGTTGGAGCCCCTGCTATGCTTGTGGGTGACGACCTCTGGGTGCTTGAGCCCTTGAGGGCACAGATGAAGACTGCAGCTGTTCAGCTGCTGCCAGGGCGGTCTGGCCCAGTTGGCTTTCAGGCACCATTGCAGGTGTTAATTGAGGGAATGGTGAGGGAGCGGACATGCTCCCATCCGAAGAGAGGGAAGCACTTCTCTGTGCTGTGGCACTACTCTCTGTGCTGCGGCTCATCACTCCCACTGATCTGAGGGAGAGCAAATTGCAGCAGATGAGTTACACCTTGAAAACCTATGTCGACATGGTCCAACATCAATCATTGTGGTGCACCAGTCTCTCTGTGGTTGTGCCCTGCATCTGAGATTCTTTTCAAAGCTGAAACTATTGGTGACTCAAAGTCCTGCCGTGATTGTCCAGCTACAGAATTTCTGATGGTAGCCACGCACTCCAGGGTAGACAGCAGAGTGAAAATGCCATGCAAGAGAACTTTGTAGCATCTTCTATACTTGTGAAAGAAAGAACAAGAACTTGCATTTATATGGCACCTTTCATGACCTCAAGAGATCCCAAAGCAATTCACAGCCAATTAAGTACTTTTGAAGTGTAGTCACTTTTGTAATGCAATTAACATTGTAGCCAATTTGCATACAGCAAGATCCCACAAGCAGCAATTAGATAATGACCAGATTATCTGTTTTAGTGATGTTGATTGAGGGATAAATAATTGGCCAGGGCACCGGGGATATCTCGCTTGCTCTTTTTCAAATAATGCCATGGGACCTTTTACATCTACCAGAGGGGGCAGACACGTCCCCAGTTCCACGTCTCATCAGAAAGTCAGCACCTCCAAATAATGCAGCACTCCCTCAATACTACCTGGATTCTGTGCTCAAGTCTCTGGAGTGGGGCTTGAACCCACAACCTTCTGACTCAGAATCAAAAGCACCACCATTGAACCAAGACTGACACCTTTCTAGACATGGTGCTCAAAGTCTTTGGCAGGCCTTCAAATACCTCATATAATTGCCGCTGTGCCTTAAATAATTTATTTTAATGGTCGGACCCCGAAGGTCTGCATCTCTGTCTTGCTCAGCAGAGCTAGTGGAGGACTGCACCCTCTAGTGAGTGTCTCCTGGGCTGTCACTGCCACCAGTGCCGGTATCACCAGTACTCTTGCTCACTTGCGGGATTTTTTTTCTTCAAGAATTTTTTCATGATCATTCCTAGGTTTAGTTCATTAGTTTCCTAAATTTACCATCTTATTAAAGAAAAGTTTGTCTTTTGAAAACTGATATTGGCTACTTACAAGAAATTATTCTGCAATAAAAAGCAAAAACTACAAGTGCTAGAAATCTGAAACTAACACATCAAATGCTGGAAATATGCAGCAGATCAGTCAACATCTGTAAAGAGAAAAGTCACCATGATGTTATGGATATATTTCCTTCCTCAGAACTGAGTTCTAACTAAACTGCTATATATTTCCAACATTTTCTGTTTTTATTTAAAATTATTCTATGCAAGAGCTATAATTCATTATAGAGCATACAAGCTTATTGGGTAAAGTCCCCACTTTGTGCAGCAGTACATCATACAGACAAGAAGGGACAAAGTTCAATTCTTGGTTTGTAGCTGGTCTCAGCTAGGGTGGCATTTGGGGTTATACAACTGATCTCTGTGAGAGGATAAATTAGCCATGGTTGTTGCTATTGACTGCTATCCCAGGACCTATGCTGAAAAGTGTATTTGTGTCAATGTTGGATGAGGAGAGGAAGAGAGAAAATTGAAATTGAAGAAGACCATACAATATCCCCATTCTCCACTTTATTTCTTGTTAGAATCAATGGTTCGCCATACTGTGACTGAATTCTTTCTAAAGGCTTGGGATATGTGACCTTGGGCTTGTTATTGTCCTGATCAGCAACAGCAATTTCAATTATTCAAGTTGAAAAAAGCTAAGTGTACTGTACGCTGCTGTAATAACTAGCATCCTTGCTAATTTAACAATGGATGTTTAAAGTGGACGGAATGTTAGGCAAGGTTCCTTTTAATACTTGCATGTCCTACATGTTCATTTTCAAATTTTCAAAACAGATATGATAAGCTTAAAGAAAGCTTGCATTGTAGATATTTCAACAGAGATCAACACAACTACTGTTACTTGTGAAAAAGCGATAATTCAATTCCAATCCCAAGAGTTCACCCACAGTCTGAGACAATGTTCTAGTTCACTGTGTCATCTATTCTCAAGGATAATTATATTTTCAAAAGCAGAAATATTTTCCCTGATTTCATTGTTCAATGGACAACAGCAAGATTAACATCTGAATACAAAACATGTGCATTTGGATTCCACTGTTCCATGAAATTCCAGATATTGTGTACTACATTTTTTAGTATTCAAACTAAAAAACAAAGCAAACAATCTGAAAAATCACATCCATAGGCCGTGATTGTGCCAACCGTGTTGAGTCTGGATTGGCCAGGGTCTTTAGAGAGGTTCCGGCCTGCTCCTGGCTGCAGTCCGCGCTCTCCAAGTAACTTTATAATGATGGGGCTTGTTAAGCCGGCTCAGCAAGGTTCCTGGCCAATTAAAAGAAAGCGGGTCTGATGACATCATTTGATGATGCATCATCAGCCGGTTTCCTTAAAGGGACCATGGCCACATTGATTTTGACAGTTGTGCTGTCAGTGTTGTACAGCATTGAGGTGCAGCAAACATTGACAAACACTGCACCCAGGCTTTCTCATATCACTATCCATATGCATATAGAGGGAGTCACAGCATGCAGGGTGGTTCTCTTCCCTTCCAATGGGCGGAAGTGATCTCCCCAGGAAAACAACGCAGCCTGGTTACACATTGCACAGGAGGACACAAGCAGGGATGTCATCAGGAAGACCTGGCTGTAGTGGTGCAAACCTTTCAATGATCTCAATAGATCACAAAATGTTACTGCAAAGCCACACTCAACCTCATCCTGCTGTGCCACTCATCACATCCCCATCACTCTGCCTTCCCTACCCTACTCCTGCACATCCTTATTCACACCAACTTACCTTGCACCTCCACCCATCCCTCTCTCTCTCTAAGGGGAATAAGGAAATGGCAGAGAAATTAAACAATTAAATGTATGTCTTCATGGAAAAAGATACATAAAACTATCCGGAAATAGAGGAGAACCAAGGGTGTAGTGAGAATGAGGAACTTAAAGAAATTAGTATTGGAAAAAAATGGTACTGGAAAAATTAATGGGACTGAAATCCGATAAATCCCCTGGACCCGATGGACTACATCCTTGGAACGAGGTGGCTATAGAAATAGTGGATGAATTTGCTGTCATCTTCCAAAATTACATAGATTCTAGAACGGTTCCCATGGATTGGAAGATAGTAAATATAACCCCGCTATTTAAGAAAGGAGGAAGAGAGAAGACAGGGAACTACAGACCAGTTAGCCTGACGTCAGCCGTAGGGAAAATGCTAGAATCTATTATTGAGGACGTGGTAACAGGGCACTTAGAAAATAATATTAACATTGGGCAGAGTCAACACAGATTTATGAAAGGGAAATCATGATTGACAAATCTGTTACCTGTTTTTTTGGAGGTTATATCTAGCAGAATAGATAATGGGGAACCAGTGGATGTGGTGTATTTGGATTTTCAGAAGGCATTCGATAAGGTTCCACACAAGAGGTTATTAAACAAAGTTACAGCTCATGGGATTGGGGATAATATACTGGCATGGATTGAGGATTGCTTAATGGACAGAAAACAGAGAATAGGAATAAACACGTCATTTTCAGGTTGGCAGGCTGTAACTAGTGCGGTTCCGCAAGGATCGGTGCTTGGGCCTCAGCTATTCACAATATATATGAATGATTTGGATGAGGGAACCAAATGTAATATATCCAAGTTTGCTGATGATACAAAGCTAGGTGGGAATGTAAGTTGTGAGGAGGATGCAAAGAAGCTTCAAGGCGATATAGACAGGCTAAATGAATGTGCAAGAACATGGCAAATAGAATAATATGTGGAGAACTGTGAAGTTATCCACTTTGGAAGAAAAAATAGAAAAGCAGAGAGTATTTTTTAAATGGTGAGAGACTGGGAAATGTTGGTGTTCAGAGGGACCTGGGTGTCCTTGTATACGAATCACTGAAAGTTAACATGCAGGTACAGCAATCAATTAAGAGAGCAAATGGTATGTTGGCCTTTATTACAAGAGGATATGAGTACGAATAAAAACATCTTACTGCAATTATTTAGGGCCCTGGTGAGACCGCACCTGGAATATTGTGTACAGTTAAGGGGTAGAAATTCACCCTTGCTGGAAACCTGGTGCAACTACCACTTTCAAAGTGTTTTTACCGTCGCATCAGACGAGCTGGACTCTTGATCAATTTTCAGCTCTTTGGCAATTTATTTGTAGTGGACCGGAAGTCAGTCATAATGGGGGCAGAAGTGCAATGGTAAGTACTCTAGAGGGGCGGAAGTGGGGATGGGACAGAGTCTCTGCTGCTGTCAGTCAGTGGCGAAGCGGTGCTGACGTCAGTGCGCGCGTGCGTCACATGTCTCTCCCCTCATTTAAAGGGGAGGGAACCCGTGATTATTTAACTTCGGTCCACTGGGCCACCAGGGAGGGTTTCGGCTGGGCCAGCAGCCTGGCACCCAAGAGGCAGTGACAGGCTGCCTGTTGGTGGCCCAGCCGAACCCAGGGCCATAATTGTCCGGCCAATCGGGAAGTCGGCCGGCAAAAAAGCAAAAAGTGGCGGCCATGGCAGTGCGCCCTCCCCTTGAAAGTGTGCCTGGTGATGCTGGTGTTGGGGCTGATCATGGTGGGATTCTGAGGACCAAGGTGAGATTTTTTTCAGGGGCACTGATGCTGATGGAATAGATGGCAGCTGAAGTTGAAATGACAGAAGCGATCTGTCAATGGTGAGAGAGGTTGTTCCAAGGAGGTGACAGTGGATAATTTACTCCAAACACTTCCAACCTGCATAAAGCACAAAAGTGTATTCCAATCCTGAAGGCTCCAGATTTTAAGATTGGAAAGTGAACAGCTGTGAAATGATACTTTTTATACTACGTTTGCAGCTGCCAACTATTCAGAAGAATGTATACTCATTGAAAAGTCAACTTACTTAACTGACATGATCCCCAAGCACCATGAATCTCGTCAAAAAGCTGGAAAAATGGTAAGTAGAGGGTAACATTTTCTTTCATTTGCTTTTAACAAGCTCTTAATGATGTAAATTGTCTCCCTGACGCTTGGTGTCAGGTTTGTTAACCGTTGACAGACCCAACCCATGCGAGACTAGTGTGGAGGTGGACTGACAGCGGGCTCCTGACCTGCTGTCAATCATTTTCATTTTGACAGCTGACCCAACTCACTGGTGTGAGCTGTGAGGAGGAAGCTAAGAGGCTGCAGAGTGACTTGGACAGGTTAGGTGAGTGGGCAAATGCTTGGCAGATGCAGTATAATGTGGATAAATGTGAGGTTATCCACTTTGGGGACAAAAACACAAAAACAGAATATTATCTGAATGGCGGCAGATTAGGAAAAGGGGAGGTGCAACGAGACCTGGGTGTCATGGTACATCAATCATTGAAAGTTGGCATGCAGGTACAGCAGACGGTGAAGAAGACAAATGGTATTTAAGTATAGGAGCTAGGGGATTTAAGTATAGGAGCAGGGAGGTCATAGAAACATAGGAACATAGAAAATAGGTGCAGAAGTAGGCCATTTGGCCCTTTGAGCCTGCACCGCCATTCAATAAGATCATGGCTGATCATTCCCTCAGTACACCTTTCCTGCTTTCTCTCCATACTCCTTGATCCCCTTAGCTGTAAGAGCCATATCTAACTCCCTCTTGAATATATCCAATGAACTGGCATCAACAACTCTCTGCGGCAGGGAATTCCACAGGTTAACAATGCTCTGAGTGAAGAAGTTTCTCCTCATCTCAGTCCTAAATGGAGGTCCTACTGCAGTTGTACAGGGCCTTGGTGAGGCCTCACCTGGAATATTATGTTCAGTTTTGGTCTCCTAATCTGAGGAAGGACATTCTTGCTGTTGAGGGAGTGCAGCAAAGGTTCACCAGACTGATTCCCGGGATGGCAGGACTAACATATGAGGAGAGACTGGATCGACTGGGCCTGTATTCACTGGAGTTTAGAAGGATGAGAGGGGATCTCATAGAAACATATAAAATTCTGATGGGACTGGACAGGTCAGATGCAGGAAGAATATTCCCGATGTTGGGGAAGTCCAGAACCAGGGGACACAGTCTAAGTATAAGGGGTAAGCCATTTAGGACTGAGATGAGGAGAAACTTCTTCACTCAGAGAGTTGTTAACCTGTGGAATTCTCTACCACAGAGAGTTGTTGATGCCAGTTCATTGGATATATTCAAGAGGGAGTTAGATATGTCCCTTACGGCTAAAGGGAGCAAGGGGTATGGAGAGAAAGTTGGAAAGAGGTACTGAGGTGAATGATCAACCATGATCTTATTGAATGGTGGTGCAGGCTAGAAGGGCCGAATTGCCTACTCTTGCACTTATTTTCTATGTTTCTAAACCCGCCCTCTCAGCGCCGGTAAAATTCTGCCCATATTCTCCCACTTACTGTTAAAGTTTTCTTATAAGCAATAAAATTATTCGAGCAAATTCTGTATGGATACTCGAGGTGGCAGTATTAGTATGGGCTTGGTGAACCTTTGGTGCATTGTTTTGCTTTACAAAAATGAATTGTGTCAGCATAAATAACATTAACAACAAAGTTGTGGCAAAGAAAGTAGTCTGTTTTATCGAACATTTCCTAAGTAGTTTCTGTTGAGCTTCTCACTAGTATATTGATGCCCTTGGAGGCTAATTACAACCCTCTTGTGACTTTTTGTACTTTTATAAAATGTATCATGTTGTTTCTAACATCAGCACTCTGACTACGAAGTTTTGTAACAGCAAAATACCTACCTGAAGTGTGTTAACTGCAAGTTGTGTCTTTGTCAAACTATAGTACAAGGATAAGTTAATAGGCCAGTAATTATACAGAGTTTACTTAAATGAAAAGTGGTTTCAAATTCACATTGATGGAAGCAATGTATTGTAATCACCTGAAGGATACTAACAGATGTGAGACTGCCCATTGGAGTAAATATAACTGCCTCTCCCTCCTCAGCACGGACTACAAAATCTTCGCCAGGGCGATGTCTGCTCGCCTTGGTGCCGTGCTGGACCACATGATCCACCCCGACCAGTCCTACACGGTCCCGGGCCGGACAATCCACGATAACATCCATCTGGTCCGGGACCTCATCCATTGTTCCCAGGAGGCTGGTCTGACGGTCGCCTTCCTATCCCTCGACCAAGAGAAGGCGTTCGACAGGGTGGATCACGACTATCTGCTCGGAACTCTGCGCGCTTTCGGGTTCGGGACGCATTTCGTCGCCCGGATCCGACTTTTGTACGCCGCCGCGGAGTGTCTGATTAAGGTTAACTGGTCCTTGACGGCGCCCCTTCGCTTTAGGAGAGGGGTGCGCCAGGGATGCCCCATGTCCGGCCAGTTATACGCCGTTTGCGTGGAGCCTTTCCTGCGCCTCTTGCGGACGAGGTTGACGGGACTGGCTCTGCAAGGGCCGGGCATGGAGGTCGTCCTCTCGGCTTACGCCGATGACGTGCTCCTCGCGGTAGAGGATCCCGCTGACCTGCGGAGGATGAGTGAGTGCCAGGAGATTTACTCGGCCGCGTCCTCCGCCAGGATCAACTGGGAGAAATGTTCCGGACTCCTGGTGGGTCAGTGGCGGGTGGACTCCCTGCCGGAGGAGCTCAGGCCTTTTGCCTGGAGCACGACCCATCTCCTCTATCTGGGAGTCTACCTTAGCCCCGACGAGGGAGCCTGGCCGGCGAACTGGCAGGAGCTGGAGGCCAAGGTCACCGCTCGCCTAGGGCGCTGGACAGGACTGCTCCGAGTGCTGTCTTACAGGGGTCGAGCGCTAGTCATAAACCAGCTGGTGGCCGCAATGTTGTGGTACCGGCTGGTCACTTTGATCCCTCCCCCTGCGTTTGTCGTCAAGATACAGAAGAAGCTGGTGGACTTCTTCTGGAACAACAGGAAGCACTGGGTCTCTGCCGCGGTCTTGAGTCTCCCGCTTGAGGAGGGCGGTCAGTCGTTGGTGTGCGTCAGCGCCCAGCTCGCGACTTTCCGTCTTCAGACCCTGCAGAGATACCTTTACGTCGAGCCCCCTCCTAGGTGGTGTGCTCTGGCGAGGTATTTCTTCCGCCAGCAGCGCGACCTCAATTATGACACGCAGCTCCTGCTTGTGAACTTGGGGGGTGCCAGGACCGCCCTCCGGGAGCTGCCTGTCTTTTACAGGGAACTCATCAGGGTCTGGAACAAAGTCTCCACCAAGCGCAGCTCTCCGCCGGCTGGAGTGGCGGCCGTCCTGCAGGAACTGCTGCTCGGAAATCCGTACCTCCACGGCCGAGGTTTTATGTGGCGGTCGGAAGAGAGGATGGCGCCAGACACGCTGGCGCGGCGCCTAAATTCTGCCAACGTCCGCCACGCGGCCGATGCCATCGAGTCGCTAAAAACAGCTCTGGGCCCTGACTCCGTTAGGTGCATCGAGGAGGCTCAAGCACGTGGGGAGATCCCGTCCGAACTGACCCCCGTCCGGACGGAATTCCTCATCGGCGCCAAACCCCGGAACCTCCCTCGGGGGCCGGCGCCTCACAACTTGAGCCGCCTCGGGGAAATCCCCTCCGTGCCTGTCAGTTCCGCGCGGAGGGGTTTCCTGTACGGGCTGCTCCTGCACACCCTCAACTTTGCCATCCTCGCCGGCCGTCCGGACACGCCATGGCGTACCATCTTGCCGTCCGGAGGAGGCAGGGGTCCCCGATGGAAGGCACTCTACGCAGGGGTCCTCCCACTATTCATCGGGGACTTGGCCTGGAGGGTGGTGCACGGAGCAGTGCCGTGCAACAAATTTTTAAGCCGGTTCACGGACTCCCAGGCCGCCTGCAATTTCTGCGGTCTGGAAGAGTCCGTGTTCCATGTTTTTATGGAATGCACAAGGTTGCAGCCCCTGTTCCATTATTTGAAGGGGCTGCTCCTGAAATTCTGGCTGCAATTCAGTCCCACTCTCCTGATCTTTGGGCACCCTGTGCGGAGGGGAGCGGGTAGGTCCGAAGGCCTCCTCGTAGGACTGCTCCTGGGCACGGCCAAGGGTGCCATCAGCCGGTCCAGGCAGCGGGCGGTCGAGGGGGTCGTTCAACCTGACTGCCTGCCTCTCTTCCACTCTTACATCCGGTCCAGGGTGTCCTTGGAGATGGAGCACGCGGTGTCCACCGGTACACTCGCGGCCTTCCGCGAGAGGTGGGCACCGGAGGGACTGGAGTGCATCATCACGCCCGGCAACCAAATTTTAATTTGATTTTACGTTTTAAAGTTTAATTTGTTTTAATTGCCGGTGCTTTTAGTGTCCCCCTTCCCTTTTATAGGGGGCACTGGGGAAAAATTGTGATTTTAGTGCCCAAAAAAAAACCAAAAAAAAAAAGAAAAACACTAAAAAAAAGGGCCTTGTAAATGTCTGGTGTGTCACCCAGGTAGGGTGGCACGGTTTAATGTCTTTTGTTTTTGCAGATAAACTCCAAAAAGAGTTAAATATAACTGCCTCCCGTGAATATTACGGGGCTCTGTTCTCTCCGGATCCGTCCAGCGAGGAAGCGCGTAGAGTTTTGTGGGAGGACCTGCCGAAGGTCAGCCCGGAGGGCGCCGAAAATTTGGAAGCTCCGCTAAGCCTGGCGGAGCTGACCGGTGCCCTCGACCGGCTCTCGAGGGGAAAATCCCCGGGGCTGGACGGGCTGACTGTGGAGTTCCACAGGGCGTTCTTTTTCCTTTTTTTGTTTTTTTTTGTGTTTTTCTTTTGTTTTTGGTTTTTTTTTGGGCACTAAAATCACAATTTTTCCCCAGTGCCCCCTATAAAAGGGAAGGGTGACACTAAAAGCACCGGCAATTAAAACAAATTAAACTTTAAAACGTAAAATCAAATTAAAATTTGGTTGCCGGGCGTGATGATGCACTCCAGTCCCTCCAGTGCCCACCTCTCGCGGAAGGCCGCCAGCGTACCGGGGAGATGCCCTTCTCTTGGCGCAGGGCAGTCATCGTCCTGCTGCCTAAGAAGGGCGATCTCCGCCTCCTTAAGAACTGGCGCCCGGTCTCCCTCCTCAGCACGGACTACAAAATCTTCGCCAGGGCGATGTCTGCTCGCCTTGGTGCCGTGCTGGACCACATGATCCACCCCGACCAGTCCTACACGGTCCCGGGCCGGACAATCCACGATAACATCCATCTGGTCCGGGACCTCATCCATTGTTCCCAGGAGGCTGGTCTGTCGGTCGCCTTCCTATCCCTCGACCAAGTGAAGGCGTTCGACAGGGTGGATCACGACTATCTGCTCGGAACTCTGCGCGCTTTCGGGTTCGGGACGCATTTCGTCGCCCGGATCCGACTTTTGTACGCCGCCGCGGAGTGTCTGATTAAGGTTAACGGGTCCTTGACGGCGCCCCTTCGCTTTAGGAGAGGGGTGCGCCAGGGATGCCCCATGTCCGACCAGTTATACGCCATTTGCGTGGAGCCTTTCCTGCGCCTCTTGCGGACGAGATTGACGGGACTGGCTCTGCAAGGGCCGGGCGTGGGGGTCATCCTCTCGGCTTACGCCGATGACGTGCTCCTCGCGGTAGAGGATCCCGCTGACCTGCGGAGGATGCGTGAGTGCCAGGAGATTTACTCGGCCGCGTCCTCCGCCAGGATCAACTGGGAGAAATGTTCCGGACTCCTGGTGGGTCAGTGGCGGGTGGACTCCCTGCCGGAGGAGCTCAGGCCTTTTGCCTGGAGCACGACCCATCTCCTCTCTCTGGGAGTCTACCTTAGCCCCGACGAGGGAGCCTGGCCGGTGAACTGGCAGGAGCTGGAGGCCAAGGTCGCCGCTCGCCTAGGGCGCTGGACAGGACTGCTCCGAGTGCTGTCCTACAGGGGTCGAGCGCTAGTCATAAACCAGCTGGTGGCCACAATGTTGTGGTACCGGCTGGTCACTTTGACCCCTCCCCCTGCGTTTGTCGCCAAGATACAGAAGAAGCTGGTGGACTTCTTCTGGAACAACAGGAAGCACTGGGTCTCTGCTGCGGTCTTGAGTCTCCCGCTTGAGGAGGGCGGTCAGTCGTTGGTGTGCGTCAGCGCCCAGCTCGCGACTTTCCGTCTTCAGACCCTGCAGAGATACCTTTACGTCGAGCCCCCTCCTAGGTGGTGTGCTCTGGCGACGTATTTCTTCCGCCAGCAGCGCGACCTCAATTATGACACGCAGCTCCTGTTTGTGAACTTGGGGGGTGTCAGGACCGCCCTCCGGGAGCTGCCTGTCTTTTACACGGAACTCATCAGGGTCTGGAACAAAGTCTCCACCAAGCGCAGCTCTCCGCCGGCTGGAGTGGCGGCCGTCCTGCAGGAGCCGCTGCTCGGGAATCCGTACCTCCACGACCGAGGTTTTATGTGGCGGTCGGAAGAGAGGGCTGTGGCTGGTGAGGTGACCAGGGTCAGGGACCTGCTCGATGGCGGAGGAGCGGGCTGGATGGCGCCAGACACGCTGGCGCGGCGCCTAAATTCTGCCAACGTCCGCCACGCGGCCGATGCCATCGAGTCGCTAAAAACAGCTCTGGGCCCTGACTCCGTTAGGTGCATCGAGGAGGCTCAAGCACGTGGGGAGATCCCGTCCGAACTGACCCCCGTCCGGACGGAATTCCTCATCGGCGCCAAACCCCGGAACCTCCCTCGGGGGCCGGCGCCTCACAACTTGAGCCGCCTCGGGGAAATCCCCTCCGTGCCTGTCAGTTCCGCGCGGAGGGGTTTCCTGTACGGGCTGCTCCTGCACACCCTCAACTTTGCCATCCTCGCCGGCCGTCCGGACACGCCATGGCGTACCATCTTGCCGTCCGGAGGAGGCAGGGGTCCCCGATGGAAGGCACTCTACGCAGGGGTCCTCCCACTATTCATCGGGGACTTGGCCTGGAGGGTGGTGCACGGAGCAGTGCCGTGCAACAAATTTTTAAGCCGGTTCACGGACTCCCAGGCCGCCTGCAATTTCTGCGGTCTGGAAGAGTCCGTGTTCCATGTTTTTATGGAATGCACAAGGTTGCAGCCCCTGTTCCATTATTTGAAGGGGCTGCTCCTGAAATTCTGGCTGCAATTCAGTCCCACTCTCCTGATCTTTGGGCACCCTGTGCGGAGGGGAGCGGGTAGGTCCGAAGGCCTCCTCGTAGGACTGCTCCTGGGCACGGCCAAGGGTGCCATCAGCCGGTCCAGGCAGCGGGCGGTCGAGGGGGTCGTTCAACCTGACTGCCTGCCTCTCTTCCACTCTTACATCCGGTCCAGGGTGTCCTTGGAGATGGAGCACGCGGTGTCCACCGGTACACTCGCGGCCTTCCGCGAGAGGTGGGCACCGGAGGGACTGGAGTGCATCATCACGCCCGGCAACCAAATTTTAATTTGATTTTACGTTTTAAAGTTTAATTTGTTTTAATTGCCGGTGCTTTTAGTGTCCCCCTTCCCTTTTATAGGGGGCACTGGGGAAAAATTGTGATTTTAGTGCCCAAAAAAAAACCAAAAAAAAAAAGAAAAACACTAAAAAAAAGGGCCTTGTAAATGTCTGGTGTGTCACCCAGGTAGGGTGGCACGGTTTAATGTCTTTTGTTTTTGCAGATAAACTCCAAAAAGAGTTAAATATAACTGCCTCCCGTGAATATTACGGGGCTCTGTTCTCTCCGGATCCGTCCAGCGAGGAAGCGCGTAGAGTTTTGTGGGAGGACCTGCCGAAGGTCAGCCCGGAGGGCGCCGAAAATTTGGAAGCTCCGCTAAGCCTGGCGGAGCTGACCGGTGCCCTCGACCGGCTCTCGAGGGGAAAATCCCCGGGGCTGGACGGGCTGACTGTGGAGTTCCACAGGGCGTTCTTTTTCCTTTTTTTGTTTTTTTTTGTGTTTTTCTTTTGTTTTTGGTTTTTTTTTGGGCACTAAAATCACAATTTTTCCCCAGTGCCCCCTATAAAAGGGAAGGGTGACACTAAAAGCACCGGCAATTAAAACAAATTAAACTTTAAAACGTAAAATCAAATTAAAATTTGGTTGCCGGGCGTGATGATGCACTCCAGTCCCTCCAGTGCCCACCTCTCGCGGAAGGCCGCCAGCGTACCGGGGAGATGCCCTTCTCTTGGCGCAGGGCAGTCATCGTCCTGCTGCCTAAGAAGGGCGATCTCCGCCTCCTTAAGAACTGGCGCCCGGTCTCCCTCCTCAGCACGGACTACAAAATCTTCGCCAGGGCGATGTCTGCTCGCCTTGGTGCCGTGCTGGACCACATGATCCACCCCGACCAGTCCTACACGGTCCCGGGCCGGACAATCCACGATAACATCCATCTGGTCCGGGACCTCATCCATTGTTCCCAGGAGGCTGGTCTGTCGGTCGCCTTCCTATCCCTCGACCAAGTGAAGGCGTTCGACAGGGTGGATCACGACTATCTGCTCGGAACTCTGCGCGCTTTCGGGTTCGGGACGCATTTCGTCGCCCGGATCCGACTTTTGTACGCCGCCGCGGAGTGTCTGATTAAGGTTAACGGGTCCTTGACGGCGCCCCTTCGCTTTAGGAGAGGGGTGCGCCAGGGATGCCCCATGTCCGACCAGTTATACGCCATTTGCGTGGAGCCTTTCCTGCGCCTCTTGCGGACGAGATTGACGGGACTGGCTCTGCAAGGGCCGGGCGTGGGGGTCATCCTCTCGGCTTACGCCGATGACGTGCTCCTCGCGGTAGAGGATCCCGCTGACCTGCGGAGGATGCGTGAGTGCCAGGAGATTTACTCGGCCGCGTCCTCCGCCAGGATCAACTGGGAGAAATGTTCCGGACTCCTGGTGGGTCAGTGGCGGGTGGACTCCCTGCCGGAGGAGCTCAGGCCTTTTGCCTGGAGCACGACCCATCTCCTCTCTCTGGGAGTCTACCTTAGCCCCGACGAGGGAGCCTGGCCGGTGAACTGGCAGGAGCTGGAGGCCAAGGTCGCCGCTCGCCTAGGGCGCTGGACAGGACTGCTCCGAGTGCTGTCCTACAGGGGTCGAGCGCTAGTCATAAACCAGCTGGTGGCCACAATGTTGTGGTACCGGCTGGTCACTTTGACCCCTCCCCCTGCGTTTGTCGCCAAGATACAGAAGAAGCTGGTGGACTTCTTCTGGAACAACAGGAAGCACTGGGTCTCTGCTGCGGTCTTGAGTCTCCCGCTTGAGGAGGGCGGTCAGTCGTTGGTGTGCGTCAGCGCCCAGCTCGCGACTTTCCGTCTTCAGACCCTGCAGAGATACCTTTACGTCGAGCCCCCTCCTAGGTGGTGTGCTCTGGCGACGTATTTCTTCCGCCAGCAGCGCGACCTCAATTATGACACGCAGCTCCTGTTTGTGAACTTGGGGGGTGTCAGGACCGCCCTCCGGGAGCTGCCTGTCTTTTACACGGAACTCATCAGGGTCTGGAACAAAGTCTCCACCAAGCGCAGCTCTCCGCCGGCTGGAGTGGCGGCCGTCCTGCAGGAGCCGCTGCTCGGGAATCCGTACCTCCACGACCGAGGTTTTATGTGGCGGTCGGAAGAGAGGGCTGTGGCTGGTGAGGTGACCAGGGTCAGGGACCTGCTCGATGGCGGAGGAGCGGGCTGGATGGCGCCAGACACGCTGGCGCGGCGCCTAAATTCTGCCAACGTCCGCCACGCGGCCGATGCCATCGAGTCACTAAAAACAGCTCTGGGCCCTGACTCCGTTAGGTACATCGAGGAGGCTCAAGCACGTGGGGAGATCCCGTCCGAACTGACCCCCGTCCGGACGGAATTCCTCATCGGCGCCAAACCCCGGAACCTCCCTCGGGGGCCGGCGCCTCACAACTTGAGCCGCCTCGGGGAAATCCCTTCTGTGCCTTTCAGTTCCGCGCGGAGGGGTTTCTTGTACGGGCTGCTCCTGCACACTCTCAACTTTGCCATCCTCGCCGGCCGTCCGGACACGCCATGGCGTACCATCTTGCCGTCCGGAGGAGGCGGGCGTCCCCGATGGAGGGCACTCTACGCAGGGGTCCTCCCACTATTCATCGGGGACTTGGCCTGAAGGGTGGTGCACGGAGCAGTGCCGTGCAACAAATCTTTAAGCCGGTTCACGGACTCCCAGGCCGCCTGCAATTTTTGCGGTCTGGAAGAGTCCGTGTTCCATGTTTTTATTGAGTGCACGAGGTTGCAGCCCTGTTCCATTATTTGAAGGGGCTGCTCCTGAAATTCTGGCTGCACTTCAGTCCCACTCTCCTGATCTTTGGGCACCCTGTGCGGAGGGGAGCGGGTAGGTCTGAAGGCCTCCTCGTAGGACTGCTCCTGGGCACGGCCAAGGGTGCCATCAGCCGGTCCAGGCAGCGGGCGGTCGAGGAGGTCGTTCAACCTGACTGCCTGCCTCTCTTCCGCTCTTACATCCGGTCCAGGGTGTCCTTGGAGATGGAGCACGCGGTGTCCACCGGTACGCTCGCGGCCTTCCTCGATAGGTGGGCACCGGAGGGACTGGAGTGCATCATCACGCCCGGCAACCAAATTTTAATTTGATTTTACGTTTTAAAGTTTAATTTGTTTTAATTGCCGGTGCTTTTAGTGTCCCCTTCCCTTTTATAGGGGGCACTGGGAAAATTGTGATTTTAGTGCCCAAAAAAAAAGGATAAAAAGGGCCTTGTAAATGTCTGGTGTGTCACTCAGGTCGGGTGGCACGGTTTAATGTTTTATGTTTTGTAGGTAGACTCTAAAAGAGTTAAATATAACTGCCTGAAGATGTCCCTCGGAACTTTTGAAATTTAAGCGCTGAATTTTTTGCTCGAAGCACACTGGTCATGCACCCAGAAGTATAATGAATGCATCTTTCGTCAGATGTACATCGAGTAGATCTCATGATATTTTGTGAGTTGTGCTCATTTAAATTACTCAGCATTCCAGCAATAGATTTAAAGAGCTACAGCTGTGGCTTGGAGGGGCAGCGACAATTTCAGCAGTGTAAGATAGCAGCAAGCATAATTGTAGCTTCACTGCCCTGAAAGATATGGCTGAGGATACTATCAGAGCCTGAGGAGGAGGGAGAACTATTTGCTGGAAGTGTCGCTAAGGAACATGTAGCAAAGTAGGGATGCCATCGTTGGGTCTAACGCGAACCCTCCTTAGTAGTCTGCTGTCCAGTCTACAGGGAAAATAAGTTAAAGAAAATAAAGAAACAACTGGCATTTATATAACGCCTTTCGTGACCTCGGGATGTCCCAAAGCGTTTAGTCAATTAAGCACTTAATCACTGCTGTATTGTAAGAAAATAAGGTCAGAGTTACTTTTATCATTCTGTTTTTCTTATTGAATGTTTTTGTTGAGTTATCAACAAAAATAATGATGATATAATCAGAGGTGTTTCAGAGACTGATGTTATGAGGACGAAGAGTTAATTTGCATGGTTGGAGCCAAAGCATCCCTTGTGAATGTATGCATCTTTGCTGATGGTTAGGAATAATTTATTTACCATAAACGGCTTGTCCGGATGTGTAGTTTGACTATTCTATATGTAAGTTTATTTCCATATTCAAGTGTAAAATGTTGTATTTTTTTAAACTGAAAGTAATATTATTCTTCAGCAAGATGGATGACTTGCACTATAATATATTGATAATTCAATTTAATTGTTCTCTGTGAAGCATTGAGCCCTCAGTTACTTGCTAACATCAAGAAGTTTCATATAACAGAGAGATTAGCAAACAGAAACAGACAAGGATAGGAAGCAGAGAAATAATAAGGAGAACATGGGGAAAGATAAAGAATCTGGATGATAGTTAGAGACAAGACATGCCAATGAGAAAACATGAAGGAAGAATACAGGTCAGGATGGCTGAAAGATCTAAGGTACTGTGTTCAGATCACAGTCTTCTCTGGAGGCGTAGGTTTGAATCCCACTTCTGAGAGATATTTTGGGATTAAAAGCCAACAGATCCCCTGCAGCTGATGGCCTACATCTTCGGGTTCTAAAAGGTGTGGCTTCCGAGATAGTGGATGCATTGATTGCAATCTTCCAAAATTCCCTAGCAAATGTAACACAGCTATTTAAAAATGGAGGGAGAGAGAAAACAAGCCAGTTAGTTGGATAACAGTTGTCAGGAAAATGCTGGAATTCATGATTAAGGAAATGGTAACATGACACTTAGAAACCATGATATGATAAGGCAGAATCAATATAGTTTTATGAAAGGGAAATTGTGTTTGACAAATCTATTAGAGTTTCTTGACAAGGAGTCGGAGGAGCAGGCCATAAAAGGGCGTGACCGTCAGGGAGCAGCCAGCGGGAGTCGGAGGAGTGGCCCATAAAAGGGCACGATTGTCAGGGAGTAGCCAGCGGGAGTCGGAGGAGCTAGCTGGTGCAGGTACAGGGGCAGAAGGTAAACAAAGAAGTAGAAAGAAATTGAAGGGTGACGTCACAGCCAAGCGGGTAAGTGATTGGCTGGTGGATTGGTGAGTATTTAATCTTCCTATCATTTCCCTATCAGTAGGTCACCTTTGATATTGTTGTCAAATTAAGTTAATCTAAGGGTTAAGTCATGGCAGGAGAGCTCAGTCACATGCCATGCTCCTCCTGTGCAATGTGGAAAGTCAGCGACGCTTCCATTGTCCCTGATGACTACATGTGCATTATGTGTATCCTGCTGCAGTTCCTGACAGACCGCATTGTAGCACTGGAGTTGCGCATGGACTCACTCTGAACCATCCGCGATGCTGAGGATGTCGTGAATAGCATGCTTAGTGAGTTGGTCATGCCGTAGGCAAAGGTTACTCAGGCAGATAAGGAATGGGTGACCATCAGGCAGAGCAGTGGAAGGAAGGTAGTGCAGGGATCCCCTGCGGTCATCCCCCTCGAAAACAGATACACTGTTTTGGGTACTGTTGGGGGGGATGACTCATTAGGGGAGGGCAGAAGCAGCCAAGTTCATGGCACCATGGATGGCTCTGCTGCACAGAAGGGGCAGGAAGAAGAGTGGGAGAGCTATAGTGGTAGGGGACTCTATTGCAAGGGGAATAGATAGGCATTTCTGCGGCCACAATCGAGACTCCAGGATGGTATGTTGCCTCACTGGTGCAAGTGTCAAGGATGTCTCGGAGCGGCTGCAGAATATTTTGGAGGGGGAGGGTGAACAGCCAGTTGTCGTGGTGCATATAGGTACCAACGTTATAGGTAAAAAATGGGATGAGGTCCTACAAGCTGAATTTAGGGAGCTAGGAGATAAATTAAAAAGCAGGACCTCAAAGGTAGTAATCTCAGGGATTGCTACCAGTGCCACGTGCTAGTCAGAGTAGGAATTGCAGGATAGCTCAGATGACTACGTGGCTTGAGGAGTGATGCAGGAGGGAGGGATTCAAATTCCTGGGACATTGGAACCGGTTCTCGGCGAGGTGGGACCAGTACAATCCAGACGGTCTGCACCTGGGCAGGACTGGAACCAATGTCCTAGGCAAGTGTTTGCTAGTGCTGTTGGGGAGGAGTTAAACTAATATGGCAGGCAGATGGGAACCTATGCAGGGAGACGGAGGGAAGTAAAATGGGGGCAGAAGCAAAAGATAAGAAAAGTAAAAGTGGAGGGCAAAGAAATGCAAACGAAAGGAAAAAATCAAAAAGGACCACATTACAACAAAAATCTGAAGGGATAAAGTGTGTTAAAAAGACAACCCTGAAGAATCTGTGCCTCAATGTGAGGAGTATTCGTAATAAGGTGGACAAATGAACTGCGCAGGCAGCTATTAACGAATATGATATAATTGGGATTACGGAGACATGGCTCCAGGGTCACCAAGGCTGGGAACTCAACATCGAGGGGTATTCAACATTCAGGAAGGATAGACAGAAATGAAAAGGAGGTGGGGTAGCGTTGCTGGTTAGAGAAGAAATTAACGCAATAGTAAGGAAGGCCATTAGCTTGGATGATGTGGAATCTGTATGGGTAGAGCTGCGGAATACCAAAGAGCAGAAAACGCAAGTGGGAGTTGTGTACCGACCATCAAACAGTAGTGGTGAGGTTGGTGACAGCATTAAACAAGAAATTAGGGATGTGTGCAATAAAGGTACAGCAGTTATCATGGGCAACTTTAATTTACATATAGATTGGGCTAACCAAACTGGTAGCAGTACGGTGGAGGAGGATTTCCTGAAGTGTATTAGGGATGGTTTTCTAGACCAATATGTCGAGGAACCAACTAGACTTGGTGATGTGTAACGAGAAAGGACTAACTAGCAATCTTTTTGAGCGAGGCCCCTTGGGGAAGAGTGACCATAATATGGTAGAATTCTTTATTAAGATGGAGAGTGATATAGTTAATTCAGAGACTAGGGTCCTGAACTTAAGGAAAAGTAACTTTGATGGTATGAGACGTGAATTGGCTAGAATACACTGCCGAATGATACTTAAAGGGTTGACGGTGGATAGGCAATGGTAAACATTTAAAGATCACATGGATGAACTTCAACAATTGTACATCCCTGTCTGGAGTAAAAAATAAAACAGGGAAGGTGGCTCAACCGTGGCTAACAAGTGCAATTAGGGATAGTGTTAAATCCAAGGAAGAGGCATATAAATTGGTCAGAAAAAGCAGCAAACCGGAGGACTGGGAGAAATTTAGAATTCAGCAGAGGAGGACAAAGGGTTTAATTAGGAGGGGGGAAATAGAGTATGAGAGGAAGCTTGTAGGGAACATAAAAACTGACTGCAAAAGCTTCTATAGATATGTGAAGAGAAAAAGATAAGTGATGACAAACGTAGGTACCTTGAAGTCAGAATCAGGTGAATTTATAATGGGGAACAAAGAAATGGCAGACCAATTGAACAAATACTTTGGTTCTGTCATCACGAAGGAAGACACAAGTAACGTTCCGGAAATACTAGGCGACCGACGGTCTAGTGAGAAGTAGGAACTGAAGGAAATCCTTATTAGGCGGGAAATTGTGACAGGGAAATTGATGGGATTGAAAGCCTATAAATCCCCAGGGCCTGATAGTCTGCATCCCAGAATACTTAAGGAAGTGGCCCTAGAAATAGTGGATGCATTGGTGATCATTTTCCAACAGTCTATCGATTCTGGATCAGTTCCTATAGACTGGAGGGTAGCTAATGTAACACCACTTTTTAAAAAGGAGGGAGAGAGAAAACGGGGAATTAGAGATTGATTAGCCTGACATCAGTAGTGTGGAAAATGTTGGAATCAATTTTTAAAGATGAAATAGCATTCGGAAAGCAGTGACAGGATCGGTCCTATTCAGCATGGATTTATGAAAGGGAAATCATGCTTGACAAATCTTCTGGAATTTTTTGAGGATATAACTAGAAGAGTGGATAAGGGGGAACCAGTGGATGTGGTGTATTTGGACTTTCAAAAGGCTTTTGACAAGGTCCCACACAAGAGATTGTTGTGCAAAATTAAAGCACTTGGTATTGGGGGTAATGTATTGACGTGGATAGAGAACTGGTTGGCAGACAGGAAGCAGAGAGTTGGGATAAACGGGTCCTTTTCAGAATGGCACGCAGTGACTAGTGGGGTGCCACAGGGCTCAGTGCTGGGACCCCAGCTCTTTAAAATATACATTAATGATTTAAATGAAGGAATTGAGTGTAATATCTCCAAGTTTGCAGACGACACTAAGCTGGGTGGCAGTGTGAGCTGTGAGGAGGATGCTAAGAGGCTGCAGGGTGACTTGGACAGGTTAATTGAGTGGGCAAAAGCATGGCAGATGCAGTATAATGTGGATAAATGTGAGGTTATCCACATTGGGGGCAAAAACACGAAGGCAGAATATTATCTGAATGGTGGCAGATTAGGAAAAGGGGAGGTGCAACGAGACCTGGGTGTCATGGTACATCAGTCACTGAAGGTTGGCATGCAGGTGCAGCAGGCGGTGAAGAAGACAAATGGCATGTTGGCCTTCATAGCTAGGGGATTTGAGTATAGGAGCAGGGAAGTCTTGCTGCAGCTGTACAGGGCCTTGGTGAGGCCTCACCTGGAATTTTGTGTTCAGTTTTGGTCTCCTAATCTGAGGAAGATCGTTCTTGTTATTGAGGGAGTGCAGCGAAGGTTCACAAGACTGATTTCCGGGATGGAAGGACTGACATATGATGAGAGACTGGATCGACTGGGCCTGTATTCACTGGAGTTTCGAAGAATGAGAGGGGATCTCATAGAAACATAGAATATTCTGAACGGACTGGACAGGTTAGATGCAGGAAGAATGTTCTCGATGTTGGAGGAGTCCAGAACCAGGGGTCACAGTCTAAGGATAAGGGGTAAGCCATTTAGGACCGAGATAAGGAGAAACTTCTTCACTCAGAGAGTTGTTAATCTGTGGAGTTCTCTTCCGCAGCGAGTAGTTGATGCCAGTTCATTAGATATATTCAAGAGGGAATTAGATATGGCCCTTACGGCTAAAGGGATTCAGGGGTATGGAGAGAAAGCAGGAAAGGGGTACTGAGGTGAATGTTCAGCTATGATCTTATTGAATGGTGACGCAGGCTCCTGCGCCAATTTTCGATGTTTCTATATTTCTATGTTTCTATATAACTTGCAGAGGAATCAGATGCTCTAATAATAACTCCACGAGACAGTGTGATGTGCTTGAACTGGAGTGACCTTCGTCCATTTAATGTAACTCCAGAGTGAGGATCATACATGGTGGCCTGCCTTTTATACTAGGCCTGGCACACCTGTACAGGTAACCTACGAGGCTCCCACTACGGTGCCCTCTGGTGGCACACCTTGTAATAGTACAAGCAGTAACGATGTCGGATACATGACATCACTCTCCTCCAAGCCTTTAGTGCAAATCGCCTTTGCATTGACCATGCTCTGGGCTTAGCTCTATCTGGTTGACCTTAGGCGGGTCGTTTCTATCTTGGGTGAGTAGGTGGTGTTTCGTTGGCAGGAGAGTTGCTGGTGGTTTCTATTTGTGTGTCCATGACCACTCCATTCTCTCCGCCGCCGCGCACCCCCCCCCCCCACCTCCACATGCAGATTGTGCCGTTGGCTCATTACATTCATATACATTCAAGTCCAAAAACAAAATTTGCATTTACAGTATTGCATTCGTGGTACACGCTTCGAATATTCTTAGAGTCAGTGCTGGGGTCAGCGCCGCTGCGTGAGGACAAACTAGTGCCAGGACTACTGGATGGTGTCCAGATAGTCTGGTGGTGGCGCGGTGCCCAGTGCTGGCCGTGGGAACCCGGTTGGCTCAAGTTGCCTGCTCTTGGGGGTTTTGCCATTGCTTCTAGCGCCTGGCAGGTTCACAGATGCCTGTGACCTCCCTGTCCTCTCCTTGCGCCCCGGGTCACTTCTGCTCCCTAAGGGGCAGTCGTCTCGCAGTGCACTGGGAACTGCTGACTCGCTTGCCTGGGCGTTATTTGGTTTGGGATCCTGCATGGTCCCAGTCCCATTTGGGAGACCCATTGCGGGTGAACCTTCGTTCCCGGGTATAGCCTTGGTGGTGATAGGGTCTGGGGGTGGCACCTCAGCGCGGTTTGCTCTTTCAGGCTCGTGGCGGTTGGTGCGATCGGGTGCCTGAAAGGTGAAGCCGATCGGGGGCAATGTATCAATACCATTGCCGTTGCCCTCCTGAGATCACTTGCTCTGCAGCTTGTATATATTAGCTGCTTGTGGCCACACTCTGTGGTGCATCACTCTGGTCCCAGGGATGCAGGCTACAGCATTGGGTAGCTCACTGGACCTGTGTGCTCCCTGCCATGTATCCTACATGGCTACTGTTGGTACTGTCACAAGCTTGCCTCCAGAGGGCACAGCAGTGGGAGACTCATAGGTTACCTGTACAGGTGTGCCTGGCCTAGTATAAAAGGTAGGTCACCAGATGTGATCCTCACTCTGGAGTCACTTCAGTTCAAGTACAACACACTGCCTCATGGTGCCATTGTTAGAGCATCTCAGGACACAACAACTGGCGACGAGATTACAAACTTTCACGCAGAAATGGCTACCCTTGGTATGTTGCAGCAGTTCGCCAATGGTGATGATTGGGATGCCTCTGTGGAGAGGCTAGAACATTTCTTCACAGCAAACGACCTGGCAGGAGACGGCCCGGCCACAGTTGCTGATAAGCGCCGCACTATCCTGCTAACCAGTTGTAGGCCCAACGTCTATGGCCTCGATGGGACTTGCTGGCACCAGCGAGGACAATGACCAAGTCGCACAAGGAGCTCGTAACCCTGATCCAAGAGCAACTCAAGCCCAAGGAGAGCATCCTCACAGCCAGACACCGGTTCTATACCCACCGACGGCAGATGTCTCACCCTCAGGACTCAAACCCGGCAGGTACTTTGCACAGAGTGGCGCCATTCAGGGGCTGGACTGTAGAGCGCGAACGCTCTCAGGGAAGAGAGAACAGGCCCCCGAGTCCCTTAACTCAGAGTCTGCCGAAGGGAACTAATCGAGTAGCACCATGCTGGCATTGAGGAGGGAATTACAGGACTCACCAGTGCCATTTTATGCAAAGGCTGCAGCACAAAGGGCCACCTCCAGCGAATGTGTAAGAGAAATATGACTCACTGTGTTGATGAAGAGTCTGCAGATGGCCATGAATCCAGCATGGATTATGAATTGATAGACAGAGAGGCAGCCCAGTCCCACGAGGAGATACACAGAAAGTTTACCTGCACCACCGAGTGCTCCCCGCTGAAGATGGAAGTCGACATAGAGGGAAGTCCAGTCTTCATGGAAGTGGACACGGGGGTGAGCCAGTCAGTGATGAATCAAGGAGTCTTTGAGAGGCTATGGGACAATCCGGCTGAACGACCAGAGTTGGTCCCGGTTCAGACAAAGCTGCGCACCTACACCGATGAACTTAACCCAGTCGTTGGTAGTGCGAACGTAAAGATACTTCATGATGGCGCGGTGCACAAGTTACCTCTGTGGATTGTTGCAGGTGATGGACCAATGCTGCTCAGCAGAAGGTGGATGGAGAAGATCCATTGGAAGTGGGAAGACTTCACTCCTCCAGCGATCGAAGCCCTCTGCGCTCAGAGGCAAAGCAAGTCCTTACCTGAGAGTGGAACCAGCACCGGTGAGCTGACCAGCACGGCACCCGAGACACAGACCACTCAGCACGACTGCATGGAGATGATCCAGCTGAGGCGACTCGAACGCACCTTCCAGGCTCCAGTGATAGGTCTCAGGAGGAGAAAATCGGATCCAGCAGCGATTTCCTAACTGTGGAGGCAGAACCCGGGGAAAAAAGGATCGCAGCAATCGACATCGTGGACGAAGAAAAGATAGCGCCCGAACCACGAGGTGATGCGCTGAAGACAAAGATGGCCGCAGCCAGATCATGAGGTACAGCACTGATGGAGCAACACGTGGCAGTAAACGGAGAAGCCGTTTGGTGTAAAGCAAGCAAGGCCCTCTTAAAGGAGGCCTGCAACGCACTACAATTAAAGGGACAGTTCCACACATTTAAGTAATGTAACAGTAAAACAGTAATTGTAAGTTAGAAACTAAAGGTGTAACGGATTATGTAAAGTGTGTAACTGACTATGTAAAATGCATAACTGATAATCGGAATTGTATACATACAACCGGCGAGGAAAAGTCGCGCGATCGTGATCGGACCTCCAGAGTGTCCATCATAAGTAAGGAAAAGCTGTACGATGCAGGACTCCCATTGCACGCAGCCAATGCAGCGGGCAGACATCCATCGGGTGCACACAGGTCCAGCGAGCTACCCAATGCTGTAGCCTGCGTCCCGGGGACCAGAGTCATGCACCATGAAGTGTGGCCACAAGCAGCCAACACACACAAGCTGCGAAGCAAGCGACCTCAGCAGGGCAATGGCAATGGTAGTGATACCATGCCCTGGGCTGGCTCCATCTCTCAGGCAAGCAATGGTACCAACGGCCACGAGCTGAAGGAGCAGACTGCACCAAGGCCATACCCCCAGATGTAGAGTCACCCACCACTGTTCCTCCAGAGGAAACAAGCATCAGCCAGGATTTCAAACCAAGCGACGCTCAGGCCAGCGAGTCAGCAGCTCCCTGTGCACTGCTACACGACAGCTCCTCAGGGAGCAGCTGGGACCCAGGGCGTAAAGGAAGGACGGGGCGGGTCACAGACATCTGTGAACCTGCCCGACACTAGGGACCATGGCAATAGCTCAGAGAGCAGGCTACGCGAGCCAACTGGCTCCCCACAGCCAGCACCAGGCACTGAGCCGCCACCAGACTGCAGGGACACAACCCAGCAGCTCTGGAACTAGCTCGTCCTCACGTACCGGTCACCGCATCGACAAGGCATATAATGCTCTTGTCGCAACACGGAATCACAAAAAAAACCCCGCAAAACCCACTTACCTGAACTTGAATGTACATGAATGTTAGGAGCCCCCGCCACACCAATATGGGAAGGGGAGGGCGGGGGGGGCGGGGGGGAGAATGGAGTAGTCAGGAACACACACACATACAAACAGCAACCACCAGTACGCTTCTACACCCACTACCCACCCAAGGTTGAGCTGGCCCGCCAGAGGTCTATCAGACAAAACCCACATAGAGCTAAGCCCAGAGCACAGTTAATGCAGGGGCGATTTGCACTGAGGGTTCAGGGGGGAGTGATGTCATGTATCCTACATGGCTACTGTTGGTACTATTTTAAGGTGTGCCACCAGAGGGCACAGCAGTGGGAGACTCGAAGGTTACCTGTACAGGTGTGCCTGGCCTAGTATATAAGGCAGGCCACCAGGTGTGATCCTCACTCTGGAGTTAACAAATAAAGGACTAAGGTCACTACAGTTCAAGTACAACACATTGCCTCGTGAAGTCATTGTTAGAGCATCTAAGGACACAACACTCCCGATGGGTGTTTGCCCGCTGCATTAACTGTATGCAGCTGAAATTCTACATTGCACAACGTTTTATTACTTATTGTGCATAACTTGTAGCTCCGATTGCAATCACGCGACTTTACCTTGCTTATTGCATGTCCACAACTCTGATCATCCATTACACATTTTACATGGTCGTAATCACGTGAAATTTCCTTGCTTATTGCATGTATACAACTCTGATCATCAATTACACCTTTTACATCTAACTCACAGTTGCTGTTAGATTGATAGAGAGTGTGGAACTGTCCCTTGAAGTGTGGTGAGTTGTCGGCCTCCTTTAAGAGAGCCTTGCTATCTTTACCCCAATCCACTTCTTCGCTTGGTGCCACGTGTTGCTCCATCAGCGCTGCACCTTGTGGTCCAGCCACTGCCATCTTTTTCTTCAGCGCCTCACCTCGTGGTTTGGGTGCCATCTTTTTTTTATCCACGATGTTTACTGCTGTGATCCTCTTCTCCCCAGGTTCCTCCACCGAAGCTGGGAAATCGCCTCTGGGTCCAATTCTCTTCCTCCGAAGTCCTGTCACTGGAGCCTGGAAGGTGCGTTCAGGTCGTCTCAGCTGGATCATCTCCACGCAATCATGCTGAGCGGTCTGTGCCTCGGGTGCTGTGCTGGCCTGCTCTCTGGTGCCAGATCTAACCTCAGGTGGGGGTTTGCTTTGCCTCTGAGCGCAGGGAACATCAATCGCTGGAGGGATGAAATCTTCCCAGCTCCAATGGATCTTCTCCATCCACCTTCTTCCGAGTAGCGTTGGTCCATCACCTGTAACAATCCAAAGGGTTAAGATTTGCATTGCACCTTCATGGCGTACATATAAACATAGAAACATAGAAAATAGGTGCAGCAGTAGGCCATTCGGCCCTTCGAGCCTGCACCACCATTCAATAAGATCATAGCTGATCATTCACCTCAGTACCCCTTTCCTGCTTTCTCTCCATACCTCTTGATCCCTTTAGCCGTAAGGACCATATCTAACCCCCTCTGGAATATATTCAATGAACTGGCATCAATAACTCTCTGCGGTAGGAAATTCCACAGGTTAACAACTCTCTGAGTGAAGAAGTTTCTCCTCATCTCAGTCCTAAATGGCTTACCCCTTATCCTTAGACTGTGTCCTCTGGTTCTGGACTTCCCCAACATCAGAAACCTTCTACCTGCATTTAACCTGTCCCGTCCCGTCAGAATCTTATATGTTTCTATGAAATCCCCTCTCATCCTTCTAAACTCCAATGTATAAAGGCCCAATCGATCCAGTCTCTCCTCATATGTCAGTCCTGCCATCCCGGGAATCATTCTTGTGAACCTTCGCTGTGCTCCCTCAATAGCAAGAACGTCCTTCCTCAGATTAGGAGACCAAAACTGAACACAATATTCCAGGTGAGGCCTCACCAAGGCCCTGTACAACTGCAGTAAGACCTCCCTGCTCCTATACTCAAATCTCCTAGCTATGAAGGCCAACATACCATTTGCCTTCTTCACAGCCTGCTGTACCTGCATGCCAACTTTTAATGACTAATGTACCATGACACCCAGGTCTCATTGCACCTCCCCTTTTCCTAATCTGCCACCATTCAGATAATATTCTGCCTTCGTGTTTTTGACCCCAAAGTAGATAACCACACATTTATCCACATTATACTGCATCTGCCATGCATTTTCCCACTCACCTAACCTGTCCAAGTCACCCTGCAGCCTCTTAATGTCTTCCTCACAGCTCACACCGCCATCCAGCTTAGTGTCATCTGCAAACTTGGAGATATTACACTCAATTCCTTCATCTAAATCATTAATATATATTGTAAATAGCTGGGGTCCCAGCACTGAGCCTTGCAGCACCCCACTAGTCACTGCCTGCCATTCCGAAAAGGACCTGTTTATCCCGACTCTCTGCTTCCTGTCTACCAACCAGTTCTCTATCCATGTCAGTACATTACCCCCAATATCATGTTCTTTAATTTTGCACACCAATCTCTTGTGTGAGACCTTGTCAAAAGTCTTTTGAAAGTCCAAATACACCACATCCACTGGTTCGCCTTTATTCACTCTACTAGTTACATCCTCAAAAAATTCCAGAAGATTTGTCAAGCATGATTTCCCTTTCATAAATCCATGTTGACTTGGACCGAGCCTGTCACTGCTTTTCAAATGCGCTGCTATTTCATCTTTAATAATTGATTCCAACATTTTCCCCACTACTGACATCAAGCTAACCGGTCTACAATTACCCATTTTCTCTCTCCCTCCTTTTTGAAAAAGTGGTGTTACATTAGCTACCCTCCAGTCCATAGGAACTGATCCAGAGTCGATAGACTGTTGGAAAATGATCACCAATGCATCCACTATTTCTGGGGCCACTTCCTTAAGTACTCTGGGATGCAGACTATCAGGCCCTGGGGATTTATAGGCCTTCAATCCCATCAATTTCCCTATCACAATTTCCCGCCTAATAAGGATTTCCTTCAGTTCCTCCTTCTCACTAGACCCTCGGTCCCCTAATATTTCCCGAAGGTTATTTCTGTCTTCCTTCGTGAAGACAGAACCAAAGTATTTGTTCAACTGGTCTGCCATTTCTTTGTTCCGCATTATAAATTCACCTGAATCTGACTGCAAGGGACCTACGTTTGTCTTCACTAATCTTTTTCTTTTCACATATCTATAGAAGCTTTTGCAATCAGTCTTTTTGTTCCCGGCAAGCCTTCTTTCATACCCTATTTTTCCCCTCCTAATTATACCCTTTGTCCTTCTCTGCAGACTTCTAAATTTCTCCCAGTCCTCAGGTTTGCTGCTTTTTCTGGCCAATTTATATGCCTCTTCCTTGGATTTAACACTATCCTTAATTTCCTGTGTTAGCCACGGTTGGGCTACCTTCCCCGTTTTATTTTTACTCCAGACAGGGATGTACAATTGTTGAAGTTCATCCATGTGCCTCCTGAGGTCTGCAGCATATTGCGTGATCTCCTGGCCTTCGGGCCGTTGGTGTGTCTAAAACCAGTGTCTGGATGTGAGGATGCTCTCTTTGGGCTTGAGTTGTTCTTGGATCCGCATTTACAAGCTCCTCATACGTCTTTGTCATTGTCTTCGCTGGTGCCAGCAAGTCCCTGACGAGGCCATAGACAGTGGGCCCACAACTGGTTAGCAAGATAGCTCTGTGGTTATCAGCCAGTGTGGCCAGATTGTCGCCTGCCAGGTCGTTTGCTGTGAAGAAACGGTCGAGCCTCTCCACAAAGGCTTTCCAATCATCACCATCGGCGAACTGCTGCAACGTACCAAGGTTAGCCATTTTCACGTGAAGGTCCGTAATCTTGTCGCCAATTGTTATGTCTTCAGATGCTCTAATAATGACTCCACGAGACAGTGTGTTGTGCTTGAACTGTAATGACCTTAGTCCATTTAATGTAACTCCAGAGTGAGGATCACACATGGTGGCCTGCCTTTTGTACTAAGCCTGGCACACCTGTACAGGTAACCTACAAGTCTCCCACTGCGGTGCCCTCTGGTGGCACACCTTGTAATAGTACAAGCAGTAACCATGTCGGATACATGACACCAATGGATGTAGTATATGTAGATTTTCAAAAAGCATTCGATAAGATGCCACATGAAACATTGTTGCACAAGATTAGGGTTCAGGGGATTGGGGTAATATATTAGCATGGCTAGAGGATTGGTTAAAGGACAGAGAACAAAGATTTGGAATAAACGGATCATTTTCACATTGGCAAGCTGTTCATAGTGGGGTGTTACAAGGATCAGCACTGGGGCATCAGCTATTTAAGTTTGTATTCAAGTTTGCTGACGATACAAAGCTTGGTGGGAAAGTAAGCTGTGAGGAGGACACATTCTGCAAAAGGTTAAATACAGGTTAAGTGAGGTGGGCAGTAAGTGGCAGATAGAGTATAATGTGCAGAAATGTGAGGTTATTCACTTTGGTAGGAAGAACAGAAAAACAGAATATTTTTTAAATGGTGAGAAACTATTAAATGTTGGTGTTCAGAGGGATTTGAGTGTCCTTGTAAGCAAAACACAGAAAGTTAACATGCAGGTACAGCAAGCAATTAGGAAGGCAAATGGTATGTTGGTGTTTTTTTGCAAGAGGTTTGTAGTACAAGTATAAGGAAATCTTGCTGCAAATGTACAGGGCATTTGGTGAGACCACACCAGAAGTATTGTGTACAGTTTTCGTCTCCCTACCTAAGAAAGGATATACTTGCCTTAGAAAGGGTGCAACGAAAGTTCATTAGATTGATTCCTGGGATGAGAGGGTTGTCCTATGGGGAGAGATTGAGTAGAATGGGCCTATACTCTCTGGAGTTTAGATTAATGAGAGGTGATCTAATTGAAACATATAAAATTCTTAACGGACTTGACAGGGTAGATGCTGAGAGGTTGTTTCCCCTGGCTGGAGAGTCCAGAACTAGGGGCACAGTCTCAGAATAAAGGGTTGGCCATTTATGCTTTGGATAGGAGAAATTTCTTAATTCAGAGGGTTGTGAATCATTGAAATTCTCTCACCAGAGCGCTGTGGATGCTCAGTTGTTGAGTATATTCAAGGTTGAGGTTAACAGATTTTTGGATGCTAAGGGAACCAAGGGATATGAGTGTCCCTTGGGAAAGTGGAGTTGAGGTCGAAGGTCACCCACAATCTTATTGAATGGTGGAGCAGGCTTGGGAGGCCTCCTCCTGTTCATATTTTTTATGTTCTTATGTTGTTAACCCAGAAGATAGATGATAATTGGTGACAAGCAGGCAGATGGGGTTTAGAATGGAACACCAATAAAATCAGGCAGAATAAAAGACAACTGAAGAGGCAAAGGAGAAAGCCAGAAAACAGAAGTATTAAGACAGACTGTTATAACCATGCTCCATGACGAGGACTATTGTAATGGGAAGGAAAAGAGAAGAGGACGTACAGTCTAATATTCTAGAGGTCATCTGGCAATAGTGGTTACATTCACTAAACCATTAAGTATGCTGCTTGCTTAGACCAGAAGGAAAAAACTGTTCTAAATATATTTAAATGATGATTTTCATAAAGACTAAGAAGTAAGTATAGATACAGGAATCTATTCAACACGTCTACCTTATTTCTTTATAGAAATCTCCCAATTCCCTTTCATAGCATCCAATTGCTTTTTGGGTGATATCAGCATTTTTGCATTCACTACCTTATCCAGAAGACCATTGTGGTCTTAATTACCCTCCACACAGGGAAGTGTCTCCAGATATCAGTTCTGAACTAGGTATTTACTAGTTTATGCTAAACTTACCTTGTTCTGAAGTCAAAATTTAGTTTGAAATAATATTCAAATGTTGCTTCTCTGTTTAGCATTTTGTAATGCTATAAATCCCTATAAGATCTCCTCTCTCTCTCCTTTCAAGGCTGAAGAGTCCATAGTTTTTTGCCTTTCCTCATAACTCCATTCTCTGACACTAGTGTTGACCTTCTTTGTGCTACCTCCAAGGTTTGGATGTTAAATGAATTCAAACAGTGAAATACTGTGGCAGTTAAGTTGTTTTATGACATTATACAAAACCTAGTGCAGTATCAGAGCAGTTACAATTAAATCAGAAAATAAGCAATATTTTCCACTACGGAACATGGCATACCAAACAGTTATTTTATGAAATGTATATAATGGCTTGAGGTTCAGTTTGCAGTAGCTAGTAGAAGCACTTCAATTATTTCTTCATAAATAACATAATGCTACACATTAATATAATTTTTTTTGGTTCTGGGTCCTGAGAAAAATTGTAAAGATTCCTTACTGGGTGGAGATCCTTTTGTGCTCTTACTCTAAAACCTGTGACATTAGTCATCTATCAAGGGTGCTGCAGTACAATATTGCTCTCTGTCAGCTGTGTGTAAAAAAAAGACAACACACCCCCTAGTGTTCAAACCGGTTTGACAGCCAATATCCTGATGATTTATCAGTGTATAAACAAACCATTAGACTTTTTATATTTGGCATGCTAGTTCTATTTATAAGAATGACTGTTTGATACTGTAACTTCTCAAATTCTGAATTATAAACACTGTAATCCAAAACTTGTTAACACAATATCATGAGAGCCAATTTTCATTAATGTGCATTAAGACGTATTTTTGATAACTGATTTAATCATTGCCTTCATTGGACATGGATTATAGATATTGATATAGACCGATCATAGTGTCCAAATTTTAGTTAAAAACTATAAAATCATGACAAAACTTGAAAAATATAGATTATTTGACCCAAAAACTTACTCTGACAATATTACAATTGCTGAAACAACAGGCTGTACAACTCATCATTGTCAATCAAGGTGGCCTAGAAATTGGCCCTTATTGATAGATAGTGATACAGCACCTAAAATATCAAAAAGCAAACACGTGCAATTTATCTTAACAAAAAGTAGCCTTTATAGCTCTTCTAACATATTGTGCTATGGTGGAAAGCATAATTTTGTGAATTTTTGTGCACATTAAGGTGAAGGGTGTTTATTCCAGTAAACAGAATTCTGTAACAATATTAAGCACTTTTATGTGAAGTACCTCATGGGGTCAAGCCTAAGACAAACCTTCTCCTATACCCAGTTCAGATGATAGGTCATCAGTCTGAAATGTTGACTCTGTTTATCTCAACTACCTGACCTGCTGAATAATTCCAGCATTTTCTGTTTTTATTTCTCCTCCTATATTTCCACAGTAATGACCTCAAAGCCAGTCTCATAAGAGACCAACTGATTATTTGTGAGTACTCATTGCTTGATAGAATGATTGATGACTCCTTTCACCACAATAGAATGATTGATGACTCCTTCCATCACTTCACTGATGATTGGTTGGAGGCTGATAAGCCAGTAATTAGTCAGGTTAGATATGTCCAGCTTTTGTTGCTATGACTCAGCTGGGCAGTTTTCAGGTAAATGTCAGTATGATACCTTAATGGGGAGATAGTCTGCTGACAGATCTTCAACACTTCAGCTAGGATATTGTTGGGACCCATAGCCTTCAGTGTTCCAGTATACTTAGCCATTTCTTAATGTTATGGTGAGTGAACTGAATTGGCTGGACAGTGATAATCGTGGGGAATAGGATCATCCATACGGCAACTTTGTCTGAAAACAACTGCAAAAGCACAGCCTTGTCTTTTGCATTTGTGTGTTAGTTTCTCTATGGCTGTGAATAGGGATGTTCATGCTGTTTCTTCCTCCTGTGAGTTTCTGGATTGTCCACCACCATTCTTGACTGGATGTGGTAGAGCTGCAGGAATTTTTTCTGATCCACTGGTTGTGGGATCACTTAGCCCTGCCTATAGTCTGGTGTTTAACCTGCAGCTATCCCATTATTGTAGCTTCACTAGGTTGTCGTCTCATTCTATGGTATAACTATTGCTGTTTCTAGCAGGCCATTCTACACTCCCCATTGAATCAAGGTTCACCTCCTGGTTACATAGTGATGAATGACTGAAGGATATGCAGAGCTATGCGACTACAGATTGCATTGATATACAATTTTGCTGCTGCAAATGGCCCACAGGGCCTGTTTGGTGCCCAGTTTCGGGCTGTTAGATCTATACTTGCTTTGCTTCATTTAGCACAGTGGTAATTTCACACTAGATGACAGTTAACTGTGGAGTCAAGACTCTGATCCCAAAATTTCTGGGGGACGATTCTACAGGTAACTGAATGCCAGATCGGAACCACAATCTGCCCATGTTGGTAGCCACAGACCCTGTCACAAATTGCGGCGACCATATCGTTTACATGGCCAGGGATAGCACATCGGCCTCCAAGGGTGCTTCAGCAACATCCACTCCAAACCACTGACTGGAATTTTGGTGTAGTGCCCTCGCACTCCAAAGACTGAGAGGAGAAAATCCTCTTTTTCATATCTTTTCCAATTGGAGCAAGCAGGCCTCTTGGGAGGGTAATCAATCCTGCACAAAATCAATTATTTCATTATTAAAGCTTAAAGTTCTCAGCTGTTGAGTTCTACTGAGATTTTTGATGGGCAGAAATCCTGGGTACCCAGGGAAATTGCCCAGAAATAGCTGGAGGCACTGACTTCCAAAACAGCAGCTTGCCAGTGCTGCTTTTCCTGCCCCCTCCTCTGGGATGTACCCAAGATATGCCCATAGTGGTGCAGGTGCTTGCCTCCAGCATGCTAATTAGCTGACCTTTCTCTGATCGATATTCCAGCGATGTCAGGGGCAGATGTCCTCAGCACCTGCTCTGCCACACATCTGTTTGGGGTGAGGCTAACGATTTTTGGTCCCCTTCTATTTATGCATTTTACCAGCACTAAAAGAATAAAGGGGCTGGCTGATACATTACTGTTTCAATGACTTCTTGGATACATTACTAATACATCAAGTAAACAAAGATTAAAAAATTGAGTAGAAAATATCTATTCGAGCATTCACAATATCTACAGCTGAACAATGCAAACATTTGCATTCTCATGCATCCATGCAAAGTTGCTTGGCCATATGGATGTTCTGCAATTAGGCTGGGTACAGTTGGCAGAGCCAACTGCTTTCTGATCATTTTTCCCACCACAATGTTGTGGAACTGGAAGACCTCCTTACACCAATTCAGGAATGTTGCCATTCAGAGCTACATAGATGCCATAATCAGCCATGGTAGTGCAGAGCAATCAGACTTTTCTGTGTAATCTTTAGATTAATACACCCCAGATACAGTGTGTTACCCTTTGTGTGATCAGGTCTGCCAAAGCTTCATGGATAGTTCTTGAGGATATTTCTAAACAGAAAAAATGTAAATCATTTTAATATGCATTCCTCACAACATATTCAAAACAATTAATTCTCAATTCCATTATTAATTTTCTACCATTGTTTTTCACTTTTTTATACTGAGATAATCAAGTCTGCCTCATGATCACTATTTGGCCAATAATGGCCCTGATAGTTCTCTCTGTAGTGCTTGGCAAATGTTCAGTTTTGAGCAAGAAAGACAACAAGAATGAGTGAGAATCAAAATATTTGGGTCATAAACTCTCTGAAGGTGGAATAAAACCAGTTCCAACTAAAGTTGTAGGAATTCTTAAGATGCCTTCTCCCACTAACAATGGCCTAAAATTCCTGAAACAATGTAACCAACAAGTTAAACTAAAATTTATGCCGATCTTTCCATTGGCACGAATTTAATTAGCATATGCCAGAACATAACCAATGCAACAAAGTGAAAATCAGCGTAAACAATTAGGGCTGGAGGAAAGCACCAAATTTATGCCATATTCCATCTGTAAATCGCTCATTATGCATTCAAATTAAAATTTAAAGCTATCAACCTATAATTTATGAATATTAGGCACAGCAGGGAGCAAATTGGACCTTGTTGCACCTATTTTATGGAGCGAAGCTATGTTAATGAGCGACAGAAGGGTTCGGTGGAGATTTTGCAGGATCGTCATAAAATATGGAGGAAATTTTGGCGCATCGTAAAAAGTGGTATAAGTCACTTATGCCCAAATTTCATCAATGCTTTACGTTGAATTACACCGTACTTATGCCATTATTTCAGGTCAAGGTACATAGAGAATTCCTAGAATGACTGACTAACTGCATCAGTAGGTGATACTGGGCCATTCAAATTACTTGCCCCACCAAATATGGGCATAGTCAAGTCCAATGCCGGGAAAATCAGGCCTATAGTGTCTTTGGAAAGAAAACATGTAGAAAGCACAATCTGCTTGAAGCCATTTTGAACAATAATCTAATTAGTGTACTCAAAAGGCCCCAAAGAGTGATGTTAATTGTTACAAGCAAGCAGATGCTGAACAGTGTGTATCTGTCTCATTCGCCTGACACCCTCTGATTACTGTGTAGAAACAAAGAAATTTACAGCACAGAAGGAGGCCATTTTGGCCCATTGTGATCACGCTGGCCGACAAAGAGTCACAAGGCCCTTGGCCAGCAGCCCTAAAGGTTACATATAAACCTATGAACAATGACGGGAAAGCAAAGAGCACCCAACCCAACCAATCCACCTCACCATAACTGCGACACCCCTGATACTGAAAAATTCTACACTCCACCTCAACCGGAGCCATGTGATCTCCTGGGAGAGGCAAAAACCAGATTAAAAACCCAGGCCAATTTAGGGAGAAAAAATCTGGGAAAATTCCTCTCTGATCCATCCAGGCGATCGAAACCAGTCCAGGAGATCACCCTGGTCATATTCTATTCCCTGCAGTACTTACTATTATAGCTGCGCCGTCCAACAAAGGTCATCCAGTCTAATCCCAATTACCAGCTCTAGGTCCGTAACCCTGCAGGCCACTGCACTTTAAGTGCCCATCCAACCATCTCTTAAAAGTGGTGAGGGTTTCTGCATCCACCACTCTTCCAGGCAACGAGTTCCAGATCCCCACAACCCTCTGCATAAAGAACCCCCCCCCCCTCAAATCCCCTCTAAACCTTCCACCAACCACCTTAAAACTATGCCCCCTCATAATAGACCCCTCCACCAATGGAAATAGGCCCTTACTATCCACTATGTCCAGGCCCCTCAATATTTTCTACACCTCAATAAGGTCTCCTCCAATGAGAACAAACCCAGTCTATCCAATCAGTCCTCATAACTAAGATTCTCCATTCCAGGCAGCATCCTAGTAAATCTCCTCTGCACCCTCTCTAGTGCAATCACGTCCTTCCTATAATACGGCAACCAGAACTGCATGCAGTCCAGCTGTGGCCTAACCAAAGTATTATAAAATTTAAGTATAATCTCCCAGCTCTTATATTCTATGCCTTGGCCAATAAGGGCAAGCATTCCGTATGTCTTCTTAACCACCTTATCCATCTGGCCTGCTACTTTCATGGATCTATGGACAAACACTCTAAGGTCCCCTTGTTCATCCACACTATTAAGTGGCCTACCGCTTAATGTATATCCCCTTTCCTTATTAGCCCTCCCTCACACTTCTCTGAATCAAATTCCATTTGCCACTGCTCTGCCCACTTGACCAGTATATTGATATCCTTCTGCAGCCCATGACTTTCCTCTTCATTATCAACCACACAGCCAATTTTAGTGTCGTCTGCAAACTTCTTAATCATACTCCCTATACAGGTGCAATGTCCCGAATCCAGAACTCCGAAAACCGGAATTGTCCGAAAACTGGACATTTTGCACATAGCTGATGGAGTTGTCTGGAATCCGGAATTATTGTCCAAAAAATGGACATTCTTGAGGCGGCCAACAGTGGGATGGCTCAGTTTGATAGGAGGAATAAGGAAGCTACTTACCGGTAAAAAGCGCAGCGCCAGGGGGGCCGCGGGCAGCGGGAATCGGCAGATGGCGAGGAGCAGCATGAATCGACGAGCAGCAAGGTCCGAAATTCGGAAAAACCCGAAATCCGGCATGGATTCAGTCGAGGATTCCAGATTTCAGACAAGAAAATCAATAGTCTGAAATCCGGAATCCTCGATCGAATCTGTGCCGGATTTTGGGTTTTGCCAGATTTCGGACCTCACTGCTCAAAACCCAGCAAGGATTCGGTCGAAGATTCCGGATTTCAGACTATTGATTTTCTTGTCTGAAATCCGGAAAATCCTAAAAACCGGCATGGATTCAGTCCCAAGGATTCCGGATTTCGGACGTTGTACCTGTATTCAAATCTAAATCATTGATATATACCACAAAAAGCAAGGGACCCATTACCGAGCCCTGTGAAACCCCACTGGAAACATCCTTCCAATCACAAACATCCATCAATCATTACCCTTTGCTTCCTAGCTCCAAGCCAATTTTGGATCCAACTTGCCACTTTACTCTGTATCCCATGGGCTTTAACCTTCATGACCAGTCTCCCATGTGGGACCTTATCAAAAGCCTTGCTAAAGTCCATATATACTACATCGTATGCACTACCCTCATTGACTCTCTGGGTTACCTCCTCAAAAAATTCAATCAGGTGAGTCAAACATGATCTTCCCTTAACAAATCTGTGCTGAATGTCCCTAATTAATCCTTGCCTTTCCAAATGTAGATTTATCCTGTCTTTCGGGATTTTTCCCAATAATTTTCCCACCACTGAGGTTCGGCTGACAGGCCAGTAATTACTCGGCCTATCCCTTTCTCCCTTCTTAAACAAGGGTACTACATTAGCAGTCCTCCAATCCTTCGGCACCATGCCCAGATCCAAAGAGGATGGGAAATGATGATCAAGGCCTCTGCTATTTCCTCTTTTACTTCGCTCAACAGCCTGAGATTCATTTCATCCGGGCCTGGGGACTTATCTATTTTCAAAGCTGCTAAACCTCTTAATATTTCCTCTCTCACTATATTTATTTCATCCAGAATATCACACTCCTCCTCAATAGCAGTATCTGCATTGCCCCTTTCCTTTGTGAAAACAGATTCAAAGTATTCATTAAGAACCCTACCAACATCTTCCGCCTCCACACAAAGATTACCCTCATGGTCTCTAATAGGCCCTACCCTTTCTTTAGTTACCCTCTTACTCTTAATATATTTATAGAGCATCTTAGGGTTTTCCTTAATTTTACTGGCCAAGAATTTCTCGTGCTCTCTCTTAGCATTCCTAATATCCTTTTTAATTTTATCTCTTAACTTTCTATATTCCTCTGAAGATTCTATAGTATTTAGCCGTTGGTATATGACATAAGCTTCCCTTTTTTTTAATCCTCCTCTGTAAGTCCCTAGACATCCAGGGGGCTCTAGAATTATTTTTCCCAGCCTTTTTCTTTAAGGGCACATGTTTGGCCTGAGCCTTCCTGATCTTCTCCTTGAATGCCTCCCACTGTTCTGACACTGATTTACCCACAAGTAGCTGTTTCCAGTCCACTATGGCCACTCCTTAGCTTAGCAAAATTAGCTTTTCCCCAATTCGGAACTTTTATTCCAAGCCTATTCTTGTCCTTATCCATAACCAACTTGAATCTGACAGAATTATAGTCACTGGCACGCAAGTGCTCTCCCACTAGTACCCCTTCAACCTGCCCAGCTTCATTCCCCAAAACTAAATCCAAGACCATCCCCTTCTCATGTTGGTGCGTGCTACATACTGACTAAAAACGTTCTTTTGAATGCATTTCAAAAATTCCGCACTCTCTATACCCTTCACACTAATTTTGTCCCAATCAATATTTGGATAGTTAAAATCCCCTACTATTACTACCCTATGGTTTTTGGACTTCACAGCAAGTTGCCTACATATTTGCTCCTCCATCTCCCTTCCACTGTTTGGGACCCAGCAGTGTGATCGCCCCTTTTTTATTTTTCAATTCGACCCATATGGCCTCATTTGATGATCCCTCTAACATATCATCCCACCTCACCGCTGTAATAGTTTCTTTAATCAGTACCGTGACACCTCCCCGCTCCCCCCTTTTTAAACCCCTCTCTATCTTGTCTAAAAATCCTGTAGCCAGGAATATTTATCTGCCAAACCTGCCCCTCTTTCAGCCATGTTTCTGTAATGGCTACAATGTCATACTCCCAAGTGTCTACCTGTGCTCTTAGCTCATCCGCCTTATTCGCAATACTCATTGCATTAAAGTATATACCATTTAGCACAGGAAGACCTCCTTGCTTACTCCTTACTAAGCCCTGTTTCCTCTGTCTTACAGATTCACTTTCTAGATTCTTGCTATCCAATTTCTGCTTTACTTCCTTCCCTTTTGAATTTGGTCTCAGGTTCCTATCCCCCTGCCAAGCTAGTTTAAACTCTCCGCAACAGCACTGGCAAAACTCCCTGTGAGGATATTGGTCCTGGCGCTGTTGAGGTGCAACCCGTCCAGTTTGTACAGGTCCCATCTCCCCCAGAAGCGATCCCAATGTCTCAAGAATTTAAAGCCCTCCCTCCTACACCAACTTTCCAGCCACGTGTTCATTCTCTCTATCCTATTCTTATACTCATTAGTACATGGCACCGGTAGTAACCCAGAGATTATTACTTTTGAGGTCCTACCCTTTAATTTTCTTCCTAGCTCCCTGAATTTTTCCTGTAGGACCTCATCCCTCATTTTACTTATGTCGTTGGTCCCGATATGGACCACGACCTCTAGCTGTTTACCTTCCCTCACCCCTCCACCCCCGCAGGATGCCTTGCGTCCGCTCTACGTCCGTACTTCAAAATCAGGAAGGAACTCAGTGTACAGCTTAGACTGATATTGGAATTCTCTAGTAGCTATATCACTGTAGATGAGAGAAAAGTTGAGACTTAACTCAAGCCACATCAGAATCAAAGATCAGCTTTGGAGAGCTGATAAAGTGATCTACATGCCTCTGAGGAATAATGACATGCATGTCAAGGTGTCAGCAATATAAGCCGCACAACAAAAGGAGCTGCTTATTAGCCACCGAACACCAAAATGGCCCTGGCAAAATATAGGGTGTGATCAGTCAGAAGTGCATGGAAGATACTCAGGTGTTAAAATTCTACTGGGACCGCGATTGTGGTAAAGCACATTTGCCTTGGTGCATTCTGTGTTTCTGGCCTGGAAAGGGAACACCCCTGGGTTTTCTGAGGTCCCATCATTTGCACATCCAGCACATTGTGCATCATGTGCTGGGAGTGAGGAGCCTGCCTGAGAGTGGGATTTCCTGAACAGTAGCTTAACATGTGGGTACAACTCCTTAAACTGCGGCTGCAGTTCCTGTTGGCTGCAAATTGCTTCCTTTTTTTTCTTCTGCTGATTCTTTTGGTCAGATGAGCCAGGGGTTTGCCACTTCCCAGGGTCAACAGTTCCCTTTTCTAACAGACCCTTGAGACCATGCTGAGAGAGGTGATGACAAGGAGGGTTGTCATCTACACCTGTTAGGGCACTCTTCTCAGGAAACAGCAGGGCAGGTAAATGCATTTTATGCAATATAAAGGTCATCCTCCCAGATGAGCAACACTTTAATACCTGGAAGAGGTTTGGAAGGTAAGTAACTACTGTTTTTATTCCTTAACAGAGTTCTGCAATAGTGAACCTGCAGCACACCTTTCATCTTAGCTGCAAACTTCTCAATGATGGATATGAGGACTAACACTGCCTCCCCAGTACCAACTGCATGGTTTTGCACTCGTAGCGAAGCAGTGTCCAATTGCATAGCTGTTGCAGGGATCAGAAAATACTCAGCATTTCATTAATATCTTTATGATTTCAGGAAAAGGAAGATCACAGTTGAAGGGAAAGATTAAAAATTGGAGGGGATACTACAAATCTCAACCCCATGACACACATGAAAGAACATACCCTGGAGTGGGCCAACAATCTATGTTCCCCACTGGAGAGTGGCATACAGGTAGAAAACCTGTATCTGGAGACTAGTACCCATTCTTCTGTCTTTCTATTCCTTTAAGGAATTAGGCCTTCATTTGCAAATTCTCCTGACAGTATACCATATCATGGCACATAGTGGCTGCTTTGTTATAAAGAGATTACAATGTATGTTTTTTACCATTGTATTTCTGTGGGGCTACTGATAGAGCAGCTGTTCACAGGCCCATCTACTTTGCACCACACTGCATCATTAATTATACCTGCAACATCATGTGCCCAGGAATATCCCCTACAATTGGAAAAGGGTAATGGATCTCAGCATAAGTATAACAGCAAGCGGGTATCAGACGTTGCAGTGTAAGGATGAGAGATAGGAAAATCTTTAGGAGGTATCTGCAAAAACAGAACCATCATTTGTAGAGAGACCTAACAGTCTCTTACAGGCACTATATAAATACATGTTGTTGTTGTTATATAAACAAGCCAACCTAGCCAACTGCCCACAGTAAACAAACAACAGTCACAACGACTGAGAAAATAGAAGAAAAGACATGACTGCTAATCAACAAAACATTGAACTAGCACTACAGCTAGGACCTCAGAAGGAAAAGGTTTCCATCAACACTACAAATAACGAGCTTGCTACCCAAATAATAAGAAGTGGTAGAGCAATATGAAAATAATATAACAATTTTATTTATCAGTGATTTGTTTGAACTGTTAATACAGGTACTGAAACTGTTGACTTTATGCTTGACATAGATTTCATCATTGCTGATGAAATGTTATTATTTAAAAGCTTTAGTTTGTTTGAGGAGGAGATTCCTTGACTGTTCCCTTTGACCTGAAAGTACTTGTATGATTAATAATTTAATTAAGTTGAGTTGAAATAGCTGATCACTAAACACAATTTTCCTGTGGCCCCAGTCTGCCGGCAGAATTGCAGTGGAGCGTGACTTGATCCTAGTTGATTTCTGGGGATCATGGACTTTTGGATATTTTGGCAACTTTGTGCAGTGTAAGTGGACCGCAGATCTGGGGAAACAGGAAATACATTTTTTAAGTTGCCTGTTTTCCATTTTGCCAGTTTCTGTAACATAATCAATCAATTTGTTATCAATTGCATTAACTAAATTGGCTTTATAAAATTCAAATCGCTCCCCGAGGTCCATAGCAATGCTTCACGTCAAGGAGGCATAAGCACCTCTCGTGCGAAAATGACAGGAAATATATTGTGTGATGTTTTTCCTTCATTTGCTCATGATTATAATATGATGGCCATATTAGGGCGCATGTATTATGCCACTTCCGTCAGAAATGCTGGAAGTGTTAAGAGTGCAGGGATCTGGCAGAATGCCCGATTTTTCTCCACATGACGATTGTCTCAGGTTGAAGCAGCCTGTTCACAAACTTGTCATTCTATTTGACCCAAAGCCTTCAGCTATTATTCATCTGTAAATCTTGGTAATGGTTTGAGAGGCTATTTGAACAGGGATGGGGGGTGATGGGTGGGGGAGAGTAGGGGCAACACAGCTGAGCACAAACTAGTCCTCATCTGATGTTCATATGCACTCTTCCATCAGGCAGAATTGGCTCAAAGATTGGAAAAAAAACTTAGATTACCATTCTCAAAGGATATATCCAGTTTAGGATCAATGAAAATGTAATTTCAAAGCAATAAAATAACTACTTGTCAGTAAGAAAGAATTCCATTTATATGGTGCATTACCATGGTCTCAGGATGCCCTAAAGCACTTTATAACCAATGAAATGCTTTGAGAAATGCAGTCACTGTTGTTATTCACAGCAAGGTCGCACAGACAGCAAATAAATAAATTACCAAATAATCTGTTTTTGGTAGTATTGGTTGAGGGATAAATGTTGTCTAGGATACTGATAGAATGCCATACTTTTCTTCAAATAATTCCATAGGATCTAGTACATCTACCTGAGCCAGCTAACAGGGCCTTGGGTGAATGTTTCTTCAAAAAGAAGTGCCTTCAATGATACATCATTCCCTCAGTATTGCACTGTCGAGGAAACTTAGCCGGGCGGCACGATGGGATCTCCTACCTTCTCTCGTTGCCTTACTACCTTACGGATTTTCTTCTCGGTTTGAGGATTTAACTTCATTCTTTCAGTCGAGGGATCGTCCTTCTTTCCTTCTCTAGGAGCTGGGCGTAAGCGCCCGGCTCGACTAGAGCCGTTTCCCATTCTTCCGGGTTCAACTTCTCGCGGGATTTTTTTTTCTGAAATGAGAGTTAGAACACTCCTACAAAATATACAATCATTTACAAAGCACTCACCGGTGTTCTCTTTTCCGCTCAGCTCGGGGTCTCCTTTTGCCTTTTTGTTACTTTAGCTTCTTTACGGTAGCTACCTTAAATGCCTCACCCCCTCCAGGGGATCTCGGCGGCCTGTCCTTTGTCTTTTGGACTACCTAGGTACCTTCCTCCTTTCAGCTAGGAAGGTCCTCTTTTTAATTCCTCTTTTCTTTAAAAGTTAAATTTTAGTTCTTTTTTTTTTGGATCTCGTTTAAAAGAGATCCTGCCGACTACGCCAAAAAACTGTCGAGGAAACTTAGCTTAAATTAACTCAGGCGGAGACTTTCAGAATTTGCTTCGAGAGAAGTTTATTACTAAAACTAGCAAGATATCTTGGAGAGCCCGCTTAGTCCGTACCAAGACAGAACTCTGAAGTTAACAGGCAAATGTGCTCTATTCTTATACTATTGAAACAGGAAGTTTATCTGTAACTTACCACTCAAGTACATTATTCATACATTCTTTGTAAATGCCATCAAAGCAAGAACTTTATCTAAAACTCCACACATAAACATTATTCATATATCCCGTGAGTACAAAGGTCATCTATTATACATGAGCATTATTCATACATTACAAAGGTCATCCCGGTAGGCACATTTTATCTCTTTCTTGCATAGTTTCTCCCTGTCCTTCTTTTGATACCCAGCTATCTGGATACTCATGTAAACACCAGATAGTCATGTATATAGAATTTTCTGTTCTTTGAGGTTGATAAGGTTCGGTAATTCTCTCCAGCTTCGTGAATTGTACAGAGTCAGCAAAAGTGAACTTAACCCTTCCTTTAACCTAGGACAAGGATTGGGTTTTTCTTTTCTTCTACATGCACTGAAGTGGCAAGCTTAGCTTGTGTGCTCAGGTTTTGGAGTGTGCTTAAATCCATAGCCTCCTGACTCAGTATCGATCGCAGTTGCAATCAGAGTCATTTTAACTTAACCTGCTTGCCGGGAAACTGACGAGGTCATGTCTAACTCCGCTTTTACACCTTGCTCAATTTTACTCTCAAAGCATTGTAAAGCATAATCAGGTGGGGTGCAAAACTGGCATTCAACTCGATTGAGTCAGTTTCCTGCCAGGCAGGTTAAGTTAAAATTTACCCCTCTGAACATTTGACTGCTAAAAGAGCACATGGAATATCTGGGTTCTGCATCTGATGAGACAAAGTCTTGGTTCCTGTTTGCTACAGTTAATACAAAAGTGAAAGTGTTGATGCAAAATCCCCATGAGAGGTGACATAACTATGAGTTGATGTACAACTGACTGCCATTTTATTCCGGTAAATCTATGTAGTCAAGGATCAAGTGATTGTTAACTTCTTCACCATATACAGGTCAGTAAATTGCCTTAGGAACTAAAATAATGCAACATTAAATGTGTTCAATTTAACATAGCATAACTTGGTTCAGAGTTGCAGTATCACAGTCATAGAATCTTAGAAATTTACGGCACAGAAGGAGGCCATTCGACTCATTGTGTCTGAGTGGTTGAAAAAGAGCCATCCAGCCTAATCCCACTTTCCAGGTCCTGGTCCGTAGCTTTGCAGTTGACAGCACTTCAAGTGCATATCCAAGTACATTTTAAATGTGTTGATGGTTTCTGCCTCTACCACCCTTTCAGCAGAGTGTTCTAGATCCCCACTATCACTGAGTTCAATGTAAGATAACATAACCTTTTACAGCTTATTTGGTATAGCAATCATGATCATTTTTAAGCCTATATTATGAATTATATTCGGATAAAAGCACAAGGCACTTCAGATTAGATAATGACAAAAACAACATCTTGCATTTATGGCCCAGAAATTGTGGTCGGAGGCTTCCCGCGGGCAGATGCTTCCAACCTGAAAAGTTTCCACAAAAGTACCTGGTGATCCCGCCCTCGAGGTTCCCACGCAGAAGGTACAGTCACGTGTGACTGCACAACCAATCAGGTACAGTAATCCACAGCTTTCTCATCTACGTAACTCCGTATCTACGAGTTCTCATTGCTATTAATGAGCAAAAACAAACACACGAAATACCATAATGAAAAATAAAAAACACACCTCACATAATTAAAATTAATTGAAATTAAAGTTAATAAGTGCCTTAGAAAAAAATATACTTTTCCGATTTTTAAAAAAGTTTTATAATTAGGGTTAAAAATAAACTTACCTTTGTGGGCAGGATTTTAAACAATAACATGTGTTTTTTTAATTTAATTTAATTATATTTTTGTATGTTTTTAAACTCTTACACCTGTAAAAGTAGGCTATAAGCCTGTTTTTATCAGGCGCAAGAGCTTTGAGGACATTTGCTGGGAAAGATATGGGTAAATACCGCAATCTTGCCCTTGCAAATGTCCCCGCTCCCTATATGCGTTGGATCTGTCAAGCAGATCGTAAAAGCTTGTTTTTAGTGCATGCGCATTGTGCGCTGAAAACTGGCTTTTGCGGTGCCTTCCCGGGTCCGTAGACACTCAGTACGGCCCCGGGGATGCCGGAATTTCCAGGCCTATATATCATTTTTAAAATAGAAAAATGCCCCAAGGTGCATTACTTAGGGAGGAGAACAAGAGAATAAAAGGCATAAAAGAACAGTTGGTAACTGAAAGCTTAGTAAAAATGTGAGTTTTGAAAAAAATTTTAAAGCTGATGAGAGAAGTGTAGGGGTTTAAGCGTGGATTTTCAGAGAGTAGAGGCCTCTGTCATCGATGATGGGAGCAAAGGAAAGGTGTGATGCACAAAGAGCCAGGGCTGGTGTATTGAAGGGTACAGGAGGCAAAAGATAGCTTTGGATAAGGCCACGGAGGGATTTGGACAAGGATTAGATCTGTTGAGGGACAGGGAGCCAATGTAGGTCAGGGAGGACAGGAGTGTTAGATGAGTGGGATAGGACACAGGCAACTGAGGTTTCATTTAGGACTGAGATGAGGAGAAACGTCTTCACCCAGAGAGTGGTGAACCTGTGGAATTCTCTACCACAGAAAGTTGTTGAGGCCAATTCACTAAATATATTCAAAAAGGAGTTAGATATAGTCCTTACTACTAGGGGGATCAAGGGGTATGGCGAGAAAGCAGGAATGGGGTACTGAGGTTGCATGTTCAGCCATGAACTCATTGAATGGCGGTGCAGGCTCGAAGGGCCGAATGGCCTACTCCTGCACCTATTTTCTATGTTTCTATGGGCCCAAGTTTCCACATGATAAAAAACGGGCGCCGCTCCGAGCTGGGCCCCCGTTTTTCGCGCCTAAAACGGCACCTAAAAAAAAACGCGCTATTCTCGAGCGCCTTGCAGCTCCATGTCTGCCTGGCACGGCGTGCAGGGGGCGGAGCCGACCACTCGCGCCGATTTTGTAAGTGGGAGGGGGCGGGTACCATTTAAATTAGTTTTTTTCCTGCCGGCAACCCTGCGCGTGTGCGTTGGAGCGTTCGCGCACGCTCAGTGTGAAGGAAACATTGGCACTCGGCCATTTTTGTAGTTCTTTGCAGCTGTTTAATTTTTGAACATTTTTTTATAAAAGCACATTGCCATCAGCACATCAGCACTGAGAAGGCTGCAGGAAGCCTCAGAAGTTGAGCGGACATTCCCAACGGCCCCATGCCGTCGGGAATGGCTGCTCAACTTCTGAGGCTTCCTGCAGCCTTCTCAATGTCTCCTTCCCGCCCGCTGTCTGGAACGGCTTCCTCCCCCCCCGCTGCGGTCGGGCGGGTGGTCGGTCGGTCCCGCACTCCCTCCCTCCCGACCGCCCGCCGTCGGGAACGGCTTCCTCCTCCCCCCCTGCCATCGGGAACGAACGAACGAACTTGTGAGGCTGGCTGAAGCACTTTCACACAGTTAGGAAGGTGGTTTATTTAATCTTTTCTTTGCTTATAAATGTTTATTCAGGTTGGATTTATTTGTATAATATTTGTAGAAGTATAAATAAGGATTTATTGTAGAATTTAATGACTTCCCTTCCCCCCTCCCCCCCCACCTCGTTCTGGACGCCTAATTTGTACCTGCGCCTGATTTTTTAATGTGTACAACAAGTTTTTTCAGTTCTACAAAAATCTTCACTTGCTCCATTCTAAGTTAGTTTGGAGTACGTTTTCACTGTGGAAACTTTGAAATCAGGCGTCAGTGGCCGGACACGCCCCCTTTTGAAGAAAAAATTCTGTTCCAAAGTAGAACTGTTCTACCTGACTAGAACTGCAGAAAAAAGAATGTGGAGAATTGCGATTTCTAAGATAGTCCGTTCTCCACCAGTTGCTCCTAAAAATCAGGTGCAAATCATGTGGAAACTTGGGCCCATTGTTTCTATATTTCAACAAATTGGAGGCTATGAAAGTTGAAGGATGGGGAAACCCGGCAAGGAGCATCTCAGAAAAATTGAGTCTGAAGATGCCAAAAGTGTGATAAGGGTTTCCTGGTAGTAAGTCAAAGTAGGGGCAGAGTTCAGTGAAAGAACAGAGAAGGAAGTAAGTAGTCTTGGTGATGAATAGGATGTGGAGCTTGAAGCTCGTCTCTTGGACAAACAGTATGCCAAGGATTTGCACGGTATGGTTCAGCCTGAACAGGTGACCGGAGTGGGGGGAGGGTTGGAATCACTGGTAAGGAAATTGAGTTTATGGCAGAACCTGAAGTGATGACTTCAGTCATCCCGATGTGTAGTTGGAGGAAGTGTTTTACACCAGTACTTGATGCCAGCCATATTGTCTGATAGCAAAGAGATCGTTGGGTTGGAGAAAAGTGGTTGAGAGATAGAACTGGGTATCATCAGCATGCATACGGAAACTGACCTTTGTCTGTGGATGGTATCACTCAGGGGTAACAAATAGATGAGGAAGAAGTGGGAGCCATGACAGATCTGATGGGGTGGGGACTGCAGGGGTAATGGTGCAGGGGCAGGAAGAGAAGCCATTGTTGGCGATGCATTGGCTGCATTGAGACAAGTAGAAGTGGAACTATGCATGGTCTTTATCGAAACTCCATGTTTGAATCACTCAAATCAACTATCCACTCCTGCCACAGCACTGAAACACCCCTAATCAATGTCACAAATGCTACCCTCCATGACTTTGACTGTAGTACATGATCCTCCTGATTCTTGTTGACCTCCCTGCAACCAATAGCATGTTCAACTACATCATGCTCCTCCAACATTTCTCCTCTATTATCCAGCTCAGTGTTCGTGTTTGGTTCCCTCTTACCTATACAATCATATCCATGGCATCTCCAGCAATGGCTGTTCTTCCCACCACCGTAACCGTTACCTCTGGAGTTCCAAAAAGATCCAATATGGCTGGCTCCACTTCCATATCTACATGTTACTCCTTGGAAACATCTTCTGAACATGTGTATGCTGACGGTACCCAGCTCTATCTCTCCACCAACTCTCTCGAACCCTCCATTACCTTTGTGCTGTCAGACTACATTGCCAAAATCCAATTCTAGATGAGCCACAATTTCATCCAGTCAAACATTGGGTAGACTTGTCTTCTGCCCCATCACAAACTCTCCACCTTTGCCAATGATTCCATCTCCCACATGATTATTGTCTCAGGTTGAACCAGGCTGTTCACAAACTCATCATTCTATTTGACCCAAAGCTGAATTTCTGACCCTATAATCCTCTCCATCACAAGGACCGCCTACTTCCCCCTCCATAACATTGTCCATCTCCACTCTTGCCTCAGTCCATCTGATGTTAAAACCTTCATCCTTGCATTCATCCCCTCCTAATTCCACTTTTCCAATGCTCTCTTGGCCAGCCTCCTGTCATGTATTTCACCATCTTGCAATGACTATAAGTATGTAACTGTAACTCATGCATACTGTACCTGTACCCTTGTAATGCACACCCTGACCACAGGGAGTGAGCTCCTCACCTGGGCTTCCAGGTATAAAAGGGGAGGTCCCACCCAGGATCAGCACTCTTTAGTTCTGGGTATAAAATGAAGGTCACAGAGTGACCGTGTCTGATATATCCATGTCTCATGTGAGTTTGTAACAAGGTGCAGAGCCACCACATCTGGCGACGAGAAACGGGAATCACCGAACCACGAGGATGGCCACCAGCAGCACAGAGGAACGCTACCGTGGTGAGGACTGGGACGACTTTGTGGAAAGACTCCAGCAGAGCTTTGTCACAAAGGACTGGCTGGAAGAGGCAGCGGCTGACAAGCGGAAGGCACATTTACTGACCAGCTGTGGTCCACAGACGTATGCACTAATGAAAGACCTGCTCGCACCACAAAAGCCAGCAGACAAGTCCTTTGAAGAGCTCAGCCAGCTGATCAGTGAGCATCTCAAGCCGGCAAGTAGCGTACACATGGCCCGGCACCGGTTTTACTCTCACCGGCGTCGGGAGGGTCAAAACATCTCGGATTACGTGATGGAACTGCGGCGTTTGGCCAGTCTCTGTAAGTTCTCCGATGCCTGCAGGGGGGAGATGTTAAGGGACTTTTTCATCAAGGGCATTAATCATGCCGACATTTTCAGAAAGCTCATAAAGACTAAGGATTTGACTTTAGAAGGGACGCGTTGATAGCTCAGACCTTTATGGCAGGGGAAGAAGAGATCAAGCTCATTACGCACACAGCCCTGGTTTTAAAGTTGCGTTGAACCAGGGAATCAATGTTATAAAAATGACACAGAACCCCACAGGCAGGCAAGGGCAATTCGACACCATCCAGGCAGGCAGGCAAGGGCAATTCAACACCACCCAGGCAGCAACCTTGCAACAGGGACAATGGAAAGTGGATCGGCAATTCACGAGGAACAATACATCCTGTGATGGGACAATTAACACCCCCATCAGAATGCTCAGAAACAGCCAAAAGGGCCATCAGAGAGGAATGTCTGGGAATAGTCCTTTTGTTAACAGCAATCTCAGCTCATGTTGGAGATGTGGGAGCAGACACACTGCAAAAATCTGCAGGTTCCAACTTTACAGCTGTAGGATTTGTAATGTCAAGGGATACCTGGCCAGGATGTGCAAAAAGGCAGTAGCGAGGCTAGTCTGTGAGACAGACGAACCAGACGAGGGGTCTGAAATGCAGGATGAGGCCTGGGGAACAACCATGGATGCTGAAGTTCAGAGAGTTCATGTGGCCAACGTCCATAGCTCATACACCAAAACGCCACCCATGATGATGAAAGTCTTACTGAGCACCCAACAATTTGAGAGACTATGGCCACACAGAGCTAGCAAACCCAAATTGAAATGCATTGAGATGCAGCTACGTATGTACACCAAAGAGATCATCCCAGTGCTGGGCAGTGCAAACTTGGTGGTCGCATAATGGATCACAGAACCGGCTGCCACTCTGGATTGTTCCGGGAAATGGCCCCGCGCTCTTGGGGAGGAGTTGGCTAGCTGAGATGAATTGGAAATGGGGGGATGTGCACACCATTTAATCCGTGGAGCGAAGTTCATGCTCACAGGTTTTGCAAAAATTCGAGTCACTCTTTCAACCCGGTGTCAGAATGTTCAATGGCACCAAAGTAGTGATACACATCACTCCGGACGCCAGACCAGTGCACCACAAAGCCAGAGTGGTGCCGTATGTGATGCGTGAAAAAATTGAAAGTGAACTGGACAGGTTGCTCAGAGAGGGCATAATTTCGCCCATGGAATTCAGCGACTGGGCAAGTCCCATTGTTCCCGTCCTCAAAGCAGATGGCTCAGTTAGGATTTGTGGCGACTACAAAGCCACCATCAACCAAGTGTCGCTGCAAGACCAATACCCACTCCCGAGAGTGGAGGACCTTTTTGCCACGCTGGCAGGTGGTAAGCTGTTCACGAAGCTGGACCTCACTTCGGCTTACATGACTCAGAAACTGGCTGAAGAATCCAAGTTTCTGACCACCATCACGACACACAAAGGATTATTTATGCCCGTTTGGCATTCGTTCGGCAGCAGCTATCTTTCAGCGAAACATGGAAAGCTTGCTCAAGTCAATCCCTGGAAAGATCATGTTCCAAGATGACATCCTTATAATGGGTCGAGATACTGAGGAACACCTCCGCAACCTGGAGGAGGTGCTACGCCGATTGGAATGGGTAGGCCTGCGGCTGAAAAAGGCCAAGTGCGTGTTTTTGGCCCCAGAGGTCGAGTTCCTGGGCAGGAGGGTTACCGCAGATGGGATCCGGCCCACTGAATCAAAAACTGATGCAATTCACCCGGCGCCCAGGCCCGGCAACACGTCAGAGTTGCGATCATTCCTGGGACTCTTGAACTATTTTGGGAACTTGCTGCCGAACTTAAGCACATTGTTGGAGCCGTTATACATCCTCCTCCATAAAGGTTGTGAATGGTCTTGGGGAGATTGGCAAGAACGGGCTTTCAATAAGGCGAGGAACCTGCTGTGTTCCAACAAATTGTTGACTTTGTATGACCCCTGTAAAAAAATGGTTTTAACATGCGATGCGTCATCCTACAGGGTTGGGTGTGTTTTGCAGCAGGGTAACGATGACGGCCGACTCCAACCAGTGGCTTACGCCTCCAGGTCGCTCTCCCAGGCAGAGTGTGGATACGGCATGGTCGAGAAGGAGGCATTCGCGTGTGTGTATGGTGTGAAAAAGATGCACCAGTACCTTTTCGGTAGACGGTTCGAGCTAGAGACGGCCCACAAGCCGTTAACATTCCTGTTGTCTGACAGCAAGGCTGTCAACGCTAATGCGTCAGCTCGCATACAGCAATGGGCCCTCATGCTGGCTGCGTATGACTATACCATACGGCACCAGCCAGGCACCAAAAATTGCGCTAACGTGCTCAGCAGGCTCCCACTGGCCACCACCGAGGGGGCGTCAGAGCAGAGCGCCGAGATGGTCATGGCCATTGAGACTTTTGACACTGCGGGCTCCCCCATCACAGCCCGCCAGATCAAACTCTGGACCAACAGGGACCCCCTCCTATCCATGATAAAGAAATGTGTCCTGACTAGAAACTGGGCGCCCGCACACAGGGCGTGCCCCGAGGAAGTCAGGCCGTTTCAGAAACGGATGGATGAACTCTCCATCCAAGCCGACTGCCTGTTATGGGGCAGCTGGGTAGCTATGCCCCAGAAAGGAAGGGAAGTGTTCATCAGGGAACTCCACAGCGAGCACCCTGGCATCGTGTTAATGAAGGCCATTGCCCGGTCACACGTGTGGTGGCCGGGGATTGACTCAGACCTGGAACACTGGGTTCGCAGGTGCACAACGTGTGCCCAGCTGGGCAATGCCCCCAGGGAGGCCCCACTCAGCCCGTGGCCCTGGCCATGTGGACTATGCAGGCCCGTTCATGGGAAAAATGTTCCTGATCGTTGTCGATGCATACTCGAAGTGGATCGAGTGCATCATATTGAACTCATGCATGACATCCATCACTATGGAGAGTGTGTACGGTTTTCGCGACCCAGACATCCTGGTCAGCGATAATGGCCCGTGTTTTACCAGCCATGAATTCCAGGAGTTTATGTCGGGCAATGGGATCAAGCACGTCCGGACAGCGCCGTTCAAGCCAGCCTCCAATGGCCAGGCAGCACGGGCGGTCCAAGTCATAAAGCAGGGCATGCTACGAATCCAAGGACCCTCCTTTCAGTTCCACCTATCGCGCCTCCTGCTGGCCTACAGGTCCTGGCCGCACTCGCTCACGGGAGTCCCGCCAGCGGAACTCCTCATGAAACGCACGCTCAAGACGCGGCTGTCCCTCATTCACCCAGCCCTGGCAGACATTGTTGAGGGCAAGCGCCAGTCCCAAACTGAGCTCCATGATCGTGGCTCAAGGGGGAGGTGTATAGAAATAGATGACCCGGTATTTGTTCTTAACCATGCTTTGGGACCCAAATGGCTTGAGGGCACTGTAATTGGGAAAGAAGGAAACAGGATCGTGGTGGTCAGACTAAACAATGGGCAGATATGCCGCAAACACTTAGACCAAGTAAAGACAAGATTCAGTGCAGACATGGAGGAACCGGAAGAAGAGCATGATGAGATAGCACCCACACCACTGCCAGCGCACGAGCAACAAAGACAGCCCTCAGCATGCACAGTCCCTGCGACCAGGCCAGAATCACCTCAAGTGACAGAGACGGGAGCTGAGGCTCAGCCACCAGAGCCACAACTGCGGCGCTCCACGAGAGAGCGCCGAACACCCGATAGACTTAACCTCTGAAACTAAAATACCTAAGGGGGGAGGTGATGTCATGTATTTCACCATCTTGCAATGACTATAAGTATGTAACTGTAACTCATGCATACTGTACCTGTACCCTTGTAATGCACACCCTGACCACAGGGAGTGAGCTCCTCACCTGGGCTTCCAGGTATAAAAGGGGAGGTCCCACACAGGATCAGCACTCTTTAGTCCTGGGAATAAAGTGAAGGTCACAGAGTGACCATGTCTGATATATCCATGCCTCATGTGAGTTTGTAACAAGGTGCAGAGACACCACACCTCCCATCCTTCACTTTCCATAAACTTGAGCTGCCCACATCCTAACCAGCACCATCACCCTGCATTTGCTGACCTACATTGTCTTACTGTTCCTCAACACAACTGAAATGGAACATTGATTAGGACCACTACTCTATTTGATATATATTCTCAGCCTATCCTGCACCCTCCAATCAGTTATGGCTACTGCCTTATCTTCCACTCTCAGCTTCTTCAACTCACTGTTGCTCGGTGCACTACAATGTAATATTTCCACTAAGAAACTCCTCCTAAGTGGATGTATCTGGGTTGGTGCATGAGAAAGTTAAGAGCCACAACAGAGTTAGTAAGGTGGCTGTTGGAGTTGTAGATGATAGCTGGCAGGTTGTTCTTCAATTGATTCACCTACTTCTTGTAGGAAGATTAAAAGTGAAGGACTTTTAGGAAGGTCACTCAGATTGAAAATATAATTGAGCAATGCAAGGAAACCTTACATTAATATTGCAAGTCTGGACTCTGAATTTACTCACCGCACTGTAGCCGATCTCTTCTATTACCAACCTATGTCTGGCACCTCACCTCCTACTTCCCCATCTCCCATTGCCACTCCTGCTCGTTTCATTAGAAGATCTAATACTTTATTTTTATGTGTGTGTAATAGTTACAGTCACCATGACTTTGCTGATATTTGTGGGCAACTTTTTATTTTGCGAACAATATAGGGCTTAAGAGAAACACCTAATTGGCAAAGCTATTGAATGTCATCCAGGTATCTGCAGCCATTCTATGACTGATTTCAGGTGCAGGCTAGTATCAACCACTTGCCATTTGAGCCTCACACTACTATCCTTTATTTAAGTCACTAAGGGAAAGCATATTTGTATGATGGGAAAGAAGTGTATATTACTGTGTTAATATTAATGGCTATATAATGTTGTGATTTACACAGTGAGGGCATGGTAGGGGTGGCAGTGAGTGATGCTTGTAATATTGTTTCAGTATGTGTACTGACGCTCATGTCTTCACTTACCTTAGCCAACCTTGTGAGTTCAATAAACCTTTTTGGACACGGTGTGGCCATGTATGAGGTGGTGGAGGTGTTACTCACTGCCAGAGCCTACTCCTTACATAATACCAGAACTATCTTCATCTGTGGCTTTAAGAACAACTTGCATTCATATGGCATTTTAATGTAGTAATGTAGTCCCAAAGTGCTTCACAGGAGAGTAATTAGACAAAAATTGACACTAAGCTAATGAAAGAAATATTAGGTGATGAAATGGTTGGTCAAAGTGGTAAGTTTTGGACAGGCAAAGAGGTTTGGGGAGGGAATTCCAGAGTTTAGGACCTAGATGACTGAAACCATGGCTGTTAATGGTGGGGCGAAGAAAATCGGGGATGCATGAGGACAATGTTGGAGAGTTCTCGGAGGGCTGAAGGATTGGAGAAGGTTACAGAGATAGGGAAGGGTAAGACTGTGGAGAGATTTGAACACAAAATGAGAATTTAAAAATGTGAAACAATGTAGGTCAGTGAGCAGAGGGATGAGCGGGTTAGTGTATAGGGAGTAGAGATTTGGTTGAGCTCAGGTTTATGGAGGGTAGAAGATGGGAGGTTGGCAAGGGGAGCATTGCAATAGTCAAGTCTGGAGGTAACAAGCACGGATGAGAGTTTCAGGGTTGAGCCATAGGCAGAGATGGATGAGAGTACAGAGCTAGAAGTAGGTGGACTTGGAGAGGATATGGATTTGGAAGCTCAGCTCAGCGTCAAATAGGATGTCGAGATTGCGAACAGTCTGGTTCAGCCTAAGACAATGGCGGTGTAGGGGGTGGGGGGGTTGTTAGGGTACAGAGTTTGTAGCTTTGGTCTTAATCAGTGTTTCATTGGATGAAATTTCAGCTCATCCAAGACTGGATATCGGATAAGCAGTTTGAACATGCAGACAGTGAAGGGATTGTGAATGATGGTGGTGAGGCAGAGCTGATTATCAGTTTACATGTGGAATCTGACGTGTGTCTTTAGATGATATCGCCGAAGAGCAGCATGTAGGTAAGAAATAGGAGGGGGAAATGAAAAATCCTCAGAGGACACCAGAGGAGTGGATGAGAACCCATTGCCAGAGATTACCTGGTCATCTACACGAGCCTCCTCCCATTCTTCTACAAGGGTGTAAGAATAAACCCAGCAACTACAGGTGAGTCAGTTTAACCTCGGTAGTGGGGAAGCCTTTAGAAACGATAATCTAGGATAAATTAACAATCACTTGGACTAGTGTGGATTAATTAAAGACAGACAGCATTTGTTAAAGGCAAATCATGTTTAACTAACTTGATTGAGGTTTTTGATGAGGTACCAGAGAGGATGGATGAGGGCAATGCGGTTGATGTGGTGTACATGGACTTCCAAAATGCATTCGACAAAGTGCCATATGATAGGCTTGCCAGCAAAGTTGAAGCCCATGGAATAAAAGGAACAATGGCCGCATGGATACGAAATTGGCTAAGTGACAGGAAACAGAGAGTAATGGTGAATGGTTGTTTTTCAGACTGGAGGAAGGTATACAATGGTGTTCCCCAGGGGTCATTATTAGGACCACTGCTTGTCTTGATATATAGAAACATAGAAAATAGGTGCATGAGTAGGCCATTCAGCCCTTCGAGCCTGCACCACCATTCAATTTTATCTTGGCTCATCATCATATTAATGACTTGGACTTGGGAGTACAGGGAACAATTTCAAAATTTGTAGATGACACGCAACTTGGAAGTATAGTGAACAGTGAGGAGGATAGTAATAGACTTCAAGAAAACATAGGCAGGCTGGTGGAATGGGCAGACACGTAGCAGATGAAATTTAGCGCAGAAAAGTGAGAAGTGATACATTTTGGTAGGAAGAATGAGGTGAGTCAATATAAACTAAAGGGTACAATTTTAAAGGGGGTGCATGAACAGATAGACCTGGGGATATATGTGCACAAATCATTGTAGGTGTCATGGCAGGTTGAGAAAGTGTTTTAAAAACATTCGGGATCCTGGGCTTCATAAATAGAGGCATAGAGTACAAAAGCAAGGAAGTTATGATGAACCTTTATAAAACACTGGTCTGACCTCTACTGGAGTATTGTGTCCAATTCTGGGCATGGCATTTTAGGAAGTATGTGGAGACCTTAGGGTGCTGAAAAGATTTACAAGCATGATTCCAGGGATGAATGACTTCAGTTACGTAGATAGACTGGAGAAACTGGGATTGTTCTCCTTAGAGCAGAGAAGTTTGAGAGGAGATTTGATAGCGGTGGTCAAAATCATGGACAAAGTGGATAGAGTGAAACTGTTCCCATTGGCGGAAGGGTCAAGATGATTGGCAGAAGAACCAAAGGTGACATGAGGAAAAACTTTTTTACACAACGAGTGGTTAAGATCTGGAATTTACTGCCTGAATGGGTGGTGGAAGCAGATTCAATTGTGGCTTTCAAAAGCGAATTAGGTAAGTAGCTGAAGGAAAAAAAAATGCAGGGCTACAGGGAAAGTACGGGGGGAGTGGGGCTAGCTGAAGCAAAGTGCACCTCCCCTTTAAGAAATGAAAGCTGCCTTTAAATTGCATATAGACGCCGCTGGCCGCTCGGTAATTTTAATTAAACATGGCATGTGCACTAATTTTGTGCATGCATCTCCCTGACTTAATCGGTGCATTTTCCAATAATGCACCATTTCATGCCAGTTTCCAGCACTAGCTTAAATTCTCCCCCAAATTGTTTTAGTTTGTTTCACTGTTCTCACCATTCCTCTATACAACCTCTTTCTATTCACAATTAACCAATATTAAATATCACTGCTTTAAAAAAAAACAGCAGCAGTATGCATGGCTCATAGACTGACAAAATCAACAATAATGCACTCAGATCTTTATTTAAATATTAGAGATAGGGAGCACAAAATGTTTAGCAAGTGGAAAAAGGTATAAGTATGAAATATAAATACAACTACACAAATCTATAATGATTAATTACCCTTTGTAATAGCAGTCTTCATGTATAAACATGTTGTTAAATGGAGGATTCGGCATATTTTGGTATCAGCATATTGATTTGAATTGAAAGTTGATGTGTGTAATGTAAATTTCATATTATGAAGTCCTCCATCTGACCAAATACCACAACTCAAGAAACCTGCTAAGCTGAAACAATCAACACTTTTTAACCTGTTAGAAGTCACGGGAAATCATTCTAAGAAATTGTAATATTTTGCCTTTTCCAGGCAAATATCGAAGATGGCCATTGGCAGGTAATATATTTCAGAAATACAAAAAGCTTCAACATTAAATTGTATACACATGCAAGTGTTTAACTAGACACCTTCCCTTCAGGAACATTGATTTATTTTTACTCTGAAGATTCACTTAAATCACACATTTTGCATGTGTTCACAACTAGTATGATTGGGTCACTTGAAACCCTACAGTATAACTATTGACAATTCAACACATCATATGATCTTTATTTTAAACTGACAAAAGCGAAATTCAGACAGTTGTTCTAAATGTCAATGTGGTAAATGGTAAGTCAATAAGCTTACTTTATAGTGACCTAAAGAAATGAGTCTAGAAATTACATGTTTATATCATCATATTCATTGTATAAAATTATTTTGTATGCTATTTTAATGGAGATATTGAACTATTTAAAACAAATGGGTTATATATTCCTTAAAACAGCAGTTAGGGGAAACTATTTAAATGTTTGTACAGTAATATTGTACTGCATAATTCTAGGCGATGATCTTATCGGGTTTATCTCCCTCTTCAAGGTTTGGTGAGAAAAATGGCTTTTTAAATACATTAAATAATAATAGATTGCTTTATATAATGTGCTCTGGTCATGCTGCAACTGTGTTTTAAAATAAATCTAATATGTCTTGTCTTAACCCTTTCTGGACAGAAATGCATGTATTTTTTAAATTAAATACTCTCCCTGAAAGACCGCAGATACAAAAAGCAGATGGAATTTTTTTTTCCATTTACAAGATCATAACCTTCAAATATGTCCCTGTATCGTAATGGTAATGCTGGACAGTTATTTTAGTGACAGCTAATTATCAAGTACTCGCTGTAGGTTTATGATCATGTTTAGATTTAAGCCTAATCATTCTTATTAGCAGTGACATTTTACTCCCCACTGAACCCACAGACGTCCAAGAAAGTGACAATCCGATGATCAGAATTTTGCATGACTAAACAAATGGGGCGACAGGCCAAATTTCCCACTAAATATTAATTTCAGGTTTTTATTAATTAAGTTGTTCAGACTGAACCCCGTGCCTAATACAACGATGCCTACAAGCAACTGTTCTTTATTTTAATTGTATTGCTTGATTTTAAATACAGATATAATGAAGCATTAACGCAGCTGAGCAACTGCCAGAAGACTGTAGACTTCTGCCAATGGCGTTTCCCAATATTGTCGGTGATTGAAGTAGCCAGAAGAGGTCGCTTTGATAACCAGAAACTGCCCGCAGCCTCTTGCTGACAAACAGTTTCACCCTGGACGAATCGATATCGATAATAGTTATTGTCTGTACACGAATACACTTACCGTAAAGGCGTGAAAACTACTTTAACTGGCGGATACCAGTTGCATATTACTATCTTACGTCAGGACTACGAAAAGACGTTATGTGAATTGGGAAAAGCCTGGTGTCTAACAGAACTATATTCCGAGGTAACAGTGGCATCATTATATATTTGATCCGAGAGTCCCCAAACACTGGTTATACCCAATAGGTTACTCCATTTCCCTTTAATCTTCAATTCCTCATAATTTTGTGCGGCATATAATTTGGAAAGTACTTAACTTTGGGGGAGAAACGGGACTTTCAGTATTTGCCTATTACAGATTAGAGATTTTTGTAACAAATGCAAAACATCAGCAAAAAATAAAGTAATTTCAGTCAATACCCTTGAGCGGAAAATTAATTAAGAACTGCATTAGCATTTGACAATTGTAAAAAATCTGTAGTGGAAATATGTATTGGGTGCGGAGCTAGGACTTTAAGATTATCATTCCCACGATAACTATGTTACTAATAAAAGCAGAAAATACTGGAAACACTGGGGCAATCAGCTTCTGTGGAGAGAGGAAGTTCACGTTACTGTTCATTTCAGACCATTTTTATCTCTGCTTGAAGTGAGAAATTATGCAGTAGGATATTCGGCAGAACTGAATGTATCCTCCTTACGTAAAATTACACTTTAAAAACGCTTGGTTCAATGACAATATGTATAAAAAACAATAAGTAACTTTTCAGCTGGGGCATTAAATTTGTACAGCAGTTCGGTAGGGTCATTAATTTCATTGTTCATGGCACAACCCCGCCCCCTCCGTCATTAACATTGAAAACGCTTCATAAAGTTATGGCGTAACTGGATAAATGGTTACTAAAAATGTGGCGATAACCATAGGTTACCATTTCAAGCATGCAAAATACATGAGAGATTTCTAGTTAAATTCTGATAGGATGAGATAATAGCATTACTATTCCGTTGTTAATTCTAATTGTGGAATGGGGTTCACAGGGACATCACACGGTTTGCTTTTTAAAGCAGTTGTCGAAATTGAAGGTAGCGAGGACAATAATAACTATTCAATGCTATGTGTTGCCGCTCTAAGGCGCCCGATTACAGCTATTCGCGCTACAATGGCAAGTCTCTGATTTCCAACAAGGGGGTGACATCGTGCGCGCTTTGCCAATCTGTAGCGTCAGATGGCATATCTGTGCAGTTACTGCATGGTGTCTCCTGTCTCTGTGATCTCTATTGTTGTTCATATTCGGGTGAAAGGGGGGCAAGGAAGAAAATAACTGGTGGATAGAGAACAAGTTGTTAGAGCGATTAATCCAGCAACAGAGACTGAGCAGGTTTGCGCCCTTAGCCAGCAGCAGAAGCGAGGGGGGTTGATTTTGACAGGACCCGGGCTCCATTTCACCGCTCGCACCGAACGGTTACAATAGAGCGAGACCGACTGGCTTGCAGAAACGCGATTATGATCCGGGTTTGCTCATCATTTCGCATCAGTAGTTCACCCCCCACCCCCCAATCCACCCACCTCTGAGTCGCGGCGTCAGCAAAGCTGCGAGCGGGGAAATAATTCACCGAACAACCATCGCCAGCAGCGCGAGCAATTAAGTCTCAAAGATAAATAAGGTCTGCCGCTGCCAACCTCCCTCGCAAGTGAATTGTGGAGAAGCGTATCTGAAACGCGGTCTTGTGCGGATGGTCACACAACAACAACAAAAAGAGTTTGTACAGCACGCCCTCCTTTCTTCGCCTGCCCTGTTGTGCGGGTTGTGTGTGTTGCTTGGCACAGTGATGGTGAGCAGCAGCAGCAGCAGGATTGCGAGCTGCCTGCCCTAGCGCGGCCGGCGGACACTCGGTGCTGCTGCTGAGCCCGGACAAGCGGGGCCACTCCGCGCGCGCAAACCAGCCAGGTGTGTCAAAGCCGGGCAATCAAAGCGGAGCCAGCGACCGGCGGGGAAACGTGCAGAGAGACAGAGAGAGAGAGCAAGGGGGGGATCGAGCCTCGACCTACTGCTAACCATGGGCTGCTGCAGCGGGAGGTGCACCTTCATATTCATCTCCAGCCTACAGTTAGTAAGTGAAACTTGAAACTTGTTTTTAAAGCTACCGTAATATTTTATATATTTGAAGGGAAAGTCCGTGCTTCTGTCTTCGTACAATAGCAAATGTTACTTTATTTCTGGCTCCAGCAACCGGATGGAATGTATACTGGAAACTTTTACAGCTTCGTCCATTTTAATTGTTTTATGGATTAAATGTGAACTAATGCAGCATTTTGTTAATATGTACACTTTATACGCCTTAGATACGCGTGTTTTATGATTTTCACTGCTATTTATAATGGCACTTAAGTTCACTCCAACCAGTTGCAGACAACTGTGAAGTTTACCATTATTCAGTAAATAAGGTATCTGAAATGAGGATCTCCTAATCCAAACATATACGGCTATTTTTATTATACACCACGATTTTGCACTTATTAATATAAATGGTTTAAGTTCGGCCATTTAGCAGGTCACTTTTTGAGTTGGTCAGAGTGTAGACAGGTGGCCAGAAAAATATTGGCAACGCTGTGATCCACTCAGTGTGACAGGTTTCTATTTCACAGAAGACTCGCACATTTATTCAGCTTTTATCCTGGCACAGTAATATCTACAGTGTGCAAGGTGAACGGGAACTCCAATGTACAAGATCACTTCTGCTGTTTGATTTTCTCCAGCTTTGGTTTACTGTCAACTCCGACAGTAGAGTTGTACTGGTGTATTGCTTTGTAATTGAGTGATGCAGTGGTCAAGGTGTGCACTGGTAGCCATTCTTTATGTTACATTTCCAGTGGATAAAATAATAATGCGATAAATTGCCAGCTCTAACCGCTTCTCCTGTCCTACATTTATATATCATTTATTATCTCCATGGAAGCCAGATGTGCGTGAGGCCAGAAAGTTTTAACAGTGCCGTAAATTTATTTGGTTGCAGTTGTCTGTTAAAAGGGAAGGTGTTTTCGCATCAGTCGGGACACAATCATGACGACTGATACTGCTGATGAGTAGTTGGCAGGATGAGGTTTGTTTGCCAAAGGGGGCCTGAATTGTTAAAAGAACTTGGGGATATAAATCTAAGTTCCAATCATTGTAAATCTAGATCTAAATAGACTACCAGCAGTACAGTTTCATTTGAAGCTGTCATTTGCCCACTGAACCAAAATTGGGCCTTGTTTCCTTGTCAAAAGTTATTGAAATGTCTTTCCTCCACATTTAAAAACAGTAGAAGCAGTATTCATTTTGGGCCACTGGGGGCCACTTCTGCCTTAAGCCCCTTCTTTACTTGCACAGTCTCTATGCAACCGGGGCAATAGACAAATGAATATTTACTAATTCGACGGTTAAAATGTATTAAACCATCCCATATTCTACAAAGAAGTTTGTATATACAACTGTAGCATACAAGTGGCTATGTGAAGCTAGTTCCTATTCTATTTTATGGCGTGTAATGTTGTAATTATACAACATTTCTTTAATGTTATTCCTCACTGTGGATTAAGATTTGGTTATTGCTCATGTATTATATATATGTTTTGAACACTAGATATTTAGTCATTGTATCAATTGCAAAACATTTACAGTATTGCTCTGAAACCAAGTTAGAACTAAATTAGTTATTTCTCCCTAGTTCATTAATATTAAGACCATTCTAATTTCTAATTCTAATTTCTGTTTGATAATTGGTCACACTGGCTGTTTCTGTTATTTTAAATGCACATTAGTCATGGTTTTATCTGCAAATGTGGAAATTAAACAGTCTCAAAAATTGAGTGGAGCGAGGATAATGAAATTTGAAGTTAACTCCTTTTTAGATGTATTATTTGATTTCTGGCATTTAAAAAAATTGTACATTCTGTGGCTGTAATGGCAAACAAACTGCTGGTTGATGTGCAAGATATGTGGTGTCCCAGTGAAATTCTATTATTGATATCATCGACAAAAACCTACAACAAAAATTGGGTCAAGTGTTTTTTCGTACAATATATGGGCTTTTACATAAGTGTGGATTTTGTTTCCCTGTAAGCACAACTTGTGTATTATCTAGATGGGCTGTTAATAGTAAAATGGTACAATGTTATTAACTTCTGAATAGAGCACTTCTTTGGAATGATTATAAATTGTTCTTGTTTTAAAGGGAGTGTGCCTCATAGACCAATGAATGTTATATAAATAGTTTACACTGAAGACGAGTTAGTTGCACCTTTAATATAATAATACAGAATGTACAGTGGAGCATGCAGCCAGGTGAGAGTCGTGCCATGCTGCATGCTGCATGGAGCTTGGACACTCCAGTGAATAGGAGTGATTAATCTGTTGGAACTGCAAATGGTCTTTGTAGCCTCCTCGACTGCCACTCAGAATGGCTGAATGTGGGCTTTACCAAAATATGTGTCGAAAGTTATCCATCTGTCAGATGCCCAACCAGCAACCATCTGGTAAGGAAGAATGAAATTTGTGGAGCATCTGTGGGATTTATTATGTACCATGTAAGTTTTTGAGTTGATCCTCAAACATTTTGCTACAGGTGATAGTGTTGAAAGTTAGTCTTCATATCTCTTGCCATTCGTTCTCCATTAACTTTATGCCTACATCTTGTTGTTAGACCCTGTTTGTGTTTTCAGTAGTTCTTTTCCCATGAAGGCTCTAATAAAGAGTTTATAGAATATTGCTGAGTCTTTAGGAATGTTCCTCGTAAGGCAGGTAGCAATTTAGATCTGCTTGAATGGCTTAATCTGGCGCTTGTGGTGGATTTAACCTAATATGTTAAACTCTTTAACATGCCAGGGTGCATTCACTTAACTTGAGCTTCCTATTGTACCAGATTGGATAAAGGTCTGATAATTGCAGACAGATCTTCAGGTAGATGCAACCTGCCTCTAAGCTGAGATTTGGTGTGATAGTGGGTGCTTTTGGGCCCTGTCAGCCTTTTCTGAAGTTTTATGAAAGATATTTGGGTTGGTAGGGAGGACAGGGACTAGAATGTGATTTCGTGCATTTACGAGGTGAGCTTTGTTTCTTGCAGGGCCAGTAAATGTTAGCTATGACATAAAAGTTTGCACCTTCTTTCAATTATTCTGCAGCACTGACCTATGGGATGCTCCTGAAAGCCTTCCTCACAAGCATCTCATGCAGCAGCTTGACTTCAGCAGTCATCAAATAGGTGAACAAGCATGGGGCTGCACTGCCACTTGTCTGCAGACTCATGCCTGCACCTATGGGTCCCTATCACTTCATCCTGGCCTGTCACTTCTTAATTGCATACCTCTTCAGCCTAAGTAAAGGTTGATGATAGATTGAGATGCTTTTTAATGCTCTCCAGAAGCTTAATAAACTGTTCTTCTCCTTATAACACTCTTTAATTATTTATTTATATTTAAATTTAAACTTTGCACACAAACTCCCTCTTCTACCAGTGGTATCATCCCTGGATCCACCAAGGTTACATTTGAAGTCTAACTACTTATGCAAATAAAGTTAGACAGAAAATTCTGTCCTATTTCAGGCCGACCTTAAAGCAATACAAACTAAATTGAATTGTTTTATACCTGAAGACGGAAATCGCCTCCACAGTTTTGTATATAGGACTTAGTTATTTTTTTCAGCCAGATATCTTTATGGATTAAGTCACAAAAACACAATGCAGGCATTTCACCATGTATAACTTGTCATTAATAGACCAATGTGAAAGAAAAAGCTGTTAAATAATTCAAAAATACTCACAATGCTTGTGAGGAGTTTTTTTCAGCATTATCCCAGAAGTCAGTGCTACAGAATACCTGCAAGAAAGTGCAGCCAAGTTTGAGGTCACAGCTAAGCTTTACTGTTCATGCGCATGTGCAAGCTCTATGCTGCGTAGTAGCTGCTGGTGTCCAGCTATGGGGAAAGAGCAGGAGAGTGGGATAAATTTGCTAGCTCTTTCAAAGAGCCGGCACAAATACAATTGGCCAAATGGTCTCCTATTATGTTGCAAAAAATTGTGTGCCAGAAACCACGTGCAATTTACTAGGGGCCATGAAATGTGGAAGAAGTGGTAACATGATTAACCTATTATAATACAGTATAATTTTGAATGACTAAGCCTTTCAAAACCAAAGTATTTGTACTTTTGTTTTTATTTGGAATTTTCAGGCATATTACTGCAGTATGTAACCATTGTTTTTTTCATTTAGCATACTTTCATATTTTCATACACCTGGTAACCACAATAAACTCTTAGTGGAATCTAAAAGTTAACAGATTACACTCCCGCCAGCTCCTATACACGCTGCAACACCACAAGAAGGTTTTTTGTTGACTGGCATTTTACATTCGGAAGAAATGGTTAAAAGTTTAAAGCCAAAGTCAAACAAGAACTTGTTAGGGCAATTTTAACTGGAAAGAACATAATTGGTGGAAATGCGTAATATAGTCCCAGGAAAGCCATTGATTTACATTGCAGATAAATTCCTTTATTTTTGCAATATACCTGCTGAGAAGATAAAATGTGATGACCGAGAAGTCTGCTGAACATTCTTGCTTTACATTGCCACTATCTTTCTCGACTCTTATTTCTTTGTTATTCTAAATAAAGACAACATAGTCTGTTCTCATTCTGTCTGTAAAATGATCAAGTATGCTGTAATCAATGCCAGGCAGTAAACACGCTCTTTAAGGAAGCCGCTATCTAATGCCAGTAGTGTGTCCTTTTCTCTTCTCTTTCCCTTGAATGAAATTCTGACTTCTGGGCTCCATGAGCATTTCTCTATAAAGGATTAACGCATATGTGGAGTGTACAGTGGAGTAGGAACTTTGCATTATTAAGTTTTATATATTTTACGTTTTTGTTGTTGTCAAGGTAAGGTACTGTAATGCTGGTGTGCAGAATACCTATTCACTCTAAACACAATCAAGCAATTCCTGATCAATTGTGCAATAACCGGTTATGACAAAAGCTCCCTGAACTCTGTCCCCCAACAATAGGCCTCAATTGGGAAGAGCACCAAATATTGCACTTTCCGTTTCCACATGAACATATTTATGGCCTATGATTACAAGTTGAGGGGAGAACGATAGAAGTTTACGGCAATGGCCTTGTATAGTAAGGCTGCCAATTGAAGGGTAGAACCCTGGGAGATTACTGCAGAGATGGAGGCCATTCAGCCCATTCTGCGCTCTTTGCTGCAGTAATCAAACTACCTTGCTCCCTTCCCATAACCTTGTATTTTCCTTTGCTTCAAATGTTTATCCACTTTTTCTGTAAAGGATGCAATGGTCTATGCCTCAATTATTATCTGTGGCAAAACAATCTGTGCTCTAATAGTTCTGCAGGGCTACGGGGAAAGAGCAGCAGAGTGGGACTAATTGGATAGCTTTCAAAGAGCCAGCACAGGCACGATGAGGCGACTACCCTTCTTCTGTGCTGTATGATTCTATGATTTTAACCATCCCCCTCATGAAATTTCAGGGTCTACATATTTAAATGGATTTTATAAAATGTTATATATATTTTACATTGATTGATTTTGACTGCTGTTTCTTTTTTCCAAACCCCTAACTTCAAATGTACTCACCACCCAAAGCCCTCTCTATTTCACTACATGACCTCAACACCCATGCAGGCTCAGAGCTTTACCTCTATTACAGTCCTTGCCTGCAGCCATCTGGCTCAACAGCACATTTTCATATACCGACTGAACTTCAGGCAACAGAGGCCAAGTAATGACAACTGCAGAACTACATTCTCTTAAATTCAAGTAGGTCACATTCACAGATGCTAGATGCCAATTTTTAATTATATTTATATTTAAAAAAATTACACCCAGAAAACCACTAATGATATGCCCTATTTTATTTCTCATTCATTATTAAAAATGCATATCCAGTCAATCTAACAGTTTAATAAATAATCCTGAAATGTAAAATCTTCACCTCTGAATTATGCTTCATTTTATTGTGAAATGGTATAATAGAACTGATCATTTAAGACCCCCTATGAGAGAACACCTGTTTGGCTGAAAATTGTAATTAACCTTCAATGAAAGACCACGCATGGAATGTGAACCTATCCAGGATCCATGTGTAATTAACAACCACACAAAGGCATAACTGAGAGCAGTTGGGCAAGATATGGATGGGATTATGAGCACTTTTTTGTGTGGTATTCACTCTGACATAATTGTCTTGATTTTGCTCACAGCGGCAAACGAACAGAGCTAGCCATTTGTTAAGACTTGCACTTGCCCACAGACTTTCTATGATTAAAATCTGAAAGAATAAGACTCTACACTTGCAAAAGTAAATTTTCAGTGCCAGAGAGATCATTTTGCAGTAATTAAGACTTACCATGCTGTTAAAGGGGTACTTACACTGGAATGGACAAGCCCTAACTTTTTATGTTGTGTTTAGTCTGTATCTATGAGGTAAGTACAATAACTTCACATCATTCAATATATTTGAATGGTGAGTTAGATGGCGAGATGCCATTTACAGGAAGCTTTGGGAGGAGCAGGGCATCTCAACTTCCAGATTTCCGTGATTAACTGTGCATGTGCAGTTACCCGAAGTTGCTGTCCAATTTGCACATAAATAACGGTGCGTGCTGTGAGCCTCATTATTATTTTTACAGCAAAATCCAGCCCAATGAGTCAAAGCTCCAACGTATAGTGCCACGCTTCAGCTTATAAATGTATCACCTATGGTTCACATATCTTATAATTGACCTTCCTCTGTCTCAACCAGAAATTTCACAGAGCTGCTGCATGTGCACATTTGTCTGGTTGTGGTCTGTTTTCATCTCTACCAGCTGCCTGCTCACAATCCCATTGGTATTGTTTTATAAATGCATGCTTCCAGTCACGAATGGCAAAGCAGTGGGATGAATTGTGCTGTCATTCATGCTGATTCATTTTGAAATTCAAACATAAATTGTCTCCAGTCGAAGTTCTCTCTAACTTCTGAGAAATGTCACAAATAGCAGGCACATTCTGTAATTTCAGAAAACCGTAGCAGAAGTATTGTTCCAATATTGTTCAGGAACAAATTGCAGGGTATATACAATGGACTGAACACTGGGATCTTGTGCTACTTTTTATTCATTCTTGGGATATACTGTCTCCGGACTGTCTCTGGTCTGTCTCGAGTACTGTCTCCTCCTTTCATCTTAGAATGGCTGCTCGTATGTCATTCTAGCTGTCAAAAACAAACGGCTGGTACTTTTCCCACTCTCTGGCCACGATTTCGCCATCGCAAATTGGGTGCGGGTGGCAGTGCCGGTGTGAGGGGAACATGCTCCCAGCTGCAGCCCACCCTGTAATAGCAAATTTCCGTGATTGTGGCTTGTTACGCCCAGCCTGCAGGTTTCCCGGCCAATTAACTGGAAGCGGGTCTGATGATGTAATCTGATAACACGTCATCAACCGGTTTCCTTAAAGGAACCATGCCCAACTTTTTTTTGACAGTTCTTCTGTCAGTTTTTTGCAGCATTGAGCTACAGCAAATACTGACAAACACTGCACAATGATGCACGGCTGCACCCAGGCTCTCCCATGACTCCCTCCAGATGCTTATGGAAGGAGTCACAGCATGCAGGGAGGTTCTCTTCCATTCCAATGGATGTAAGAGACATCCCCTGGAGATCAACGCAGCCTGGTTGCACATTGCACAGGAGGACACAAGCAAGGATATCATCTGGAGGAGCTGACTGTAATGGTGCAAACCTGTCAATGATCTCAGCAGATCACAAAATGTCACTGCAAAGCCACACTCAACCTCATCCTGCTGTGCCATTCATCATATCTCCATCTCTCTGCCTTCCCTACTCTATCCCTGCACATCCTTACTCACATCAATTTACCTTGCACCTCTACCCATCCCCCCTCTATCTCTCTCTCTCTCTCTCTCTCTTTCTCTACATTATCAGTCCCCTATTTCACCCCTCACACTCACACTCATCCTTGTCCAATCATACCAACTAACAACACACAAGGATAGGTAGGCACTTGGGACCTTTAGCTAATGTTCATGTAAAGTTTATGTTGATGTGTTGTCAAACATTGAAATCTTTATTTTCAGGACCTTGCATTCTTGGACAGATTTGTGAGCACCTTTGGAAGTGGCTTAGTGAGTTGTAGTGAATGGTGAGACATAAGGGTACCCCTCACAATGGTGATGAGTGTGAAAGGAATGGCTTGGACATTGCAGGGTTGCTTTATGGAGCTGGTGTGGGGTGGTGCCAACCTGGCGCATCATGTGTAAGGGTGTAAAGCGTGAAGTGAAGTAAATGTGGCCATGGTGAGGCCATCACTGGCCTCTTGGGCAGCAATATGGTCGGGTGCTGATGCCCAGTGTACTGTGCAGTATCAGGTGATTGTGGAGAAGGTTGGTGATGCTGGTGATGATGGTGTTGGGGCTGATCATGGTGGGATTCTAAGGACCAAGGTGAAATTTTTACCAGGGCACCGATGCTGCTGGAATAGATGCTGCAGGTGAGGTTGAGATGACTGAAGCGCCCTGTCAATGGTGAGAGAGTTTGCTCCAAGGAGGTGACAGTGAATAGAGAGTTCACTGCATACAGCTCAAAGTCTTTTCCAAACCCAGAAGGCTTCAGTTTCTGACATTGGAAAGTGCACAGCTGTGAAATGGTAGTTTTTATACCACTTCTGCAACTGTCAACTAGCCAAAGCAACAGAAAGTCACTGAGAACCTGACTCCACTTACCTGGCCTGAAACCCAAGGGACGGCAAACCCGTCAAAAGGTTGGTAAAATTGTAAGTGCCTGCTTTTAACCATCTTAACCAGCATTTAAGTACCTTTTAATGATGTTAATTACCTGTCCTGCCACTTGCTGTCGGGTCTGTGATCAGAACGCCAACCTGACAGCTGAGAAACTCTCAGGAAGGCGGGTTCAGAGTGGGTTCCCGACCCACTGTAAATCATATGCCATTTTGGCAGTGGGCCCGCCTCCAAACTTGCACTCGCAGGACTGGGAAGATTCTGACCTCTCTTTCACATGGTTCAAACAAGCTGGTGCTACATAAGAAATAAGAAATAGGAGCAGGAGTAGGCCATAGGGCCGCTCGAGCCTACAGCAGCATCTGATGTTTGACAGTTTTCCACAGACTTTCAAAGCCTAGACAGGCCTTATCTTTTACCTCGCCCTTTATCTCCACAAAAGTGCATCATCTCAGTTAGCCTTCTAAACCGTCTGAAGCAATAATACTTTTTGAACTTGGTCAAGCTTCCCAGACTGTAGGTAGGTGAGATTAGTTCGCTCCATGTGAAACATTTATTTTGGTATTATTAAATAATTTAATTTTAATGATATATATGTTAGAGAAGGGAGTTACTCTTTTTCACCATGCTTTTCATAGATCTTAGAATCATAGGGCCCAAGTTTCGGGTGGAGTTGCTCCTAGTTTTTTGGAGCAACTAGTTTAGTTTGGAGTATGTTAGAAATTGCAATTCTCGGATATTAGTTTGCTCCAGTTCTAGTGAGTTAGTTTAGGTTGGCTTTAGGTAAGGTACTTTTTTTTCAAAAGGGGGTGTGTCCTGCCACTCAGGCCTGTTTTGCAAGTTTCGGCAGTGAAAACTTACTACAAACTAATTAGAATGGAATAAGTGTCCACTTTTGTAAGTTCTGAAAAACCTTACCTAGAGTTAAGTTTAGTGCAGGCACAGCCAGAGACGGCGGGTGGGAAGCATTAAACACAAAGGACACATCAACATCACAACAGCGGGGGGTAAGGGAAGTTAGAGGATTTTCCATAAACACCTTCACAACAACATTAAAGAAGCAAAGTACATTTAAAGCACTAAGCACTAAACAAAGCAGTACATTTAAAGCACCAAGCACTAAACGAAGCACAAAAAGTAATAAGCAATTAATTAATAAAAAATAGAAGGAACCCTGCACCTAAAGCACCAAGACCAAAGTAATAAGTAATCAAACAATAAAAAATAGAAGTCCTACCTTTATGTGAAGGGAAGGTGTCTTTGTCAGTGTCTCTCTCTGTAGTGTCTCTGTCTCTCGGTATCTGACAGTGAGGGGTGCGGGGTGGGAGTGTGTGTGTGGTGTGTGTGTGTGTATGTGTGGGAGTGGGGGGGGGAATGTGTGTGGGAGTGGGGGGGGGTGGGAGTTGGGGGGGTGTGTGGGAGTGGGGGGGAGTGGGGGGTGTGTGGGAGTGGGGGGGGTGGGAATGGGGGGGATGTGGGAGTGGGGGGTGTGTGGAAGTGGGCGGGGAGTGCGGGGGTGTGTGGGAGGGTGTGTGTGTGGGGGGGTGGAAGGGTGTGTATGTGTGGGGGGGGTGTGTGTGTGTGGGGGGCGGTGGGAGGGTGTGTGTGTGTGTGTGGGGGGGGGGTGGTGGGAGGGGAGGGTGTGTGTGTGTGTGTGTGTGGGGGGGGTGGGGGTGGGAGGGTGTGTGTCTGTGGGGGGGGGTGAGAGGGGGTGTGTGTGTAGAGGGTGTGTGTGTGGGGGGGGGGCTGAGAGGGAGGGGGGTGAGGGGGAGTGAGAGAAGGTGTGTGTGGTGGGGATGGGAGGGGTGTGTGTGGTGGGGATGGGAGGGGTGTGTGTGTGGGGGGGGGATGGGAGGGGTGTGTGTGTGGGGGGGGATGGGAGGGGTGTGTGTGTGTGGGTGGGGGTTGGAGGGTGTGTGTGTGTGGGGGGGGATGGGAGGGTGTGTGTGTGTGTGGGGGGGGATGGGAGGGTGTGTGTGTGTGTGGGGGGGGATGGGAGGGTGTGTGTGTGTGTGTGGGGGGGGATGGGAGGGGTGTGTGTGTGGGGGGGGAGGGGGTTGGACTGTGTGTGTGTGTGTGGGGGGGGGTGGGAGGAGTGGGGGTGTGTGTGTGGGAGGGTGTGTGTGTGGGAGGGGGTGTCTGTGTGTGAGGGGGCGGTGGGAGGGTGTGTGTGTGTGGGGGGGGGTGGGAGGGGGGGTGTATGTGGGGGGGGTTAGAGGGTGTGTGTGTGGGGGTGTGGTGAGAAGGGTTATGTGTGTGTGGGGGGGTGAGAGGGGGTGTGTGTGTAGAGGGTGTGTGTGTGTGTGGTGGGGGGTGAGACGGAGGGGGTTGAGAGAAGGTGTGTGTGGTGGGGATGGGAGGGGTGTGTGTGTGTGGTGGGGATGGGAGCGGTGTGTGTGTGTGGGGGGGATGGGAGGGGTGTGTGTGTGTGTGGGGGGGATGGGAGGGGTGTGTGTGTGTGGGGGGGGATGGGAGGGGTGTGTGTGTGGGGGGGGGATGTTTGTGGGGGTGTGGGGGAGAGGCTGAGGCTGGAAGGAGGCACCCCTGCTCTTTCCTCCGGCCCTTCGATCATTGAGTGCCCCCCAACTCACACTCCTCCATCCCTTGCCACGCTCCCCCCCCGGTACCCACGCTCTCCCGAGCCATTGCGCAGGCGCGCATACTCCAGCGCGCCTGCAAAACGCTGCTGGCTCTGTGAAGAAGACATGATCCCTAGCCCCGCCCTCCTGCAGGCAGTCTCCTCCCCAGGGAGACTACGCTGCGCCACGCCACTCCACGCCATGGTCCAGGAGGACCGGAGAATTGCTGCAGAATATTCCGGCGCACCTTCGAGCCCAGGCAGGTCACGTAAGTCTCGCAGGTGCACCGTTTTCACCAGATGCCGAAACTTGGGCCCATAGAATGGTTACAACACGGAAAAAGATCATTCAGCCTGTCGAGTCCGTGCCGACTCAGCTAATCATACTCTCCCACTCTTTCCCTGTAGCCCTGTAATTTTTTTTCTTTCAGTTACTTATCCAGTTCCCTTTTGAAAGCAGTGATTGTGTCTGCCTCCACCATCCTTTCAGGCAGTGCATGCCAGATCTTAACCACTCGCCGCGGTTTAAAAAAATACGTTTTTTCTTATGTCGCCTTTTGTTCTTTTGCCAATCACCTTAAATCTGTGTCCTTTGTTCTCGACCCATCAGCCAGTGGGAACAGTTTCTCTCTGTCTATTCTACCCAAACCCCTTATGATTTTTGAGCACCTCTATCAAATCTCCTTTCAATCTACTCTGCTTTAAGGAGAACCTCAGCTTCTCCAGTCTATCCATGTAACTGAAGTCCTTCATCCCTGGATTCATTCTCGTAAATCTTTTCTGCACCTTCTCTAAGGCCTTCACATTCTTCCCAAAATGCGATGCCCAGAATTGGACACAATACTCCAAGTTAGGCTGAACCAGTGTTTTCTGGAAGCTCATCATAATTTCTACGCTTTTGTACTCTATGCCTCTGTTTATGAAGCCCAGGGTCCCGTATGCTTTTTTTTTTGCCACTTTCTCAACCTGCCCTGCCATCTTCAACGATTTGTGACATATACCCCCAGGTCTCTCTGTTCATGCACCCCCTTTAGAATTGTACCCTTTAGTTTATATTGACTCTCCTCATTCTTCATACCAAAATGTATCACTTCGCACTTTTCTGCATTAAATTTCATCCACCACATGTCTGCCAATTCCACCAGCCTGTCGATGTCCTGTTGAAGTTTATCACTATCCTCCTCTCTGTTCACTATACTTACAAGTTTTGTGTCATCTGCAAATTTTGAAATTGTGCCCTGTACACCCACATCCAAGTCATTAATATAGACAAGAAAAGCAGTGGTCCTCGTACCGAGCCCTGGGGAACACCACTGTGTACCTTCCTCCAGTCCAAAAAGCAACCATTCACCACTACACTCTGTTTCCTGTAATTTTGTATCCATACTGGCATTGTCCCTTTTATTCCATGGGCTTCAACTTTGCTGGCAATATTATTATGTGGCACTTTGTCGAATGCCTTTTGGAAATCCATGTACACCACATCAACTACATTGCCCTCATCAACCCCCTCTGTTACCTCATCAAAAAATTCGAACAAGTCGGTTCAACACGATTTGCCTTTAACAAATCCGTGCTCGCTTTCCTTAATTAATCCACACTTGTCCAAGTGACTGTTAATTTTGTCCCTGATTATTGTTTCTAAAAGCTTCCCCACTACCGAGGTTAAATTAACCGGCCGATATTAGCTGAGTTTATCGTTACACCCTTTTTTGAGCAAGGGTATAAAATTTCCAATCCTCCAGTCCTCTGGCACCACACCTGTTTCTAAGGCGGATTGGAAGATTAAAGCCATTACGTCCGTGATTTCTTCATTCACTTCCCTCAGCGTCCAAGGATGCACCCCATCTGTCCTGGTGACTTATCTACTTTAAGTACAGCCAGCTTACCTAGTACCTCATCTTTATCAATTCTTATCCCATCCAGTATCTTCTCTACCTCTTCCTTTACTATGTCTATGGCAGCATCTTCTTCCTAGTTGAAGACAGATGCAAAGTACTCATTTAGTACCTCAGCTATACCCTCTGCCTCCATGGGTAGGTCACCTTTTTGGTCCCTAATTGGCCCACCCTTCCTCTTAGTACACGTTTACTATTTATATGCCTATAGAAGACTTTTGGATTACCTTCTATGTTAGCTGCCATTCTATTCTCATACCCTCTCTTTGCCCCTCTTATTTTATTTTTATTTCTCCTCCGAACTTTCTATATTTAGCCTGATTCTCAGATATATTTTCGACCTGATATCTGTCTTACGTGCTCTTTTTCTGCTTCATCTTACTCTCTATCTCTTTCGTCATCCAGGAAGCTCTGACTTTACTTGCCCTGACTTTCTCCCGAGAGGAAAGGTATCTCGATTGTACCTGAACTATTTCCTCTTTAAAGACAGCCATTGTCCCACTACAGTTTTGCTTGCCAATGTTTGATTCAATTTATCTGAGCCAGATTCGTTCTCATCCCACTGAAATTTGCCATCCTCCAATTAAGAATTTTTACTCTAGATTAATATAAAATATGTTGGAGAAAATCTTCACAATTTTCCATGAATAGCAGCAATGTGACGAGCATAATTAAAATCTTTTTCTGATTGCTTTGGTTAGAAGCTAGCATTAAATTATGTTTGCAGGCATAAAGTTAATACAATCGCTATTTCTGCCTATCAAAACCCCCAGTCGCTTGATATGTGGTAGAAAAGCATGTGAAATAGACAGAGATCATTTCAACTTGGTATTTTGCTCTCTTATCTTAATGCTTTAAAGGAAATTTATTTTGAAGCACTTAACTGAATTGGAGAATATGTACTGAAAATTGTATATATTCTTAAGAAAGAGCTTTATACCGTGCAGCATAAAGAATTTTTAAATTCCATTAGTATAAAAAAACTGAATTAATGAGTGCAGGAAAAAGATTGCAGTGAATAGAGAAATACATTTTCATTGTAAAGAGAATAAACAACAGTTTAACACGTACTTCTTACAATTTATTTTCTTTGAACATTTTTGGAGAACAAAACCATTCCTGATAATCCTAAATAACTTTCTGATGTGAAGTTCTGTAATCGTAGGCATATTAAGAGTGATTATACTTGTAATTTCCTGAGATGCAGCAACAGCGAGTGCTGCTTCCTGCTGTGGGCACTGGAGAATCACCCCTGAAGAAAACTTTTTTTATTGAGGATTTAGGATCATAGAATTATAGAACGGTTACAGCACGGAAGAAGGCTATTCAGCCCTTTGCGCCCGTACTGGCTCTCTGCAAGAGCACCTCAGCTAGTCCCATTCCCCCACCCTTTCCCCATAGCCCTGCAAACTTTTGTCTTTCAGGTACTTATCCAACTCTCTTTTGAAAGCCGTGATTTTGTCTGCCTCCACCACCCTTTCAGGCAGTGCATTCCAGATCCTAACCACTCACTCCATAAAAGTTTTTTCTTGTGTCGCCTTTGGTTCTTTTGCCGATCACTTAAAATCTGTGTCCTCTGGTTATCGACCCTGCTGCCAATGGGATGAAAGCCATTTGGCTTATCATTACTTTATTTTCCTAGGGCCAGCAAATTATATGGAATTTCAAAAAGCCACAATAGATATTCAAGTTATCTTTTGGATGAAAAGATGGCTACTGCAAAAAAGCTTATTAAAGCACAAAGAAGTTGTACATCCCCTATAGTCAAAAGAAAGGCACATGGCAAGACTAAGCCAAGACTGCTCATATACAAAGGTAGTTTAACTAATTTAATAAACTATACAGGGTAAATACTTGATTAACGCTAAACTAATTAATAAAATAAAATAATGGGAAAACAGGAGATGTGTTGCTGCTGCAATATATGGGAGCTTCTGGACGTTTTGGTCTAGTGCGATTACATCTGTGGTAAATGTCTGCGGCTCAACAAACTTCGGCTCAGAGTTGAGGAGCTGGAGTCCGAGCTATAGACATTGCGAGACATCAGGGAGGGAGAAAGTTACCTAGACCTTTTGCTCCAGCAACACCCTCTAAATTAAATACTTTAGAATTGGCACAAGGTCAGGGACAGGAGGGTGTGACTGCGAGTGAAGCATGTAAGGGGATCCAGGAGGTAGTATTGCAGGAGCCTCAGTCCCTGCACTTGTCCAGGTCCTTGCAACCCTTGAGGACAAGTGTGCAGACTGCGAAGTGGATGAGCAGACTGACCAAGGCACCGTGGTGCAGAAAGCCATTCAAGTGGGTGGAGTAAAGAGGCAGTAGTAGGGGAGAGTATAGTTAGGGGGATAGATAGGGTTCTCTGCAGCCGAGAGCGTGCGTCCCGAAGGTTGTGTTGTCTACCCGGTGCCAGAGTAAAGGACATCTCCTGCGGGCTGGAGAAGAACTTGGAATGGGAGGGGGAGGATCCAGCTGCCATGGTACACGTAGGTACCAATGACATAGGTAGGACTATGAAAGAGGTCCTGCTGAGAGAGTTTGAACAGATAGGGACTAAATTGAAAAGCAGTACCACAAAGGTAATAATCTCTGCATTATTACCTGAGCCACGAACAAATTGGCATAGGGTCAATAGAATCAGGGAGATGAATGCGTGGCTCAGAGGTTGGTGTGGGAGAAGTGGTTTTTGATTTGTGGGGCACTGGCACCAATACTCGGGAAAGAGAGAGCTGTTCCGTGGGGACGGACTACACCTGAACTATGCTGGGACCGGAGTTCTAGTGAACCAACTAACTAGGGAGTAGACAGGGCTTTAAACTAAATAAGGGATGGTGGGGCTGGGGGGGCGGGGTGTTGGGGGTGGTGGAGGACAGTCGCAGTAGAGAGCAATCTAGAATGCTAAAGAGAAAAGAAAAGGAAGCAATGCAGGAAAGTGATTGTGGTAAGGATAACCAGATTATGTCAGGAAGAGACAGAGCATACAAACAAAAGAGTGCACTAACAAATAGGATCCAGGTAAGAAAAAATAGCGATAAGACAAATAGGGCTATGGTACAAAATAATGTTACGAAGTCTAATAATGTTAAAAAGACAAATTTAAAAGCATTGTATCTGAATGCATGAAGCATCTGTAATAAGGTAGACAAATTAACAGCGCAAATAGATGTAAACGGATACGATATAGTTGCAATTACGGAGACATGGTTGCAAGGTGACCAGGGTTAGGAACTGAATATCCAAGGATATTCGATATTTAGGAAGGACAGGCAAAAAAGAAGAGGGGGTGGTGTGGCGTTGTTAGTAAAGGATGAAATCAGAGCAATTGTGAGAAAGGATATTGGCTCAGAAAATCAAGATGTAGAATCAGTCTTACGAATGCCTACTTACAGCTTGAACTAGATGAGGAGTCCAAGTCATGCTTGACTATAAATACTCATCTAGGCCTATATCAATTTAATATGCTACCGTTTGGAGTGTCTTCTGCCCCTGCCATATTCCAAGGGGGGATGAACCAGATTTTGCAAGGTATTGAAGGGGTAGTATGTTATTTGGATGACATACTAATTTCAGCACCAAATAGGCAAATTCATAATAACATATTGAATGAAGTCCTCAAACGGCTAGAAAAGCACAGAGTACGAGTGTCAGCTCGTAAGTGTGAGTTATTTAAAAACTCAGTGGAGTACTTAGGGTACAGAGCAGACAAAGATGGTTTACATCCAACCATGGGAAAGCTGGATGCAATCAGAAATGCAGCCACTCCCAGGAATGTCACTGAACTTCAATCATTTTGGGGTCTTTTGAACTATTATGGGAAGTTCCTACCAAATTCGGCTACAGTATTACATCCACTGAAGCGCTATTGAAAAAACAGGTTCATTGGAAATGGTCAAAAGAATGCGATACAACATTCAAGGAGTGTAAAAGCAAATTGGTAGAGAGTGCCATGTTAGTTCACTATGACATATCTCAGGAGATAAAGCAAGCATGTGATGCCCCTCCATATGGAGTTGGGATAGTGATCACTCATGTATCACGTAGTGGGGAGGAGAGACCAATTGCTTTTGCTTCATGCACTCAGTGCCAGTGAGAGTAATTATGTGCAAATTGAAAGGGAAGCTTTGGCATTAATTTTTGGGGTCAAGAAGTTCCACAAATACTTGTATGGTCATAAGTTTACCATCATTATGGACCATAAGCCCCTAACAGCAATCCTCCATCCAAAGTCCCCAGTTCCAACATTAGCTGCAGCCTGAATGCAGAAATGAGCTTTGATTTTGTCAGCATATACATATGATATTGAATACAGACGATCAGCTGATCACAGTAATGCTGATGCAATGTCTAGATTCCCTTCCCTATCACAAGTTACACCAGGGAAGAATTGTTTTATTTTTCATACATTAATGAACTGCCAGTTACAGCTGAAGAGATTGGTAGAGCAACCAAATGTGACCCAGTTATGTCAAAGGTGTATGATTATATTGCAAATGGATGGTCAAACCATGTAACAGACAAAGATATTCATCCATTCTTCATTCGTAGGAATGAATCATCAGTCGATAAAGATTGTATCATGTGGGGTGCAAGGGGGGGTTATACCAAATAAATTCAAGTCCAAATTATTAGCAGACCTCCATGACCAGCACCTGGGAATGTGCTTGACCAAAAGTTTTGCACGCAGTTACTTATGGTGGCCAGGTCTTGATAAAGATATAGAGTACATCGTGAGTCAGTGTACGACATGTCAATCGGTACGCAAGCAACTACCATCAGTACCATTATAGCCATGGAAATGGCCTCCCAGGGTGTGGCAAAGGCAACATATTGATTTTACTGAGTTAGAAGGACAACAGTTGTTCATTGTGATTGATAGTCATTCGAAGTGGTCAAGGTATTTCCAATGTGGAAAATAACAACAAGTAAAACATTAGACATTTTGCGAAGTTTATTTTCTTCATTTGGCCTCCCAGAAGAAAATTGTTTCTGATAATGGACCACAATTCCGTTCAGAAGAATTTGCACAGTTCACAAGCAAAAATGGTGTGAAACATACCAAGGTTCCACCGTACCACCCTGCTTTGAATGGTGCAGCAGAGCGCACTGTACAAATTGTAAAACGTGCCCTCATAAAACAAATGTTAGATCCAAATCCAAAGAAATGACAGTGTCATTGGATCACAAATTTGGCTAATTTTCCAATTACGTATCGTAATACTCCTCACACAACTACTGGTAGAACACCAGCAGAGTTGTTTCTCAAACGACAGCCACGAACCAGATTCTCGTTGTTAAAACCAAATTTGGCACAGTCCGTAGAAGAGACACAATTAAGACAGAAAAAAAATCATGAGAGAGGTAGAGTAAAAGAGAGAAGTGTGAAATTAAACCAGAAGGTGAGATTGAAGAACCATCACCATAAATGGTTAAAGTGGTTACTAGGAAGAGTGGTGAAGATATGTGGTCCTCGCACATATTTGGTAAAGATGTTTGGACAGGTTAGGTTTGTTCATATTGATATTTTATCTACAGACATGGAAGGAGTTGAAGGTGGGAATGATTCAATTATTTCTGACTCATCAGATAGCTTTGATATACTAGTAGCATATCCTACATCCAATGTACTGGAAACAAATCCAGGAGAGAATCAGAATGAAAGTCTGACAAAGAGCCTGAAGTTAGAGTGAGTTCAAATGAAAATCAAGGAAATTTCTTGGAGGAAAACGTTCATCAGGATGAGCCTCGAATGAGTTTAGATTTGACTTAATGTTTGGAAGGTTTTGTTCGAGAGCGAAGGTATCCTCTTTGAAACAGAAAACAAGTGGTTAAGTTAAATTTGTAAATATGGAAAAAAATAAGTCTATATCCTGTGTTATGTATAAACATGCAAATTGTGGATGATGTTGTTATAATAACTTCTTCATTAAGGAGGGAGAAGTGTAATGTCTGTAAGCTTGTAATGTTTGTAGCTCCATACTGTGGATGTGGACGTATTGTGTACTGCAACTACAGAGTTAATCATAAACAGAAGCAGGAGGTTCAGGAGACTTCTGAGAGCTGCCTGCCATGTTCGAAAGTTGTGTTGTGTGCTGTGCTCTGTGAATATATCACACCTCCCTACAATGCCCTAGGCCATTCCTTTCACACACATCACTATGGGGGGTGGGGGAGGGGGTACCATTCACTGAAACTCACTAAGCCATTTTCAAAGGTGCATACACATCTGTCCAAGAAGGAAAAGTGTTGAAAATAAAGATTTCAATGTTTGAACACACATCAACATAAATTTGACATGAACATTGCTGAAAGACCCAAGTGCCTACCCCTGTGTGTGGTTAGTTGGTATGATTGGACAAGGATGAGGGTGCGTGTGAGAGATGGTTAGTGAGATGGGGATGTGATAATGTAGATGGAGAGAGAGGGATGGGTGGGGGTGGAAGGTAACTTGGTGTGAGTAAGGATGTGCAGGAGTAGGGTAGGGAAGGCAGAGTGATGGGGATGTGATGAATGGCACAGCAGGATGAGGTTGAGTGTGACTTTGCAGTAACGTTTCGTGAGCAACTGAGAAAAGTGAAAGGTTTGCGACACTGCAGCGAGGTCCTCCTGATGACATCTCTGCTTGTGCCCTCTTGTACAATGTGCAGTCAGGCTCTGTTTGTGTCCTAGGTTGGTCTCTACCACCCATGGGAAGGGAAAAGGACTTAGCTGCCTGCTGTGACTAAGCATATGGAGGGAGTCATGGGTGAGCCTGGGTGCAGCAATGCAACCTCTGTGCAGTTCTTGTCATTGCTTGCAGCATCTCAATGCTGCAGAACACTGATAGCATAACTGTCAAAATCAATGTGGCCATGGTCCCTTTCAGGAAACTGGCTGATGACATGTCATCAAATGACATCATCAAACGCTCTTCCTTTTAATTGGTTGAGAACCTTGCAAGGCGGGCTTAACAAGCCCAATCAGGGGAAAGTCATGGGCGGAACTGATATGCAGCCAGGAGCGGGGTCACAGACTGCCCAGGACGTCACCTGCCTCTCTCCCGACCCAGTAGGAAAAATCGAGCCCCAACTGTTCTCGGACTCTTAACATAGCTAACAATTCTTTTACCATTTCTATTACAATTGTCTACTACCTTCATCTCCAGTGACCTTTTAGTTGCTCAGATAGCAGCTCTTTTCCCCCTTTAATTATGCATGACATATATCTTTGTTTTCCTGAAAAGCACATTCTTTTAATCTATTAAAACATTTTTGTTTGAGTGTAATTTGAACATAGAAACGTAGAAACATAGAAAATAGGAGCAGTAGTAGGCCATTTGGCCCTTAGAGTCTACACCGCCATTCAATATGATCATGGCTGATCCTCCAGCTCAACACCATATTCCTGCTTCTTCCCCATACTCTTTGATGCTCTTTGTTTCTAGAAATCTATCTAACTCCCTCTTAAATATATTCAGTGACTTGGCCTCCACAGACTTCTGTGGGACAGAATTCTGCAGGTTCACCATCCTCTGAGTGAAAAAATTTCTCCTCATCTCAGTCCTAAATTTCCTACCCCGTATCCTGAGACTGTGACCCCTTGTTCTAGACTTCCCAGCCAGGGGAAACATCCTCCCCACATCCAGTCTATCCAACCCAGTCAGAATGTTATACATTTCATCCTTTTAAACTCTAGTGAATACAGGCCTACGATCCAATCTCTCCTCATACGACAGTCCTGCCATCCCAGGGATCAGTCTGATGAACCTTCGCTGCATTCCCTCTATGGCAAGTATATCCTTTCTTGGGCAAGGAGACGAAAACTGCACACAATACTCCAGGTGCGGTCTCACCAAGGCCCTATACAACTGTAGTAAGACATCCTTGCTCCTATACTCAAATCCTCTTGCAATGAAGGCCAACATACCATTTGCCTTCCTAACTACTTGCTGCACCTACATGTTTGCTTTCAATGACTGGTGTACAAGGACACCCAGGTCCCTCTGTACATCAACACTTCCCAAGCCATCACCACTTAAATAATAGTTTGTCCTCATGTTATTCCTACCAAAGTGGATAACTTCACATTTATTCATATTGTACTGCATCTGTCATGTGTTTTCCCACTCACTCAACCTATCTAAATCGCCTTGCAGCGTCTTTGCATCCTCCTCACAACTCACAAGCCCACCTAGTTTTGTATCGTCAGCAAACTTGGAAATATTACATTTGGTTCCCTCATCCAAATCATTGATATATATTGTGAATAGCTGGGGCCCAAGCACTGATCCCTGTGGTACCCCACTAGTCACTGTCCGCCACCCCGAAAAAGACTCATTCCTATTCTCTGTTTCCTGTCAGTTAACCAATTTTCAATCCATGCCAATACATTACTCCCAATCCTATGTGCTTTAATTTTGCACACTAACCTCTTATGTGGGATTTTATCAAAGGCCTTCTGAAAATCCAAATACACTACATCCACTGGTTCTCCCTTATCTATTCTATCAGTTACATCCTCAAAAAATTCCAGTAGGTTTGTAAAACATGATTTTCCTTTCATAAATCCATGTTGGCTTTGTTTAATCTTGTTGATATTATCTAAGTGTGCCGTTATCGCATCCTTTATAATAGACTCGAACATTTTCTCTACTACTGATGTCAGGCTAACCGGTCTGTAGTTGCCCGTTTTCTCTCTCTGTCCTTTTTTAAATAGTGGGGTTACATTTGCCACCCTCCAATCTACCCCCACAATCTACTGTTCCACAATCTATGGAATTTTGGAAGATGACAACCAATGCATCCACTATTTCCATGGCTACCTCTTTTAGTACTCTGGGATGCAGATCATCAGGCCCTGGGGATTTATCTGCCTTCAGTCCCATTAGTTTCTCCAGCACTGTTTTCTTACTAATAATTATTTCCTTTCATTCCTCTTGCTCACTAGACTCTTGGTTCCCTAGCAATTCTGGAACGTTATTTATGTCCTCTTCCATGAAGACAGAACCGAAGTATTTATTTAATTGTTCTGCCATTTCATTGTTCCCCATTACAAATTCTCCCATTTCTGTCTGTAAAGGACCTACATTTGTCTTCACTAATCTTTTTCTTTTTACGTACTTGTAGAAACTTTTGCAGTCAGTTTTTAGGTTCCTTACAAGTTTATTCTCATACTCTATTTTTCCCCTCTTAATCAATCTCTTGGTCCATTTTTGCTGAATTCTAAACTGCCCCCAATCATCAGGCTTGCTACTTTTTCTGGCAACTTTGTATAACTCCTCTTTGGATCGAATACTATCCTTAATTTCTTTTGTTAACAATGGTTGGGCCACTTTTCCTTTTGTGTTTTTACAGCAGAAAGTAATGTATAACTGCTGAAATTCATGCATTCGTTCCTTAAATATTAGCCATTGCCTATCCACTGTCATGCCTTTTAATGAATCTTCCCAATCTATCATAGCCAATTCATTCCTCATACCTTCGTAGTTTCCTTTGTTTAGATTTAGGACCCTAGTTTCGGATTGGACGACTTCACTTTCTGTTATGTCTTTATTACACTTATGAATGACTCCACAAGGTCTAGTATTGTACTTGAGCTGTTGTGACCATCGTCCCATTTACTGTAACTCCAGAGTGAGGCACAAGCATGATAGGCAGCATTTTATACTGGGCTCTGCACACCTATGCAGGTGACCCTCAGGTCTCCCACCACAGTGCCCTCTGGGTGGCACACCTATGTGACTATACAGTTAGTATACATGGTCTACATACATGACATCACTTCCCCCCAAGTCTTTAATGCAAATTGACTCATACATTGATGGTGACCTGGGCTTTGCTCTTCCTGGTTGACCATCGGAGGGTCGCTTCTGGCTTGGGTGGGTTGGTAGTGAGATTTGTTGCCAGTGGGAGTTCCCAGTGGTTTCTGGTTGTGAGTCCATGACTACTCCATTCTCCCCCCCCGCCCCTCCCCCACACAGAGATCATGCTAATGGCCCGTTACATGCAAGTTGCATTCAAGTTCATCACATGGGTTTTACATTTACATCTTGGTACATTTGTTGGGTGGATTACAGTTGCGTTTCTTTCAGTGTGGTACATTTACATGATCAGTACAGGTATATCAGTACAGGTACACAAGGACAGTCTAGTTCCAGCATGGCCGGATGAGATCTGGGTCGTCTGGTGGTGGTGCAGTGCCCCATGCTAGAGGGTCTGTGGGCGAGGTGAGCTCATTTTGCTCGAGTTGCCGGAGCTCAGGGCTCTTGCCGTTACTCCTCGTGTCGGGCAGGCCCAAAGACAGCTGATGTGTCTGTGACCTCCCTGTCCTTTTCGTTGCCCAGTGTCGCTGCTGCTCCCTGGGAAGCGGTGTGAGCGAGTGAGTGTTTCGTCTAAGTGACGGTGGAGCTGCCTCGCGGTTGGCAGGGGACTGCTGATTCGCTTTCCTTGAGGGCACCGTTGTGAGCACTCTCTAGATTCGGATACTGGCTGGTCCAGGTCCTGTTCGGAGGAGCCGTTGCGGGTGACCCTTCGCTCTTCGGAATTGCCGTACTGGCGAGTGGGTTTGTGGGCTGCACCTTTTCCACCCGGGTAGTGATCGACGGTAGCCGACTGCGATCATAGGCGCAGTTTATTGTTTCTGGCCCGTGGCAGTTCATGCCATTGGGTGCCTGCAATGTTAAACCGATCTGAGGCAGGGTATCGCTACCAGTGCCTCGGCTTTCCGGGGATCGTTTATGTTGTGTATCTGTAACGCATGCACTCCCATTTTCTGCCACCAGGGAGCGCATCCCCTGATGTCCCAAGGGATCTCAGCATCCCTTGGGAAGCACTGTATATAAGGCCCCTAAGGCCTGTTACTCACTCTGACTGAGGTCACTGTTACTTTAACCTCCCTGTGTGCAGTCTCATCTGTGTTAGGAACACAATAACTGGCGACGAGTATACGAATCCAACGCAAAGATGCAGCAAACTGTGGGCATCCTGGAAATTTTCTCGGAGGGTGAGGACTGGGAAACCTATTTTGAATGGCTAGACCAGTACTTTGTAGCCAACGAGCTGGACGGAGAAGGAAGTGCTGCAAAAAGGAGAGCGGTTCTCCTCACGGTCTGCGGGGCACTGATCTACAGCCTCATGAAGAATCTTCTGGCTCCGGTGAAACTCACAGATAAGTCGTATGAGGAGCTGTGTACACTGGTTCAGGAGCATCTTAACCCAAGGGAGAGCGTGCTGATGGCGAGGTATTGGTTTTATACCAGCGATCTGAAGGTCAGGAAGGGGCGAACTACATCGCCGAGCTAAGGCGACTTGCAGGACAATGTGTGTTTGATGGCTGCCTGGAGCAAATGCTCAGAGACTTTTTTGTACTGGGCATTGGCCACGAGACCATCCTACGAAAACCTTTGACTGTAGAGACACCGACCCTCAGTAAGGCCATTGCGATAGCACAGGTGTTTCTGTCCACCAGTGATAACACCAAACAAATCTCTCAGCACATAAGTGCTAGCAATGTTCATAAATTAACTGGAACTGTGTTTGTGAGCAGAAATGTACAAGGCAGAAACGACGAGTCTGCAACTGCCAGCAGGCCTCAGGTGACCCACATGACAGAGTCCGCAACAAAGTATGAATGCAAGGCAATTCACACCTTGTTGGCGTTGTGGATGCTTCCATTCAGCCTATTCATGCCGCTTCAAAGGGTATGTTTGCAAGAGCTGTGGAACAATGGGGCACCTCCAATGAGCTTGCAGACGAGCTGCAAGCTCTGCAAAACCTGCTAACCACCACGTGGCAGATGAAGATTGGTCCATGGTGGATCAAAGCAATTTCGAGCCTCAGAGAGAGGAGGCAGATGCTGAAGTACATGGGGTGCACACATTTTCGATGAAATGTCTACCTATAATGCTAAACATAAAATTGAATGGCTTACCCGTAGCCATGGAACTGGACACTGGTGCTAGCCAATCCATCATGAGTAAAAGGATGTTTGAGAGACTGTGGTGCAACAAGGCACTCAGACCAGCCCTGAGCCCCATCCACACGAAACTGAGAACGTACACCAAAGAGCTTATCACTGTCCTGGGCAGCGCCATGGTCAAGGTCACCTATGAGGGCAAGGTGCACGAACTGTCACTTTGGATTGTCCCGGGCAATGGCCCCACACTGCTTGGAAGGAGTTGGCTGGGCAATTTCCACTGGAACTGGGATGACATCTGAGCGCTATCACATGTCGATGAGGCCTCATGTACCCAGGTTCTTAACAAATTTGTTAACCTCATAAAAACCTCATTAAAAAAAGCTGGGAAAATGCTTTTTAAATATCTTTAAACAAGCTGTTAACAACTTCAAATTGGCTCCCCAGCCGCTTGGTGTCGGGTCTGTGAACCGCAGGCAGACCCGGCACTTGGGAAACTGATGTGGAGACGGTTTGAAAATGGACTTCCGCCCTGCTGTCAATCACTGCCATTTTGACAATTAACCTGCCTCCAAATTCCTACTCGCAGCGCCGGTAAAATTCTGGCCTTAAAGACTATGGGCCCAAGTTTCCACATGATTTGCACCTGATTTTTAGGAGCAACTGGTGGAGAACGGACTATCTTGGAAATCGCAATTCTCCACATTTTTTTTTCTGCAGTTCTAGTCAGGTAGAACAGTTCTACTTTGGAACAGAATTTTTTCTTCAAAAGGGGGCGTGTCCGGCCACTGATGCCTGATTTCAAAGTTTCCACAGTGAAAACGTACTCCAAACTAAAGTAGAATGGAGCAAGTGAAGATTTTTGTAGAACTGAAAAAACCTGTTCTACACATTAAAAAATCAGGCGCAGGTTACAAATTAGGCATCCAGAACGAGGTGGGGGGGGGGGTGAGGGGGGGGGAAGGGAACTCATTAAATTCTACAATAAATCCTTATTTATACTTCTACAAATATTATACAAATAAATCCAACCTGAATAAACATTTATAAGCAAAGAAAAGATTAAATAAACCATCTTCCTACCTGTGTGAAAGTGCTTCAGCCATCGTTCGTTCCCGTGGGAGGAAACCGCCGTTTGTTGCTGTGGAGGGGAGGGAGGGGGAGGAAACCGGCGTTTGTTGCCATGGAGGGGAGGGAGGGGGAGGAAACCGCCGTTTGTTGCCCTGGAGGGTGGGGAGGGGAAGGAGACAGTGAGAAGGCTGCAAGAAGTTTCAGTGCTGATGTGCTGATGGCAATGTGCTTTTATTAAAAAATGTTCAAAAATTAAACAGCTACAAAGAACTACAAAAATGGCCGAGTGCCAATGTTTCCTTCACACTGCGCGTGCGCGAATGCTCCAACGCGCACGCGCAGCGTTGCCGGCAGGAAAAAAACTAATTTAAATAGTACCCGCCCCCTCCCACTTACAAAATCGGCGCGAGTGTAGGCTCCGCCCCCATGGGCGCCGCATCAAACAGACAAGAAGCTGCAAAGCGCTCGAGAATAGTGCGTTTTTTTTCTGGCGCCGTTTTAGGCGCGAAAAACGGGCGCCCAGCTCGGAGGGGCGCTCGTTTTTTATCCTGTGGAAACTTGGGCCCAATATAAGGCAATTCAATGATTCCCAGGGACCGTTTTAAATGGACACCTAGGGAATGGCAAAAGTACATGATTACTTCACATCAGTTTTTAATCCTGAAGATGATGATCAAACTACCAGCAGAAAGTTTCACAGTTAACAGGAAAATTGTAAATATGAACATATTGGATAGAATTGGAAACCTTGAAATAGATCGGGCTTCTGGGCCAGATGACATCCATCTGAGGGTTCGTAAAGAGATGTGGCAAGTGCTTTGCAAGCCCCTTGCCCATATCTTTAACAGCTCGCTAGAGTCAGAGACTTTTCTTTCAGTCTTGAAGGATGTCCATGTAGTTTCAATTTTCAAAAGGGGGACAAGGCAGGACCAGGGAACTATATGCCTATTAGTTTTACTTTAGTTATAGGTTCATCGCCCTTCAGCTCCCCATGCTGATCCCTTACCGCCCCGCAGGGGAAATTGCCTTGCTGGCTATGAGCGGATGTCAACGCCAGCTTCGCGGATTGCAAAGCTGGCCGGTATCCGCTCTCTGGACGCTACTTAAAGGGGAGGGCGCTAGCACCCCACACTGTGATCTTTTCTGGATTGCCGACTCTCAGGTCAGCTCCAGGATGGCAGCCCCAGCATCGTCCGGTCTGCTATCGTGCAGCCCGGCACTCCGTTTTGGGTGCTGGGCTGCGGGCCCAGTCCCATGTTGCCCTGGTGGCCTAGTGAAGGCCATCAGAGGCCTTAGAGTGCACAGCAGTCCTCCCCTTTAAGTGAAGGGATGGGGTATTGAAGTATGTCAGCGCTACTTGTACCATCTGCGTAGCGCTTCCCTCACTGCCCCAGTATCGCCCCGAAACCCGCCCTGAAAGGAAGTGGAGCACGCATCCTAGTCAGCATGGATTTAAGAAAGGCAAATTATGCTTCACAAATTTTCTAGAACTTTTTGAGGATGTAACTAATAAGTGGATAAGGGAGAACCACTGGACTTTCAAAAGGCTTTTGACAAGGTCCCACACAAGAGATTAATGTGCAAAAATAAGGCACATGGAATTGGTGATAATGTATTGACGTAGATAGAGAACTGGTTTGCAGACAGGAAGCAAAGAGTGGGAAAAAATGGGTCCTTTTCAGAATGGCAAGCAGTGACTAGTGGGGTATCGCAAGGTTCAGTGCTAGGACCTCAGCTATTTACAATATACATTAATGATTTAGACGAAGGAGTTGAATGTAATATCACCAAGTTTGCAGATGACACTAAGCTGGGTAGTGGTGTGAGCGGTGAGGAGGATGTTAAGAGGCTGCAGGGTGACTTGGACAAGTTAAGTGAATGGGCAAATGCATGGCAGATGCAGTATAATGTTGATAAATGTGAGGTTATCCACTTTGGTGGCAAAAACAGGAAGGCAGAATATTATCTGAATGGGGACAGATTAGTAAAAGGGGAAGTGCAGCGAGACCTGGCATGCAGGTACAGCAGGCAGTAAGTAGGCATGCAGGTACAGCAGGCAGTAAAGAAAGCAAATGGCATGTTGGCCTTCATAGCGAGAGGATTTGAGTACAGGAGCAGGGAGGCCTTGCTGCAGTTGTACAGGGCCTTGGTGAGACCACACCTTGAGTATTGTGTGCAGTTTTAGTCTCCTAATCTGAGGAAGGACATTCGTGCTATTGAGGGAGTGCAGCGAAGGTTCACCAGACTGATTCCTGGGATGGCAGGACTGACGTATGAAGAAAGACTGGATTGACTAGGCTTATATTCACTGGAATTTAGAAGAATGAGAGGGGATCTCATAGAAGCATATAAAATTCTGACGGGATTGGACAGGTTAGATGCAGGATGAATATTCCCGATGTTGGGGAAGTCCAGAACCAGGGGACACAGTCTAAGGATAAGGGGTAAGCCATCTAGGATCGAGATGAGGAGAAACTTTTTCACCCAGAGAATTGTAAACTTATGGAATTCTCTCCCACAGAAAGTTGTTGAGTCCAGTTTTTGGATATATTCAAAAGGGAGTTAAATGTGGCCCTTACGGCTAAAGGGATCAGGGGGTATGGAGAAAAGGCAGGAGTGAGGTTCTGAAGTTGCATGATCAGCCATGATCATATTGAATGGTGGTGCAGGCTCTAAGGGCCAAATGGCCTGCTCCACACTTATTTTCTATGTTCTGTGTTTCTTTTGACGGGTGGGAAGCCCAATTCAGCGGCTGTGGCGGTACCTCTGTGCCGGGTGCATAAAATTCTGGCCGCAGCTGATTACTGCCCCTAATTGGGGCGCAGGGCAATTTTGCCCACTGTGTGTCTTAATAATTTTATTGGAAGTTTTGAAGAAGTCAACAGGTTAGTAAATGATGCTGCTACAGTAGATAAAGAATTGGCTGCATGCCCATAGGCAGAAAATTGTTATCAGTGGCTGTGTATGCTTGGATACCTGTTACCAGTATTGACAAATTGCCAGGAATGCAGATAATAGTTAAGGATGGCAGAAACGAGGGGCAGCAGCTGGACAGATCTTTATTTTCAGGATCCAGCTCTGAAATGCTGCAAACCAGGATTCAGCCTCTTTGAAGCTGACAGACACCCTGTAATCAGGAGTTCAGATTAAAATTCTTGAGTGGTTGTGGTCAAGAGAGTCAATACAATGCAGAGGTTGTGGCAGAAAATGTGAAAACAAATTCTGAACTCATGGTGATTGACAAAGTAAAAGTATCCACATTTTGATTACTTTTAGTGTATGAACATACAGTGAATACCAACAAGATTTCACTCTCTTGTTGGTGTTACTTCTTTAAAGCAATATGTAAAGAAGTCAAACAGCTGATTGACACATTCACATGCATGCCTATATTGCTGCTGACACACAAAAAATACATTTAATGTCGCATATAAATCTGAAAATAAGTTCACCAAGTACACTGGCAACATAAGTGACTTGCATGCTCATGTTCGTGGACTCACAGGAGGTGGCAAGTAGGCTGGCCACTAAGTGACATTGGGGGACAATTTCAAATCATGGCTGCCCATTTTTCTGGCATAAGATCAGCATTAGATCTCTGAATTTCACATCATGATCTGCCATGACCAAACTCTGCTGGAAGTGCGTTGAGTGTCATATTAGATATGGGACCTTTAGTCATCCAGGATGCCCACATGAAACAGGTGTTAGGCTCCTTATGTAAGCAACTTTGAGTCCTTTGCTGGATTTAGAACCTTAACTGCAAAATTCAGGTAAAAATGGTGACACCTGCGCCATAAACATCCCGCCTAGTTGTACCAAGTGTTAAGTGGCCGGCTTGTTTGAAGCCCTTCCGTTGCCCTTCTTGACCCCACTGACCCAACCTGCCATAAAATGAATCCCTGAACAAGTATAATGCTTAATGCTTCCTCGGAAGTATAGCAATCATAGTATGTCATGCTTTTAGTTGTACTGCATGAAAGAAATCAAGTCAAGTGATCAACACAGTTGATCCAGCACAGTTGGATTGGCTACATCTGCCAAGATGCTATCAGCCATATTTGCAGGCATCAGCGCACATACCAGGGTAATGACCTTGGGGAACTGTCTCCACAATGTCTCAGTCAGCAGAGAACCAGATGCAGGGCTTTGCCATCTGCTGCTGGGACACCTGCAGCTATCATGTAATATAGGTTTGGCACAACTAGTGATAGTACTGATCAGCTGTGATTTCTATCACCTTCCTTGCACGCATATGTATACACACATATAGCCGACAAGCTGCATGTGGTAATTCAGCACTCTGAGGCAGCTCGTCAGTTAGGGAAGGTGAGAAATTGGCTGATGCCTGCAGGAGATGTCCGACATCAGAGACTGGGGATCTTTGATCCCGGACGGTGCGCATGAGCTGGCAGTGGGGCCAAGTATTTTTGTGTTAAAATAAATAAAAGTTTAAAAACATTTTTGGGCTATTTTTTGAGCGGCCTCGAGCTTTAAAGACCGATAATTCGGCCATTCATTGACAGTACAAATGTGCTAAACTTGTGTAACACACAATTTTGTACATATGTACCTCAAAATTGTAATTGGAGTTCTACTTATGTCATAGGACCCCAATTTGTATGTTAAAAGTGGTTTCCTGCCTGAAACTGGCAGGTGCTTCAGTCACCCTTCGCAGGAACCTAAAGTTGTCAGCAGCTGGTGTGTCAACATAAAGGGGATGGTATGTGAACTGACATCATTTTCAGGCTGCTACTGTCTCATTGACAATTAACATTGGTCCCAGGAAATCAAGAGCTGTGCTGGTTAAAATGTCTCACCTACACATAATTTTCACAATGTAAGAACTTCATTCCATAAATTAGCAAATGACTCAAACAACCTCATGGAGTTGAGAAAAATTATTTAATTATATTTACAAAATCAAGTTCACCTTAAGAATTAACTCAACACATCTTGATTAAAAGGAAGAGAATTTAATCATCATTTGCAGCAGCTCTGTCATAAAGTTTTCTTTATTTCATTATTATTAGGGGAGACATATCAGGTTGGGTGTCTTCACGTAGCAGCTTCTCAAGAGTCAGACTAAAATGATTTAATTATATAAGCTCAAGATAGAATCTCTTCAGTAGAATCAACTCAGCAAATTTAAAGTGAAATATAATTTAATTATTATTTGCTGGAGCTTTGATACAAACATTAACTGATCTCATTTTTATTAAAGTTCTTGCCAATTCATTAAACTAATTAAAGTATTATGGGTTTCTGTTTAACCCCGGGGCAATACTATATTATGAGATACCAGAGCAGCAAACCGACCAGCTGATAGTTCCACTGGGAGGTCCGGTTCATTTTGAGGACTGGGCCTCATTTATATCAGGCCAGCGGGCTGAGGCCGAAAACAGAGCTCCCAGCCAGCTCTGGGCCACCTCGAGAAGATGGAGGACTGGAGCAGCTGCAGAAGCGACCCTGGATGAGTTTATAGAGCCTGGAAGAGCTTTCCTGCTGCTCCTGGTCCTACAAAAATGGGTCCTCTTTGGCCCAGCCACCAACTGATGCTAGCCAGAGCGTGCACAGCATACCTTCCACCCAGTTCAGCACAAAAGTGACATTAGGGTCCAACTCACATCACAGGATCCTGATTTAAATATTACAATCAGGTGGGTGCCCTCTTCAGGCAGTCACGCAGGCCGCCTACTTGGAAGAATCCAGCTAAATGGCAATGGCCACTGCAATAGTGGTAGTAAGTTCATACACTCCATTTCCAGGTTACGGATGCCACATTTTGACTGGGCGGGTGGCTTAAAAATTCAACCATTTGTGTCTTTAAAGCTATATTCTGGTTTGTAGGAAGCAAGGGCTCACTTATGAAAGTGGTCTTGGACTAGTGAACATGAGAGAAGTATCAAGTAAGCCTAAAACCTTTATAGCCACAAACTGCTCCACATAGATGGTTCCAGCATGTAGAGCTATAGACCAGTTAGCCTAACATCTGTGGTTGGGAAGATGTTGGAGTCCATTATTAAAGAAGCAGCAGCAGGACATTTGGAAAAGCAAAATTTTGTCAGGCAGAGTCAGCATGGATTTATGAAGCGGAAGTTATATTTGACAAATTTGCTAGAATTCTTTGAGGATGTAACAAACAGTGTGGATAAAGGGGAACCAGTGGTTGTAGTGTATTTGGACTTCCAGAAGGCATTTGACAAGGTGCCACATAGAAACATAGGGCCAAAATTTCTCCAAGAGTTGCCCTGTTTTTTTTGGAGTAAGTAGCTTTTTTTGAGTAACTTAAAAATCGCAAATTTCCCCATTTAACTTGCTCCAATGTCAGTTAGTTAGATTTTTTTCGAGTTTAGTCTGTTCTCTCTAAAAGGGGGCGTGACAAGCCACTTACATCTCTTCTGGACATAGAAGCAAATTTGGCCAGCTAAATGTTACTCCAAACTAACTTAGGCCAGTATATGTGGCCATTTTTGTAGGTACAGAAAAACCTTACCTACATTTAAGAAATCAGCGCAGGTAGCCAGAGATGGGGCTTGGGGGGGTGGGGGTGTGAGTTAGAGGATTCCAAAGCACTAAAGACCTTCACAAGATCAGCACAACATTACAACATCTTCAGCACAACAGCTGCACAACATCATCACAAATAAATGAAAGATAAATCAGCTACTGAAAATAGAGCAGTCCTACCTTGCCGAATGCAGAACGCACCGGCTAGCCCTTCCGCCAGGGCTAGGGGCGACAGGCATGCATGACTGTAGGGGTGAGCGATTTTTACTTTTTACAGTTGACCCTAAATGTTGTGTGGTCCTAATGGAGGATGATTCAGTTTTGATGCAAAATATCTTTTATTGTAAATTTTACAGAGCACTTCAACGACACCAACAACAACAAAAACAACAGCAACAACATCCCTCACCCACATCTCGGGGAAAGTTCACTTCCTCATAGAGTCGGTGATGGTGGTGGGGGGGGTTGGGGGCCCGGCTTGGGTCTCACCGGTGGCTGGTGCGTGGATTGAAGTGGGAGTGGCATTTGAGTCTCCGGCCTTTGTGCCCTTATTACAGAAACCAGCTCCCTCATGGCATCTGCCATCATTTGCACACCCTCTGAAATGCCCGCCCTCACTTTCCGTCTCAGTGCTGAGATTTCACCCAACAGTGTCACTACCTTATCACGCACCCCACTGATGGCTGCCACGAGTGACCTTGTGAGGGAATTGATCTCCTCACCCAATGAAACAACCTGATTAACCTCTGCTGAGGGCTGCCTCTCAGGAGAGACTGGTCGGCTTCTCCTTCCCCTCGCCGTGGATCTGCCTAGTGGCACCCCTCCAGGCTGGGACGGTGGGGGATTGGGTGTCCCAAGATGCATTTCCCGACCGCCACTCGGACCTGCGATCTCGGAAGGTGTGAACCCATGGAAGGTTGCCGAGGAGCTCATGGAGGGTTCTGGCAGTGTGATGCCCTGTACTATGTCCTGATCCATATCGCGGTCAGCATTCTCCTGAGCACACATTTCTATAGACCCCTCCTCCCCCCACCTGCCTTGGTCTGGAGCGCACGCATCTGGATACTCAGGATCTTGAGGAGTGTCTTCTTCTTCTGCAAAAGACAACAGAACAGTCAAATGGTTAGCAGCACAGGAGGGGACAGGATGGGTGGCATGAGTAGTCTCACATGTGTCAGGCCAGTCAGCAGGTTGATTTGAAGAGCGACTATGCATTTTAATGACTCACCCTCACCTTCGCGTGTGGGTCCAGCTTGTGCAGAGCTGATTTTTTTTCTGCCGGTGCGAGTCAACAAGCCAGCAACCCTCTGTTCCAGGGGTGTCAGTTGGTATAGATTTGGTGGACCAACTCCTATTCTAGTTCTCTCCCTCTTGTGGGCCAATTTCTTCTGCAAAGATAAAAATATTAATTGTCAAACATGGTGCACTTCTGATGGGTGGGACACACAGATGCTCACATTTTCCATTGCAATTCAATTTAAAGATGAAGATATTACTTAAACTCACTACTTGACCAATGTCCTGCCATTTCTCCTTGCACCGGCTTCCAGATCTTGCGGTGTTGACTCCAGCAGAGAATTCTTCTGTAATGAGGTTCCATCTTTTTCTCATTTCCTTGGGTGAGACCTTTGACGGACCACTCTTGCTGATATCCAGCTCCAGCCATTTCTCCTCAATTACAGTCACTAATTTCTCCACGTCCTCATGGAGGAAATTCTTGGTTCATCTTGCACGCTCTTGTGCCATTCGTCTATTGGACTCAATCGCAGGTAATGTTCGAAGATCACACTTACACCTCTCTTACACCTATCCAGCACTCCTTTCCACTCCCTCAGCCACACAAAAATCAATATTCAGACCTCACCTTTATATATGCTCCATAACCAATGATTCTGAGGACGCTGTCCCTTTAATTGGCCGATTACCAAGCTTTGTGTTACACTGCGCATGTGCGCAAACTGAACTGCCCATTGTGCATGCGCGCACGCTCAAATGATCATGCGTACCCCTGCCGGCACTACACAACACGCTGGGCCCATGTCCCGTCCACCTGCCAGCCGCACTGAGCAAGTGCGGCCAAAGCTCCGCCCCCACCCCTCCCTCAGGCTCTGCAGCGCAATGCCGATGGATCCGGACGACGAGGGAGCGGCCAAATTCAAAGGTAAATTTTGGGCGCTTTTTCCCCCCAGGAAGACGGCGCACCACATTTAACTAGGGCACTCAAAGTGGCTGGGGAAATTTGGGGCCATAGAAATTAGTTGCAGGTGTAGGCCATTCGGCCCTTCGAGCCTGCACCACCATTCAATATGATCATGGTTGATCATGCAACTTCAGTACTCCATTCCTGCTTTCTCTCTATACACCTTGATCCCTATAACCGTAAGGGCCATATCTAACTCCCTTTTGAATATTTCTAACAAACTGGCCTCAACAACTTTCTGTGATAGAGAATTCCATAGGCTCACAATTCTCTGAGTGAAGAAGTTTCTCCTCATCTCAGTCCTAAATGGCTTACCCCTTATCCTTAGACTGTGACCCCTGTTTCTGGACCCCCCCAACATCAGGAACATTCTTCTTGCATCTAACCTGTCCAATCCCGTCAGAATTTTATATGTTTCTATGAGATCCCCTCTCATTCTTCTAAATTCCAGTGAATATAAGTCGAGTCGATCCAGTCTTTCTTCATATGTCAGTCCTGCCATCCCGGGAATCAGTCTGGTGAAACTTCGCTGCACTCCCTCAATAGCAAGAATGTCCTTCCTCAGATTAGGAGACCAAAACTGTACACAATATTCAAGGTGTGGCCTCACCAAGGCCCTGTACACTGCATTAAAACCTCCCTGCTCCTATTGAAGGTCAACATGCCATTTGCCTCCTTCACCACCTGCTGTACCTGCATGCCAACTTTCAATGACTGATGTACCATGACACCCAGATCTCTTTGCAGCTCTCCCTTTCCTAATCTGTCACCATTCAGATAATATTCTGCCTTCCTGTTTTTGCCACCAAAGTGGATAACCACACATTTATCTACATTATACTGCATCTGCCATGCATTTGTCCACTCACCTAACTTGTCCAAGTCACCCTGCAGCCTCTTGACATCCTCCTCACAGCTCACACTGCCACCCAGCTTAACGTCATCTGCAAATTTGGAGATATTACATTCAATTCCTTCGTCTAAATCATGAAAGTATATTGTAAATAGCTGGTACCCCACTAGTCACTGCTTGCCATTCTGAAAAGGACCCGTTTATTCCTACTCTTTGCTTCCTTTCTGCCAACAAGTTCTCTATCCACGTCAATACATTACCCCCTGTAAAGTCCTTACACAATACCATAAATCCACACGAAGCACATTCTATGGACAAGGTCACTCTGACCTGCACCTTTATTCACAGGACCAAGAAGTGATGACCCTGCGAGGGACCTCCATTTATATACCTGGATGACCAGGTGAGGAGTGTCTCCCACAAGTTCACCCCCTGTGGTCAATGTGTGCATTTCTCAAGTATATACAGTATCGCATGTTGTTACATGAAGGTTACATACATGATATCACCTCCCCACCAACGTCTTATTGGGATCACAGGTTAAGTCTTTGTGGTAGTCTGCGCTCCCTCGTGGAGCGCCCCAGTTGGGGCTCTGGATGTTGAGCCTTGGCCTGCGTGTCAGTCACCTGTGGTGATTCCGGTCTGTCCGGGCTGACCGCAGGGACTGTGCGTGCTGCTGAGTGTTCTTGTTGCTCGTTCACTGGCGGTGGTGTGAATACCATCTCATGATCTTCCTCAGGTTCCTCAGAGTCCATGCGGAACCTTTTTTTTTACTTGGTCCAGATGCTTGCGGCATATCTGCCCATTGTTAAGTTTAACCACGATGACCCTATTCCCCTCTTTGTCTATTACAGTACCTTCAAGCCATTTGGGCCCCAAAGCGTGATTGAGAACAAATACGAGGTCACCAATTTCTATACATCTCCCCCTTCAATTACGGTCATGGTGCTCATTTTGGGACTAGCGCTTGCCTTCAACAATGTCGGACAAGACAGGATGAATGAGGGATAGCCGAGTTTTGAGTGTACGTTTCATTAGGAGCTCCGCGGGCGGGACCCCCGTGAGCGAGTGCGGTCGGGACCTATAGGCCAGCAGGAGGCGCGATAGGCGGCTTTGAAGGGAGGGACCTTGAATCCTGAGCATGCCTTGTTTTATGATTTGGACCGCACGTTCCGCCTGGCCATTGGAGGCCGGCTTGAACGGTGCTGTCCTAACATGGTTGATGTCATTACCCGACATGAACTCCCGGAATTCGTAGCTAGTGAAACATGGACCATTATCGCTAACAAGGATGTCCGGCAAACCGTGGGTCGCAAAGACCGCATGTAGACTCCCCACAGTGGTGGATGTCGTGCACAAATTCAAAATGATGCACTCGATCCATTTCGAGTACGCAGCAATCACGATGAGAAACATTTTCCCAATGAACGGACCCATGTAGTCTACGTGAATGCGTGACCATGGCCTGGTGGGCCAGGGCCACGGGCTGAGCGGGGCCTCTCTGGGGGCATTTTCCAGCTGAGCACACGTCGTGCACCTGCGAACACACTGTTCCAGGTCGGAACCAATTCCCGGCCACCAAACGTGTGACCAGGCAATGGCCTTCATCAGCACGATGCCTGGGTGCTTGTTGTGGAGTTCCTGATAAAAGCTTCCCTGCCCCTCTGGGGCATGACTATCCGGCTGTCCCAGAATAGGCAGTCGGCTTGAATGGAGAGCTCATCCATCTGCCTGTGAAACGGTCTGACCTCCTCAGGGCATGCTCCGTGTGAGGGCGCCCAATCCCTAATCAGGACACATTTCTTAATCAAAGATAGGAGGGGATCTCTGTTGGTCCAGATTTTGATCTGGCGGGCTGTGATGGGGGAGCCTGCGCTGTCAAAGGCATCAATGGCCATGACCATCTCAGCGCTTTGCTCCGTTGCCCCCTCAGTGATGGCCAGTGGAAGCCTGCTGAGCGCGTCAGCGCAATTTTCAGTGCCAGGCCCGTGCCGGATGCTGTAGTCATATGCAGCCAACGTGAAAGCCCATCGCTGCATGCGAGCTGATGCATTGGCATTGACAGCCTTGCTGTCTGACAACAGGGATGTTAACGGCTTGTGGTCCATTTCTAATTCGAACCTCCTGCCAAAAAGATACTGGTGCATCTTTTTCACCCCGTAGACACATGTGAGTGCTTCCTTCTCAACCATCCCATATCCACGTTCTGCTTGAGAGAGCGACCTGGAGGCATAAGCCACAGGTTGGAGTTGCCCCTCAGCATTGTACTGCTGCATCACGCACCCAACCCCATAGGACGATGCATCACATGTCAGAACCAATTTCTTACAGAGGCTGTACAGGGTGAACAACTTATTTGAACAGAGTAGATTACGCGCCCGATTGAAAGCCCGTTCTTGACAGTCCCCCCAAAACCAATTGCAACCCTTACACAGAGCATGTGTAGCAGCTCCAACAATGTGCTTAAGTTCAGCAGAAAGTTCCCGAAATAGTTCGAGTCCCAGAAATTAACGCAACTCCGATGTGTTGCAGGGCCTGGGCACTCGTCGAATCGCCTCTGTTTTGGATTCGGTAGGCCGAATCCTGTCTGCAGCAACCCTCCTGCCCAGAAACTCGACTTCGGGAGCCACAAACAAACACTTAGGTTTCTTGAGTCGCAGGCCTACCCGGTCCAGTCGGCGTAGCACCTCTTCCAGTTTGTGGAGGTGTTCCTTGGTGTCCCGACCCATGATGAGAATATCATCCTGGAATGCGAGCATTCTAGGAATGGATTTGAGCAGGCTTTCGATGTTTCTTTGAAAGATCACGGCCGCTAATCGACTGTCAAACGGGCACCTGTTGTAAATAAACAGTCCCTTGTGCGTGGTGATTGTGGTCAGTAGTTTGAAATCGTCGGCCAGTTCTTGGGTCATGTAGGCTAAAGTGAGGTCCAACTTGGTGAACAGCTTGCCGCCTGCCAGCGTGGCAAAAAGATCCTCCGCTCTCGGAAGCGGGTATTGGTCTTATCGGGACACCCGGTTGATACTGACCTTGTAGTCGCCACAGATCCTGACCGAGCCATCCGCTTTTAGGACGGGAACAATGGGGCTCGCCCAGTCGCTGAATTCAACGGGCGAGATGATGCCCTCTCTCAGCAAACGGTCCAATTCGCTTTCAATTTTCTCCCGCATCACATACGGCGCAGCTCTGGCTTTGTGGTGCACTGGTCTGGCGTCCGGGGTGATGCGAATCACTACTTAGGTACCTTTGAACATCCTGACGCCAGGTTGCAATAGCGACTCAAATTGCTGTAGGACCTGTGAGCATGAACTTCGCTCCACAGATGACACTGCGTGCACATCCCCCCATTTCCAGTTCATCTCAGCTAACCAGCTCCTCCCCAATAGTGCGGGACCATTGCCCGAGACAATCCAGAGCAGCAGCCGGTTCACTGATCCATTGTGTGTGACAGCCAACATTGCACTGCCTAGCACTGGAATGATTTCTTAGGTGTACATCCGTAATTGAGTCTCAATGTGTTCTAGTTTGGGTCTGCTGGCTTTGAGTGGCCATAGCTTTTCGAATTGTTGAACGCTCATGAGTGACTGGCTGGCCCCTGTGTCCAGTTCCATGCGTACCGGGATGCCGTTTAATAGGACCTTCATCATCATAGGTGGCGTTTTGGTATATGAGCTGTGAATGTTTGCCACATGAACCCCCTGGACTTCAGCGTCCATTGATTTGCCCCACGCGTCATCCTGCCTCGCAGACCCGTCATCTGGTCCATCCGCCTCGTAAATTAGCCTGGTTGCAGGCTTCCTGCACATTCAGGCTAAATGGCCAGTGAGGTTACAATTTCTACAGGTGAACTGTTGAAACCTGCAAGTCCTATCAGCATGTCTGTCCCCACACCTCCAGCATGAACTGAGATTCCCATTGTTGTGAACAAAAGAGCTGTTACCAGGCATTCCTTGCTGATCGTCCCTTTGACTGCTCTTGAGCACCCTGTTCGTGGGTGTCAATGGCCGTATCCCAGAACGCATTGTCCACTGGGATGGCGTAAATGTCCATTGTCTGTGTTAAAAACCTGTTCTGGGGTCTATTGCTGCCTGGGATGTGTCGAACTGCCCTTGCCTGCCTGCTGGGCTCTGAGTCGCGTTTATGATATTGACCCCCTGATCCATCGCCACATTGGAGTCAGGGTTGCGCGCGGATATTATCTTGGTTTCTTCCTCCCCCGCCATAAAAGTCTGAGCCAGCAACGCTGCCGCTTCCAAGGTCAAGTCCTTGGTCTTGATTAACTTTCTGAAAATCCCTGCATGACCGATGCCCTCAATAAAGAAATCCCTTTGCATCTCCCCCCTGCAGGCGTCTGTGAACGTAGAGGCTGGCCAAGCGCCGGAGGTCTGCAACGGAGTCCGGTATGCTCTGTCCTTCCCGACATCGGTGGGTATAAAATCTGTGTCGGGCCATGTGTATGCTGCTCGCCGGTTTGCGGTGCTCACTGATTAGCTTGCTGAGCTCTTCTAAGGTTTTGTCCGCCGGCTTCTTGGGTGCTAACAAAAAACGTTAGTGGGAGTTGTGTACAGACCTCCAAACAGTAGTAGTGATGTTGGGGAGGGTATCAAACAGGAAATTAGGGATGCATGCAATAAAGGTGCAGCAGTTATAATGGGTGACTTTAATATGCACATAGATTGGGCTAGCCAAACTGGAAGCAATACGGTGGAGGAGGATTTCCTGGATTGCATAAGGGATGGTTTTCTAGACCAATATGTCGAGGAACCAACTAGGGGAGAGGCCATCTTAGACTGGGTGTTGTGTAATGAGAGAGGATTAATTAGCAATCTCATTGTGCGAGGCCCCTTGGGGAAGAGTGACCATAATATGGTGGAATTCTGCATTAGGATGGAGAATGAAACAGTTAATTCAGAGACCATGGTCCAGAACTTAAAGAAGGGTAACTTTGAAGGTATGAGGCGTGAATTGGCTAGGATAGATTGGCGAATGATACTTAAGGGGTTGACTGTGGATGGGCAATGGCAGACATTTAGAGACCGCATGGATGAACTTCAACAATTGTACATTCCTGTCTGGCGTAAAAATAAAAAAGGGAAGGTGGCTCAACCGTGGCTATCAAGGGAAATCAGGGATAGTATTAAAGCCAAGGAAGTGGCATACAAATTGGCCAGAAATAGCAGTGAACCCGGGGACTGGGAGAAATTTAGAACTCAGCAGAGGAGGACAAAGGGTTTGATTAGGGCAGGGAAAATGGAGTATGAGAAGAAGCTTGCAGAGAACATTAAGACGGATTGCAAAAGTTTCTATAGGTATGTAAAGAGAAAAAGGTTAGTAAAGACAAACGTAGGTCCCCTGCAGTCAGAATCAGGGGAAGTCATAACTGGGAACAAAGAAATGGCAGACCAATTGAACAAGTACTTTGGTTCACTAAGGAGGACACCAACAACCTTCCGGATATAAAAGGGGTCAGAGGGTCTAGTAAGGAGGAGGAACTGAGGGAAATCCTTATTAGTCGGGAAATTGTATTGGGAAAATTGATGGGATTGAAGGCCGATAAATCCCCAGGGCCTGATGGACTGCATCCCAGAGTACTTAAGGAGGTGGCCTTGGAAATAGTGGATGCATTGACAGTCATTTTCCAACATTCCATTGAATCTGGATCAGTTCCTATCGAGTGGAGGGTAGCCAATGTAACCCCACTTTTTAAAAAAGGAGGGAGAGAGAAAACAGGGAATTATAGACCGGTCAGCCTGATCTCAGTAGTGGGTAAAATGATGGAATCAATTATTAAGGATGTCATAGCAGTGCATTTGGAAAATGGTGACATGAAAGATCCAAGTCAGCATGGATTTGTGAAAGGGAAATCATGCTTGACAAACCTTCTGGAATTTTTTGAGGATGTTTCCAGTAGAGTGGACAAGGGAGAACCAGTTGATGTGGTATATTTGGACTTTCAGAAGGCTTTCGACAAGGTCCCACACAAGAGATTAATGTGCAAAATTAAAGCACATGGGATTGGGGGTAGTGTGCTGACGTGGATTGAGAACTGGTTGTCAGACAGGAAGCAAAGAGTAGGAGTAAATGGGTACTTTTCAGAATGGCAGGCAGTGACTAGTGGGGTACCGCAAGGTTCTGTGCTGGGGCCCCAGCTGTTTACATTGTACATTAATGATTTAGACGAGGGGATTAAATGTATTATCTCCAAATTTGCGGATGACACTAAGTTGGGTGGCAGTGTGAGCTGCGAGGAGGATGCTATGAGGCTGCAGAGTGACTTGGATAGGTTAGGTGAGTGGGTAAATGTATGGCAGATGAAGTATAATGTGGATAAATGTGAGGTTATCCACTTTGGTGGTAAAAACAGAGAGACAGACTATTATCTGAATGGTGACAGATTAGGAAAAGGGGAGGTGCAACGAGACCTGGGTGTCATGGTACATCAGTCATTGAAGGTTGGCATGCAGGTACAGCAGGCGGTTAAGAAAGCAAATGGCATGTTGGCCTTCATAGCGAGGGGATTTGAGTACAGGGGCAGGGAGGTGTTGCTACAGTTGTACAGGGCCTTGGTGAGGCCACACCTGGAGTATTGTGTGCAGTTTTGGTCTCCTAACTTGAGGAAGGACATTCTTGCTATTGAGGGAGTGCAGCGAAGATTCACCAGACTGATTCCCGGGATGGCGGGACTGACCTATCAAGAAAGACTGGATCAACTGGGCTTGTATTCACTGGAGTTCAGAAGAATGAGAGGGGACCTCATAGAAACGTTTAAAATTCTGACGGGTTTAGACAGGTTAGATGCAGGAAGAATGTTCCCAATGTTGGGGAAGTCCAGAACCAGGGGTCACAGTCTAAGGATAAGGGGTAAGCCATTTAGGACCGAGATGAGGAGAAACTTCTTCACCCAGAGAGTAGTGAACCTGTGGAATTCTCTACCACAGAAAGTAGTTGAGGCCAATTCACTAAATATATTCAAAAGGGAGTTAGATGAAGTCCTTACTACTCGGGGGATCAAGTGGTATGGCGAGAAAGCAGGAAGGGGGTACTGAAGTGCATGTTCAGCCATGAACTCATTGAATGGCGGTGCAGGCTAGAGGGGCTGAATGGCCTACTCCTGCACCTATTTTCTATGTTTCTATATTTCTAGCAGGTCTTTCATGAGCGCGTAAGTCTTAGATCCACAGCTGGTCAGTAGATGAGCCCTTCGCTTGTCGGCCGCTGCATCTCCCGGCCAGTCCTTCGTGACAAAGCTCTGCTGAAGACTCTCAATGAAATCATCCCGGTCCTCACCAACACAGTACCATTCCTCTGTGCTACCGGTGGCCATTCTTGTGGGTCGTTGATTCCCGTTTCTCGTCGCCACTATAAAGTCCTTACACAATACCACAAATCCACACGAGGCACATTCTATGGACAAGGTCACTCTGTGACCCGAACCTTTATTCACAGGACCAAGAAGTGATGACCCTGCATGGGAGCTCCCTTTATATACCTGGATGGCCAGGTGAGGAGTGTCTCTCACAAGTTCACCCCCTGTGGTCAATGTGTGCATTTCTTACGTATATGCAGCATTGCAGTGTTGTTACATGAAGGTTACATACATGACATCCCCAATATCATGTGCTTTAATTTTGCGCACAAATCTCTTGTGTGGGACCTTATCAAAAGCCTTTTGAAAGTCCAAATACACCACATTCACTGATTCTCCCTTGTCCATTCTACAAGTTACATCCTCAGAAAATTCTAGAAGATTTGTCAAGCATGATTTCCCTTTCATAAATCCATGCTGACTTGGACCGATCCTGTCACTGCTTTCCAAATGTGCTGCTATTACATCTTTAATAATTGATTCCAACATTTTCCCCACTACCGACGTCAAGCTAACCAGTCTATAATTCCCTGTTTTCTCTCCCTCGTTTTTTAAAAAGTGGGGTTACATTAGCTACTCTCCAATCCATAGGAACATAAAAGGTTACTACACAAGATAAAAGATCACGGGGTTGGGGGTAATATATTAGCATGGATAGAGGATTGGCTAACAAACAGAAAACAGAGAGTAGGGATAAATAGTTCATTTTCGGGTTGGCAATCAGTAACCAGTGGGGTGTAGCAGGGATCGGTGCTGGGACCCCAACTATTTACAATCTATGTTAACGACTTGGAGGAAGGGACTGAATGTAGCGTAGCCAAGTTTGCTGATGATACAAAGATGGGAGGAAAAGCAATGTGTGAGGAGGAAACACAAAATATGCAAAAGGACATAGACAGGCTAAGTGAGTGGGCAAAAATTTGGCAGATGGAGTATAATGTTGGAAAGTGTGAGGTCATGCACTTTGGCATGAAAAAAAATCAAAGAGCAAGTTATTATTTAAATGGAGAAAGATTGCAAAGTGCTGCAGTACAGCGGGACCTGGGGGTACTTGTGCATGAAACACAAAAGGTTAGTATGCAGGTACAGCAAGTGATCAGGAAGGCCAATGGAGTCTTGGCCTATATTGCAAAGGAGTATAAAAGCAGGGAAGTCTTGCTGCAGTTGTACAGGGTATTGGTGAGACCACACCTGGAATACTGTGTGCAGTTTTGGTTGCCATATTTACGAAAGGATATACTTGCTTTGGAGGTAGTTCAGATAAGGTTCACAAGATTGATTCCAGAGATGAGGGGGTTGACTTCTGAGAAAAGGTTGAGTAGGTTGGGCCTCTACTCATTGGAATTCAGAACATTGAGAGGTGATCTTATCGAAACGTATAAAATTATGAGGGGGCTTGACAGGGTGGATGCAGAGAGGATGTTTCAGCTGATAGGGGAGACTAGAACTAGAGGGCATGATCTTAGAATAAGAGGCCGCCCATTTAAAACTGAGATGAAGAGAAATTTCTTCTGAGGGTTGTGGATCTGTGGAATTCGCTGTGGAAGCTGGGACATTGAATAAATTTAAGACAGAAATAGACAGTTTCTTAAACGATAAGGGGATAAGGGGTTATGGAGAGTGGGCAGGGAAGTGGACCTGAGTCCATGATCGGATCAGCCATGATCGTATTAAATGGCGGAGCAGGCTCGAGGGGCCGTATGGCCTTGTCCTGCTCCTATTTCTTATATTTTTATGTTCTTATGAGTGACAGGTCCCCTATATCCATATATTTATGAAGTGTCCCTGGAGTCAGGCAAGCACCTTAACCGTGTAGTGGTAAAACAACCACAGAGCAGCATCTGAGCAACAAAAAGTAGTACAATGTTTTAACTCCCGTTCTGCCTGGTTTCCACCTGATGGAGGGAGTTAATAACCTCCTAATGTGACTGGCAATGGAAATTCACAACCAAGTTAACCTATCTTTGGCAGATGCTGAGCCAGACAGCTCCACAGTGTTCCGTGGCACTGCTGATAATTGATCAGCCAGCTTGACTCATTAATGCAACCTTAAGGCATAGGTCTGTCTCTGGGACCGAGGATTCTTCACGTTTGGCTCCAGATAACCTTGCCCGTTAATGTCCCAACAGTAAGGTTGTTACATATGAATAAAGAGGCTGACCAGATACTGTGAGCTCAAGTAAAGTGTGACCTTAGGCTTTTATTGCAGGTCTCCAGAGTGCCTCTCCAGCCTGTGAGGCCTCCTTAAGTACAGGTGCTCCGAAAGGATTGTGGGATCCCTCTGGTGGTTACACAAGGTATTTACAGGTTTACATATATAACAACACTCCCCCCACCCCGACCCTACCTAAGTCAATCGTGTAACTATTTAAAAGGTGAGTTGATCTGGGGCCTTTCTTTCCCAGGCTGATCGTCTCGGTACAAATGCTGGTTTTGTTGAGTGGTTTGTTTGGCCCTCGCTGGGCTGCTGTGCAGCTGGCCTTACTGGGCTGCCTGGTGTGGTGAGTCCTGCTGGGCTGCTGCAGGTGATGGGTTCTGCTTCGTGGTCAACCGTTGTGTCGGTTGCCACTTGTGTGTGTGTTGGGGGGTCAAAAAAGGTAGGGTCGAATGTGGGTTGCTCTGGATAGTCCGTGAATCTGAGTTTGGTTTGGTCTAAGTGTTTCCTGTAGATGAGTCCATTTGACAGTTTGATCCGAACACCCTACTCCCCTGTTTGGCCAAAACAGTGCCGGGAAGCCACTTGGGACCT